>NC_059132.1:109838147-111088147 GCF_020740605.2 Lemur catta
TAGTGAGTGTTCTCTGAGTCAGTGGAGGACTCCAGGAGCTCAGGGACCACACCTTCCTGTCCTATCCCTGTCATCTAGGGCCGTGCATGACAGGGAGTAGGCGGATGAAGCGATGAATGAAATAAGAGCACACGTTTACAAAGCGCAGTGCATTTCTTGCTTTTACTCTAAGTGTATTTCACTTTCTCTGTCTACATACCAATGTAGGCATTATAATCCTGAGTCATCCTGCCACATCCTTTAAAATTTCTGACTACTAATTTTGCTTCAAGCTTTACTCAAGGTTCTTTTTTTTTTCCTCTCCCTTTTCTTGAATTTTTTAGGTGTGTGCATGTTGTCTTATGCCACCTTAGGAAGAGATTTGTTTTTCCTCCATTTTATATTATTTTTCCTTCCTGCTCTGGAAACAGCAGGAAAATATATTTTACACTTATTTTTCCACTTCAATCAATAACTGCACTTACAATCCTTTTAAGCGCCTGTGTTTTTTGAAACAGCTCTCATTATTTATGTCCCTGTGTAGAAGGCACAAAACAAACCATGAGGAAAATAAAGTGGCTGTAACCACATCAGGTTTTAGAAGTTCTGAGATGATCCAAAAGAGCCCCGTATCCCGATTGCTGTGCACGGCCAGTCCTCACAATCCACAGCTTTGACGAGGACGGACTAGATTACTCACTTGTTTACCAAAAAAGTTCTATTATGCTCCCCAAACTTCCCTGGATTGTCCTTGTGTAAAGGGCTTGTCTGAAGTACCCTCACCCTAAATTTCTGTGTCCTGAACTCCTACCCATTGTTTAAGTCTGAGAGGAACTACACAACTTTGCCTTCTCATTCCCCCTTCACATTGTACATGCAATTCCAAGGCACTCAATCAGGCAGCGAACATTGCTTGAACATCTGTTTGCCAGGTCCTGTGCAAAGTTTAGTAATACAGCAGTGAAAAGATACAGTCCATACTCAAAAACCTTGCAATCTAGAGGCTGCATGATATGTTATATCCTGCTATTTTAAATAAGCAGCCACACTGATGGCCCTGCACAGGTAAAATTTGTCCAGCACACTAGCTAAGGAGCAGAAGGTCTACTGAAGGGGAGACGTTGTAATTTAGCTAATCACTAAGGTTCCTAAGATTGGAAAGAAAATTTGGAGGGAAATATGGATATATGGGAGAAGGAGCTCTCTGTTTCTGACCTGGTTTTGCTTAGCTACCCAGGCCAGACCTCATGGGTAGCATGCTGCGTCTGTAGGTAGGCAGTGGTCTGAAGAGCAGAGACCCACGCGTGGCAGCTGTAAACAGTTGTTTGGTGCTTGCATTAGTCAGGGTTCTCCAGAGAAACAGAACCAATGGAATACAGATAGATAGATAGATAGATAGATAGATAGATAGATAGATAGATAGATAGATAGATAGATGTAGTAGATGGGCTGAAGCTGATGATATATTTTCCAGCTCAATTATGTTTCGGCAGTAAACGGGGCAGAACCAAGGATGGGCTTGGGAGATGACCAGCAAATGTAGAGGGAAACACCTGGGGGCAGTTGCCCTCCTGTTCTCAGGTTTTGTCTTTTCCTCCATTGTGACATTATACACATGCACCGGGCAGATTCTAGAATCCGTGTGGTACGTAGCACAATGCCTGCAAAAGGGACGTTCTCAGTAAATGTTTCTTAAAGTGGATTAAGGTCTTCATAGTATTTTGACTATATTTCTTTACAAAAGAACCTTAAGTTGTAAATTTCTATTTATCTTACAAATGGGGTGTGTCTTCAGGAATGGAACTAGCAGTATATGTCGTGTTTCTGACCGTCCGTCAATACTGTGGACTTACTTCCCTCTGTCTGAAGGGTGCCGTCACGGCCTGTTCAATTGGAAATTAAAAACAAAAAAAGAACATGCATTCAGACCTTTGCCAGGAAAGGAAATGAAGGGAAAACATTTTATTAAGTCCTCATATTTTCGTGATGACCTTTTGGACAGTTCATGACAAATTTCAGGTGGTGTGTTAGCTGAGGAAGTAAAGGATTAAGTAGACCTTCCATATTCTTTGCCGGTCAGATTTGGATGTACATCTACTTATGTTTCCTCTCAAGAAAACTGTGGAGTTGTTAATTAAAACTCATTTCAAAAGGAGTAACTTTCAGTAAATCAACTTTAAACCTAATAGCTTCAGGGAGAGTCAGTTGCATGATATATAGTTAAAATAATCAGCATTTCAAGTACTGCACTTTAATGAAAAGTCAAATTTTTTCTATATATTTCTTTTAAAATTCTTCATCTTCTTTCTAGAGTAATTTTATGTTTCCCAAGTAAAAACATGCCTTCATTAGGTAGATTAGCATTCGTAGGGTGTAGTGATTTGATAGTGCTCATGGCCTCATACCTCACATCTTAACATCACAAAATCATTTAATTTCTGAGAAAAATTTACCTGTCAATGCCTTCCTTAATGTTCTTTTTCTTCCAGAAAGTTTTGGCTTCTTAGCCAAGACAATAGATTACAAATTTACATGTATAAAGTCTTAGAGAAGATATTTGTACTAACACATCAGGAATTATTACACATCGGTGGTTACATTGAATGTAATATGAATCATTTTCTTCACAGAACTTGTTTAAGTAAAGCCTGTTATTATATTTAAAACACAATTTCATTTATTTAAAGAATAACCCACCTATTTTCAAAAGTCATATAAGCAGCTTCATCTGAGAATCCTAAGTATAGGGGATGATTTTACTTTATTGGCGGAAGATAGCCATCCACACAGTCTCCTTGGTAACAGACCATCACTGTCTTTGATAATGATCTTATAAAAGATCTTATATCATATAAAAGATATAGTACAGACTTTACATCTTAGAGTACAGAGCTCTGAGGTCTAGAGAGGTTGGTAATTTATTCCTGGAAAAATGGTGTGTTTGGGGCAGAGCTGAGCATAGGACTCAGATATTTCATCAGATCAGTCTTATTTTTTTTTTCTTTTGCTGTTTTTGTTCTCCTTTTCCACCTACACAATCTATATCTATCAATATCTATATGCATAAATTTTAAATTTAACTATGTGTAAAAATTTATCTTTCTTAAAGATAGGCATTTCAACCCTCTCCTCTACCCCACCCCCACAAAAAAGAAAAAGAAAGAAAATCATGGTGCATTTAGCATAGCTGCAACAGCACTGAATTCTAATTATATTTGTAGACACATGGACAGTCACATCAGCAAATCAGGCATTCGTGAATCATATTTGCAGATTTCATTCTGGAATACTCTTATTACATTGGTATTGCTATAAAGTGATGCTTGAGGCTGGGAAATTTGTAAAGAAAAGATTTATTTGGCTCATGGATCTGCAGGCTGTACGAGAAGCATGGCACCAGCATCTGCTTCTGATGAGGGCTTCAGGCGGCTTCCACTCACGGCAGGAGGCGAAGGTAGTCAGTGTGTGCAGAGATCACATGTGAAAGAGGAAGCAAGAGAGGGGAGAAGGGTGCCACGCTGTTTTCAATGACTAGCTTCCACGGGAACTAACAGAGCAAGAACTCACTTATTGCTGCCAGGATGAGGACGGCACTAAGCTCTTCATGAGGGATATGCCCCCATGACCCAGACGCATGCCCCTAGGCCCACCTCCCCACACTGCGGATTAAGATTAAATTTCAATGTGAGATTTGGAAGGGTCAAACAAACCACATCCAAACTATAACAAGTACTCTGAATCCAAATGCTTATGCTTGCATGTTTTTAAATTGATTGTTAATGACTTTTCTTGTGAGGTGTATAATAATGACATTAATTTTATATGTCTGATATATATGGCATTATGACATTATAGCCTCCCTGTGACTTCTTTCCCAGACACAGTGCTGCAGGCATCCCTGGCCCATCTGGTATCCTCACACACTGAACAAGTCAGATTCCAAACCTCTTTTCTTCCTCACTGCCTTACTCTTTTTCACTTTCTCTCAATCCTGAGAATCTCTGCCTAGAACCCACACTTTGGTATATTCTCTGCCCATTCAGAGATCTGAGGGTCTTGGCTTTAAAGATAAAATAGGTCTTTGTGGTCTTCTCTAACAGCCAGGAACTATCCTGATGAACTATTACAAATAATTTAATATGTGAACATTTGTTGTTAATTAGTGACTGCTCTGGGAAACCCATAGTGAAATTCTACCCTGCCTCTCCTAGTAACGCTCAAAATAAAGGAAACAGACGGGATTAGCAAATTGTGCCTACTACACATGAAGTAAGAGCTCTGTGTACATTTCCCAGAGGACAGTACTCAAATGACACACAAAATGGAACTTGCAATGCTGGCTAAATCACCAGGATAGTATTTTTCCCAGAGCTTATGCTTGCTTGCTGATTCAGTATTGTCGATGGAGAATACAGACCCGTCTCTAGAATGTGCGACAACCCTTCACTGGGCGCATACTAAATGCCACGCAGGGTCTGGCCACGGGGAATGCTGTGGGAAACAGATTCCCTGACACTTAGAACACACATTACCACAGGGGAAGACAGACAATAGGCACATACACAAATAAATACAGGAAGTACTTTCAGGTACTAAGAAGTACTGTGTAAAAGATACGACAGGTTAACTGGAGTCTGTTTGAGCTAGAAAAAGGCTCTCTAGGAAGACAATGTTTAAGGTGAGACTTAAATGAAGAGACAAAAAGAAGAGGTTAGGAAGATATCTCAGGAAATAGCATTGTAGGCAAATGATCAGCAAGTGTTAAATCTCTGAGGCAAGAATGAGCTTGGGTTGCTTAAAAGACAAAAAGTAAGCCAGCGTCGCAGGCACTTTTCCCAGTAATGGCGAGAGGAGGAATGACATTGGCAAGGAAGATGAGGAACTCACAGGCAATGGCGGGTCATCTGATTACAACAGGAAGCCACCAGAGTTTTAAGAGGAGCTGATGTGATCTGGTGTATGCTTTACCCACGTCACTTGCGTCCTGTATGCAGAACCAAATGCAGGGGCAAACATAGAGGAAAGGTATTGAACTGTGAAGCTGTTTCAGTAGTTCAGTGAAAGATGTAAATAGCTTGTGCCAAGATCATGTTAGTGGAGATGATGAGAAATGAAAGGGCTTCTGGGTGGACCTCACAGGGTGGAAGGAAAAGAATGGGGTCAAGATTACTCTCAACTGTGTGATCTAAGCCACTGGATGGGTGGTGGTTCCATTTAAGGTAATGAAGAAGACTTAGGGCAGAAGTAGACTGACTTAGCGAGAGGCAGTTGAAATAAAATAATTTGATTTTTGGCCATGTTAGGTTTGAGTTGCCTGTTGGACATCCAAGGGGAGGTGTTGATGAACCTGGAATGGGGGAGAATGTTCTGGGTGGAAGATGTTAGTTCAAGAGTCATCAGTGTGTGCACAGTATTTAAAGTCATGAGTAGAGATGAGATTACCCAAGAAGGAATCTTAAATAGGGAATAAAGGATAACAGGGAGAAAGACCCTTGAGCATGGCAGTATTGAGAGGTGTGATAGGAGAGAAACATGGAAAGGAGACCAAGGAAGAATGATCAGTGTGGTAACTACAAAACTACGAGATTGGAGTTTTATGGAACCCAGAAAAGAAAATATTTCTGGCATTTGAGAAAAGTAAACCAGTCAACTAGTGTCAAAGTTTAAGTATCTTGAGAGAAAAGTGACCACTGACTTTGGCAAGAGATGAGCCTTAGGTCGCCTGGAAGGAGGAAGTTCTGTGGGGTGCTGAGAATGGGAACTGTCCTGCGGAGGGTGGATGGGTGGTGCAGAGGTGTAACTAGCTAGCATTAGTAATTTTCTTAGGACATTTTGTCATAAAAGTGAGCTCTATGCCTTCAATGTGGTGGTACTTGTAGAGATACTTCAATAGTTTTTAATTAGGTAACATTCAGACATGTTTAGTATGTGGACGGAATGACCTGGTAGAAAGGAAGAGATATTGGTGGCAGAAGAGAAATGCTGTAGGGGACTTCTTCCAAAAGACAAGAAGCAGTAGCCTCCTGAACACCAGTGGGGGGAGAAAAGCAGGGCTGTTTTTATTCCTGTAAGAAAGAAGGGCAAATGCTTGGATACCAATGCAGCCCAGGCTCTGGAGTCAGTAGTGGGAAGTCGGTGTGGTTTTCCTCTGCTTGTGTCTATTTCCTCTATGAAAAGTTAATCAGTCAAGGGGTGAAGGGTTAAGTACTCGAGATTTAAAGAAGGAAGAGAAAATATGGGATTATTTTCTCCTTAACAGAGAAAGTGAATTTATTAATAGCAAGTGAGATCAGATTTCCTACCATGATAAGTCAATAGGATTATGACTAGATGTTGTCATTCCTAACCATTTCTGCCCCAGGTGAGGCAATCCAAGGGAACAGAAAAAACTCCCACTTTTAAGTAGGTGCTCTGTGTGCCTTCATAACTTCATCGTAGCTTGTAGACAACCCCCTTCATGTCTGTTCACCTTAGACCAAACAAATTGTGCCCACTCATATGGCTCCTAGACTGCTCAGAGTTTTAAAACAATTCTATGTTTAGAAAAGGCTAAAAAGGAATGTCAATAATATCTGAATTTTTCCTAGCATTTCCTGGGTGGAGAATAGAGGGGACAGTAGAATCTGTGCATCCTGTTTTACTGGAAGTTTTGTCTTGTTCTTATTTTGAAAATTGAAATAAGCCTAGTTTACACATGTAAGTAATCTGTGAAGTGGCAATGTTTTAAAACAGTGAGTACTGTGTACATTGATTGAAGATGACAGAACAAAGCCGTTGAAGGCCAGACTGCCATCTAAAGAAGCGTCACCTGGATCAACTTCTAAAGAAAATCTTAGAAATGTTCCTAAAGGTGAACATAAAACTCCAAGGAAAATAAGCATCAAAATGATTGCTGAGAAACAATATTCCAATGTGCTTATGAATAAACCACAGAACTGTGTTTACGATCTAGGCTGTTGGATGTAACAAATGAATTTTCTGGACTTTGCCCCTCACAGCATCTCACAGAACTGACGGAATCTTCTTTCATTAACATTAGACTAGGGATCTTTTTTCTGAATCGCAGAATCAGTAACACTGTGGTACTCCAGATTGTCCCTGGGCAAAAATGACTATGCATGTGAGCAGACCTATGAGCCAGAAGACCGGGATTGGAGACCCTTGTTCTATCATCCACATCCATGGTCCCCAGCCCCGGACCCTGGACCGGTATGGTCCGTGGTCTGTTAGGAACCCGCCACACAGCAGGAGGTGAGCAGCGGGGGCCAGCGAAGCTTCATCTGTGTTTCCAGCAGCTCCCATCACTCTCCTCCCCTCCCCCCCAGACACCCCTGTCCGCCCCCCAGGTCTGTGGAAAAATTGTCTACCATGAAACCAGTCCCTGGTGACAAAAAGGGGACCACTGACCCATATTTTTGAAAAATTTTTAAAAAAATCAATTGTATTTTTAAAACCTAACTTTGACATTGGGTATTATTTTTTCCATTCTTTATAATGATATCACTTTAAGTTAATATGTTCTAATTTCAAAATAACTAACTTGCAATTTGAACTTTTGGAAGACAACATATTCCTAAGTCTAGGCTTGTTTTTAAAATAAATAAAATACATTTCTTTCTAAAAATCTTGAAATATTTATTTAACCCAAGTCCTGGTAATGAAATAGTATGTACACTTTACATGAAGTGTAGGCTCTGACCCACATTAAGCAGTATATATGTCTGCTGGTCTTTATAGAGAAAAATCTATGAAATTATTTATAATAAGACTTTCTGAAGTCAAGACAGTAAGATGCATAGGACCATTTTCCCTGAACTCATGACACTGGCCATAAATGCATTAGTACTTCGATTTACTTCATAAAACTATCATTTACATTTATATTATGCTTTTAGAAGATATTTGTTATAATAAATGGGCTTCTTCCCTACTAGTTTTAAGCCAGGTATACCAACACTGAGTTTATATACATACTGCTCTTTCACCCCTTCTATAGCTACGGGGAAATATAAAATGTGGACCCACAAAAGATGCCAAATGCAGTGGCTACTTAAGAAGTTGAATTACACTTATCAGTACATATATCTCCTTTTAATAGAAAAGCCACCCAGCCAAAAAGAGCTCAGTCTTTTGAGCTCAATCAAGTTCAGCCTTTGAGGGCAGGGTGTAAACGGGAGATTGATACTTAAAGCGGTAACTCTGGGGACCAAACTGGGGACACTGCCGGCAGGCGGGGCCAAGAGAACATTGCTGTGAAATAGTGTCTCAAATGTGGCCTCTTCTGCAAAACCTTTTCCTGTTACTTGAAGGACTTACTTGGCTTTCATCACACAGCTTCATTTTCATACCGCTATTTGCAGCCATGCAGCATCCTGCTGTCATGATCTATTCACATATGTTTTTCTTGCACAAAATCATAAGATCTCACTCATTTTTGTGTTTCCAGGGCCTAGAGTAGGAATCTGTGTGGAATGTGTGAATTTTAAAAATGCTACTTTAGACAAAACGATATTCTTGAGGACAATAATATCAGGGGGTTTGGAGATATCAACCATCCAGGACCAGTAACAAAAATCCCGGTCTGCACAGTGTGCCACCCACAGTTGCAAAATGGGCATCTCTCAAATGGTCAGGATTTCTCCAAAGATTTAGCATTTATTCCTCTCTCGAGGGCACACGAGGAGTGCGTGGAAAGTGGGTGCTCTGTGTTGTGAAGAGCAAGACCACGTAGCCTTAAATACCTTCCACTTTTTTGACAACGCAGCTCCGTGGTTTTCATCTTGAAGTTAGTTATGTCCACAAGGCCCGTGACTCCGTTTCTGGCTTCCTGTCTCACCAGTCACTCTGTCGTGCAATGCCTTCAATTAAGCCAAAAAACCCAGTGGAATCCTACCGGATTTGGCACGAGTTTTCATGGCCAAGATTTCATATCTGCTGCAAAATCTGCCTGGAATACGACCCCCACATGGCCATTGTATTTGATCTAGTTAACTCCTATCAGCCCTCCAGGAAGGGGTCAGTTCGGGTCCCCTCCTCTGCAATGCCTTCCTGAACTTCCAGTCCGTTTGAAATGCCCCTTCTCTGGCTTCCAGGGGCATATTAAAACTATTTTTTTAGATTACTCAAAAGAAGCACAGATGGCTATTTCGAGCCTTGGTTTTAGAGAGACTCAAATCCTAACTCTGCCACCTTTAAGCTGTGTAACCTTCACAAAGGCACGTCTTGCATCTGTTAGCTTCCTGTCAAAGTAAGAAGATAAGGCCTACCTCTTTGGGATAGTATTAGAGTAAAATGAGATTATGCACGCCAAACATACTTAAGTATGGACAGCATCCTGGTACATAAGAATTCCAAATTTTATTGTATTATTACTCCTGTTGTTTTTGATTATGGTAGAATGTATCATACTGTTTTACACTTTCGACTTATTTAACGTTCTCTACATTGAACTTGAGGCTAGAGGTAATGTCTAATTTCATTTTGTAGCCCAGTGTCCAGTACACTGGCACATGGCAGGCACTCAGTAAGTGATGATTTAATAACCACATTACAATAACAGTACTGATCATGCATTCAGCCTTCTTCATCTCTTTTCCTGATTTTTTAAATACTTTTTGTGACAAAAAATTATTCACTGTCTTCCCTATGTGTAACAAAGGAAGGAGAGAAAACACAGTCACCTCCAAATGAGTTACAATTCACTAGGGGGAGAATAGGAAAGAAGGTATATTTAGCTCTTAGCAAAAATTATCATTTTATACATGGAGAGGGAAAGAAATCAGCAACACCTAAAGAAACCCCTCCACCACCAGTGTTTTAGGAGAGAAAGGTATTTATTTTAAAAGTTGATCTTTTCAGATCGACTGAAGGCCCATAGAAGAATAAAATAAGCTGGCTTTTCAGTTTTACATATTCGATTGATTTTTTTCCTACAAAGACAGCTTTATGCTAATGACTTTGTGTGTGTGTGTGTGTGTGTGTGTGTGTGTGTGTGTGTTTGTCTGTCTGCCTGTCTGCCAATGGTTTCTTAAAAAATATTTTACTTCTCTGGTAATTGTGAAACATGAGATAGTTAAATGTGTTTAGGCTTAAAATGTATTAGTTTGAATAATAAAGTGATGAAATGTTCTCATTTGCAGTTTTCCTTCTATTATTTTAATTTTAGAGTTGATAAACTTAAAGTCACTGGGCAAAATAAATCATTTAAACTATTTATAAATAGGAACCATCTTTGAATGGGCTAGCCTAAGGCATAAATGCACCAATTAAAATGAACTATAGCTATGGATCTTGATACTTCATCGGAGGGAACCAGTGAGCAGAAAGTCTTGACTTCTAATGTCTCCAGTGGGACAAAAAAATCTATGAGGGAACACTGCTCTGGTTATAGGCTGGGGTTTTTTTGGCTCAAATACTGCTCATTTGGATGATGTTTTATGGCTGAATTGACTTGTTGGCTTTTTCCTAAATTGGTAGCCCAATGATGGAGTGACAGCCATGGCTCAATTTTTACTGCATCTATATTGAGGTCAGGACATCAAGAGTATCCTGGCTTAGGGTGAAGGATGAAGGTTAGGAAGATGGATGATTGGTGCCTTTACTTAATTTTTTTTTGTTCTAAAACTCTCCTAATAAGTACGTTCAGGATGTAAGAACACAGAGGCTATTAACAATTCAATTTTCTGATTTGAGAAGATTGGATGAGGTGTTGCTACCTAATTTCTCTAGCTAATGGAAAAACTATATGGAGTAGCTTATTGCCTTAATATCTTCTTTCTCATACCTTTTTAACAAGATTTTTTCCATAATGGTTTGTTTTCTAGAACCTGCCACACACATTATGGCACAGCAACTTTTGAAAGAATATTACAGCTAGAGGTACTGTTCTCAATCTTCTCCAGAGATAACAAGATCTAAGGCATGGAAATATCTGTATTTTATAGCATGTGTTTTGCAAAGATTCAAACCACATGCAGTAAAGCATGCTTTCCCAGCTTCAAAACAGACTTTCTCCAGCTCCAAAACAACCAATTTACAAAAAGTCATTTGCATGTCAAGTTTGTAGACAGTGTGTCAGGGCCACAGGCAGGGTCCTGCCTCAGGTAATTATTGATAGCAACAGAGTTGGAAATGAGGCAATCATGAAGCAGTACAACAAATAGAGCACTTTTTAGACTGGCGTCAACATTTTAGCTGACAAATCATGTTTTCTTCAGTTTCCCTTCTCAGTCGAATGTAGACTGCCAGATCACTAAAGGAATAAAAGACAGTGTGAACTGAGGATTCATAAGCCTAAACGATCAGTCATCGAGCATTTCACAGATTACATCCAAGCACTCGGATACACTGTGTTAGTCTTAAAGACCTCAGTTTGTACAATAGAGTCTCACACCTCTCTCTCCCTCACCGTCTCCACTACCATAGTCTTAATTCCGCAGTTATCTCTTACTAGCTCTCGCCTCCACTGCTGACCCAGGCTTCTTGCTGGGTTTGTCCCTCCAAGATCTGTTTTCCACAAACCTGCTGACGTGACCTATCTAAAATGCAATCCTGCCAGGCCACCTCACTGCCTCAGGGTATCGAAGGTTCTGTATGATTTGCTGGATAAAGTCCAGGGTCCTATCCAGTCCCCCAACATCAAGGCTGCACATTTTTGGGGGGAGAAGGTATAAATATCCTCATAAACATGCCTTATATTCAGGTTTTTAGATTTCTGTGTGGAAAGATAAACATATTTCTTAATTGTAATAGCTCTTGCCAGGTTATTTTCCCCAAGTACTGAAAATGGCATATAGCATTTGATATAAAGTATCACATTAGTAGCATAGTAGAAATTACATGTTTGGGCTCCATAGTAAGCCTGGTTTTCTTTATTTCTTCATAGCCTATCTACATCCTCAGTCAGATCTCTCGTATATAAAAAAGGAGTCATATTATTACTACTTTATTAAGTTGCTGTAATCAATGTAAGATACCAAGAAAAGGATTCATCATGTATTAAGTACTAAATAAATTCAGTGACTTAATTGCTAATATATACAGATCATTACTCATGATATTCCCTGTCTTCATATTTCTCAATCTTTAAAAGTTTTCTGCATTAACATGATACTATTTTATAATCAGAAAAAGGAAGACTGACATTTTTTAAAAGTAAAATAAATAAGTTAGAATCTTAAAGTCGTCAATAGATAAAGACTTAATCACAAACTGGAGTTGACCCTTTCCATGATCAAAAAACAAAAAACCATCCTCAGTCATACTGTGCCATTATTGAACTCAATAGTTGGCAAGGCTCCTTTGTGACATCTTCTCTATTTGCTTTAATGTTATTGGTTTTTTTTTCTCACATTAAAAATAAGTAGGTTACTTTGAAATTCTCTGCATCAATTTTGCTGGTTCTTAACGGTAGACAGCATATCATATTGATATTTGTATTATAATACCCAATATAGTGCTTAGCTTACAAAAATGTCTTGAAATCTGTGACTGAATAGATGGACTGATTTTCTGACTGTGGTCTCACTTTGCAGCAGGCACAGTATGACCAGAGTATGATATAAAATGATGAGAGAGAGCATTTCAACTTTTATGTTGTCCTAATGTACTGAGTTACTAAAGGTTACAAGAGCAAGCAGTCTGTTTCTGATAAGAGTAAGAAGTTACAAGGGTAAGAAAATGTATCCAGCACACAGATTTTCTCCTTAAGTGTAAATACTGGGCATGGTTTATACATTTTCAGTACAGATGACGCTTGTTATTCCTATCAGTTGTGTTCTCACTTCTGGTTCCAAAGTGGGGGTGTAGAAGCAAGCTGGCTCTACTCCCCCAACGGAAAACCAAAACCAAACATCCAGTATTGCCAGAGATAATTATGGGCAATATCCCAGAACTCAAATATGAAGATGAGACAGTTCCCCAGGACACAGAGAAGTGGAAAACTCTGAGCAGACCATGTTAGTTGTGCTCTATAAAGTTGCTGTGGAAAGGTAACCTGCACACACACACACCCCCAACACACACACACACACCCGACACACACACACCCCTGACACACAGACACACACCCCCGACACACACACACACACCCGACACACCCCAAATATTGAGTACGTGAATGCTGAGCCATTGTTCCCAGGGGAAAGAAAAAGTTAGGTTCCTGTGACGTTTTGGTCAGAGCATTTTCATCAGCTGATCAGTACACGATCTTGTTAAGTGTGCATTTCTGTTTACAGATGCATTGTTTAATATATATTTCTTTAATAACTAATACTATATATTTCTTTAATAATTAATACTATATATTTCCTTAACAACTAATACTATATATTTCTTTAAGGAGCTAATTATATAAAGCGTTTCATTATAATAAAAACTGGCAGAGAAGGGTTTATCATTTGCCTGATTTTAGGTAATGTGACGATAAATTTCTTTGGCTTTTGGCTTTGCAACTATACCATCCACTACCCTTTAAAAAAAATCAGTTGTCCTCTTATGAGGCTACAAATTTACTAGCATTTCCACCCCTTGCATAGCTTCTTCATGCGTGATAGATGCTACTTTAGCACTTTTGGGGGGGTGGGGGGGGCGCAGCCTCCCCTACAGATCAGCAAATTTCCTCTTTCCTTTTCCTGGATATATGTATTACTGATTCACTAACATTGAACTCAGGGTCAACAGCATTATAACATATGCCTGAAGAAAACATACCTAGCATGTGAATGTTTTTCTTTAAGCACAGTACACCCGTCTGCTTAGGAATGCTAGACTGCATTTCAGCACTATGCTTGGGGGCCACATTAAACAGCAAGATCACCAGCAAAAAGCAAAAAAATGCAAAAATGTGGCACTAAATAGACAGTGTAAAGAATATTTGCTTAAATCACGTATATGATTTAGATTCACTAGTAACTGTACAGACATAACATACCCCCTGGGATAATGTAACATGTGGCAAACTCATAAAACTTCAATATGGGAGGGAGACTGGCAGGCTCACGCTCAGTCCCATCGTTCTGGTTACACAGTCTTGTGATAAGGTGCAGAACTCCAGGCTTTCTCACACGGCCAATAGGAAATCTTCAGTTTCTCACATGAGAGGATAGGAGGATAATCCTCAAGCCAGGTGTCAAGAGTAGGTAAAAACTTTGGTGTAACTATAATTAACTTTTACAGACAATTCATCAATTTTCCAAAACATGTTAAAAAGGCTCATATTATTCTTATTTCTAACTTCTTTTAAAGAAGAATAGAACAGGATATTTGCTAGCCATGTCTTTACATATTTTTTCCATCTAGGTTAAAAGAAAGCCACTAGTTATATCACATGTAAAATAATTAATATAATTCATTAAAACAAAAAAATATGAAAGATACATGTTCTTGGGTCTATGTTAGGTTCTGGGGAAAATATTTTTCCTCAGGCAGATTATATTTCAGCAGTAAGACAGTTTCATTGGTGTTGTGATAGAGTGTGACGATTTCATACAGTCTTATAGTTGTAATTACCTACTATTTTTGATTTTCCCCATTTTCTCTCTAACTCTCATTCATGAAAATCTCACAGACCCCATTCCAGGACTACAACAGTTGAAAATTCTATTCAGCTTTTCTGCAGCATTTCAAGACAGCGTATCTTAACTAAGCTCAGCTCTTCCTTTCCCCATCTACTTGTTGACAAATGACATCAGCACACATGCAGACACCCAGGCCAGTCAGCCAGGTGCTCTTTGAACAACAGAGAACTGCCAAAGGTTTTTGAGCAGGAGAGTAAACTTAAAATTTGTGCACAGATGTAACAGTAGAATCAAACAGTTTATAAATTGGAGGGATAACAGAGGCAGAGAAACCTATTGTAACAATTAATGCAATTGCAGCGCTGTAGGGGGAAAGAGGAGTTGCCTCACCCAAGGACCCCAGTAATTAACCAAATGCTACTCTCTTTACTATGGAGCAAATGTATAAAGTTTTAATATTTGTAAAAGTAAATATTTATTACATTTATAAAGGATATTTCTAAAGGCAGACTGCCTGTAGAGCTTCATTATAATAAATATTTAATGCTTAATAGATGAATAGATCAACAAAGAATTTGCAAGAAAAAAATATAAAAGTGAAAAATAAAGACCAGAGGATATGATGACACACAAGTGAAATCAGAAATTATACAGAGGAAAAGAGTAGAATTCGATATACTAAACTACTGATACAACTTATCACTTATGAGTTTGGTTCTCTTATTTCAGAAAGATCTTTTTACCAACTGCCTGGGTTTTTTTTTCTTTGTGATTACAACTAAGTATTACTTAGTATTAAGAAGGTGTATGTGTTTTTCTTTTTCATTTGTGTTACTTTAGGTGTTTGCTAAAACAGAAAGGCAAATTATTCTCAATTTTTTTTAATTAGACAGTGGTAAATAAAGAATAAAATTTATTACTCACCAAAAAGGCATGTCTATGTTTAGGAAATTCCTTAGATTTTCTGCATCTATCACTTAATCTTTCAAGAATACTCACACATTTAGTTTATTTAACAATTCAAATGTAAATTTCAGGCAGTATAGCCTGTAACAGTCAGTGATTTAACTACAGCACAGATATACAGGACTCAATTTGAAGGGAGAAGAAGGGTAATGTGTCTTCTATACTTCACTTATAGAGACATCTAATCTGTGATGGATAGATAAGGAGATTGTATCATTTTTTGATCAGATGGGGACACTTTTGAGAGCAAAAAGGAATGCAGGAGAAGTTATACCGTTACTCTCTTAGGCAAAGTAGAACCAGTAACCCTATAATCAATACATTAGTATAATATTGTAATCACAAAATGATACAAAATAATATAATAAAATTTTTAAAAATACAGTTAATATTGTTTGAACATCTTATTACAAATAATAATGTAGTAGTAGTTTAGAGATAACAGACCAATGCTAGGAAATCCTGTTTAAAGTGTCCCAGAGTGAAAAACTAAAATACAGATTACAGAGTTTATCTGTTTAAGTACAAAATGTGTGTGATTATCTAAATTTGGTGAAGCTGAGAGGAAGTCGTAGAAAAAAATAAATAAAAGTATCACCAGCTTGTGTACTGGGGCAATTTTTCTAAAAATGTGTTTGAATCAAAGTCAACTTTGCTTCGCACAACACAGATCAAGCATGTTCCTGGTAAGACACAGTCATAGAGACAGAGTGGTTGGCCTTTCAGTTTTCTGCCCAGGTTTTTGGAGTAGATCATCCAATGGAAGAGAGTGCCAGGTTGTAGAAAACAGAAGCATCACTGGGCAGAGGTCAGGTGGGACCCGGGTGCGCGGAATGGAGAGGAGAAGGGAGGGAGCACTGTAACAGGTCTCAGTCTCGCTCCCGACCAGGTGAGGTGTTGCGCTTGACATTTTTACATCTCACTGGCTAAAGCCTTGAGGCTCAATTTTACAGCTTCTGCTCTCCAAAGAGTGGGAAAGATAAGCACCTGTGCAAATCCCTGATTCTTTGAGATCACTGCAAGCCACATCCATCCTGCATGGAATCCTGCCTGGGTGTAAGAAAATGTGTTGCCCAGGAACCAAGTGGTGGAAGCAGGGGGAAGGAACGGTGGGAAATGACTGGGCAGTGGACGCAATTTCAATCTTTTTGGCAATTTACCCTATAAATAAGCTTTTTACCCTTTAAAAAATTCTTGTGCTTAACAAGTGGATGAGTGATAAAGTGGGAATAGGAAAACCTGAAATAGGATTAAAGCACTGAAGATAGTCTAGATGAGCCATTCTTATAGATAGTCCTGGAAGTTCCACTGCTACAGTGTGACTCTGAAAGAATTTGTGATTTTCTTTTTCCTCTAAACACATATATCATGACCTAAACATTTGGACAAGTCATACTGGAAGTCTATACACAAATTGCAATGTTAGTACCACTGTAAATATTCCTTTGTAATTATTTTTCCTTTATCACATAGAGACAAGGAACAGCAAACGCTATTGTCGTCACATGTTCTTTGTTGACCCAAAATGAGATTACCTGGCTTGGTCAAGTAAAGAAACTTATTAATAGAAGACAAAGGTGAGATTAATACTTTTGCAAAGATAGCTAGCAAAAGCTGTATTCTCTTTGGGAGATAATCTGTTCTTAAGAATTTCTTTAATTTGTTAATTTTTTTTCAGTCAGAATGTACTTATTTTTTTAGTAACATTTATTTGTTAAGGTGTTTTTGTGATCTGGTTTTTAAAACAGCTTTATTGAGATATAATTTATACACTTATATATTCAACTATTTATTCATTTTAAATGTGCAGCTTGATGGTTTTTAGAATATTTATGCAGTTATGCCACCATTACTATAATCCAATTTTAGAATATTTCCTCACTCCTAAAAATTTTGTCATGTCTATTTGTAGTGAATACTTGGAGCTTAATTTGATTGTGTTTGTATCTTAAACTATTTAAATTGTTCAGAAAAGTTCTGGGATGAAGTTTTCTTGCTCAGTGGAATCCAAGAGGTAGCATGATATAATTTCAGACCCAGAAAAATCTTTAGTCATTATTTTTGTTCTGCTCACTTTCATAGATGGGGAAATTGAGTTCCAGAATAGTTACAAAAATTTCCTAAATTTCATGCACAACTGGCAGATCAATAACTGCAAACTGGATCTCCTAGTTTGGAAACTACAGAGAAATGAGCCACTCTTGTCCTGTTTTCTCAATTAAAAAGTAAAGCTGTTGAAAAGGATGATCTTTCATAGTCTTTTCAGCTTCAACACTGTGTGATATAAACTCATTTTTACTTAATTTCTACTCACTCAAGAATTATGAGTGTGGCAAAGGTAGATGTGAGTGTCTGTAAAAAATATCACACTTTTATTAATGTGGTGGCGGCAGCCCTACCTCTTATGCATTATCTTAATACACCCACCCAAGGAATGCTGCTGCCGTGACTCAGGTGACATGCCACCAGGGGGTTGTGATTAGTGTAGCATAACACTTACCAGAAAGGAAACAAATGCATGACAGTTTCTGTAACCTCAACTGTGCATAGATGTAAATATATAAATATCACAATGATATTTTTGAAGTGTATAAACATAAAATTGCCATTTTTTAAAGTGACAGTGTAAATGTTTGACTTTTTAAAAATGACTTTTTCAGTTTTTAAAAAACTTATAAAGTATATATGAGCATTTGTTTGTATCGATACTATAATTGTTTAAATTATAAAATCTTGTAGAAATTAAGGTTAAACGTATTGATACATATATTACACACAAATATACAAATACATGTATGTATATGTATTCCTATGCTGATATAATTTTCCTAATTAAGGGATTTAAATAGCCATTTTGTGAAACCATAAAGATAATTACTGAATGCAATGTCATCAAAACCAGAAAACAATTGCATAAATAAGTCAGCATCTTCAAATAAAAATTCCAGAAAAACTTTCCTTACATTACATTTAACATTAGTGACATTTCTGATTGGAATACATCATAAATAATAGTGAATTCATTAGTTATTCACATAATTAGAGTATGGAAATCTATTCAAAGCAGATTGATTTAGTAGCATTATTTGGGGAATACAGGAACTTGTAGAATAGAGTATGACTAAAATACACACCAAAACTTACAAATTTAATGGCAGAATTTAATTTTATTTTACCAACTTTGAAATTTATACATCAGTTCATAAGCAAAAAGGAAACAAAAGGTAAGTAAAATACAAGAAATTCTTTTGTAAATAGTTCAAAAAAACATATTCTGATGGTACCAGAATGGTTTACCATGCATTTCCCTAAATGTATTAATATTTAATTAAGCCTATTTTGTAAGATTGCACTAGTGTAGTTTTATCTTACTGAGGTGAATTAAGATCACAAAGGCTTATTTTAATACTCCTCCCTATTTCATCTCAAAAAATAATTTCTCTTGTTTTATTTTAAGATACTAGTTTCCTACATTACTAAAACTTTAAGATACTGGTATTTGCTGACATTCATATATTATAACACAACATACAAAAAGTGTGAACCAATTAATTTCCTTGCTTGAATCTTTATTTCTTATCCTGTTGGTAATTCAGAATGCCACTGAAATTTTTTTTTCTTTTCTGAAATTTAGAAATAACATTTTTATACTTTGATGATGGGATTTTAATTTTTCATCAGACCATTATGTGCTAGGTCAATTTCTATATCTGTCATTTCACCTTCGTAAAGGAATTCTCTCCCCTCCCCCACCTCTCCATGTGTCTCTCACTCTGTCTGTCTCTCTCCCTCCTACCCTCCAGTCCCCATCATGTCACATGCTGTCGTCAACACCTGGACTGGCGTGTGTCAGATCCATCAGACATGTTCACTGATTCCTTTCTCAGTGCCAAGTTCTAAGAACTAGTTTCCTAAAAGGATAGTTTTTATGACCAGTTGCTTTAGTATTTTCTTTTCCTCTCATTTCACAAACATTTGTTTTCCTTAAGTAAGTCATATTCACACGAAGTTGTAAGAAAATCTATAAAGTTAAATCTCATATCTATCAGTTTTTTCACTGTTTCACTTATTCAAAAGACTATTTCAGGCAGTTAAGTGACTGGTATGGATTTGTGAAATAAGCAAATGCATGTTACCTTTCTAACACATTTGCTGTATTTATGGGCAATATATTATTATATTTAATCATACATTTTTAAAATATAGTGTTGTGTCAAATATACTTTATATTTCTCCTATATTACTGTAGAATTACATATTACTCCTATATTACCTATATTACTCTTTCCAAACTTTTATAAATGTATTAGAGGATTTCTTTCCTCTTCTTCTTCTTCCTCCTCCTCTCTTACCTCTTCTAAATAAGACTAATGTAAAAACCTACACCTAAGCATAAGTTACCATACAAAATTCTATGTCAAGTATACCTGACCAAGGAAATTTGTACAACTGATTCTGCTACAAAGTATTAATAATTATCCCAGTAATTCTGGCATTATTTCTGGCATGCAGTAACAATAAACCCTAGAACATGTCTGCTATGGTTTGAATATTTATGTCCCCCCCCACCCACAAATTCATGTGTTAAAATCTGACCTCCCCACGCTGATGGTATTAAGAGGTGGGGATTTGGCCAGGTGATTAGGTCATGGAAACGGAGGCCTCATGAATGGGGTTAGTGCCCTTATAAAAGGGCTGGTGTGCTCCTTCCACCATGTGAAGACACAATCTAGGAACTAGAAAGTGGGACCTCCCCAGACACCAAATCTGCTGACACTTTGATGTTGGGCTTCCCAGCCTCCAGAACTGTGGGAAATAAATTTCTGTTATTTATGAGCGATCCGGTTTATGGTACTTCGTTATAGCAGCCTGAATGGACTAGGGCAATGTCCAAAGATACAAACCTCAGGATCTGACAGGTGATAATCTATTTCTAGTGATTCTGTAACAGACATACTTTAGTTTTCGTTTGCTGATGACAGTATACTTTGGAGAAAACCTGTACTGAATTTTGAGTCTTG
Organism: Lemur catta; assembly: GCF_020740605.2. Lineage (NCBI taxonomy): Eukaryota > Metazoa > Chordata > Mammalia > Primates > Lemuridae > Lemur > Lemur catta. Next base: position 109,858,630 of record NC_059132.1, read on the forward strand.
GTTTTATCCTTATATCTCTATTTCAGTTTTTCAAATTTAAATGAGGGCAGAGTCTGACTTACAGAGACCATGATGTGAGGGTAAAAGGAGATAAAATCACCTAAATGTATTTCAAAGTAAGATAAAATGGCATATACATTTTCCAGTATCAGTGAAACACATAACATCCTCTAAGAGGCTTGGCTGCTGTTAGCTCTGCTCGCCTGCTGTGGGGCATAGTTGTGAACAAGTGTAGCACAAGCATATGTAGATGCCACTTTGTTAGACAGTCTGTAATCATCACAATAAATGCTATATGTTATTTTATTTTTATTTTATATTTTAATATCCTGTACCTTAAAGGATAATATTAAGACTATTTAAGTGAATAGCTGTCATTCTCCTAATGCTATTTTATTTTTTCTATTTTTTTCATTTACATTCATATATACTAACTAACATTTTGTTGCTAATTTTCACAAGAAGGTCTATTCACTTAATATTCATATTTTTAAATTAGCTCTTCTTGTCACCTAAAAGCTATTTATGAAAATTGTTATTACCAAACTTTGAAAACAAAGAAAACATTTTATTAATATATTTTGATATTTCAAAAGTAATTATATTAAAGATTTGATTTAATGATCTGTGATAACTGAAATCATTGCATCATAAATGATGTATAAGTAATATACCATAAAACATGTGTCTGAAGACCTTTCTCACTTCTTCAATAAGGCTTTGCCAAATCATAACAAGAAAACGAATAGATATTGCTGAGTAGACAGGTTCTACTTTCCACTTCCTTGATGAGGACGTTTATTTTGCTCTTTTCAAAAGGACCTGGATTTATTGGGAGGAAGTAAAATGTATTTTCCTTGCAAAGCACATGTAATAAACACGGCATATTACGTTTTCTCAAGATTTTTGTGTTAAGATGGCATCTTTCCCCTTAATATCACCGAAATGAACAATGGTGTCATGGTAAATCTGGACATGATTCAACAACAATTGTGAAACCGTGTTGTTCTAATTCATTCTGAAGTTTTAACTGAAGTAAATTTCTCTTTTAAAATAGGCTGTGGCCCTTGTTCATTATCAAGGCATGTGAAAGCTTAAAAATGATGCTTTAGATTTCATGCTATTTTTCCTAACACTGTTGAGCATAAATGTGTCAGACAGATAAGTTGTCTGGTTTTTTTCTCCCTTTTCCCTTTTCTTCCTTCCTTTCTCCCTCCTCTCTCTCTCTCTCTCTTATGAAACTTCATATTTTATGAAGTTAAAACAAGACAGTTTAGAATGACTTATCTTAAACTATGAAATAAGAATGAGATATAACTTACAATTTCATTAATGTATGCATAATTACATACATTCTATATGTAAAATATGATATTCTGATACACACATTATTTAACTCACAGGATATGAAGTAATGTATTTAGATGTAAATTTCCAAGTCCTTACTGGAGAGCAGGCTAAGGAGTGTTTCTCTGTCGGTCTAGTCTGACTCTCTCCTCCTCTTCCCTATGGGTTCTGTGGACTTTCCTGTGTCTGCCCTACACTATTTATTTTCTCTTCAACCTGTTGCAGGGCTCTCACTGGTATAAGGAAATTCAGTCTTTATGTCATTGAAGGGTCAATGCTCGGTGCAGGGTCGGAGTCTACACCAGCCATGTTGTTGAGGAAGCCATGCTTTCCCTCTGTACCTTGTAAACTGCAGACAGCTTGCTATGAATTGTTAACTTATTTATTTCTGTTTTCATGGATCTGAAGTTCTGCTCCATGTCTCTCTTGCTCAGATGCATCTGTGTGCCCTGCCTCTATATTTTGCATGTTCTACTTCCCCTCTATGGTAATGGGAATGAATGTTTAAATTCAGCTGTTTTCATACTGGGGATGCTATTTAGAGACTAGATCTGAGCTGAAAGCCGGTCTCCCAAGCAAGCACCATTACAGTCCTGTGTGACGTTGTTAAATATTCTTGGCCAGAGCAGCACAGGGTTTTACTACCTTAGTATTTTAAATACACTCTGCTAGGGACTACAGCTTCACCAGTGTTACGCATATAAATGTTTTAATGATTAGATGTGGTATTATTATCCTCATTTAATAGGTAAAGTATATCTCAGAGAAGCTTTGTCACATTTCTAATAAAGTTACAAAGCCACATGCACAAGATGTTGTTATAGGGACAAATAAGACATGCTCCCTTTCCTCAAGGAATAGTCTTTAAATGCAGTCTCCTGATTTTTCTGTTATATTAGGGTAACACTAACGGAAGAGGAAAATAATCATTTGTCCTCCAGTGTTTCTTTAAAAAAAGTATAACATGCCACCAGGTGATAAATATAAAGACCTCGTCATCCCTTTAATGTCATTTAAAATTCAAAATAAATTAACATTCAGTAACTAAAAGCCAATCAAAGCAAGAAGAATGTCATGCTACTTTGTTTTCAAATTATGCATTTTCTGGAAGTCCACAGATTCTTTTTGAATCCATACTTTTTCTGTTCCAGAGTATTTTTAGGCTTTCATCTAACATGTGCAGAATGGTTTCACGACTAAGATTACTTCTTATAAAATTATGTTGTTAATATTTTCATCATTATTAACATTAAATATAGCATAATTTTATTTTCTTAGGATTTACTTAATTGATTTATTGATTACTTAATGAGGTTTCTGATGCAAGTTGAACACGAATCCCTAAATTTGTTTTCCATTTTAGTTTTCCCGTCCCTGTAATATTCAGTGAACATCTAGCCCTCTAGAGTATTATTTGGTCTCATTTTGTGATGCTGCATTCTATGACAAACATAGCCTTAGTTGTGCCTGTTCAAATTGTATATAAAATCTGGAATATCTCAAAGGGTTTGTGCCAATTCTTTCTATGTTTCCCATTTTCCGAGTATGTGTGCTTGGGAAGACATCAACTCATTCAACATAATTCACTCAATTAAGTTCCAAAAGCATTCGTTATTTATTCACCACTAGTGTTGACCCAGTTAGATAGCACACTGTGTACATGCCTTCTCTGACATGTGGGAAGAAATTTATGACTTTTAAGTTACTCATTATGCTTTAAACTTGAATTTTCTCAGCTTTTTGATTTCCACTGATCTAGAGAAAGAAAAGCAAAATGTCCTATTCATTGTAAACCTTTGCGTGATTTGTGCTATTGGTTTTCTCTGATAGTGTAGATAATTAAGATGTTTTATTCATATATATCATTAGGAAAGAATCTAGATCTGTCCAAAATATGTACTGTGCTGTGGTACTCATTATTTTGAGAGATGGATTTTTTTTTTTTTTTTTTTTTTTTTTTTGAGACAGAGTCTTGCTTTGTTGCCCGGGCTAGAGTGAGTGCCGTGGCATCAGCCTTGCTCACAGCAACCTCAAACTCCTGGGCTTAAGCGATCCTCCTGCCTCAGCCTCCCAGGTAGCTGGGACTACAGGCATGCGCCACCATGCCCGGCTAATTTTTTCTATAGATATTTTTAGTTGTCCAGATAATTTATTTCTATTTTTAGTAGAGACGGGGTCTCGCTCTTGCTCAGGCTGGTCTCGAACTCCTGACCTCGAGCGATCTGCCCGCCTCGGCCTCCCAGAGTGCTAGGATTACAGGCGTGAGCCATCGCGCCCAGCCAAGATATGGATATTTTTAAACCATTACAATACATATTTTGAATACTTTTCATCTGTATGGTTAACATTTACATAAATTCAAATTCCAAGTAAGTCAGTACTGCAAAAAAAAATAACCTCAATGAAATAAAGCCCATAATAATGCCAATAGTTTTATTTTCTTTATCACATTTAATGCTTGAAAAATATTTGAATTTCCTACATCTGGCTTTGAGATGACAAGCTTGTATATTTTTATGTGAGTGAGGTTGCTAGTCATTGAAAACAATTTTATTTTCTCATCTCTTCTTTTTGAACACATACTTTGGGTACATTTCCCATCTTTTCTTGCATTTGGACATGGCCATGAGATTGAATTCTAGCCAATGAACTATGAGCTAAAGTGATGTGTGTCACTTCCAATCCTGGACCACAAATCCTCCAACAAATGTGCCTTTATTCTTTCTTTCCTTTTCTGCCAGCTGGATATTGATGTCAGGGCAACTGTGGAGTCCTGAAAATGTTGAAGCCTCCACCATCTGGTTCATGAATAATCATATGGAACAATCTCCTGTCTCCATAGCCTCCACCCACTAGACTGGAACCATCTTGCTTGTCATGTGAGTGAGAAAGATACTTCTATTATAGTTGAGTCTTTTTTATAATTTGAAGTTTTTTGCTATAATGGTTAGTTTACCCTCACCAAACACTTCCTCTAATCATTAAAGTTTTAAGAGAAAAACAAATTTATACATATTAGCACACCATAATTTGGCCATTTGCAGAATATTGCATAAATAAAGAGTTGAAATGCAAAAGAATGTAGAACCATTAAATTATAGAATTTTGGCCATCAATCCATATGTCAAAAACTGATACTATGAAAGAACATCTCATGATACATTAAATATTCAAAATCATCGCACAATTAAAATTCCATAAATATAATAATTGAATGTTCTTAATATTAAATATGTAGTACACAGAATTAATGCTGAAGTTAAAATCAAAAGTGTTCAGTTTGATGAGTTCTGACATACACTCACACCCATGATACCATCACCACAATTAGGATAATAAACATACTCATCATCTCCAAAAGTTTCTTTGTATATATTAAATATGGGTAGTTTTTTGTGTATTAATTATATCTCAACAAAGCTGAAAAAATTTAAAGTATTCATTTTTACTAAGAAGGCACGTCAAGTAACTTGCTTCCAATACTTACTTTTAGTTTTGCTTTTCTTTTTATAATTATAAGAGACAGTGGCTGCCCTTAAATCAAGCTGTCTCTTACTGCACCTAACTCACTCATTTAACAAATATTTCTAGATTGGTTACTACGTGGTATGCACCCTTATAAGCATTTAGTAGACATGAGTGAATAAAACAGACAGAGATGTCTACCCTTATACAGCTTATATTCTAGAAGGGAGGTAGGGGAAAAAGCATAGTAAATAAGTAAATATAGGATATACCAGGCAGTGATAAATGCTATTGAAACCTAAGTGAGGGGTGATGGCATACTTCAGGGTGCAAGTTTAAATAGTGTGGTCAAGGTAGGCTTTTGAGGAGGTGAGGATATTAGTTCTCAAAATATCTGGGAGAAGAGTCTTCCAGATAGATGGAGCAGCCAGTTCTGTAAATCAGGAATACAACGGCGGGTTCAAGGGTCAGGAAGGGACCAGTGTACTGATGAGGCAGCAGTGAGGGGCAGAGTTGTAGGAAATGAGGTCAGGGAGTTGATGGGAGAAGGAGGCAAACCATGTAAGGCCATGCGGACCACCTTGGCTTTTGCTATGTGAGAAATGGAGAGACATTTTTGAGTTTGTAGCAGAGAAATGATATGATATGACTTATATTTTGAAGAACCACTTTGGCTACTGAAAGGGCTGGAAAGAAGAAACAGTGGAATCTCAGAGACCAGATAAATTGCTACTGCATAATCCATGTCAGAGGCTGCTGTTAGCTCAGACTACAGTGGAGACAGTGAAGATGGGGAGAAGTGATGGGAGTTTGGATTACAAAGGTAGAAACCAAGTTGATTTCCTCACCAGGTAGATCTGGAATGTATAATAGAGGGAAGAGGTAGATTAGTTCAAGATTTTTTTTTAACATGAAAAACTGGAAAATGGAGTTGCCTTGATCAAGATGGGAAAGACTGTGGTAGAATAGGTTTGGGGACAAGGATTGCGGATTCAGTTTTGCATAGGTTTTGAGTTTGGAATGTCCATTAGACATGTATAAATGGAGATAATAGTAGGTTATTGGGTATATAAGTCTGGATTTTGGGAGAAGATCTGAGCTAGCTAGACATAACAGTTTTGGATTCTCTGTCATCTAAATGATGTTTAAAGTTAGCAGACCAGGTAAGATCACCAAGGGAGGAGTGTAATAGAAAATGAGGATACCAAGAACGAAGTCTCGGGACACCTCAAAAATCAAGAGTTGAAGGGAGTAGGAGCGGCCAGAAAAGGACAGTAGAAGGAAGAAAGTCAGGAGGGTTTGACATTCTTGTAATCAAATTAAGAAAATCTATTAGTCAAATGCTGGAGATAGGTCAACTAAATAAAGGTGAGAATTATTGTAGGATTTAGCAATACAAAGGCACTGAATTCCTTGGCAAGAGCAGAGAAAAGTGCAATGAAAGTAAAGGCCTTATATAAGACATATTAATTTTACTTGAAGAGTAAAATTGGAGACAGAGAGTATACACAGCTTTTTGACAAGTTTTGCTGCAAAAGGTAGCAAAGATATGAAGCCTTAGCTATCGGGGAAATAAATCATCACACTATGAGTTTATTATTGTTGTAGGGGAAGGGCTATTTTAGAAATACTAAAGGCTGTGAGATATTTACAAAAAATGCACCCATTAAGAATACAATAAATGGTGAATAACTTTCTTTGGTCCCCATTAGAAATTGGAGAGTAGACAGTGATGGAAGGGATGCATTTGAGGTCGTCTAATTTTTTGAATTAGATTAAAAACATACTTTTTCAAAATGGGTAAAGACTCAGAAATAGTTCTCACTCTATTATCTAATCCTTTGAAATAACAGCAAAGAATGGATTTATAAACATGACAATGATTTTATGCACATCTAGGGGCAAATATTCAGGAACCATGGGAGACAATATAGCTCTATCCTATTTTTCAGAGACCAAATGTCAAGAACAAAAATTTGTTCCTCATTATTATTTCAACAGAATTTTATTACTAATCCCTCATGGAGGACTATCTAAAACATCCTCAAGAATTTTTAAAAGAACATTCTTTATGTAGAGCTATCTAAAATTTTATTGTTTATATACCATCTAAAATTTTTATAAGAACTTGTTTTAAATTTTTCTCTAAAATATTAAGCCTATTTGTTATATAGTTACATTTGTAAATTATAAATTAATAAATATAAATTAATTTATAAATACTTTTATTACCTTTTTTATTCTATCTCTTGTTTCTCTTAGCTATTAAAAGTTTTCTATAATATTATTGCAAACAATATAATTTTATTTATGTGATCAAGTATTCATCATATTCTAGCAAACAGAACAACTTTCAGACCAATGTGTATAGCTATCAATTATTGAGCACCTATGTACCAGGAATTATTCTACTTTATATTAATTATCTGTTTAATTTAGTCTTCACTAAAACTTCTGTTGCCAATAATTATGATTATTTAAACTTTATGAATTAGGAAACAAATTTAGAGGAGATAAGTAACTTAGTGTTACACAGTGTCAAAGCCATCTTTTGAACTGATAGGTATGGAGACACACTGCCATTTTTTTTTCACAGAGAATGCTGATATTTTATTTATTTTATGCTCTTATTCTAACAATTTTTCTGGTCAAGAAATTCTTCATTATCTCAAGTCAATTTCACCTGCTATTATAGAAGTCTATCTTTTTTTTAAAAAAAATGTAAAGGCTATAATAAGGTTTTTTTTTTTTAACAAGCACAATAATCCAGGTTTTTTCATCTTTTCTGAAATGGCATTTAACTAAACCTTATTATAACATTTCCTGAACTCATATACTAAGATATGATTATGTCCTAATTACAAATAATGACATATGAAATATTTATTCTAGTATATATAATTGGCTTACACATTGGCTATATTACATACTAATACCAGTGACTTCCTCTTATTTAAAAAAGTATTTCATAAACTCTGGCTTGCAAAGTTTACTGTTTCCTCTTCTGATTGGAGCCATTTTGGATGTAGTTAGTGTACATGAGACATCAGAGTCACTATCAAGTGGAGGCTCACTGGGAACGTTCCCAGGGAGGAAACAGCTAGTTCGATCACTTTCAAATTTGCTTTGCCACCTATGACTCCCTGTTTGCAGTTACACTCATACTAAATCACTTACAAAGCCCATTATCCTTTAAATTCCTGCTGCACATACTACCATTTGGTGCTTGTGTAGAATTTACTATACTGTGAAGTGATTACAAATAAAGCCTGGGAGTTATTGCTTCTAGTACATTTTTCATGAAGTTATCCAGCATGTGCTACGGCACTGTACCACGGACCACCCTCGATTAGTTCTGATGCTAAGTAGAAGGCAAATCTTCTTGTCAGTGTAGGCTAAAATGACCCTCATTATCCAACTGTCATGCCACTTTTTTTTTCCCCCAGAAAATATCTCAATCATGACAATAAGCCTAGACAGTGAAAGCTCAATAGAGAGAGAAAATTACATGAGTTCTACCCTATTATCTAGTAAAACAGCTTACTTTTGAGCAAGTGGAGGCTTCCATCAATAAGCATATAATGGTACAAAATCAATAGTTTATGTTTAAGGACATATTAAAATTCACATTGTTTAGTGTTTTACACAAGATAAACTTCTTGAGAACAGAGCCATTGTTTTATTCTTACAAATGTCTAGAATCAAGTAGAACCACACCATAAATGTTTTTTGAAAGAGATTCTGGAATTTTTCTCCAGTGAATGATGATACAAACAAATAAACAAAGGCCAGAGGCAACAAAAACATGTCATAAAAAATAAACAAATGAACCTTGAGCCAAGAAACAGCTGTCTCAGTCTGAAGTACACTGTTTGTCTAGCCTGCCTGGGACACGTGGCTAAGACACACTGTTAAGACCTTATGTATGAGAAGGAGCTAGACAGACACAAAACCCACTCCACACCCTTTGTAGTGTGCAGCATAATGACATCTGTTAAAATGTATGTGGTCCTCATTCCTGAATGCAATTTTAGTTATATTGTGCACTCTTTTGTGTTGGCTTCATAGAGCATCAATTTAAAAGTCACTTCAGAAAATTCTGTAGGTAGCAGCTTGAATTTGTGGAACCTCCATATTATTATAAAAAATAAACATCCCAAGTGCCTCAAATTATGCTAAACATATTAAATATTGCAAAGATATTGTAAGTGAGGTCTTTAAAAGCAAAAACTCTCAAATATCCAATAAATCATAACTAAAATAACCATATTTAATTGAGCAGTTGCTGTATGCCAGACACTGAGCTTATTGCTCCATATACATGATCATACTTCATTCTCCCAATAAACCTGTGAGCTTAGTATTATTATCACCACATTTGGTAGCCAGAGAGTGCCATGGCCAGGATTGGGGCCCAGGGCTTCTTGATTTCAAAGCTTATTCCTTAATCAGCAGGATATTAGATAACATATTAAGGTTAACTTCTTGAAAAAAAATTCTCAATATTCATTGTCTTTCAAAAACATGCCTAATTGCAAAGTTACTAGGTGACACATACATATATACACACACAAATATATATGTGCATGTATACATATACTATTTCACCATCCATACAATATCAACAACAAAATTCTCAAGACATAAAAGGACAATTGATTAATTGATTTTACAGTAAAACCCCTAATATGGAAACAATAGCAACTACAGACTTTCCTAGTGCTTAATGATGAATCTTATAGAACACTGTTACTTGTTTTTTTATTTTAATAATACTTTCAACCATTAAATCGTATACTATTATGAAAAAAATCAAAATGTTACTGCATTCAAAATGTTTATGATTCTAGTCAACACTACTGAGAATCACGGTCTTTTGCAAATCCTCATTTGGATACAATCTTCCTCCTTTGTCACATAGATTTATTTCTTCAACCCATGTGTCGGAGTATAATGAAAACACCCAAGAATTATAATATTAGATATTGTATCAGCTGGCTGGTGCCACAATAATACTGTGTAACAAACCACTTGAAAATGCAGTAACATATAACAGCAAGCACTTATTCTCTTGGTCATAGGTCTGCAGGTTGACTGCAGTTTGGATGATCTAGGCTGGATTTGGCCATTCACTCTGCCTCAGCTGTGGGTTGGCTGCGCTTGGTTCCAAACTATCGGATGGATTCAGATCTGCTCCATATGTGAAGGTTTTGGAGCTCAGACCAAAGGGGCAGGGGCTATTTGGGGACATTTAGTTCTCATTGCAAATAAACAAGTTACAGAAGCCAAGTCAAACAATTCTAGTACATTTAAGGTCTCTGTTTTTGTTATGTCTGCTAACAACATTCCATCAACCAAACCAGGTTACATGGCTAAGCCCTGCATCAGTGTAGAGTAAGCTTAATGTAATGCAGACATCCTTGAAAATAGCCCTTAACCTGAAATAAAGGACATTTTACTATTTTTTAAAATATTACAAAAAGAAACAATAAATGAAATACATAATCTACCCCAATTTGGCATGGTGAAAACTTTGTTATGGGGTCTTAACTACTGTTGTCTGTTTGCTTGTAGATTAGATAAAGAGATTAAGAAAATTGTAAACTATACAAAATGTTGGGTAGGGAGGGATTAATGATGCTCAGTGAAGTGAAACTGCTGACTACATCTGAAAGTCGTAGAGATAATGTAAAGTGGCACAAAAATTAAATAGGCCAAAAAAAAAACAAAACCAAGCACCTTGAGTAATTTCTCACTGCAAGACTCAGACTTCACTGTAGCAGTGATGAGAAACGTTCTCTCCATGGATCAAATGCACAAGTGTAGTTTTATATAATTATTTCTATAGCATTATTAAAAAAAAGTAATTGCTAAAAATGAACACAACAAAATAGTAGGTTTGCACTCAATGTTTTCGTTCAAAAGGTAGGGAAACAACGTATAGCAACATATAAGTCAGGAATAATTGTCAAGGGCCAAAGTCAGTAAGTAATTCTGTGGCAATTAAGAGTATGGTTGAACAGCATGGCTAGAACTCAAATGTCTCTGACTGTGTCGGAATATACAATGCCTAGCATAATACCTAGATTAGTCTTATTCCCAATAATATCTACTCCCTGTACTCTCTCCTGTGTAAACATTGCACGATCATTTTCCAAAGAAGTCATACTGGCAGAGGATAAGTGGATGGACATTATAGCCAATAATCACTCATGTAAAATGGTTAAAATGACATTTATATTCCATTTATGTAGCATCATGCATTCATATTTTGTCTAGGGTAAACATCCAAAATGGCCTTTTCTGACTTATCCCCAACCTTATTCTCTACCCCTTCTTTTCCATAAGTTTAAAATTGCTCCCTTCTTAGACCCTTCTCTCAGTTTAAAAGACCCTGATGGGAGTGATTAGAAGACATCACATTTAAAAATAATGAATGAGGCTCTGAAAACACTTTCTAGTTATCGTTATGACTGAAATATCTATAAATTATTTTTTCAACTGATTTTTGGGAAGAGGCAACTTTTAGCAAACTATAGTCTCTAATGTGGATCTGAAACTTAAAAATATTATTAAAATGCAAATATGCTTCATAAACAAATCTTTGAATCTTAAAAAAATGTGTATGTGTGTGCGTGCGCATGTATGTGTGTGTATAGTTTTTTTGTTTGTTTGTTTTGTGCCTGGGCCAGGGATTTCATTGTTTGTAGTTTTATGTCTTATGGTATTTTATGTATTATTGTCAGTTACATTTATGCTCATCTCAAATCTGTTCTTTAGCTTCCTTTGCATAAAAAAGTGGCACCATAATTACTGACTTACTTTCATTTTATTACTTATAGTTTAATTTACTCTACCTTTCTATATGAGTCCTGGTTAATTGTTGTAGAAAAACTTTACAGACAATTTAGCCCAATATTTCAATTTTCAGATAAGGAAATTGAAACCAGAGCCATTATTAAGTGATTTACCATTAAAAGGAACCGATACGTGTTAGGAAAATCCAGCACACACACCCAGATCTCGAGACTTAAATTTCACCACACTGTCTTTTTTGTTTGTTTTTTTTTGACCTTAGAAAAATATATTGTCATCAGCCATCTGTTTCACAGAAATTTTGTAAAAAATAATTTTCATCACATAATAGAACTACACTGAATCTCATTATTCAATAAATATCCCTGAAATGCAAATTAAATGTATACACTAAAATTAAATAACATTATTTATATATCTACTGAGGAAGAATTAAAGCACCATGACTAAGAAGATTCCCAGAAATTTCTTGAATTTTACCTCTGATTTTACTCCTTTGAGGTAAGAAAGGTATAAAAATGTACCTTTCTGTGTCATTGCAGTAATATCCTCTAATAGAAGCAAATTGAGTGTCTGGAACTGAGAAATCAATGCAAAATTAACAGCATAAAAACTGGGTAAATCTAGAGTCACAGTCTAAGTCATCAAAGTACTTCCAGGTCTTAGAAATGGGGGTGGAGGGTTCAAGTTGAGGGAGGAGGTAAGGTAGGGAAAACATTGTAATTAGGCATATTTTGAGAGTTTAGATAATTCTTGAAGTTCTGCACAAGCAGTATGTCTATAACCAAAGGAGGCTATCTGAATGACAGAGACCACAAATCTAGACAAAGATTATAGACCCCAGAGGAAGAAGTATTGTCTATCCCATGTATAAATAGACCGGAATCAAGAAAATTGTTCTGTGTTTGAAAAAAGGTATTTAACCAAGGATCTAGCAACAAACTAAAGTCTTATGCCTGAAATTTGTACATATTTTCTCTTGGGGAATGACACAGATGGCTTTCACTGGATAGTCCAGTGGGTTTTCATAATTTCTTCATGATGAAAGGTGATTAGTTCACAAAAAAAGTAACAGAAGGAGAACCAGAAATAACCAAGTTTTCAGGCAATATTTTCTAGGTTTCTCACTCTGTTATACAGTTCACCTATACAGCCAATTATGATAAAATTCAGATTTATACAATGTTTTCCTACTGATTGATTAACAGGGGCTATTTTTATTCATGAAATTATAGTTGGTGGCTGTAAACAATTATAAGTTTATAAACCATGGGCTGAAATCTTTATGGGGGAATATAAAAGAGAAGCTTATGAATTTTTAGGAAATGACTATCTGGTTTTCAACAGAAGTCTTTAATTTCAGTGAAATAAGAGAATGACAAAAAGAAATTAAATGTGAAAGGAGACTCATTTCTAAATTAAATGTTTCATGTCTCAAGTGGCATCAGCTGCTCTTTAAACCACATTTACATGACTATAATGATCTTTACTTTTAAAGGTTTATTACCTTAATCAAAATATTCATTAGAGGAAGAATGTTCAAAGTTAAATCTTATATGTACTTTTTAAATATTTAAATCCAATGTGAATTAAAATTCTCGTTTATTCAAATAAAAATTATCAGTATAAAGAAAATTGAACTGTGCTCAGCAAATATAAATGTCCTTGATTTTAATTATTATTATGAAGAATTTAGGAACTTTTCACCCAATTTACAAATATGTATACTTAGATTCATGAAAAGTGAAAAACTGAGTATAATGGTCACTGTGTTAGTTTATTTTTCCTAAGCTACACTGTTAATTAAAAGAATATCTTATTGCACTAATTTATATAATATTACATATGACAAAAAGACACACAGATGTCTAAACATAAACTAGAATTCTTTGAAAAGTTAAAATACATTTTAATCAGGTTTGAAGATTGCTACTGCTTGACAATTCAGAAATCCAGTTGTCTTATCCTGATTTTAAATCCATTTAAGCTAGAGGTGTTAGGAGGACCTACACTAATTAATATCATTTCCTCACTTAGCCATAGCCTTGTGTTATCTGAGCCTATACTCTAAATGTCCGATTCTTTTCAAATTTTTTAAAACAAAAATTCTATAAGCTTTTTTTTTTTTTTTTTGAGACAGAGTCTCACTTTGTTGCCCGGGCTAGAGTGAGTGCCATGGCGTCAGCCTAGCTCACAGCAACCTCAAACTCCCGGGCTTAAACGATCCTCCTTCCTCAGCCTCTGGAATAGCTGGGACTACAGGCATGTGTCACTATGCCTGGCTAATTTTTTCTATATATATTTTTAGTTGTCCAGATAATTTATTTCTATTTTTAGTAGAGACGAGGTCTCGCTCAGGCTGGTCTCAAACTCCTGAGCTCCAGTGATCCACCCACCTCGGCCTCCCAGAGGGCCAGGATTACAGGCGTGAGCCACCGCGCCCAGCCATATGAGCTTTTATAGAATCATATCCCCACCTATTTCTGGACCCTCATACAAACTGATTTAGGTGAGTGTGGCAAAGACAAAGTCATATGAGTGTCTGTGATTTTTGACAGGGTACATTTTGATTAAGTTTGGGCCATATAACCAATTCTGGGCAATGATCCATGAGTATTATTAATTCAGAGCCACATGGCATCACATGGTGGTGAAGCCTCTGTCAGACTGGGTCTCTGATTACGTAGGGTAGAATCTCTCACAGGGCTGTACTGGACATATAACATGAAGAAGAAATATGTTTCTAGTGTAATATGCTACTGGCTACTGAGATTTGGGGGCTAATGGTGTAACTAGTACTGAAACTGATTTAGAAATAAAGCAATAGCCTAAAAAAATTTCTGGACAACACTGCATTGCCTTAGCAGTTGAGCCATGAGCTGTGAACAAACTACTTTCAGATTTTGGAAAGTAGCTAAGCTGTGTGAACCAATAGCAAAATATTTGGTCCAAGTGTTGTCTGCAATTACTTTGAAGACAGAAAGCTCATTTCTTAAGGAAGAGGCTGGAAATAGAAACGTCATAGTATGTAAAGGTTTCTATTTATGACGTTTGCAAGGTACTACAAAAAAGAATTTGACAGGCAGCAAGCCGAAATGAAAAGGAATATAGACGTCAGAAGTTTGTGACCTTGCAAAGTCAGAAAAGGGATGTAAAAGGCTTTCATGGACAAAGGCCCAATAATACCTTTACAATGACTAAAATATCTCAAGTTAAAGGTCAATTTACGGCTATGGTACACAACTTGAAAGTAACAACAACAATAACAAAACCCTAAAGTCTCTCAGGGTAAAATCGCTTATGGGAAAGGTCTTCTACCCAAATTTCAGAGCTTCCACACAGCCTCAGGAAGTGAGAGAGTGAGGTCTGAGATAACACAGAAACAAAGACCTGCAATTGGAAAATGTGATTGCTTTTTAAAAACTAGGAAACTACAGAAAATTGAATCCCACAGTGTGCCGCTAATAGTAGTGTGCTGCCTACATTTGAAAATAAACCTGCATATCAATTTAGTGTATGAAATAAAAAAGAAAACCCAAACCAAATTAGCTTTCATTCTACATTGAAAGGAAATCTACAGTGAATATCTAGCATCCCCAGATCAAGTCTAGTATTATTGGGTTTAGAGGTATAAATCGTCTCATAATTGCATTAAATATGTAGACATATACTCATATAAATTAGAAATATAGGAAATTTAGAAAATATAATTACACATTTTAGATAATGGCAATTCTGTATGGAAAGCAGGGAAGATAGCATCACCTTATTTGATAAATGAGAAGGCTGAAGTTTAGAGATTTGAAATGACTGTTCTAGAAAAAAATAATCCTATGCTTTGTTTGGAACCAGAAAAGAGCCTGAATAGCCAAAGGAACCCTAAGCAAGAAGAATAAAGCTGGAAGCATCACCTTCCCAGACTTCAAACTATACTACAAGTCTATAGTAACCAAAACAGCATGGTACAGGCACAAAAATAGACATAGACCAATGGAACAGAATAGAGAACAAAGATATAAAACCATCTACCTACAGCCAACTGATCTTTGACAAAGCAGACAAGAAAGCACACTTGGGAAAAGAAGCCCTATTCAATAAACTGCTGGGATAATTGGATATTCACATGCAGAAGACTGAAACAGGACCCCTATCTCTCGCCACTCACAAAAATTAATTCAAAATGAATAAAAGACTTAAATGTAAGGCCTGAAACCACACTAATTCTAGAAGAAAATTTAGGAAAAATCCTTCTAGACATTGGTCTAGGCAAAGAATTTTTTTCCAATTTATTTTCTTTTTTTTTAATTTCAGAATATTATGGGGGTACAAACAATTTGGTTACATATAATGCCTTTGCATTGCCCAAGCCATGCATAGAAGCATGCCATCCCCCATACAGGGGTGCTCTGCACCCATTAGGTATGAGTTTACCCATCCCCTCTATCCCCCTCCTATCTGCCCAGCACCTGATAAATATTACTTCCATGTGAGCAACTGTTGATCAATTAGTACCAATTTGATGGCGAGTACATGTGGTGCTTGTTTTTCCATCCTTGTGATACTTCACTTCGAAGGATGGGCTCTAGCTCCACCCAGGATAATGCAAGAGGTGCTAGTTCACCATTGTTATTTATGGTTGAGTAGTATTCCATGATATACATATATCACATTTTATTAATTCACTCATGTGTTGATGGGTACTTCAGTTGTTTCCACACCTTAGGCAAAGAATTTATGACTGAGATGCCAATGGCAATTACAGCAACAACAAAAATAAATAAATGGGACTTGATTAAGTGAAAAAGCTTCTGTACAGCTAAGAAAATAATCAACAGAGCAAATAGACAACCCACAGAATGAGAGAAAATATTTGTGATCTACACATCAGATTAAGGGCTAATACACAGAATCTACAAAGAACTCAAAGAAATCAGCAAGAAAAAAAAACTAACAGTCCCACTAAAAAGTGGGCAAAAGCTATGAACAGAAGCTTTTCAAAAGAAGATAGATAAATGTGCCAATAAACATATGGAAAAATGTTCAACATCACTAATCATCAGGAGAATGTAAATTAAAACTACAATGAGACATCACCTTACTCCTATTAGAATGGCTTTTATTAAAAAGTAAAAAAAAAAAACAGACGCTGGCATGGATGCAGAGAGACACATACATTTATATGCTGTTGCTAGGACTGCAAGTTAGTACAACCTCTATGGAAAACAGTACGGAGATTTCTCAAAGAACTAAAATTAGCCTTATTATTTGATCCAGCAATCCCACTACTGGGTATCTACCCAAAGGAAAAGAAGTCATTTTATCAAAAAGACACCTGCACTCACATGTTTTTGTAGCACAATTCACATTTGTAAAGAAGTGGAATCAACCCAAGTGCCCATCAATTCATGAGTGGATTAACAAAATGTGGTATATGTATGTCATGGCATACTACTTAGTCATAAAAAGATGAATTAATGCCTTTTGCAGCAATTTGGAAGGAATTGGAGACCATTATCCTAAGTGAAGTATCTCAAGAATGGAAAAACAAACACCACGTGTACTCTCTAATAAATTGGAACTAACTGATGTGCACACAAGAGCACAGAGGGAAGTAAAAGTCATTGGGAATCAAGAAGGGGGGAGTGGGGTGGAGGGGAGGGGTGAACCCCACCTAACAGGTACAATGAACACTATTTGGGTTATGGGCACATTTATAGCTTTGACTCAACCCATATATCAAAAACATCTGTACCCCCTTAATATTTTGAAATTAAAAAAAGGTAAAAAAAATTAAGGTTAACAGAGCTACCAATTGACAAACCATTATTAACTCTAAATTATGGCTACTAGTTTGGATGTTTCTATTATTATATCAATATATGTTATATTGTGATCATTTAAAAAACACAGGAATTTAGATGAATTGTGAGAAGAAATGGGAATAAGAAATAACAAAAGCTTCAAAATACTAAGTGAATATGTTAAGTATTATTTCTGGAAAATATAGAACTTTCCTGTGATTCAGTGTCTAAATAAACAGGTTCATAAAGTTCCTTCATAACTCAGAAAATTTATGTAGATAAATGTCTGTCTTCTATGTGGGCAATGAAATAAAGAGTAACTTTTCATATTTTTAGACATTTGGGGAAAGATCAGGAAATAAAGATAAATGGAAAGGGAATGTTAAAAAACTACCAAATGCATTTTTCTGATGTGCCAAGCAAACCAGTAGCAATTTAATGCATATAATTTATTGAGCACTTTGGAAACATAGAGCACTTTTCCTTTTCAAGTAATCTATATAATCTCTATAAGGATAGGAATGTTATTCTAGTTTCACAGATAGCAAGAAAAACTAATACAAAGAAGATAAATTACACCCTTTAATGTCAAGTAGAGTTACTAGCACATGCATTTTTTGGTCGTCATAAAAGGTCTAATTCCTATCCCTAATCTCAGCTCATGCTACCATGTGGAAATCTACTTGGCTGTAAAACAGATCCATCTGCATCTCTTTTCATTTATTTTGAAAACCTACAGGGGAATATTTGTTATCATGGCATATGCTTATGAACAATTGCCTTCAAGTATTACATATTGCTAGACCCAATTTTTATGTTAAGTTAGAATTGCCTCCAGGGAAATGTTATAATATTAGTTGCCAGGGTGTAAATGTAATTTCAAAATCAAGATGCTGTAATCAGAAAGGGGGTTACATATGCTATCTATGTGGTAGATATTCTTCGTTGCCTCTGTACTATTTTTTTCTCATTTTCTTTGGAGTAGCAGCAACTTACTCTTATTTGAAGTGGCATAAACCCAGTCCCAGGGGATCAACGCTGTTCAGTTCAATCAGGGGGTCCCCATGCTTTCCTTTGCCGCTTGCCTCGGCTAGGAGCAGTTGTGATGCAGCTCTGGCCAATGAGAATTCAGTGGCCCTCTGCTGAGGCTGGGGATGGAGGAACTTCTGAGAAATGTTTCTTTCCTGATGAAAGATTGGAAATGACACTGCTGCTTTCTTCTACATCTTCCTGCTGAGAATGTGGCTGTATTTCTACACCCGTAATAGTCATTTTGTGGCTTTGAGAGAGTCAGCATTAGGGGAAGGCAGGAGAATCTAGAGATGTCAGCTTAACACTATTGGTCCATTTACCTTTTGATTTTGTTATATGAACAAAAAATACGTTTGAGACTGTGAGATTGGATTTTCTGTTACTTGCAGTCAAAAACAATCTTAGGTGATACATTTTCTAAACTATGTCTCTAAGAATCGTAAGGATATGAAATAATTGATTTAGGGGTTTCACGATGAAGACTTTTCTGTGTAATACTGAAGATTTAAACTGTCAGTGTAACATAGCCATGTATTGTATTTTTATTATTTTTTATATGTGCCATATGCATAATTTCATTTGCAAAAAGAAAGTTATTAAAATATTTTAAAACTATGCTCTAGAAAAACCACTGTAAAGCTTATTAACCAAGAGTCAGTGAATATCTGAAATTCTTGTAAGCATATTTTTATACTCTACTATATCATTTCCTAATGTCATTTAAAATATACCATATTCTGAATCATTTAGCTGACTTCTTTATAATAATACATTGCATTTCAGAGCCTACATTTGCATTTCTTTTCATAATTAAGTGGCATCCAGTGATGCTTTACAATGACATCATTTAACTTTTGATGTGTTAGCAAATATGTCTGATTGTCTTCAGATTAGGGTGTTTTAATGTCAAAATCACATATTTAGGCTGCTTTGCTCATATTTAATTTACTTTAGCTTCTTATAAAGAAAAACGTCTCACTTGAAAATATTTCTCAATTAAAAGACAATTTCATAAAATGGATGACACAGCCCATGTCACATGGCCCTGCAGAACTGCCAAATATCTGTGTGTGACGTCTTCCAGATTACTCAGATGATATCTTGACAGCCACTAACTTTGTCATGATTCATTTCTAGTAACTACAACAGAGATAATTGTATATATTCACCAAGCCTGTTGTCAATCTGCAATTTGTTTAGTTCTTGCAATTGAGTTCAGTGAATTGTGGTAGAAGGGATGTGCACCATTTCCAAACCTGGCCCACCAAAATACATTTTCCCATTCTCTTTCTTCTGCTGGTCTTCATTGATGACATTAGGTAACATTAGAATCACAAGATGATGGGGCCACAAGATAGGAGTGACCTGAATCCCAGAGTCATCATACACAGTTATCCAAGAAAGGTGCCCCACTGGAATGTATAGGCAATGGAGATTGTGTGAGTGAGTAAGAAACTTTTTTATATGTGAATCTACTGAGAATTTAGGTTGTTTTTTTCCAGTAACTAATTGTATTAGTTATAAATTGCTGTATAAGAAATTGTCCCAAAACTTAGAGTGGCTCAAAACAGTAAACATTCATTATCTCACAAGTCAGTAATCTGGGAGAAGCCTAGCTGGGTGGTTGTGGCTGAGAGTCTCTTGCAAGGCTGGAATTGCTGTGTCATCTGGGAAAACTGTCATCAGAGGCCTGCCCTGGAGGTGGAAGCATCCACTTCCAAGCTCATGTATGTGGCTGTTGGCTGGTGGTCTTAGTTCCTCACCAAGAGGATTTCTCTAAAGGTTGCTTATCACATGGAAGCTCCCCCAGAGTCAGTGATCTGAGAGAAAGTGACAGAGAGAGAGAGGGAGAGAGAGAGAGAGAGAGAGAGAGAGAGAGAGAGAGAGAGAGAGAGAAAGAAACACCCACCCAAGATGGAAACCACAGTATTTATAATTTTATCACCGAAGTGATACATCGTAACTTCTGCTATATTCTACTAGACACACAGATGGTACAATGTGGTGGGATACTACACAAGGACATGAATTCCAGGAGGCAAGAATGACTGGGGTCATGTTGGCGGCTGGCTACATCACTGATACTACATACTGAGACTGGTAGAATAAGTATAGTAGCAAATATAAAAAAAAATATAAAACCCTGGGATTGTTCTGGAACAAAGAACAAAGTTTAGTAACTTTTCTATTATCATAATACTAATTCAAATTTTGTAATGTTTTGTCACATTTTTCTCACTTCACTGTTAGTAAAATTAGTATTTCAAAGTTTAATTTTAAAGCTTCAAAGTGTGATATAAGTTTTAAGGCAATTTATGAAGCTTAATTAGAACTGCAAAATATTACAGATTCAGCTGACGTTTATTAGGTGTCTACTACATATGTAACATGAGTATTTCTGTAAACAATCTGGCATGTAAATAAGACTTTCAGATCTCAATAGGTCTCAGGTTGGAATGCTTTTTTTTTTTTTTTTTTAACATCCTTTTGCTCAGACTATCACGGAGGTACACTTCAAGTCTTCTATTCTTACGTTTCCCTGTCTCTGGATTTGTCCAATTACAGCTGGGGCTTTCTGGCATGTGGCAGAAGCTAGTCATTCTCACTTCTGCCTCAAGGCATGGAAGACATAAATCAAATGTTGAGATCAGAGCCTCTCCCCCACTGCCACTCAGAGAATTGTAGATTTGTAAACGGCCACTGTGTGAGACCTAGAAGGAATTTTGAACGGGCTTTGCTCAACACCATTGCCCAGACAACAGCATCTTTCCAGGGAAGACCAATACACTCCCACTTCTGGAGTTAATGGTGATGGATTATATTCTTAAAAAATGTAGTAGGAGTGGATGTTATGTGTTCTTACCACAAAAAAATGATAACTATGCGAGGTAATGGATTTGTTATTTAGCTAGATTTAGTCACTCCACAATGACAATCTTCTTCAAAACATCGTGTTGTGCAGGATAAAGACATACAGTGTTATCTGTCAATTTAAAAATAAATAAATGAGGAAAAAATACTCGATTTCTGTGTGTTAATAGTTGGGCCCCACAGTGACACTGGCCCAGCTTCCAAAGGCAGCACTCGTGAGACTCACTCATACCGTCGCAACTGTGCAGACACACCTAGCAAGAAACATTACTGATGTTCACCATGACATGCTTGGTTTGTGAATTCTGTGGTTTCTTCTCATTTTGGTACACAGCCTTGCAGTGCTTTGCGATAAAAGACCGGCACAGTCTTGTCACGATTAACCAAGAGAATACCATGCGAAAGTGAGCCTTGCCTCTAGATATTTCACTCCTCAGGGTACAAGATTTAATCCTTGAAGGCTAATCAGA
This sequence comes from Lemur catta, assembly GCF_020740605.2. Taxonomy (NCBI): domain Eukaryota; kingdom Metazoa; phylum Chordata; class Mammalia; order Primates; family Lemuridae; genus Lemur; species Lemur catta. Next base: position 109,880,432 of record NC_059132.1, read on the forward strand.
TTTCATATTTGTCAGGCTCAGGGACACAACTATACTCTGCTTTTTTGTTCTCTGCAGACTCTGCAGAAGTCAGCCCACATCTCATTCCCTGTTCTTTGGTCAAAATAATTATTTGGGGGATTTAGTGTCCTACCACGTCCCTAGATCTTGGTTGGAATTACCTTGTCTATAGTAACAGATTGATCTTCGGGATGAGACTGATGGATTTCAGACCTGCAACTCCCATAGGCACAGGACTTCTCTTTCTGATTTTGCTTATCCTCTCCTGGAAATGTACTAGAAGGTTATTTTCTGAGTCACAGGTGAAAAACAACTCTCTTTTATTACACTCTTCCTTTGTTCCATCACACATCATTATGTTTGTGAATTTTCACTGAAAAAATAATTAATGTATTCTCAGATTCCCTCAAACAATACTACGTACATAGAATTTGCATACACAATGCTCTTATGAAACCAGCCTGATAGATGGTTAGCTCCTTCACTTCTTCCAAGTTTTACAAAACAGCTTATTTCTCTGCGAGGCCTTCTCTGACCTCATTATCTAACATATATTTCAATTTCCCCATTGCTTGTTTTACTTTTGCTTTTTCTCAAGAGTCTTACCATGTGACGTGCTATATTTTCCTTATTTAACTTGTTAGCTTTCTGTCTGCCCCACAGAATATAAGCTCTACTAAGACAGAGAATTTCGTCTGATTTTTTTCACTACTGTATCCCCAAGGCCTAGAAAGCAATTGGCACATAGTGTGTGTGCAGTAAGTATATGTTGCATTAATAAATGAATGTTTTAAACATTTCAGGGTTTCTCAATTCATGCCCCATAGCACACTAGTGTGTCCCAGGCAGGCTGCAGGTGAACCAAGATTTTGTCCCTTCATCCCTGGGGGCAACGGGAGCCTATGAGTGCAAACAGTCTCTTCTGTATGCTCTGGTGTGCGGTTCATTTTTCTTTTTTCAATATATGCTACAAGGTGGGATACATTAGAAAGCACTGGAAAAGTTTTTAGCTCATACCATCAACTGCTTTCAAACCTCCTCTCTGCTATATAATATGTGAAAGATAATTTCACTGGAAACCTTTTTGTAGGTGGGAGATTTAGTCACAATTATCACTGTCAAGGGTAAATAAATGACTTATTGGAGTTTATTTTGCAGACCAAAACCAGATTCCAACTGCATACTAATGTAGTAATTGCATTACCAGCTTCCTCTGATATTTATAAAACTACTCAAACTCTGCATTAGTGGTTTATGACATCACCAATACCAGTAAATTTAATCTTGCTTTTTTTTTCCGTTTAGTAAAGAGTCATGTATCATTTCCTATTATAAGAACATACTCTATAGTGCTTATATAAATCTTCACCAATTTCTTACTACATTAAAAGCCCTTTGGTCCTAATGTAACTACTTCATCAGCAAATACACATTCCTGTTTGCTGACTAAACATATTCATATTTACCTATTAAAGATGAACAACTAAAATTCAGAAAAAAAATCAGAACACACATTCCTTTAATTTTAGGATGGCACAGTACATTTAATAAGAAATTATTTTGTGAATTTACACAACCTGTGACCTTTCAAACCCCAGAGTCTCTTTAAATGCGGCTCACTTTGCCTAAAGTGAAAATCCACTCTCTCATTTATTTAGTTCCATTATAAATGTGATGTCTGCTATGTAGTTATGCAACAATAAAGATACTTTATTTCCTATGGTCTTTCTGGTATGAGAGGTAGGAGGGAAAATCAATATGTCACAACATCATAAAGCAACCCAGAAAATAAAGTGGGAAATAAAAGAGCCAATAAAAAAAAAAAACCAATACAATTAACTGATCATGTCTGAGTTTCCAAAGTGAACTTAAAATCAGATGCATCTGTATGTTTTAGTTTTTTGGTTGTTCTGAGGGATCTTTTTGGGAGGCCTGAAGAAGTAAAGTTATATTTCTAATAACTTCTGATTACGAAATTATTTCATTGAATAACTTGGCAGACAATAAAAGAAGATATGAGTCATCCAAACTTTAAGGCAGTTAGCTAATTAGTAAGTTACATTTCCTAAATAACACCAGTGTCGCACACTCAATCTCCCTGCCATACAGAGTGTTACCTACCGTACCACTAGCCTCAGAGAGAGAGAGGGAGAGACCAATAATATTTTAAGAGATATTTTTAAGAGCAATAACCAAGATTATATGCCTGTTTTATTTCCTAAATTTGTTTTTATTCAGATGTTGAATTAAAAAATTACCTAATGGAGTTCTAGAGATTAGTTTCACAACAATGTGAAAGTACTTAACACTACTGAACTGTATATATAAAAATGGTTAAAATGGTAAATTTTATGTTATTATATACATTTAACACAATTTAAAAATAAAGTTTTATAAGAAAAAATACATAATAAAATGTTTCATGTTATGTATGTTCTGTAACATTAAATAAAAATACAAAGATGTTGTCATATCAAATAACAAAAAATTAATATATTAAGAAAATTTTTATTTAAATTTTGAAAGTTATTGTGATATTTTGTTTTTAATACATAAAGATTTATTCTTGTGAATATTCTAGAAGAATTAGCCTAATATGTTAAAGTATAAAAATCTGGAAATTTTTATTTTCTCACATTTATGAGCTTTGTAGTCTTAAGCAAGATACCAAGTCTCTCTAAGTCTTGGTTTATACCTATTTTATAGAGTAGGTGTGTAAATTAATCAAGATAGTCTACAAAAAAGCATCTAGTACAGAGCTTAACACATAATAGTTGTTCAACAAATATGTGCTATCTTCTTTTCAGTTAAAATATAGATTAGAAAGTCATACATTGCCATCTTGAATTAATAGACAGAGGGTGACAATGACTGCATGTTTAGCTATTATTGAATATAAACATATCAGCACATTAATATCTGCACTTATACCTAAAAAGTTATTAATCATCATTTTAGCTTTTAAATACCAATCTCAGAAAATCTTTATAGAAATATGGAGCACATCCTAATATCAATTTTTTCTACTTTGCATTTTATAGTAAATTTTCCTCACTAAAATTTTGTCAGTATTATATAATCTAAAAAGTTCTGGATTTTGATATTCAATGAGATCAGAGCTATATAAATTCAAAATTACAGGTCTTGCAGTTGTAAGTTCATTAGGCTAACATCAAATACCAATTCATGACAATACTACACAAGATAGAACAGAGGATATTAATCTATAAAACCCAACTATTGTTTGATATAAGTAGTGTGCATGCATCTCTAGAACAAGAAATTAGACATTTGGTTATTCAGTATATTAATTACTTTGAATTATTTTATGTTCTGTGAGGTATCTATTGATAATGGAGACCTTATAAAATCTATTACTAAATTTCATGTAACTGTTGACTATTGCAATTAGTAGTAACATCCATAGTAACTGCTTGTTAATTGGTATATCATACTTGGGATATAAATTGCCAGTTGGCTACTTCAAACACTGATTTAGTCATCAACTGAAAGACTATTTTTTGAAAAGATTATTTTTCGAAAAGAACTTCCGGGAATTTTAGGTAATGATTACTTGTTTTAAGGCTACTTACAGCACTTGTTATATCCAAATATTATTTTCTTTTCAAGTAGAGATAACAAGATTTTAAAGATTCCTGCTCTTAAAAAAATTTAGACCTCATAATGCCCAACATATTTTTTAATTAAAAAGGATCAATAATATTAAGGAACAGAGTGTAGCTCATAGTAAATGATGCTATTTTCTATCAACCTTCAAAATAATGAACATAGTATGTTGATGCATTTAAACATTTAAGTTTCTGAATATTTCCACTGGTAAAGACAAACATCTAGATGGGAGAAATTTTCAGTGTGGATCTTAAATAAAACCAAACCCTAATAGAGATGAAACAACCAAGTAGAGTCAGTGGACGAGTGGACAGAAACAGTAGGACACCTGGGCAATGGTTTCTATCGTGTCCTCCCACCCACGGTTTCCACTAAAGCAAAAAAAGAGAACAGAGGTATTACTAGTTACTTCAAATAGCTCATGGTTGCAGGTAAAGCAATGTGGGTACGATCTGAAAAAAAATGAGAAGAAAAGCAGAGGGAAGACATAAATATGTAGAAGTGCTTTTATTTTAAATAACAATTTATTTTTGCATATTCTATATTTATAAGTCACACATGTATAAACATATAAAATGTGTCTACTTATATAAACACATATACATATATTTTAAATTTATTTTGTTTATATGCTAATTTTGTTTGGAATGCATTCAAATCCCAAATACAGGCCTTTTTTATTCTCTGCAAGTCTATGCTATGCCCATGTTATATCTGTATAGGAGTAGGTATAGGTAAAGTTATAGATATAGACAGATTAAGTGTACTATCATTCCTATTTTAGGTAGAAAATTCATAGAGAAGACAAATGATAGCACTCAAATGGATTCTGAATACACAGTTTTTGCTTTAATGGAATACATTTCCACTATTCACACATAATAATATTTTATGATAGACTTTCAAGTTCATGGTTCAATAAAAATAAGGGATGCCAAGAAACATTCTGAAGGAGGTATTTTACCTGAATCCCCAAATGCTGTGACAAAAAAGGGAAAAAAACTGGCTACATTTTATATATTAGCAGCAAGAGGTAGAGTTTCCTAACTTGGCTTCCTATATATTTTCACAGTTTCAATAAGCCTTTTAAAAATGTTTAGCAAAATAATATATTGACAAATTGTTGCTCTTACTTAGAATAAAGACTTGGTTAGTGTTCTACACAGTTCTTGGGGGAAAAATCACATTCTTAGGCTACCTGATGCTTATAAATTACTGGGTAGTAGAGCTAGTGTATGTAATTAGCTAAACATTCAATTCCATTTTCTCTTTATTGAGGCTAATTCTGCATAGAACAAAATGCAGTATATGTTTTAATGATATATATGATTACTTTAGACTCTTAATAAAGTCAAATATCATTATTCAGCCCACAAAGTCAATGGACCCTGTCCCTGAATCATCAAATAGGGCAAATATTCATTTTACATTTTTGTTGTATAGACATAATCCAAAAGTGAATTCATTATACAATAATTGATCCTTTTCTCAAATATAAAGTTCAATATCTTACAAAGAGTTATTCAAATAGATTCTAAACAAATCAAAACAGTGAAGCATTGATATATGAAATGAAAGTAATGTCCACAAAAGAAATGCTACATTTGCACATAGTAGACATTAATATAAGTTTGCGGCATTGACGCCATAGAATCTGCCACATGCCTGAATAATTTTGCATCCTCATGAATTTTTTATCACTCGGTTCAGCTTACTTCATTGCCATGAGTTTTGAATGTGTTGTTTTTTACATGGACCAAAGCATTAATCATAGGTGTGCCATCATTCACTTGGTTTTCCTGCTCAGATCCCTAATCAGATTATTGGTCTCATAAAGTTCATATTGGATAATATGATAAGAAATCATGAACACAAAAATGAAAAAACTGATTAGAAACATGAGTATTGAGCAATGACAAAGTGTGATTATGAATAGAACAGGGCTTGTAACTGGAGAATTAAATTATGTGCATTTCAGGTGACCCTGAAAGATCTTGAAAACTTTACAAATTTTGCTGGCATGAACATAAAATAATAAAAATTTCCACACACAAATCATAAAACTGACCCATTTTAAATGATTTGTGAAAACAGATTATGAATAATATCAGATGATTTCTGTAATTATCTATTGGGAGGAGACAGAGGACAAGGTAAACTGAAAGTTAATCCATGTGTATAGACATGAAAGCTATTTAATATTTGGTTGTAACCTTATAAACTCTTGGAAATATAAATAAACCTTTTAAATTTAAAGAGTACAAGAAAATTTCTTTTGTTGATATAAAATTTGAAAAATATTGATATTTACCGCAGGAATAATTTAAGATACAAAATTGGATAGAGACCATAATTTACAATAAACTGAGCTTAGTAAGAGAAGTAGCCTGACAGAACATAGGTCTCCTTTTCTGCTCTGCCATTAGTTAGTTATAAGGACTCGGGCAACTAACTTTTCCTACTTGTGCCTCAGTTTCTTCATCTGTAAAACTTCTTGTTTCTGCTATAAATTTTTTAAAAAAGAAAGTTTAATGGTTAGGACTTTAGAAATAGCTAACAACTGTCTGATACTGTATTCAATTTTCTTAATTTTTCCCTTGAAGCCAGTATGTTTTGTGAATTGAAGCCTTTAGGGACAGTGAGTATGACTTTAGTTTGTACATGCAAGCATCATTTTTACATATGTTTTATTTAAATTTTCTAGGTAGCATGCATATACAATTTTCTTTTTATAATTTATCTACTGAAATATTAATATATTTCTGATTTAATTTTTTTAGGTCTTTAAAATATGTGCTCTTATTAATATATACATAATACTCATAATAATTAGTGAACATTTAAACTTTGCATGCCCATTTATTTAGATTTTCTTTGTCAGGAAAGAGGATCAAAGTATCTGAAGAACAATAAGATTAGATTTTGCTTTGTTGAGTGCATAGCAATTTAAAATCCAATAATATCAATTTTAAAAATATATATTAAAGTGCTTTGAAAATGAACAAATATAACATGTTAGTTGTAGATGCGATACTCAGTATCTTTGGGAGGGGACTCTTCCTTAAATGTCATACTAAAATTCATCACATTATGTACTGAACTATTAATGATTCTAGAAAGGTCTGCATCTTAAAGCTCCATGTTAGAACAAGCACAGAGAAAGAAAACTTTGTGATAATCAAATAAATCAATAAAAGGAAGAGATTCATGAGCTGTGGCACTCTGAAGGTGAAGACATTCAGGCATATGGAAAGGGCATAAAGACCATCTTAAGACCAACAGAACTGAACAAGCTAGTTTATAAAATCCAGCTGCATGGGGTGTGAAGCTGTTTTAAAGCACAAAGCTTAGATATTTCCATCTTAGAAAACTGTCAAGACACAAGGATGCGAAATAACATGGAGCTGTCTGTGGCTATTCTCTGCTTATTTTGTTTACCTACAAGGAGCTTCATTTACTTGCATCACTTTAATGGAAGGGGAAAAAATATACATATATATGTATATATGTTTGTGTGTGTACGTGTGTGTGCATATATATATTTCTGAAGTCATAGATTCCACTTGGATGATGAAATGTGAGAATTCAGTTGTCAAGATGGCCCTAGTGTCTAAAAGAGCCTGTTGTCAAATTTGGTTTACAGGGCACACCTGGTGTAATGAAGCGCCCATTAAGCCTGACAAGAAGGCTTTCCAAATCATTTTGTTTTGCTCTAAAAATGTCTTTTCGTTCTTTTTTAAAATTTGCCAAAACCTAAATCAAACACCATTTTCTTAGTAATTACATGTTGAAGGATGTAATCATTGCAGCTTCTGAAACTGCGAGACTGGTAGCCCTGCACTGGGCATTTTCCCACAGTTACTTTTGTTAATGTACTAATGAGCCATTGTCACAATGGAGCCAACCTGGCATTAGCATTTAGAATAAATTTACTGCAAGAACACTGCTGTTTGTAATTAGCTCTTCATTACACAATCAGGCTGATTTAGAGAAACTCTCATATGATTTGCTCAGCAAATGAAGCAATATAATTACACTTCACTTGAAATCAACAAATTAGACTGCTGTTTGCAATTGGCTATATTATGTACTATTAGTGCCCGGGCAATCGCAGACCTGTTGCTTCCTTTAACACTTAAGCAAAGTAAGTCTAATTAAAACACTGAATATTTCTGTATATGCAAGAACAGCTACATAATGGTCACAATTTTTATAATTAAAGAGGAAAGCCAAGAATTATGTTCAGAATATTTTATATTAAGCTCAAACCTTGGCGATTTAAGTCTCCTAATGACTGAAATCAGAAGCTAAAAACTTAATAGGAGGAAATGAAAAATTTCCCTTTGAACCAAATTATTTTCTAGCCAGGGAACATGAGAACTGAGTAAGATTCAAATTAGGTTCAAGCAGAGTAATGAGCTATCCATTTAGTTTGTGTGTTATCAGCACTAGATATTTAGTATCTGTCAGCTATTCTAATGGCTGGTATTCATTCCTTTTCCCTGGGTTTCAACTCCAGAGGGTGCACTCTACCCACTAGTTGTGATAATCACTGGAAGAGGTACTTGGTAGGTTTTAGAGAAGGGTTGCCAGACTTGGCAAATAAAAATACAAGACACCCAGTTAACTTTGGGCATCTTGTATTGTATCTGGAAACCTTATTTTAGGGTATTTAGTTTAGCGTGTGCTTCTTTGTGTTAAACTGAGGTCTCTCTTCTCCAGACCTACAGACTATAATGAAATGGCACATTTTATGAAAAAAAAAAATTCATGTGAAATAGAAGTATCACTAGAAAGTATTTTTATTAAACAAGGTCAGAAATATGGTGAACAGAAATTTTAGTATCTGGAAATTCTTTTTTGGGGGGATTATATACCTGTCAATAAGAATCAATCAATTTCTCTCTTGCTCTCTCTCTCTCTCTCCCCTCTCTAGTAATCTTTCATATATATATATAGAGGGCAATAAATTTCCAAAAGAATTAATTCCCTAAAAGATAACAGATTAAAAAGAAATTGTCAATGAATCAGTGGTTTTTGTGGGATTGTGCCTCTCTACTAACAGTGTACACTTCTTTAATTCAGGGACTACGCCACTGGATTTCTATATTCCAAGTAGTTGGCATTTCAGAAGGGTATCAACAACAATTCTTGACTAAATTAATAAAAGAAGATTCAATGATTATACTTATTAAAATAGATTAATACAGTCTTCTGTGGTAGAGTTAATACTTCTATTCACAGATCCGTTGTTTTAGGTGCAATGTAAATTCCTTTTTTTATGAATGCCTGCAACTTTAAAAAATTGATATGTGCTTATATGTATGCATGTGTCTTTCAATTAATGTGTTCTTTGACATACTAAGCAATGGTATATATTGTGCACACTCATGATATTCATTTCTATTATAGTTGCATGAAATCTAAGTTACTTAAGATAGATAGTTTTTGGCTAAAGATTAGGGAAAGACTTCTAATCCTTGCCAATCTTTGAATTAATTGTTTTATTTTAAAATTTTATTTGATGAGGTAGTTCGTGAAAGATTTAGAACTTTCTAAATATGCTCAATGAGTTCCCTTGATGGAATGTATGGCCAAATGTACCTGTATTCTACCTCAGCTCTTACCTGCATTGTCCCTCATCCCAAAGGGAACAACTTTCATGGTTTATACAGCCCTGGCTAAAGTTTCAGAGTCAGCGTGTAGGCTGAGATAGGACAAGAGGATGCAGAATGGTCAGATTTGTTTTCTGATGTGCTTTGCTCTGAGGTGATGAGGAAGCTTGAAAGTCCGCCCGATCATGAGCCTACTTCTGGGCTGTGCTGGCTCTGAGGTGTGTTCCCTGGTCAGACTCCGGGAAATGAACAGCGCTATTTGTGAACTTAATTTCTATTTTGAAGAGTTATTTTATTGTCTCATTTCTTTCTACAAATTATTTGAAGATGATGACTAATTAAAATCTTTAGAGCATTAGACCTTAGAAAGTTAGTTCCAAAAATCATGTGTCCAAGTTCAAATGTTGGAGAATTAGGCTGCAGTATGAGATAGTTTCTAAGATTTGCTGACCTGGATTTTTCATTTTTCTATATGACAAAAGTTATATACTTTAAATTTTTCCCTCTTTCCCTTGGACTTCTGCCTTTATATTCCTCTTATTTTGAACATTTCCATAGGAAGTCAAGTGACCTAGCAGTTCAGTGTTAGTCAATGTGTTCCTTCCACTCTGTGAAAGATGTCGTGTTCATTTGTATTCTTGTAGTGTCATGAAGAAATGATTTTTTTCATAAGGTTAGTCAAGAAATCTTTCTATAACAATTAATAAGCAACTGTCTTCTTGCAATCCTTTCTAACTCTGGTGGCATACTGTTCTCCGATGCTATAGCAGTGTTTTATTGAAGAAGCTAGGGAACACTTAGAAAAACAGAATATTTCCTGTTTATAAATTATATTCTCTACCTTTCTAATGATGCCAGTTAACTGCTTTGGATTTTAAATTATGTTTTAAGTGTATTTCAATAGTGGAAATTATGTTACTGAGAGGTAGCAGTGCTGTTGACCTCACTGAGAGATTTTTTTCATGTTATCTTTTAAAATGACAGGTTTATAAATCATTCTGTAGAGAGTGCTGAGCCTACCAGTTGGACATAGATTCAATTTCAAGAATATGAGAGGAAAAATCATTTTAGTAATCACAGGGACCACATCGCAGTGTTAAGTACATTGCACTAAGCCAGGTAGATAGCATAGAACAAAGCCTAAAGCTCCCAAATAGATGAAAGTTAAAAGAATAAAATAAAAAAATAAAACATTACCCTTTCTGGAGACCTACAGACTGCAATGAAATGGCACATTTTATGAAAAAATATTTCATGTCAAATATAAGTAGCACTAGAAAGCATTTTTATTAAACTAGGTAAGAAGTATGATAAACAGAAATTTTGGTGTCTGGAAATTCTTTTTTAGGGGGGGTTCTGTGTCTGTTAATAAGAATTAATCAATTCACATTCTCTCTCTCTCTCTCTCTCTCTCTCTGTTCTCCAGAAGCCAGGGGAGGTATAATGCTAGTGCTAAATAGTTTGAAGGATTTTTCACTAGATTTTACCTTCATAAATAGATAAAAATCTCAGGTGCATGTTGTCATTTCCATTTCTATGTGTCTATTTCTATAGTATATGTTTCTTATCTATGATAGTTTATTCAGTCATAAATGTAATGAAACAACTTACTAGAAGCACAATTGCTCTGTTAAAAGTGTGATAAATTAGTATGTGTAAACTTAAATAAGGTCATGAATTTATAGGAAGACAATGAAAGTTAAAATTGACTTCAGTTATTTTTTAAAATACAGAAAGTATAAAAGAAAATGAACCATTTTTTTTTTCCTAATTTAAAAACATTTGTGGTGACTGGAAAATTTTACATACTGAGAAATATTCTTTGGGAGATTAAAACAAAGTGTGGTTTAGCTCCCATATAAATGGACATGACAAAGCCAACACCTTGAAGACTAGAAGGTCATTTGAAATATTGAAGGTCACTTGGAGTATTGAACTTAGCTTTATGTTTCCCTTTTCTGGAATGCAAATTAGCTTTAGAAATAATATTAATAAAGAATACAATTCACCAGCTGTGGATTTCAAGCAGCAAAACTATGTAGGAGAACATTTAAGAAAAAGAAGGATAAGCTCTTTGTAATTTTCTTACATTTCCCAATTATGTGTGTATGCATGTATTTGTGTTTCACATACTATTTATCATTCATGTAATAGAAACACTACAAATGAAAAAAAGTGGAAATTAATATGGAAGAAGGAAAGTTTGCAAAAAAACAAGAGAATTAGACTGAGCACAGTCATCTTTCTGTATGTCACCAACAAAATGACAGATTGGCCTTATTTTCCTTCTGTCGTCTCTATTTGTGCTCAGTGATTTTGTGCCCGATTGCCTCGTTTATCGTTGGTGGTGAAATGTTTTGTACTTAAGTTTCACTTCACATAAAGAGTAGTTTTCCTGTGCAATGTGTGTCTGTCACTCTTACTAACCAGAAATACGCAGTCCAGGATGTTGGTGGTGTAGATATGCTTAGTAGACACGCTCCTTAAGGGCTGGCTTCACAGGGAGGGCCTTCCAGAAGTAAATATTGCCAGAATTCCTCATGCTGGGATTTTGTGTGGTCAAATATCTTTTTTTTCAATTTCTTTTTTCAATTTCAGAATATTAGGGGATACAAACATTTTGGTTACATATGCTGCCTTTGCATTGCCCAAGCCAGAGCTACAAGCGTGCCCATCCCCCATAAGTGCACTCCGCACCCATTAGTTATGAATTTACCCATCCCCTCCACCCCCTCCCACCTGCTCAACACTGGATGAGTATTACTTCCATGTGAGCACCTAATTGGTACTCAGTGAGTACCAATTTGATGGTGAGTACATGTGGTGATTGTTTTTCCATTCTTGTGATACTTCACTTTGAAGAATGGGCTCCAGCTCTATCCAGGATAATACAAGAGGTGCTAGAATCACCATTGGTTTTTGTGGCTGTGTAGAATTCCATGGTATACATATATCACATTTTATTAATCCACTCATGTATTGATGGGCACTTGGGTTGTTTCCACATCTTTGCAGTTGTGAATTGTGCTGTTATAAACATTTGAGTGCAGATGTCTTTATTATAAAATGTATTTTTTTCCTTTGGGTAGATGTGCAGTAGTGAGATTGCTGGATTAGTACAACCTCTGTGGAAAGTGATTTGAAGGTATCAAAAATATCTTCTTTTATCTTCTTTCCCATCACCCTGACACTCAACTACTCTTGCCCTTCCCATGGGCCTTGCCTTCTTCCTGTCTCTGCCCTCCTCTACCGGGGCCGGCCACACACAGGCCACCTTCTACAAGCCAAGCCTCTTTCAAGAAGGGGTAACAAGTTCTAGGTCCCCTGTAGAATCTTTCACCTCCTGGACTCTGTGTCTAGAGTTTCCTGTTGCTTTTATAGTCTGACATTATGTATTTTTATAATAGGTCACGGTTGTTGGTTTTGTTCATCTATAAGACCACAAGTATTTCAGGAATCTATTGTCCCCTACTTGTCATCATCCAATGCTGCAGATCCATGATTTTGTCAATGTTTTGAGGATTTTCTGTTGGATCTTTGTCCACGTTGATAAAATTGTGGTAGCAAATCAATTTTGTAAAATTAAAATCGATTTGAATTCATTTTCCTTAGAGGTTAATAATAATATTACAATGTAAGTACTAGGTAAGTGCAAGAAAAGCTTCTACTGAATTTTGAGCTTTACGTAGCACTTATTAAACCTACCAACACAGTCAAAAGCACCAAAATAGGTATATTTGTTAGACTCAAAGGACACAAAGAAAGCGGGTAGGTGATAATTGAGGACTGGGAGCTCCAATTAGCACAACAGAGATTTTTTTCTAAAGTTTTAAAAGGGCACAAATCTAGGACTTTTTAAAACCTGTTGTGATACTATTTAGACAGTTATAATTTTCAGAAAAAGTAAATGGCTAGACCAGTTGGAACTGGTTTATTTTTGTAAGTCTGAGAATAAATGGCATAGAAGTAGATGAGAGAGCAAGATCTTTGAATACTTATATGTGATAAAAAGAAAACTTTCTTGGTCAAAATTGAATAAAACATTATCAATAGTCTACTTAGGGCAACAAAATTTTAAAAAGAAGGATATGTCTTCATTTAAGTATCATGCTTTAATTTTTCATTAGATTCTAGTTTTTTTACTGGTAAATGAGAGAAACTGATTTATCCCAAAAGTTTTACTTTTCTACAAAATAAGTAAAGTAGGATAACAAAATCATCTGACTATAGAAGAGACACACACCTACGGTTCTTGTCATGTGAAGTAGAAATAGTTCAGAAATCATATAAAATTTAACGATGCCTTAAGAATACATTTATTTTAAATTGTTAGGATATAGTGTAGAGGCCCTAAAATGATTTCTTGTATCTTTGTTTGTATAAATGCAGACTACTCAGTGGCTTCTAAAAATTTCTTAAATTTAGGGAAGAAAATGTAATTGTTGATAATTTAGCAACATTAATAAAGATAGCTTGTACTAAAAGCACAAATCATGCAAATTAGGTGTTTTCTGTTTACTCTGTAGACACTTAAAGTTATTTTCTCAGTAAAAATATACAGATCAATAAAGAACTTTTTAGAAAATATAGGCAAAGCAAAAATAAAAATCTATGCAATGCTTTGACCGTAACACTGTACACTGTGAACTTTGTACAGTGTGTACTTGTAGTTATATATGTACATATAAATCTATACATCCATAGCTATTTTATTGCTAAAATTGATGGCTTTATTTAATGTATGATGATAAAAGTAATTACTTCATATTAACTCTACTTGTAAAACAATATCTGCTTCACATGTTCTATGATACACTAGGAGGACTGTATGTTCTGTTAAAAGTAATAGTAAAAAATATATATATTTTTAACAATTTACACTGGTTTTTCCAATAGAACATGGAAGCTATCATCAAAAGACAACTAAAATGTTGATTTTTTTTCTTCAATACTGGTGTTAAGTTTAGTACTGTTTGATTTGAATTTCTTTGGAGGTAGGATACCATAACCTTTCCAGTATTTAGGGTCTCTAAATATCTTAAGTCAGCTTGTCCATAAGAAACAAGGGAAACTTTGGCAAGGGCAAGGCAGTGGTGAAAGAACCTCAAAAAATAGTTATCCGACCAAGTCCACAAATACAAATTGGCATAACTCTATTTCCATGTCACTGAATATACTTCTGTATATTTTTAGGGATTGAATACATTTGTTGAGTTGATATATTGTAGTTTATTGAACCAGTTCATTATTGTTGGTTGTTCAGGCTGTTTCAAATTATCAGGAAGAGACCATTTCATGGTTTACCTTATTACAATAAAGAAAACAGACTCTGACTTACTACTGCCAGTTTCTTTGTTCCATCTCAACATAAAGCTCATGCAATAAACAGATTGCAAAAGCTCATCTCATTTGGAAAAGGACAGCGCCAGCCTCTAATGAATGAAATCTAGTAGCACTTCTCCTGCTCCCCTCAGACTGGTGAGGACGCCCTGCGTGGGATATGGAAAAGGACAGCACTCACGTCATCATCAGGCATTTCCTTCATAAATGCCATTTAAATATTTACTCATTTTATTAATGAAAGATAAGTGCCCCGGTATCGTGTTATTTTGACAACTCATTTTAGCACCAGTCAGTCAGCATGACTTCTTAAGTTAGCACTGACTAGTTATTTTTAATAAGCATTAACTACTTTTGCTCCTGTTTTATTATCATAATTTAAAAATATAGAATTATTTTACTAATTTTCTCTGCATAAAATATATAATGTTGACAAATTTTTTCATGTGAAATTATTTTGTCATCATACTAAGAGTATGTGATGAAGAAATTTTACAAAATATATACTGCTTTAGGCGTAGGACAGGAAAGGCAATCCACTAATGGTTGACACGCAATTAAGAAAGATATTAGAAATAGTTCAGACTAATGAAGAACCCATAGAAGACTAGAACAATCCAAAAGTAAAATGAAAGAAAGACATTTAGTTTATACTATACTGACAACAATTGTATTTAGAAATGATAGAATAAGAGATTTATTTTTAGACCAGTTAAAATCCATTCTCATTCCAACTACAAATGTAGAGCTCATGTGAAGTGACTAGTTTAAACTGTTATATGGATATGATCACTCAAAAGGTCCTTGAACTTGTAAGAAATTAGCATGAGGCTCCCAGTGCTTCAAAGATTATGCACCCTACCGTTACAACCACAAGACAAAATATTACTCTCGAAATCCTGCCCTCAAATTCCAGTAATGCTTTTATTATCTCAGCCCTTTCATGAGCGTCAAGAAGGTCAACTGATTTATATTAGCATCGAATGTAAACTCTAATAGGAAAGAATTAATATTTTTTAGGAGTCCTAAAAAGAGTTCATAATTATCACAAACCCATTAAATACTTTATTTTATAAGACTGACACACAAGCACATAGACTTTATCTCTCACACGAATAGATGTGTAGATATACATACCTAGGTACACTGTCATCATATGTTAATTTCATCTCAAATTTACATCGTTATGCTAACCAAAGTTTTTTTTCTTTGTTAGCAGTGCATATCATGGTAGGAAAAACCTGCATTAACAATATGAATTTGAAGGACAAATCATGTTATTTTTAAATTTATAAAGAACATTTCTATAATATATTTCAAATGATGTATCTTTTGTTAATGGTCTTGAAAGTAAGCAGACAAAATACACGGGATGAGCTATGTAACCATTGCATTCAATAAAATGCTCAATGTTAAATTTTTTTTAATTGGAACATATTTATAATTCATAAATAGCACCCATGCAATTCTATGAATACTTTTTATTTTTCCATTCAAGCCCTGACAATATAGTTCCATTGAAAAAACATCACATATCCTGGAAGTTAAGACTACAAGTTCATTGAAATACACCTATGATTGTACCCCAAGATGTCATAAACATAATTATTCAGATGAGTGGTTTTATCAAACACTGGTCTTAAGTAAGGAGAAAAATATCACTGTGTTTGGGCCCTGAATGGGAATCGTCTCATTTTCAGAAAACCCTCATGTAGCTTGCACTTTCATAAATACTGGAAGCCACAGCTCTTTGGGATTGTTGAGATCTTCTTTCTTGATGAGAAAAATATTATAAACTCAAAGATAGTAGATCTCATGTTAAGGGTTCTTGCTGCCATGAGAGAAAGAGGTGGGATATGGGGACTTGGGACTAGAATAAAAAACAATAGTAATTGCAGTTACTCAGGCTTTGGACTGGAGGAAGGTGGATTTTCTGGCAATATGAAGAAGTAAACCCTTAGGGAAGACACTTGCAAACCCAGCCTGCATGAGGGAGGGCTCAGGTCAGGGAGGAAGAGGAAGCTGACAGCGCTTTATAGTTAGGACAAGGAGAAATATACACATTTAAGGTACACAGTTTTTGGCTATCAGGATAGATGTCTTTTCTGAAGTTGATAAAAGGTGGGCACGTCCAAGTGTTTCCCACGACTTTAAGACCTGTGGAAAGAGCACTAGGATGATCTAACCACTTCTGCTTCTGTACACATTGATTTAGCCTCTTCAGTTTGTTTATCTATGTGTGAAGTCAAAGAATGAAGTAATTAATTCCAAATGTTCATAGATTCATTTTTCACATCAGAGAGGCAGTTGCAGGTTGTGTATTAACAATTGATGATGCCGTTTGATGTGCAGGAGAATTATATTTATGATTAAATCTTTTAAAAAATCTTTGCCAATAGCATAGGAAACTTTGCTATTTATCCCTCTTTAAATCTATAATACCTCCCCTCTTACATCAATAACTATCTTGGGAAATTGGGGATGCGGGGATTATTGCTTTTCTTTACTGAACTAGATAAGACATTTTCCTCATCACTCTGTAGCAAACAAAATATACATGGCTATCGCTGTTTTCAAAGGTCTGAGGTCTCAATATATTTTACTGTAGGAAAAAAATATAAAATTGTTAAATGCTCTTGATGCCATTAATTTGAAAAGTAATATGTTTAAGAGAAAATCATTGCCTATTAACAATAAGATAGAATTTTGCTAAAAGTTATGTTGTAACAGTAAAAATATAATAGCTATGTTTAAAGAATTCTGATTAAAACTAAAACAAAAATATAAAAAAGAGCAAAGAAGTTTATAACTTTTTTGTTCAACCTTGAAACAAAGTTATATTTTTCAGTCTGTGCACACATTATTTATAAATCTCCAAGAACACAAAACTATTAAACTTATAAGTGTAACTCCTGACCAAGGAATGGTGGTGATGGTCGCTTTGGACATATATTGGTTATTAATTGATTTATAAGTACAAAATACTTGTAAAGGTACTGAAAGCCTGTCTATAAAATTTTCTTTTTGGGAAATTCTTCTATTGATACTAGTCAGGTGCTTCCTAGTATCCATAATCCTGATAATACAGATTGAAAAGATTTAATAGAAGAAACTGCTGTTCATCCTATCACCTTCCTGTAAAGTAACAGAAGACATTTTAACATAGATGATGAGTATGCCTTAATATAAAGGACATTAACAGCTGCAATTTCTATGTGGAAGGCAATATAGAAGCAGCCTACACAGACTAAATAGATCATGCTAAAATCATTTCATCTGTAATGGCTCTCTGTTAGTAAATATGTTTGTCAGGAACACCGTTAGCATGCTTAGAAGGGAATTTAACTGACTCAACTTTCTTCTTTCCCAAGTGATAAAAGAAGAAAATAGATTGCAGGCCCTGCTAATTTCCATATACATTGTTCTTTTGAGAAAACATATGTATTTCTGTCACAGAAACTCCACGGTTCTCACATTATCCTATGTTAATATAAATAACAATTTTTATAGTTATCATTTATGTTCATTAAAATGTTTGAAAATACTTTTCAATAAATAGAAAAAATATGAAAACTGAAAGCATAATATTAATTATAGGGGTATACTTCCAACCAATTATATGGCTATTGGAAAGCTGTAGCAAAGAGAAACTCACCAACATTTAGAAGTTTTCATATCTTGTAAAAATCAAATTACCTGTGTACTGATTTTTTAAAATCATATTAGCCATGAGCAACCAACCACCTACACCTCTTTAGTCTAACACAACTTTTCAATGAACTTTTATATATGTTTTCTTTAGTCATAGTAAGCAATGAATATAACATATCCTCCACTTGTCAAATTTCTTCATACCTACAATGTGGGCAATGGAGTTAAAATTAGGGCAAAAATTGAACATAAATATAATATAAAATCTACATCATTTTTTGAATTCTCCTTAGGGGCCTGAACAAATTAGTGTTAAGAGGTAGCTTGAAAAGTCAGGACGTTTCAGGAGTAAAAATCAATCCCATATGAAAGTAGTCAAATAAAGCCCAGTAGTCAGGTACTCACTATCATATTTAATTGAGGATAACAGGATTGCTGCTGGAGCTGTAACAGGGAACCTTGTAGACAAAATATGTATCACTTGTACCCCCCAAGATATTTTTGGATGCTTTATAGTATTTTTACATATGACAAATATCCAATTAAATGCAAGATGAGATTTTTAAATTAGACATGAGGCTTCATCATTTAACGTGTCATTAATGAACACCTGAAAATAAAACTAAAGATTCTTATCTGCTGCTCTGAGTTGCTGGAATCTACCTGTTATCCCTCTATTTTGTTTAACGGCAAGTTGGAGAAGCGTGAGAGGTAGATTGGAAAGAAGCGGAGGTGGCAGTTCATGAAAATCCTGGGACAGCGATGTGCAGGGTGATGTTGCCCAGTTCCTAGAAGTGCTTGTCTTGTTCTCAATTTTCTCATGTGTTTTGTCTTAGGGGCTGGACACTTTACGTATTCTATTACCAAGTCATCATAGTCACCTCTGCTGTCATCACACAAAATCATCCTCATTTGCTATATGGCAAGACAGAGGTGGCGAGAACTTACTCCCCTTCCTCTCCCCAAGGGTGAAAAGACCTACAAGCTGAGAGGGAGAGATTCAAACTCACAAATCTGGCACCAGAGCCAAGACTATTTTTAGTATATTATTTTGTCTCTGTAAGAGCTAGAAACACAGATGTTTTACACAACCCCCTTTATTTTCCAGATATTTTTCTCTCAAACGAGAGCTTTCAACCAGAGCAATAGTTTTCTCTTTAAATTTTGAAATATTTTTCAGGGAAGTTTTTACCTCTTCTCTAAGAGAAACTGAGGATCTAAAATTTCATATATTTTCAAATCTTGATTTGTCTTCAGAGTTTAACTTCAATGTCCCTTGAAATTCTAGCATGTGTAAATAAGAATTTTTTTAATTAGAAGAATTATTTAAGGATTTTTAAGATAAAATATTTATTGACTGGCATTATCTTGGTTTATTTTTCCCCTTAATGTGTCCTTTCTATTAATATGGGAAATCAATTATTAATATCAAGGGAACTCATTTTAGTTTGAGACTTTGTAGAATAAAATTCTTGAAATCATTACATATTTTATCTGGCTAGTAATAAGCAGTCTGCATCATCTGATGAGCCAGGCACTGTGGCACATGTCTGCAATCCCATCTACTTGGAAGGCTGTGATGGGAGGATTCCTTGAGGCAGGAGTTTGAGACCAGCCCGGGCAACATAGCGAGATGCTGTCTCTAAAAACAGCGAAGATAACAACAGCAACAAGAATCCTCTTACTTTTCCATGTGGTTGGGAAAACAGAGTTCACAAATGAGAGCAGTTGTGTAGAAATTGTTTGTCACAATATATTCCCATTGTTACCAGTAGTCTTTTGATTGCTGCTATGGCTTAAATGTGTCCCCTCCAAAATCTAGATGTTGCAACTTAATGGCCAACATTCTGGTATTAAACGGTGGGGCCTTTAAGAGTTGATTAGGTCATAAGAGACCATCAGCTCATAAATGGATTCAGGCCCTTATAACAGAGGCTTCTTAGAGCACGTAGCCCTCTTGCCCTGCTGCTCTCTTCCATGTGAGGACACAGCCTCCCCCTCCCACAGACACAGTGTTCAAGGTGCCACCTGGGAAGCAGAGACCAGACCCTCACCAGACACCAAACCTGCTGGTGCCTTTATCTTGAACTTTCCAGCACCCAGAACTGTGAGAAATAAGTTTCTGTTCCTTATAAGTTCCCCAGTCTATAGTATTTTCTTATAGCAGCACAAATGGACTAAGACAGTGACCCACAGTATCACTGACATCAAGTTTATTACAATTTGATGAATATGATGGTTTTTATTCACCTAGTCTATAAATTAGTTTTTTTGACATTATAATAATGTAATGTATTTAAAATGTAAATAATATTGACTTGTTTTTGATACAACTAACTACTCTTCCTCTCTATTTTTCTCACTAGAGTCCTTTAACTCACTGTATAGATTTTTATCTTTTAATTATGACTTGTTTGAGAATGCCAAGATTTCTGGTTTACATGCCCCATTTTTAATTATGGCTTCCTGGGTCCTCAGTGAAAAATCTTTTTGCATTTTAGCTTACTCTGTGTTTAAATTTAACACTTTTCATTAACGTTTTTGCTTTATGCCTCTCACTTGAAGATTTTAAGTCATAATTCGTTATATTTATTCTTTTTCTTAGATACAATAGTCTCTGCTTATCCTTAAGGGATATGTTCCAAGATTCCCAGCCAATATCTGAAACCACACATCATTTGTTTCTGGAATTTTCCATTTCATATTTTCAGACTGTAGATGACCATGGATAACTGAAACTGCAGAAAGCAAAACTGTGGATAAGGGAGGGACTACTGGAATACTGTTTTTGTTCTGTTAATTAAATTTCAAATAGTCCATAGTTGCTCTAGTTCATAGATAATCCACGAAAGCCTGAGAGATATTAAAAGCATCAGTTGGAAACAGAAATAATAGAGTATAGAGTTTGAAAAACAAATTAAAATTTTAAAATATTAGACTGTAGGTCCCAAAATAATTTATATTATTTCTTTGGATTAAAAAATAATGGCCTTTATTTTGCTAAAGAAAATTTAAATAATAAGAAAAAATAAAATCTAGCAGCATAAAATGCTTTCATCAGCAGTTTCTGGCATTCAACCACATACAAATGTTAGAAAGTGCACCATTAGTCACTTCCAAGCAATCTATCATACCGTGTGGATCTGTCACTAAATTAAATTCCAAATGGTCAAATAGGAACATAGAAAACTATAATTTTTAAAGAACTGGCAAGTGTTATTTTTTAAAATTATAAACTAAAGGGATTTTCTTTTTTAGAAATACTTTAGTTTTTATCATCCTCCAACGGAACTTTACTCAACTAATTTGATATATTAGGATGATAAATTATAGATAGCTACGTATCCACCATCTGGCTTTGTGAAATACTGTTACTTAAGACACGTTTGTTTCACAAACTTTCTTTTTTTTTAAGAAATAAAACTAAAGACTGAAGCTCCCTAGGATCTCAATTACCTCCTACCTTCCTCAGAAGCAGCCAATATACTGAGTTTGGACTTCAGCATTAACTTACATGTTGTGTATGTCTATTAATTTTATTTTGATTGTTACATAAATAGAACTTGTAAATTTTCAACTTTGCTTTTATTTCTATTCCCTATTTAATTTCCAACCTTTCAATAAACATGCATGCCCTTCATTTCTGCTATAAATCTTGGGAGAATTTGCCTATTAATTAGTCTTTGGAAAGAAAAAAGTTATTGATTTGGTAAAATACAAAATTGCATACTGTTTTCTACAGCAATGAATTCTACTCTCATTTTAATTATCTTTCATTTTGCTTATTTTTCTGTTGTTACTTTATAAAATTTAGAATTAGACACAGCCAATTAATTTTATCCTAGTTGGGGAAGTTTAAACATTTAAAAATTTTTTATCATTAATAGTCCCAGAACATTTACATATATATTAAACTATGAATAAGGTTGCTAGAGACATTTCATCCTATATTACCCTAAAGGACTTCATGTGAGCACAAACTAAAATGTAGGTCATAGATCCTGAAATTGTGTCTAATATAATCATATATTTTTGAACTTTGAATTTGAAGGCTGATTTAAGAAAAAAAAACTTATAATATATTAGAGATTGGGATAACCAAAAAAACAAAAAGTCCCCAAAGAAAAAAATATATACATATGTTGCACAACATTTTTAGTTGCTTGTTTTTAAATAGCTAATAATAGAGATAAAGATTCCATTTTTTGTGTGGGTGTGTCATTTAAGTATGATATAGTTATTTTTCCCCCCAAAGGAGGTTGGTAACGCTAAAGCTAGTGTGAGTAAAATTACTTAGATATCCTACATGAGAACAAGGTGATTTCTTCATAGATTTTTTTTGGTTAACATAATGGTTTTATTAGTAGGACAGGTGCAACTCTTCTAACAGGATGAATATGAATTCCAGAAAGTACTCAAATGGGGAGTGAAGAAACTAACACAGCAAATTAGAATTCAGCTGAAGCAGATAAAATGCTAATGCCAAATCTAGCTTCCATTTGAAAAGACTGCCTTTTGAATATGTAATGTCTCTTGCATGTTGAAGTAAATACTTCACAGAAAGATTACTTTCATTTAATTTTCCATACAACTTTCCCAACAAATGTCTTTATTCTTTCACAAACAACTTTCTGTGACATATATATATGTACATATATATATGAACTTATACCTCTATCTTATATTATAAAAAGCACCAAAATGAAGATCTGGTAACTTTGAAATGGAAACTAGAATTGACTCAAATATTCAAAGCACTAAAACATCGTATTCTATTATTTCAAATTGACTAAGGTGCCATCTTTCTAAAACAAATCAACAAACAGCAACAATTCCAGACAACTGCTCCATCTACGTTAAATTTTCCATAGCATTCCAGGATCTTAGAACCAAGTAAATAAAATCACGAGTGCTGGAACTAGCGAAACTTGGCTTTAATACCATATTGTGATGTTAAAATAGACAGGATTGCTTCCCCTGCTAAACTGTGATAACAGAACAACACTCAGAGTTGTTGGGAGAAGTGAAAAAGAAAGCACATTAAAATGGCGGCTACTGTGGTTTTATCTGATGTGCAAGAAATGACTATACTGCATAATAAAAAGTGTGACTGCTTTAAAAGAGGTGCACTTGTATTAGAGTGGGGAGTAAAAATGAGTTTGGGAGGAAAGGAGGAATGCTTATGCTAAAGTTTTAAAAACAAATAGAATTATAATTTTGGGGAAAATGTCAGAGAATGAGAAAACAGCATGAGCAAAGGAATAGAGGCAAGACAGTGAAAGCAAGTTTCAATATAGGAGAGCATTTTCATTTATAAAATGAATTGTAGACTTGGTTGATAAGGGTAGAGAGGGAATGACAAGACCATGGAATACTTTGAGAGTATTTGAAGGAATAATGACCAACATGTCCCAAAATCTCTCTCTCTCTCTCTCTCTCTCCATATATATATATATTTATAAGAATTTATAAGAATCTCAGTGAATTGTAAGTAACAAAACTCAGATAAACACACTTAGGCATATTATAGACAAACTGTCAATGGCAAAGACAAAAAGAGAATTCTGAAAGCAGCAGGAGAAAAATGATTAACTGGGTACAAGTTATCTTCAATAATATTGCCTTTGCCTCACCCAAGCCAGGGCTAGAGACATGCCCTTCCAACACAGTGCGCTCCGTCTTCATTAGTTGTGAGTTTACCCACCCCAACCCCCACCTGACTGGCACCCAGTGAATATTACTACCGTGTGAGCACCTTAGTGTTGATGGCAAGTACATGTGGTGCTTGTTTTTCCATCCTTGTGATACCTGACTTCGAAGGATGGGCTCAAGCTCTATCCAGGATAACATAAGAGGTGCTAGATCACCATTGTTTTTTGTAGTTGAGTAGTATTCCATAGTATACACATACCACATTTTATTAATCCACTCATGCATTGATGGGCACTTGGGATGTTTCCACATCGTTACAAATGTTAATTTTGCTCTTATAAACATTTGAGTGCAGATGTCTTTATTATAGAATGTCTCTTGTTCCTTTGGGTAGATGCCTAGTAGTGGGATTGCTGGATCAAATGGTATTTCTACTTTTAGCTCCTTGAGGTATCTCCAAATTATTTTCCACAGGGGTTGTACTAATTTGCAGTCCCACCAGCAGTGTAAGAGTATTCCTGTCTCTTCACATCCACACCGGCATTTGTTGTTTTGGGACTTTCTGATAAAGGCCAATCTCACTGGAGTTAGGTGATATCTCACTGTGGTTTTGATTTACATTTCCCTAATGATTAGAGATGTTGAGCATTTTTTCATATGTTTGCTGGCCATTATTCTGTATTCTTTTGAAAAGTTTCTGCTCATGTCCTTTGCCCATTTATTGCTGGGGTTGTTTGATTTTTTTCTTGTTGATTTTCTTAAGTTCTACATAGATTCTTGTTATCAGCCTTTTATTGGATGTGTAGAAAGCAAGTATTTTCTCCCATTCTGTAGGTTGTCTATTCACTCAAATGGTAGTTTTCTTGGCTGTGCAGAAGCTTTTTAGTTTGATTAGGTCTCACTTATTTATTTTTGTTGCTGCTGTGATTGCTTTGGGGGTCTTCTTCATAAATTCTTTGCCTAGGCCAATGTCTGTAAGAGTTTTCCCAACATTTTGTTCTAGAATTCTTAAGGTTTCGTGCCTTAGGTTTAAGTCTATTATCCACTTTGAGTTGATTTTTGTGAGAGGTGAGAGGTGGGAATCCAGTTTCAATGTTATACATGTAGTTATCCAGTTTGCCCCACACCATTTATTGAGTAGAGATTCTTTTCCCCAATGTATATTTTTGTCTGCTTTGTTGAAGATTAGATAACAATATGTGGATGGTTTCACTTCTAGATTCTCAGTCCTGTTACATTGGTCTATATCTCTGTTCTTGTGCCAATACCATGCTGTTTTAATTATTATAGTCTTGTAGTACAGCTTGAAGTCTGATAGACTGATACCTCCCAGTTTGTTCATTTTACTTAAGATTGCTTTGGCTATACGAGGTCTTCTCTGGTTCCATGTGAAGCATAGAATTATTTTTTCTGGATCTGTAAAGAATGATGATGGTACTTTGATAGGGATTGAATTAATTCTGTAGATCACTTTAGGTGGTTTATGAACATTTTAATAATATTGATTCTGCCAATCCATGAGCATGGTAGATTTTTCCATCTGTTTACATCTTCTACAATTTCTTTTCTCAGTGTTTCGTAGTTCTCCCTGTGTATGTTTTTCACCTCCTTCATTAAAATATATTTCTAGATAATTAATTTTCTTTGAAACTATCGTAAAAGGTGCTGTGTTTTTTATTTGATTTTTGGCTTCACTGTTATTGGCGTGTATGAATGCAACTGATTTGTGTGTGTTGATTTTGTATCCTGATACTTTGCTGAATTCATTCATCAATTCTGGGAGTATCTTGGTTGAATCCTTTGGGTTTTCTAGATAAAATATCATATCATCAGCAAAGAGTGAGAGTTTGTTCTCTTCTGCCCCCATCTGGATGCCCTTAATTCCCCTCTCTTGTCTGATTGCTCTGGCAAGGACTTCCAGCACTATATTGAATGAAAGTGGAGATAGTGGACATCCTTGTCTGGTTCCCAATCTTAGAGCAAGAGCAGACTGAAAACTACAGAAATTTGTTGAAAAAATTAAACAAAACTTAAATAAATGGACTGTACTGGAAGACTTAATCCTGTTAAGATAGCAATAATACTTTCCATACATTCAGTGCAATCCCAACCAACAACTAGGTTGCCTTTTGTTTTAGGGACTGACAAGTTGATTTTAAAATATACATGAGCGTGCAATGGTGCCAGCATAGCCAAAATAATATTTAAAAATAAGATAAAATTTGGAAGATTCATACTTTCTTATTTCAAAAGTTACTATTAAAATAAACTACAGTAATCAATATAGCATGTACTATGTGAGAATAGACAAATAAATAGAATAGAACTGAATGTGCAGAAATATAGCTTCACATTTATGCTCATTTTATTTTAGACCTTGATTCCAAAATAACTGAATGAGGAAAGAGTAGTCCTTTCAAAAATTATGTGAAAATAGTCTTTTCACAATTGTCTTTTCAACATTCTTCATGCAAAGAATGCATTTGACCCTCTACCTCACACAATAGGCAACAATGAACACAACATGAAACAAATATAACTATGAAAGCTAAAATTATAAAACTTTTAGAAGAGACAATATAGGAATAATATTCCATAACCTTTTGTTAAGCAATGGTTCTTATGATGCCCAAAGGATCAGAGATATAAAAGAAAATAAATTAGACTTGATCAAAATTAAAAAACCTTGTGTTTTAAAGGACACATCAAGAAAGTGAAAAAGCAGTCCCCACAATGGGAGAACATATTTGCAAATCATATACTTTATATGGCACTTGTACTCAGAATATATTAAAATCCATTACAACTCAACAATAAAAAGATCAATTTTTTTAAAAACTGGTCAAAGGATTTGAGCATATATTTCTCTCAGAGAAAAAGGTAAAAGATCAACAAGCACATAAAGAGATGCTCAACATTATTATTCATTAGGCAAATGTAAATCAAAAACTCAATGAGATACTGCCTCACCCCTAGTAGAAATAATGAAATTATAAAAAGAGATATTAACAAGAATGCTATGGATGTGAAAAAATGGGAATTGTCATAAATTACTACCAAGTCTTAAAATAGAGCAGCCATTTTGCAAAGTAATTGTCAGTTCCTCCAAATTTTACACATAGTTACCATATGCTCCAGCAATTTGACTCCTGTGTACATACCCAAGGGTAACAAAAGCATATGCCTTTATGTTAATAATTACCTGCACACAAATGTTAATAGTTGCATTATTGATAATAGTCAAAAAGTGGAAACAATCCAAATGTTCATCAACCGATGAATCAATAAACATAAATGTGGTATATCCAGATGATAAAATATGATCTCATAAAAAGAAATAGAGTATGATACATGCTATAACAAGGATGAACCCCAAAGTATTGTGATAAAGGAAAGAAGTGCATCACAAAAGCCCATGTAGTGTATCATTCTATTTATACAAAATGTCCAGAATAGGCAAATCCAAAGAGATAGAAGGTAGATTATTGGTTACCAAAAACTAAGGAAGCAGGAAGAATGGAAGTGATGGCTAATGGGTAAGGGGTTTCTTTTTGGAGTGATGAAAATATTCTAAAATTAGATAGTAATGATGGTTACACAACTCTGAATATTGTAAAAATCACTGAATTGTGTACCATAATACGGTCAATTTTATAGTATGTGAATTATATATCAATAAAGATTTTATTACAAAAAGAAAACAGGTTTGAAGGAAACAATCAATTGTGTTTCATCCAAAACACAGGTCTCAATTTCTTTATCCAAAATTCTTAGGGAAAATCAGAAATGGTAAAAAACAAGTATAATCTTCATGGGAATTTTTGAAAGTTTATTCTACTTCACTTGACATTACTATTTATGCCTTCAGTAATTTACATGCCTTCAGTAAATTACAGGAATTCATAAAGCTCATCTAATAGAGGGCAGTTGAATAAAATCCACAGCTTAAAGCATGAGAGGAGCACAATCTGTTAATTTAATGTTCAAGTTTGTCAGACTATCTCTTTAACTATTCTAAAAATAAATTTATTTTCATGCAAAACAAAATTTATTCTCATTAACTGTCTATTGCAAAAAGGAAAAGGAATAGACAATTTGACAAGTTGAAAATCAACAAAGAAACCAAAATTACTTTAGGATGAGATGTTCTAAATGTCTTTATTGTAACAAACAAAACAAAAAATCAAATGTGACCATATTAGATTGTCACTTACTTCTCTTTCATGGTAAATTATATGGAATATATTTTCAGATTCCAATTACATTTTTAAAGCTTTAAGGAAAGAGATTTTCTTTGTTCTGAAATCCCATTACAATAGATTACTTTTGTTAATTGATGCATATTAGAAAGTGACAATGTTCTTTTTTTTCCTGCCAAACTTAAGTGTATATCTTTACACATAAAAAAAAGAATATATAAACTAAAAGTTAAATTCCACCAAAATAACATCTTAGTCTGAAACATTCTGGTTTTGAATATTGAAAGAGTTTACATAAAATCATCACAAAGAGAAACAAAACACTTAATCAAATGAACCTCTATAGCCATATTGATATAAATAAAAAATAAACATCAACTTCATCTATATCATAATGCACAGTCTCTCAAACAGATACATTTAAAAAATTTTGGCTGATAATATGTACGCTTTATAAATCAATGTGTATGTAGCATAATTTTTTCACATTGTGTGTTATATTATTTATAATTTAAGTTATTACTAAGCATTAAGATTGTAGGATAAAAGGAAAACTTCTAGAGTAGTAACTATAAATTATGATAATCTTTATTTATTTGAATATAAAATAAGAAAAACAGAAAAACCAAACAAGTATCTTATTTGCTGTAAATTTGTTCAGAAAAAAATACAAAAAAACCCCCAAAATATCATTATAACTTATCTCAAAATGTGGTTGACTTGAATTCCATCAAATCATTGGTTTTTGTTTGCCTGTTTCTTTTCTTACAGTATTTTCAAGATAAATACACAATTTGCATTATCGAATTAATTCACATTAATTTTGTGCTTAACTGTTTACAAACTAAAGAGGTGATAACCCTTCATCCTCCCAGCAACCTTTGGATGCTGATGGCATTACTATATTCACTTTTGTAAACAAGGAAGTAGAGGTTGAGTCAAGGTCTCTTTCCTTTGACTCTACTGCTTTCAAGCATTAGTGTCTATTCCTAAGAATTATACTTGAGCTCTGGAACTGCCAAGCATTTCTTTCACATGCAACAAGGAATTATTTAAGAGCCATAACTTCAATATTATAACTTTGTATTAAAATATATATATTTTTAATCTTTTTATTGATACATAATAATTGTACATATTCAAGGAGTATGTGTTACATCTTGATACAAGTACACAACATACAATGATCAAATCAGGGTAACTGGGGCATGATTCACCTGAAACATTCATCATTGCTTTATGTTGGGAGCATTTGAAAACTTCTAGCTATTCTGAAATACAATAAACTATTGTCAACTATAGTTGCCCCATTGTACCATTGAACAACAGAACTTCTTCCTTCTATTTAACAGAATTACCCCTTCACCAACACCTCATTACCCCTTCCCACCACCCTTACCAATCTCTAGTAGCCACAATTCTATTCACTACTTCCTTGAGATCAATTTTTTTTTAGGTCCCATATATGAGTGCGAAAATGAAATATTTGTCTTTCTGTGCCTGGTTTATTTCACTTAAAATAATATCCTCCAGATCTATCTATGTTTCTGCAAATGACAAAATTTCCTTCTTTTTCATGGCTAAATAATATTCCATTCTGTACATACATGATATCTTCTATGCTTTGTATGGAACCAGGGAAGACCTCGTATAGTCAAAGGAATCTTAAGTAAAAAGAACAAACTAGGAGGTATCAGTCTACCAGACTTCAAGTTGTACTACAAGGCTATAGTAACTAAAACAGCATGGTATTGGCACAAGAATAGAGACATAGACCTTTGGAATAGGACTGAGAATCCGGAGATGAAACCATCCGCATATGGTAATCTAATTTTTGACAAAGCAGACAAAAATATACACTGGGGAAAAGAATCTCTTTTCAATAAATGGTGCTTGGAAAACTGGATGGCTACATGCAGAAGGTTGAACCTGGATCCCCACCTCTCACCTCTCACAAAAATCAATTCAAGATGGATAACAGACTTAAAGCTAAGGCATGAAACCTTAAGAATTCTAGAAGAAGATGTTGGGAAGACCCTTTCTGACATCAGCCTAGGCAAAGAATTTTTGAAGAAGACCCCCAAAGTAATCACAGCAGCAACAAAAATAAATAAATGGGATCTGATCAAATTAAAAAGCTTTTGCACAGCCAAAGAAACTATCGTTAGAGTGAATAGACAGCCTACAGAATGGGAGAAAATATTTGCTCTTTACACATCAGATATATGGCTGATAACAAGAATCTATCCAGAACTTAAGAAAATCCACAAGAAAAAATCAAACAACCCCATCAATAAATGGGCAAAGGAAATGAACAGAATCTTTTCAAAAGAAGATAGAATAATGCCAGCAAACATATAAAATATATTAATAGTATAGTGTATAACTCAGGTGGCTCTTGGTTAAGGGCAACTGAAAAAGTAGTTACAGAGTCGCAGCATTTGACAATCTCTCTGCTGTTCTGTAAAAGCTTTGTGATCTGTCATTTAAACCTATCTCTAGACCTGTTTATATGGGAAGGAAGTAGTGCTTAAAGGTGACATAAGGTATTTAAAACTTATTGGTGTACCACAAAACCAATGCAAGACTCCAGATAATATTATGCTATTATTATATGTATTTATAGACATTATTTTGTTGGTATTTTTTTCAAAGTTTTAAAATAAAAGGATTTCTCAGAAACATTTTGACTATCATTTTATGTCTTCAGCTAATATTGAAAAAAACTTAAAAAAACCAGAATATGTATCATTTTGTAAAACATTAATGATGTTAACAATAAAGGCTTAAAAGTCTGGAGCACAGTAAAAGTACATTAACCTTCTGAGATATATTAATGAGACATATACATATTTATGTCTCAGGAGGTTAATTTAAGTTTCTTTGGAAGAAGACATGTGTGCACAAGATTTATATAGTATAATTTAACTATTAACTCATGGAGACTTTGTTTTGTTCATTTGTAGAAATATGAAAAGAAAAATCTATGTTATTAATATATCCTTTAAAAAAACAGATTTAGCACAACCCCTACCCCTAATTTCCAGCATGTAAGTCAGATACTGGGAAATTTTCAACAACTGGAAGTGAGTGAGATTAATTAAGCTGTATTTAATGACACATAGGAGCAGCTTTTTCTACATAGTTTACAATAGGTTTTCCAGTATATATCCTATGTAGAAATACAAATAGTATAAGCTTACATCCTTGGCCACATGGAGTTATCAATAGCACCTCAAGAGAACTTGTCTGTAGCGGCCTTAAGGAGCATTCGCTATCTTGGTAAATTTGCCCAGGTATGCTTAAGCCGTGCACCTTCTGAGACTTGATTCTGTCAGCAGATCTCAGTAAATGGCCCGAGTTAATCCCTAATGAAGCTCAGTACATAGAAATGAAACTGCTCACATCCTTATAAGCAGCCCTTTTCATCCTTCTATTAAGAACAACCTTGGAAGCAAATAACCACCCTATTTGTGAGTTAACAGAAACAAAGACCAGAGGGATTGAAACACTAGATGTGTGTATGCGCAATTTCCATCCCCCCACCTTTATTCTCTCTTACAATTAGGTTGGTGTAAAGAAAAGGCAGGCCTGCATGGCTGCACTCAAGTCTCACCTCTCACAGGTTCGAGGGCCATTCTGACTCCTTCAAATGGCTTTGCATGTCCCTGCTGAGATTCCTGCAGTATTAATTTTAAAGCTTAAATCTCAGAAACTGATTCTAATTCATTGGTGGAAACCTCAAGATAAATACACAATTGGTGTTATCTAATTAATTAACATTAATTTTGTGCTTAGCCATTTGCAAATTTAAAAGGTAATATTCTTTTATCCTCCCAGCAACCTTTGGATGCTGGCAGCATTATTATGTTCATTTTTGTGGACAAGAAAGTAGAAGCTGAGTCAAGGTCTCCTTCCAGTGACTCTGCTCAGTGAGCCCCGAGCGTAATGAGACAGGCATGTCTTTTCTTTAGATAAATTTAATTGTAAGAGAGCAAATAAAGATAGGAGGGAAGGCGAAAGATTAGTCATACAGACATCTAGTGTTTTGATTCCTCTGGTACATGTTTCTATCTGTTAATTCACAAACAGGCTGTTTATTTTCTTCCCATGGTGGTCTTAGGACAAAAATGTCAGCCTTCGCATACTTGAGGAGAACTTTCATAAGTCTCTTAAGTTTATCTACTTTTGGTCATCAATCAGCTAACATCTGAAGGTGGCAAAGAACTAATTTTTTTAATCCTAAAAAATGCAGTAAAATATATGTCTTATAAAAGGGATAATGTGATAAGACATCAATACGGCAATTACAAATATAATTACTTAATTACATTCCTAAGCTTAATGTATTAAAATGTTTGTAACTGTTTTTGGAGTTTGTATCTATATATAGATTTGCCAGCTTTGGCAAGTAAAACTATAGGAAATCAGTCAGATTTGTTTTCAATCTGTCAAGCAGATCTATACAAAAACATTTATTAGAAAACCATATGTATGTAGTTTTCTATATGACCTATAGTAATATGAATATAGAATATAGGCATATGACCATTAGTAATAAAAATGAGGGAAAAGAACATTAGAATGTCTCCCATAAGCAATAACCACCACCAAAACACATGCTGTCAAATTATCTATTTCATATCCTCCACTAGCTGGTTTCAAGTTGAAATGAATGCAGACGAATTGCTCCTTTTTCACAGTGATATAAAGCTTATCTCAGTTTTTTGACAGGGCTTGTACATAACAACGCTCTTAATGGAAGCTGAAATTGTCTTCAATTATACCCGGTGTCTAAAGGTGGGTCACCCTAGCTTTTTAAGCTCTTAAAATGTCTCTGATTTTTGTGAAGGTTACCAAATTAATAGGACTCTATGAACTTTTGTCCTTACTTAAAAGTTAAAACTTGGAGCCTCACAGTACATACTTTTTCTTTTTTTTTTTTTAGATTTCCCAGATTAGGTTTTATGTATAAGGAGAGCTCTGAAGATCAGTAAGATAAGGACTGGAGCTGAGGCCACTGCACTGTGAGTGCTATTGGACTCTGATTTCAGAAATGGAGGGAAACTTTATTTTCATTTATGATCTGTTAGTTTATTTAGCAAATATTAAGCATTTACTCTTTAATATTTTAGGCATAGTAGATGCAGCACTGACAAAAACAGGCAACTAGGTCTGTCCTCATAGAACTTGTGGAACTTATAGTCTAATGTGGAGAGACAGGCCATACATTTGCTGTTTTAAGTAAAAATTCTTTTGAAAGAAAAAAAAATTCCTGTTTCTACTGTCTATGTAGCTATCAAGTTTGTGTTACTCTGTCCATTAGTTGAGCATTTTTATTATATTTTTAGACCCACTTTGATTAGGGATAATTAGGTAGAAGATATATTCTACACACTCTTTATTTAAAGTTCCAAATCTTTTGTATATAAGAGGATTAAATATGTTCAATAAATATTTCTCTTTCCATCCCATGCCACCTGCTATTGATATTCAGTGTTAAAGGAAGAGATGTTATCTTTTTCAAATATTAATAGATTCATGCCTTGGCACTCAAAATTCCTAGAGATCAGTTTTTCAGTCAAAATAAATAGATGGTTTATTGCATTTAACATAACACTTTTGTCATATTGATTATGGACAAGTCTACTGTATACTGCTTTCTTGAAATTCCTTTTTCTTGGAAAAATAACATGTTTAAAATAATTAATACCACACATTAAATTACTTACAAACTTTTTCAAATGGAAACAACCTAAAAGTTCATGAGTTTGCAACATTTGGAAATAATTGTTGCAAAGAAGCATAGTTTTTTCCTGTAAGCATCATCATTTCTGACTTACATCATTATTGTGCAGTGGCATGGTTTTCTATTTGTGGAATCTCTCAACTACTTTAATTAATTAAAGAAAATTAAAAAAAAACCTGTCCTAATGATGGAAACTTAGTTTTATACATTTAATTTTGAAGAAGTGAATGATTTCTACTTCTAGAGATGAGCAAATGAGTAAATATGCATATTGGTTCAACTACAATAATTTTCTGACTATGACCCACATACTTCCTTTCTTCAAAGAGTTCATTGGCTGGTTGTAAAGATCAACATAAACTCACAATTAAATAATGTGGAAATTGCAGTGATAATGATTCAGGGTATCATGGTAATAAAGAAGAAGTCCAAAGGGAGTAGCCAGCAATTTTTATGGGATTCTGTGTGCCAGCTGTTGTTTAAGCATTTTGTATGTATTTACTTTAATATTTACAAACACTCTGAGAGATTAGTATTATTATTATCCTCATTTTACTGTTGAGGAAACTGAGTCACAGGGTGTTTTTTTCTTTTTTAAGTAATCTGTCAAGGCAAGGTACTGTAAGTGGCATCGCTTGACATGGTAGAGTTCCAGGGAAGGCGGGCTGAAGCTGTTACCCTGTTTGAGTTTTCAAGGGTCATTTAGAAGAAGGGACACAGAAAGGAGGGAGTAGAGATACATTTCAGGTAGAGGAAACAGGATTTAATAAAACACGGGTCATAAATACGTGCCATGTGAAGGGGAACTTGGCATCTCAGTTTTGCTATGGCAATAACTGCAACATTGACTACAGAGAAAGAGGAGCTGGAGTGCTAACCAAGGGCCTCTTCAGGGAGGCTGGAATTTCATACATTGTTGAAGGGAATTTGTTTAGGCCACTAGAAGCAAAAGGAAAGTTTTACGCAGAGAGGTAAGATGGCCACTTTTGTTTGTTATAAATGTTATTTTGATAATGGATTGGATTGGACAAACATGGAGAACAATAAGTCAGAAGGATGTTTCAGCAAATCAAGCAAGTGAATTAAAGCCACAGCAGAATAGAATGAGAAGAAAGGTTGACTTAAAAAGTACTTTGGAGGTAAATTTGGCAAGATTTGTTCCTTGGCAGGATGTGGGATGTGAGGAAAAAACAGGAGTCACGGGGAGTCATTCTCAGTTCTCTAGTTTGGAAAGAAAATGATGTCATGAAAAGAGAGAGTGAATTTAAGAAAAAGAGATAGTTTAAAGTTAGATAATTTGGACCCATTGAGTTTGAAATATCAGTGTGTCATCTAGGTCCAGATGTTCAGCAGTTGGTGGAATGTTCGGATCAGAAGCATAAGAATTTAATGGTACAGAATGGGGAAACCGATCCCCAGAGATAATGTGCACCTTTATATGAGTTGCAGGTAAGGAGTGGAGCTCTGAGGATCAGTAATGTTCAAGAAAAATGTGGAGGAAGAGAAGCCCCAGGAAAAGCCCACTGAGGAATGATAGGAAAAGTATGCCCAGCTGAGAAGAAAGGATGCAAGCAATGCCAAGTGAAGCAGAGAGGGCCAGTATTGAATTAATTAATTAATTGATTAATAATTGAATTATTTAATTAAATGGAATAAATGAAATTATAAATTATTTACTTAAATTGTTAGTTTCTCATAAAAGGAGCTCATCAGGTTCTATAATTAAGCCATTCTCTAAAATGCTAGTTGCACTATTTCAGAATCAACTTTATGAAACCGTAGGGACCCCAGAGGTCTCTGAAGACAGTGCCTTTGCTCTTTGTAAAGGTATAAAAGCAGCTTCCGATCACTGTGCTGCAACTATTTGAAGGACATAGGCTTAAAGCAAATAAATAAATATTTTTTTAAAATCTTGTCTTATTATCTATAAAATATAAGTCTAAATTATGAACTTAAAATTACTGGAGGTAGTACTAGATATCATCTAGTTCTATTTTGGCCTTTTATAGTGAAAATGATAGTAAGAAACTTTATCGAGTGCTTACTTTTTACCACACCCAGATCTAATTACTTTACATGTAGAAATTCAGTTTCCTATGAACACATGCCAGGGTCAGACAGCTGGGAAAGGTAAAGATGAGATTCAAACCTAAGATGATGCCCAAACGACCCACTTAACCATCCCCGCTCATTGCAGATGAGGAAGGGAGCCACATGGCATGCCTAGCTGGTTATTAGAGTTGAACCATCACCCCGGGTCCCTTCTTCAACCACTCTGCTTCATTTCATGCCCCTTCTGACTTGCTAATGAAAAATAAGAGAATTAACTCCATTTGCAGACATTTAAAATGAATAGAACATACTGACATCATTCATCATGTACTATCTTGGAAAAAAGTTTATATCCTGGGTTCAATTTTTAGGCCAAGTATAGAACCAGAATCCATAAATATTTTCTATAGGTTAGCATGTAGGAGGCCCAGCATTAATGTAAATGCAAATTTTTTTCTATGCACATCGAGCTTCAGCTCCCTTGTAGATCTTCCCTGATCCTATAACGCAAAAGGGGATTAAAGAATTTGAAAAGATCATTTGCTGTGGCTGCTACCAGTGATGCCTTGTAATTTCTCTCCCCAGAAAAGGGCCTTCCTCATACTAAATAATCATTAGGAACACTCTTGACCTGCAACGGGAAGGGTGGTGAATTTACCATACAGTATTAACTATCAAATAGTATAAACTATGAGAGTTTTGCCTAAAATCAGCAAAATAGATAATCTTTTGAATTCTGAAATCGGTAAAAATAAGTTTTAGATATATTAAGTGGCCAACATTTCTAGATGTTGAAACATACGTTTGCCATTACACATTTGTTTGCCGCACTCCTTTTCACACTGTTCTTGATCATCAGGTGTCAACATACTAAACTAGGGGGTGTGTTGTTTCCATCACTCTTTTCAATTACAGGAGAGAGGGAGGGAGCAAATCAGCAAACCTGCTGAAGAAACGGAGCGCAAGCTGCTCTGCAGGACTTGAAGGCGGTTGCTCCCAGCCTGCAAGCAATTTCAGTCTTTGAGACTGGGGCCTGAGCTGCAACATTTCACAGGTTAGACTGGCTTTCTTCTGGATGACAGTCTGATATAATGGAGTTTGCATCTTAATTGGAAATATCCATTGCTAGTCTCTTTCAAATTCTACCTATTAATAATATTTTACACATTCTAACAAGAGCAGTATAATCAGAAACAGTTCTGAAATAAGGGTCACTCAGGGACATGCAGTGGTCCTTCTCTCCCAGGTAGTTCCCTCCTGTCCCCGTCCTGCATGGGGTGCGCTCCATGCTCCCCTGTGCTTGGTGATTCAGGTTTAGGAATCACCCGTCAGTTGCCTGGTCACTAGTAAACGTGGCCTTATTACAATTCAGCAATGACACTGTTCATTTAGGAAGAGCAAATCCTCTCCACCCTAGAAATTGAAAAAGTGAACAGTGACTCCTTTAACATTTTTTTATTTAAATTCCTAGGTACCCATATGGCTAAAATCAAGGTAGTCATTAAGTGGACCTTATTTATTGGTGCCACAGGCTAGCTGTGAAAAAGTATGCCCACAAGAAGAAAGTATATATGCAAGAACAAAAAGAGGTGCACTGAATTTTAGAACCTGAAATTTGCCTTTTTGTATATATTATTTTTGTATACATTATTTTTTTAACTCCAGTCTTGGGTAGTTATTTCCTTCATCATCGTTTCATTAATATTATTCATGGTTAACAGGTAAATTTTGCATTTTCTCTGAGCTTATTGCAATGGCTTAGACCTTCAAGCACAAACTTATTTGAAGTAGTCACAGATGAAGATATCTTGCTATCTTTTCCTCTATATTGGGGGACTTATTTTTTCTACCCTTTCCAGTTTGGAAATATTTTTTCTTGAAGTTAAAAAAAATAGTGAAAACCTATCTTATTTCTGTAATCTAACTTCACATTCAACCCTTTCCAAGGCTCTAAGGCCTGCAAGCGGCAGAGCTGGAACTTGAATTCAAGACTTTCTGTCTTTAACACATGGGCTCTGAACTACTGACTATACTCTATCTGTCTCATGAGTCTGTAATTTTATAGTACTCAGTATTGTAAAACAAATAAATAGAAATATTAAACAGCTAAATAAAATACAAACCTTTCTTCATAGAGACTTTCATTTATTTTCTAAGAAGCAGAGTTTCAATTTGGCAAAACCAGAGGAAAACATGCACCCAATCTGAAGGATAATAATTGTTCAAATTTTAATTCAAACTCAAAATGTGTCTGCACTAAGTGGGAAGTGACCTTAATAATTTGGCAGAATTATAACATGTAAAGGTCAAAATTAGAAGCTACAGAGCTAGAGTTTAATCAAGATAGAAAATTAAGCTTTCCCTCCTCATTGCTCCACTGGCTTCTCAGTTGCTAGCTATTAGTTCTTCACAGAGCTACAATGTTGGGGTCAGGGTTTTCTGTGCTGTGAGCTTATGAATAGATGAATATATATATTCCATAAAGTGTTCTTCACCTGAGTTTTAGGAGGCAACACAGAAAAAGATGGAAAATAAAGGATATGCATCTAATTAGCATCTAATCCAATGCTAGACATTTGCCCAGTAACTCCCCTTCACCCCTACCCTCAACCCGCCTGTCTCTGTTCTCCTCATCTTTTGAGACATTTGCACCAGCGTGGCCCTGGGAATCTCGAGTATCTTGGCCTGGGTGAAGCCTTGTTAGGCTGCCTAACTCTCTATCCAGAATAAAGACAGAATCAAACAACCAACAAGGGGCCAGCCCCAAATCCACCCATGTAGCTCAACACATTCTCCTTCACACCAGTCTGCGAAGCTATATGAAACATAGTTAACTCTGTTCAATGATCTATGTTATTACTTTGGGAGGCTTTCAGAATGTTAAAAACACTGTTTTCTCCAGGAGGAAGGCTCTGACCGGCCCCCTGCAGTCCTGCAAAGCCATTATGGACACTGGAACTGGTGCGCTCAGTCATTATGAGTCTCATGAACGTCTCTATTCCAATACTTGTGTATACACACAGCGAAATAATGGTTTCTATTATTGTCCTGATCCTAAGGCAAAAATGGGTAATAAATTAGATTCAATTATCTAGAGTGTCTATATAATTGTAGTACAGTTTTATTAAATTAATGATAGTTATCAGAATCGTTCCAGTTTCTCAGAATAAGACGTCTGAGAAAACTACAGAACAAAGGAACCTTGCATACCTAAGCACAAAACTGAACATTTTAATTTCATCTCACAGTTATCCAAGCACATGAAATTGACCTAGTATGTGACTTAGGACCTCATCTTTCTGAGCCTCTGTTTTACTCATCTATAAAACGTTACAAACATGCCGTGTCACCTACAAATTCCTCATTTCAAAGATCCTGTCATTCTAATAGGGAATTGTTCCTCACTTGACATAAAACATTTAATTCTTATTAGGAGAATTTTGTTAAAATATATTTATAAGCACGAATGAATTTGATGCTCAAAACTTGTCAACTTATCAAAAATCTTGAATGCTGTGAGATTGCTAATGTTCCACATAAGTGTTACAATTCAGAATAAAGGAGGAAATGTTGGTGAGGTTTATTTTTTTTTTTTCACATTGTGTTGATGCAATGCCTTTTTTTTTAAATTAAGAGCAGGTAGATATTTAGACATCAAAAAGAGCTGCTTGAAATACTGAACGCTGTATTACTAAAGCTCACAAGCTGAGGTTTGCTGACAAGAGGAATAATCATAAAACATAACCTTTTCTTTCATCAAAGAAAGTCATGTCTGCCCAAGATCTGAAGCCCAACACCCATAAAATAGTTTCACCCAAGTGACATTCTATTCAAAACAGCTGTCTGCAAGAAAAATAAATAGGATTTAATCTGCCATAAAATGAATTGCACAATTTATTTTTCTTGAGGAAGTCATGCCTTTGTGACATGGGTGAGCTGCAACAGTTTTGCTTTCAAAAGCAGCATCTCCTTCTATGCCAAACCCATATTAATTCGACCATGTGGAATTTTCCTCCAGAATAAGCAACTGGAAAGCCAAGCCGGCTAATCCACCACCTGATGCCTTTCTCTACCTTTAAAAGCACTGGTTTAAAACACAAGCCCAAGATAAATTTTCAATCCAGAGAGAAAGAGAATTTAACATGCTTAGTCACGAAGATTGAAATATGTGAAATTGTCAAAGTCAGCCATTAATACCCTGCAAAAATGAAATTTCATGTTCTCGAAACTAATATTTAAGAAGAGAACAAAACTACAAAAGAACAAAATGCCAGCCAGAAAAATGACAATTAGATGAGTTTTATCATCTCTTTAGAATGAACTGTTTTTTAAAAACTGGTAAAAGTTACTCATACGGCTAATATATAAATATTTATAACCCCCAAATTGACTAAGTCAGAAAACATATCCATATGAGTATTTTAAAGATAATAGAGTAATGGTTTATTTTGTTTACTTCATTCATTTAATACACAAAATATTTTTTGAAATGACAAAAGGAAAGAAAACAATTAATAAAAAATTTTTCTACTATGGAAATTGTTCTAACACTATATGTGATATGTAAGCTATACAGGCTAGACAATGGAACTTAGGTTGTGTCTCTCCATTCTATTACTTCATTTATTACATATTTTCCAAAATACTAATATGTATGTTCAAAATTAGCCTAAATATATTTCATTGTGATGATGTTCCCTAAAACAACCTATGTTAGAATATTTTAATAAGTTTTTGTATAAAAAATCTACTTGCATTGTTTAATAAATATATCTTTGTAAATTAAATATGAATCCTAAAATAATTAAAACTGAAAATAATTTCACCCAATTGAGATCGATTACTACTTTCTTTAGAAGACAGAAGAATATTAGCCCCTTAAGTACCTTTTGCAGTGTTCTAACTACCAATGCCAGTAATGTAAAGCTAACCCATAACACAATTTAGAAAAACAAGAAGACAATAAAATGCTACTCTAAATATTAAGGCAAAGGCGAGGCTCAACAAACATATATAGCTTCCATTTTTGTCAGATAAATGCTGTTCTTTTTTCTGTAGATATCTACATCATGTGAGATTGGATTTTTAATTTAAAAGAGAGAAACCTCAGAATTGTTTGTCTTCTGAAACAGATTCCACTCAAAGCAGACCCTGCCACTGATCAGTAATACTCAGATGTTATGAAGAAAGCAAAAAGACTTTTTACGGGTTGATTTTATAGTTTGTAACTTCCCAAACTTTTACTCTTGTATATTGTAGGCTTATTTTCCTCTGACCTTGAGAGAACATTATTGATTTACATTTCCTCACAACAACAAATGTTAAACTAATTGGTAAACAGAACCGTTTTATTAACACTATCTATACATTTCACTCTTCTGCAACACGATATAAAGACATCATGAGAAATCGGGATAGCTTTCTTTCATTTCTTTGGCAGATGATGCTGAATTTCTGAAGAGTAGTTAGTTCTTTTTTTATAACATTTGCTTAATTCCTCTACTTGACAGTATTTAGTTTGATTTCATATTTTGATTTAAAATACAATTATCCTCACAATTTTAAATTTAAATCTTAATCTAAAAATTCCAAGATTTATTTAGAGTGACTAGCTCTCAATAAATCTAAGACATAAAAATTGCTTGTCTCATACTCTAGCAGAGTATCTGATGGAATACAGGCACTAAAACATTTTCGTCGACTGTCATCTTAAAATCTTCAAACGCACTTTAGTATTAGTATTTTACAATATAATATAGAAATGCACTACCATTCTTCGTCTATTTTACAGTCTTTTCACAGTGATATCTTCCAACTCTGAATAGTTGTAAAATTTGTCTGCTTATAGAAACTTTCCTTAATGTATACTTGAAGACCATTTGCGTAAAATAGAAATTGAAATTCAAGATGTGTCATTATCATTTGTGAGATCATTTAAATATATTCCCAGTATTTTAAAGATTTATAAACACTTTCAGCCATGTGAAGAGTCTAGGATTTTTTATGGTAATATGGATCTTTATAGAAATTGCTTTGCTGTATGTACACACACACACACACACACACACACACACACACACACACACTTGTTCTTTTTTTTTTTCTCTTTGTAAACTTGGCTAGCCTAGGAGGATAGTTTCAAGTCTCTGATTTTCCGTCTAACTAGAACATGGGGAATAACAGATCTGCGTGAAACTCAAATACTCAACTACCTACCTTTTCTGACTGGGAAGTTTGAAAATGCAGGGGCAAGAATGCACGAGTGTGTGCATGTGTGCCCATGTCTGTGTGTGCGTACCTGGGTGCACAGTGGTACCTCCACACTTGTGTTAAGCGAAGTATGTCAGCAACTCTCCTGTGACTATCCTCAAATTGGACTTGCATTCATCTCAGCACACAAAGTTCAGAGAACTGTCAGGTTCAAATACATCCTATCTCTGAGGTTAAACCCTAGCTTATTTCATACATTTCAACATTTTCTATGTGGATGCAGTTAAGGTTGCCTGGAATTTGGAGATAAGCCCAGGATTAGTCCTGCTCTTAAAGTCATCATGAAGCCTTGTTCCAGGTCTCAAGTTAAGTTGTTAAATGTATTTCTGAGAGCTCACTGGAGAAAAAATAGTCACACTCACAAACTTTGGTAAGCTTCAGATAGCAAAACGCAGCAGTGGTTGTTGAAAACTTACCTGCCGCCCTTCACCTTCCTGTTTTTATAGATGGTAGACTTGTGTTCTGAGGCTAAAATAACACTCTGATACCAAGCTTGCTTTGGGAAAAATATCTAAACTGAGAACTGCTGAATGAAATATTCACTTTTTTTAAAAAAGCACTTTGAGAACTGGGTCAATCCTATTCAAGTAGATTTTTTAAAAAATCACTTGGTAGTGATTTATAATTATTCTATAATTAAAAATATTTTAGTATTTTACTTTCTTTATTGCCATGAAATCCACCATTACAGAATTTTTCATTTACTATATACTTAAATTTGTTGAAAATATGAATTCCAAGTGATAATACACTCATGCTAATAACATTACTAAAATATTGGCTTTTCTATATTTTTGTCATGTGTAGCTAGTTTATTTTCCTAGAGGATATAAAATATAAGGTAGTAATATTTAATTAAGTCTTGTCAAAATTTTATTGCCTTTGGCCAAAGGACATTGCAGAGTATCTGAAACAGGTATAA
This sequence comes from Lemur catta, assembly GCF_020740605.2. Classification (NCBI taxonomy): domain Eukaryota; kingdom Metazoa; phylum Chordata; class Mammalia; order Primates; family Lemuridae; genus Lemur; species Lemur catta. The sequence continues at coordinate 109,923,512 of NC_059132.1, forward strand.
TGCAAAGGTGTTAAGTTGCATACTGAACAGAATTGGGATTAGAATATATTTCTGAAAATAAATTTAAAATGTAACACTTCAGAAATAACTTCCTAAAGGACACCAACAGTCTTCCTATATCTTTCTGTACTTTAAAATTTGTCTAGCCTACTTAATCTGATTTTTAAAGAGTTGGTGAAAAATACTCTACGCACTATGGGGTTATGATTTTTGGGATTGTCTCCCCCCCAAAATAAGTTAATTATATTGTTTAACAGTACAATTATAGATACATCTAAATAAAAATGAGTAGAAAGATGACAGTGATTTGAGGCTAGAAAAATGTTGATGTTATTATTTTCAACCTTTTTAAAGACTTTCAGTTGAAATATACCTCTGAGAAATATTTAGCAAAAACAAACAAACAAACAAACAAAAAGGCTCTACAAACTACAGTTTTCTGCTACCAAGTGTTTCTTACTGTATTATCCCCAGGTCAAAATTCCAGTACAATAAATAGTTGACCAAGAAAAAGTTGATTTTGTAGGAAACAATGCAAAGATACACCGCTTTACTTCTCCTGGTACCAGTCAGCCACAAAGATCAGTCACTTGGTGATCTGCAGCCTCAGATCTTTGTTTCTCCCTTTCACTTTTTTTTAAAAATAAAGTTTTAGAAAAATAAAAAAATAAAAAATTAAATAAAGTTTTAGCTTTATTAACACAAATGCTCATTTTTAGCTTGAGGTAGTAATGACTGCTTTTATGTAAGTAGCCTCAATTAGACTCAAAATAAATAAACGTATTATTTAAATATTGTCTTTTAAATCTCTGAAAATTTCAATTTTACATACTGGCTCTTACTCTTAGGTAGTATCGAATGTGTACCCACCTAAGCAACACAAAATGAAAACCTCTTTGAAATCAAACCTAAATGACTAAGGTGGTAGTTTGCATTTTAACAGAATAGTGTTAAACAACCTCATTTCTGTCATATCAACTTTTTAACACATATTTATGTTAGTCAACTCCTGAATCAGTATTTATAATCAGCACATAAAAATCAGTATTTAAAAAGACTATAGTTCTACTAAAGAAAGTTCAAAATGAACACACTAAGCACTAAGCGGTGTGACTTTTATAGAATTTTTGAATACTATGAAAAAATGATATTTTTGCTGCAAATAAAATTTCTAAAACCTCAATTAACCTATGTGATCTCAAGATGTATTCTCTTTTGAGGCATAACAATAATAATAAACCAAATTATTTTACTGTCATTCTTTCTTACAACTGCACAGTAGAGTTAAGCCAAGCTCCTTCATGCAATGAAATATAAGGTGGAAAATGATGCTTCCAAATAGATGATTATCATGAGAAAGGTTTTCTCTTCTCCATTCACACAAACCAAGAAAGAGGGACTTTACTTTCCCTGAAGCATTAACAGCTCTCATAATTAGATCAAATATGACTTATCATGTCCTGCTCTCAGGAAACTTTCTATAATTTTATTACCCTGTCTTATAAGCCAAATTGTGTCTTATAAGATTTATAAAAATATTAAAATTTATGTCAAATTTTCTAATATACTGTTACATCAGATTGTTTTTGTTATTGTTCAAAAAGATAAAATAGCTAGAATTGCCAGGGAAAAATATGTATTTGTGTCCCTTATAACTTCTAATATTTATGAGGCAATATAAGCACAGCCTGCAGAATGTATCCTGCTGGTAAATAAGAGTGGATATTTTTCAGAAACAGGAATAGATTTTATGGTTCCATTCAAGTATTTCACCATTTGTATGTACTTACATTAATATACTTTGTAGTGCTTTTTCTGAAGTTGAAAGTAGAATTTGAGGCATTTTGCCAACACCTGTCTAATTTACAACAGAAATGTAATGCAAATTTCTTATAGTTCCCCAAATGACACCAATATCTTCTCATTAAGTTTCTTTTGCATTTGGCCAACATTTTATGAAACCACAACATAGATAAAACTTCATAGTCATGTTTCAGATGGAATCAGAATGAAACTCTCGTTATTAGGTTTTTTAGAAAAGCCCTTAATGAGCATGTGAATGATAACAGAATCTGATAAAATGTTGTCAACTGTATCTTACCTCTGTCACTGAAGTCATCTACCAGGATGATTTCTGCTATCAGACTCTCCGGGGTTCGGTTAATTATGCTGTGTATGGTTCGCAGGAGTGAAGTCCAGCCTTCATTATGAAATGGGATAATGATGCTGGTGTTTGGCAGCCTTTCCAGGTACATCTTGTGCTTACAGCTGGAGATGATGGAGGAAAAAAAAAGGTATGTCAAACGCAAAACAATAGTATCTTATACTGCTATTTTATTTATTCATTACGTTATCAGACAGCTGTGAAAACATGACTAAGTTTAATGCTTTCCCAATCAGAGCTTGAACATCATAATAGTTACCCCACTCATTCATGGAATTCACCAAAGATTCTCTTTCACACTCATTCTTAATGAAACAATTAATTTATCTTCTTTTGAATCAGGGGCTCAAATATGTCAGTTTGTTGAAATGTTGTGGTCCTGTTGATGCATTTTTCCTGTTGCTATACAACAGAAATAAGGATAAATGATAAGAAGTCACATTGTTGCCACTGAGCACATGACTAAGGTTTAGATGGGTTTCCTGAAGAATTCTGAAAATTTAACTTCTGTAATAATTATGCTTAATTAGTCAATTTTGGTTGTGGAGTGATTTAATAGCTGGATAATAATTAAGGCTCTAAGGGGAAAAACAACCACAGCTATTCAATGCAATAAATGAAGATTTAATAATAACTCTGTATTGAATACAATTCATAATAAGATTACATTAAGGTCCAAACCAAGACATTATCACATTCCTAATGGGAACTATAAAAATAAATCTCAAGTTGATTTTTTCATCGTTGAAACAATCAAAGAAGGCAAGAAAGAAGTAATCTTTTATCCTTTTTATTCATTATTGAATCTAAGAATTTATTATTTTTAACAATATTTATCAAACAGGTAGATTTTGATGTTTTCAGACAATGAAAAGAATTGGAAAAACCATCAAAATGATACCATAATATAGCATAAAACTGCTGTAGAAAACATGAAACTTATTTTAGTGTAACTCAAATGGCAAAAAATACACATGAAATAGACCTGTCAGGAATTTCAAGAAACTGTAGTGAGATAGATGCTTTCACACATAATGCACACATCTGGGAAAAAGTGCTAGTGTAATTTAGCACACGTGGTCATAATTATGTAGGGCCATCCATTCTTCTGAACAAAGCCAAAGGCCAAAAATTATTGTGCTTTCATATATCGGTGTTCAGGATAATTGCACCTACTGTGCAAACCATCATACCTCACAGTGTTCTGGAAATGCAAGTGATGTTCTCAAGACAAGTCATTTTCTAAACATTAAGACAAGATACTGTTCATATCATTTGCTTATTAATTTAAAAATGCATTTAGATCAATATCTTATAAACAATCAATAGGCTCATGACTTTTTTTTAATTCAGGATATTATGAGGGTACAAACATTTTGGTTACATGAAATGCATTTGCCTCGCTCAAGCCAGGGCTACAGGGTGTCCTTCCTCCATACAGTGTGTCCCGTTTCCATTAGCTGTGAGTTTACATCCCAACCCCCTCTACCTCTCAGCTCCCACCCCTATCCCCCAACCCCCCTACTTGACCATCACCCAGTGAGTATTACTACCATGTGAGCACCTTAGTGTTGATCAATTAATACCAATTTGATGGCAAGTACATGTGGTGTATGTTTTCCCATCCTTGTGATACTTCAAAGGATGGGCTCAATATCTATCCAGGATAATACAAGAGGTGATAGATCACCATTGTTTTTTGTAGTTGAATAGTACTCCATGGTATACATATACCACATTTTATTTATCCACTCGTGTATTGATGGGCACTTGGGTTGTTTCCACATCTTTGTGATGCTATAAACATTTGAGTGCAGATGTCTTTATTACAGAATGTCCTTTTTTCCTTTGGATAGATGTCTAGTAGTGGGATTACTGGATCAAATGGTATTTCTATGTTTAGCTCTTTGAGATATCTCCAAATTACTTTCCACAGGGGTTGTACTAATTTGCAGTCCCACCAGCAGTATAAGATTGTTCCAATCTCTCCACATCCATGCCAGCATTTGTTATTTTGGGACTTTTTGATAGAGGCCATTTTCACTGGAGTTAGGTGATATCTCATTGTGGTTTTGATTTGCATTTCCCTAATGATTAGAGATGTTGATCCCTTTTTTATATATTTGCTGGCCATTATTCTGTCTTCTTTTGAAAAGTTTTAATTCATGTCCTTTGCCCATTTATTGATGGAGTTGTTAGATATTTTTGTTGTTGATTTTCTTAAGTTCTATGTAGATTCCTGTTATCAGTCCTTCATCAGATGTATGTATAGAAAGCAAATATTTTCTCCCATTCTGTAGGTTGTCTATTCATTCTAATGACAGTTTCCTTGGGTGTGCAGAAGCTTTTTAATTTGATCAGGTCCCATTTGTTTATTTTTGTTGCTGCTGTGATTGCTTTGGGGGTCTTCTTCATAAATTCTTTACCTAGGCCGATGTCTAAAAAGGTCTTCCCCACATTTTCTTCCAGAATTCTTAAGGTTTCATGCCTTAGGTTTAACTCTGTTATCCAGTGTGAGTTGATTTCTGTGAGAGGTGAGGGGTAGGGATCCACTTTCAATCTTATGCATGTGGTTATCCAGCTTTCCCAGCACCACTTATTGAATAGAGATTCTTTTCCCCAAGGTATACTTTTGTCTGCTTCTTGTATCTGGAGATCTGGGTTTCTGGCCAGACCAGGCACATTTTCCTCCAGTATTCCAAGAAATAGATTTTCCAACCCTTGGGTATTTTCTTCTTCTCTCTCCGGGATTCCTATAATTCTTATATTTGGTTTCTTTACATAATCCCACATTTCTTGTATGTTCTGTTCTTGTCTCTTGCTTCTGTGCTCTTTTTCTTCATCTGATTTGCTTAGCACATGGGCATTATCTTCAAGCTCTGAGATTATCTTCTCTGCATGATCCATTATATTTTTAAGCTTTTCACTGTGTTTTGAAGTTCCTTGAAGGCCTCTTTCATTTCCAGGATTTCTGTTTGTTTTTTTCATAATATTTCAACGTCTTTAGAGAATTTTTCATTCATTTCCTGTATTGTTCTCATGGTTTCTTTGTGTTGGGTTTCTATTTTCTCTTCAATTCCATTGAGTATCCCTATAATCCATATTCAGAATTCTTCCTCCATCAATTTAATCATTTCATTTAAATTAGTATCTGATTTTGAGGGTCTCATGATTTCTTTTGGGGGTGCATTTCTCTCTGCTCTTTCATATTCCTTATGTTCTTTCTCTGGTTCTTTCTCATCGGGGTAATTCATTGAGAACTGCGAGTGCTAGGACTGGTTTGTGCCCTTAACTTCAAGCCCCCAAAGGACGTTCCTTAACAGCGGTGGGAGGAGGTGCGCTGGTCTTGTATTGCCTCACAGGTATTCTGGCAAGTTGGGTTACCTCTGACCTGCTGTCTTCACCCCTTGCCAGTGGAGATTAGTGAGTTTGGTCCCCCAGCTTAAGCTCCCATGTGGTGAATCGCACCTGTGTGTATACTCACCTGCCCTCTAATAGCTTGCGATGGAGGGCAGCGTGTTGAGCTATGGGGTTACCCTGCCACTGGTTATAGATTGCATGGAGGAGCCAGTTATCAAGGTAATCTGATGCTCCTGTGTTGGTTTCTGGTCCCTGGGTGAGGAATACTAATGCCCTGATCTTTAGGAAGGATCTTGTCACTCCCAAAGGTTACTTGGACCCTATTCCCCCTTAAAGCGGTGGTAGGAGCAAGGCGGATCGCAGCCGTGCCTACCAGCCTGGAATTGTGCGCTTCTATGGTTTCTTGATTTGCCGCTAGGGGGAGCCGCTAATACGTGATCCAGGGCTCTTCCACCACACCTGGGAGGCTGCTCAGCTGACGCAGCTGCTGTGGCCTCTGGCCGGGATTGTCCTTCCCTGACTGAAGCCCCACTGTTGGCGGCCGGCTGGACGCGGGGAGCAGGCCCCGGGGTCACGATCCTACTGGATGACCTAGGCCCGTCTGACATGCCCAATCACTGGGCTGCCAGCTATTGACCCGTGCCAAGGCCCCGCAGATTCACCCCGGTCACACAGGGAAAGTGGCTTTCCTTGCCTCTCCTTACCTCGGGGGTGGAGCCACCACTTTTGGCGGCAAAGTTGCTGCGCTAGGGGAAGGGGCGATGGCCGGCGCGCCCGGCCCCAGCGCCCGGGAATCCTGCGGGTGGTGGGGAACTAGCACTGTGGGGCCGCACTCAAACTTTGCCCAACGAAGCAGGCCCGGCTAGCGGACACTAGGTCGCGGGAGGGACCCAGGCCGGGGGAGCGGAGCTGCCTGAAACCTCAGCCCGCCACCGCGGCCGGGCTGCGGACCCCAAGATGGCGCCTGCCCGCCACAGAGCGCAGGGCCCGGGCGGCTGTTCAGGTGGCGGCGGGTGCCGGACGCGGAGCTGAGTCAACGGGGCTCCCCCTGTCGCTCGCGTGTCACCATCCCGCAGTCCTACGCCTCTCTGGCGGCGGGTCTCGCTCTTTCTGACGCCCCCTGAGCCGGCCTAACCAGCCGCAGCAAGTTCCAGTCAGAGCCTCACCTCCGTTGTTCCGTCCCGCCGACGGCCGGAGGGGCCTGTCCCCTCGCTGCCTGGAGTCCTGGCTCAGACCTGTGCCTCCTCCGCCCCAGCCGCCCTAGCGCACAGCACCGCGAGTTCAAGATGTTTCCGCTATCGTCCCCCCTTCACAGGGCCCGGCACCTCGGGCCGCCATTTTGTACCACCCGCAGGCCGGGGCCGGACCGCGGGGGCGGGGCTCGGGGCGCGGGCAGCGGGGGCGGGTACCGCGGGGAGCGGGGCGCGGGCAGCGGGCGCCCTCCTGCCGCCGGGTCCCACCGCGCTCCGGCCCGGCCCGCGCTCCACTCTGCTGCGCATCTCGCGCTCTCCCGGCTTCCAGATCCTACCTCCCATTCACTGGTTTTCCCCTGCGTTCTGTGTCCCACGCTGTTTCTCTGCAGTTTCACAGCGTTGTTCCTGTGGGGACTGACCGCCCGTGCGCAGCAGTCTGAGGTCTCCACCTCTCCCTGGGAGCACAGGGCCGGGAGGTCACCTCTGCTCCGCCATCTTTAAATGGCTCGTGGCTTTTCAGAGATGTCCAACAGCCGCGTACAGTCCAGTCAGAGAAAAGGGCAGGCGCAAAAGAATGCAAGGCTTACGATATGCAACAAAGGCTTTCTCTTCTAAAAGTGTTTTAATAATATCTATCTGCCTGAGCTCAAATTATTACTACACACGAAATGTAAACGGTTCTTTTCCACTCATTCATTCATTCGAGTCACGATGATTTAATGACAGTTTAAGATCAACCAGGATCCAAAGTGGAAGTAAAACAATGAGCAGAATGTAGTTCTTAACTTCGAGACATTTACAATATAACGGGAGACAGAGAATGACAGAGAGACAGTTACAATTTTGAAATAAAATGGATAGTGTAGAAGTTTAATAGAATGCTATAGGAATATTTAAGAGAGGCTCCGCAACCAATTTAGAAAGTGTTGTAGAAATTTAGGTGAGAGCTGAAGGTGGCCTGTAGAAGGCAGGTGCAAGGTGTACTTAGGAATAGAATTGATCTGGCTTGGTAACTGGAAGTAGTTAAGGAGGGCTCCCATGATGTGGACATGGGCAACTGATCTGATGAAATACAGATTGACAGAGGGGCACAGTGTGTGAGGGGCATATTTGAAGGTTTCAAGGACTGAGGGGGAAGATAATGAGTTCCATGTTGACCAGGTACTGTTGAGGTGTCCGAACAACATCCAGTTGGAACATACAGCACACATATATACACTGCACACACCTATCTGTCTATCAGTCTGTCTGTGTTTGTGTGTAGCTCAAGGCAAAGATCTGTTTTGTTGGAGGAAGAGGCTCGTGAGTGACAGGCTCCAGCAGCTGATGCGGGTGCACCACCAGTATCTCCTTGGCACTCAGGATTCCAGGAGAAGCCAAGAGGGTCCTATTATAAGTATGTTCAGATGGCCAACTGAGTACTTCCATTTCTCCACAAGGGGCAGATCAGTAGTTCTGGGAGAGATTAATATTAGTTCTTGGAGCAAGTATAAACCAATGAAGAATGGAAGTTGGAGAGTAAATAGTCCCTGGAGAGAAAATTCTGAAGTGTGTTCCATACTGTCTCCCAGCGTTTCCCAGGAGGATTGCACCTCCGTTGCCCACAGTGATAAGCAGTTTAGACAATGTACTTTTTATAGGCTACTTTTCCTTTCCTGTCTTCCTTTTTTACATTCTTCCTCCCCTTATGCCCCTGTACTTCCTGTGATTACCTCTCCTAAATTATAGCAAATTTTTGTTTCAGGATCTGCTTCTCAGGAAACCCTTAGAATAGGCATATGTATTATACTGCACTTGACAGCAACTGTCTCTTGAATCAAAGTTCTGATTAAAATTCTTTAAGTAACACTCTTATTTTTGTTGAGTTATAAAGCTTGCAGTTTGTGAAACCTGGAGATATTTTAAAATAAGACTTTCTAAAATATTGTTACATATGCATTTCATTATTTCTTTCAACTTTTTAATTATCACTAGTGTTCTATTCCCAGTCATCTTTATGCCTTTGAAATAAAACTATCAGGACTTTACACAGTGTATATATAAAAATGTATTCTAATTAGTGGACTATTAGTAGTAAAGTTACCCTCTTTATATTAATAATTTATTTTTTAAATTAGACTACATTACAAACTCCTTGCTATCTCATGCCTGATAATTATTTTTCAAACATTGAATAATCACATTTTATTAATCAGATTATCTAAGTTCAAATGACAGCTTTGTGAGACAATGGACAAGTTATTTAACTTCAATAAGATTAGTTTTTTCAGATTGGGTAGTGTGGGAGCATATTTTTTAAAAAAACCTTCTTCATAATGTGTTAATGAGAATTAAATTAGGTAATACATGCAAAGCACATTATACAGCATTGTATCTGATAATATCTGATGATAGCAAGAGTTTGATAAATACTATCATTATTGCTGTCATTGTTGTGTAAATTGTTATTATTGTATCTGTCAGATCCTCCATGGAAGGAGGTAGGGAACTAGGAGAGACAGGAACTAGGAGAGACAGGAACTGCTGAAGGGAAAGTGAGAGACACAGGATACAAGATGAATAAATAAATTGTGGTCTGTTTCCTTAAGGAGTCACAGACCAGTGAACAGACATATAAAATGATTAGACTCAAAAGAGACAAGTGACATAATAGATGTCACACAGGCATTGATAGCCTCAAGTGTGACTAACTTTGTCTGAAAGAATAAGGGAAGTCGTTATAGATGAGTCTGTAGGTTGAGAACAGATAATGCAGGATCTTGAAAGCAATTCTAAGGGATTTGGACGTTACCCTGAAGTCAACATGAAGCATTTCAAATGCTGTTAATCACGAGGAAGCCTGAAACACGTTTACATATTCCTCTGGCAGCAGGACGGGCAATGCACTGGAGATGGCAGAGACTAGAGGTAGAAAGATTAGAGGTTGTAATAGCTCTGGCAAAAATAATAATGAGGGCACAGATCTGATTTTTACTCTAAGGAAAACCAGCCTCGTTGTAACAAACAGTATTTAATCTGATTGAATTATATTCAGTCATTCTAACACTTAAGCTGCTCCAAGGGAAATTGTATTCACTACCAAAGTCAGACATTGGATTTGAGAAGTTGTGATCCGGGTGACTGCTCCTCTGTGTTACTGGAAAGAGTGAAGCATATCCAGGGCATCATTAAGAATCTGCACTTGTATATTCTAGGTTCAATGTCAAGTCAGGTTGAAAATGAAAGTTTGTTAAATATGAAGACAATTTATCAATGTAGAACTGAGGTGAAGAAATAAGTAAAATAAAGTCAAACACAGTTTATGTGTTTATGGTTACAATTATGTAGCAAATTTATAAATATAAGAAAAAATAAGGACAAATTATAACATTTTTTGTGACAAATTTATAGGGATGGGGTAAAATGCCTGTAATGATTGCATTTCATATTGCTGCATTATTTTCAGATTAGTATTTGCATAAAAGTAACTTTAGGAATGGCTCAGAGATGAGGACATCCCTTTGTGGAGTAACAATTTACCAAATTGGTGGAAAATTCATTCTTCACATTTTAAATGCCCCAGGAAGACAAAAGAAATAGTTTAAATTATTTCAAAATATAGTTGAGAGAAATGACAAATTGTGAAGGCATTTAAAAAGCTGACAAAAAACCAAATTGGTCTATAAACATTCTGCTAATCCTTTCAGAGTAATAAAATAAACTTCAATAGCAAATTTCTCATACTCTTCTATGTTTTTCCAAAACAGAATAAACAAAACATTTCTGATATTCTATATTGCCATTTGCTAAACCAAGAAATTTAAAGAATATACTTAGTTTAACAACATTGTTTTCTTTAAAATATACTTAACATTTGTTCCTTTCATGTTTATATTAATTTATCGTTATTATTTCAATTTCACAAAATAAGTGATTATTTCAATAGAAAGAGAACAAACAATAAATTTTAATTACAAATATACAAAATAAGTACCAGAATTATTAGTGAGTTATTTTTTGTATGGAAGATATTTTAGTATCTATGAAGCAATATCAACATTTATATTGCAGGAATTTGAGTGACTGTCATTTGAGGTTCTTAAGATCTTCATGAGCTCCCTACTGTCATTTAAACATTTCTTCTCACTGCCTATTGCTGTGTGTTTATTTATGGAAACAATGTCAAAACTCACATTTTTAAAATTCAAACTCTGGGATTGTAGCACTGAGCAAAATGTTTGGATAAGAGTATTTGCATATTTCAATGCTTAAATCATACAGTTAGCTTGTGCAAAGTATGAATTAATTCTTTGTTTTTGTTTTATTTTGTTTTCTATTTTTATAACAATATCAGTCAGGATGTTACGTTGTGGTAATAATCACCCTCAGATTTCAATGGCTTTAAAATAATGAATATTCTCTTTCTTGCTTCCTTTACCTGTCCAGCCCTGGTTGGGAGGAGGGTCTCTGCTCATCACAGTCAGTGAGAATAGCTAACTTCTTGACCATTGTCAATCACTGTGCCAGATGGAAATGAGAACACTAATGGATCTTAAGCTGGTTAAATTATTTGTCCTTAAGTGGATATATTGCTGTCTGCTTGCACCTCATTGGTCTGAACTATGCACACAGCCCCCAGGGCCTGGGATATGCAACGTTATAGTTTACAGGGATATAATCAGGAATATTTTGGCAAATGGCCCTAATGAATATGACCATTTTGGTCTTTTGCCTTCTTTAAAATTAAAAAAAAAGAACAACTTAACTACCTGTTAGACTACATTTAATAAAAAAAAATGAAAGAAATTCACTTTTTTCAAAGACAAAAAACTTAACTAATATTTACGGAAGCACAGCAACAGAGGGCTTTAGAGCTGCAACCTTAAGAAATCATCTAGTCTAGTTCCTTGCTTAATTGGAACTGAGGCTTTTAGAATTTTAGAAGGTTGGACATAAGTATTTTACAATCTAATTGGCAAAGCATTGCACTGGGTGCAGAAGCGACACATGATGGGGCACTGCTCCTGACCTAAGAGTGTTACAGTATGTTGAAAGGTATGTGTAGCTCAAAAAGCAAGATAACACAACCAAAGAATGAGAATCCAGTGTCCTTCACTTTTGATTACATATCTTTAGGAATTGTCATTTCATCATTGGCCTTTGAAGACATCTTTATATTAATCAAATTAATTAAAGTTATATAAATACTATAATATTTTAAGGAGGGGTAGGCAATTACTTAATTAGTTTAAACATTTTTGTGAAGTGTATACTCTGTCCTCAATAAATGTTTTGGCAAATAAATTATTCAATGTATATGAAGAAATACCTATCACAAAAAATTTATGACGAACTATCATTTGAATAGAGGCAGTGGGAGCCACTAACATTACACTATCAGTTGGGTAAAGTAAGTAGACAATAGTGCCCACTATATATAATATTCCTTCATTAGTTTTGCATTATTTTAATAAAAAAGAGATTTTTCCTATGTATACCTAATATTATTATATTCCTAGGTAAAATTATCATGGAGATTTTCTCTTCTAACCAAATGGAGTAACAAGGATCATATTTACCTTTCCATGTTACTCAAATAAACAAATAGATTTTTAAATATGAAACAATGGTTTTCAAGACATTGAATGTCAAACAAAAAAAGATAGTGGTCCTTCAGAAACAGGAAACAATTTCACCTGCCTATACTTTAGCCTAAGATTCCAGGCCATTCCTACTTACACTATTCAAAAAAATTGAAGAGGTGCAAATACTTACAAACTCATTCTATGAGATTTGCATCACCCTGATACCAAAACCAGACAGAGAGGCAACAAAAAAAATTTATAGGCCAATATATATGATGACCATGGATGCAAAATTCCTCAAGAATATACTACCAAACTGATTTCAACAACATATTAAAAGATCATTCACCCTGGTCACGTGGGCTTTCTCCCAGGAATGCAAAGATGGTTCAACATATGCAAATCAATCAATGTGATACATCATATCAACAGAATGAAGGGAAAAAAATCATATGATCATTTCAACTGATGCTGTAAAAGCATTTGATACAATTCAACATCCCTTCATGAAAAAAACTGTCAAAACCTGGGTATAAAAGGAATTTACCTCAACACAATAAAAACCATAAATGATAGTTTCATACTGAATAGGGAAGAACAGACGGCCTTTCCTCTCAGATCTAGAACAAGACAAGGATGCCCACTTTCACCACTGTTATTCCACATAGTACTGGAAGTTCTAGCTAGAGAAATAAGACCAGAGAAGGAAATAAAGGGCATCCAAATTGGAAAGGAAGAAGTCAAATTATCCTTGTTTGCAGATGATCTTATATCTAGAGATACCTACAGACTCCATAAAAAAAAGTTACTAAAACTGATAAACAAATTCAGTAAATTTTTAGGATACAAAATCCACATGCAAAAATCAGTACCATTTCTATATGCCAAGAGTAAACAATCTGATCAAGGAAATAATCCCATTTACAATAGCTACAAATACAATAAAATATCTAGGAATAAACTTAGCCAAAGAAGTGAAAGATCACTATAATGAAAACTATACGATATTGATGAAAGAAATTGAAGATGACACACACAAAAAATGGAAAGATATTCCATATTCATGGATTGGAAGAATCAGTATTGTTAAAATGTCCACACTACCAAAAGCAATCTACAGATTCAATGCAATCCCCATTAAAATACCAACAACATTCTTCATACAAATAGAAAAAAATGATCCTAAAATTTATATGGAACCTTCAAAGATCCAGAATAGCCAAAGCCATCCTGAGCAAAAAGAATAAAACTGGAAGAATCACATGACCGGACTTCAAATTATATTACAGAGCTGTAGTAACAAAAACAACATGGTACTGGCATAAAAACAGACACATAGACAAATGGAACAGAATCGAGAATCCAGAAATAAATCCACACATCTGTAGTAAATGTATCTTCAACAAAAGTGACAAGAACATACGGTGGGGAACAATACAGTCTCTTCAATGAATGGTGCTGGGAAACTGGATATCCATATGCAGAAGAATGAATCTAGACCCTTATCTCTCACCATATGCAAAATGGATTAAAGACTTGAATATAAGACCTGAAACTATGAAGCTACTAAAATAAAACACTAGGGAAATGCTCCAGAATATTGGTCTAGGCAAGCACTTCTTGAGTAATATTCCCATAATATTTTGTATTTTCAACAGAAGTGGAGAATTTAGTTATTAATCACATACTTTTAAAATATTTTGTTTATTATTCTGGCTTAAATTTAACCACTTATAATAACACCAGTACCTCCACATCTATAAGGTCCCCCTTTGAACCACAAATTCCCTCAGTCTATATAGTTATTAAGTTCCTCAACTTCCATCTTCTCTTCAACAGTATTAATTTAACTCAAGACACTACAATACCATCAACATTTTTCTTGCCAAAGCCACTAATGATTTCCATGTTGGCAAAGTCCATTATGTTTGGCAGTCTCTACCTTGTGAAATTTTCCAGAAATATTTGGCACTTTCACCTTTCTCTCATGTTAAGCACTCATGCCTCTGTTTCAAGGAATAAAAACTCTCTCGCTTTCTCTCCCCATGCCTCCTCAGTCTCTTTTGCAAAACAGTCCCTCCTTTCTTACAAAATTTTCACAGAATTTTTTTTGAATAGATATTTCTTCCTTTTCTCTGCCCTAAGGACCACTTCCAGAGACTTTTTTCATATAATAATTTTCACCAGTTTCACTGGGAAGCAGGTCAGTAGAGTGCCTTATGCTGTCATGCCAGAAGTCAGTCTCTGGGTGACTTATCTTTATAAACTCAGTTAAGTGCCTGTCATTCATATGGTTAATAAATGATGGTCAAATTATATTTAAAAAAACTCAGATAAGAGCCCATTTATTGTTGAAAAATACTTAGCATTTTTAATTATGGTGAAGTATGTTTTAAGAATTATTTAAAATAAAATTAATTGAGAAAATTTTTCTTTGTAAAATCAAGTACAAAATTACCTGTGAAGTGAATATTTCAGAACAAAATTAATAGTTTTTAAATGTATATTTGAAAATGTCAAAGTCAAGAATCTTAATAAATGAGATAGATTTATGTAAATTTTAAATGATTTCCTCTGTAATATGCAACATGTACATTGGTGAGTCAATCAGTTCTGTTTAATGATTAAGTTCAAGACAATCCATGATATATCTACTTACTCTTTTAAGTTAGATGAGTAAAGTTGAATTACATTTACAGATTGTCCTTTGGCCACAACCAATTAATAAATGCCACTGTTTGCCTTTGCAATCTAACCTCTAATGATTACTCTAACAGTGGTTTAAGATTGCACGCTCACTGGTTTGGAAATGAATCTCCAGCCTTCTCTTGAAAATGGCAGAAGTTTCTCTCTTAAGTCCTTTATTGTACGTAGTGTGAAATCTTAATCACTACCTCTCATTTCAGTAAGTGTCATTACATCAAATTTCCATTTTCCTCTCTTTAAAGAATTAAAGTCGTGAATCTGTTTCTCAAACTTATGCTAGCTTTGTTTTGTTTGATTTCTATCATATAAGCTTACAAAGGATGTATTTTGAAATTCAATAGACATGATATTGAAGCAGCTATAGTTTATTTTTAGAAGTTTTATTTTTGTTTCATGGTTTGCGGTTTTCTTGCATATGGACAATTTTTACACTGTCACTATTTTAGGCCCCCTTATAATTGTCCTCATCTGCCTTTCAAAGAATTGGCTTTATCATTGGTCATTAACACTCCAAAAGCTAAATGTCTGGCAACTCTTAAACTGTTATCTCTCTTAGGAAGGTTTTCATTTCAACAGGGACACATGGTTAGTTATAGTGATAAAAATCTCTTTCATGTCTTTGAGGCTTTACTCAAAGGATAAGATGTATATGTAAAGTTTTTGTTATTTCATTACGGCTTTTTGTATGACCCTTTGAAACACATTTATGTACTAATGTCTATGTTATTGTGCATAAAGTCAGTTCTTAAAAAATATTGAAGAATACTCCCTTAAATAACAGTTTTGAAAGATTGCTTCTACCTGTTTCTGACCATTCCTTCCTCCACACTGCTGCTTATGATTTCGTTGTTTTGCTGTTTTTAGTCCTATTTAGCCATACCTTAGGCTGGAACAGTGTTTGAGTCAAAGAATACACTTCCCATCTCTGTCTCTGTGGTAGTATTCACAACTGATTGAAGTGCATGACTATTTCAGTTTATTTTGCTCCTGAATTCACTTGTAAACTTATTGAATAAAGGTATTTAATCAATTTCACAAAATGATCACAACAAAAATAGAAAAGGAATTCAACCATGCCATTCACATTTTTATGTATCTTTCGAAATTGAGAAATAAAAAAAATTATCCTTGTACATTTTTTGATGGTTAAACCCAATATGTTTTTGTGAATGAGTTCTAGAACTAAATATAGCAGAGTCAAAATAGATCACATTTTTCTGTTTTACATAAAATTACAATAAATATCATTCTAAGTGTATTTACTAAATCTTAGTTAAAAGAAATTGAACACATGATTATTTTTTCTAATAAACTCAAAATTTCCTCATAAAACCTAATTATATATTTACAATGGAAATGTGAGAATTAGAGTACACTGGATCTCCTTCTATTTTGCATCTCCATGATATAACTGGAAAAGAAGGAAGGGGCTCAAGAAAATCAGTATCTGAAGAAAAAGACAGTAACTAAATAGATCATGCTGTAGCTGATTTGGAAAACCTGATCCCAATTTTAATAATCTTAATTAAAAGTGGGGGACATGAACAAAGTGTGTATCTCCACCTGGTGACGCAGGTTCATAAAAATTCAAAATGCCAAACTGACTCGATCAGCCTCACAGTGCACATCACAGAAGTCGATATTCTTAGAATTATTATTCAACATGCTTCCTGAAAGGCAGGAGTATTTAGCATATAAGGCACTGAAAAATCAAAAATTTACTCAAAAGTCTGTACATATTGAGAAATTGCCTTTTCTCTTCGTATACAAAGTAAACACTGTACGCTATCTATCGAGGGAGGAGGCGCCTTTCCTGGACAGATGCTCCCGTGTGGCGGGACAGTCATCAGATGAGGGCTGCTGGCCTCCCTCCATGCTCTCAGACATTCTTTCCAGGAGAAAAGAGACATGATTAATGAGCTGCGGTTTCGGAGCTTCCCATAACTTGGCTCGGCTCCTTCTCCAATTTTCTGTTTTGGGATCTGCCTGCCTGCAGAGACCAGTCGCCGTCCTCTGCCCCGCATGTCGTAAGTTTTACAACTGCCCGTTGTCCTGCACGGGCAGTGTCTGGGACTCGAAGGCTGAATGTGCCTCATTCTGGAGTTCAGTGTTAGGTTTCATACCTGGCCTGCCTAAACCACGCTCACCAATAGAGTCTCACCAGCAGTAAAGGGAAAATTCAATAGCAAATCATTTCTGGGATAGTCTCTCATGGTTTTGGCACTATAGGGAAAAGGATTGTGATATATTAGTCTGATATAGCTGCAACACTACTGAAAGCAAGCATATCATCCAAGATGTTGTAAACATCCTCTTATTGTGTCAAGAGATGAGTTATCTGAAGTTTTTACTCAGCACTCAATACTCTGTTTATCATCAAAGTCATGAAGCTAAAAGTATTGTTATCTCAGCAATATCAGCGATATGAAAAAGAAATAATAAACGAAAAGGAAAAGCCACAATACAAAGTAAGACTATTTTAATTTTAAAATATCTAGCTACTCAGCCATCTTAGAAGTGCATCTCAAGGAATATGTATGTGCATGAATATTTATCTGTATAAAAATGTGTACTTTTATAATATATCAGCAAAAAAGTGGAGCTAATGTCAAAGATGCATTTACCTGAATCCTCTGTGAAGCCTACCTCAACTTTCCTATTATAATAGCTCTTATGTCTCCTAATCTCAGACACTTCCTTTTTCCATAGGTGTGAATTTTTCTTCCATACATTAACTATACCATGCTTTGGGGAGTATTTCTGATAACTTGTGATGAATTTTTTTCATATCTAGGAAGCAATACTTGCTAGAATAGTCTTCAATATTATCTGAATAACAATATATTCATGCATAAGTTTATCAGAGCTCTCTACTATGCAGGCCATTCTTACATAGTTCTCTATTTCCATATTTCATATGTATTTTGTATTTCAAATAGATGTCTTATGTCTCCCATCTGGAACTGGAAGTCAAGTGAGATCTTCTATAGAGTACAAAGAATACATGATGCATCCCAAGTTGGTGACTGAATAAAAAAACAACACACAATCAATATGCAGATGGAGAAAAAAATTAAGCATGGCACAATGAAGCCAGGCCGGCAAGCTGTGCATTGACTAGACATTTCCCATGCAGAAGCATTTATTATTAGCATTGAATTGAATAAAATATAAAGACAAGATGTTCAAAGGACAGATTTCAGGCCAAGAGTAGGCACTATGGATACAGACATGACTTGGCCTTAACAGAAGGAAGGGACAAGTATTTAAAATACATAGAGTATATCCTCAAAAAAATAAAAAAATACAAATTCAACAAAAAGTGTAGGACTAGGAGTATGCGTTAAGAGGTGAAAAATTTGACAATATCAAAGCATAAATGATGTGGAAAAGCTAAAACACTTTGTAAGACAGAGAAATGCTTTTAGCACTTGGAAAATATGTAATAAATTTGAAAACGTAAGTGAAAAGCTTGAAATTTATTATTAGGATAGCAGTAAGGTTGATCAAATTATTGCACACACGCCAAATAATTGTGCTTTATCTATGGCTCCTGCTTATGAAAGTCTGTTACTGACTCTGAAATACAAAGCCAAAAGAAAGCAGTTCATTTTTATACTAGTGAACAAGTTTGGAGTAGAAAAAAAATTTTCTAAGTGCCTGCGGATTGAAATTTCTAAAATAATTTGTCCTAAATATTCTTCTCAGTGGACTAGAATGTGCATTAAGCATGTCAAAAACACCTAGAACCATGAACTTTTTACTAAATGTGAGAATGTGAAAGCGTCCTTACACGGTGACCTATAGTGTCGCACAAGGTCCCAAACGCTACTAATATGTCTTAGAATGAAGATCAAGTTAAACAAATTTGCAAGATTTTATTCCCCAGGATGTTCCATTGCAAAATCCTAGAGGGAATCCCTCCTGGTACTCTGAGCCTGCAGTTTCAATTGGCTGACTAGATATGTCAATATCAACACACTATGGTCAATCATATCCACAGCCCAGTTAAACTGATAATCATGAAATATATGGCAAATTGATGTTATAATTTCAAGGACCCCTTACACAATGCTACAGACTCTTGCGGTTAAATACACTCGCATTTTGAGAAGCACAGATGAAGTCAAAAGCACCAAACTTTAAACAGTGGAATCGTTGTAACACATTTTTGCTCTTGGTTTCCTGAAGTTGGGTCTTTGACAAGATCAGAGGTAACTTCATCAAACTTCTCTTCCAACATTTCTGGGAGTCTAAACACTGAACTAACAAAGATAAACCATTATTCCTGGAAGGCTCATATTTAATACTTTCTTGTTATCCATCTCAGACCCTCTGTTCAAGTTTTTGGTTTGTTGTTTTTTTTGTTGTTGTTGTTTTTGCTTTTTTTGGTGGCATTTTACTGCATTAGTATTTGTCCTTCACATATCCAGCCTCAGTAACTAAGCAAGAATATGGTCATGATTCTATTTTGGCCACATTTTTCTTCCTTAACACTTAGAATAATACTTTCTTCATACTGTAACTTCAATAACTCTAATAAAAGCATCAAACTAATTTTCTTTCCATCTTTACATTTCTTTTCCATTATAAGCTAGGAATATGTTGCTTTAGAAGGTGGTAGTTACAGTAAAAATGCCCTCTCTGAGAAGAACGGGGATATCCATCTTGTTTTGATGTCAGTGATTTTCTGCACTGTGTCCACCTGTAATGCTTTCCACCTGGTACCCAGGAAAAGATTGGCAGTGTGGGGTTGGGAGGAGGTGGATGCATGGAAGTTATTCATTGACCATATTTATTATGCCAACAATGCAATTTAACTCATCTTTGATGATGTGCAATTAGGTACTAAAATTTCTCATAAGTAGGAATGTTCTTGGTCAGTGGGAATCACTGTAGGTAACTTCAGGGAACCTGGGAGCAATTTGGCTGGCTAAAAGGCCTGGGCTAATATTTAAAGCATTAAGTTTAGGAAAAAAATTAATTTGTTCTTCACATTAATCCTCTGCTTAACCATATTGGGAAATGCAAATTCACATGAAACGTAAGGAGAAAATCAGTAACTATTTTATATTTTAAAATAATTTGATAAAGACACAATATGGCAACTGGAAAATAGTCTTCTAAACCATAATTTACTATTTTTTTTCCAAAGGATAAATTATCTTTGCACTAAGTTAAGAGTTTAATTTACATTACTGGTTTAATTTAGATTCCTGATACTTATTTTCGTTAGTTGCCCTGATTTTTTTCTCTGATTTTCTTTCTCTCACATGTTTCCAAAGGGAGATTGAGGTGGGTAGAGGGCAGCTGTGTTAGTACAGTTGTACAGACTTATCAAACATGCATGCCAGTACCACATCCCAAATTGGGATGGTCGTATTCCATGTTCTGGGCATCATTTCGGTGCTGTTTAGACTATCAGGAAAATCATAACAGATTAGAGCAAAAAGTCCAATAAGCCATGTTAGAGGCAGATGGGGTGGGTGAAGAGGAGATAGATTTTAGGTAACTATATAGAGTATTATTCTTGTTTCCATTTATGCTGTAATATTTAGCTATGATTCAATACAAACTGAACTCACTGTCAATTGACAAAGCACAAGCAGTTCATAAAGTGACAGGAAATTGAACCAACAACCGCTACCTTTGTATTACGGATACATTCACTTTAGGCATTCTTTATGGGAGATGAGACAACAATGACACCGAATGTGGCTGGCTGAGAACGAAGTCCCTGGAAGACAGTTCTGATAGCACCAGCAACCAGAGAAAAACGTTTGCTTCGTAATTTACACCATCAAAGGTAAAAACTATAAATATTCTCTTAAAATATTTCATTTTAGTAGAGATAATACAGTCAAAAAGTGTATGGAATTAAGTTTTAGAGAGTCAGTGGTTATGCTTTTGGAATTTTAAAGGTTGTTCCAATTTGGACCAAACATATTTAAGATGATGAACTATAAAAGTTTTTATCAAAATTACGAGGGCAAAAATTTCGGTTACATATCAAATAGTGATATACGTTAAAGATTAATAAAACAAAACAAAGAAACAGAAAACCCCACCCGGCACACCCGATGTGCTGGTACTCACTTCGCGTGGCGAATGTCCGGCAGGGAGCGCTCTAGAGCAATGTTGTTGCTGACGAAAATATTGAAACCGTTTTCCCTGTAAGCTGAGTCGTCGTGGTCCTCCCCAGCCAGCGGGTAGGGTTTCCCGTGCTCGCCCTTCCCTGGCAGGAGAACACAATGGGATTATCATCCGCATGGAAAGCATTGCGTTTTCTAGAACAGACATGAAGACTTGAATGTGTGCAGTTCTTTACTCTCCTATTGCGGTGCTCCACGGAGGAGCTAGTACTAAGGTTTTATTATTTTATTTTAATTACTTTATTTAGGAAAATAAAATATGCTTATTATAAAAAGCAAACAACAGAGAAGTAGAAAGTGCAATCGCACCTTCCAGAGAGAACCACTGCCAAGTTTTAAGTGTATGATGTTCACTTTATAAACTGATTGTTTTCCAGAATAATTGGATAGTCTTTCATTTGCTTCCAATAGTTGATATTATTTCATTGTATTCCAATTTACATCATTCCACTGCAGACATACTTTTAAATTATTTCTAACTTTCCCATAATAAACAATGTTGAAACGAACACCTTTGCTTATATTTTCCCAGTCATGTATTTTTGGAAGGGAACCATAAATTCCTAGAAATGGAATTTCCAGGATATCTTCAAAGTGAGTATGATAGTGTTCACACATCCTTAGATACATTGGATAATACTTCCAAATTCATTGGTAAAATATATATTCTTCAAATTTTATTAGCCTTTTCTTAATTACTAATGAAATTAATAATTTCTTATATGTTTATCATTTGTATTTCTTACATTGTGAAATGATTGTTCAAGGATTAAAAAACAATTTTAGAGCTTTTTATTTTGTAATAAAAGCTTTTTATAGTAAAACATTTTTATGAAAATGTTTATTAAACCTTTTTAATAATATATATTGCAAATATTTCCTAAGTTCACTGTATTAAATTTAATGAAATTTTTTTCATCCAGATGATTTTATTTTTCTTTCATAGTTTCTCCTTTATGTGTTACATTTAGAAAAAAATCCTTCCCTCTTCCAGTGTCATATTTAATATCCATTCATGAATTCAGAGTTTGACTAACATTTTATTTTCGTTTTATCTGTCTAAATTTTCAACCATCTGGAATTTATTTTGGTGTGAGAAGTGTGGTATTAATAAATGTCATTTTTGTATTTTTAGAAATGGTCAGGCAGTTGTAGGAACAACATTTATCAAGTAATTTTTCCTTCCCTTCTTTAAAGTATCACAGATAAGATTCTTGTACTTTTGCATGTGCATATTTAAACATTTCTGTGACATTCCACTCTTATGTCAATCCTTGTGCAGTGGAGCAATCATAGCTCACTGCAGCCTTAAACTCCTTAGCTCAAGCGATCCTCCCATCTCAGCTGCCCAAAAGCTGGGACTACAGGCATACTTGACCACCACCATGTCCACTAATGTTTTTATATCTTGGAGAGATGTCTCGATATGTTGCCCAGGCTGGTCTCGAACTCATGGCCTAAAGTGAGCCTTCTGCTTTGGCCTCCCAAAGTGCTGGGATTATAGCTGTGAGCCACAGTCCTTGGCCTCCCATAGTCTCTTTCTTCTGACTTATCCCTGACTTCTTTGATTGGCAATTTTAATTTTTATTGTCTGGGTTGGTAATACATTCTATTCTTACACCATTATTAATCTTTCATGCTTTGTGTATAGGTTTATTCTAAAAGACAAAAAGTAATACATGGTATTTACTTTGTTATTTATTGCAATGCATGTTAGTGTCATTTTCTTATTTTTTTGGTAAAGATTTTTTTACAACAGTCTAATTTTTCCCTTGTTATTTTTTCTTGCAATATTTGTTTTAAAAATCTCATGTCAGGCCAGGCGCGGTGGCTCACGCCTGTAATCCTAGCACTCTGGGAGGCCAAGGCGGGTGGATCGCTCAAGGTCAGGAGTTCCAGACCAGCCTGAGCGAGCCCCTGTCTCTACTAAAAATAGAAATAAATTATCCGGACAACTAAAAATATATATAGAAAAAATTAGCCGGGCTTGGTGGTGCATGCCTGTAGTCCCGGCTACTCGGGAGGCTGAGGCAGGAGGATTGCTTGAGCCCAGGAGTTTGAGGTTGCTGTGAGCTAGGCTGATGCCACGGCACTCACTCTAGCCTGAGCAACAAAGTGAGACTCTGTCTCAAAAAAAAAAAAAAAAATCTCATGTCATGAATGAAAAATTTTTGCCTCTTTCTATTGCTTCTCATTTTTGTTTCCTTCTGACAGTAGGTGTTTTGCTTGCTTTTGTGCAGGACACTTTTCTGTGTCTGGTGATCTTTGCTGTCTTTGTGGTCTATTGTCAGTCAACACCAGGCTGACTGGGAGCTCGGTGCTGTTGGGTGAGGATGAGGCTGGTCTACCAGCAGAGTTGGCTGTAAGGTGACAGTGATGAATGGAGAGACGGCCGTATAAAGCAGCAGTGGGATTGGAATGTTAACTATTTGACGTACAGATTTTCTTAGTCTGCCAATTTTAAGCTCCATATTTTGATCTCACCCTTTTCTATAACTGGCATTGACATGTCCAGACATCTTTAGATTTCTACTAGACAATCTTATTTCCTCCCACCTCTCCATGAGAATTTGGCTGTGTTTCCTCTCCCCTGATTTAACACTAACCATGCATCCATCTCCTCTCCATTTTTCACACATACATTGTTATCTATTGTATGCTCATTGCTTCCCTTCTTTTCTCCTTTTTTTGGTCTGGGTCTATAGTCTTTCAATACCTTATTAATATGTTATTGTGATTCCTAGAAGGAAAGCAGAAAATGTATATGTTCAATTAACTATTTTAATGGAAAGCTTAACTATTTCTGTTCCTGAAATCTTTGAGTTTAACATCCCCTGAGATGATAAAATATTGAAATTCCATGCATAAAATAATCCAGATTTTGTGTGAACATTATTAATCATCTTTTATGTACATATGCATAGAGAAAAATTTGTAAATTAATATACCTAATGTTCAAATGATTAATTCTAAATGATAAGATTTGTGTGTCTTTCATTGCTTATTTACGGTTTGTTTGCTTATTATGATCTTTTTTTATTCCTACAAAAGCCACAAATAAAATAAGTTGAGATATCCAAATCCAGTTGAAAGATTTTAGTTTTAATAAAGTAAAATTTAGGTTTTTATCTACATTTTGGCCAAATTCATTCTGGAAAGGGTGAGAAGATAGAATTAAAGAGAAGGGCATTAGAAAATAATAATGGTTTGCTGATATTAATAAGTTTTTTTATTTGTTTTTATTTCAGCATATTACAGGGCTGCAAATGTTTAAGTTACATATATTGCCTTTGCCCCACCCGAGTCGGAGCTTCAAGCATGTTCATCTCCCAGATGGTGCTCACCACACCCATTAGGTGTGTATATACCCACCCCCTCCTCCCCCTCCCACCTGCCTGATGTCCGATAAATGTTACTACTCTATGTGCATATACGTGTTCATCAGTTAAAAACCGATATGATGGTGAGTACATGTAGTGCTTGTTTTTCCATTCTTGTGACACTTCACTTAGTAGAATGGGCTCCAGTTCTATCCAGGATAATACAAGAGCTGCTAGATCACCATTGTTTTTTTGTGGCTGAGTAGAACTCCATGGTATAATTTGTCATTAAACTTTGCAAAGTATTTTGATATACACTTGTTTATTTACTCATTATGATACCTTTGTAAGTCAGGTATGTTGGCTCCTGTTTACAGGCCAGGAACTGAGGCTCAAAGACATTACAGTTTGTAGGGCAAGTCTGACATCAGCTTCCAGCACTCTGGCTGAAGATTGTGTGGCTGGGTCAGAACTCAGAAGCAAAGACTGCTGTGACTGATTATTGCCCTGTGTTAGCTGCACGGCACTGATGTGGGTAGGGATTGAAGTTGAAGGACAAATATCTAGAACACAGTTTTATACAAACTTCCCTACTAAGGAGCTGTGTTTTCAGGTGAGATCTTTCACATCTCTACCCCTCAATTTCCTTATTTACAAAGGCAAGATATGAGGCTACATAGTTCTATTCTAACATCAGTAACATTAGTAATGCCCTATAGTAACTCCTAAATATTTAATGGTTTTCCTAAATCGCCACACTCTGTCAGACATCTAATTCACATTTAAAAGATGAACTTGAAAACATTATCTGAAGCTCTAGTACTTTAAAATAGTAACTTTTTCAAAGCAATTATCAGTGATCTCAAAGGAAAGACTATATAACTTAGTCACAGAGCCAATTTATTAGGAGACGTGGGGATTCATTGTGGAGCTGAGCTCTCAGGTCGTTGCAGGCAGACCTGACTGCAAGGTGAGATTTAATGTACGCTTGTTGCCTGACTATTTAAAATAGGAAATACAGCTAAAGATAAAAAAGCAAAGATAAATTAGATTAAAGAATACTACGTTCTTCACACAACTAGCCACCAAAAAGTTTGCACTGTTGTTTTCTGTTATCAAAATATACACAGATAACGCAAATACATTTCTGTCTCCTACTGAGTTAAAGAAAACATTATTAGTAGGAACCAAACACAAACTAAAAGTTTCCTCATAAAAGTTACAGTTCATGGTGTTTCAATTAAAAGTGTCTACATTCCCTAGTCTCAGAGGAACTCATTAAAATTACTCTTTCCAGTTAAAGCAAACTGCTCCCAAAGCACAGATGAAAGAGGAAGTCTCTAGACCTACATGTAGTTGCAATTGTTTTCATTTCCAAAAAAAGCAGATAAAATAATTAAGGATAATCCATCATGAAAGGCCAAATGGAAACAAAAAAATTCTGGCAAAATAATCTGAATCCTAGGAAAAGCCCAATGTTTTCCAGAATGATTTAGACAAGCGAGGCAAGCTCCTGCTAGTAATATATTATCAGACGATGCTCTGCTAACTAATACATGAGTAATAACTGAGAAGTCTGGGGAAGAGAGTAAGTCTCTCTACAAATGCACCATATGCACCTGTGAGAGAGGGGATTCTTTCCTCTTCTAGGAGAGTTCCTGAGCCATATGCCATTCCCTGTGCTTTTAGTGTGCAGGGATTGGGGGAATCTGAGTTCATCTCAGTTCTGTTTCACTTAATGACTATGGTCAGCAACAAATAGGTTGGCTGTGTTTCGGTGGGTCTCTTGACAGTGAATGTTTGCCAGCATTGTGCCAGCCCATAGGAGCGCTGGGTTCTCAGATCACTCTAAACGACAGTCTGTTTTGAGCATGTCGAAAGAATAGGTTTCGGAGATGTCAGTCATTTCCTTAATTCCCACATGTGTTCTTTCCAAAACTATTGTTGTCATTAAGGAATAAAAAGTAATATGGGGAAGATGCCTTTTTTATAATGCCGCTTGGAAAGGTAAATTGTGATAATTACCAGACAATGTTAAATAGGAAAATAATAATTAAAACACTATGATATTTTCAAATGTGAAGAGGAAATGATCCTCAAAAGAGAATCTCATTAGAGAAGGTCACTTGGAGTGTAGACAGGAGAAAATTAAAGAATGGTAATGAGAAGTTGATCATAACACCACTGCATAATGAGGAAATAAGTATATCAAAAGGACACAGCAAAACTTAGAGGAAAAGTGTCTTAACTTTTCTTCAGTAACAAGTCTTATCCTTTCATCAGTTAATTCTGATTTTGCAATTTTAACTGGCGGTTGGAGGAAAAAGCATCAAAAACAATGAAACTGAGCACATATAGAAGCATTAAGTTTTTAGAGAGCGTGTTACACGTGGCAGTATTTTTCCACAAATATGATGATTTAAACATTTGTGAAGGACAACTATGGGGACACTCTAGGATACCTATAGCCTCTGCTTTCTAGAAGCTTTTAAACAAGTTACATGCAAAGCTATCCATCTATCCGGTGGTAAACAGAATAGAGGAAAGAAAAGAAAATGCAAACAGTAGTTGAAATTGGTATTTTAATTATTACTGACATAATCCCTGGACTTTTATAACTTGGTCAATTAATGATTGAATGACCAATAAATTCTATGTGAGCTCTATGTCCAGTTCAACTAATCCATGAGTTGCAATTTACCATCAAAAAGCATGGTCTCAAACAATTTTGTGACTAAAAGTTTTAATAAATCAATTAAAAATGTATTCATTCAACAGATATTTATTGCATACCTATTACGTGCCAGGAACTGTAGTAGGATTTGGAAAACATACGTGAAAACCTACATGGTTACAGCCCCATGGAGACTGCATTAACACTGGGGAAATGTAAGGAGAGGTGTTCAAGTGTTAAGAAGGTTCTAATTAAGTAATTCTTCCATCTTTTAAAAAACTTTAGGTCTTTTATCTTTTATTTGGGCAATTTACCACTTCTATCTTAGGAATCACACCAATTAGGTTACTGTTTCTTTGTTCGCTTTTAGCCAGAATGTCATTTTTTTCTTAAATTAAACGCAGGTCTATCAAGCGTCATTATCACAGGTACATTACGAAACAGCAGAATAATTTATACAATTCTGTTCTCCTTTCTAATTCAGTTGTGAGTTCATTTCTGTGACCTGAAAGCAAAATCCATATGCTCTTTTAAGATTGTACCAGGGAGCTCTACCCTGCCTTCAGAGTTCAAGAATGACAATCATTTCATCTATTTATAGTTCTTTATTCCCCAACCTTCCAGATAAACTTCTGAATCTCAGCATTCATTCCCACTATAAGGAGGGTCCACTTGTAGAGCGTGCCTTCACTCTGTCTCCCAGCACACACTTAGAGATCGTTTTAGGTTTATTTAAGAGCAGTTACCATCTACCTCTTCCAGGAGAAAGACTTAACAATCCAAGCACAAAGCGTAGAATAATTAGGTATTTAAGGTTTTGTAAGTACTTTTTTCTCTGTTACTATAATAGTTATTTCTTAGGTTAATATGACATCCTTATAATAGCTACATAATAATTTTGTTGTAAATTATAACATGTGATTCCATAGATATGGATACTGATAAATAAAACACCATCTATTCTGTAGATCTCTTGAGACAATGAGTCAGATATTTGCTTAGCAAAAGTGGTTTTAATTAAGGATTGGAAGAGAAGTTCTGAAGCCCGTGGGCCGTGGGCATGCACTCAGCATGGAGCCTGTTAGCGCAGGTTGGCAGCCCTGGTGCATAGATGCCGGACCAGGGAGAGCTCAGGCAGAGTTCTGGATCCTGGCAGCTTTTTATTCAAAGAGACAGATGGCAGGCATGCCAGCTCCATTCTGCACTTGGAGAATGTAAGCTCTTAATTAGAATAACTAAAAGAAAAAATGAAGCATTTTCCAAGTATCATCATTTTTTAAGAATGCTCTGGTGCAGGATGAATGAGAGCAAATGGCAACAGATTTTCACCTTGCAAGGCTTTGCTATTTTGCGGAGGGAAGAGACACCATTACCCACCATTTTGGAGTTTGTCTTCTGAGCATAGCTCTGGCACAGGGGCACTGTGGCCGCATGGGAGGGTCTTGGTGGGAGACTGAGTGTTTGGAGCTGTCCGCCTTGTGCCCTAGGAAGGTGTCTGAGGAGGGCGTGTCGCATGAGTCACTCTAATGTGCTGCCACAAAACCTAATGCCAAATCAGGCTGAGCATACCGCCTAAATATTTTTAAATTTTCCTTCTTTTGCCCTTTGTCCTGTCATTTTGCCAGTCCCAGTAACAAGTATTTTCCTACCTGAACCACTGTCACAGCTTCCTAAGTGGCCTTCTGGAACCAAATATTGTCCACTCTGCTCTCCTGACCACTACCATCCCTGCCTTTCTCCACCCCACGTGCTCCGTTCTGTTATCTTTTTAAAATACTGCCCTGGGTTCATCAAACCATTTATATAATTCCTTAACCCTTTAAAGACATTTCTCCAAAATCATTAAGACATAATCTGAGTTCTTTAACTTTCTCTGTAAGGCTTTTGAAGATCTGCTGTTAGGACTTCTTTTAATTCCTGGGAAGGCTCATTCCCTGGCTTGGTCTCTGAACGGATGCTTCCCTCTGCCCAGGACACTGAGCCTCCGTCCTCTGGCCCCGTCCCATTGACCGGCCTGACTCCTGCATTTTCTCCAGGTCTCTTGTCTTCACGCAGCCACCGTACGTGTCCTCTCTAGCAACATCCCACACGGTTAGGGACCCTGTTCACCATACGACCTGCGTAGCATGTGGCTGATGGTAAGTGCTGCATAGAACTTTTGAATAAATGGATGAATGAATTCATTTATAAAGGTGATGGAAGTCAAAAAACATATTATCAGCTTATTTTTATGAGTAAGTCTACATTTGCTTAGTTTTTAAAAAACTTTTTCTTTAGAATGGAAGACATGCTCAACTATTGTTGTTGATCATTTCAGGTAAACAGCTAGATTTCAGAGATTTACTGCATGTTTTCCCTGAGTTATGAACGAGCAAGAAAAATAAAACTAATTGGAATACTGTACACAATAATCTCAGAACAAGTACTGATTGAATGAAGATACAAAGTCCACAAAATGACACAATAGAAGGAAATACTATATTTGGATTTAGAAAGCCAAGGTTCCAATGCTTCTGACTCATACATAGCATGGCATTTAATCTGCGTGTCAGTTTTAGTTTCATTGTGTGTTCTCGGGTCTTGGTGTGTTCTTGGCCAGACACACCAAAGTAAGGCAAGCATGAAGTGAAATTTATTGATGGGCAGAAAGACAGGATGATAGGGCAAGAGCAAGATACAGGTTTACAGAGCAAGACACATACTCCACAGAGTATGCGGCAGGAAAGAGAGTTTGGTTATGGTCTGTGACTTGTTTTATAGTGCCTGGATTGGGACCTCCCTGTGGCTCAGATGCCACCATGGAACCAGTTTGATTGGACAGTTGAGAGTTGCACTACTATACCTGCAGGTTGTTCTAGGTCAATTTCTGGACTCTGTAGTACCTATGCTGCTTGGCCTGTGGGCTAGACAGTTCTCTGCATTCCTTTGCAGCTGGTGTGCTAAGTTCTGATAGGCAGATTTGTAGGGTGTTCTCTCTTCCCCCAGGTGTGGCAGTCACTTGGGAGAGGATTAGGGTGGGCCAGGACCCAGACAGGGGCCTGGAGCCCGGCCTTGTCCTTCTTCCCAGCTGGGGCAATTGCACCAAGACAACAACTAAGAGATTGGGAATCTCTCATTATCTACCTAACACATGTAGTTTTTATTCTTAGCAAGATAATTTTTGAGATGTTATTTTTAGAGACCGGGTCTCACTCTGTCTCCCGGGCTGGAGTGCAGTGGCACAATTGCAGCTCACGGCAGCCTTGATCTCCCAGACTCAAGATCAAGAGTAGCTGGGACTACAGACTTGTCACCACACCCCATTAATCTATTTTTTTGTAGAGACAGGGTTTCCCTGTGTTGCCCAGGCAGGTCCAGGGCTCAAGGGAACCTCCCACCTGGGCCTCCTAAAAGGCTGGGATTACAGGCAAGAGCCACTATGCCCAGCCTTGAGATGCTAATTTTTTAATCTGTCCTTTGTATTTTCCATGCAAGCACGCAGTCCCATCCAATGCCTTGCCTCGGGGATTTTGACAAAGGTAAGGGCAGTATCTGCTTGATGTCTTGTAACATTAAAGCTTCAGGACAGGGAAGCAAGTAAGCTTGATTTAGCACTAGGAGAGAGAAATGGGAGTGCCTATGATAACCGGGGAAGAAAAGGAACAGATTTCCACAGAGCCGGGTAGAGCTTGGCATGTCCAGTGTGTGCCAGGCAAATGACAGAGGCCCAGAGGATGTGAGGCGTAACTGGCTCTGCGAACAAATATCAGTGACCCCCATATATTTCTTTCTAATCCTCTCCCTTCACTAACTACTTGACCTTTTGAGTTGTTTCCCAGAAATGGTGGATTTTCTTCAAGGGAAAGGAGCTGAGATGCTGCAGGCCCCTGGACAGACCCTGATGCCACGACTCACTGTCCCCACTGTCCCTGCACCCTGCCCCAATGCAGGTAGCCCCTTGTGAGTTACACTGTGACCTGCCCCAAGGCATGTGGCCCCTCCTTTCGAAGCCCAAGGTCTCTGATAATTGGAGAGATGGATTTGAGGCAGCTTCTTATATATTAAAAATTCCTTCCTTCCTTGGCAATCCTCGTTGTCTCAATAATTGGATCTTTCTGCGATGAGCAACTAGACCTAAACCGAAAGCCCCGTGCAGTTTTGACAACTGAGGCAGGGTGACTTAGGGAGACTCCCTGAGGGAGCAGGGACTCCTCTCCTCACCAAATAGCCCTGTGATTTAGCGCAGCAGAGCACCTTCCCGCCTGTGGACTTCAGAGACTTAGAAGATCCTGTCAGTTTGAACCTAGGGCACAATTACCAGGAGTAGGGACAAAAGAACAGAGGGGCTTTCTAGAATTTATGCCTCTGCATGAGACATCAGACTTTTGCTAGATTCTCCATTACGCTGTCAGGGGAGAAAATATTAACTGTAACTGACTTTCCTGCCAACCTGGTGAGATGGGGATTAGGTGTCTATTTAATCTCTTTTAGACCAAAATATATATTTCATGCATATCAGAATCTGATCTAATATTGAAATCACGTATATTTTTTAATTTCATCAGCCATAAATTCAAAATATGAAAAACTTCTCTAAATTTCCTCACAGACATGGGGGGATTACTAGTATGTAGAAAGGAATTTTGCAGGGAGAAATCCCTTCAACAAATGTTGGGTAATATCATTAAGATCTCTATTTTCTGCCTCCTTGATGATTGCAGAAATAGGGTGGGGCAATTATAAAAGATTAATTTCACTGATACGAATTCTTAGCCTCTTTTCTCAATTTCTACCTCAATAATAGTTAGAAATAAAGAAAATTGCCTAGAATTCTTCTTTTAAAAGAAGAATCCCAGAGGATAAGTGAATAACATTTTTATAGCCAATTTAGCATTTCAAATTTCATCTTCAATCATATTTTTTATAAGGATTGATTTAGGCTGTGAAAGAACGAAGAGAAAGGGGCTGGTGAGAACTAAAATTACATTTTAGTTTAGAAATTAATTTATTGCAATTATCTACTGATCTAAAAATCAATATTTTCTCACATTTTAATCACTATAAATTATAAAAATGAAGTGCCGACATTCTCTTGAAGGTGATGAATGATCTGAAATACCGGAATAAAATGTGAAAAAGTAACATTCTTTCTGTGATAATTAACTTGGAAGCTGCAATCTAATTATTTACATGCAATGCTTTGCCACTATTTGTAATGCATTTCCATTAGAAACATGGCATTATATTCAGTCTGTTCAATTTTTAATTTTAATTACTATTTAGTATTAAATTGATCTGCCATATTATCCTGACCAAATGCATTTGCACATAGCAAATAGAATATGAGAGATATTACATAACATGAATATATTGCTTTGTGCTAGTCTTTCTTTTTGTTAAAATTGTTAATGTAGTATCCTTTTCAGAAAATGAGAGAATAATTAACAGTGTACATTTTCCAGGTACACTGTGAAGACAGTGATGGTCTTAAAAGACAGAGTAATATAAAAGTCAGTGTAATAATTACTATTTTATGATACTACATATTACTTATTTTCTTTAAAAAAGCACATTTTGCATAAAACATATTAGTGCCTAGAATTTTTTCTTGAACTATTCAGTTAAAGTACAAATTAATTAAAAATTCAAAGTAAAATCTTTACTACTATTATTGTATGGTTTTGATTTGTTCTAACATCCTTACCATTTTCTACAATGCACTTCCTCATAAGATGATCACAAATTCAGACAAATCCTATGTCTTTCCCAAGCATTTACAGAGAAGTGTGGAGAAATGGAACTACCATCCTTATTCTAAAGTCCTAACAGCATCCATTGCAGAGAGAAGCTGGATTACCTACTTACTGTCCGTGCTACTGTCTCTTTAACAGGGCCCTCATCAAACCAGACCCCAGCGAGGCGCAGTGGAGTAAGAAATGTAGAATAAAGTGAAACAAAACTCAGTCTGTCAAAGTAAGTGAAGGGACAAAATTTACTACCCAAGTGGTGCATTTAATTTCTTCCCTATCTTAGTAAATGGGCAAACCACATCCAGCTCCCACTGGCGCAACCACAGACATTAGGAGACACTTTTATTTCTCCTGTTTTTTTTTCTTTACAACCCCTGGCCCCCAAATAACCCATCATTCAATTGATTATGCCCCCAAATCTATGCTTTTGTATAGTTTCATTACCATCACCCTAATCCTTTTAGTTACTCCTTACTAGCATAATCCTACTAACTGTCCTTTTTGCGTTTATTTTGGACCCATTTTGACTCCTTCTCCCCACACAGCAATGAAATGGAAAACTAAAATATATAATTTGTATAATTTCTTATCTCTGCTTTAAGCCTCACTGTGTCTTTCTTAGAATTAAACCTTCATGTTTTACCACGTCCTACAAGGCTCTGCTTAGCCTGGTGCCTTTGTATTCCCAAATTCAACTCACACTAGTCTCTCCTTATCTCAGGGTGCTTTACCTCCACCAGCCTGCGTTCTATTTCTCAAACAGACACTGCTTCCTCCCTCCCACTCCCCAATTTATAACATATCAATGAACAGTTTTCCAAAGTGGTTGTGGCAATTTACTTGCCTCTAGCAGCGTGTGTGGGTAGTGCATAAATTGTTCCAGCTGTCAATCTTTTCTAGTCATGTGGGCAGGGGGTTAGTGGTACCATGTTCTGGTCTTACTTTGCATTGCCCTGATGACTGATGAAGTACAGCAATGTTTATATGCATATTGGGTATTTGAACACCTCCTAGCGAAGGCCTTGCTTAAATCTCTACAGCATTTTCTCTTAGATAATCCATCATTTTCATATTGATTTGTAGGAGTTCTTTATAAATACTGTGAATAAACCCTTTGTCAGTTACTATGCTGTATTTTCAGTCACTTAATGTATTTTGATGAACAGAAATTTTTAATTTTATTGCAGTCTAATTTATCAATATTTCTGTTTGCTTTCTGTGTCATTTTTAAAACCCAGTTTTACCACAATGACAATTTTAATTAAAGTTAAAAAGATACTGCATCAGTCAACTAAACCCACAATAATGCTACATAAAAATACCAATATGAGCTTCAGTTGTTTAACAACAATCTAATCTCGCTCAGGTGTCCTCAGGTTGGCTGTGGGTTAGCTGATTTAGCCTGGGCTCAGGTGAATTTGGTTATAAGTTACGGCTAGGTCGAGGGATGCTTAGAGTAGATTTTGAACTAGTAGGCTTGCTACAGCTCTTTGTTTGTTTGTTTGTTTGTTTATTTTTCTTCCCACGGTGAGGACAGAGGTTCTAGAAGGTAAGTACATTTCAAGCACATGCTTGTTTCAGACCCACTTACATCCACTGACTGAATCAAGCTACATGGCTGAGGTTGAAATCAAGAGTAGGGCTGTACATTCTAACACTGGTAGAAGGAACTTCAAAGTCACATGACGAAGATAATAGCTAATATAAATAATTGGGGTGATGAATTGGGAACATTAGTGCCGTCTAACGCAGGTGTGGCCCTCTTCTACCTTCTACAAGCATTCTTGTTTTTCTTCAGTGTTTAGATCTTATGGCAGAATAATGGCCCCCCGAAGATATCCATGTCCCGATATGCCAGGAATCTGTGAACATGTTACTTTATATGGCAAGAAGAAATTTGCAGATATGATTAAATAAGGACTTTGAGGTTGGGAGATTTTACTGGATTTTTCAGGTGGGACCAATATAATCACAGGGTCTTTTTGTATGGGACAGAGGGAGTCAAGAAAGTCAGAGAAGGAGATGTGATGATAAAAGCAAGGGTTGGAATAACGTGGAGCCACGAGGCAAGGAATGAAGACAGACTCTGGAAGCCAGGAATACTTTTCTCCTAGAGCCTTCAAAAGGTACGCAGCCTTGCAGACCCATTTCGGACTTCTGACTTTTAGAACTATAAGGTAATAAATTTCCATTGTTTTAAGCTGCTAAATTTATGGCACTTTGTTATGGTAGCAATAGGAAACTAATATAGAAACATAATTTCCATGGAATTAACTTGAAAAGTATTACGTAGTTTTATTTTTATTTTTTGGCGTGTATATGTGTAATTGTATGCATGTAGAAATCTTGCAATAAAGTTATTTTTGTGTATGAAATTAGAATTATGCAGTCTTACTGCCTAGCATGGGTGAATCTTAGCTGGGCTAGATAGATGATGTGTTCATTTACAGAGATGCTTGGAGCATAATGGTGACCCTTGACAAATCTATAGAATGCATTAACTAAAGATAATTAATGTTTTGTAACCGTGGGTTGGGAGTTTCTGGGGGCAGGACGTATAGGCCTATTATTATTGTTAGTGATAATTGTATTTATGGTATGCATCTGGTTTTGATGGACCTGGCAGGAGTTTCCATAGTTACGACTGATCACATAGTGTAATGTTCTTCTTGACCACCTTGCTTTAAGGGAGCCTACTATAAAATACTTTGCACTTGCTGGAGCTGAGGTGCTTTAAATACATGCCAGTGGTAGTTGAGATCTGGGAAAAATTATGTTCTGTGTGACTCAGTGGAGCAAGGACAGAGAAGCCTATACCTGAGATCTCTAGGCTTGTGTTGTGATTATAAACTTTTGAATCCTGAGAGTCCTTTAAGCATTCAAACACTTAAGCTGATTGTTGGTAATTAACGTATTTGCTGAATTCACTTAGTCTGACAATTTACATGCTGATTCTTTGTATATAATTATGTTACCAGCAAATGATTATAGCTTTATTTTTTTTCCTTTTCAAGCATTATATATTTTATTTATTTTTTCTTGCCTTATTACACTGACTATGGTCTTCAGTTTGATGTTGGATGAAGTGGTAGCAGCAGGCATCCTCACTTCCTGTATAATTTCAGAGGATAAAACATTTAAATATGATTGCTGTAAGTTTTGTGAAGATCCTTTATCAGATTGAGGAATTTCTCTACTGTTCTTACATTGTTACTTTTGAAATGGATACATAATTGCATCAAAATCTTTTTCTATATTTATGTAGATGAGCATATGTTTTTTTCCTATCTTATTCTGTTAATACGGTGAGTGAAATTGTTAAAACAACTTAGCATTCCTGAAATAAATCTGAATTGGTTGGGATTATAATTGTTTTTATGTATTTGTGGATTTGGTTTGTAGACATTCTGTTAGAATACTGGATCTACATTTATAGTGAGGTTGGCTAGTAAACTGGCCTAAAATTTTGAAGAATAAGTAGATGCCTGTAAGAAAAGTATGGTCTCAAATTCTGGGTTAGCTCTCTGAATTTTCTTCTCAAAGATATTACCTTATAATTCTTCATTGCCTTTTGTAGCTCTCTTGAGCCTTAAAAATGCTGTCTTTGATATGTTTTCTAGGTTTTATGTTTGCTCTTTGTTGAAGATTAGGCCTGAAATACATAGGCTGCCATTATTGGAAGCAAAATTCCTTTTTTTCATATAACTTGTTATTAGTATCTCACCATTTCACTGCCTAACTACTATACAGTAAAATTAGCTATATTTGTA
Source organism: Lemur catta (assembly GCF_020740605.2). Classification (NCBI taxonomy): domain Eukaryota; kingdom Metazoa; phylum Chordata; class Mammalia; order Primates; family Lemuridae; genus Lemur; species Lemur catta. The sequence continues at coordinate 109,960,144 of NC_059132.1, forward strand.
CATTTTTCTGACTACCTGTGTGGGCTTTTTTACTAATTATAATAGTATTTTAGTTAATTAAAATTCATACATAGTTTTGTTCCTTGTCTCAAATATATGTCTTATTATTACATGCTTTATTCAACTGGCAAGAAAATTCAGAACATGGTTAAATGAGAAAACTAAATACCAATAATCATGTTTTGATCTTGATTTTAATGGGAATGTGTCCAAGGCTTTACTTTTAATTGAGATGTTGGCTCTTGGTTTGAGATTGATATTTTATAGTGATACAAATGTATCTTATAAGACTCAGTTAATAATTTTTTAAAAAATAGGTAAGCAATATGTTTTGTTTTTTTTTATTTTCTATTGCTTATCTTCTTAGCACTGATGGAGATTATCATACAGCCTTTTCTATTTGACAGATTGTGTGGTTGTGTGTGTTCCATTTTTCACGACTAAATAAAGTCATGTATTAGAAAGCAAAATAAGCATGAAGAAGACTTCATCTGTTTGTTTTATTTAAGCATTTGACGTCTATTCCACTGACTAAATACTTTGAAATTCAAGGACTGCTTTAAAACTACTTTGAATATTTGTTTTTAATTTAAAATCACAAACATAAGTTTCTTTTTAACTTGCATTCAATAAATTTTATATAATACAAAGAAAAATCTTTGATATTATATTACTAAAATGCCTATCAAGGCAAGGTCTGTGTTTAAAGAATAATCCTAAAGAGATTTATTTTAAAAGTTATTTGATTTAATTGAAATTAGTATGTTTCAGAGGAATAAAAGTGCATATCATGAATTTAAATGATAAAATAACACACTTTAGGAATAAATCTCAAATTCGTATCTGTTCAGGGAAACAAAAGTATCCAACATAAAGAATACATTTAGTCTTTGATATTTCCTCTAAAGTCTGAAGAAAAAACAATTCTTATATTAACTGTTTCTTTAACGGACTAATATTAATCATAAAATATTTCAATCCAGTGATGTAAATAATTACATTATAAATCCAGGCAAACTGTGTTGAACAGTAACTTTTTAAAAGTTTATACACATTATCAAATAAGATAAGCATTTAAAGTCTAGCTCTCTGGAGGACCAGAGAACTAACCAGTAAAAAACTATTTCTTTCCTCTACTCCATACCAACTCTATAATAGAAAGAGGCAAGATTCAATTCACATGCACAAATGAAAAAGAAAGGAAGGGAGGTGGTAGAGTCCTGTGTGCCCAGTAATTTGTAAATAGCATTGGGGCCACATTGGGAATGCTCCCCTGGGGGTGGGGAAGGTCTCTCTGTCAGCCTGTGTCTTGAGAGGAGCTGTCCCTCGTTCTACTCAGTGTCAGTCTCCACCCACTTCTCTTCTTGGTCCTAAATGGAATGAGTTTAGAGGTTTTGTTCTCTTCCGGACCCGCGCTCTTTTCGACTTCACTCCCAGTTTAGGAATTATGTTAAGATTACTAAATACTAACAGCCTTTATTACCAGTCTTATGAGTTCTTTGGAAAAGCAAGGCCCTCAAAAAATAAGAAGCCTTCTGATCTATTTGCGTCTCTTCGTTCCCACGCGTGATTATTTACACCCAATCTTATTCTTGACGCCTGGTTCTCCGCTCAATGTGAATTTGCTGCTTTACCTCCAAGACTCTCTCTTTCAACACAGCAATGACTAATTTGAGTGATTAGAGAAGAAGAGAGCAGGGTGTTGGGGAGATGGCCATAGCTTAAATCTGATCTTTTCTGCAGGCTAAGTCACTTCGATTAATTAAGAGGTTTTTCTGGGCTTTCATCCCTCAAAGCTTTTTCGATCTGATATCTTACTTTTTAAAGTCTACAGTCAGCTCTCCACCCTCCTGGTTGCCACACATTTTTTGACTCTTTTTTCTTTTGCATTTCTATTGGGAAACCAACAAATGCTCCCCTCAGCTTGCACCAAATATAGCTAACTGGAGACAACACACGAATACTCAGATTCTTACAAGATGTATTTCTTCCGAGTTAACCCAATGTTACCAAATGTTTTACCACTGCATAACAAATATTTTCCTTTGTCTTGATTCCTATATTAGATTCCTTATCAACTGCCCCCCCCCACTGTTAAGTCAATGCCTCCCCACCCCCATAAAGTGTTTTGGGGCTATGGTAATTATATGTTTGGTATTTGCTCAGAATTTTGTAGGAAAACTGAAATCACTTTAAGAGTTTCAGGAAAGACAGGATTTAATATAGAGTACCAATTATTTATAATTGTTTTAGAAATAATGGGAGAAATGCTTCAAGAAAACTTGAAGAACTCATAAAAGCACCATTGATGATCTCTGTTTCTGGCAGCACCAAAGTCACTGAGTGGCGGAAGAATGCCTAAGGGCTGTTAGAGAAACCCACATCTGCCCTCTGCTGAAGCTCTTAGGCCTGCATTGGGGGGATAATGGTGCTTCTGCTTCTCTTCTGCCTTCTGAATCTGGCACAAGTCGTTTCCTGTGGTGGACTCTAAACCAGAGCTCTGTGGACAGGATGTTTTGGAAATGCAGATTTCAGGCTTTTAGTCCCAATACAGCTAAGAAAGGCAGGGATGGGGCTAAGTACCAACAGAAGATACAGGGTACATGTACAAACATTGGGGGATCAGAATAACCTTGGACTTCGTAATTGTAACACTAGAGTTAAAAGAAAATACAACTAATGATGATAATAGCTAATACTGTTACAGACATATAGACTCTATGTATTTTAGGTACAGTATCTGTGTATTAATGCATGTAATTCATTTAACTGAGCAATATCTTCAGAATTTTTTTATTTTTTTTAAATTTAATTGTGTTAAAATAAGCATAACAAAATTTGCTATATTAACCATTTCTAGTGTATAGTCCAGTAGTGTTTAATAGAGTGATGTTGTGCAACAAAGCTCCAGAATTTTTTCATCTTGCAAAAGTGAAACTTTGTACTCATTAAACAACTCCCCATTTCTGTCTTCCCTAGTTCCTGGCAACTACCGTTCTGCTTTTAGTTTCTATGAATTTAACTGCTCTAGGTAGCTCACATAAGTGGTTTCATGCCCTATTTGTCTTTTTGTGACTTGTTTATTTCATTTAGCATGATGTCCTAAAATTATATTCATGTTGTTTCATGTGAAAGGATTTGGGTTCTTTTTAGGATTAAATAATATTCCATTGTTTGTATATGTTACAATTTCCTTTATACATTTATGAATCTATGGATATTTGTGTTTTTTCCACTTCCTGGCTATCGTGAATAATGCTGCTATGAACGTGGGTATACAAATATCTCTTCAAGAACCTGCTTCCAATTCTTTTGTGGATATATCCAGAAGTGGAATTGCTAGATCATATGGTAATACCATCTTTAATTGTTTTGAGGTACTGCTATATGGTTTTCCGTAGTGGCTACACCTTTTTATATTCCCACCAACAGTGCAGTACACAAGAGTACAATTTATCTTCATCTTCACCAACATTTATTTTCTGATTTTTTTTAATAGTAGCCATCCAAATGGGTATAAGATGATATCTCATTATAGTTTTGATTTGTATTTCCCTGATGATTAGTGATATTGAGCATCTTTTCATGTGCTTATTGGCCTTTTGTATATATGCTTTAGAAATGTCTATTGAAGTTCTTTGTCCATTTTTTAATCAGGTTATTTTATTGTTGTTGTTGAGTTGCAGTTGCTCTCTTTATATATTCCTTATATAACACCTTATCAGATATTTGATTTGTAAATATTTTCTCCCATTTCAGTAGGTTGCCTCTTCACTCTGATTGCGTCCTTTGTTGATGATGTTTTGGTGTCATATACAAGAAATAATTGCCAAATCCCGTGTCATGAAACTTTTCGCCTATGTTTTTTATGAGTTTTGTAGTTTTTAGGTCTTATGTTTAAGTCTTTGATACGTTTTGAGTTAATTTTTGTATGTGGTGTCAGGTACGGGTCCAGCTTCATTCTTTTGCAGTGGATACCAAGTTTTCCCCAAACCGTTTGTTCAACAGGCTGTCCTTTTCCCACGGGGTAGTCTTGGCACCCTTGTTAGAAATCATTTGATCATATATGTGAGAGTTTTTCTTGGCTCTTTGTTCTATTGCATTTCCCTTTATGTCGACATTGCACTGTTTGATTATTGTAGATTCGTCAAAGGTTTTGAAATCAGGAAGTGTGAGACCTCTTGATTTTATTCTTTTCTAAGATTGTTTTAGTTCTTCAAGATCATATTTTTTTAAACTTAGAATTCCGTATCTAGTATAATTATCAATCAATGTGAGCATAGAAAAATATACTTTTAGGCAAAATTTAAAACATTTGCCTTTCATATGTTTCTTCTTAGGAAGTTACTAGAGGATTTCCCTAACTAAAATATGGAAATAAGCCCAGAGGATAAGACAAGATCCAGGAAACAACTGATCTAACAGAGGACGGAGGGAAAGGACATCCCCAGGATAACAATGAAGGGGGATCCAGGATGATACAGCAGTTTTAGAGAATAATAAGACAAAATTGGAATAGGAGGCCCCAGTAAGGAAAATAATCAGAGGAAATAAATTATCAGACAGGATATATATGTTGAAGTTGAATTTATGGGCAATTTATACTTAAGAGAACAGGTATGTGAAGATGCAAAGAAAACTACACAAATGAAAAAAAAACAAAAGGGGCACTTGATTAAGTCTAGGTCAAATACAAAACTTAACAAAAAAAGAGAAAGGTTATGAAACCATTTGGCTGAACTTAAATAATTTAAGTGTAATAACTGAAAAAAATGTGGTAAAAATAAAGTAGAAAAAGGGAGAGGTGGGAAGAGTACAGAAGAGAGATGCATTCTCATCTGCAATAACAGGAAATTAGTATTAATAGATGGTAATTTAAATCAATGAATAGAGATAGAAGTATTCACTGATTGTTTTAAAAATACAAAGACAAATTACAGCAGCAATTAAGAGTTATGTCTGATAAATTAGTAAAGAGAGAAAAGTTTTGAGTTTTATGTTTTAATGTTATAAATCTATTACTCGTCTTTGTATTTTAATTATGTGCATGTATGCCATTTACAATTAGAAAAGCTCCGCATATTCTAGATTTGCATTCTATAATGAAATATGTTAAAAATTTATGAAGGCTGATAACAGCATCATGTGTAAGTAAGGGTGAACAAAACCACTACATTCAAGGGTAAAATTCTATTTTTCCACTTTTAGAAAATAAGGCAATTTACCAAAGAAGCAAACCAAATATCATACTGACTTTGCTCTAGGCAGGTGCAGCCATACAGAGCAAACATTAACATATGTCAGGGGGGAAAATTATGCAAAAGAGACTTGGCTGAATTAGTTGTTGGTAATGTTATTATGGGACAAAAAACAATTCTCAATTTTTGACTTTCCATTTTTCCAGCCAGGCTGAATCATGTGAAACACGTAGTACTTATTGACTCCAGATTATTTCAATATTTATTTGTTTTCCATTCATTGTTTATTATATTTTTCCTCTACTATTCAGGGAAAAAGTAAGGTAAAACCATTCTTAAGCCTGCCAAGTGTTACTAAGATTGAACTTGCTTCCATAGCAACGGGCCCATTATCAGGACAGCTCCTGGGCACAGGTAACAACAGCTTCAACCCATTAAATGGGATCCTGCAGGCAGGATTTCACATGAACTTTCACTGTTGCAGAATAGTTTTTTCTTTTGCCACATTTTATTTTCAGTTCTCAGGAACCATGATTCTACATTCTTCCATTCTTCACTGAAAATAAAGTATTATATTTTTTTCTTTTACTTTTTTTTTTTCTAGTTCATGTAAGTGCCCTGGAGAATAATAGTGAGCAATATCCACCAGGTAAAGGACATGCAGTTTAAAGAAAAGAGTGCTAAGTAGTATCAACATCTAAGAGATAGCCAAAGAGATGTCAAACAAAAAAAAAAAAGAAAGACAGAGTGGACAGATATAAGAGAAAATCCAGTGATGCTGGACAATGTAAGGAAAGAGAACATTTCAAGAAGATATAATGGTCAAAAGCATTAAATCCAGCTGAACTCAAGTAATTAATTCATTGGATTCCATAACACTTACTCAGTGTCTTAGTGTTCTACTGTCTTTTTGTTTTTATGCAAGTCACTTCATGGTCATAGAATGACTGCCACAGCTCCAGGAAACATGTTCATATCCATATAAGGAATATGTACAAACTTATTTTTTTCCTTCTTCTGAGATAAAAATATGTTCTGTGAAGCCCTCAAGAGGCCAGCCTTTTCAATTCACTGGCCAGGACTGGCCCCATGTCCATAACCAGCTGTAAGACAGTCTTAGAAAATAATTATCTTACTTTTGAGGCTTCATAGCAGGATGTAATAAGGGATTAAAAGTTTGGGATAACTATTTCATTAAGCAACTGACCATCTCTACCAAAGTGGAAAGCAATTTTTTTTTATTTCAGCATATTACGGGGATGCAAATGTTTAGGTTACATATATTGCCTTTGCCCCACCTGAGTCAGAGCTTCAGGAGTGTCCATCCCCCAGATGGTGCACACCGCACCCATTAGGTGTGAATATACCCATCCCCTCCTTTGCCCTCCCATCTGCCCAACACCCGATGAATGTTACTACTATATGTGCACATAAGTGTTGATCAATTAATACCGATTTGATGGTGAGTACATGTGGTGCTTGTTTTTCCATTATTGTGATACTTAGTAGAATTGGCTCCAGCTCTATCCAGGATAATACAAGAGGTGCTAGATCACCATTGTTTTTTGTGGCTGAGTAGTACTCCATGGTATACATATACCATATTTTATTAATCCACTCATGTATTGATGGGCACTTGGGTTGTTTCCACATCTTTGCAATTGTGACTTGTGCTGCTATAAACATTCTAGTGCAGATGTCTTTTTTATAGAATGTCCTTCTATGATGTAATTTTACCTAATAAGAATAAATTATTTACACACATGACACCACAGAGCTAAGATTTCATTGAACAAAGAATAAGAAATGATTTACAAATCATCTGTTTGATTTTCATTTAATGTACTTTCTAATTGTGAAGCCTCTTAGATTTCTTTTGTCCCTAGCTTTATAGGCCAGGACTTCTTTTTATAACTGTCTAAAGGCAGAGAAAAGAGGAAGCAAGAAATATAGCTTGTTAGTCTAAGTAAACTCCTTACTTCAATAGATCTAGTCTGGGATAGTGTCAGAACCAGATATTTTCCACACCTTCCAGGAAGAAATAATTCAATCATTACTTTGATTAATTTAAGGAAAAATACCATAGCACTCCCAAGTGATCTTGAATTTGCTATGGCTTTTACACAATTATAAAAGATTCAACTTTATTCTTTCTAGCTTCTTTTACTATAAAACAGTATGAGGATTGAAAAAACTTTTAGGTCTCATTTCTAGACCTCTTGCTCTTACATAAAAATGTGGACTGTTAGGAAGATTTTTCCCTAGGAAAAGCAATTCTTTTTTATTCTTGAGTAAAGAATTGTAACTATGAATTCTGAAACTTCCAAAGAAACAATCTCTTGCAAATGGCAATATGCAAAAGTCTATAAACCTGTAGCTACTCCAGTATTTTTTCCTTCAGTCTTCTGAGAGAGGCTGTCTCAGCCACATACTCACTTTCAAGGCCTTTTCAATCATTTTGTTCTCTGCTAGGGCTGTGGGGAGGCACATCAAACACGCTGGTGCTCTGCGACAGTAGGGAGAAAGATACGAACAGCCACCCATGAATTATTTTTGCCCTAATTTATCCTCAGATGAAGAACATGGGCTTTGAAGTCAAACGGATGCTCTCAGAATTGTCTGATTCCATATGCTTGCTCTGGGCAATTTACTTAAATTCTTCGAATTTTCACTTTTTTTCAGGTATGAGATGGAGGTAAAAATAACTACCTTAGAAACTTGTTGTAAAGTATAAAATAAAAAATGTGAATTATTTAGCACAGTGCTTGGCATATAGTAAATTCTTAAAACAGAGCCTGTTCTAGGTCTACAAAGTCTTATCCAGAATCTCAAATCCCTGAAGCCTCACAGTTCAGTTCAGTTTTGTCTATTTCTTTCTTTTTGCAGATCTTAGAAATAAATCTCAGTGCTATCTACTCTGAATTAAGTAATACTTTCAGGGAGATATGGGGCATAATCAAATCCATAAGAGGATGCATTAGTATGTTTACAATGACATACACTTTTCTAGATAATGAGTAAAATGCAAAGTATTAGTGGGTTTATACACATTCAGGTCAGTTACAAAAAACTTAGTTTTCAGGCCATTTCAGATCTTGTAATTGTGGGTAAAAGAAAGTATACCTGTGTATCATAATCATGTCTACTGCCTCCTGACTGCTTCTCTTGCCTAAGTTGGCTTAAAATGCAAATCGGACCTCATCAGCGAAGTGCTGAAAAGCCACCAAGGTCTTCTCTTTGTCAACAGAGGCAGCTCCATACACTGAAACCGTGCATATCACCAACACTGTGTTTTCCCCCTAAGGCTCAAATCCACCCTCGGTCCCAGCAGTCCACCTTGCAACTCGCTGCACAAGCCGTTGTTTCATACATCCAATGACCCCGCTTTGCTATTCTTTCTCGAAAATTTGTTTGCTTTTTCCTTCCTGCTGCAACCCCTTCTCCTAGCTGACTCTGTCTATCTGTTGAAATAGCTCTCGTTCAGGTCCTCCAGCGGGGGGGGGGGGGGGTGTCTGTCTGACTTTCCTGCCCTATTTCTTTTTTGTTTCCATTGCGCCATGTGCACTAGTGCTTCTTAGCACGTACTGTTATTACTATTATCATGCCCCCCAAGAGCCTTTTAAATTTTCCTTTTCCAACTGTACTCCAAATCCATGAAATGTTAGTACTACAGAAATACTGTATTTCTCTTCATGTACTACATGTATATTTATATATAAAATCAGTAAGGTCTTTTGACCTACCTACCAAGAATCAATTTTTGCATACTCGGGAATGGCATTGGCCCCCACTAAGAATGCATGAGGCACATACATGGGCATGAAACACATAATATGCATGCTCTTCACACACTATGCAGCAACTTAGTACAGCTTTAAGCATATATTAAATTATTAATAAATATTTGTTGAAATGCATGGATTCTTCCTTTTTATTCTACTAAGGTACAAATGAAGATTATCATGTCCTTTCTGATCCATAGGCTATTGCTTTAGATAACTATACACTTTGGGGGGAATATTTGTTTTAATAGTTTCTTAGAGGTGATCTATGTTATTAATTTTTTTAAGAGAAAGAAAAAAGTGTCATTAGATAGTCTGTGTTCCTGAAAACTTTTTTAATTCTTTTTTTTTTTTTTTTTTTTTTTGAGACAGAGTGTCGCTTTGTTGCCCAGGCTAGAGTGAGTGCCGTGGCATCAGCCTAGCTCACAGCAACCTCAAACTCCTGGGCTTAAGCGATCCTCCTGCCTCAGCCTCCTGAGTAGCTGGGACTACAGGCATGCGCCACCATGCCCGGCTAATTTTTTCTACATATATTTTAGTTGGCCAGATAATTTCTTTCTATTTTTAGTAGAGACGGGGTCTCGCTCTTGCTCAGGCTGGTCTCGAACTCCTGACCTCGAGCAATCCACCCGCCTCGGCCTCCCAGAGTGCTAGGATTACAGGCGTGAGCCACCGCGCCCGGCCTAACCTTTTTAATTCTTAATAAGCATATGCAACAAATACTTATCCTCCAACTTATTTTTATTGAAAATTCTCTGTCTCTCACTCTCTTCTTTCATTTTCTCCTCCCTCTTTCTTCCTCACATTATAGAAGAGTAAATGGAAATTGACTCCAGGGAAAACATACAGACATTTGTACTTTAACATACCCTTCTGATATTTCTTACATATTTGGTTTGCTTTAATTTTCCCTTTGAGGTATTTATTGTTGATAAAATTCTTTTCCTTTAGAACATAAAGCATATAGACATAATTTTTTCCATATTTCTTTAAAAATGTGAAAATACCAAGAAAGTATATCGAAAGAAATAGTCATGTACTGCATAATGTTTTGGCCAATGATGAACTGCATAACATTAGTGGTCTCATAAGATTATAATACCATATTTTAACTGTACCTTCTCTATGTTTAGACATGGTTAGATGCACAAATGCTTTCCATTGTGTTACAATTCCCTGCAGTATTCACCCCAGTAACACGCTGTACAGGTTTGTAGCCTGGGATCAATAGGCTGTACCATATAGTCTAGGTGTGCAGTAGGCCATTCCCTCCAGGTGTGTGTCAGTACTCTATGATATTCACACAACAGTAGAATCCTAAGGACACATTTCTCCGAACATATCCCTGTCATTAAGCTACACATGACTTTCCTAATAAATTCTACCTTCATTAAAATATGATGCCCTATTTTCTCTAATGTAAAATTTGTGTTTGCTTTCTGAAATATTTTATAAGTATGAAATTATACAATGGATCATAACTAATTAATAAAATGTTGAATATTACATCTTCTCCTTAGAGGATACCTAGGTTCTTTCATTATTTGTATGAGTATGTTATCACTGTATGTGTGTGACAATATATGTGCATATGCTTGTGTGTGTAAATATGTATGTATACATACTTATATATACTCATATACTTAATATGTATATACAAAACATATATTTAATGTGCACATACATTAATATGTGTACATGTACATAAATGAATACATGCAGAAATATATTTGGTATCTATATACAAACCTATACATGCATGGGTGTGCACATGTATACATATATATGTACACAGAAGTCTTCATGTGTCCATGTGTGCCACACATATGTTTTTACACATGCATGTGTGCATATACAAGTATGCAGGCAAACATCTAAGTATATGCATACATATGTGTATGTATGTGTGTACATATCCATATACATGTATATACGAAATGCATCCATATAAGCATGTGTCTATATGTAGACATATACACACTTATATAGGATGTACATTTCTTAGGTTTACATATATTCCTCTAATTATAATAGTTAATAAATGTAATCAATATGAAACCTTATATTTCTAACCCCTTATGCATCACAATAATTTCCAATAAGGCAATTGCATATTTAAAACATGCATATTTCAACAGCTGACAATCCATTTGACAATTTCTTACATTTGATATCTGCCTTCATGGGCTCATCGGGTCAGTGTTAGAAATCACATCACGTGCATTCTAGTGAAGTCTTCCTTGAAACATGAGAAATTCTTTATAAAATTCTTTAAAAAATGCTTGGACAGTGTGTATCTTTATCTGTGTGACACTTATTAATAGTATAGAAAAAGATTTAAAAAGTGTGTATTTTGTTTCAATAAAATCTCAATAAATAGTAAACAGTTTTTTAAATAGACTACTCAGATGACATGGTGTTTGACTATCTTGGAGGAAATAAAGCAAATAATCTGATCATCCTGCTTTAATTTTAATGTTTGGAATTTTTACTTTAAAATAATAATAATTTTATATATGTATAGATATACCTGTACCCATAAATATGTCCATGTCTCCTCTATCTATTTATCAGTAATGGGAAGAGAGGGAGAGAGGAAGGACAGCCCCAGAGCTGGCTTCAGCATCCTCAGCGAACTCTGAGCCATGGGACAGTCATTGATCCTTGTCCTGTCCCCACAGCGTGAGTCTAGGAAAGTGCTTGGCCCTGTTCTGTCAGGACAGAGGAGTGCGGGTGATAGATGAGGGCTGTTGCAGACACGCACGTACGGGCCACTCTGCAGCCATCGTGTGTATGGAACAGCCGAGATTGATGAGGCACACCCGGCTCAGACCAGAGGTCCCCAGCTCACATCCATACCAGCCTATGTTGAGAAACCCATCTGCCTTGTGAACATAAGACAGGGCTAAAAGAGGACCGTTGTGCTTCTGCGATCTAGGTTTCTAGAATGGTCAATTAAATATTCTCAAGGATTGGATGTAAATATTTTGACTATATTATTGAATGAAGGAAAATGTAAAATTGGTGGAAGTAAAATGGGAGTGTTCCAAGAGCATACTTGGAATAGAACCAGTAAGCATGAACCCATACACATGCACACATACATGCGCACACACATGCACACACATGCGCACACACATGCACGCACACATGCACGCACACATGCGCACACATGCACACACATGCACACACACATGTGCACATCATCAATCACATTAAACTAACAAGTCTATCTGAAGGCAAGGTCTATTTTTCACCCATGCTTGTATTTCTAACCATATTGTACAAAACATATCAAAAAGTGTTTATTACATGAGGGAATTAATATCACATTGTATTTTTTTTCAAAGTGTTATACAAGGAGCAACTGAATTGGAATCAACCAGAGTACTGTTAAAATAAAAATTCCTGAACCTCATCACATACATACTCTATGAAGATTTCTATGACCCAACTTGAGGAATGTGCATTTTAACAAGTATCTCAGGCAGTATTGTTTATAATTTGGGAATTTATAGAGAGAGCTAGAGAGACAGAGAGAGAGAAGGAGAGAGGGAAAGAGGGAGAGAGATTGAGATCATAGTCTTTACTATATTTGGATTTAGGTTAAGGAAATATTGACAGAAATGCAGAGTATAAAAATTTCAACATGACATAAAAATGGAAATAGCTAATTAACCTTAAAAAATATCTCTTTGAAAAGAGATGAAAAAATCATTTGGTATTTATCATGACAATAATTTTACCTGCGTTAGAAAATAGACCATAACTGATAATAGGAAAACCAGCACTTAATGCCTGCCAGTGTAGTTTAATAAACGGTTTACAGCTACAATATTTTACATAAGGCAAAATGTAGTAAGAATTATTTAACCTACTTATAAATATTCTCTACTTTTTAGTCAATTTTTAAACTGCTGAAATACAAGTAGAATCAACTTACTATATAAAGGTACCTTTAGCTGCTTCTATGAAGCAAACCTGAGGGAATTTAGGAACCAAGGCAACTGTAACTTGAAGCACTAATTACCGCAGGGCACATCTCGCAAAGGTTTTGTGAAGAGCAAACAAGCCGTGTGTGCCCTGAGCGTCTTGCTCCAGCCCCGGCTACCTGTGTCCCCAGCAGCCTCCTCCCAGGCTGAGATAATAGGGTTCGCCCCGTCCATCCGCTGCTCCCGCTCAGGCTTTGCAGCCAGTGCTGCTGCTCACAGCCACAGAGCAGTTCCGTATTCTTAATCCAGTTACATAGCACAGTTATCTGGGGAACATTTCAAACCATACCAATGCATGGGCTCCACTCTCAGAAATTCTGATTTAACTACTCCGGAATGGAAGCAGAACACCATTTTTCAAGTTATCCTAAATGGTACTAAAGTGTAACCACAGTTGAGAAACATTAGCAGAAAAGAAACTTTAAGGTGAAGAACAATATGCAAGAACATAAAAGCTTTAGCTGGCTTTATAAGTCAAACTATATTTTCTAATTCCAAGCTATAAATCACAACACGGTCTCTAAGGTACCTTAATACCCTCTTGTCTGGAGAAGAAAAGGTACATATACCATGTTTAATTGACTTATGCAATAATTATTATTTATAAACAAAGAAGGAAAATAATTCCTATTTTGTTCTGAAATCTTCCTCTGCTTTTGTGTGCTATTACTGAGACTATGAATGCCATGTATCCGCATCCCTTGCTCAGGGTTTGGGACAGAACGAGGTCTCTTGCTTTAGAAGACCTTCTACAGATTTTGAATTCCAGACAACATATCATAAAATTTCTGATTTGTGACAATAAGAGTTTTCTCTTTTAGGTCTTAGATCAGTTGAGGGAAACAAGAGAATCTGAAGATGAATTCTTAAATGATCTGAAAGCAGTACTCAATCGCCCCGCATCCGTCCTGAGCCTTTAACGTTTGTATTGCTGTAGTGGGCTGACAAACCTATTGCGACACTTCCTCTCGTCTTGCCTTTTCACCTCTGGCTCCCAGGCAAACGTGAAAGCTGGCAGCTCACTCGGGGTGCCTACCACAAGGCCCCCTTCCTTTTTGGAATGGTTATTGGGCCAATAAGACACAAAAACAAATGCAGCATCATTTGCTTGTATAATTCCTTATCTATTGTGTCGCCTTCCTTGGTAACTAACACCTGTCTGACTTGTTTCCATTTCTAGCTGTTGGTGACTAGTTCCAGACTTGCTGTTGCTCCTTGAAATACAGCTGATGTCACTGTCCCCTTCTCAAATAATAAAATTGTAGCAAACTGAAGCATCTCTCAGACCAGCAATGTGCTAAGGGAACTGTTTGTTTATTTATTGATTTACATTTTTATTTTTTTAGAGGTTGGAAACCACTGACTGCTAGGTGGTTTCCCTGTAATGTAGGGATAAGACAGAGAAGGAAGGTCGAGAGAGCCTGACCGCAGCCACTTTGACCTATACCAGATCCTAACCGCCCTGAACAAGGAAGGTGCCAGCCGGTTGCCAGCCCCTGACCTCCTGACGATGGAGGAATTACTAAACGGGATGCCTTACAGACGATTCGTGCTTACCTTTCTGTGACAACAGTTTATGATTACACTTTATGGCTAGACCACAAGGCAATGTTGGTCATGTATGGCTGTAGCATTCAGAGTTAAAAGAATTTTAGAATTTCAAATCTAATGCTCTTTAAAGATAGAAACTGTGTTTTTCATGATTAAATACTGGGAATGTTACACAAGGTTTGGATCTGGTTAGGTGATCAGGAAATATTTGTTGCATAAATGAATATATAAATGAAGTATAAACTATATGAAGATAAATTAGTTATGATCATATTAGGAAATCAATAGCACTTACATAACTAAATGATCTCAGGTAGGTTCCTATATACACCTCTTTCTGTGTAAATTAGTATATAGTAGTAATCTCTTCTGCTAGGTTATATATTTCAGGCTGAATGAGATGTATAAAAGGGCTAATTTCTTGTCTATTATTTTTCTTTTTCATACCCCTGTACTGAACCTCAAACATGGTCAGTCTCTCACAAATGAACCAGTTTTTCTGCTGAAATGCCAAAAATACCTTACTGAACATGTTTGCTTTTCACAAACCTACTTAATAAATACAAAAAAGTGGGACTATGAAAGACTGCTCAGCACTTATGGAATTTTGTACCCAGGGCACTAACAAGAGAACAACATTCTTACTAACGACACCGCCACAGCTAGATGGCTGTCACCACTTGCACATGGCAGTCATCAATTCTTAGCTGCTCCCTTCTTCAAACTGTGAATGCATATAGAGACACTCTCTGTAATACAGACAACTTTCATGAAAATTAAAATTAAAATTAATCTTATGTGGGAGTGATAGTGTAGACTTTTCAATCAATCATTTTTTTTAATTTGGAGAGGGGACAGTAATTTATTTACAGCTGCTTCCTCTGCCATCTCTCAGATAGTAAACAGAGTGCAAAGTGTGGCAATCCTTGATGCCACTAAACAAGCTGCTTTGTGAAATAAAGAAAGATATGGCTTTAGGATTTGAATTTTTAAATGAGCACTTCATATACTGCTAGAATTTCTCTTTAGTTTTGAGAAAGCTTGGCCTAATCACTTAAAATATTAATCTTCTAGGGAAAAATATGAACACACTGACATGACTTCTGCATCATGCTGACATAATTTTCCTATTTACCAATTTCAAGTGAGCTAATCAGTGTTAGCATAAACAAAACTGTAATTTTGCAGCACAGCAGAACAGAGCGTGCTTTAGAATGTTTTCTGGACCTCGCCGTGAGAACAGCTGCTTTTCCTCTGGGAGGATAGCAGTGAGCGAAGTAAATAGGTCGCTGCATTCACAGAGAGTGCGTTCTGGTTGGGGGAAAGGAACAATCCATCCAATTGATCTATCAATTAATGCCTATTAGAAAAGTATCAGGTGGCAACATGTGCTCTGAAGAGAAATAATGTACTAGTGACATTTTGGCTATAAACTGAATGACAAGATGCAAACAGATGGGAAGACTGGGTTAGGATAGCCTGGACAGAGAAAAAAGCTAGTGAAAAGACAAAAATTGGGAAAGAACATGGAGAATTTGAGAAAACTACGGAGGTCTGTGTGGCTAGAATTTAGTGTCCTGGGGTGGGGAGGAGGAACGGTAAGACAGAAGGTCAGGGAAGTGGCAAGGTCAGATTGTGTTAGATTTTTTAAAGCCAGGTTAAAGTGTTTGGATTTAATATACATTTATGCCAATTACTTATTAATTTGAATGATTTAAGTAGGGAACTAAAATAGTTTGACCTATGGTTTTAAAATATCCCTCTAGTCGCTGTGAGGATGATGGATTGTAGAAGCAGGAGTAAAGTGAACCAGTTAGGAGGTTATTCTAGAAGTTCAGATGAACAATGATGGAGCTTGGGACTAGGGTGATCATAGTTGTGACGGGGAGAAATCAATACATTCATAAGGTAGTTATACGTGGAGAGGATAGTTGTTGCTGCTAGAGTGGATTTCCAGAAAAAATAGAAGAAATAGTGAAGTCAGGATAACTCTTAGGCTTGAAAAGTCAGGTAGATCATGGTGATTTTCACAGAGAATGGGGGATTTTGGCCGTTGTGAACTATTTAGTGAAATGGGCATAGTATGTTGTTAAGTAAAAGCACTTTGTAAATTTATATGTAACTTATGATCTCAACTCTATTGTAAAAATACTCTACATATATGCACATGCCTAGAAGTGGAAGATATGTACTAAAACTATCTGCATTAACACAATGCCTGCAAATAGCAAATGCCAAAATATTAGTTAAAAATGGATATTGTTTATTTTTCTCTCTTCAATCTTTCTTAATTGCCTACCCTGGTTTCCCACTTGCTTAATTTTCTTTCTAATTTAAAATACATATATAGTATATTTATAATTTCAATTATAAAAGTAAAATGTGGTCATTAGAGAACACCTAGAAAAATATCAAAGCACAAAGAATAAAATAAAAATTACCTATAGTCTCACAATTACCCAGATGTGCTCAGTGTTAAAGTTTGCTGTATATATTTTCAAAGCAGTTACTGTATGTGTGAATATACGTAGTATGTATGTGTGTGTGTGTGTATACATATATATGTACCAAAAGAGAAAAGTAAAAAGATAAAAAGAAAACAGGCAATAGTTGTTGGAAATACTTAGAGGTAACTAATTTCTTTAGTGGAATAAAGGCCCACTTTATTTGGTCTATTTGGAAGTCGATACCAATCATTTCCCATAGCCAAAAATAACATTTTAAAATATTTACTTTCTATCCTTGATATTTTGTCAAAACACTATTATCTTTAGCTCCTTCAACTAACTCAACAGGTTCTTCCAATGATTTTTCTGTTTGCTTGTCAGTACAGTGATTTACAGAAAAATAAATAAATGGTGTCGATGAAACTATTTTCATGTACCTACAAACAGAATTGTGATGACCCCAGTGATTTGAAGCGCTGGAGGGCTATTTGAGTCAGTGAGCAATAAACTAAGCAGTGACCTAAGCACTTTTGTCAGAGGTAGCATAATTGTATATTTGCAGAAATTTTTTGATTCATATACCAACTTCCTGGGGAAAATGAATCTTATGGTCACTTTTGACATTAAACAGTTGTTTAAAATATAAAATTATCTCTTAAGGACAAAAGACCCCACAACACAGCTGTTTGAGGATGTGTTATATAAAATTAATTTCTATTGTGTTTGAATTTCTATCATTCATTTTAGTTATAATTTAACAAATTTTATTAAATGACTTAATAATTTCCAAAGCCAATCAAGAATTTGAACACATAAATGAAAGCACAGCTACTATAAAATCCCATCTGAAACAGGGGAAAACTCCAAACTGGTGGTTCCATGTTAGAAAATAGTTGATGATGATCATTAAACCATTTGAATAATTTAAGGCATGCCAGAATTATAAGGAATTGATAATATTTGTCTTTTCTCTTATTGGAATTAAAAACCAGTGCACTCTGAGATATATATATGACTGTTTAAAAAGGAGCTTGTAGGACAAATTGGCTTTAAATCCTTTGTACTACTGTTACTCCTCTTCTAATGTCTTTATTATTCTGCTCTGTAAGAGGGTCTAAAATATTGTTCGCATGAAACATAATTTTATACTTTACAAAAGAGGTGAAAATGTTTAGTAGGTGACTAAAAGCAAACACTCCAGGCCCTGTGTGGGCAGGTGGGTGTGGGGGGTTCACAAACTTCTAAGGGCTCAGAGGAAGGAAGTTCTCTGCATCAGGACAAAGAGCAAAGAGAAGACAAAGCAAGAGGGCTTGTGTCTCATCAGAATTTGAAAGGCAGAGTTGAGTTAAAAACAGCCTCACTCTTCATTAATTTATCATATACACTATTTTGTACTTCAGTTATACTGAGGACTACGTATTGTTTTTCTTTTTCCTTTATTGTAAATTGTCCTAAATTTGGCACTTCTTATTCTTGGCATTTTCCAGCACAAATGAGAGCTGGGTCATCAAGAGCCAGCACTCCTTTCCGTGTGAGTATAGCTAAGATCCTGTGTAAATTAATAGAAGCTATTTTTAACAGAATGTTGATTTCTTATCATAAAGAAATCTATAGTATGAACAGTAGTGAGATTCTCTGACTAATCTCTGTCTTGCGATTGTAATTGTTGACCTGGCTGACGGGTTATTTAGAAGCTGCAGGTGAGCAATGCGCAGATGTAGCTGCATTTCAGTGTGTATCAGTGTTTGGATTCTGGATTCATCAACAGAAACTCATCCAAACAATTAAAGTTTTCTTCACCGGCAATACGTACCTTCATTTTAATACCTATAGGAATTGTCTCTACCAGCTTCTAAAGCAAACAGACAATTCAAAGAAAGCCAGAGAATAATGTGTGTTTAGTGACATATATTTCATTGATAACTAACTGTGCCTCAAGACGACATATTTGAAACAGATGTGCTGATTGTGTTACAGTCTTGGATTCTCAGAGAACGTGAATGGATGTGCATGTCTATTAGGATCACAGTGTGACCTCCTAGTCCCATGCAAGCTTGCAGAATGACATGAGATGTGTCACTTCAGAAATGCCACCCATTGTACCAATTGATACTCAGTATTATCTTAGCCATGTATAAAATAATGGCAGAGCTTATTATGTATTACTGTCATTTCTCTTTTTCAGCCTGTCACTGTGAAATGGACTATCTTAATTTACACCGGATTTCCACATGTTAGTCACATATCTTACTAGTCTGTGACATTTACCTGTCTTGACATTGGTCATGACATTCTTATGACAATCCGTTTCATTGTTTAAAATAGATTTCTTCTTTTTTGCTGAGGTCTCTTTCCCACCTCCAACCCAGGAATGATGTTCTTCCTCTAGTCATCTTTCAAGGCCTGATTTAATTCCTACCTCCCTCTAGGGTGCTGTCTCTGATCATGCTATTCTGCACTTTCCTTCTCATTTTTCAACTTCTATGACACATCCTATGAGCCTCCATCATTTAGTAATATTTTTAATTTAAATTGTAAAATACAGTATCTTTATTCTGATTTTGTAAGTAAGATAATGCTTATCATTGTAGTAACAACCTGTTCTTATCACTCCAAGCTTTTTGTAGACTTTTCTGTTCACACACAAGCACTAATATTAAGTTAACTTTAGGCCCCACAATCATGTGAGCCAGTTCTTTAAAGTAAATCTCTCTAAAATACAGGCACATCCAGTTGGTTTTGTTTCGCCAGACAGCCCTGACTAATACAAGCTTTGGTCACATCATTCTGGCCCCAACATATCTTTATTTCAAAAGAGGTGCTTGGTATTTAGAATAATCAGAAGACCGAATTTTATTTAACTGTGCTGTGCAGCATACTCCAGGTGTTGGTTATGTTTGTGGAACCCTTCTGAATAATGACCAAAGCGATTCATAAAACAAGAGTTGCTGTGTTTTGTACCAAGTTCCCATTTTATTTCGGCCAAAATTTTCCAAGCATGGCTTACTGTTGGAACCAAATGGGGCTCTCTAATGCCAATCTGTCCTGCAGCTTCCCAGGAAGATTGGCATAGGCCTCTACCTCCCCACGATAACCTAGACCGACTGGGGACTGCTCTAGCCAGTCCCATTCTCACTTCTAGGGCCTTTTTGCCCGGAGACAGGAGAGAGTTAGTGATCCTTAGGAGGAGGGAAAAGAGAAGCAGTAGGAGGCTGCCAGGATACAAAGGAGCTGGCTCCATGCTAGACAGAGCTCCTCTAAGGGCTGGGCTCTTGCTGTGCCTCCACACAGCTGCTGTGAGGTTACTAATGCAGCCTGCTCAACGTCCAAATCCTCCTACAGTCCAGGAATGTTACTAAGAGAGGTAGTCTCTGCTTTTCTGCACTTTCATGATCATTGTTGAAATAGTCATTAGCTGACTGAAATAATCTCACTGTGTATTTTTTCCTTCCAATAGGTAGGAAATAATATATTATGCTTAAAAATATTTGAAGGCATCTTTGAACAGTCAGAAAACCCTATGAGGACTGTTCATTTTAAAAGCATTACATTGTTCTTTGTCAAATACATTTTATTCTTTGTAAAAATAAAGACTATGAATCTCTTTCATAAAAAAGAGGTAGAATTTCTCTTTTTTAGTAGTTAAAGGTGACATTTTTCAAGCAGTTGTGTATGAATTTGGAAAATCATTCTATCAGCATTCATTAATTTACTAATTTACAGCATCATGACTTGGATGAAAAATAAGTTAAACATAATTTATAATGGTTTAACTTGTTGACTAGGAGTTTATGTGTGACTACTTATTCTGACATGAGAGTTTATTGAAAATGGAAGGGAGCAAGAATCACCTGCATCTGTCTATCTAGGTACACACACACACACACACACACACACACACACACACACACACACACACACACATACATACACCCATATCTAAAGCGATGTCTATAACCATCTACTGGAGAGGGGTGGGGAGGCCTAGCTTGATTCTGCGAATCCCTGCTGGTGGAATTTAACTCTTCTGATGAACCAGCCTGAAAGTATCTGCTGGTTTAAAGTTATTTTCCTAAGGGCATTCACAGATTTGCGCTGTTCCCAGGCAACTAGTGGGGTGGAGGCAGCAAGATGTAGGGAACTTGGCATTAGGCTTTGGGACCTCATCACATACAGAAGAATTCTATGTAGAACAGCCCACTGGTGTCTATCTGATACTGGTTTCCAGTCTGATTTGAGAATCTTACAGCTGAGTCCTTTTAATAGAAACACTGTTTGAGGGGGCTATTTTGTATGAGGGTCTCTATGAGAGAGGGAACTGCAAGCTTTGCTAGTAGTTGCTTAGACAAAGTACAGCACAAGGTAGGGGAGAGGCATCCTCCCACTTCTCTAAGGAGCCACTAAGTGGAGGGCTCTGAAAAATGCAGGATGAGGCCTTAGCAACGTGATGGTGCATCAGGGACAGGGTTGTGGCAGTGAGATACTGGACTCGAGTGACTGTCAAACATTAGCTGTCAGCACCGCGGTCAGAGTAAGTGTCTGGTGAACTTGCAATGTGACCTCCACGGGGCTCAGAAATCTGGTGAGGTTTTGCAGAGAAGAGGTGAAGGGGCCTATATGTAGTGGAGAGCAGAAGTCAGAGAAATGGAGTCATCACTCTTAACCTTTGCAGATGGATGAGGCAAAGGCAAACACAGGTTACATACGTTAAAAATGGCAACTAATAGAAGTAGGAAAAGTTAATAGAGAGAAGACTAAGCAATGCATAAAAACGAGGTTAACCCAGAACTCACTGGCATTATGGTGTTGGCATTAACTTGACTATGTGTGTGTGTATAGTATATGCTATATAAAACCTCTTGACTTCATATATATAAGATACATAAATCATTTGACATTTCCAGATTTGATTCCTCATGTTAAACTAAGATTAATATTTGACCATCCCTACTTCATTGGGATGTGAGAAACATGGAAACAATGTGTAAGAAATCACCAACCATTTTAAGTCACTATGCATATAGGCAGAATGAAATGAGAGAAATTGTAGAACAAGGTAAAGAGTAAAGGATTTGTAGTAGAAAATGCTAGGTCTTTGTCAAATGTGTGATGCTGACATTCCAAGTTTGGATAACACATTTAATGCCTTTGTTTTGATTATAAAAATATCATAATGTATATGTCAGAAGGTTTATAAAGTATTTTAAGTTGTATAAAAGTAATTCTATTACTACAAACACAAGAATATTAAATATCAATCTAGTATAACAATTAAATATAAACCCGATAATTTGTTTTTAATAGCTTATTCTTAAAAATTTCTTTGTTTATAAAAGCTTTGCCACAATTTTAAGTTACTCCTTAATGATTATTATTTCTTAAAACAAATAAAAAATAATTCTATGTGCTTCAGTGGATTCTACTCATAATGTGTGTATCCAAATTAATATCTACTGCCAAATTCTATTAGACTGGTATCTGGGTCAATGTCTATTAAGTTAATCAGCCATTCTAGTCCAATAATGAATTTGGATCCCTGAGGCTCAGTTGGTCACCATGGAAATTCAAGTCATTATTAAATGCCTGATAATACTAATTCCATTGTACTCTCCTGTTCGTACCACACAGTCCCCAAACACCATATTGAATTAAAGTCTCTATTAAATGTTATATTCCCATTTTGTTACAATATCTATGTCTTATAAACAATGCAAGTTTATCAGACATCATTTTGGGCAGAGAAGTTTTTCTTTAAAATAATATGATCCCAGTTCTGACTTCCTAGCATTTTTGAGGACCACTTATGTCATGTTTCTGTGACTATGAAGTGTCAGAAGGAACAGTGGCCTCTGTGTGGTGTGAAGGCTACTCAGAAACCACTGCTAGTCAGTCAAAGAGCATCAAGTCAAAGATTTATGGTTCTTAAGTCAGTTTCTGGAAAGTGTTGTCCTACGTCCTCACAGCTGGCATTGCTCCTTCTCTAGGGGATAAACACACACGTTTCTCTTTAGGTAACAGAGCCAAGAAGGCCCATAACTTATCACTGACAAATCTGCGCCAGACACTGGAGATGGATTGTGGAGGATGTTCAAGTAATCACTTGAATCGCTGTCAAGTTATATCTCAGACAGAATGCTTCGCTTTAATGATAATCTAGGCTTGAATCATTTGCAGTCCCCCAAATCGTGGGAGGCTCTCTAAGTTTAGCATTACCACATTGCAAAAACTTTGTTAATATCATAATGATGACATCACAGTCCCTGATCATCAAAAATTTGTTCTCTAATTTTAGTTCTCTTACTCTTCTTCCTAAAACATATACATGCTACATAAGTAATATGTAAACTATAACTTTAAATGGAAGGATAACTTTAACCTCTCCTAAAGCGTAAAGCGACAGCAACAGTAGCAAATCTAACTTTGTGGAGTTTCCAGAGCAGAGTTACTATTAGCGGGAAGATTAGCATTGGAGTTAAAGGAAAAAATATTAGATACAGTGGGCATTGTATCTGTTTTCTGTGTGACAAGTTGCTAGAAAATACAGATTTACATTTCACCCTGCCTTAACAGCTCTACAGGAAAAGGTTAAAATTGAGGAAAATAAAGTTGCGTAAAAGACTTTAGGAAAATGAATGGCAGGAGTAAAATCTATTTAACCTTGGTCTACTTGATCCATTTGGATTCAAACCCTTTGCTTGCTTGGATGTTTCTCATCTGTTTCTTCTGGGCTCTTATCAGACACTATCTTCCTTCAGCAGAATATTTTCCTGTTTCTTCATGACCAAGAGTTATCATCTACTCTCATGGCTCCTCTCAAATGTGGGGCATTTACAGCAGGAAACAATTTGATAATAATCGCAACTACCACCATATGAAAGGGATTTTTGACAAAGCGTAAATATAACACTAAGAAGGGAACAGGTTTCGGGCAGAAACTCACAAAATGTTTGTCTTATAATATAAATCCTGAAGAGACAGCTCTACTTGAAGTACAAGTTAATATGAAACCCCAAGTGAAAATTTTTGGGAGAGTTTGTGTCAGTTGACTAGATTTGAAGGCATGAAAAAAATTATGATGGCTAATTCAAGTTATAGTCACATTACCACAGGAATCAGGGTTATGTGACTATATATTAATAAATACCATTGAGCACAAACTAAAGGCCAGATATTTTAATTGTAGAGTTTCATTAACACTTAAAATAACTCTGAGATAGGTGGTATCATTAAACCACATAGTACTAGTGAGAAAAAATAAGGTTAATTAATCTCATGCATACTTGCCCATGGGAATGTGATATTTCTAAACACAGAGATATTCTGAGCTTTGCAACAAATAGTTAAGCTGAATTATTTTTAAAAGCCAGTGTTGTAAATATTTTTAATACAAACTAATTGCAGTTAATAAATCTCCTGAGATATTTCTACCCTGTTATTTCCATATTGTAAGATTAAAGTGATTTTTCTCTAGATAACTGTCACCCAATTTAGTCTCAGCTAAGTTTTGTTCTATTTTCAGACACATAAATCTCAACAAAATACTCACAATCTCTACACCTCCATTTTACATTTAAACTATAATGCAATTACTGTTAAAGGAAATATTTCATTAAAAGTTAATTTTAATCTAATGAATAGTAATGAATGTTATTTTGATAATACTTCCTAAAGTTGACCTCCTAACAAATCTCATTATGACATTTATTGAGAGCACATCATAGATATATAAATTAGAGTGAGCCCTTTAACAAAAAGCAATGTTTCATTATTGACAGTAATAAAAAAAGATGCTAGACGATGTTTTTAAGAGACATGAGGCATCAATAAAAGATGACCAGGAGCCATTGTAGTTATAGAAAAATTATCATTTTTGTACTTTCTAAAATCAATATAGTTAATCTATCCCAAATGGAGCACATTTCTGTTTCCAGTTCTGTTTATTTGGAAGTCTTGTTCAATTACATAGGCTAAAGACATCTAACAGCAAAATAGATCCCCCCTCAGCACTGAAGTGTGATGCTGTTTAAAGGAACTCAGGAAACCCTACTGTTAATCATTTAAAGAATGGTAAATTCCTACCCCTCAAATTGGGTTTTAGTGCTCACCCTTTACATGGATGGCACAGGAATTTGCAGCAATTAGTAAGAAACCTCAGGAACTTCAATCATGAGGTTTAAGGGGGTATGAGATGCAATATCCAGAAAAGAAAAACAGCAATTGTTGTGCATCAGGTTTGTACAATGCTTTCCTAATGTGGAGGTGCCGTTATTCCAAAAGCTCAATTCAAATGATGCAAGAGAATGTTCTGACTTAGAGCCCTTGGGCAAGTGGTTATATTTCATGGAATCGCAATTTTTAACTCGTTAAACTTAAATACATATTTGTGTAAATAGAGATGGAAAGATAATTGTTAGAAAGAAAATTAAATTGGTTAAAGGAAAAAGTGAATGAATGGGAATATATCTGTACGTGATAGTGCAATGATTGGTGGGCCTTGCTAAGCTGGTGATACATGATCTGGGGACCTACTAAGGGAAGAGTAGGTTTGTGAAATTATAGATGAAAAGTGTTCAAGGCAGCAGGAACAGCAAGTGAAAAATCCTAGAACGTGTTTAGCATATTAAGGAAGAATAAGGAGCCCAGTGTGGCCAGTGGAGAGACCGAAGGCCAATCAATAGGAGATGAGGCCAGAGACACGGCTCATGCATAGATCATGCTGGGCCTCCTTGATCAAGGAATAAACTTGGATTTATTTTTGAGTATGATTATCAGTCTTTGTGGGTATTTGAGGAGAGGAGTGAAATGATCTGATTATGCATCTTTAGAAGATCACTCTGGTTCCTCTTTAAAGAGCTCTGGGGCAAGGAGACCAGTTAGGAGGCTATTGGAGTCGTTTAGGCAAGAGACATTGGTGGTTTGGATCAGAATGGCCATGGTGTCAATATACAGTGAAGGCTCCTACGACTGTGCTACATGCTTCTCAATAGCTACTGTAGTGCATTTTTTTCTAAAATTTTCTCCCAGAGCTTGGTATAGTATTTGGCATTTAAAAATATTTCTTGAACGAACAAATGAATAAAATGACAGAGGACTCAATAAAAAACTTGGATATTCAAACTGACAAGATTAACTAAGACAAATAGAAGTAGTAAAAAAGTTAGACATCACTTCATAAAATTCCTGAGGCTTATGGTAGAATGCATAGGTTGATAATATGAGGGTAAAACCTGTTGCAAAAAGATCAAATAGAAGGGTTGAAAATAGCTTTTCTTTTTTTTTTTTTATGGCATGCACTCATATTTTAATCCGAAAACCAGTTGTAAATGCAGTGATATATTTTGAGTTAAAATGAAAATAAGACTAGACAAGAAATATTTTCAAATTTCAAAACTAAAGATAAGTGCTTTCTAGAAATACGTATCACTTGTATTAATAATGATATTATAAAACACATGCACACCACACACATACCACTGTGGATAGATTATTTAAAATGTATATTTAAAAAAATTGAAAAATAAAATGTATATTTTTATCATTTAAAGCAGAATTAGGCAGCATCACAGATAAATTAAGAAGCAATTATCCAAACTAATTGCATTTTCCTCCTCAACTTTTAGCATGGATTGATAGATCCATAGTTCAGGGAAATACCATAGGCAAAGTCTACATTTATTTAAAAGATTATATTGTTGTTTTTATTAATAAAAAATTATATATGAAGAAATTTCAGCCAGATAGCTGCTATAACAAAAACACTAAATATATATTGAATAACAGACCAATATCAAATTGTACATTGTCTTTCATATTGTATCAAAGCAATTTGTATTTAAATTCTTTCCCTTCAACTTTTAATAATAATTTGAATGAATATTCAAAGATCATGCTTTTCACTTTTTTAATAAAATATAACTGAGAGGCATAGCTGAACTGTTAAAAGAGAAAATTTAGTGTCAATAAATTTTCAAAGGACATGAAACTAGGAAAATGAACTGTAATGGGATTACACATAGAAAATGTGTGATTACAAATAAAATGCCTGAAGTATCACTAGATTAGTAGCAATCCATGAGAAAGAAAATCAAGGTTAATTGGATAAAAGTATAACTTTAGTTGATACCAGCATATATGCCTTTGTGCTTTAAAATTTGGTTTGCCTCTCCTTGGGAGTCCTCCTCACCCTGCAACACTGGGTTTGAAACCTTCTTCTGCAGGTAAATTGGTTCAGTTAATGCCAACCCCAAAACAATGAAGTATAAGATTATGAAATACTAAAAACTCTACATTTCTTTGAACATTAGTTAGAATCCTTTTAACAAATTTGAATAACCTTTGTAATTTAGCTTTATCTCTAAAGGTACAGATATGCCAGAAAAGAATCCTGATACTACACACAAAGTTTCGGGGTCTACCCTGAAATTGCTCTTTTCCTGTTTTTTGAATGCAAGAAATCTCCACTTCCTCAACGGTGGAAGCAATATCTTCTTTTTCTTATTATTCACCTGTGGTGTTTAACAACGTGCCCTCACCTCACAGACCACCTACTTATTAGAAACAAGTATTTAAAGAATCTGATATCTCAAAAATCACCAAATATGCCACAAAGATGTAATTGCCAGAACAGGGACATCTTTGGGACAAGCTTCTTTAATGAAGTTGGGAGAGGGGAGCTTTATTTGGAGAAAAGGAATGAAAGAGGAAAACGAAAGAAGTCTATAGCAAGGTCAGCCACACCTGACACAGAGCTAAGAACGCTTCCCAGCCCGGGACAATTTCATAACTATTTAAACATTCCTACCCCGGTCATCCTGCAGGGATGAGCTAAGAGGAAGGCTGGCAGGGGGACCTCACACTGTGGCCAGGCACAGTTCTGCTGCTGATTTGACCTGGAATGCAGTGTCTCAGTGCCGCTCAGCTGTCTTTACCAAACAGGAGCTGGTCGATTTCTGTGGCGTCCTCATTAGGGAAAAACAGAGCTCTTCTGGCCAAGTGAGAGAATATGGGCTTCCTGTAATTTTTCATTCGCTTTCACTGGATTTCTACTTAGATACCCTTCAGAATCCTTGTTTCCAAAAACTGAATTTTTCAGTCCTTGTAGAAGGGCTTATTCTTTCCTGTTCCTTTGCCCTGTAGCTCTGGCCCAGGACTAGAATTCTGTGAACATGTACAGACCTAACTGGTTTCATCGAAGTGCCTGCTTGTTTATCCAAGCGTTCCAACCTCGGGTCCCCAGCTGCTGTGACCCACTGACTTGCTGTGGCCCCTGCCCTCCCCACCACCAATGTCTAGAAATTACTTCAGAAATTAGATACTTTTCCTCATTGGTTAGATACGCTTCCGTCCTAATGAGTGATTCTTGCTCAAGATATATATCCACCAGGTCAAGTCTCATCGATAAACCCCAAGATAACCCCAGAAATTATTAAAAAGCAGTTTGGAAATATAACATAGTATAGGTTCCTAGAATTTTAATGACCTCTACTGCAGCTGATATTGGCAGGGTTATTAGTTATGTTTTTGGTGTCTGAAATTTGAAGTCATTTTGGTTCTGTCCAGTTTGAGCTCCAATATACCCATGAGATGTACTTTACTGTGTGCAGAAGAAATACTCATTAGAGACCCTTTAAGTGACAAACGAGATGCTGCAGTGAGTACAGTAGAACTGCGGCTGACACTGAACTTCATACCTGAGCGCATAGCCTCTTTCTGAATGCTTTCATAGTCATGCCAGTCCTTTCTTCTCAAACCATCTGTCCATGCATAGAATTGCCCATCTCCCAGGCCCAGTGGAAATGTCTGTGGAAAAGGAAAGTATTCAAGCATAAAAAGGAGGCAGTTCCTTTCGCATGGTAGGTAAACACAGCCAGGCACATAATAGGCAGTCAAAGAATATTTGTTGAATAAGTGATTCCTCAGATAGTGAAAACAAAGCTATTGCTAGGGACCAGATTAATACATATTTTAAATCCTTTTATTTAACCTTTAAAATGAAAGCATGCCTCTCACATAGCCCCTGCCATTCTCTATTTTATTTTATCCAGAGACATTAATAATTCAGTATTTTACCTCCAAGCATAAACACCTAGCTATTTTTATTCACCCAAAGTATAAATATTGGTAATGCTACTAATTCTGGTGTTAAATTAATTTTTTTGTGATTAGTACAGTTTCATTTTAATCAAGCGTATTTGAATGGCTTTATAATAACAGCAACTGTTCATTGAATGCTCAGTATGTGCCAGGTCCTACGTCAAATACTCTCTGCATAGAAGTTTGTTTCATCTTTATAATCATTGTGGGTTATAAATCCCCATTTTTCTGTCAAGTAAACTGAGGCTCACAGAACTACAATTACTTGAATTAAACCATAGTTGACAAAGCCAGGATTTGGATCAGTTCTGTTAAGACCAAAATTGTGGACTGAACAAGTATTGAACACTGTCTCCCATCTAGAATTCAGCCGAAACATAGAGCTTGTTTATACTAGCGCGGAAATAACCACCCACTCATCCACTGCACTCCCAACATATGCTTCATGCTTTTCCAAAACCCAATACATTGTAATGTCAACTTGAAAATTATTTCAGCAGAAGCTACTTCCTTTTTTAAGGCATTTATTTCTGGTAATAAGAAAGAAAAAATGTTTTCAGTAAAATTTATCTTCACAATGTTAATAGTTAAGATAATGTACAATAAACGTTTTCACATTCACTGACTACTTTTATGAAGTAATACATCTATGGAATAAAGAAAAAATTCTAAAAAGTAGAAAAAATTCGATTTAAGCAAAAGATGAATAATTTCAGTGAGGTAATTTTATTCTAAGAGCCATTCCAAGGCACACAAAATGTCTCATTTCTTAGTTTTAGACAATGCAGCTGTGATGCATATGAAAAGTGATCTACCTTGAGCGCATCTTTGTAGCTTATAAAAGGTCCACTTGTTTTGGAATAAAAATGGGGAATAATATTTTTAAAAAACAGGGTAGTTAAAATCAGATGAAAGATTTTCCAAATCAAGTGAATATAATCTATATATTTCAAGGACTTTGTTGCTCATAGTAGTGGTGAGCCCAGGAGAAAAGAACAGAGGAACAAACATATAAACATAAACTATTAGAGATGATGAGGATAAATTTTTAAAGGAAGATAAAAAGAGGAAAATTATGAAAAAATAAACAAAATAACAAAGTAAAAATAGACGAAAATAAGATAGAACAAACATTAAGAAATCCAAACTTTTTTTGTAATTGATGTTTATCTTATCCTTAGAAATTTTAGTACTCAGCTATGCATAGAAAGTTTTAAATAATCAAATAAATTTAAAATATACAACCTATGTTTTGTCTCAACCACGCATATACAGATAAGTACTGAGCACTGATGAATATCTCCTACACTGATTTAGGTAATTCCAACTTACAAACATGACTTTCAGAGCAAAACAGATAAATTCAAAACAAATTTTGACATGAAACAGAGGGATGGTCCTGTGTAAACTCCAGTACGCAAGCGCTCTCTGGTTGCCCGTGCACTCCATTTCTCTTATTTTGATATATCTAAGATAGAAAATTCTTAGTAACTGGTAATAAAAGCAAATTGGATAAAAAGGTAATCTTTACTCTTTCCAGAAACCAAATGAAAATGACAATAAGGCATCACATGCATCAAGAAAGCAGTTAGTTGAATCGACAAAAACTTTTTGCAAATGACTGAGAACTACTGGAACAGAAGCATATTTTTCTTATGCCACTGACTTTTTAAAAGCCTTAAGAGTTAGAGGCATCAGGTATTTCTGATGTTGAGGCGAAAAGTGAAAAGAAAAAGATTTGTTGACGTTTTTTATAAGGGGCAGTTAGACTCCCCTGGGTTCTCTGTCCAAGTCCAACAATGAGACAATTTCCGAGAGCCATCCTCTGCCTTCCCCACCCATAGAGGACTGGAGTTTGAATGAGAGAAGTATCCTCGTGGGCCACGAGAAACCAGTGAATGCAAGGATTCCAAGGTGCAGTGAAAATCAGGGCTCCATGTCAGTCCGTGCACCAAACGCCGTTAATGAATCTATAGTCCTCACTAGACTTTCGGAAAGCTGCCAGTCCTAGGCTACACCCTCAGACAGGAAATAGAGGAATCCTCCCTGGAGAATGGGAATCACTAAGCAGAGATACAGGGCATGGCTCCCAGGTCCACACCAGTAACCACAGAAAACATCCCCGTGTTAGCAAGCGCTTTTCTGCACAGAGAACTTCCCAGCAGTATTTTCACTACTTCATTCTGAAGTATGGATAGGCAGCCAAGGATCGCCAGGTATTGCAGAGGACTCTTAACATAAAATTCAGAGGCCAAAATAAACAAAAGGCATAACACGCTTGAAGCGATCAGAGGCAATGTCAAGCACAGATGAAAACTTAAAAAATGTAAATTTAATTTCTTTAAAGAGCCTTAAGGAAAGTTCCTCCACAGAAACAGAAATTTGAAAGAAAGGAACATTTAGAGAATAAAAAAGAGCTCTTGAAAAGTACAAATGTGATGGAAGGAAACAATAACTAAGAGACAGCTTGGAAAATGAATGTCAAAGGAACCCTAAGAAATAGGAAAACAGAAAATGAGAGAGAGAGGAAAAGATGCAACGCTGAAGGGAGGTGGGGACACAGTGGCCAATTGAGAGACCCTGCAGCTGCCTGTGCAACGGGATGGGAGCAGCTCCAGAAAACATGCCTTTGTGAAAAAAAAATGTTTAAAAAAGCTTGGATAGTTAAATAGACATTTTATATGAGAGGAAAGA
Organism: Lemur catta; assembly: GCF_020740605.2. Taxonomy (NCBI): domain Eukaryota; kingdom Metazoa; phylum Chordata; class Mammalia; order Primates; family Lemuridae; genus Lemur; species Lemur catta. Next base: position 109,991,901 of record NC_059132.1, read on the forward strand.
AGTAGATAAATGCAAAATCAGAAAAAAATCAGGGAACAGCAATATCCATGTTATCTACAAATATGGAGTCATATAACAGCATAAAAATAAGAGATTGACATAGTCGCCTCTGGACATCAGAAATTGCAAGTAGGGGAAGTAGGCAAGGGGATTGCTGGATACTGTTATAGGCTTCATAGTATGAGCATTTTAAAAATTATTTGCAAGTATTTACATAAAAATAAATCTCAAAAATTCATAGGTATTATTAGCAGGTATTAGTGTTCCAGCAAGGTGTGTTAGCATCACAAGAACGTTTTGTGATGGTAGAGGAATCAGGTTAAAGCAGAACACCTAAAACGATGCTTTAATAAAGGCCCCTGGAGGATTTGCTACACTAACACTCTTCTATCGGTGTCGTTGCTACTCACGGAGCAGCAGTGTCAGCATCACCCGGGAACTTGTTAGACATACGATGCCCTGATCCCAGCTCAGGTCTGTTAAATCAGAAACTTAAGAGAGAGACAGAAATTTGTGAGAAATCTATCTACGAACAAGTTCTCCAGGTGATTCTGAGGCTTAGTAAGGGGTGAGAACCTCTAATCTGGATGAATAGTAAAGTGACACAATTATCACGTTAAAAAAAAAAAGTGCAACTGATTAGCATGCTATGTGCCACAATCCACTGAAGAATCTTTTTCTCATTGAGGGCTGATGACCAATATACAGGTCAGGTGTGCTTGCATCGCTTTCACCTGCCAGGAAGGTGGCTGCGTAGACCCAGATCAATCCCAGCGCATTGGTATAGACAGGACCACGTTGCATCCAAAAGCTTAACCTTCCGGTAAGTGGCCCGTCAGGATTCTGACTTTTCCTTTCACATGAGCGGTCTCCAGTGCCCAGACACGCTGGCTTCTCTCCGGGTTATATCGTATGTTCTCTGATTGCAGCAGTACGGATCCATTATCTATGACCTTGTAAAATTAATATAAAGAATATTGGGCCTTCACGAGGCACATATTTCAGACCCACCTTAGGTTGGCCATTTATTTGTGAGCACCCATTCTGTTTTTCACCTTGAGGACTTTTTATTCATTGTGATGTCGCTACAAATAATTAACTTGAGAAAATACCAGGGATGGAAGAGAAGACCCATTAGGTAGAAACCACATGTAATGATAGAGCCTAGTCCCAGAGCCTATTGAAAACTAATGTCCTTTTGAATGGGCCATGAGAAAAGTTTCCAAGGATGAAACATTACTCACAGGAGATGTATTTAACAGAGGTAACAAAGTCAGACACTTTCTGGGGTCAGGGATGTGACACAGTGGGTGAAAGGCAGGGTGTGTGTGCTGCTGTAAGGAACCATGGGCTCTGGGATGCCTGGCTGCTGTCACTAGTGATCATAAAACATGTCCCTAGGGCTCTCAGTTTGCAAACCCCTGGTGGATAGAAAGAACTTGCTCCTTAATTCTAAATTAAGGCGATCTTGTTTATCATAATTATAAATGGGGATAACAATACAAAGACACATTTGTGAATCTCTATGAAGGAAAGATTATCTGTATTCTAAAACCTATCTTAGCTTTTATAAATCAGTCGGTAGACTTTTATTCTCATAATCAACCGTATACCCCTCTCTCTACTTGTTCCTTAGAAGACAATGTGACAATCCAGGAAAACTCTGGATCCAGGGCCAGAAGACATAAGTTAGGGTTTCCAGCCATAGACAGGAAATCTACATTTCCTCTAGCTCCTTCAACTAGCTCATGTATGAAATTAGGGTAACAAAAACAAAATCTACCTTACCCACCTCACAAGGCTTTTTGAGTAGTAAACCAGAAAAAGTATATGAAAGCCTTTGGTTTATCAAAACGTAATATATGATAATTTTTTTCACCACCTCTGCTATTTTTATAGATATTTGATTTATTTCCATTGTCCTTACAAACATTTTAACATAATTGCAGAGATAAAACTTAAATCATTAAACAAATCTTAAATTATGTGGGCCAAACTCTCTTACAGTAGATGTTAATAGAATATCTTGATAGGTGTGACTTCTTACACTGGGTGTAATTAAGTTTCTTATATATTAAAGACACCTGGGAAATATTTTAAGCAACTGAAACTCTACTGAAAACTTCCCACCATGGGTGGCGTGGCTGGGCAGAAGGAGATGACCAACATTTACTCTGAGGCCATTTTATCCTCATAAGAACTAAGAAACAGATGAGAAAATAAGTTTAGAAAGGTTTAGGTCATATCATTAAGTTCTTCTGATCATATAACATTTGCTAATATGTGGCAATCTAGAATTTGAACCAAGGGCATCTGCCTTAAAATCTTATGAATTAATAAAACCAAACAAACATGAAGACTTCTCATGATTCTCTCATTATTCATTTATTAAAACTGATTTATTCAAACTGTATTATATAAAGTCATTTAGAAAAAGGTTAGGAAATAAAACCGGAGGGATAAGATGAAGCCACCAAAACAAATTGATACACAGGACTTCGGACCACGCACTGAGCAATAGGGAGTCATTCCAGGCTCTCAAACTGAAGAGTAATAGGATAAAATGCTGTGCAGAAATTAGTTTTGCTGTCATTGTTTTAATATCCCTTTCCTTCCTGAGTATGAACCCACCTGAAGAGCACGCAATGGGTCTAGAGTAATCTACAGAGAAAAGTCTGCATTTTTGTATTCCCATAAAACATACTGAGTGCTACAACATAATCTTTTGTGGATAAAACTATCTTATTCTTTATATTCTGTGTAAATTCTCAGATGTGTCATCACTAACATAATTCCAAGATACTGACAAAATAAAGTAAGCCTTGAGCTGGTATTGATTGCTGAAACTTCGAATCAGTCCATCCTCCTGACTTTGTAAATGTGTTGTCTGCAACAGGAGGGGGCTCAGATGTGTCAAGCACATAGGAGAATGCACTAAGGCATCCAGCTCTTACTTTTAGATCTTAAAATTTTTCTATATCATCTGGAAATCTGGGTTGTTATGTAAAATCTTTGTATTAAAATTTTAAGCTTATTCAAATAGGTTTGAAACGTGCTGCATCCTGTCTTTAGGACATACCAAAGCTGCAGTTGCTGGTTCGAAACCTCTGGCCAGGCTCATTCCACAATCTCAGTCATGACCCTCACTCAGTCTGTCTCAGAAATTGATGGCATCGTCTTTTACCTTGTGTAAACTTGAATGAGCTTACCAAGACTCCGAGCTTGTAAATGTATCCTTTGCATTTATATTTGAATCTCAACCCCTGAGAGCTCAGAATGATTTTTCATGCACTATTTTAGTGGGACTCATATAGCAGCTCTCCAAGGGGCTGTGCAGATTGTTACAGCTGGGTAAAGGCAAACGCTGGCATCCAGACTGGTGAGGAGGTTTGCAACAGTGAACAAGTCAGAGGCAGAGTCAGGTCTGGTAAATGGCAACTGAGTACTGTTCTGTTTTATTTTGAGGACAAAAAAAAAAAAAAAAAAAAAGACGAGACAACCGAATGCCTCGATGCTCGGCATACCAGGTGAGATCATGTCCTCCTGATAAAACACCATGACATTGACCGCACAAATTGCAAGGTGAAATTTTTTCATGTAGAAATGTTCAGTTTTATTATACATATTCTTTATGGGATTTGTTTGCAAGAAAAAGCTGCTCTCACACTCGTGTTATACCAACACTTTATTTTAAATGATTGTATTCATGTGATACAAAGAATGCACAATGTAAGAGTCCTGTGCCTCCTCCTGCTCCAGTCACCCTGAAACTGGTTTTTAATGAGATTTTTATTCTTTGGTCAGTGAGAAGATTAAACATCACTTGTTTGCATAGGCAAAGTTCAGATCACCTCATCTTATGATTTCTTGGGGTTTTTGTGAAGAATTTCTGAAGAAGCCTCCCTGTTTAGCTAGGATTCATGTCTGGGTAGCTGAAAAGAAAAGAAAAGAACATGATGTGTTAACTTCCTTTGTTCCTATATTGTCCTTTAAGTTTTATTAACATTATAACTAGAATTAATTGTTAGTAAACAGAAGTTTCTGTTAGTAAGTAATCAGAGAGATCAGTAGCAAACTATTCTCACATGAATAAAGGACATTATTAAGAGTGGTTTTGTTAAAGGATATAAACTGAATGTGGCTGGTAAATTCCTCCCTGATAGTAAGTAGGTTTAAGAACACAAAAGGAGGCATAATCTTGCAGATATACAAAATTTCCATCTAAGCAATATGATGTAGGATAGTTGTGTTACTGACCCTCAAAATTACTGTAATTTTTACTGTTTTCCGTCACAACAGAAACCTGTGAAACCCAGCAGGGGAGCCCTCCACCCCCTGATTTCTAAGCAGCAGCATACCTTGGAGAAAGAGAGAGAAGGGATCAGCATCTTACAAAAATGACAAATTTTCTGAGAATCTTTTCCATCACAAAGCATTCTCTTTGTGATTCCTAAGGGGAAGATAAAAATAACAAAAAAGAAAACCAAAAAAAAAAAACACACACACACAGAAATTAGTGTAGAAGTGGATAGCATTTCTGTGAAAATGTAAAAGCAAAGAAAGATCGTGTCAAAAAAGTGTATCATATTAACCTTCAAGAATCACCTGTCCCCCTGTTGATGCTGAATCCACACATTTGCGGTTTTCTGGGGGAATTAAGCCTGGGTTTTGTGACCCCCTGAATTTTTCTTCGGAAGGACATCGTATGGAGCCTTAGTGTTCCACCCTATCATTTGTCGAGGAAAAAGCAGCATCCTCAGTTGTTCTCCACAATCAATATTATTTTAAACCGTGACTCTATTTTTTTTATTAATCTGAGTTCACTGTGCTATGTCTAAAGGGAAACATATAATGCAGAGAGATGAAATGAGGGTTAGAGAGAAAAAGCAATGATCTTTTGTCATGATAAGTGTGATAGTGACAAAGAAACAACAACAAAAAAAAGAGTGTTAGTTCTTTCTCCAAATTGTACAGCACCCAAGAGCTTTCATGTCTGGTAACAAAGTAAACAGCATAATAGCCCTAGACCCATAATTACAACTGAGGAGATAAAATTAGTTCACAATTAAGAAATGATTAGATGATAACATGGCTAAGCTATTTATTTCACATTCCTAAAATATCACTATATAAAAATATGTTTAATTTGGCTATAGTTATTAATTATAATTTTATGATAACTAAAATCATCACATCAACCAGTATACAAATGGAGGTGAGACCTCAACATTGTCTTCTATGAGGCCTTTTCTACTTTTAGTTTTGTTGGAATTTTAAATGGCTTTTAAAGCGATGATTTTAAATTTTTATCTGATGGAAATGTCCTAAACAGTGAAGAAGATTGAAATATGCGAGCTTCACACTGAAAGGCTCAAACAAATATGTGTTTGGCCTGTCTGTCCTAATAGCTGAGTCCGTGCTTTAAGCTCATTCAATCTTTTAGGAAGATCTAGTGAGAAGGTAACAAAGTCACTGTGAACCATCAAAAATTGAACATTTTTTTCATATTCACGAATATCACAACTTAACACGTAAAATGGATCATTAGTAAGTCAAATATACCACTTAGAGATACAGAGCAGAGGGTTTTATACCATGTTCCCCTGCTACTACCAATATGTTAATACTGGTATAATTTTATGCAATCCGCCATTTAGCTGGATGGTCAACAGGTGTTTACTACATACCTGCTCTAGAGATATAGCTGCGAGACCGACAAAATTGCAGTCCTTAGAGACATTACATTCCAGTAGAAGGAGGCACTCATTCATTCAGCCAATATTAATTGAGCACCTACTATGTGCATGGCACTGTTCTAGATACTTGGGATTTATCAGTGACTAAAGCAGAGTGTCATGCCCTTGGGAAGCTTATACCCTGGAAGTGTGGTATTAAAAAATATAGACAAGTAAACTATGCAATATTACCTTCAGTGAGGTCTTTTATAGTTTAAGTATTGTGGAGGGAGATAAGGGGCAGATATATGCTGAATTTTTGACACAAAAAACTTAAGATACCTAAGACCTAGGAGGAGAGGTTCCTAATGAAGAATTGGATTTACTGGTCGAATGAGCACTACTACTTTCTCACTGGCGATTTGCACTATAAAAAAGTGTTAAACAAATTATTTTAAGTAACTATAGAGATCTGTTCTTATGTGGGAGGTCAAGCGTCTTTTCAGGCAGAAGTGTCAATGCTTTCAAATACCTAACCCAGGTTGCTTTTCATTGTATTGGCTATCTAGCGTAAATACAATTTGTTCACTCTGCTTGGAGGAGGGGGAATAATCTCCACTTCCTTAAATATCAGGCGATAAAATGTCAAGACTTGACAAGTAGAAGAAAAATCACTTAAAATCTAAATCTTAAAAGGGTCTTGGACCATGACTTTCACAGCTAATTATTTCAAATACCAGCAAAGATGTTTTCCAAGCTTTAATTTAGAGTATCTTGTTCAACAGATTGTAGACAAGAAAAACAATAGATCATTGTGCTTTCCTGGTATCCGTCCTGTACTCCAAAAATAATTTACTTATGGGAAGGCAATTTTGATTATTATAATTATATCTTAGAGTCAAAAGTTTTCTAAAATTAGAACTAAATTTAAAACACTCCACTTTATGGGACATAGATATGGAATTGAATAGCATATGATTAAATGGTAAAAAAAATTATCTGCACATGGTCATGAAACAAAACAAAGATCTGCATAGTATTTATCATTTCTGCATTAAGGGTGTCAACTACACAACAATGCGATGATTTCTTCTATGATGTCTTGAATAGCATAAACAAATGAGATAACTCATATTAATAGTGAAAACCATAAATGCCAAAGAGTAAAAACTAAAATAAAATAAAATATTTTACTTATATATGGATTACTTTTTTACCTATGCACTTTAAGAACAGATGGCTTTTTCTGCATCTATTAAGATGATTGTATGATTTTTTCTCCTTAATTTTGTTTGTGTGATGTATCACATTTATTGATTTGTGTATGTTGGACCATGCTTGCATCCCTGGTATAAAAATCATTGATCATGGTGTATTATCTTTTTCATGTGATGTTGGATTTGATTTTCTATTATTTTGTTGAGAATTTTTGCATCTCTGTTCATGAGAGATATTGGTCTGTAGTTATCTTTTTTCCTGTGTCCTTTTCTGGTTTTGGCATCAGGGTGATACTGGCCTCATATAATGAGTTAGGGAGAATTTCCTACCCGTATGTTTTTTTATTTTTCTGAAGAGTTCTGGGAGGATTGGTATTCTACAAGGATATAGTAACCAAAATAGCATGATACTGGTATAAAAACAGGCACATAGATCAATGCAACAAAATAGAGAATCCAGAAATAGACCAACATATTTAGAGCCAATTGATCTTTGACAAAATCAACAAGAACACACTCTAGGAAAAGGACACCCTTTCCAATAAATGGTGCTGGGAAAATCAGACCATATATGCAGAAGAATGAAATGGGACTGTTATGTCTCACCATATACAAAAATCAACTCAAGATGTATTAAAGACCTAAATGTAAGACATTAAACTATAAAAATACTAGAAGAAAGCCCAGGGAAATCTCTTCTGGACATTGGTATAGGCAAAGAATCCATGAGTAAGACCTCAAAAGCACAGGCAACAACAACAAAAAATAGACAAATCATACTTAAACTAAATGCTTCTACACAACAAAGGAAATAATAAACAGAGTGAAGTGACAACCTGCAGAATGGGATAAAATATTTGCAAACTATGTATCCAACAGGGGGCTCAAAAAACTAAAAAATAGTAATTCCATTAAAAAGTGAGCAAAGGACATGAATAGATATTTTCCAAAAGAAGATCTACAAATGGCCAACAGGCATATAAAAAAAAATAACTAATCATCAGAGAAATACAATTAAAACCACAATGAAATATCATCTTACACTAGTCAGAATGGCTACTATTAAAAAGACAAAAATAACAGAGGTTGGTGAGGACATAGAGCAAAGGGAACACCCATACATTGTTGGTGGGAATGCAAATTAGGACAACCTCTATGAAAAATAATACAGAGATTTCTCAAAAACCTAAAAGTAGAACTACCATTCAATCCAGCTGTCCCATTACTGGGTATCTACTCAAGGGAAAATAAATCACTGTATCAAAAAGAAACCTGCTCTCATGTGTTTATTGCCATACTATTCACAATAGCAAAGATAGGTCATCAACCGGTGATTTAATGAAGAAAATGTGGTATATATACACAATGGAATACTGTTCACCCATAAAAAAGAATGAAATGATGTCTTTTGCAGCATCATGGATGAAACTGGAAGCTATTAAGTGAAACAAGTCAGACACAGAAAGACAAATACTGCGTGTTTTCACTTGTAAGTGGAAGCTAAATAACGTGCACAGTTGGATGTAGCGTGTGGAACAATAAACACTGTAGACTCAGAAGGGTGAGGCAGTGGGAGTGGGTAGGATGATGACAAATTACTTAATAGGTAAAACATACATTATTTGGGTGATGGATACCCTAAAAACCCTGACTTCACCACTATGCAATCTATGCACGTAACAAAATGATACTTGTACCCCATAAATTTATACAAATAATAATATTAAAAAACAGCAAATAAATCCCAATAGAGGGACATTTTACAAAATACCTAACCAGTACTCTCAAAAACTGTCAAGGTCATCAATAACAAGGAATGTCTGAGAAACCGTCACAGCCAAGAGGAACATAAGGAGACGTGGTGACAAAATGCCATGTGGTGCCCTAGAAGGCATGCTGGAATAGAAAAAGGACATTAAGTAAAAACTAAGGAAATATGAATACTATGGACTTTAGCTAAGAACACTGTATCAATATTGCTTCATTATTTGCAATAAATGCATCCTGCTAATGTAAGATAATAACAGGAGGTACTGGGTTTGGAGTTTATGAGGGTTATGTACTCTCTGCAATATTTCTGTAAATCTAAAACTGTTACAAAAATAAAGTGTTTTTAAAATGACCATAAGTCTCTTTAGCAATAATCTTGGAATTTTAACAATATTTACACTTTGTTATATGGTGAAATCTATTCATATGCTGAAGTGTACTTGTCTTTTCAATTCATAGCTCTGTTGTCAACATTTCTCATTCTTTACTATGATATGTATTAGCATAATTAATAACTGTTACAAATAATGGGGAAAGATGGCACAGGCTTTTTGTGTGCTATACTAGTTTGCATTTAGATGATGATAAACTACTCAGTTTAATTATTTTTATTTACTTACTTGTGTTGATATATTTAAAATTCTAATGCACCAAGGAGTCTCTATGCCAGCCTGACCGGGAAATAGAAATCCATTCAGCAAAATAAACTTGTGGAAGGGCAAATATAAATTTGAATGAAATGAAAATTAAAATAGCAATCTCTAGCCTCTGCTTATTAAACCAATAAGTCAATAAATTTGGCAGTGTTACTAACATAATTTTTTATTTTGATCAAATGTTATTATTGCTTATAAAAAAAGAGAAAGTTGAAATACGCTTTTTTTAATTGAGTTAGTATTGTGGACATCTGTTAAAAGATTGGAGACTAACATCAGTTTGAATTTATTTTTCCTTCTTTGTACATGCTTGTTATGATTCAATAAAATGTAGTATTAAAGTGAATAAAAGATTATTTTTTAAATGTTTGATCTTCTAGAACTACTCCTTTGTTTTTGTTTTTGTTTTTGTTTTGTTTTTGACCACAGACCCTGGATCCTCCTACCTTAGAAAGATAGTCAGAATGCATAATTCTATAAATAAAGTCTTTTAAATTATACAGCATTGATGCTTTGGGGGGATATTATATCACATCAGTCTCTCAGTGGACACATGTACCATCTATATACTCTGAGTTTGTAAGGGACAATTTCTGGAATGCTAAAATAGTTAACTTTGTGGGAAATTGCTTGGATCAGAATTTACGTGTGAAATTTTGTGACATTTATGATTATGAGATTATTTATGAGTTTTGACACGTGTAAATATATAAGAAAGTGAAATTAAAAATCTTGAGCAAATATTCTGCTTTGTAACTAAATATCCTTGTAAGTTAGCTTTTTTTTTTCTAGTATAGACTGCAGAATCAGAAAAGAAAAACTGGAGAATTAAAATTTTTTTAAAAAGAATTGGAGAATTTCTGCAGTCTAACCTTTCTCATGTATTTTGAGCAACTATTTGTATTTATAAAACTCTTTCTGTTTGTGTTTTCCTAAGAATACTTTCTTCTACATAATGGCCTTTTACTTATTTGACGATGATAGTTCAGTTTCTCACACAGACGTGATTAAAAGAGACTTCATCATTCTCCTCAGGCTCATCGAGTTAACAATCATCCTCCCGTGTAATGTCCAAGTAGAATTTGACCAAACCAGAAAAAGGCGACTTTAACCCTCTTGTTCTGAAACCAATATATCCATTAAAGCAGTCACCAAAATCACTCTAGGTACTCACCAATAAAATCTGTTTTGTTTTTAAGTATGTAATTCTGTTTTGCAGTCTTAAAAGTGAAATAATTCACTAAGCCTCCCAGCTTTGTGGATTATTAACAATATATCATCAAAAGTCTCATTAATGTTCTTTCAAACAATACCAAATGGCGCAAATGCGAGAAGGCCCTTCAGCATGTTTGGCTCCGTTGAAATTCAGATAGGCCCTGTTTTACTTTTCTAATGTTTCCAGGTTCCTAATTAAATGATATTCTTTCAGTTAATTACACATTTTAAGAACTCAATGTTTTTAGTATTAATAATATATTGGTTATACATCTATTATTTGAATTCCAATAATTTTAGTTCTGCTACATAATTCTATGATTTCATATTTAGAGTGATTGTTGATTAACTAAAATAATTTAAAATGAAAAGAAAAAAAGAATGCAAAAGCATACTCTTAATAACCTTAAACTTGCTGGGGAATAAAAGCCAGTATCTCTTTGAGATCAGAGCCTCAGATGACAGCTCAACTTCCAACATGCACAGGTATGGGTCTCACTTTGTAGTGCTCTTGAGCTCACTGCGTGACCTCCAAGTGACATCAGTAAGGATTCCACAAAGATCTAAAATATCACAATTCAACTGTCTAATTATAGCTTCCCACTAATCTTCTGTTCCTCACTCTGTCTTCTTTTATTTGCTTAAACAATGATTGTTCCCTTTCAGAACTGGAGAAAACTTTTGACAGGCATGAGGTATAGGAAAAATTCTATTAATACAAGTTACATAGAATGAAAATATTTTCCAAAACACAGTGGATTTTAAAGAAGACACTGCAGTTTAGGAATAATCATAAGAAACGTAATGTGTTTCATGCACTTACTGTGGTTATGTTATAAAGGCTTTACGTTGATTCATTTATATAATCCTTGAAAATTCCATCAGTGAACATTTGTAATTACTGTCCTCTTTAGTTGAGCACAGAAAATTCAGGTAAGTGTTGAAGGTCACATAGCTAGTAACAGGCAGGGCCGGGTTGATAGGCCCGTAGTGTGACTCTAGATCTAGTTTTCACAGCTACACCAAGCAGCTTCTTTGAAAGAAGTGTTATGTTGGCTCTGACCAAGGGTTTCTTTAGAATATAGTGAGCAAATGTTTCACCTTTTCAGAACAGGCTGCCCAAACTGTGATTAAAGTTAGCATTTCTAAACAGAACTCTTGATGTTTCTTCCATTGCTGGAATCGGTTTGCTCCTACTCTCCCCGAGAAAGCATTCTCGTCCCTCCTACTCCCTCACCGTCTCTCTCCGACAATGGCAGCAGCTTCCCCACCTTGCTTCCTAGTGCTTCCCTTGTCCTGTTGTAATCCACTCTCCACAAAGATCCAAAGTTGGCCTTTCAAAACATAGCTCAGATCATGCACTTTTTAGTTAAAGCTATTTAGTAAATTGACGCATTAAATTAGAATGAAATCGAAAATGCTTACCAAGGCTTAGGCGACTTTATGTAATTTGGCTTGGCCCACCCCTATGACCTAACCTGTAAGAATACGCCATTTATTAAAATGTGGTTTGTCTGCTCTGACATGCTTTCTGTTCCAGTCTCAGGAACTTTGTGACTGTTCATCCTTCTGCCTGGAATGTTCTTTCCTCAGCTGCTCATAAGCCTGGCTCTTTCTCATCATTCAGGTCTCACTTCAACTGTCACCTATTCAAAAATGCCTGCCCACAACCATCTCCAAAGCAGGCTCCCTGGGTCACTATCTATCTATCCCATCACTCTGATTTTCTTTGGCTCACCTGGCACTATCTGCAATTGCTCATTTTACTGGTATTAACAGTGTCAGTACAAATTACTAATGCAGTTATTAAAAAAAAGATATACATTCACTCATCAAGAACTGTCAAGAACATTCGTGATAACAAAATATATTGTATCATTCAACAGCTTGACCGTCTGGGGAGTATCTGTTCTTGACTTTTCTTCACCATGTCCTCCGAGCTCTACATTCTGTGATCTCCTGCTATCTCCCTGTATCCACAGCATTTGGACAGTGTTTTTCTCAGATCGTCAATATTGATAGGCTGAGTAAATACAGCTACCTTTCTGGAGTTAGAGTATTTAAAAGGGTTTGTCTAGGCAGAATTAGAATGTCCTCCTGCTGAGTCCCAGCTAGAAGAGTAGAAGATGTTCAAATGTTCTCTTGTTAGAAATTAGTTCAGTTGAACAGAGAAGGCCTTTTTTACCTAGCTTATAATTTTAATCCATTGATAGTAGACTTTGTGGATATGCAAAAGTAATAAGACATAGAGCTTATTGCTGGGAGCTCAGAAAGGAAAAAAAAAAAAATGTGACGAGATCTCCAGATCAAAGACTTCCAATAAAGAACAAAGATCACAGGGGCAGAGGAACTTCTATGGTAATGTGGCCTGTGCACTTCAGAGCGTACTTCTGCGTTGAGTGGGACTAGACGTAGGAAGAGATTATGGAACAAAAGAATGAGTGTCTTTCCTTTGTCGGAATGAATGGTCCTCTGACCTAGCTTTTAATATCCTTCATTCTCACAACACTGTGGATTATCAAGATGTCAGTTCAAAGACTCTCTGAGCTGGGTTGGCCTCTGCCATCTTTTAAGTTGCCCAGGACACCAAAAGGCCATAAGTATCTCAAAAAAGTGGACTCTTGCGTAAGTTTCAGTCTACGTAAAGTTCATCTTTGTGCCCATATCATCATATCTTACACTACTACCTAAGGCTTTCATCAGGAAGTTTTTATATACTGTATCTGCTGTTATGGAACTTTTCCTGATTAATTTTGCAAATCCTTGACTTTTTTCATTGACTTTATTTTGTATGCATTTATTTATCCATTTGTCAAACATTTAAGATGTGTTTTGCTTTATATTTGTTACCAAAGATGCAAAGATAAATATAATCTGTGTGCTTAAGGAGCTCAAATTCTAGTGTTGGAAAAGATACATACACCAACAATGGTGTATATTTAGGGTTTCTTAACTAGTTGAATGTATGATTTGGGATTTGGATCCTAATTTTTAGAGAACATTAGAGATATTCTCTAATGTTTAGAGAATATCAACATCTCCTTCATAATGAATGCAGGTCATAAACTACAATAGAATTGTGAGACTTAGGACTTCTTCGTCAATAGAAATTGCAAATATTTTTATTTCACATTACAGTTACAGCTATATTGAAATATTGTTTAGATCATTCCTTCTTTAAACTATGGCAATTATTAAACCCATCACTGGATATTGTTATTTTATGAGTTGGTAAAGATGCACAGTAGTTGCTACATCACAAATTTGACTTTAAAAAATATTTTGATCATTCTATTTAATGTGTTTTTTATCCTCTTGTAATTATATGTATTTTATTTTATGGTTTTAAAAACATTATTCTATAAAGCATTCATAAATTTTACCAGATTGTCATATCTCTCTTCAAGAACTCCTGTTCTAAGGTGAAAATACAATTTATCATGCAAACTAGGACACTTGAAAATGAAAGAAATCACTTTTGATAATTATAGAATAGATGAGATTATTAAAAAATATTTTTAGAGTTTACCTACTTTAGCTCCACAAGAAAATTACAATTGAAATAAAAGACATCATTGTCAATTAATAAACATAAACAAACAGAAACAGTAATAATGTGAGAACTGAGGGAACCTCTCCGTGTTATCTCCCTGCCCCTCCCTGGACTGTCAGACAGGTTGGACAGATGTGGCCACACTGACTATTTAACTGTAGACCAGAGACTCACGCCTTCACCGTGCTCTGCAGACTTTAGCAAACCATCCTTCAGTTATTACATTGGTACAATTTGAAAAAAAAGTATCATCATATATAAATATAAATTTTCTATATTATTTTATTTTAACACATTTTAGCTATATTTCAGGAATAACATATACTATTACATACAGTAAACAAGCTAGTAAACATCACAATTTGTAAATTCTAATAATATAAAGTCTCATATAATTTTAATAGACAAATAGACGTATTGCAGAATCTTCACATTAACTTAGTGTAAAAAAATTCTGTCAAGACACCAAAGAATTTAAAACTTTCATGGAAAAGGAAAAGATCATGGATGTTTAGAGTAGATGGACCTGGGAGTCAAGTGCCAAGGACGCTGCATATTAGCAGTAAAGACTTGGGGAAATGATGTGATATAGTCGAATCCGATTCCTGTCCCTCCTCCCAGGTGAAAAACGGAGAAATTGTTGAGAGCATTGAATGATACACTGTGGAAAATTCCTTAGAGATATGTCCAACTTTTATGAGATTGATACCCTATAACAAGAATCTATAATACTTATTTTTAATTTCCCTGATACTTTTTGAAACACCGTCATTATTTATTAATTCTTCATGCCCCAAACCTTAGAGATTCCTTCGTTTTCTTTATTTCCTCTACCAAACTTACCAACAAGTATTTTTACCTCTTTCTTGACAAAGCTGACAGTCTTCCCTTTCTTTGACTTTCCTCAACAGTCACTCGAATACAAGTGCTCATATCTGATAATTTATTGCAAAAAACTGCAAATTTATCTTCTCCCATAAAAATATAGCCAATATAACTATATATTCAAATTTTTATATTCTCATTCTATCATGTAAAAAATGTATTACCCTTATTCTTAATCACTAATTAATACTGGTTAGTCTGACCTTCAAGTCTCAGCACCAATTTTGCCTATTTCTCAGCCAGCCAAACTGACAAATTTAATGTTGACAAACTACATTGCCAAATTATGCACAGAACTTTTTATTAGTTCCTAAACCCTACTATTTCTAATTTAATTCAACTTAAACGTATGGTTTTCCTCTCAGCCCAATTTTGATTTTGCTATGAAACCTCAAAATCTTTTCCAATTGTCCTTATTTAAATCAAGTTTATGTGTAAACAATCACTTTTTATGAAAAAGTCTTTGCAATATATATGTGTCTGGCTGCCGATGTCATGTAATAATTCATTACATCAAGAAAATGGGTTGATTGGCCAAGTAAACCCCCTTAGATTCCCTATTGGCACTGAGTATTTGCAATTTGAGGCCATCGCCACTAGATGGTAACCATAGACCACACTGATCATAAGTAAACTCTCTAGACACCTATTTTGGGGATAATGCCCCACATGAAGCTATTTTTAAATGTTTGTATCCAAAATAATTATCTATCACATTTATCTGTATCTAACTCATATCGATATCTAAATATATCAATATCTATGTCTATATATAAAAATACATGTTTACACATTATAAAATATATATTATTTCAATAGTACTTTGATACTGATGTTATTATTAAATTATTCAAAAAGTTAAGGGGTAATAAATATTTGGAAATATTCTTATTTTCCATTCTTTTATTACTATTTACTTATTTTTTTACCCAATAAAAATTTAACTCAAAAGACATTTAATACTCATAGCACTAGTTTCAGCTTTTTCTGTTAAAAAGTATTTTTTGCCTTAATCTCCAAGTGCAATCTCAAGTTTTAATGCACTCATGATATCTGGAGATTCAGGAAAGTACATGAAGCTACAAAAACTCTGGCAAATTTTAAACCACCAGTCTTGCTGAAATTATGCTTTGAGGAATTGCAAGTACCAGAGGCCCCAAATCTTTAAATAAATAAGAAAGATATTTACATTAACATAAGAGACGGTATTTTTCACAAATGCCTCACTCTTTGCCTCATAGTTTAGACTAAATTAAGTTGTTCTTCCACATGATGGATGCTATGCTTTTTGAGTTCTGGGGAGGGAAGCAAGGCACTGGGAACAAGTCTAGTCCTATCACTTCTGCAACTTTTTCCCCGCCCATTTCTTGTGGCTATTTCTAGCCTGGGTGGAACCAGCACCAGGTGAGAAACTGCCACACTCCTCTGCTTCTACAGGAGAGTGCTGCTGACAGTCAGAAAGCCAGTGTGAAATAGTGGCTTATCAGCACAGCCTTTTGACAGTTGACTATACAATTAAAGTTATAGTTATAGTTCTCTTTCACTGTAATTGCCATTTTGTGTGCATTATTTTCATGTTTTTGGCCATATGTCTATCTTCTTTTGAAAAGCATCATTTCCTCACTTTTTTTTTTTTTTTTTTTGAGACAGAGTCTCACTGTGTTGCCAGGGCTAGAGTGAGTGCCATGGCGTCAGCCTAGCTCACAGCAACCTCAAACTCCTGGGCTTAAGCGATCCTACTGCCTCAGCCTCCCAAGTAGCTGGGACTACAGGCATGTGCCACCATGCCTGGCTAATTTTTTCTATATATATTTTTAGTTGGCCAGATAATTTCTTTCTATTTTTAGTAGAGACGGGGTGTCGCTCTTGCTCAGGCTGGTCTCGAACTCCTGACCTTGAGCGATCCACCCGCCTCGGCCTCCCAGAGTGCTAGAATTACAGGCGTGAGCCACCGAGCCCGGCCCATTTCCCCACTTTTTAATGAGATTGTTGGATTTTTCTTTTTTTCTTGCTGATTTGCTTGAGTTCTTTGCAGATTCTAGTTATTAGCCTTTTATCAGATGTACAGCTTGTGAATGTTTTCTGCCATTCTGTAGGTTGTCTATTTGGTTTCTTGATTATTTCCTTGGCTGTGCAGAAGCTTCCTAATTTAATCAAGTCCACTTATTTATTTTGTTGTTGCTGTGATTGCCATTGGGGTCTTCTCCATAAATTCTTTGCATAGGCCTATATCTTGAAGAGTTTTTCCTACATTTTCATTCAGAGTTCTTATGGGCCTATGCAAAGAATTTTTTTCATTCATTTCATGAATTATTTTTCTGGTTTCTTCAAGTTGTTTTTCCATTTTCTCTTTGATTTCATTGAGCTTCCTTATAATACATATTTGGAATTCTTTATCTGTCATTTCAATACTTTCATTGTGGTTGGTATCCATTGCTAGAGAGCTGGTGATTCCTTTGATTGGTGTCCTTTCATTTCTATTTGTCATACTTCTGGAGGTCTTTCACTGATTCCTTCTCACCTGGAGCAGCAGTTGCTTCTTATTTTTGTATTTTCTTTTGTTTAAATGGAGCCTTTTCCTCTCCCCTCACTTGTACGAGTGTGTTTATAGCATATGTTGGGTAAGAACCTTTGGCTTTGCTTGTGGGTGCTTTGATGGTAATGTAGTTTCTGGATAGATGCCTTGGTTATAGATATCCTTAGTGTGGTGGTTTTCTCAGTTGCTATGAGTGGGCAGATTCCATGTCTCTCACTGATGAGGGAGGATAGAGGTCTTTGAAATACTTTCTCTTTCTCCAGCCCTGTGGTCTTCTTAACTGTGAATTGTATTGGCTCAGTTTAATCTCTGAGACATTAGGTGGTGCTTGTGGGTGAGAATCAACCACACCCTGTATGATTGAATCTGTAGATTCTGTAAAGGGCTGTGCAGATTAACCTCCCTGTCAGTAGGTGGTGCTTGTTGGAAGGAACAATCTGTAATGTTGTTTTAGGGACCTGCAACCAGCTGTAGTCACTAAGGAGAAGCATTTGAATGCTCCAGGTGGAGAGTGGGGTCCTGAAACTTCCAGGTGAGCCCTTATTCTCCGCCACAGCAGGGGTGGGGGGGAGTGAGGCTGGCCCAGGCAAGTATGGGTCAGACCACCCTCAGGCTCCACAACATCTGGCAATATAGCTGTTTTGGCACAGGTCAAAGGTCTGCTCCTAGCTTCTGGGGAAAGCTGCCAGGGAGGGGCTGAAGTGGCCCCACCCAACCAGAAAGTCTGTGTGTGGAGACAGGATCATCTGAGATTCACAATCTCCCTGTCAGGAATGGGCTTCACTCTTTTCCCCACTCCCCTCTTCTGTGGTTTCCCTTCCATGTCTGCCAGCAGGCAGGAGCTCAAACTAGCTAAGCTCCCTCATGATTGCACCGTGGGCTGGGAACTCCCCTGCCCAGGATCCCAGCCTGGGCTGAGAGCACAGCCTTCCTGTTAAGGGAGGGGTGCTCCACAAGTACAGCACAGCTGGGACCCACACTGCCCTCTCCTGTCAGTTCTCCCCACGTGGGTTCCCTCGTCTCCTGAGATTAGTTCACAAATCTCCCCTCAGTGCCCATGAGCAACACAATTGGGTCCTGAGGGTATGGGATCTGGCTTGTGGGCCTGTCCCCAGATCCCCCAAGATCAATCCCTGACCATGCCAGGCAGAAGTGTGCTGGTCCTGAGTTGACTATGGGGTGCTCAAGCAGGTTTGATGTCCCTCCACTTTGAGGTGTGCCCTGCTCTGATGGAGCTGCTGGGCGCATAACGCCAGGGAGTGCTGGTGAGCAGGGAGCTCACAGTCTGGGCCCCCTTTAGTCTGCTGCAGGACTTTAAGAGGAAATAGTTTGAGCCCCATTCTCTGTAGAAGCCTCGGTGTGGTATTCAGTCATTTCTCTTGGCAGCTGTGGATGGAGGAGGGAAGGGAGAGGAAAAGAGTCTGGGTGGAGGAAAGTAGCACTCTGGTCATCTCCGTTCTCCTCTCCGCAAGGCAGCCCAACTGGAATGTACAGGCTCTGGGATCACCCAGGTCCCCTGGGACCCGCTGGACCCCTGTGGCTCCCACGGTCTGGGCCAGAGTTTGGAAATGTTTGCATGGGAGCAACCAAGTTGAAAACTGAGAGGCTGAAGCCCCCTGGGGAGGACGAAGGCGCACAGTGGGTAGAGAAGCAATATGGCGCCTGCCATCTTGGTTTGGGTCTGTGGTGACAGGAAGTGCCCCAGGGGGCCTGGGAATCTGGTACTTTATCCACAAGAAGTTCCCACTTCTCTGGCAGTAGCAGCTTTTGGGCTTGTGGGGGTAAAAAGTCTCTCCAGCAGCTCAGAAGCCTGCTGACTGTTAGAGATGTGAAGAGGGAGAAACAAACCTCTCCACCTACCCCTTTCACTGGACTCCAAGCCTCTAGGGGGTTGATCTCCACTGATATCTTGCTCCTCCTGTTCTGCTCTGCACCTTCTTCCCATGGAGTACTCCCCAGGTTCTGGCACCCTTCCCTCAGAATTACACCCGATGGATCTATGTTTATCTGTTTGTTTGTTTGTTTGTTTCTCTTTCATTTAAAACTTTCCCTCCCACTGAGATGCTCTGGCAGCTGGTGTCCCTGGTCAGCCATCTTCCTTCTCCCACAAACATATTTTAAACTATCTGAACATACAACAGAGTGCATCTGGGCTTTATTTAATAACAGAGGTATAAATGGCCCCAGCCCATTTTCTTGAGAAATTTTTAAAAATAAAGTAAAACATTACAGGATAATTTTGTCCACCTAATCTCACAAAACCTTTTGTGTTTCCAATAGTTTCAGTAATTGATGGAAAGGTTTTTTTTTTTCTTATGTATCTTTTTTGAGGGAAATAGTGTAGGAAGACTTAAAGCAAACACTTTTCAGCTTCTCTTTCATAAAATATGCTATTAATTAACAACAATAAAGCTTGCATTCCATTGGTGAATAAAAAATAATCATCATTTCATAAGTGCACACTAAGTATCCTACATTGTGTTACGCCCCTTATATGTGATACCTAATTTAATACACAACCACATTGGAGTCTGTATTGTAATCACCAGATTATTTGATTAAGAATGTATTTTTTTACGGTGTACCTCACTCAGTAATGATTCACATGTTACTGTTGATATCATTCTCTTCTAACCAAAAGACAAAAATTAAGGATAATCACTGGCTATGGTAGACTGGCTGAACAAAACAATAGATGAGTTAAATGTCATACGTTTCCTTTTGTGTTTATGTGTCTCTTCAGATACAGTACTCTGAAATAAAATAAAGCAAAATTAAAGTATATTATGTGGTACGTAAAACCTGAGCTCTATGTTACCATCTGCATCATTGCACAACTTCCAATGGCATTAAATTATAAAGAAAACAATGGATCATGCAAGTAATTGTAAAATATTTTCTGGTACCACTTGTTTGTTCCATTCCACAACTTACTCTTCATATTGCTGACATTTGCATTCATGGAAATAATTAGTCCCAAACATCAAAAAAAGCACCCTTTGTGATTTACAAATATATATAAATGAGTCAAGGTAATCGAATTTGCTTAATGCAAGTAAAATCAATGTGCAGCCATGAGCAACAGTCCTAAAACTCCAACTTTAAATTAAAGATAATTAAAGTGGAGGCTTTTAACAACAAGGGAAAAAATTTCAAGTGTGGGGGAGATTTTGTTATGTTCACTGCAACACATATTAGTGAAATATCAATATAATTGAATATAATTCAAGCAGACATTCAATTAAACCCTTACCACATCTAGAATATATTGAATTGACAGTTCTATCTAAATTACTGATGTTTTTGAAGGCCTTAAGTAGTGGGATAAATAGGTAGTGATTACATGTCCTTAATTCCTTTAATGCCAACTAGAATTTCAAAGTTGCTTTACTTCTCTAGATTTTTAATTCCTCATATAAATGAGAGGTTTTAGACTGGTGTTTTTTAAGGTGTTTTAGATTCCCCCAAACCTACTGTCATCTGGATTCTTTGAAGAAGAAAGCATTTGGAGGTATATGGCAAGTTGCATTAGAAATTGAAGGAATACTGTTTCCAGAGTTGGTCAATACAGTCTAAAATGTTAATACTATTTTATTTTGGCATGTTTTAGGACTCTCCCACTATTTAAAACAAGCAAGCAAGCAAACAAACAAAAAACCCTCTCTTTTAAAGTAATATGATCTATTTAACTCTCTCTTGCAATGAAGAACCCCAAAACTGAATTTCCCCAGTCTTTGATTTCCTGTGAGTATAAGACATTCAACAGCTATTTTGCTCAGTACCTATGTTGCACCAATCACTGGATTGCCACAGTGGATCAGACGCAACTCTGTTATTTTAAGGGAGTCATGACTCACTGGGAGAGACAGAGTTCCTCACAACCAATTGCAAGTCAAATGGTGAGAAAATGATCTGAAACACAAGTGAAAACTGTGAGAGAAAATAGATCTGACTGAAAATGATCGGGAAAAAGAAATTCACAAAGATATCATATTATTTATTTGATCAAAGCATGGGGAATAATATTGCTAAAATTTATTGAGACTGTCATTGTGTTGGGTAATCACTAAGCATGTTTTGTAATTGCATTACATCTGTTAAAATACAATTAAGTAGGTATGATTCTGATTTTGCTAATTTGACAATGAAGAAATGTGTATTTCTTCTTGTCACAGCTATTTGTGAGAAGGATATGACAAGAAAAAATGTTTGTTCATTTACTCAACAAATAATTATTAAATGCTTGTTCTATAATATCTCCTTTTCTAGGAGCTGAGGATAAAATTCAGAATATGAGAACTACCATATTCTGCTCTCGAGAAGTCAAAAGTTGGGGATGGCATGCATTATAGATAAGCTGTTCTTTACAATAGAGCGTGATCCCTGTACTGAGGGTAGAATGCTATCAGTAAAAAAAGTGAGGGTTTCCTGGAGGAAGTGATATCTAAAGGCCTGAGAGATGATTAGGAGTCGGTTATAAGTAGAGAAAATGGAGTACTAAAAACCTCAAAGTAAAATAAAATGTACACTACATTTTGGGAATTAAAGTGGTACAGTAGTGCGGCTGGCTAGTACGTGCATTAAATCAGCACAGTTATGGTTTGGGTCTGATGCTGGGAAAGGCAAGTGGCGTTGGATTTTAAAGCATCTTATAACAAGAACGGTTATATAGTGCCTTAATTTGCCCAAGAACAGTCCTAACATAATTATTAATAGCACCTTTTGTCCCAACATAATTACTTAAAGGCACACTTTTAACTCTCGGCTTTTTCCTGCTAGATGAAAAATGACATATATAGGAGCTTTGACCTTTTTGTGAGGGCAGTGGGAGCCTAGGAGGGCATTAAACAGAGAATTGGCATAGTCTGATCCATGCTTTAGAAAAAGTCACTCCCTGCAAAAGCAAGAGAGATTTGGAGACGGCGTATATGGCAGAGCCCAGCCCCCAGACCGCATGCAACGGAGCACGTCTCTGTAGTCCACTGTTGTGTCAGAATATGGCTGCCCAGTTAAAGACTACATTTCCCAAATTCTTGTGCAAATCCTCCACCTTCTTTCTCCCCTCACCTGCTGACCTTAGCTCCGTGTCCAGGACAACCTTCCAAAATGCTCTGCGGCTGGAAGAGCCTGTGTCAGCCTAGGTCACCCAATGGGTCTAGGAAACTGAGGACATACCACTCCCCTCCGCCTACTTCTCATGCCAATGGGACTTCTCATGAGCAAGAATTAAACTTCTATTTTGTAAAGGTCTAAAGATTTCAAGGTTCATATGTAGCTTTACCTTAATTAGGAAGACTAATGGCAAGTAGATCAGTCATAAAGCTGTTGACACCATCCAGGTAAGAGGTAATGCTGACCTCGTAACTAAAGAGAAGGAGGAAGTGAAAAATTCCACTAAAAATAAGTATCAGATTTGTCCCCAAGCTTTTTTGGTTTGAGAAACTGAGGAAATTTTAACAAAAGTTACTAAAGTAGAGAAAGGAAGAGGGAAATGATTTGAGGAAAGGAAAAGTACTGAGTTCATTTTAAAATGAGCTTGAGTTTCCTTGGGTACCCCAGTGAAACATCCGTAAGGTATTAATGGAGACTTGAATGGTTTGGTGGGAAACCTTAAGGATGGGTTCTGGACGAGATGATGCTTGAATTAAATTATAAAAAGAGGAAGAGATTTGAAGTAACGCACTGAAAAGAAGTGAAAATAAAGAGAAGGTGAGGGGCCTGGCAAGGTGACTCACACCTGTACTCTCAGCACTTCAGGAGGCTGAGGCGGGAGGATCTCTTGAACCCAGGAGCTGGAGGCTGCAGTGAGCTATGATGATGTCACTGCACCCCAGCCTAGGAGACAGAGCGAGAGACCCTGTCTCCAACGGGGGGAAAAAAAAGAAGGTAAGAGTGGAGTCAAGGGAAGATTCAAGATACATTCAACAGATAAAGATGAGAATATGACCATGTCCATTTGGTCATAGAAATATTTAGTTGCCAATAAAATTAGTAAAAACAAAAAAGAACTAGAGTAAAAATCCTTTCGATGATGTAATTTATAGCTGATTCTAGTCAAATAAGGTTTGCATAATATCTTCATATTTCAAAAATTTCTAAATAATCTTACTTTAAGAAGATTAGGTTAACTGTATACTATTTAAACATGAATTTCTTTTTCAGACTTTTACGAGTTGAAGTTGGTAACTAATTTCGCTAATTTTGGACTTTAAAAATTTTTTTGCGTTGCCTATCAAAGTGTTCGCATATAGAAATCACTAGATATACTTTTTCTGAGTTTAGTTCTTGAAGCTCTGTTTTGTTTCCCCACTTCATTAAGAGGCAATGATAATTCAGAGGAATTGTAACTTCATAAAATAAGTTAAGATTCACAGATGAAACAGTAAATAACATTTGCCATAATTTCTTTAGCAATGACAATTAATAGCATGTCAGCGCTTTTAAATTTGTAGACAAGTATTTTCAATTTAATAAGCACTTAATGAATCCTTATTATTTGCTCAGCCCTATACCTAGAAATTGTGATAAATAAACATTAAAAAAGTAAAAAAAAAGAAAAAGTTTGTTTTAAATCAGAAACTGATAATAATGGTAATTATTTACTAATAGATTAAATATTGATTGCATAGCGATATGTGCTGGGCATTTGTGAAAAGCAGAATTGATGTCAGGCTGAATGATACAGATATAGCTCCCACAGGTGTGGCGTGTGAGTTCTTGAGGGTAAATCTAAGTGAAAAAACACATTCCACACTGAGGAAAACCAAGATTTCAAGCGTTAGGAAAACTGTACTTGCAGGGGCAGAGGTGGCGATGACGTCTATATCTGAGTCCTGAAAACTGAGTTTAGGAGTCTCAGGGGGAAGTTTTAGGAGAGTGTAATAAACACTGAGAAGAGGCTATGCCAGGATTTGAGAGTCTGTGTGAAGACTTGAAAGAGCACCGTATGTTTGGGGACATAAAGTCATTCGTTTCAACCCAACTGAAATAGCCCCAAAGTGTAGATCTCAGGTGGCAAGAAATGTACGGAAGAGGTTAGGAAGGGCCCTTCACGGGGGGGTTGAGGAGTCTGAGCTTTGTGACTGTGGAAGTTGTCTAAGGCCTTAGGCGGGAAGAGCTGATGTCTGTCTTGTTCTGCAAAGATCCCAAGAGCTACTATCTGCAGAACGGTTTCCAGGGTGCAGTTGTAGAGAACGGGATGCTATCTGATAGCAGTGGTACCTGCAAAGGTGGCAGCAAACCAACACAGCTACTTACGGTGGAGGCAGAGGGAGGTGCAAGACTTGGAGAGAGAGTTCAGGGGCAGAATGGCCAGCATTTGTGGGATGAGAGCAGTTATAAGGCTCATTCTAGTTTGAAGGAACTGTGAGGCCATTCACAGACAGGCAGCTCAGAAAAAACACCGATGTTGAGGGGGAACAATTTCGAACATAGCGTATTGGAAGTGCCTGGAGGGGTTATTTCATCCGGGATGTATGTTTTTCAAACTCATCAGCACGTCAGGGGAAGATGAGGACGAGGGCAAGTGAGATCTGACAGTGAAGCGGACCTGGGAGGGAATCACCAGGAAGACACGTGCTGTGTTTTAGGAAGATCGGGAGTGAGATGTTTCCTTTGGATTCCGCAGAGAGAAGTCAGCCGATTCCCCAGCATTCCCTAGGCAAGGACGGCCGCAGTGCAGTGACAGGGTCCGCAGCGCCCACCCCCACCCCCTGAGCCTGCCTTCTGAATGGTGTGGACAGATGGCTTCCAGATACACATCTGACCAGGCCCCTCACTTCCTTAAAACGTAAACAAGGATTATGATCGCTTTGGAGCATAAGACAAAACTCCGTAACCTGGCCTTTGAGGCCCACAGGGCCTGGTTCTAACATCCTGCTCCAGACCTTTGTCCCTGACGTCTCTCGGTGTTAGCTCCTCTGTGTCCTGTGTCCTCTCTGTGTTTATGATGCCGTCGGTCTCTTCTCCCTGCCAGGTTAATGACTTACATTCCTTATTTACTCAGGGTACTTGCTCATTGATGACATCTTAAATGCCTGATTGGTCAAATCCCACATATTCTCTCTGCTTTGTAATGTACATGTGACATCCACTGTCCCCAGTAGATGGGGTTCCATGGGGACAGGTGCCATATATGACTGGACTCACCATTGAATCTTCAGCACACAGTGAATTGTAGGGACGCAGTTAATGTTTCCTAAATGAGTTAGCGGTTGGATTGCAATAGGTACTAAAGAATAAGATAAGTGAGAAATTGGATAGGCCTCTTCAACCTGTTTTTTTTTCAAGAATTGTGGCTGTAACAGGGAAGACAGGGAAAGGGGGGTAGCAGAGAGGAATTTGAGATTGAGATTCTTTTCTTTTTTTTAAGATAGGTGTGATTTAACACATTTAAATGATGGGGAAGAACCCAGAGAGCAAACTGTATGCCACACACACACACACACACACACACACACACACACACACACACGAATCTTGTTTGGGAAATGTTGCTAAACATAATCCGCGAGCCTCCCTTTTCTTTCTTGTATCCTTTAAAAATAGTGGATTTATTTTAACATTGTTAAATTGACTATAAATGGTCCCAAACTCTATATGGATAACATCTTTTTATGTGCCGTCTTTCCCAACTCTTCAATATAATGGTTTGTTGCTCTTGAGATAATAGTTTGAAAAAATCATACAATCTGTTGGAATATTTGCATAGTGATTATATGCTGAATAGCAGCTTGGATTTTCTATTTCCATCTGTTTCAACTCAGTAAGTGTAAGAGGTATTATTATTATCATCATCATCATTATTATTATCATTGCAATTATCTGAATTCCAAATTAGGAAACAGACAAACTGCATATAATCTTTATATATATAAAAATAATTTTGCAGAAAGCAAGTTTTTGTTTTATGTAGGAAAGTGTTTTGAATTTCATTCCCTTCTCAATTTTAAAAGGGCAAATTTATTCAACTGTAAATAATATGCTCATGTCTGTGACTAATGAAACCATTTAAAAATAATAAATTAGTCTGCAAAGCTTGCAGCATGTATTCTTTTTAACATTTTGCCCTTCATTCTCCTTGAACAATGAAGGTAACCCCATCACTGATGGTAATCACCATTTATTTCTAAGAATAGAAATACCTCACTGTTCTAAAACTCCTCCTTTTGTTACAGGACTAGAAACTAGGCTGGAAGTAATGGGGTTTCTAAGAATTCAAAACAGTTTTTGTAAAATACAAGCAATTGGCCTCATCGATTCACAGTGCTTTCTGGTTTTCCGTAGTTTGTACATACTATTAAACTATATATTATTTGGTACCATTAGTGCTTATTATTCATTTGGTTTTAATAGAAATACACAGGTATTTTAGGTACTGGTTGACCTCTGAGTTAAAGTTAGTTCATGGATATTTCCCTTGTGCAGTGCTGTCTCCTCTATCTCTCAGGTATTCACAACAGGTTCAATTTTATTATATTATAGTTGTTCCTAAAGTATAGTGTGTACATGATATTTTCTCCAAAATGGATAAAATTATAAAGCGTTTTTAAATGAGGAAACCCTCCTCAGCCATCCTGAAACATGGTTAACAAGAAGGAGGTTGTTGTGCTATTTTGGACTATTAATAATACTGCTCCCCAGAATCTTTGCATTTATGTCAAACTTCTGCTGAGATTTAAGGATATACTAATAATGATTCAAACATGCTTTTCAAAAGCCAGGCACTTTCTACCTTCCTAAGCTCCTTGCACCGCCTGTGCCCTGTCTTGTGCTGCTCACTGCCCTCTAGTGAAGCTGCTGTCTGTCACTGTCTCAGGAGGAGCTGGGGTCCACGCCCTCCTTCCCCCAGCAGAGCGTTGCCCCTACTGCTGCTCACCGCAGCCCGCCGCCCTCTGCCTACCACAGTCCTCGCTACCCTTCGAGTGTCTGCTGTGCTATTACTATTTGCTCAGAGAGGACTTCCCAGATTGTGTAACCTAAATTAGATCTCTTAAAAATACTGTCTCATCACGCCCTGCCATTTGCCTTCAGACCACTGCAGGCATTTTATATTCACATATTAATTGGCATTTTTCAGTGCCGGTGGGGTGGTATCCCACAGCTCCCCCCTCATTTCCCCGTAAGTTACAAGAGGGCAGAAGCCTTGTGTCTTGTTCACCATCGTGTCCCCATTGCTACATACTGTGCTTGTGACCTAGCAGTTGCTCGGCATTTATTCACTGAACAAATCAATGATCAGAAATGAGGATGGATGCTTTTCATAGTGGGAATTTTTGTGCAGGATGCACAGATACTAGTGAGCCTGTCTTTTGCAAATAACTTCCTGTTTTCTTTTTTTTTCCCCCCTCATTTTGGGAAATGTTAGAGAACTTGGGACTTTCTTCTCCTATGGGGGGTCATGAAACAATTTGTGAGTATTAGACTTCACGTGGAGTGGAATTTTTATGCTTTATATTTTCATATCAGCAATTCTCGGCACAGGACAGGCGCGTGCAACTTCTTCCCCAATGAATGTCGTGAATTACGGTGTGTAACTATCAGATCGGGCTCAGCACCCGTGACTTATCTCACGGGTCATGCAGAAAAAAAATGGAAGCTTTATTTTCTGAATGGTGAACTGGCCTAGGCCGGAGCCCCTCTCTATAGTAACTTTGTATATGAGGAAGAAAATATACAATCAAATAATGTGTTCTAACAAATAGTACTTGACGTCTTGTCTTGGTGGTGCTAAAAATGAGTTTAATATTGAAAAGACTACATTAATGTAAGTAAGCAAAACAGGACAAACATCATCTTTAACCCTCAGAAGAGTATTTTAGAAGTGAGACTTGTCATCTATGCTAAAAAATAGTATAAAAGTTTTAAATAATTCATCATCCATATTAATACCATATAATTATCAAAGGCCATCAGTGATATCCATTATCCTTAGTGAATATGTCAAAAATGAACTTTTGGCCCCAAAAGATATGTCTGAACAAGACAGATAAAGGTTATTTTCTTCATTTGAGATTGTCACTGCAAAGGTTAAGGGGGCAGACGCTGCAAACCTTTGATAGCAACTCTCGTGTCAAGAAGCAGAATTTCTTATGAGACAGTTGCTCTGAATGTCTTTAAATCAGGAACTTAAATCTTTTGAAATATAGTTTTTATGTATTCAAAAAACCTGTCATCAACATAAATGAATTTGAGCTATTTTAATTACTCATCTTGAAAGAGTAGTCGGATAATTAAATATTTAATTGTTGCAAAAAGCTGGTTTTAAGCAATAGTTCTTCAATTGAATTAGATGGTCCTGGAAGATGAGATTTCAATATGTTTTGAAATATGTGCCCACTCATTCAAATACAGACCCACAAAGCATCCTTTCTTTCTAACATAAGCATTTACCCTGAAAGATACTGAAATCTATGTTTCACATTGGATTTTTTTTTCAGTAACATGATAGAAATATAGGAATATAGAAATGTCACAAAATTGTTACATTTTTCCTAATCTGAAATATTATAAATTAAATATTAAATTTCTGGAATCAATAACTAAGCATTTCACATGATAAAAATTATGACACTCTGTGATTTGTGAAAAATATTATAGGTTAAAACAGATTTTAAGTTATATGTGTATGCTAGTGAATATTCTACATAATGGGTAATGTACTGATTTTTTAAACAATTATCAAAATTTATTTATTTTTTGATTTGGGCAAAATTCACATTAACATAATCATTTTCAAGTAAAGAATTCAGTGGTTTTTAGTGCATTTGCAATGTTGTACAACCACCATCTCTATGTCCAAAATATTTTCACCACCCCAAAAGGAAACTTATACACATTAAACAGTCACTCCCCATTCTTCTAACTATAAATCATCATATTTACTTAAAACAGGTGTTGCTGATCTTGGCTTAGAATACACAGGGAACATTCTTTTGGGGGTTTGGTCCCACTAGCCATTTAACTGTCATAGTGAAAAAACCTTACCCTTTATGTTTTTTTTATATAAAAATTTTTCTAGATGCCATCATTATTTCACGTGTAGGACTCTTACCTGGTATTTTATTTGAGTCTCCAAATTTTACCCTACTTTTCTTCTATATATTGAATAGCACTATAGTCTAAGAATTGGCCTCAGCTCAAGGCATACAGCTGCCTCTTGTAATTGTAGTCCATTCTTGTTGCTAACAATTGGTTTGGGAACAACATGTAACCCAGATGCTATGGTTTAAATGTGTCCCCCAAAATACATGTGTTGGAAACTTAATTCCTAATGCAATAGTGTTGGGAGATGGAGCTAAATGAGAGCTGATTAGGCCATGAGGTTGGAATGAATGAATTAATGCCGCTACTGCAGGAGTGGGTTTGTTTTAAAATAAGGAGTTCAGGTCTCTTTTATTCCCTCTCTTCCCCCCTTCTTTCTCTCTCTCCCTCTCTTGTCTTTCTGCCTTTAGTGACAGGATGGCTCAGTAAGAAAGTCCTCACACAAAACCAGTCCCTTGTTCTTGGACTCATCAGCCTCCAGAACTGGAAGTAAATGAATTTCTGTTCTTTATAAATTACTCAGTCTACAGTATTCTCTTATAGCAGCACAAAATGGGCCAAGGCAGCCCACTTTGTCTAATTTCATAGGAGAAGAGGCTTATTAGCAATGTTTTTAGAAACAGAAACGAACTGTGGAAAGTCTGAGATTTTACTCTGCTTTCAAGATAAAAAGTCAGTCTATCAAGGTTTTTTTAGATGCTGCCAGAAGACATGGAGACCCCTGGCTCAGAGACAAAAGAATGTGTTACTCAAATACAGCAGAGATCACGAGCTTCACCTTCGTTCCCACTGTGCCCCCAAAGCCATGGGGGTGATGTGGAGGTGGGCTCAGGTAGATGCCACACACAGTGAGTGTGTCACAGCTGAGAAACGCAGAACCCGGGAGATCCCCCGTCTTCTGCGGGAGCCACTGCCAGTGTTTCTGGTGGGAGATGTCATCTTTGTTGTCTGGCCAGGAAACAAATCAGCCCTTTGCTCAGAGAGGGACACAAACTCTATCCTTCAGGGCTGTCTGGTATACAAACCAGATTGAAAAATAGTCTGCAACAATAACAGCAAAACTGTTAATGCCTTTTCTCAGAAGATGTGCAAAAACAAAAAGACTCATGGAGAATTTTTCTCTCAACAGATATTGGGTCCTCAGTAAATGAGAGGAGTAGGCAGTCTCACACCACCGTGGAATTTAATCAAAGGCTTCTGTAGCCCCGAAGGGTCTTTGAAGTTACCTTGAAACAATCAAGAGGCCAGAATGAAGTTGATGCTGTCAATCACATAACCCAGAGATGGAAATGATTTGACTTCTCACTTAGATTGTTAAACCAATGAATCCACCAATCCTGAAGCCTGTCTTTCATTTGGATTCCTGCTATATAAATAATAAATTACACATTATTCAAGCCAGTTTGAATTTGCCATGTCAAAAAGCATCCTCCTAGATCGATTCTGACAGCTAAATTTATTCTCCCTTTCCTTTAAGCTTCTTTCCCTAAGGATATCCCTACACCCACAAATAATACCTTGGGGATGTCTTTGAAAAAGACAGAAGTATGATGGGACCATAATGTTGCTCATTACTTTTTATGCATTCTGCTGCCTTGCAAAGTTCAAAAAAAATGATGGGGAAAACAGAAAGACATGTTGAGGATTTTCTAAAGCCATCCTAGTTATGTTTGATAAATATTTATCGACTGAATAAAATAATGTTTAGTATATCCTGATATAGACATTTTGGTTGTCACAAAACAAACTAAACAAATGTACATTAAATAAACCTTGGGTCTTAAAGGATTAGGCTGTATAGCAAATCAGATTGTTCTCTATCTATGAAAAATGATAAAAGAGACCAGTTTTCTAGTGTGAATCCTTGGGAAGCTAGATCATAACTTCCCAAAGGCCTTGAGAGAATATTTTCTTTGAATTACATAAAGTCCTATCTAATCTACTTTCAAAGCACAGTATTAGAAGACTGAAGAGGGGCCCAATGATATGACTGGTTCTATAAAGTAATGATTAATATATGTTGTGACAATCTGATGTACACATATGTGGTTTGTCACAATACAATTTTTGATATTTAAAATAAAAATACATTTCAAAAATGTATGTATACAAATCAACAGGTATCACGGTTTTGCAGGACTCCTTTCTAGTTAAGTCCTACTCAACGAGAAATGGTTGCTTTAATCTGCCGAGCGGATGTTCTCCCGTGGGGTGGAACACCGTGCATCTGCAGCCAGCCCTGTTTATCACTCCCAGTATTCTGCCTTTGGGAGCTATTTAAATGATGTATTTTGTTAATATAAATCAGTCCTTTGTGGATGCATCGAAACTGAGTCTTTTGACTCTTATACCTGAGGAGAATTACAGTGTCTGAACTGTACTAAGTTACTGGATTCCCATGTGGCTTAACTTAAAGCAGCTTACATCCCTCTGCCAAATTGTTCTATAACGCATAGTTTCTAAAGCCTCCCAGCTCGACAAATTCTGAGTCTATGTGGTACAGTGGTTCCCTAGACACATTGAAAGAAAATAAAACTCAAATAGCAGGCGTTTTTTAATGCCTATAATAGATTTGTCAGGCACTATCCAAGGAGCTATTATCTTTAATCCTTTTAACAATTTTATACGTTAAACCCTGCTTTTTTCATTACCAGATGAGAAAACCAAGGCTTGCAGCCAAATACCACAAAGCTAATAAGTCACAGTGCCAGGTGAAGTCTTTTTGCTCCAGAACCCATTCACTTTCCATTACACCACCTAACACCTCAATAGAAATCAATTTTTTAAAAATCAGCATCAAGGTTTTTTCAGTACTAATGTAGTAATTGATATCATTAAATGCCATATTCACAATGATTTCAAAGGCCACTCTGAAGAACACACAAATGAATTATGAAAGTTACATGATAGAAGTAACATTTTCTTCATGATTGGTATGCAACCTATTCAGTATACATACGAATACATATTTACTACCCGTCTTGGGTGTTATGTGAATATAAAAAATATTTATATCTAGTTGAGAATATAAAATTATATATATTTGTCCTCTTTCTGTACTCAGTGGAGCTAGTAGACAAGATAAGTGAACAGTAATCAAATGTGTCATTCAACTAAGAAAGACAAGTAAATGTTCTAATTCTGCTCAAATAATGTGCTACCAGTGTAGAAGTGGAGACATAGAAACAGCTGTGGATCTTAGAGAAATAATTATGTAAAATGTCTAGACAAATTCTTATAATATAATTTATAAGAGTTAGTAATTTAACGCTTTATCACTTCTTTTATCTGTAGGTAGTATCTATCCATTTTCCAAGGAAAATTCTAAAGATGTTCCAATATGATTTTCTTTCACTTATCATTACTCAACTGTTTTGCATATGTCACTACACATCTCAACAACCGAATTTTTATTAAATTTTCATTTCAAAGTGGTATATTTGCTTAAGAATTATCAAAGCAACATAAATAAAACTGTTCTCTATTAGGCGAAAAGAAAGCTGCTCAGACCATACGTGTAGTTCAATTCTCAGTCTTTGTTAACTCCCCTTCTGTTTCCCTTAGGAATTACTCACAAACAATAGAGATGTAAAAATAGAAATTGAATTCCAACCTGAGGAGTCAGGACCATATATGGATTCTAGAAGTTGCTAAATGATTGCACATAAGATTTCACCCAGGACTTTCAGATTGAGGTCAGAAATGGAAATAGCACATCATCAACTCACCAGGAAAGTGTTAAAAAAAAATACATAAGAAAATTCATGATCAATAAGCTGTATGGAGATTATTAAAACAGGAGCAGAATGTAAAAGGAAGAAGAGATCCAACTGGGCTTCATAATAACATGAAGATAGCTACAATTTTATACCTGCTCTTCTTTTATATATCTTAATTCTTCACTTATTTTTAAATAATGCATTTATCAAGTTTGCTGGCTAAAATGTAATTTTCATCTCTAATTATTCAATAAATATGCTGAACACACTCTTATTTATCTTTTCTAGTTTGCTCTATTAGTTGATTTGAGTTTCATAGCTGCTTTTTTAAAAACAAAAAAATCCATCATTTATTCATATTGATTTTGATATCATGTGCAATTATTTAACTAAATTGATTTTTATATCACCTGTAATTTTTTTATCTTAATGTATATGTGTGTGAGAAACAAACATGGAGAGAGAGAAAGGAAGTGAGATGAGAAAGAGCACACAAGGGAACAAGAGAATATCATACAAGATTATGGTTAGAGCAATACGAACTTGCAAGATTGAAAATATATTCAAGAGGTAGAAGCGAAGGAAGTACCCATTTCAAATCTATAACTACTGAAAAATACTTTGAGAAATGTTTTGACATACTTAATCTTTAATAAGGCTTTACTACTTGTATCAGGGCAAAATTCTTAGCCTTATGTTAATGTCCTTCATGCCTAGACACAAATTCTTCCCTAAAAATCACACTTGATTCAGCCAAAGTGGAATACGTGTAACCTGAATATACATTCCTTTTTAAAATTTTGGCTCGTCACTCATTCTATTCCCTTTCCCTCTTTTTCCCCTCATCTCTGCCTAATAATCACACAAATCTCTCAAGCTCTTGCTCAACTGCTAACTCCTCCATTAAAACATCTATTTCTTGTCAATTCTGACGCGTTCTCTATTCCTTTGCACACTGATGCCAGTTTGCACTGTCTGAGGGTGTGTGATCTTTCTGCGTTGCATGCTGCACGTTTGCGTTCACGTCATCTTTCTCCAGGTACGCTGCCTAGTGTTCAGGAACTCTCTCTCTGTTTAGTCTGAGCCCTCCGTGGAACATGCAGAGATCCATAAATGTATAGGAAACTTAGTTGCTTTATAGTTATGAAATGTATCTATGTAAACTCCTTAAAATAAAATATGAAGTGGTTATGCCTTGAGTAATGGTATACCTTTCTTTTTTTCAGTATTTATTAAATTAGCAGGACTATCCCACCAATAAAGTCATTTTCTTATTTTGTGTAGTTGATATATAGGATATATGTCATTCTGCATTTCACACCAACTAATTTTGTAAAGGGAAAGGAAGACAGAGAGCAGAGTACCCAGTGAAGCCAGAATCATGCAATACAGGTCAAGGATTTTCACAATTTTGAAAACAACAATCCTGAAAAAAAGTCTGTACTTTACTAAGGTGGGCCCAAGTTTCCATAAATGACACTCTCCGTTGTTCAAAGAAGGAGACTGAGAGTAAACACTTCTCTTTTCCTCGCTCACGATTTCTTCATAGCATGGTGACTTTTGATTATTCTAATTCCCAATATGTCTCAAATCCATCCCCCCTTCTCCATCTCTACTGCTGCAGAGTGCAAAGTACCATTCTCCCTCAATGGGTAGCTAAGTAGTCTCTTAACTAATCTTTCAATTGTTATCTCTAAAGATGTTCAATCCATTTTCTATGTATTATCTACAATGATGTTTTCAAAGCAAGAAAAACAAAATGTTACTTTCCTGCTTAGAAACCTTCAATGACTTGCACTTGAAATAAAATCCGTAAGTCAGTCCCTACCCGTCTCTCTCCCTCCTCCTGCCCCCCCACGCCCGCTGCACCTTGCTCACTGGGTTCTGGACACACGGGCTGTTTGCGGTTGCTAGAGTGGATCAAGCTTTGCTTTTCATGTCTCTCCCTCTGATTCAAATGCCCTTTGATGTCATTTCTCTATCATCTCTGGAAATGATAGCCTATAAAATGGCTACAACCTAATATTTACTTCTTTAAGGTAAAGAATTGAAGTATTTAGACATTTCTTCAAATAATCACTCAGTTCATTGGTTATAAATGTCTCCATTTCTAATTAGCCAACAAATACAGCCAATGTCTTTCTTGTTCTTTGTCCTTCTAATATGTTATGCTTTCTATTAATTCATGTCAGAGAGATTCATAACTGCTATTTTTTGAACTCAGATGTTTCTCATATGTTTGGGCAGATGAGCCCATTCAGAAGGTTTCCCGGCTGAGTCGCCAAGGGTTGTAGAGATGTGTTAGGGGCCCAACTCAACAGCCTGCACCCCCTGGGGCAGAGCTGCATTCTCCCAGGTGAGGGGCACCTCATAAGAATTCACAGGAAGGCTCATTAGGGACTAATCGCAGCACCCTCCTCCCGCACTGGCCGGCCAGGACAGATCTTACTCCCTTGGCTGGATGGATGCAATCGTTTAGGACTCACTCTGAAAGTCAGCTCTTCAGTGAGTTCTTAGGATATTACAGGTTATTATTCGAGGGTAATAACCATGACATGTGCTGCCACCAACAATGCACCTGAGCTGTCACAGGTTTTGAGCTTGTTTCAGTTTGGGAAATCTCTTTGAATTTGCTAAAATATTAATATCTTCTACCTTAAGGGTAGGGTCTTACATAGAACAAATGACAGCTAATGGGGCAAAATCTTCCTCATCTCTGCTCTCACCTCACCCCGTCATAAGCTCTGCCCGGATCACAGAAGCTGCTGTGACACCAGTCAGGGATAAACAGACGCCTTTCCTCTGCTGGGTGAGACTGTGACCTCTGGTTAACACTCGCCCCCTTTTGTGCAGCTTGCTTGAGTGGCAACTCCAGTAACTCTGCTCGTCCCTTGTGGGGGTGCTGAAAACACGATGTCTCAGTGGGCTCGGGCTGCTGTGACAAAGTCCCACATTTATTTTCTCATCCCTCTAGAGGCTAGTTGTTTGAGATCAAGATGCTGGCAAGGTTGTTTTGTCTGAAGTCTCTCTCCCGGGCTTGTGAATAGCTGCCTTCTCCTCCCTGTACCTCCGTGTGGTCTTTGTGTGTATACGTGTGTTCATGTGTGTGTGTGTGTCGCAATCTCCTCTTGTGAAAACACCAGTCACGTTGGATTAGGGCCCATCCGTTCGACCTCATCTTACCTTAGTTACCTTTTTGAAGTCCCTGTCTCCAAATACAGTCACATTCTGAGGTACTGAGGGTGAGCATTTCCACATAGGAGTTTTGAAGGATACAATTCAGCTGCTAGCACTAGACCTACTGGCATGTTGGCTCCTTCAAGACATGAGGCCTCTGAGCCAGAGTATCTGACACCGCCCAGTGTGGATGCCACCTCTGAGCTGTGCCGCGGGGGTGGCGGCAAGGACTTCTGCTGAGCAGGAACTTTCAGTACGACCCTGCCCAGGAGCTTTGTTTCCTGCCCTGTACCTAGAGTGTTTTTTAAAGTGAGAGTTATTGCAGTATGTTAAAGAGAGTGTCAAACCATATCACTATGGTATTTATTTTTATATAGATGAAGCATTTTACCCAAAATATCAGGCTTCAATCATTAATCATGGAATTACAGAAATGAAAGAGATCTTATGTCTAAAATAACTTTCAGCTATTTCAGGAATCTCTTTATACATCCCAAATAGGTGGAGCTTCTGGTTGAACGGCTCTGCTGACAGTCCTCTTATTCTTCCAGGCAACTTTAGATGGGGCTCTTGAAAGGCAAGAATGCTCTCTCTTGGCAAGTCCCAGCCACTTGTGAGCTTTGAATCTGATTGCCTGTTTTACTACTTCAGTTCTACCGGGCAAGTCAACTATCCTTCTCATCGCCTGCTCTTCAAGTATTAGGCTCAAGCTGGGGCTAGGAGAAACATACCAAGATAACACTGACAAAATTCCCAAACATAAACTGACTTTTTGTTTTGTTACAAGACAGAGGTCTCACTGTGTGGCCCAGGCTGGACTCAAACCCCTGGACTCAAGCGATCCTCCACCTCAAACTCCCGACTAGCTGGGACCAGAGGTACTTGCCACCATGTCTGGCTTAAACTGATTATCAGGAAGTGGAAATTTCCACCAATTTCTAAAGTTTCTACCTGAAATTCTGCATGCTTCATTGTTATCCTCAAAGAATATTTCAAAAGAAATTTTATTTCATAGTGTTTTCGGTTATGAAATATTACCATATTCTCAGGTACAAAGCTGCAGTTTTATTAATATACATATTTTCAAACATCACAAAAGATACACACACAAGAAAATAATGGAAAAGCATAACTGAGTTCACCATTGTTGTAGTTGATGTATCTCTTTTATGTTTTGCCCTGTAACTGACAAGGTGGAAGATGAGAGCCATCCCCATGAGCATCATAGCTGTCATTCCCATCTTCCTTGTCAACGTCACCTGCACATGGAGGTTTAGCCCCAGGTGTTTCTATGCCAATCTATGCACAAAGGAAACAGCTAAATAATTTAAAGAAACTTTAGCAAGTCCATCTTGATATTTGAAACTTTTAAGCTTTTTATATGCCTTCAAATGGTACCTGAAATCTTTTCATGGATTTCACCAAATTAAAAATAAGGAACAGAGGCTTAAAGCTAATTAGGGTTGGCTTGAATATTGCAGATACTTTTCCAGACGGTTGCTCACAGAGTCTCATCAAATGTGAAAAAATATATTTCAGGAAGTAGAATGAGGTATTTACTGGAAAAGTACAAATGAAACAAAGGATCATCGGATTTGGCTTCAAAAATATTTCTTGTTTATTTCATATAATATGTCATGGCAGCAATTTGAAGATGCACTAAAAATAAATGTAATCTTTGCTGCATTTACAGGCTACATAAGTTTATGAAATAGATTGTTATGCCCATGTTTGGTAATATTTTTTATCACAAATCGAATCCTTCTGGGTCCTGCAATTCATGACATGACGTTCTTGCCCATATGTATGCCATATTCTAAACTGTCATTTAGGCCTTTGGGCACTCAGAGTTCTCATGAGCTTGGTTTAGCCTCACTAGAACCCCCAAAAGTTAATGGGTCCCTGTCTCTAAAAATACTGGTTCTTAATCAGGCCTGCACATAGAAAGAAGCACCTAAGAAGATTTTATTTTTAATATCATTGCACTATTCCCCCACATTCTAATTTAACATATCTGCACCAGGAGTTTTAAAAGCTTAGTAGGTAATTGTATAGCCAGGATTAAGAATAACTGATGTAATCTTTTGAATGTTAATTTTAGAGACAAGACAATGAAGCACTATGAGATAGAGTATCTTTCCCTGGGACACAAATTATTGGGAGAGCCATGTCTAGAACCCAGGAGTTCTGAGTCCTGGTTCAATGCTGTGTTCACAATGGCTTGTCAATTTCTCAAGCACTGGTGAAGTAAACAGGGAAATCCAGTGTAATACAGTCAAACAGCTAAGAAGTCCTGGTAGAGACATAAATATCATAAATCAAGGTAATTCAATTTATTTGTATTAGAATATAAAATATGTAAAATTTGATGCAGAAAATGTACAAATCCAATAAATGTGAACATGATTGATATAACTCCCCATCTTGGAGACAGAGAAAGATATAAACAAGTAATTGATTTGTTGAAACTTCACATGTTAAGGAAGATCAGTGTCAACGATTGCTTTGTAAGACGATGGCGACATTGCTAAAGAGGAGAATCAGATTACATCAAATACAAGTATATTGGTATCACCAATGTTATTATGCTCCTTATTTCAGATTAGATTATTTGGCTTATTTACCATTCTTATTCATCCTCATGCTTTTAGTTGCCAAGTTTCAATTGCTGTATTTATTGATAGGAGAATATTATTTTTATTTCAAAATATTATAGTGATACAAATATTTTTGGATATATGGATCTCTCATGTAATGCTTGAGTCAGGGCTATGTATGCCCATCAGCCAGACCGTGTTCATCGTGCGCGTTAGGTAGGTTTTTGTCTATGCACTCCCCATACCTGCCGCCTACTTGATTTCCACTGAGTTTTACCTGCTCTGTGCATATGTGTGTTCATTGGTTAGTTCCAATTTAATAGCAAGTACGTGTGGTGTTTTTTCCATTCTTTAGGTACTTCACTTAGCATAACCATCTCGTTCCATCCAAATTGTTGCAAAATGCATTCCCTCATCTGCTATTTCTTTCCTCAGTGTTTTGTAGTTCTCCCTGTAGAGGTCTTTCACCTCCTTGGTTAAGTATATTCTTAGGTATTTTGTTTCCTTTGTAGCTATTGTGAATGGTATTAGTCTTTGATTTAATTCATTTGAGTCATTCTCTCATTCCCAGAATTACATAGTGAGTGGTTCATTGAATATCTTTCTTTCTCAAAGACACTGGGAAGTTTTTTGAGAATAGCTGTGATATATTGAGAAAAGAATAGGACTTGGAATAAAAAAAAAAAAAACTGGTTCCTGCTTCTATTCTACTTTTTATTAACTGTGTGGCAATAGACAATTAACTTTGTACTCCTTGAGCTTCAGTTTCCACTTTCATAAAGATGCGAGAGCTGTCCTTGGCCATCATCTAATACCATATTGGTTGCTAGGGGATTGCCTGAGAGAAAGTGTAGAAAATATACTGTGACCAGTAAAATCCAATACAAATTAAACATAAAATAAAGATTGCATGACTAATGAAGAGATAAGTGAAGATTACATAAAATTTAGAAACCCAAATTACTGTACCTTAAAATGATAGAGTTATTTGGAACTATATTTTGAAAAGCTCTCTACACAAATATTCCATATTTTCTTCAATCTCAATTTCTTTGAAATGTTCTTTGGCAACAAGAAGTCCCGACTGTGAAGTGATGAATAAGTCCTTGAATTCTAATGAGCTATCTACCTGGAGCAGGGCACAGGCCACATCCCTTGCGGACTGATAGATGTATATTAGAGCATATATATTTCATTTTTCCTTGGAAGAGGCCTTTTGGTAGAGCATAACTAATAATAGTAGCTAACATTTGCATAACACTTTTCAGTTTACAGAGCACTTATACAGTAATTATGAGAAGAATGAAAACTCAATCATTTAGAAGCCTATAAATATTCCTAGTAATTTCTCCCAGTACTTGAGCAGAATTTAATTATTGAGACATGTAACTCAAAATAGAAATACTTATTCATCTATTTTATAGGGCACAGGGGATCAAATAAAGAATTATTATTGCTATAGTAATAAGGGTAAGGTAATGCTCTATATTTGTATTCAGT
The DNA here is from genome assembly GCF_020740605.2 of Lemur catta. Classification (NCBI taxonomy): domain Eukaryota; kingdom Metazoa; phylum Chordata; class Mammalia; order Primates; family Lemuridae; genus Lemur; species Lemur catta. Next base: position 110,032,443 of record NC_059132.1, read on the forward strand.
TCTAGCTTTTGATAGTAAACTAATGAAATATCTATACAACTTTATTTGAAAATTATAGTTTTTAATTTTGGAAGTTTTACTCTCGTGATTAACACTTTTTGAAAAATTCATAAAATATATTCCACTGATGAATATTTGAGCTTATTTCTATTTATTTATGTCAAATATTAATTATGTCTAACTGAAATTTAGTCCTAGAAATATTTTGATTGACTTTTATAAAGAGATAATTTTAGAAATGGGAAAAGCGAAGTGTGTGGATTACCCCATTAACTTCATTTGTTGCATCTCCTAGCTCCAGGTCTATTTTGTTTGTTTGTTTGTTTATTTGAGACAGAAATACAAAGGCAAAGAACTTGAGTGAAAATATTTTTGTACTTCTCAAGAGTAGCCACTGAGTCCCATTTGAAAAGTTATTCCTTGGCCATATGTTCATCATCTTGTTTTATGCTGCAGATGACAAATTCCCTATTGAGTCTTCATCTTCACTGGGTCCTCTCATAATCTTCTCTTTCCTGAAGTTCCTCACACTGCAATGAATGACGTTAAATCCTCTCAGTAATTTAATGACTGAAATTTTCTCCAATAAGTAATATGAATAGATCAGGCATAAATACGTAATTTTTATAACTGAAAAAATTATTCCTGTATTTTCTAATTGATATACTGGTTTTTTTTAAATAGATACGTGTACCTATGTGTTTGTGTCATTTTCCATTAATCAAAGATATGTGGAATTTTTAAAAATGAGCAATTTCCATTGAGGCTTATATTTCTGAACTTATAGCTACAGATGGCTCTCAACAGATGCTTGTTAACCTGGAAGATTCTGCTTGATTGGTTTTGAAAGTTTAATGTACATGAAACTTTTCCTGTCTATGTGTACATAATAATTAAATGTCTATATTTCTAAGAAATATCTGAGCAAATAATATGTTAGGCAAAATGTTGAAGACTTGTGGGGAACTAAGAAACTTTAGCTTACTTCAAAGAAAACCATTTCCAAGAAAAAGAACTATAATTTAAGCTTTGCTGAATACCATTTACTTGTCTTATTAGGACGTCAGTTAACACAGATTACTTTTATTTAGCTAGTACGTACACAGTATAATGAAGGCAAATTTTGATTTACAGAGTTATCTATGTTTAAATAGTATATCATAAGGATAATTGATTGAACGTCAAGATAAAATAATAAACCGTAGTTGCTATGTATCTCTGAAATGAGGTCTTTAGAATATAAAGATCTAGTAAATTTTTATTGACTTAGTTGCATTTAAGACAGAAAGAGTAATTTCTAAAAAATATATATGAAACAATTCTTAAGATTTTATGTCATGAATTAATTTGCATAGATCTAACTAAATAATTCTGAATTTTACATGAAAGCTTTGATGTAAATAAAGTCAGACCTTATACAGATAGTTTACTAGGGCAGGGTGGGAAATGCACATGAAATTTTCATTAGGACTGGCTCTGTGTTGCCAGACATGTCTTCTAAATGGCACCGTTACTTTACTCTCCATGGTCATCTATTGCAGTATTGCACAGAATATTGTGTTCAGCATTGATCATCTTTAATCTGTTTCAGATACAGAATTTTATCTAGAGCCAGCAGAACTTACAAGTGGCCATGTTTAATTACTCAGCATAGCCTCATACTTTATTTTTGACATCCCAATATTTGTTAATTATTTCTGAAGGATTATGTCAGAAGTATGAAAAGCTGATGTACTTGATTACTTGTTAGCCACTGCCTTTAAATATCTTAAAGGAAAAGAGCCAGAAAATAATTTCCAATTAGAATGCATTCTGCAAAACTATCATTTTTTTTTTTTGGCATCATTCCTTTTTTATGTGAGCATGGTCTAGTAAAAACCATCAAAACTCTCTTCATAGCCACATATTTTCAAACTTATCCTCCTGCCTCCTGGACTTGTTTGAAACTTGACCTTCTCCTCTGTCTCACTGCAGCTGTTTTCCTCTTTGTCTCTCCTGCCCAGTGAATGACCTTGTGAGAGGTAACTCCCTGATGCCCTCAGACTTTTGACATCCCTTTATAAATGAGTGAATAAATAAATAAATGCTCCTTCTTTTTTCCTTGTTTAACAGTTTCTTTGGGAAACACACCATGGAGCGCTGTTACTCTCATATCCTCCTTTTACTAATATTCTAGACATTTCTGGCACCCCATGAAGACCCACAGTCCTGCAGTCACCCCATCACTGCTAATCCCATAGATACTATTAATGTCCCCTTGGGCAATCAATCTAGTACCTGGTTCCTCAGTTTTTTCATCTCCTTATCTCAGATGATCCTCTCCCACCCTATCCTTTCCGTCCGTCCCCAGAATGCCATGCTAGATTTTGCCATCATGGGGAGATATACACATTCAAACAGCAGTCTCTGATCATAATATGATATCCTTTACTCTAAGAACTTATTTTTAAATTATTAAGTCCCATTAAAAATATGTCTGTATTTTCTCCCAGTTATGACACATCTTCTTGTTATGCTGAGCAGCCTCGCTGATGCTTGCAGCTCTAATCCTGTGGACCAGCTTCGTCATGTTCCACTGAGCCCTGTGACTCACTTTGCTTTAACCGCTTACCCATTATTCTTACTCCTTAAATGAGCCAAGGATTTTCTGGCATTCACAGATAGTCACATACTCTTTGCTTTTCCTGGAACAGGTTTGCCTCGCTCTTCACTCATTTGTCCTCACGTGTACTAGACGAATTCACGTGTTACACTTTGATCATGATCTGGTCTCCTTCCAACTCACTTGTTATGCTATCAGACTTATTCTTTAAGACTGAAGATCACCAACTTCTGTGGGCACCCTACATTGCCTGTTCATGCTACCGACTTTTACCAGTAAACATGTGCTCTAATTTTCTTCAGCACCTATTATATACTTTTTTTCACTCTTCTTGAGATCTCAGATCTAACCTTCCTACTCTCATTCTCACTGAGTCACTGTGCTTCATTCCACCAGCAAAGTGCTCTTCTGTCATACCACCCATGAGTGCTCACTGCCAGCCGTGGCTTGTGATCACCCTCTCTTTCTTCCCTCTGCTGAAATAGATCCTAAATATCTTTTATATATTTTTTTGAACTAGATTTTAATTTTAGAAGAACAATGCTGAAGTTTTAGAGATGAAGAGTCCTGATTCCTACAACTCTATTTGTAGTGATTCAAGAAAAAATATACACATACACACAACCGTATTCATATATATGCACATCTATATAAATCAAATATGGCAAAATGTCACTAATTGTTGAATACCTATGACGGGTATACAGAGATCATCGTTCATTTTTTTTTCATCTATTCTCTATATTTAAAAATTTTCAAAATAAAATGAAAAAAAATACAAGAAGCATCTATCTTTATGGCAAAAGCCTGGCTTTCCATATAATTTCTGGATCTCCCTTTAGCAAAGATTTGGGGATGTCCCTCCATTGGTTATTCTATGTTTCTCCTGCATTTAAACATATCTCCCAATACTAGATCCTCCCCATCAATGTTCAGATATGAAGAAATAGAGGACACATAGGCTGGGGCATAGTATTATAGGAAATTTGGAGAGCTTGTCCAAAGTATTGGAAATATGTATATATTATTTTTATATATAAAATCTTTTTTAATTATTTATTTATTTTTATCTTTTTAATTTCAGCGTATTATGGGGATATAAATGTTTAGGTTACATAAATTGCCTTTGCCCCACTCGAGTCAGAGCTTCAAGCGTGTCCATCCCCCAGACAGAGCGCACTGCACCCAAAAGGTGTGAATATACCCATCCCCTCCTCCCCCCTCCCACCTGCCCGACACCCGATGAAAGTTATTACTATATGTGAACATAAGTGTTGATCAGTTAATACCAATCTGATGGTGAGTACATGTGGTGCTTGTTTTTCCATTCTTGTGATACTTCACAATGGGCTCCAGCTCTTTATACTAGTTTTTCTAATCCTCTTCAGAGCCACATGTTTCATGTCAGTGGTTGTTTACAATACCCATTTTCTCTTTAGTTCTTTCTGTTTTTTCCAGTTCCACAAAACTTTTCCTGCTAGGGTCATTGATGACCTGCAATTGGCAAAAATCCAGTGGCCCCTATTTTATTTTCTTCTATAGCTACATTCAGTGGAGTAGATGAGTTGAAGTCTTTTTCTGCTCTTGGTCTCTGTGATATCACTCTTCGCTGGTTTTCCAGTCCTCTCAGATCACTACTTTTCAATTTCTGTCTTAATGTTCTTTTGACTTACTACCCTTCCTAAGGGTAGGTTCATCCATGCCCATGGCTTGAAATGTCATCTAGGAATTAACAACATTCACTCTTATACCCCTAATGAGATCCCCTCCCAAAGACCAGAACTATGTGTACAACTTCCTACTTGGTGTAGCTTTGGCCACATCTCACAAACATCTTCATGAAGAGAACATTTGATATCCAAATCTGCCCTCCTCTAGTAATTCCTTTCCTTGAATGTGGTACCTTTTTTACTCATTCAGCTGCTGATAATTGACACTGGGTCATCCACCTTGACATGTCTCATCTATCACAAAGGCCAACGAATTTAATTTCTAAAATTTATCCATCACCCCTGCCAACCTTTTCGACCAGTCACCATCATTTCACACCTGTACTACTGCAAATTTCCTTTCTTCCCTCCCTGCATGTATTCGTTCCTCCTCCAATCCACTTTCCGCACAAAAGCCAGAGCAATTTTATTTAACACGCATGATCATATTACTTCCTTGCTTAGCATTCTTCAGTGTCTGGCCATTGACTTTAAGATGAAATCTAAAGTTCTCAGCAAATACTACAAGATCCGGCATGATGTGGACCCTGCTTAACAAAACCCCAGCCTTGTTCGTTGTGCTCCAAAGCACTGAAATTTCTGTTGAGTTCCTGAAATATGGGAAAGCTCTTTCCCACCTAATGGTCATAACAGGCTGTTCCCTCTTCCTAGAACATTCTTCTCCCCACTCTTCTCTGCTTAGCTTCTAATCATGCTTCAAATGTCATCTTAAACATTACATCCTCAGAGAAGACTACCTTGATCTGTCATTATAAATGAAACTTCTTTAGTAATATTATCCAAGTCTATTTTTTTTTCAAAGCATCTAACTCATCTTTGTAATTGTATATTTATCAGTGTGGTTATTTCTTTAATGTCTGCCTTTTTTCCACATCTGCATGTCTTTTTAGGTCTTAGACAATATCTGCTTTGTTGGCCATGAACCTTACAGTGCCTAGGTAGGGTAGGTGCCAGGACCATCTCATACCGTTGTGCAGGCTGTTCAGTGCACGAGGGCATCTCATCAAGGGGGTGAATGATGGTCTAATTCTAGCATGTACAATGCTTGCCAAACACCGCTCGCCGGGGCAGGACTGTGACCTCCTGGAGCTGCACATTAATCCAGTTTCCACAAAGGTACCCTGTGAACTAAAGCTGGCCTTGATAGGTACTATAAATGGTGGCTGAAACAAGAATAAGCTTCTATGCCAACTTGCAAAAATAACTGCATTCTAACACAAAACAGTTCATAAGAACTCTTTTTTTTTTTGTAACAACTACTCTAATAGTTGACTGAAGATGAGCAAACAATTTCAGTTGAATTCACATTTATATTCCTGAAAGTTTTCCTTCTTAATTGTAGGAGTGTTAATAACAGGACACCAAGTGAAAGCCTTTGACTTAGAGACAATTCTGTTTCACAGTCTTTGCACGAAAACAACTTCCGCTGGAAAAAAGAAAGTTCATAAATTAGTTATTTGTCCATTTGACATATTACCCCATCTACTTGGCACAAATTGGGATTCATAAATTTTCCTAAATAAGTAGACCCTGTTTAACTTTGCCACTTGGTCTGGCAGCTGTCTCATAAAATTCTGTTCATGATCATGAGAATAAGAGAAAGTCTCTGTCATATCAGTGACTGTAAGATAAAAATACAGCTCATAATATATTCCTCACTGCCAGATTGGCAGCTCTATCATATTTAAATGAAATCACAGTAATGCTTCATCACTTAATATAGCATAAAACTACTGTTTGGGATGGAAAAGTCAGGAAAATGTTTGTTAGCTGCTTATTTTTTTTTTTTTAAAACATGCATAAAGTCTGAGTAACCAGGGGGGAAATATGTACTACAGGAAAGCAATTCAGCACAAAAGGAAGGGAATTAAATTAGCTTACTTTATATTTTAAATCCATGATTTTATTTTGGTTAGAATTTTCTTGAAAGAAAAACATGTTTCATAGCACAAAAGCATGCCTAATCAGGTGGTCCGGGGTAGTAAGGGGCCTCGATCTTTATTTTTATGATCATAAATTTATGGGAAGCACATAGAGATATCAAAATATTTGATAGTTATATGTCTTAGCGACAGATTTTTAATTGCCTGGGAAGCTGAACCCGGAGAGGTCCGTCTGCTGGTGCTGATTACTTTCTCAGTGGAACCGTGCACCTGAGGTGAATCAAATCTGGCCAGCAGCAGATTGAGGTCAATTTTAAATGAACTTCAGTTTTTCCTGGATGAACCTGAGGTTGCCACAAATGGCCAAGATCATTCCTCCATCTGTTTCTGGTGAAAGTTTGCTGTTCACTGTGGTGGGGACGCAACATGAGTCATTTACTAGCAAAACATCACGCTGCAAAGGCCACAATATGCTCGATTAATTTAATGTATCGAGGAGAAGAGCTCGCGAGCATGGCTTCCTGTTAGGCAGCGTGTCGATGCAACGGTCTCATCAGAGAAAACACTCAGAATCTTAGGAGATGCCTTTTGCAGAAAAAAAATTTATAGGGCTGAGCTAGATTTAGAAAACTGTTAGAAGACAATTTTTTTAAAAGATGAAATATAGGCTTTTTGTACAAAAAACAACCCTATTTTATAAATAATGTTCATAGTAATAAAAATATTTTGAACACAAAGCATTTTTATGAAAATGTCACTGAGCGGCTTTGAGAATGGGCACACAATCTCCAGTTTGTTACAAGAAAATGAATATCTGGAGTAAGCTGACTTTTCTAATCTTGTATTTATAAATGGATTAATAGACTTTAAAATGCTACTCTTAAGCACACCATGACATTTAATAACAAATACTTAGTCATTAGTGTAGGCTGCCTCCCAAACTGAGTAAATAGATTCTGGAAATTGAAAGGAAATTACACAGTGCAGATAAATTACATGTATGCATATGTGCACATATATAGTAGGGATCATAGTTCAAATGCGTTCTATTCCACAATGTCACTAACAGAAACATATTTCCAGGCACTGCCGAATCTTTAGTATGCTGCAGTCCATCTTCTGAGGCTCAGTGTAGTTTTCTATCTTGCTGTAGGTACCTTACCTACAGATAAGCAGTGAGGGGAACTCTTTCTACTCTTGCAAATTGAAATGTAGCTGTGATAATTTTCAGTTGATGTGATATGCAAGGTTGTAAAGAAATGGAGGACACATAGGCTGGGCAGTGGAATCATAGGAAGCTTTAGATCTTGTCAGTCCCAGGTCAAGATTTTTAATGGTGCCTAGAGAAACATCCACGCCCTTTTCTCTGACCATGGTCCTTCCCAATTCAGATCAAATGGTGCTTCCTCCATAATACCTCAATGACTGACTAAGGCAATGGGACTCTTGGTCTCTTTCTTTCTCTAAAGTGTCTTTTCTTCTTCCTTGTGTTTCAGTCATGACATTAAAGGGTCATGTCTCCCCAGCTTGATTGGATTTTCCTAGAAGATACAGGTGATCGCATGCTTCTCATTCCCACATTGTCACGCAGTTAATAACTAACTGAATGGAGTTACACAGAGATAACAGGAAGTACAATTTATAATATATATATTTAAAGTCCACTTAAATCCCTCAATGCCTATGAGGAAATTATATCTAAATTCTCTACAGGTTTCTGTAGAAAACTTTTTAGTGCAGAATTGAACCAGAATCAAACAGAAAATGTTTAAATCCATAAAATTTTAAAATGATAATTGCCTGCCCAGATATTCCAAAGGTAAAACAATTTTTTGAAGTCTATAAATATTAACTTTCTGAAAATACGTGCTCACTTCTCTATTTGGGGCTTGCTATTTTTTTTAGAAACTTACTAGATAAGAACAGAAGGATAATGGAAAGGAAAAGAGATTAAAAACATTGAGGTGGTCAGGATTCTACTTACATTTTATGGTGGAAAATTCAAGAAATAAGTTAATAATGAAATACCTCAAGAATCTAAACTCTCTGATTTAATGAAGCCTATTAATTTACTGGTTTGACAGAATTTAATAATAAATAAAGATGATTAGTGAAACTGAAGATAAAAATATACTGAAATATTCATTCCATAAGTAGTAACTAAATATTGACCAACATTTAATAATGCTAATATTTTTCATTTTTAAGTTAGTGACATTAAAATCCAATAGAAAATATGTTGTTGATATTAACGGTTATGTATTATCTTAGTCTGTTCGTGCAGCTGTAACAAAATGTCATAACCTGGCTAGCTTAAAAACCACAGAAATTTATTTCTTCTAGTTGTGGAGGCTGAGAAATCCAAGGTCAAGGCCCTGGCAGGTTCCACGTCTGATAAGGACCTGTTTCCCGGTTCCTAGAGGGAAACTTCTCACTGTGGCCTCACTTGGTGAAAAGAGCGAACGAACTCGCTCGGGCATATTTTATAAAAGCCCAAATCTCTTCGTGACCTAATCAATTCCACCCCACCCCGAGGTCCCACATCCTAATATCACCTTGGGGGTTATGGTTTCAACAGGTGAATGTTAGGAGCACACGAACATTCAGACCATAGCATGCGCTCAGAATCATACCATTTACTAACTTACACATATAAATAATTTTAAAAACTTTTTTTCCTCAAGATGTTCCAGCTTTGGACTAGGCCATTCAGGATATATGACACTTCATGTCACAGGCGCCTAGTGAGTGACACCTGCAGAGTCCTCACAGTCTGTGTTGCAGAAGTGTGTTACCAACTCTCAGTACTGGGTATATGAGAGAAAGCACATTCATGTCATGCACCACGACTTTAAGACAAAGTATAAAAAAAGTTTCTTTTAGAGAAACAAAACATCCCACAAATGAGCCAGTTATCATTCAAAAGCTAGTATTAAATTGCGGTCAGGGTTGACTTTACTGACAGGGTTTCATTTTAGCTATGAATAACTCTTTTAATCTCAGTGATTTCTCATGTCCAATGAGCATGATTTTTATTTAACACAGAAGCAGCAGTGAATAGTAATTTCCTTATGGTAATAAAGTACTCTGAATGTGAAAGAAAAAAAACCCTCAAAAAAAACACAAAGTAATTGCTTAGTGCCAGATAATAAGGAAATAATCTCATGCCATGAGGTTTAATCTTCCTGAGAATCTTCACTTAAATGCTATTTGGCAGCCTCCGCCTCCTTCTGGCAAAGCCTCCGGGAAAGGTCAAGAAGGCTGGTGGTGGGCACTGTGCTTTGAGGGGTCTGCAAGTGATATTCAATGTTACGTTGAGCTCCCAGGTCGTGCAGTGTTCTCAGGAGCTTTTTTGTCAGCATTTGCTACATCTGAATTCAGTCACCGCAAATGTGTGGCCATATGTTTTTTTATTGTACAAGATTGTTCAATCCCCAAATATATCAACCTCTACTGCCTATGAGAACAATATCTAGCAGACAAACAATCAATAGGACCACGAAAAACCAGCATAGTCATTTACTGGAAACTCACAGTAAATACATCATTATGAATTAAATCTTAATAATAGTTTTTATGCAAAATGATTTTTAAATGTAGCATTTTAGTTGTGGTAGGAGAACACTAACATCATTGTTTTGGTTACCAAATTAAAACAAAAAAAACGGAAGTTGCCAATATTTACCGAAGGATAGTTTGAAAACATAAAGATACCAACATGTCAATTCAAATTAATGTTAGGCTCTTGGTTTAATAATACGATTGACATTAATTGTTAGTTTTTGACTACAATTTTGATTCATTTCCAATCATTTTCTTTGAGCAAAGAGATGCAATATTATTGTTAATGTAAAGGTTTGTGAAAGGCCTTCTTAAAAGTGAGGAAGTGAAATAGTAGAGTCTTTTACTGTTAGTTTCTAGCCTTCTCTGGAAAATCTCTGCAGGTGTAAAAGTTCTACATTCTTTAAAGTTGTGCACCAAGGGTGAGGAACTTTTTCATGTTGGAAGTGCACATTAATTTAGCTGTACTCAAATAAGGCTGCATTCAAGAAATTTCAGTCACATACACACCCCCCTGCCCCATGAAGCGTGTTCTAGACCTTTCTAGCCAAACGTAGGAGGAATGAGCACCATCAGCGTCAGCCTCCCCTGGGGACTTGTTAGAGACAGGGGCTCCCAGACCCCGCCCAGCCCTACTGAGTTGGCATCCTTTTAACAAGATCTCAGGTGCTTCCTACGCACTTTAAAGTTTGACAAACGTTGCCCCAGAAGTACCAAGACGTACTCCTGGAATTTTTAAAAATTCTGTTTCAAAGATTCTAATTACTTTGAGTCTTGATCTGCTTCACTTTTCCTTTCTTCTGAAACTGTTTGCGAATGCCTAAAACACTGCTCATGACATTGATAGCTAATCCTAACGGGCCTACAATGATGAAAGTCTTTATGTATAAATCCATGCATGAATTTTTTTATCTTAGATAGATGGTTAGGAGATACATTTTTATGGTTCTTGCCATGTATTGTAAATCTGCTGCCTAAAAATGTTTTAACAAACTACAATTCATCAGGATATGAGCATTCCTCTTATCCTGCCATCGTGGAGAATTATCTTTTTAAAACTTAAAAAAGAAATTATCTCATGGTTTTAATTTACTTTACTGGTGAGTTTGAACTATTTTTAAAAATCTTAATATTTAAGATGATGTATGTCAAATAGCTGACTATTTGAAGTTCACACACATGCGGACACACTTACTGGGTGTACACTGGTGGTGTGCCCAACAAAAGTGTGGGGTGAGGTCTGCAGGATTGCTGTGTGACAATTCAGCAGGGATAAAAGATTCTGGCATAATAGATTAGCTAGTCACAGAACCAGCATCTGAGAGCCCGACGTGATAAATAGTTCTGTGCATAATCTGTGGCAATTACTTGTTTTGTCCTGTCCCCGTCATTCTCACAGGATGGGTGTGTTGAGAAGACTTGTGTGTGTTCTAAATCTCAATGAGGTGACATCTAGTGGTCCATGAGAAAAATAGGGACAGTGGTGTTCTGTCAGATTAATGAGGTGAGCACTGAGTTTTTGGAGCAGCAGGAGTGTTTGCTGGTGATCTGTGGCAAGCAGCACCCTGCAGAATGCTGTGGAGGTGATTCCTTGAGCAGTTTTAAGAGGGGGATCTCAGATTCTAGGATGAAACCCTGGCAGAAAGACCAGGGGAACCAGAAGTGGTGTTGGAAGCCTTCCGGGGGGACTTGGGTGAAAGCCAGGGCTCGGCAGTGGCAATAGCTTTAAAACACACAATGCAGAAGCCCAGAGGTAAGTGATAGGAGTGCAAAGCAGCATCTCTGAGAAAGTGTACTGCAAAGGTGTGTGAGTGCAATGGCATACCTTGGAAGGAGCCCCCAAAACACAGAGGGGAGAAGAAACCTCAAGAGAGAAAAAAGATAAGTCCTATAGAAAATGGCTAGAAAATTTTGGACTACTGAAAGCGATGCATACCCAGTGTAACACTCCCATTATTCTGATTTTTAATTACCCACAGTCTGGGGACTCCAGTGAATTGGTAGGTTAGTGGACATAAATTGGGAAATAACATTTAAGGAGAAAATAATTGGTCTGTTATGCAGATGATGTTGGAAAAATGGATATTATATATATATGTGTTTGTATGTATTTTGTTAATAATTTATTTTTTAGTTTTAATTATTATGGGTAACAGTTGTATATCTTTGTAGGGTACATGTGATGTTTTGATACAGGCTTACAATGTGAATTAATTAAATCAGGGTAATTGGGGTAACTGTCACCTCAGGCATTTATCATGTCTCTGTCTTAGGCACATTATGGTTCCACGCTTTTAGTTATGTTAAAGTATACCCTCACTTACTGTTGATTATAGTCACTTTGTTGTGCTGTCAAATAATTTATTTTTAAAACTATATAGTACTTACAATAAAAAATATTTCTACTTGAACTTAATTCAGTTTTAAAATGTAGAATAAAAAAATGTAGAATAGTATGGACTGATGCTTTCTGCTATGAATATTTAACCAGCAATCTCTGTCGTGTATGTTGGGCCCTGGGTGAAGAGCACACTGGACACATGGACTTAGACGTAATGACGGCTGATGGACAAGGCGGCTGTAGAGATACCGCTGTGTAAATCAGCAACCACATTATGGCCACATAAGCAGAAAATCTGCTCTAACAACTTCTAGCAGGAGGTGTTTTCATGTCCTTCTAGATAATTATTATAAAGTCATTCTGAGAAACTATAAAGAAGAATCAGTAATGTACCTTAATAGGATGGAAGCCTTAAGTCAGAGTAGTCATCCACTCATATTACTATGAGATGAGAGTTGGGTGAAATGCAAAAGTACTTTTTTGTGGTATCGTGCAAGATTCCCAAAAGTACTTTTTGCTGGCAGTTAAGGCATTCAAATGATGACAACCTATAGTTTCAGACATTCGGGATTGGTGAGAAGGACAAGGCTATGGTGTTTAAAGCGGATGAGATATAACATGTATAGGACATACCAAGTAATAATGCTTGTAAAATTCTTAAGAACCACGATTTTGCTATCAGGATCATATGCCCTGTGTTCTCATTTATTCAGCACCATTTTCAGATTGCGAAATAACTTTCCTTAGTAAATTGAAGCTGCTGAGTTATGGTTAACATTAAGTTTTTGTTTTCTATTAACTTTCTAATCTGATTTCTAAGTCATAGTGTAAGATCCTCTGTGTAATATCATCTGTCAAATTGAGTACTGTCTTAAAACAGCTGCAGCAAAAAGACAAAGACACAATGGATCTCCAAAGTTTAATACCAGAACTGCCTATAAAAACAAACTAGTCATGATTACTTTCCTATGTGCTAGTAAATTTTTAAAGTTTCTCAATAGACCAATGAAATATGTTTTAAGAAGTATTCAGAATTGTATTTAATCATGATAATAAAATTAGTAACTTTCAAAAAGAATGTAAAGGATCAGCTTGATTTATACTATGATGTAATAATACTGTTTTTGATAATGCAGTTTGTGATGCTTTGAGGCATATTGCACTATAATTCTAAAAGTAAGTTATATTTTTAGTTAATAATGTGTTCATCACAAAAAAGTATCCATACTCATATATACAAATACATTTTTGATTTTTATAACTAATGAAGATCAAAATGTGACCTTTAGCCAGTAGATGGAGAAGTTGACTCACAATGCTACTAAAGGCCTCTTTGTCAGTTTTGGAAGCGAAGAGTAAAATCGTTGCTGATTCAGGTATTTGAGGATTGTGTTCATGGTGATTTTCCGGCGGCTCTGCAAACACAGCTCTTAGAGTTACTCTCTGGCATCACCCAAGGGAATCAGTATTGTTTCCTAGAGATCTACTCTGTGCAAACCTTATGTGCTTTGTTGATAGGTGCATTTTTTACCATCTATTCTATTTGCAAACAAGCTGGGAATGTTTCTTTCCTTCATAACTTATGTTTAAAGTTTGTGCAGTGCAACTTTTTTAGGAACCACAAAATGTTTACGACTAAAGGCACTGAGTGATAGAACTGACATCTGTCAGGGCAGGATGAAAATAAAAGTTTCTAGTAGGCTAAACCGGCTTTCTAAAAAAAAAAAGCAACACGCGTTATGTACTCCACACATGCTTTCAGAATTTATGTGCGCCTAAACCCACCAGGGATGAGCGCATAAATACAGAAGTCAATTGGACAAATTGCCTTGAGCAAATTCCATGGCCAAACTCATGATCATTTGTTTAGCACATTGACAGTTATTCTATATCTTCAGAGATACTAAGAATCCTGAATATTTTGCATAACTGGTATTGTTCCTTCATCCTGGCATTTTGCTTGTAAACATGTCCATGTTCAGAAACCTAAATTCACAGGATGAAATAAATGAAAATGCAGGAAAACTACATGGGGCTGTAGCTAAGCTTTGCATTCACAAAGGTAGGCTAATAGTGTAAAGAAGATGCCAATAACAAGTAAATGTTTAGATAATGATCAAAACCAGAACAGGACATGGAAGTTATAATGAAATTAATTTTCTAGAAAACAAGTGACAATATGAAAATACATCTCATTTATTAGGGATGTCAAAATAGCTATTATCTGTAACTTTGGACGGTTCATTTCAACAATGCCTATTGTCTAAATATACATGTTTAATTTTGCTATATTTAAATGTGTTCACAAAACTCTATATAAGCAAAACTGGAGATTATTTTCATGAAAATGGGCTGTAGCTAATATATGCCTACTTATTAAAAATATATATTCCCTTTTACTTTAGTACAGCTTGATTGAATCCCAAGTTATCAAAATATATTATTTATATTATTCAATTAAACAATTATTTATTGAGCGCTTACAATTTGCCAGTAGTGAATAAAAAAGCCACTAGGTCCTACCCTCATGGAACTTACATTCTAGCAGAAGAGACAGATAATAGATACAAAATAAATAGATCATTACAGATTTTAGTAGGTAATTTAATAAAGTGATAATGTAGAAGTGGGGAATAATTTTAGGGTACCATTAAAATTTAAAGAGCAGCTTCTGAACAATGTATTAATCATGCTTTCATTGTAGAAATAATTATGCAGAAAACCAATAGATGTATACTGCTCATATGCAAATTCACAGACAGGTATAGCCTTTGTACAAATACAAAATGGATATAAATGCAACAAAAGTGAATGTGCTAATCGCTGCCATAAAGTTTACTAGTGATTTTTTTTTTTGTTCTTGCCCTTTTTTGTTTCTTCTTTTTTTCTTTTCTTTTGCTGTCCTATGGTTCAAACTTGTGAAACGGACACATTTTTAAGGTTTTATGTGGATAGAGTCATGATTTTATTTTCATAAAGAAAGCAAAAGCATTGACCGGCTTGGGGTAGATAAAAGGATACTACTGAAGGGTGGTAAAATATGCCACTTTGGAATAAGGATTAGTTTGAGCTAAAAATACTTGAAAAATAGCAGATGTAAGAAGGACACTCTATTCTTCCCTTTTCTTCCTGAAAACAGGAGATAAAAACTCCCATGTTGAAAGATGCCCTCCCTGTACCAGGAGAAAGGAAACATTCTTTGACCTGGAATCATAGCCAAGAGAATTCTATACAAACAGACCTTGTTAAAAATAATTCTTATCTCCCTGTAACCTCCCCACACAATTTAGTTACCTTTCCACAATTGCCTCTCTTTGTTCAAACTCATATAAAAACATTTAGATTTTGCTGCTTCTTTGGGTTTTTATGTCATCGTGAGGGCTTCAGTGATACATAAAACTTATATTAATTGTGTGTGCTTTTCTCCGGTTAACCTATCTTATGTCAATTTAATGTTCAGGCCCAGTTGAGACCCTACAAAGGGGAGAGAATGGATATTTGTATATGAATGTCTGAACTGGATATGTACACACCGAATTCACGAAAAGCAGTTGTCATTAAAAATGTAGGAGAATAGGGCAACAAGAAGAAAAGAAAAATCTCTATAATATTCAGTGCCTTTTGTATTAATCCATATCAAAATCCACTATGCTAGATGAACCATTTCTTATCTTCAAATAATTATTATCCAGAGTAGCAAAAAATATGAACTCATTGTAACCTCCTTTGTTGTGTTCTCTAATACATTAGAATTCTGGAAATGCAGGCAGAGTAGGGTTTTCAAAAGTATGACTCATTTGTATGAGTAATGCAAGACATGTTTGGAAAATCATGTCCCTGAAAATAGTTCACCAGACATGTTATCTTCAAGGGAGTTTTAATTCTGGTATAGTTTAGCATCAACTGTGTAATTCAGATTTCAATTGAACATAAAAGGAGTTAAAATTTATGTTCAATGGGCCAGTGACCACAGATGTGGCACAGAGCTATGCTAGAAAAGCTGATGAAACATTTGACGTTTTATAATTAGACTGTGGTTGTAACATGCTGATTGCAATCAAGTGCAATATGGTAGAGGAAACAGTGACTTTTATGTTTATTTAATCCCTTATCATATACAATGACAGGCATGCAGACCTTTGCAAGTTTGGAAAGTCTGAATGTTTAAGGATTGCACAAAACTTCAAATTATAACAGCATGAAATGTACTCAATGATGTTAGTTTTTCCTAGTCATATAACAGATTTTGTATTTTTGTATCTATGTTTTATTAAAATTGTCATGCTCTTTTATAAGGCATATAGAAGAATTATTTCTTATTACAATATTCTTTTATAATTTAGCATATGAACAAAACAAATAATGGTATACCGGGAATGTAGGGAAATATCTGTCTTGCTAGTTTTTCTGAAGAATAAATTTCGGAACTGTGTCACTAGAAATCATAAGATAAAATGATTTTTTTCCATTTACAGTGATATAGCAAATCAATTATTCTTTATTTCTCACAGCTTTTCTTTCTCTGTCCCTATTTCAGGTGTTTGTGTCATTAGTCCTATCAGTTATAGTTTATTCTCGACTATCAGACAGACGTGTTAAATAACAAGTTATTACTTCCTGGCTATGAACTTCATGTCCCAAAGTCTGTCTTCACACATTCTGGCATCAGTTGGCTTTGTTTAAGTCATCTTTTTCATTTTTTATTTTTTTTTCTTCAATTCCAACAGACATCTGATTAGCTCTAGGGCTTCAATTCTGCCATCCTCTTTTGTTGTCCTTTTTTTATGACAATTTTTTTATAGCTAAGCATTTTTTAAAATTGACAATGAGTTTAAAATATTGTACTTATGATTATTCTTATTCAGTTCAACAGTTGCTTCTTTTTACTCCTATTTAGTTGACTTTAATCATACATAGGATGCTTAAAATAATTAAATGTAATTAAAATAAAATATCCATCAAGCTAAGCTTTTCTCTGACTTTGTACTGGTACCATCTGAAAAGTGAGGGACGGGGCACATGGATTGGTACATCTCATTGTATTGTAAATGCTATTTTTGCATTTTGATTGCCTTCCTCAACAGATTGAGAGATTCTTGAAAGAAACAGGTTGTGTATAATTTATTTCTGTTTCCCAGCAACTAATAGAGTGTTTGCTTCAAATTGATGGAAAAATCCGAGGACCAGGATGTGTGTTTTTGCTGACACTTACACAGTTCCTGCCCAGACACATGGGAACGCTTTTTGGCTCCATCGGGTGTTGCCACCCATCCCCTGTCTCAGCTGTAACGCATCAAAGCAACATTCTCTAACATCATTTTTCTTTGGTTCCCTAAAGCTAATTTAATTTACATAAGGGGCAAAGATTAATCAAATTAAAGTTATGAATAGGTTTGTAATAAATGATACATAATTAATATAGAAGCCAGAAGCACTTACTGCACCTTTATCCTTTCATAACATTAAAAGGATGTGACTTGATTTCTTTTATACTTTTGATGATGACATAGAATATTTATAAGTTACTTTTCACTGTAAGCCTTTTTCTTCTTCTTCTTTTTATCCTGAGTATCAATAATCCTTGATAGAAAACAAACAAACTAAATTTCTCTTGTCAAATAAACTTCAGTCAGTTCAGGTTTTAACCTCTTATAGTCTGTGCTCTTGATTCAATCTTTTGCTTTACCCATTAAATATTCAATCTAGTGAACAAATGTAACACCCGAGGGCAGACTCTTCTCAACACAGAATTAAAGAGTTAGTGAGACTAGCACGGCAGCTGGGAGCATAACTCTGGAGGCAGCTATTTTTTCGGCTTGAATTTTATACCTGCTACTTACTAGTTGTGACCTCGAGAATATTGTTTAACTTCTCTTAGGTCTATTGTTCCTATGTGGAAATGGAGAACACAGTGATATGTATGTCATAGGGTTACATGAATCTTTATAATATAAAGTCTTTAGAATGACGACTGTCACAAAGTAAATGCTACATAAATATTTCTTAAGTAAAAATAATGAGACTTTTGTAGACTGGTAGAGTTCCTAGTATTTCATGTGAGAATAATTTAACAATATACTAAATGTCTAGGTGTCTCAAAAAAATACCATCCATCTGTTCTCCAGAGTACTGTATTTTATAAACTCATTTTTTTCTGAATGTAGACTAAAGGTAAAACTTGACCTTGTTCATGACATCTTTTCCTGCAACATGTAGCTGCTGAAAGACTAAGCAATTTTAAGTAGGGAAATATTCAGGGATAGAAAATGTAACAGATTTTCTGAGATTGCTGTTATTGTGATTTAAATTGGTATAAGATTTGCTCGGATTATGAGTTCAGAAATCTATGCTAAACACTCTCAGAAGACATACAATAGAACAAACACCCTATTCTCAGAGTTTATGAGTAGAAAGAATAAGTAATAAAAAAAGACTGCTTAAGCAATGCTAATAAGCATTTGTTGAACACCTAATATGTGCATAGTACAATATGCACATTTTAAAAAAACTCAGTAGAAAGAACATTAACATAGTAAAGAAATGTAATGTTTCTGAGTAATCAGAATGACAACAAAATAACTTTTAAAAAACTGAGTCTTGGAAATGATTTTTTTTCATTCTGTCCCTTTGAATTCACTGTTGATGCTATTGGCTATTCATCTATCTCTTCCTTCATACACAAGATAAATTTATTTTTTTGAATATATGATAAGGGAATTATTATGGTTCTGAGAAGTTCATACAATCACTTTAGTAGAGGATGAATTAATTTATAAAATGGTCTTATTGTAAAAAATTAGAGATAACTTAGAAATTAGATATATTACAACACAAGGTAACTAAGAAGAAAGAGTATAAAATACAGGAAATAGATCTAAGTTAATTAATGCAATTCAACAAAATTTGACTTTGAAATAGCTGGCAAAAAGGAAAAGGAAAATGAAGAAAAAGCATTAGACTAATGAACTTTGATAAAATGAAATGAAAACGGACAGGAATGCAAAAAGGAATGATATAATAACACATAACACCTAAAATATAAAGTCTGATAAAAGCATTCAAAGACTGATTTGAATATTCCTGTGGGTCTATGCGATTCACAATAATCTGTATAGTCTCTTCTTTGGTTTCATTTCACAAATCAAGTATAAGGAGAACCGAACTGAAAAAAGTCACCATTTTTTTCAACCACTCATCATTCAGTTCATTTGGGAGGTTTCAGAATGGTTTGTGCTGCTCAACTAGATATTCTCAAATGCTTTTAGAACCTATTTCATCAACATAAAATTGCGAAATATGTAATCATCTTTATCAGGACTCTGCAGCAGCTCATCTGCTCATGGCAACACCCCCAAATCACAGCAGGTTGGATTTTTCCCAGTTGCCAAGGCTTTCAGTAATCACTACTCCGTACAAAATGCAGCTGGCTTCCTATTTGGTAGCCTGAAGAAAAACAATTCAAGCCTTTGTAAAGTCATTGGGTTTCCTATTCCATGGCATAGTGATTTCAAAGACCAAATTCTTTCATAACTTGCACCTGCCTCTGTGCACTTACAGTTGCATAAAGTTATAATCCATCGAAATGAGTAGATTCTCATTAAACCAGAGGGAATTGCAGAGAAAGAGCTCCAATATCTGATGACACACTTAATCCTTTGTGGTTTCTTACCTATCCTTTATCTGTCTGCCTATAGTTGTTTTTTTTTTTTAATTTTGTTGGTAAATTTTTATTAACACAGCCACCATATGCCTTTCATTCATGGATCCTCTTCCTTCAGGTCCACTGAATTTTGTTCTTCTGATTTCTACCCTAAACACCTGCAAAGGAACTTTCAGTCAATTTCTCCATCAACTTAGAAGAGGAAGAAACTACTACCACATTTCAATCTCACATACCACTGTGAGATTAAACTGATATGCGCTGTTGTTGATGATATTCATAAATAACATCTTCCCTGCATTTGTTTAGAGTGTAAAGTGTGCTACATAGGTTCAAAATAGAATTAAAAATACTACAACTACTTTTCTTCTCTCAAAGTCAGTAACTTCCATCTAAAAAGTAATAAAAAAATATCAACATCATTTTTTGCAGATGTAGAAAAAAATAATTCTACAATTTGTATGGAACCAGAGAAGACCCCATATAGCAAAAGCAGCCTTAAGCAAAAAGAATCAATTAGGAGGCATCAATTTTCCAGACTTCAAGCTATAGTACAAGGCTATAGTAACCAAAACAGCATGGTACTGGCACAAGAACAGAGACATAGACCAATGCATTAGGACTGAGAACCCAGGTATAAAATCATCCTCATATAGCCCACCTGATCTTTGAGAGAACAGACAAAAACATACACTTGGAAAAAGAATCCTTATTCAATAAATGGTGCTCAGAGAATTGGATAGCTACATGTAGAAGACTGAAACAGGATCCGCATCTCTCACCACTCACTTCTCACAAAAATCAACTCACAATGGATAACAGACTTAAATGCATGAAACCATAAGAATTCTAGAAGAAAACATTGGAAAAACTCGTATAGATATTGGCCTCGTAGGTAAAGGATTTATGAAGAAGACCCCAAAAGCAGTCACAGCATCAACAGAAATAAATAAATGGGACCTGACCAAATTAAAAAAGCTTCTGCACAGCCAAAGAAACTATCACTAGAGTGAATAGACAATCTATAGAATGGGAGAAAACATTTGCATGCTATACATCGGTTGAAGGGCTGATAACTAGAATCTATGTAGATTGGGAAAATCAGCAAGAAAGAAAATCAAACAACCCCATTAAAAAGTGGGCAAAGGACATGAACAGAGACTTTTCAAAAGAAGATAGACTAATGGCCAACAAACATATGAAAAAATGTTCAACATCTCTAATCATCAAATCAAAACAACAATGAGATATCAACTAACTCCAGGGAGAATAGCTTTTATCAAAAGTCCCAAAACAACAAATGTTGGTGTGGATGTGGAGAAATAGGAACATTCATACACTGCTGGTGAAACAGCACACTAATACACATATGGGGATTAACTTCATAGGGGTTTGAGCAGGTGGGGGGTGGGGATGGGTAAATACACACCTAACAGATGTGCTGTGTGCTATCTGGGGGATGGCACGCTTGTAGGGCAGTGCAAAGGCAATTTATGTAACCAAAGCATTTGTACCCCTGTAATACTCTGAAATAAAAAAAAAAAATTAAAAAAAGTAATAAAGAAGAAAATATAAAAGCAATCACAGATCTCTTAAAGTGATTTAAAAAATAAATATTCCTAATATGTATCAATAATAAAAAATGAGAGGATTCAATAGGGACATATATGAATATTACTTCCCAGTTTTTTATCCTGGCTTCTAAACCTACAATGAGAGATCTAAATGGGTCAAATGTAGAACTCTAACACATTTTTAGTAAAATCTCATGACCATTAAAGAGGGCTAAGTGTGAGTTAGTCCTTCAGGAAAGAAAATAGAATTTCATGGCTAATAGGAAAAGATGGATTAAGCAGACTTCATTATTCAGGGACTGATTATTTACTTTTAATTGTTTTGGAATCTTTGTTGTTTTACATATTAAAAACTGTAGTTTGACTCTTTCTTATCATGATTGATATTTTTAATAAATATCTTATTGAGTGGAAATGACCAAAACTATTATGAAAATGATTTTAATCATTCTACACTCATTTACCTTGCACAATCTATGTATATGGAACAGAGTGCATAATTGTATGCAAGTATTCCATGTAATCATAGTGTTTCTCCACAATCATAAATAAGATGATATATAAAATAAACTAAATTAACATTTTCTATATTTAAGTAGGCTTATTACCACAAAATCTGATGTCTTGATGCTGGAGCTTTGGGGGCCAAATATATTCCAATCATTTTCTGATCTTTAGATCACTTTCAAGGTTATGGAAAAAAACAAATATTAACTTACAAATTTGTGGGGATAGAGAGGATCGTTGACATTGTATAGGCCAGACTATTTTTTTTAAGACATGAAGAGACTAATGCCAAGGAATGTTTAAAAAATTGAACAGAGTTGTGTACTAATAAGTGATTTATATGTTAAAGTAAAGAAAGAAAAAAGACAAATCACTTAATGTTTATTCTTTCATCTTTTACCGGAAGGCATTTTTCAATGTGACCTATACTTGGACCAACTTTATAAAGTCCTGTATCCAGTCTGCAATGTCAAATATTTTCAGATTAACAAGTTAAAGGTAATATAGAGTCTATCAACTTCAATGATGTAAGATTTGTTTGAATTAATAAAAGTGTGAAACTAAACCATGAAATCTATCTATCACTCACAGTATTTAACGAAATGTTATTTTATTGAAACTTCTCTATGACTCTGGGTATAGAACACACAGTTATGCATTAAAAATTTAAATTCTCTCCTAATTAAAAATGGAAAGTAGACTTTAGGAGATCCTCAACCCATCTGAGATTGCTTCATTAATTTTAAAATAGAACTTGATATGTCTATCTTTTAAAATTTTTTGAAGAAAAACAGAATTAGTGACTTAAATTTATATAATTAAAACTAGTATTTCAACTTTTAAAATGCATGTGCTCTGAGTGTGGGAGGGGCGAGATGGGTGTAGTCTGGATGTGTTTGTAGCTGCATGAATGCATGCAGGGTGGCGGGAGAGAGGGAGGGAGAGAGAATACAAGAGGAAGCATTTCTTTTAATGCATAGAATCTATGTAAGTTTTAATGATTTTTAAATATAAAAGCTTCACATTTAAAAAGTGTATTTATTCATCAATTCTATAGAATCTTCACTCAAGAATAAAAACATTGTCTCCGTCCTTTTCATTTGTCAATTTTCTAAACACGTAATCATTCAATTAACTCTTCATTTGTACTGACTTTCAAGTGTTCCAATTACTGCAAATGCCATGAAACTCCTAATTGTCATTCACTTGGCTGCCTTACCTACAATTATAATTATTATCTACTTTTCCCTCTTTCATACACAGTTTCAATACTTTTAATGCCACGCCAAAAGCTTTGAGGCGATACACAAAACTCTGTAGCTAGGTTTTCATGGCTGTTCAAATGCGGCCCCAGCTTATCATTCTAGCCTCAGTGATAACAACAAGCACTTTAGTGCAAAATTAATATGTGCACGTGTACTACCTCCTGTCATCTTCTCAACACCCCAACAAGGGAGGGAGATACTGATGATAACCCTATTTCAGACACATGAAAACTAACACTTTAAAAAGAAAGGTTAAATTAATCTTCTTTAGTAAACCAATTTTCCAAAGTATTGTCAGAAAACTGTTTCTTACAGCAACGTTGAATATGTCACTACTTTCTCTAAAATTGCTCACTATGTCTACAATTTCTTCCAGGAAAATCTGAATCTGTTAGTAGAGAATAAATAATTTGTGATGGTATCTTTGAGACTTTTTCCAAAGACAGTGTGATCCCTACTTCCCAGCAGTCACTGGTGTATAGTCAGTTTGTCATTTTTGTCACACGCCACGCCTTTCTGTGTTTCTGTAACATTAAGCATATTCATTCCATGGACTAGAATACCTGCCTCTTTATCCCCAATGTAGCCTTGGATACAGAAGCGCTGGTCATCTAAAACTCAGTTCAGGTATCACCTGTACTGTAAAGATACTTCCACATGCTTACACTAACCCTTTACAAATCGGGCTGGAGTAGGTGAGATATTTTTATATTCACTGATTATCCATTGTAGTTTCAACAAAATCTTAAGAAAGCATATCACAGCATTTGTTTACCAGGCTCTTTATTTTTCACTAGACAGTAGAACACTTGACAGCAGGCTATGTTGTAAACCAATTTTCCTCACTCAATGTAGACAATAAATGCGTTGAAATGGATTGACAATGAATAATCTGTTTATTACTCCTAAATCCCACTAATCTAATTTTCTGCATAAATGGAATCATTTGAAGTATGCAACTGCATTGGCTGCTTTATGCTAAGATACATAGAACTAATTCAGTGCATTCTCTATTCATAGATCATAGATCATGACCTCATTATCTTACCTCAAATACCAAGATAGCCACATGCTTAAGGAAGAAAAACTGGAGTTCAGGCTGATTTACATATTGTGTATGTTGCTGTGCTAGACTAATAGTCTAGCAGACGGCCCAGAATTGCTGAAGACGTATAAGAATATGCGCACTAATATTCTTTCTGGTATTTGTTTGCTTAGTTCATTAGTCACTTGAAAGTACATTTCTCAATTAAGTCATTCATCTGTTAACATTCAGTGAGAAATCATGTAAGTAGTTTTCATCATGCACACACAAAATTTGATCAATTAAAACATTCACTAAGTAGATTCTGATATATGTGTGTTTATAAACAAAGGCAGGAAAGGTTCTAGTTTTTCTATGTTAGAGCTGCCAAAATGATTTTTGAAATTTGATCAACAATAAAGAAGATACTTAAAGGATCAAATGGCAATATTATGAGTGGTAGATTGATAAGAGTAGGCTTTTCTTTTTAAATCTCAAATAGAAACAGCTTTTTAGAGGTTCAGCTGTTTTAAACACTGTATTCATAATAACACCAAAAGATTTAAACATGATTCACTGAAGGAATATAGCTTACATCTAGTAAAAGCACAAATACAGCTTTTTGGTCTTGTTTATGAGACAAATTAAACATGAAATGATAATAATGTATATTTTAGCAATTGATATGGGAGAAAGGGGAAAACGCGCAGGCATGCATGTGCGCAAACATGTGTGCACATGCACATGAGCGCACACACACACACACACACGCCACAAATTCAAGATTTCCAAAATTAACAAAGAAATAAGCCTCAGGGGGGGAATGATAAAGAGCCTAAACTGACAGTGATGAGTCTCAGGTATCTCCCATCGCAGAGTTTCGCTGCTGTTGGCTGATGTGGCGTTTGGTGGTAGACACAAAACATCTTAATCAATTTGGGGATCAAAAAGTCATTTGTTCAAAAGAAAATAGATGACAAATAAAGATATTGAATTGGGTGTTCTTAAAAACTGTATCACTGATGTAAAGAAAATTAAATCACAGCCAAGGAAATGAGGTGTCAACATTTGGCATTGCACAGACTGTCAGGGATAAAGCAAATCCTGGATGTCTCAAAATTTCAAATTTAATGAAGACACTCCTTGTGTTTTTCTATAACCAGATGGGCTGAGTTAATCTTGTGTGCATTAGGGTAAAAATAAAATATTGACCACGATTTTTGACTTAGTCCCTCAAAAGCATCTTTTTGTTTTCCGTTTCTTACCTACCTCAAAAGAAAAATTTTCAGTGTTCAGTTAACACTCTCAAGGATAATATATGGTATTTTAGAAGCGGTTTGCTCTACAGAACAGGTGAGCTATCCCATTGATTCTGTGCCTTGAGATAAACAGTACTTACCCGTCAATCATAATATCTGATGTGGATTTCACATGTGTGTTAGAGTTTGATGTGTGTTAGAGTAAACATAAATCCAGGCATCTAGTGTGTGCAGTGAACAGTGCAGCGGCCAGTGCTGGAGGAGGCATCAGAAGAGCAAACAAGCTCTACTCCCAAGGAATTTATCATCTACTCTGGAAGACAACATAACAAAATGAAATAAAAGAATCTACAACTAAATATAAACTAAATGTTACCTAGATGAAATCTGAGGATCTGTGATAAAAAACAGAGACTCGTGAATTCTGAGAGTCAGGGAACCGTCGAAGAGCTGAGAACAGAAGACAGGGTGTTCCAGTCTGCGTAAAGACGGGAGGTGAAGCCACAGAGAGGTGAAGAGACCTGCGTAGATTAGTGAGGACAACAGCTAACCAAGTGGACATGCCATGGTGGCTCTAACCTCAGCCGGGCAGCTGACGGTGGCATTCAGAGGAGCTCTGTCAGACGAAATGGGGTAACTGAAGGCTTGGGGTTTTGATAAAAGACCATGTGATTTAAGCAGGAGAACAGCTGGTAAGACTTACTGATAACTGAAGGATTCCTGGAGTAAGGGAGCGTCTGCATTTACTGAGTGCCTACTGTGTGCAGAGTAAGGGAGCGTCTGCATTTACTGAGTGCCTACTGTGTGCAAGACACTGGGTCACACCTTCACCCTGAGAAGCATTGTGAGGACAGAGCTAGCAGAATGGGAAGCTATGGAGAAGAAACGGATTTCCAGAAGAGGAACTGGACACACTGTAACTGATATCAAGAGACCCAGCAGATGCCTGGAAGTGGTTCTGGGGCTTGGTGAGAAGTCAGGTCATACGTTGAGAAAATATCAACATAATGATTAAAAACCTGAACACAGATATACCGTCCCACACAGACAGCAAACAAAGGTAATGTCATGGGAAATCTAACATTAGGGTCCTTGTAAAAATTTCTTTTAGATCAGTTTCTCTGAAATCTAAAAAAAATATTTGCCACCCCTTACTTTGCAAATCAGAGTAATAAACTAAAATACACACTGCAGTGTTCTGAAAAAGAAAAGAAAAAAAAACCCCTGCTGTAATAAAAAATACATTAGGAAAGGCATGGTGAAATGAGGAGGTGCCAACTGTTTTAAACAAAATGAGTCATAAGTAAATATCAGTTATTTTATTTTAAATATGGCCTCATCTTTGCTGTCAATCAATTGAATGAATCTTTTACTGTACTAGACACAATTATTCACAAAAAAGGAAGAGATTTCTTGTTTGTTTTAAAATGATTCTCCAGTACTTGGGCATGTTTTCTTACAAACTAAATCCTTGACAGAAACTCAAACATTATAAACATATGTTTATTTCTATAGTGAAATAGAACATTTTTAAGATTTGACAGAATTAACAAATAAAAAATCTACTCATCTTTGAGATCTCAAGATAAAACAAGCAATGTGGTTTCAACTTAAAATATTAAATAAAACACATCCATGGAAGAGTAGATAAATAGTACCTAGATATATAAAGATGGTAGTAGAATATTCACATATGCTACATTTATGTCAAATATGCAATAAAACATTTCGTTATGTAGTGCAATTCCTTGAATAGTTTAATAATTTAATTATATTATCTTTCTCTTTGGGAGTGATTTGTTTTCGACAAAGTGAACTAAATACATTTATTACATATTTTCAAATTCTATTCTATAAAACTGCTGTGATTTTGATGTTAATAATTATGTGTGATTAAGTTTATTTTAAAACCTAACAGTTTCTAAAAAGATACGGTACAATTTACATTTATATTGCCAATTCATGGCTGAAATAACAGATTGTTAATTTTGTATGTTAACTTGTAAAATAGTTTCTGTTAAATCTTCATGGGGAAGAGGAAATGTTTTACAATTAGAAACCAATATATCACAGATCTTGCTTCTACATATAAGTTCTCTCTATATATTTAGCAGTTGTATTTACTTTCAACTATCAATTTTATAGATGAAACCATTATAAAAATATAAGCATTTTTAATTATCTTTTGAAAGAATAATTAGAAACTAAGAAATGATTCCTGGCCTAAATCCTGAAATAAAATATTCACATTAAATTTAATTGCTAGATAAAAAATTTCATATTCATAAAGAATATTTCCAATGTTATGTTATATTAATATTGCAAACAACTGCAAAATAACAATCCTACATGAAGGCCATCACACCCTTACACAAAAAAATACTTCTTCGAGGACATTTGCCCAGCAACTGCCTACTCAAACTTGGACTAGCACCATCCTTGTTATCGATCCTGGTAGCCAAGAATAACTGTTATATAATCCCCCTCATTTTTTCTTTAAAACCCTTTGTCTTCTTTTACGTCCCTGAATATGCACACAGTTTATTGTGGCACATGCATTCCCATTGCACTGCCCATCCCCACATGAATGTCATTTTCTTCTGGAGAATCTCCCTCTCTGTTACTGAGGCTGAAATACTGGTGCCAGAAGTGGGATCAAAGTGAGCTCACCTCACTCAAATTGGCAGCACCTGGAATTGCCTGCAGTACCAACTGAGGCTTTTGATCTCTCTACTTCTGCGAGTCACCTTTTCTGCCCCGGTGAATCTCTTCTCAGATTCTCAAACTCCCTTTCTTTGGCGAATTCTTTTTTACTTTTATTTGAGATCTGATTTGATTAAAGGCAACCTTAAATAAATGACTTATACATTTTTTGAGGGGGAAAAGCAAGCTTTTTCTGGTATAAAGACAAGTGTTCTTCTGGTTCCAGGACTCTGGTTTCTGTAGAATCTACATGCTGTCTTTAAAGCATGCCCTTTCTGGTGAATTCACATTTGATTCTGCATGCCTTGTTCAATATTTTATTTGATTTGCATGCCTGGGATAAAAGGTTTATGAGCACTCTGCAGTTTTATTTTCATTTGGTTACACACACCTGTAAATGATTTAAGTCTTTATTTTCCTTGCTTGTTTCTGAATGTATTGCAAGAGTAAAAATAGACATCCTAAATGGTGGGCATGAGATGGTCAGTTAAAAGCCACAAGGGTGGCCATCACCATCTAAAATACCTGTGTAAACCCCTGACATTCTTTGACGGGATATTACAGGATTTTCTTCTATCTCAAGAGATTACTTAGAAATGATATTCTCAAATTTTAAGTCAAATCAAGATTTTTGGGACTCCAGACAAAAATAAAATGTGTTTTTGTTGAGAAAATTATAAGGAATGCATAAAAATGTGTTCATTATTGAGAAAAAAAGAATAATTTTGTCTAAATTCAGAGGTCATTAAAGGTTGTTTTAAAACATGGATTTAGGAAAAAATAGAAACAATATAGAAAGGAACCAGTAAGTAGAGATGTGAAGAAAGTATATATAGGATGAATTTCTTGTAAGGAAGAGAGTAGAAAATAATGTATGAGGAAAAACCTTGCGTGGGAAGTTTTTGTCCTACAGAAAAACTACTGGTTATTTGAGAAAGTGGAAATATGGGTTAAAACAGAAGTCTAAGCATGTTGTCAAAGTTCTGAGTAAGTCATGGAAGTTTTGTGTAGGATGAATTTATGAATGAAATTTTGAGTATGATCAACTTGGCTATAATTAGAATTAAATTATTTAGAAGTCTTTCTAAAGACTAAGATTTGCTGTTAAAAATATACTAATACAAAACTAAAAATTTGATCCCATATGTTAGAACAAGGTTTTCTTGAAGTTCTGATAAGCTCTTGATAAAATTTGCAAGATGTGTTGATTTAATTCTAAATCTGATTTTTAAAAAACATTTCAACTATCTTCTAAACTGCAGCTTCTTCCTATTTTATAATTTCTGTTTCTGCCACTTTTCTTCCTGAGATCCATTTAATTTTCATGAATTCAGGTTAGAAATGTCTTCTTCATGTAGAATGATAATCTTTCTTTTTTAGGTAGAGTTTTTCTCTTGTAGCTTCTCAGATTTCTATCTCAGAAGTTCAACTGTTGTATCTCGCTTCATGTAATTTGTAGGTTATACATCATTACCTTCTACTCTTTCTCTTTCTCCTCTTGAGAAGGAACATCTTGTTGCTTGGCTGGGGTCATAATGTTCTCCCTCAACTTTTTTGTCAGCTCCTAAAACTTTTTTTCCTCTAAGCCTAACTCTG
Source organism: Lemur catta (assembly GCF_020740605.2). Lineage (NCBI taxonomy): Eukaryota > Metazoa > Chordata > Mammalia > Primates > Lemuridae > Lemur > Lemur catta. The sequence continues at coordinate 110,062,148 of NC_059132.1, forward strand.
CTATTTTGGACTAATGCTGAAATATTCTGTCTTGAAGCCCTCGTGAAACAATATTTTCCTCCAATATAACTTGATTCTCTATTCTTGGGTTTTCTTGATGTATTTAAATTTTCCCAGTATAACGAGAAAACTTCTCATGCTGTTCTGAAGAGCTATGCATTCATCTGTTCAAGCTACTAGTTTTCTTGTTTACATTCCTCTGTCATATGGTGTACACTCAGCATTTTGGCCAAACTCTTCCTATGTCTGATTAAATTCAAGCACTTTTTTATCAGGTTCAGTTTCTAGGTTATCTAAATGAGATTCCCATAAGGGAAAACACACATACTGCCGAAGGTGTGTTTTTTATTTTGTTTAGTTTTGTTTTATCTTGTTGGTAATTTGCCTAAGAATCAAAGATTTTATGCTATATCAAGATAATAAGTTTTTTGGTTACTTAGAAAAAAAAAACCTGAGTTCTGAAAGGACTTTTTTTTTTACCCATGTAACTTTCTGTATTGTTTTTCAAAACTTTGATTATCACTCTGGTTAAATGAATGACTTATTTCACAGTGACCCATGATCTTATTTTGATCAGGCATTTTAAACCCTTTGGTATATTTGATGGGCTTCCTCAGTATCAAAATTCTAAATTAAAACTTTTTAACCTAAATTAACTTTGGGATTTTTCAGTTGAGCCTAGGGAGATTCTCAAAAGCCTCTTATCTTATAGCAATGTTAAATGATTAGGCTTATGTGCTAAATTGTATGGGAAACATTGTCAAATGCTAAGTGATGCTCTATCTTCTTTCAGTCACATTTATGGGTATGTTATTGATATGAATGACCCAAACTTGTGTAAAACTCCTGGAAATCTGTTATCAGTTATAATTCTGGTTATTATGTTGTATGCCACAAAAATCATCAAATGTCCTTGTCAATTACTGATTATAATAAATTTCCATTGGATTTTTAACCACAGTTATTCTAATTCTCGATCATCCACACTTTTGATTCTTCAATAAAAGCATTTAAAATCAGATTCACAGGCAAGACTCTGATAAGTACTCTTAAATATAAGTTTCTAATAAGTTTAAGATCAATAAACCAAATAATTTTTTATAACTAATGAAGAAACTGATGAATTTGTGAAACTCTGATCAAGATCAAGCGGAACAAAAATTAATTACATGAGGTTAAGTAGCTGATGAAGACATTGGTTCCTCATTGAAAAGTTTTGTTTTCCAAATTTAAGAAAACTTTTTCTTTTAAGCTATCTGTAATTTAAAACAATTCGGTAAAGTCTACTTTCGTGAATGTAAGGTTTCTTTGAAGTAGCCGGCGCCAGAGAAAGAAAGACGAGCAGAGTTGAAAGGGATAAGTAAAGAGGCTTTATTGGAGCGCTCCCGGGCGGGGGTAACGAGTCCCTGAGAGAGAGGGACCCGGGCGAGCCTCGGGGGACCCACGGAGTGGTACCAGAGAGCCGCCTAGAAGTCTGAGTGGGTTTATGTAAGTTCTTAGGACTCGGGGATGGGAGCTTCCTTGGCCAGGAGATGTCGGTGTGAGGAGTGAGGAATTTCTTTGTTTCAGCTTTGGGGCGGGTATTGAGGGATAGGAGGGACTTCTTCTATTTTCCATTAGGGAAGGGAGGGGTACCTGCCACCAGCCTTACAGTGAACAAAGCTAGAAAAACATTTACTTTTTTCTCTTTCCTTGATCCCTCCAAATTTCAGAAAATATTTTTGTGTATCCTTATGACAGTGTGGTTATTTGTATGAATTCAGTAAAAATCTGCTCTCTTTTTTTAGCAGAATACAATTGGAATCATTGTTTATATTCCCCAGGCTTTTACTGGAATATTGTATTTGAGCATGTGCACAGACGGCCTCACTTCAAGGGTTCCCAGCCTTACAGTGACTGAGTAAAAATGGTCCCTTCGTGACAGGCCCAGGAACCTCGAGACTGTAGGTGAAATCTGAAGTCCTCGTAGCCTCAAGAGGGTTTGAAATCTGATATTCCTATATGATCACTATGGAGAGAAAAAGTTATGTTTCTAAAGAAAAGCTATAATACACATTTTATTAGATTTAGCCCCGCACATTGATTTCAACTTCTTGTTGTCTAGACTAGACAAGATCCTAAATTCTTCTAGATTCCTTCAATCTGACCTTCCTCCATTGAATTACTAAAATGGAAACGGCTCTCTTCCTGAAGCCCTATAAGCTGACACCAGATGAGCTTTAAGGGACAAGTCTCATGCTCCATGGGTCACACAGAAAGTTCCCCCAGCTGCCTGATGCTATGACCAGAAACATCAAACTACAAAACAAGATGGAAGCTGATGGAGACAGGATGTCCACAGCTTTTCTAAAGGTGCAAAACAAGACTCCATATCATAATGAGACTCTTACCCCTCTTAATGCCTTTTGTTTGTTTGTTTACTTGTCAGGATAATGGTGTCATTCAAATTTCACAGTAGCTTCTGCTAGTACCTTGACAGAACCTGACCTAAGAGATCCTTTAGTCCACCAAATGTGACTTTGGCAACATCCCTAATATAACTGTTTGCTCACTTTCTGCTTTAATTCAACCTAGCGATGGGATACTGGATGATAAACTTGCTCTATATTATCTACTGGTTGAATAAGGAGAATGTAGCCTGTGCTATTGCTCACACTACATTCTATACCTGGATACATTTCTCTGGGAAAGGTGAGATCCATATACAAAAAATAAGAAAACAGTCTACATGGTTAAAGCAGGTCTCACCTAATTCCCCTGTAGTCATTTGATTTATTCTATTGATTGCCTCTAAGCCCAGGTTTATGGCTGAAACCTATTAAGCAAACTAAGATTGTCGAGTTGCTATTAATTTTACTTTGCATTTTCCTTTAAAAATTTTGTGTCTGTTACTTGTAAATTTCTGCAGAAGTACAACTCCTAACAGAATAATGCCTGCCCAGCCCTGTGAGACTGTAGCTAGTGCCTATGGAACAGACAAAATTGAACTGAACAACGGACTCCAGGTGGACTTAGCCTGAGAGTCACTCCCTCCAAATGTGGCTAAAAGTTGCCAATCACTTCCCTGTGATGTGGGACCAGACCAGACCACACCAGGATAGGTCCCTCCTGGCACTGAAGGACGGTCAAAACCTAACTACAGGATGACTGATCAGCAATGATTTGGGGGAAAGATCTTGGTCAAAGCAGTAAATGTAAAAGTTGTCAGAATCAAAGTGAAGTCACTTGTATTAAAAATCCTGACCAAATGAGCCAGGGAAGGCCAGGAAGTGAGGGTTCTCAGGCCCTCAGGTTCTCATACCCCATAACAAAAACTATCACAAAAAACTACAAAACCACAATCTTGCACAAAAGCTCTGGCAGTTTCACACAAAAATACCTTTGTGAGGACATCTGCCCAGCAGCTTCCCAACCATCCTTGGACTGGTGCCATCCTTGCTATTGGTCCTTGTAGCCAAGGATGATTACCTCAAAAGAATTATGTGATCCTCCTCATTTTTCCTTTAAAAATCTTTGTCTTCCTTTACCTCCCCAAACACTCACATTGTTTACTACGGCTTGCATGTTCCCATTGCAATCCTTAGTCTCAAATAAATATAATTTTCTTTTAGAGCGTTTCCCTCTCTGTGATTTAGGTTGACATGATCACAATCAAAGTACTAAACTATAGAGAGCTGAAGTGCAATGTTGGCTTAGAATAAAGGGCGCTGACATGTCCATCAGCCCATACTCAATGTTATAGGCAACCTGGGCCTGCCTATGGCTGAGGCAAAGAAGTCTCCCACTTAGTTAGGTATGATGTGGTCAGGTTTGGGCAAACCCTCCTGTGAGCATAGAAGGCTTTATCCCTCTACCCTAAAAGGTGGTAGCTCTGACGAGGAAATTTCAAACTTCTATGCTCTATGTATTTGTCAATCTCTCTCCATTGGAAAGTCTGTTCACATTTTGTTACCTTGTTAATACTCTTATGTGTTAAGTTGAATACTGGCCCTCAAAGATATCCGTGTCCCCAGCCCCAGAACCTGTCAACCTGTGACCTTACGTGGTAGAAAGGACTTCCCAAATGTAATCAAGTTAAGGATTTTGAGATGAGATTATTCTGAATTATCCAGATGGACCCAATGTAATTACAAGCCTTGTTATAAGAGGAAGGTAGACGGGAAGAGCGAGATAAAAGGTGACATGATGTGGGGCCCTGAGTCAAGACATGAGGACAGCCTGCAGATGCGGAAAAGGCCAGGAACAGATTCCACCCTCGAGCCTCTGGGAGGAGCCTGCCCTGCCGACACCTCGGCCTTAATTCTGTAAGACCCATTTCAGACCTGTGACCTCCACAACTGTGAGAGAACCAGTCTACGTTTTTTTTTGTTTTTTTTTTTTTTTTGAGACAGAGTCTCACTCTGTTGCCCGGGCTAGAGTGCTGTGGCATCAGCCTAGCTCACAGCAACCTCAGAATCCTGGACTCAAGCAATCCTCCTGCCTCAGCCTCCCGAGTAGCTGGGACTACAGGCATGCACCACCATGCCCGGCTAATTTTTCTATGTATATTTTTAGCTGTCCGTATAATTTCTTTCTATTTTTAGTAGAGACGAGGTCTCGCTCTTGCTCAGGCTGGTCTCAAACTCCTGACCTTGAGCGATCCACCCGCCTCGGCCTCCCAGAGTGCTAGGATTACAGATGTGAGCCACCACGCCCAGCCCAGTCTACGTTTTTTGAAGCTACTAAGTTTGTGATGATTTTTCACAATAGCAATAGGAAACTAACATACCTTAAAATGCTCTTTGAAACTACGGAATAATGATATTTGAAGTATACTATTATGATTTATGCAATTAAGATTCTGGTGTCTAGAGTTGGGGAAAATAATCAAGTGAGAAGAAACCTTTACCAAATTGTCTTAATGCTGATTTCTGACTGCATATACTGCATATTAAATTTCACGTATATTAGTCTTCTTTTTTTTTTTTTATTTCAGCTCTTCATGGGGGTACAAAACCTCAGGTTACATACATTGTCCGTGTCCCACCCATCCCCCTGAGTCAGAGCCCCAGGCGCGTCCACACTCGAGACAGTGCGCCTGGCATACGTCATGCAGTCATACCTCCATCCCCTGCCCCCCACCTCCCTGAGTTACCACCTTCAAGCATGACCATTCCCCAGACCATGCACAACGCACTTATCATGCAGGCATGCATCCATCCCCCATCCCCTCCCCCCACCCCCTGTCTCAGTCTGATATCCAGTTGGTTTCCTTCCCCAATGTGCATTTAGGTGATGATCAGGGAAACCAATTTTCTGGTGAGTATATGTGATGCTTGTTTTTCCATTCTTTGGATACTTCACTTAATATAATGGGTTCCAACTCTCTCCAGGAGAACCAAAGAAATGTATCATCGTTATTTCTTATAGCTGAGTAATACTCCATGGTATACATATACCACAGTTTACTAATCCATTCGTGAATTGATGGGCACTTGGGTTGTTTCCACATCTTTGCAATTGTGAATTGTGCTGCTATAAACATTCAGGTACAGGTGTCTTTGTTATAGAATGACTTTTGTTCTTCTGGGTATATGCCCAATAATGGGATTGCTGGATCAAATGGCAGGTCTACTTAAATCTGTTTAAGGTATCTTCATAATGCTTTCCACAGGGGTTGCACTAGTTTGCATTCCCACCAGCAGTGTATGAGTGTTCCTGTCTCTCCGCATCCACGCCAACATGTGTTGTTTTGGGATTTTTTGATAAAGGCCATTCTCACCGGAGTTAAGTGGTATCTCATTGTGGTTTTGATTTGCATTTCCCTGATGATTAGGGATGTTGAGCATTTTTTCGTATGTTTGTTGGCCATTCTTATATCTTCTTTTGAAAAATTTCTATTCATGTCATTTGCCCACTTTTTGATAGGATTGTTTGATTTTTTTCTTGCTGATTTTCCTGAGTTCTAAATAGATTCTTGTTATCAGTCTTTTATCTGATGTGTAGTATGCAAAAATTTTTTCCCATTCTGTAGGCTGTTTATTTTCGTGACTGTTTCTTTGGCTGTGCAGAAACTTTTTAATTTAATCAGGTCCCATTCATTTATTTTTGTTGTTGCTGTGATTGCCTTAGGGGTTTTCTTCATAAATTCTTTGCCTAGACCAATGTCTGTAAGTGATCTTTACAAAATGTGCCGAGCAGGTAAGGAAGATATTCTTGAGTTCATTTATAGCTATAGAAACTGATGTATAGAATGTTTAAGTCACGTAGCTAAAATCAGATAGAGAACAAACCAGTTCAAAACTCCAATTCTCAGGCTCCGCCCAAGATCTACTGAATGAGAATCTCTACAGGAGATCCTTATGCACATTGAAGTCAGAGAAGCTCCGGCCAGAGCAGAGGTTGGCAAACCGCAGCCTGCAGGGTGATTCTGTAATTGTGTACGACTGCTTTTGTTATGATGATGACTGAGTTGAGCGGCAAAGACTTTATGGTCTGTGAAGCTAAAACATTTACTCTTTGATCCTGTACAGCAAAAATTTGCTGACCTCTGGCTAGAATATAGTACAGACTAAAATTGGATGTAAAATGGATGATTCTGTGAATTTTATCAGGATGTGTGACAAGTATCTGAGAACATAGTTATCAAATATCCAACATACTACTGAAACTGCTTCTTTCTAAATATGTCCCTCTCTTCTGTGTTTCTGAATGTGCTAGGGCAGTGGTCCCCAAACTTTTTGGCACCAGGGACTGGTTTCATGGAAAACAATTTTTCCACGGATCAGGGAGGGGGTTGAAGGACAGGGGCTGGTGGAGCTCTGTGGCCCAGTCCCTAACATGGGGTTGGGGAGCACATTGCATGAAAATCCATCAGAATTCAGAATTAGAAGTTGATAATAACCAAATAATGAGTCCATTTAGCTTTCTAAAATGTGTTAGAATAAATTGGCATTTCTGTTACTACGATTAGTGCACTGAAATAAATCTGAAATGCAATATTAGAATGAGATAAGGTTTTTTTAATGGAGAAAAATACAACTTTTATAGCTTTAAACTGATATGAGCCACAAATGCACGATAAAAATGACCCCACACATTATTTTAGCCGTTATATGAATACATTGCAAATTACATTTTCTCAGGCATTATCAAGAAATATAATAGTTTAATATTGAAATCAATATTCACACACCATTTACACAACCCACTCTGTGTTTTCATAACACAGTTCTTATTAAGGCCATGTACCCATGATGGAAACAACTTTATTATGAATAGAAGATTTGATGAAATCATTGCAAAAAAGTTTTATCTCTGTATCTCATACACACAGGAAATTGCTGTTCAAGAAAAGTCCAAAACTTGGGAATGAAGCTAGGAACAGAATCAACTTCTCATTTCAGAAGTAGGCTCAGTTCAGAAAAGGGAAAAAAAATACCACTTCTGATTGGAAATTTGCAATCAAGGAAAGCAATTCTCTTTCATCCTCCTTTCCTAAAATATCTTCTAGAGCTAGTTTTATCTTAGTTTAAATTTTCTTCCTGGATTTTCTATAATCTAGTATATCATATTGTTTATATGAAGCTTTATATCCATTTTTATTCAAGTATTGATGAGAATGGCTTAAAGCCTCTGGGAAAAGCATTTTATAAGGAATTATTTTTAAATTTTATATTATGAAAAATTTCAAATATAAAAAAGAATAGTAAAATGAAGCCCCATGTATCCATCACCAACTTCAGCTCTTACTGGCATTTTCCATTCCTGTATCATCTATACCTCCACTCACTCTCCACATCCCAATGGTACTACAATTACTGTACAGTTTTTTTTTTTTTAATTTAGATAAAATAACATACATCATAATGCATAAAATTTAGTCTCACAATTTTGGAAAATGGATACACCTAATAACTCATAACCCTATGGTGATATAGAAGAGCTTCTTCTCATCAATGTTTCCGTATTTCCATCTCAGTGAACTTCAACCACGCCCCCATCGAGCCTCCAGAAATGGACATTGTTCTGATTTTTTTTTTTTTCATTTTAGGTAAGTTTTGCCTGTTTTGTAATTTCTTTAATAATGGAAGCATATGATTTTTATGTCTGGCCCCTTTTGTTCTGCATGGTGTTGGTGAGATCTGTCCGTGTTAATGCATTTAATTTGTGGATTTTGATTGCCCAGGGCTATTCTCATCCTTGAATATGCCTCAATTTGGTTTTACCTTCTCCTGTTGATGGACATTTGAGTTATTTCAGAATATAATTTTTGAAACCAAAAATTTACATTGATTACATTCAGTAATTATTCTGGGAAGATGACCAAACAGGCAACAAGAATAAAATAAAACAAATGAATGGCATTCTGAAATAAAGTATATTGTAAAACTAAATTAGATGTCCTGAGGTGTCTCACCTTAATAAAATCCCTTCTAATAGTGGAAGAGTAACAGTATGTACTTCATAGATTAGTTATGAGAATTAAATGAGATAATACAAGTAAAGCTTTTATAACAGTACCTGTCACATGCTAAGTGCTCAGAGGGTGTTATTGTTTCTATTACTCGTAATAGAAAAATTGTCATTGTTTCTATTGTTTCTATTACTAGTAATAGAAAAATGTAATGGAAATGATCTAAAATGACTCAATTATGATAAAATTTTAGGCAGTATGATTTTACCTTGGCATAATAGTGTTAATTTAATTTTCTATTAGTCTTCAGCTTGAAGAGAAAACATGACTGAGAAACAGCGATTTCAGGTTAGATATCTGTATGAATACAAGGATAGGGGTTGGGAAGAGGTGGAACTACATTGCTGTGAGGTTTTATTACATTACTTTGTGCTTTAAAGTTAAAAGTTGACTTGAATTTTTATTATTCTGTCTATAATAGTTGTTTGGTGGCAGCGCATTAATAGAAATAATTTCTCTAGGATAAATAAATAAGTTATACACAGACATACAGCTATGCTACTTTAAGTTAAGATAATATAAATTGAACTGGAAAAATAATCAGTTTAATCTAATTCTCTTTACAGTAATTTAATATTTGCATTTATATTAAAATAAAACTAAGGTAGTACTTTAAAATTACATTAGGGCATATTTCTCCTTTTAAAAATTATTTTAGCAAAATAAAACAAAAAAACCTATATTTGCTTCATTAGTAAAAACTAAAAATCAAAGAAAGAAAATCACATTACATTTTCTAACTATTTTCACTTTGACTTCAGTTAGAATTCAAAACTTACAATGCACTTTGTAGTTAAAAAAGTGTGCTTTGAAATAGCATTGTAACTAGGACACATTTTCAAAATAAATATTTTGACTATATGTTGATCTTGCTTTTAACTTCTTTTCTAATCCTTCCTGTTCTCAAGCTCTCAGAGGAATAATACAAGGAATATCAATGTAGTTAAAAATATTTCTTAACGCTAGATGCCAATAATATTCAAGAAACGGTAAGATAAAATTTCAGGAGAGAACAAGTTGGAGGAATGAATCTCTATCCCCAAAATTTTCACTTATGATTGAAAAGTTGCTTAGCCAATAGATAAAATGAAACTCCAGCGGGAACCCATATATAGGCACAGTCTTGAGGGGGTGATGTGTTTGGAAATGTCCTAATTCAAGAATGTCCCAATTTGACAGGGTCTCTTTCTTGGCCACGAAGGTCATGAGTTCATTTGTATCCCAGTGAGAAAACCAACAGGGCTGGTTCACACCAAAGTATCTGTGAGAGTGTGAAAAGGAGCTTTATGTCTATGATTTGTCGTGGAAAAGAAACCATTGCCGGGCAGTAACTGTATATTGTTTCATCCTCCATTCTCACATGGTCCGGTAATTTAAATTTCAGTGTTGACACTAAGGGCATTGCATACAATTCTGCTGAAAGCATATCAACCCCTGATATTGGACAAATATAGATTCCTCTCCCCAATTTCAAGTAAAAAAGTGGTACAATTATGAGAAACACCGAAAGATGCAGTATTGAAAATAAGGCACTTGTAAGCAGAAAAAGAAAAAAAAATCTTCTTACACTCCACTTTCTCTACCATAGAACAATCTACTTATTGCAAAGAACCCAACCCTAAATGTGGAGGATAGGGCTCAAAAAATCTCCAATATGTATCCTCAGGGGAATCAACTAGACATTCCATTTCTGAAAAATAAATGAATCTAAAAATCATAAAAAAAAGTTTTTCAATCAGTGCTGTTCAGTGGAAATATGATGTGAGTCACATATGTAATTTAAAACTTTCTGATTGCCTTATAAAAAAGGCAAAAAGTAACAGGTGAAGTTAATTTTCATTGTATCTATAATTCAATATGTACTCAATATTATCATTTTAAAATGTAATTAATGTAAGAAACTAATTACAGTCTTTTTTATACTATCTTCAAAACCCATGTGTATTTTACAGTCACTGCCATCTCCATTTGCTTTAGCCATAACTCCAGTGCTCAATAGCAGTGTGTGATCAGTAGCTATGGCTTGATCAGTAGTGCGGTTTTAGAATAAAAATATATTAGTTTACTATTAAAAAGTAAGAAAGAATTAGTTGTCATTTCATGTTTTACTGTCATGCTTAGAAACTTCTTGCCTAGCTTAAGAACATTCAATTTTGATTTTCTTAGTGATTTTACTTTGTATTACTTAAATGTTCATTATATCTGTAGTATGTTTGGAGGAAGAAATTAGGCAAAGATATAATTAATTATCATGTTTCTAGTTCCTTGTCTCTAGACCTTTTATTTATTAAATTAGTTTTTCCACTAATTGGAAATTACTTTATTGCATACTAAAACATTTTATATACATTAGTCTGTTTACTAGACATTTTATCTTATTGCAGTGGCATATCCTTCCACTGTATGCCAGAATTAAACTATTTTAATTTTTGCATCTTTATAAATTAATGTCTCTTTTAAAGTGCTCTCCTCTGTGCTGAACACATACTCCACGTGTGTTCACTGCAGGAGAGAATAATGGTGACAGTACCATTTATGTTCTAGATATGTCCTGTCTGTCCTCTATATTCATGAATTTCACATCTATAGATTCAACTAACTGCATATCAAAAATATTTGGCAGGAAAAAGTGGATGGTTGATTCTGTACCAAATATGCAGGTATTGTAAGTAATCTAGAGATGATTTAAAGTACACAGAAGGATCCTGTAGATTATATGCAAATATCATGCCATTTTAAACAAGGGACTTGAACGTCCAGCATCTGTGTTATTTGGGTGTCCATGGTGGGTCCTGAAACCAATCCCCCATGGATACAGAGGGAAAATTGTATTTCAACACTAATGTTTATCTTAGTGTTAAGGATAATAATAGTCATCTAAAAACTTAAGAGTTTCACACATGGACTATTGTTTTATGAGGTTTCCTTAAGTTGTAACAATTTTTAAAACGTTATTATAGGATATGTTCTTTGATACAAAATTATCTTTTAATTTTTTATTAGTTATATCATTGTATTATTACTATTATAGTTATTATAAAATAACATTCTCAATTACATATTGATTTCATATTCCTTTCAATTTGCTGATTGACTTCAATTACATATACTGCTTTCATTTCCTGTCTTGTATGACTTTTAGATTTCTCTAGAGTTAATACCAGTAAAAGTTGCTTCTGTTTTTTTAAATTGGTCTGTTTAGTTTCCTATTACTTCTCTGTATGGTACACTATCCATTTATCTATTTAGAGACATCCTTCCTCGAGCTCCACTTTCTCCTGCTGCTTCCAGCACTGATTAATCTCTGTGCCTGAAACATGTCTGGGATCCGGGACCTCAGCAACTTCTGCTCCTTCCTTTTGTTAGGTTCCTCACCTCTCAGGTTCCATGTCTTCCCGTTTCTTGACTTGCAACCTCATTTTCGTGGAGTGTGTTCCCCAGAATCATCCTGCTGGATTTCCCACGAATGTTATTTCCTTTTTTTTCCCCATAAGTTGTAGATAAATAGTTCAAATTTAATGGTGAGTACATGTGGTGCTTGTTTTCCATTCTTGTGATACTTCACTTAAAAGAATGGTCTCCAGCTCCATTAATTTTGGATGATAATTTAGTCATTTGAAAACCTAATTTTGATGTGGGTGTCCAATGTATTCGCTATTTGTCTCAGCATGGTCTCACCTAAAAATTGACTGAATATACTTTTATGAGATAATCATGGAATAAAATATGTAAAATCTATGGAAAAGTCAGTTATACAGCACTGTACTTTAGCATTTACATTTTCCTCTATGTAGATATCAATTAATTAAAAATAGGCCTTTTCAATCCTTTTTCAATAAATTAGCACTGTCATATAATTCATATTTTCTATTTGAGTTTATCTGTAAAAGTTAAATATTTAGAGGTTTAGTTGAAATTCTATACTTTCTTTAGCATTGCTTTAAAGTAATATTCAAGAAAGTATTTCACAAGAAGAAAATAAAATTAATTAGGTATTAATGTTCTTCATAGGACATTCTTACCCCTCACCATGATTTCTTTATTTTTTTAAGAATACAAACTTTTCTTATTTAAAAACATATCTTAAAATATTTTAAAATATCTACTTCAGGCTTACTGTTCTATAGTTCACTTGTCTTTTGAAAATGCCACATAAATTCCCATGATTTACTCAAAGATTAATATTAGTGGTTCTTTGCTAATATTCAAAAGTCTATTTGGAGTCATGAAATGAAAATAATCAAGACCTTAAATGTGTTCCTATTTAAAGACATCATCAATTTCTTACTGTCTCATCAAAACAGTATTTTGGGATTCTTAAACCGTATTCACACTAATAGCTTGAGTTTGAGAAAATGGAAAAAGGTTAAGAAGTGAGTTTTCTTTGCTCCCTACAATCTATACATTTCTTGTTGTTTTCACTAAGCTCTTCTATATGTACTTCGAACAAAAGAAAATTCCTCAAAATCCTTTTGGTAAGTCTTGTATCAGAAATAGCAGTTCTATATCATTCTGATGCAATTCTAAAAGGTTTTCCATCATGTTTAATCACTCTTTTTAATGCTATCATATTAACAGCTATTGTCAGAACTTCACTTAGAAAGAGAAATATAATTTGGGGAAGAAAATCCTTGACATGACCCTGGGTATTGAATATGAGACAGGGAGGGTCCTGAATTTGGGCAGCAATGTTTCTATGTAAAATAAGGTGATAACTGTGTTAATCCTCAAAAGGAAGAGAAATAAAAGATAATAGAAATGAAGGGTATGGAACCCTTAAGAATAGTTCACAATATAATCTCACTATGCAAAAACACATAACTCTACAAACTGTTAGTAAAGTTATTATGTTTACAAACAGGTTGGTGGAGTGGTTTTTGGCTTTTTTTTGGGGGGGGGAAGGGAGCATTGGGAGTGAAATTGCACCACTTTAGCAAAAAAGAAGCATGTCCTCAGTAAACTAGAAACCAAAAAAGTTTTGAAACAGTCCCTCAACTCTCATAAGCCTGAAATTGGGGGATTCAAGTAAAGTTTGTCCCACTCTCCAGCAGGCAGCTCTCAGAAAACATCTCAGTTATATCCTGGTTATATAATAAAAATAATCATAAATCTAAACAGTAAAGCAGCCATGCTCATTATTTTTTAAACTTACAAGAGAATCACATCAGCATCAAGTATTAATGTTTCTTTTCCAAGCAAGTGCCATTAATCCTCATTAAATTATCAATCTTTGGGTCCTCATAGTGCTCAAGTATAACTTGTTCTGACATTTTTCTTCTGATACCCAAAAAAGTTCTGGGTTCTTTGTTGTTTCCATAATTGAAGTAGAGTGCAGCAGAGCTTGTTGAATATCTGATTAGCACTTTTGTCAAAGCTGTAAACTGTCAACTTGTTAAATTCCCTTATCATTTCTGTGGATATGCACCTGCTGGATGGTTCAGCCAAATTAAAGAAAATGGAACATGATGCTAAGGAGCAAATGATTCCCACCTTACTGATGACAGTATCTTCTTATTAGGAAAGACAAATTGTATTTCCAAAATGACTCCCAATTTGTCTTCCAACTCCAGAGTCCTGGTCATGACGATTTACAGTTTAGTAACCTTGCTTAAAACAGACTTTTTTTTGCGCGGGGGGGGGGGGGCGGGCAAAATGCGTGTTTTAAATTTGGTTTTCATTCATAAATAAGCTTATTAATCAAAGGAATGTTGCTCTTTCATCACTTTTACACCTTCTCAAATATTTTCTACATTCGGATTATACAGAGAAGCTTTAATTGTACAAAGTATTTGCTCTCATTGCCATTACTTTGATTTAGACAGGAATTTATTTGGCCCACTTCTGATTTCTTTCTCTTCAGCTGAATCTTTAGTTATGCTGTTTTCTTTTTGCTTTTCTTGTCTCAGTAATGAGGAGATGGAGTAGTTGTAATTTTGTAGAGAACAAAAGTAAATAAATAAAAAGTTAGACATTTGATAAAAGAAAAATAAACAATCCAGGTTGATCTCAACACAGGCAAACTCCTGATCATAAAAAGCATAGTGTTAGAACACTTCAAAACTAAAGAAGCCTAAAAGGTACTGTCTGCTTTTCTCATCTACTTGTCTGAAGTAAGCTTTAAATCTCAACCAATTTCACAAAGAGTTTGGGCATAAATATGTAGACCATTAAGTCTTTGCAAGAAGTTTCATAAGGCAAACTCTTAACAGCTCAAACTATGTAAACATATCTTTGATTTCTATTGAAATATTTAATTCAAAGTAGCATTTACAGTGTTGGGGAAAATGGCGACATGTTTATGAAGAAAAATAATAGACATTTCTGAACTCAGATTCACATGTGCATTTGAACATTTTATATAGTCATTGTAATGTCTACATAAAAAGAGGTAGAAATAAAATGTCTGATTTTAAGAACTATTTTTCTCTAATACTATGGTTTCTTCTTAATACAACATGTGTATATACTGCACACATTCCTCCTAGGATTATTATTTCATATGTACTTTTCACCAGGTTTTTATGCTTTGTGCTGCTAAGTAACGCTAGGTAAATAAGAAAAATGCCAGTCAACAGATTTACCAAAGACAAAAATAATCTTTCGATGTTTGGGAACAATGAATTTCAAGAAAGAAAATCATCTAAGAATAAATGTCACATCAAGAAGTAGAAGTAAGTTCCAGAAAGAGTCTAGGTAGTATACTCAAGAAGATTAAATAAAATCTCACACATATAATGCTGTAGCATAAATTCATTAAGTGAGAAAAAATGAGATCAGAATGTGAGGCCAGTGGAAAAAAACTTTCTGCAAAATCTAAATACATGCTAATGCAGTGCACAGCAGAGCCATCTTTTCTCAAAACAAAAGACATTTTCAAAAATGCTAGGACCTTTAAAAACTAATCATCTGCATATGTATCCCAGGTGGGAGATATATCAAAAAATAACTCAAACATTCATTGTCCTCTTCTGTTTGATCTGCTGTAATAGAATTCCATAGGCAAGATGGCTTGTAAACAATAGAAATTTATTTCTTACAGTTCTAGAGGCTGAGAAGGTCAAGATCAAGGCTTCTGGCAATATGATGTTGGGTGAGGGCCCACTTCTGGTTCATAGACTGTGTCTTTTTGCTATAACCTCACCTGGGGGAAGGGGCAAGGGATCTCTCTGGGGGTTCTTTTATGTGGCCATTCATTTCATTCATGAGGGCTCCACCCTCATGACTTAATCACTTACAACCCCACTTCCTAATACCATCGCCATGAGGGTTAGGATTTGAACGTATGGATGGGGGGGCATAAATATTCAGTCTATAGCATGAATATAAGTAAATAAGCATATAAAGATGCTCCACATCATATGTCATTGGAGAAATGCAAATTAAAACAAGAATGAGGTACCACTATACACCAATTAGAATGGCCAAAATCCAGAACACTGACAACAGCAAATGTTGGTGAGGTTGTGGAGCAATGGGAACTCTCATTCACTGCTGGTAGGAATGCAAAATGGTACAGCCACTTTGGAAGAAAGGTTGGCAGTTTCTTACAAAATTAAACATACTCTTACCATAGGATCCAGCAACTGCACTCCTTGGTATTTACCCAAAGGAAGTGAAAAGTTATGTCCACACAAACACCTGCCCATGCACATTTATAGGAGCTTTATTTATAATTGTCAAAACTTCAAAGCAACAAGATGTCCTTTAGTAGGTGAATGGATAAATAAACTCTGGTACCTCCAGACAATGGAATATTATTCAGCACTATAGAGAAATGAACTATCAAGCCATGAAAAGATATGGAGAGCCTTTAAATGCATATTTCTAAGTAAAAGAAATCAATCTGAAAAGCCTGTATACTGGATGTGATGTGACATTCTGGAAAAGCTAAAACTATGGAGTTAGTAAAAACAGTCAATGGTTGCCAGGGTTGCAAGGGGAGAATGAATGAATGGCACAGAGGTTTTTTAGGGCAGTGAAAATACCCTGTATGGTACTACAATGGTAGATACGTATCATTATACATTTGCTTAAGTCCATAGACATACAACAACAAGAGTGACCCCTAATGTAAGCTGTGAACTTTGGGTGACTATGATGTGCCAACATAGGTTTTTATCAAATGTGATAAATGAACGTTTGTGGTAGATGTTGATAATGGGAGAGGTTATGCATGTGTTGGGGTAGCAGGTATGTAAGAAATATCTCTACCTTCTGCTCAATATTGCTGTGAAACTGAAACTCCTCTTAAAAAGAGAGAATGTATATAAGTAATAACACCAAAAATTAGCTGTGAGCAGAAACCCTAAAATATAAAATCACTCCCAAGGTATCTCGTTGTAGTTGTAAAAATGCAATTTCAAAAAATAATTGCTAAAATAAAAATTCAAAATTTATGGTGACTGTTTTAGTAATGTGAATCTAAAATCTCATTACAAATTATAGTAAAACTAGAAGAAAAGGAGGGGGAAAAGTGCTAAATTTCTCATATTAAACAAAAAATGTCAATAAAAAGTTTTCATTAAGTTAACTTAAGCTCATGTTCTCTTTAATGATTCTTTCATGTTTCATGTAATTCTAAAATGAACTAAAACTAAAAATTATCAGAAATGTTAAAGTAAATAGCATTTTTATTTCTAACGATGTACATTTCAATTGACCACACAGTATTGACATGAACGTAAAGCTGCTTGTGCCATTTCTATCTTTGGTACTGTAAATTTTTTGCTTAAATAACAGAAATTTATTGTCTTACAGTCTTTTTTAACCCTACAGCCATTTATGCAACTTTAGTAAGCAGTCAGACAGCACAGAGCCGCATGCTACAGGCACACACGGCAAAAGTAGAGAAACAGAGAAAACCACTGGCTGACAATCTGATCAAGAGTAAAGCTCCACAATAAGAAAATTATTTTATTTGTATCTCACAGGTAAAAACCTAGAAATTTCTGTCTTGTGTTGATCGTGCTCTTGCATATTTTATCTAGTGCTTTTTCACTTGATAGTGAAAATTTTTAAGACCAAGCTGGGTGGTCTGCTTTGTTTTATTGCTAAAAAGTGAAAAACAATTCTTACAAATACGTTTTTTAGAAAGATTAAAAAATGTGACACAACCAAAATTAATTTTATTTCAGGAATCTTAAAGTAATTTTCCTTGGAAATTTTTTTTCCTGCTGAATTGGAATTCCTCTGAGTGATGCTGCTTGCCTGTGAGAACGGGGCTCCTTGAAACTTCTAAATGGCATTTTTAACACCAGGAGGGAAACATGCTCCACGGATTCATCCTGCCCACAATTAAGTGAGATTGCTAGTCTTAAACATTTTTTTTAATTATTTCCTTGAAAATGTCAAGGCAAGAAAACAAATGAATCATTAGCCCCATTTTCTTTTCTCTTAAGTGAGTTCTGCCCAAAATATATTCGTTGTCTCATAACCAGCAGGGGCCCTACGGTGTTCCTTCAGGAGTTATGGGTGTCCATATATTCAGAGATTAAAATGCACCGTGCAAATGTGCAACATTTAGCAGAAGGATATCCTTTCTGTAAGTATACAGCAATCAGCAAAATGTCAATCTAATCCCTTTGATCAAATATGGAATTTAGTGTAGAAGCATTTGGTGATCTGGATTCAATTCTGTATAATCAAAGGTACATTTTAAGTCCCTGTTTTATAAATAACTGGCAGCTCTGGTAGGGTTGGATTGCCCCGACAACTCTCTAGGAAGATTTTTGGCAGAAAATACTTGTTGGCTAATAAGACACATACTGAAATAGATGCACTTTTTCTTTTCAATGCTAGAGGCTAATTAAGTATTGTGAAAGTACTTTATTCGAATAATTTTTTCCACAGTTCATCCCATCTTCTTTTAAAGGCTTTTGAAATAACATCAAATATAATGACAGCTATATTGAGGGCCTCCAATAATTTTTTCAAGCTACTTTTTATTCCCTTATCTCATTTGTTCAACTGTTGAGCACAATTCACTTCTTTAGTAGACTATTCAAAACAGACATAAGATAATCTAACATTTTTATTCTTACCCAAACTGCTGGGTCCAACATTGAACATGTCTCATAATAGAGCTCAAAAAAGACTTATGTTCTTATAAGCTCTCCCTTCCAAAATAACCAAAAATGGGGGGGGGGGGAGGAGAAGAAACTCCTAGAAACCCTACTGTCCAAGGCAAGTCAAAAAATAGAACATTGCTTTACCTTTTCAGAGACAGGAACATCTCATCAACTGATGGTCAGATTTTAACTGTAAGTATCATTGTTCTCTTTATTTGACAAGTTCTTTCTTTCAAAATATTTCGTAAAGGTAACAACTTGTTTTAATCAATTTACGTATTTTTTAAGAGTTCCATTTTTTTTGACAATTTTTATTTTTGGAGATTCCACCAAGATTTGTTTACTTGGTCCCAACCAGCGAAGCCAATGGGCTGACTTCAACTACACCGCTCAAGGGCCCTTTCCGCTCAGGCCTTTAGCCCTCAGCGGTCTTGGACAGTCCAACCAAGCAATGAATTAAACCTCTGCTCTTCCTGTTACTCAGCCGAGTGGCTAATTTGAATCTTGCAGCCATCTGAACAGTCTCTACCCAGAGCCACTTACTCTTCATTACTGAAAGGCAATTGCTGAGAGGTTAACATTTGTCTTTATTATGTGGTTTGTCTGTAGGATTTCAGAAAATTTGAGTGACAAACTTACCCACATCTTTACAACCGTATCACCCAGACTATCGTTTATAAGATTTTAGCCACGTTTCAGCAGAAGGATTTACAAGTGGTCCTGTGTCAAGTCCTGTGATGTGACATTACCATGATTCATCTGTTGAAGGCCTCCTCATATTTTTTTCTGTCTGTCATTTTTCAAGCAGCTCCGAGGACGACCCATTCTGGGACCGTTCCTGGTCTCTGTCCCAAATCTTGTCATGACATATGTACTCATTTTGATCACAATTCTTGCTACGTTTGGCTGAAGGCAACACTTTCATTCAGAAAATAAATTTATAATGGCTCAGGTTGGTAACTTGGACTTTAACAAAATTCTTCATTTCGGGACAACCTTAGAAATAAAAAGGACAAAATCTCTAACACTTTCATTGATTGATTCAGTAAATCTTTAAAATGTCAATGAGAATTTCATATGACATTTAAATGATATTTTCTGAAAAAAATGAAATGACATAATATGAGAAAAATAAAAATTTCTATTGCACCTGTACATTCTCTCTCTCTCTCTCTTTTTTTTATTTTCATACTTGAAATGCTTAATTTTATGTGTTCACTTGACTGGGCCACAAGATGCCCAGACATTTGACCAAACAATATTGGGATCTGCCTGTGAGTGGTTTCTGCATGAGATTAATGTTTCAATAGGAGGCCTGGGTAAAAAGACTGCACCCCCCACCCCCCGCCCCAATGCCAGGGGCCTCACCCAATCAGCCGAAGGCCTGAATAGAACAAAAGTCTGACTAAAGACATCAGTTTTCTCCTGCTTTCAGACTGGAATACATGGCTGGCTTTCCCGGGTCTCCAGCATGCTGACTTCAGATTCTGAGAATTTTCAGCTTTCATAATCACGTGAGCCAAGTCTTTATGATAAATCTCTCTCTCTTTCTCTCTCTCTCTCTCTCTCTCCCTAGATTGATTCTCTTTCTGTGGAGAACCCTAACTAGTACAATACTCTTCCAATACCCTTCCCCTCTTCTTATCCTGTAAAACTTCTGAAAAATCAGGACTGATGAGCATCTCACTTGGAACCTCAGTAATGAGAATCTTCCGGGTTACACAGTGGCACCAACATGTTTTGTTTTCCTGGACATGCAAAATGAACTATTGAAGGGGAACTTTGTAATATAGGTGCTGATATTTCAAGTACAAATCCTGACATTTTATATTAATTGTCTCCCCAGAGTAACAAAAAGCATAAATACATAGGAATTTTTTATAGCCACCTGAATTTGCTGGACTTTGAAGGCTTCTGTAGCTACTGGATCCTGTACTAAAAAACCTACTTTTCTTCCATGTAACAGTATCCATGTTGCTCTTATTGAAAAAAGATTTAGTATGCAAATGGTGTCAAACATTCAATGTAATTTTACTTAGGAATGTCTTATGAGCCAAACAGACAAACACACCTCTTTACACCAACTTCCTGTTAACAACAACTCCTTGTTGGAAACAATGACCAATTAGTTTTACAGACACAAGTGGAGGAGGTGTAGCAAAATCAATCACTCTCTAGGTAGTCCTCTTTCAACATCATTATCAATTTTTCCAATGTCTGTTAGGACCAGCATCTCTCACAGAAATTGAAGTAATAATAACTTATGCTTTTGACCTGAAAATATTCAGACCATATACACGTCCTTGTGATACTCCTACCTAGCAGGTAAAGAAATCAAAACATTTTCCTAGGTATTTTATTTTCTTTGTTGTGATTTTGAAGGGTATTGAGTCTTTAATTTGGTTCTCTGTTTGACTGTTATTGGCGTATATGAATGCCTCTGATTTGTGTGTATTGATTTTGTATCCCGAGACTTTACGGAATTCATTGATCAATTCCAGGAGTCTCTTGGTTGAATCCTTGGGGTTTTCTAGATATAACATCATATCATCAGCAAAGAGTGAGAGTTTGATCTCTTCTTTCCCTATTTGGACTCCCTTGATTCTGCTCTCTTGCCTGATAGCTCTCGCAAGGATTTCTAATACTATGTTGAAAAGTAAGGGGGACAGTGGGCAGCCTTGTCTGGTTCCAGTTCGCAGTGGGAATGCTTTCAGTTTTTCCCCATTCAGTATGATGTTGGCTGTGGGTTTGTCATATATGGCTTGTATCATTTTTAGATAGACCCTGTCTATGCCTATTTTGTTAAGTGTTCTTATCAAAAAAGGATGTTGAATTTTGTCAAATGCTTTTTCTGCATCTATTGAGAGGATCATATGATCTTTATTTTTGCTTCTATTTATATGGTGAATTATGTTTATAGATTTGTGTATGTTAAACCATCCCTGCATCTCTGGGATGAAGCCCACTTGGTCGTGATGGATTATTTTTTTGATAAGCACTTGGATTCGATTTGCTAGGATTTTATTGAGAATTTAAAATACCTAGGAATATATTTACCTAAGGAGGTAAAGGACCTCTATAGGGAGAAGTACGAAACACTGAGGAAGGAAATCGCAGAACATGTAAATAGGTGGAAAACCATACCATGCTCGTGGATCGGAAGAATCAACATTGTTAAAATGACTATTCTGCCTAAAGTTATCTACAAATTCAATGCAATCCCTATCAAATTACCAACATCATTTTTCACAGATATAGAAAGAATAATTCTACGCTTTGTGTGGAACCAGAGAAGACCCCGTTTAGCAAAAACAATTTTAAGCAACAAAAACAAAATGGGAGGTATTAATTTACCAGACTTCAAACTATACTACAAAGCTGTGATTATTAAGACTGCTTGGTATTGGCACAAGTGCAGGGACACAGACCAATGGAACAGAACAGAAAATCCAAACATAAAACCATCCTCATATAGTCATCTAATCTTTGACAAAGCAGACAAAAACATACTTTGGGGAAAAGATTCCTTATTTAATAAATGGTGCTGGGAAAACTGGATAGCCACATGTAGAAGACTAAAACTGGACCCACAGCTTTCACCTCTCACAAAAATCAAATCAAGGTGGCTAACAAACCTAAATCTTAGAGGGGAAACTATTAGAATTCTAGAAGAAAATGTAGGAAAGACTCTTACAGACATTGGTCTAGGCAAAGAATTTATGAAGAAAACCCCTAAGGCAATCACAGCAACAACAAAAATAAACGAATGGGACCTGATTAAATTAAAAAGTTTCTGCACAGCCAAAGAAACAGTCACAAAAATAAACAGACAGCCTACAGAATGGGAAAAAATTTTCGCAAACTACACATCAGATAAAGGTCTGATAACAAGAATCTATTTAGAACTCAGGAAAATCAGCAAGAAAAAAATCAAACAACCCTATCAAAAAATGGGCAAAGGACATGAATAGAAATTTTTCAAAAGAAGATATAAGAATGGCCAACAAACATATGAAAAAATGCTCAACATCCCTAAGCATCAGGGAAATACAAATCAAAACCACAATGAGATATCACTTAACTCCAATGAGAATGGCCTTTATCAAAAAGTCCCAAAACAACATATGTTGGCTTGGATGCGGAGAGACAGGAACACTCATACACTGCTGGTGGGAATGCAAACTAGTGCAACCCCTGTGGAAAGCATTATGGAGATACCTTAAACAGATTCAGGTAGACCTACCATTCGATCCAGCAATCCCATTATTGGGCGTCTACCCAGAAGAACAAAAGTCATTCTATAACAAAGACACCTGTACCCGAATGTTTATAGCAGCACAATTCACAATTCCAAAGATGTGGAAACAACCCAAATGCCCATCAATCCACGAATGGATTAGTAAACTGTGATATATGTATACCATGGAGTATTACTCAGCTATAAGAAATAACGGTGATACGACATCTCTCTGGTTCTCCTGGAGAGAGTTAGAACCCATTATATTAAGTGATGTATCCAAAGAATGGAAAAACAAGCATCACATGTACTCACCAGAAAACTGGTTTCCCTGATCATCACCTAAATGCACATCGGGGAAGGGTACCAATTAGATATCAGACTGAGATGGGGGGTGGGGGGAGGAGGGGCTGGGTGTATGCCAACATGATGAGTGCGTTGCGCACCGTCTGGGGAATGGTCATGCTTGAGGGTGCTGACTCGGGGAGGTGGGGGGGTGGGGGGAGGGGATGGAGGTATGAATACATGGTGAGTGCCAGGCGCACTGTCTGGGGAATGGACACGCTTGAGGCTCTGACTCGGGGGGATGGGCAGGACATGGACATTGTATATAACCTGAACTTATGTACCCCCATGATGCACTGAAATAAAAAATAAATAAATAAATAAAATGTATTTAACCTAAAAAAATAAATAAAAAATAAAAAGTAAAAAAAAAAGAAATCAAAAGAGAAAGGATATTGATTTGTGTAAAATCTGAGAAGCTATAATCCACATAGTTATTTTAAATTACTAGGGATACCCAACAAAATAATATTTTTTATTTCTTCATTCTACAATAGATTCTTTAGTAGAGATGATCTCTTTCTCCTTCACTGTTGGCTTGTGGTTTGCTTTCTTTAGAGCTATCCCTGCTTTTACTTGGAGAGATCAACAGTATACTTTAACTGTAATGCTCCAAGACTCTATGAACCCTATTTTATTCCTTTTAGTATTTAATATTGATTTAAAGACTTTAAATTTTCTAGGAGGTTCAGCAGTCACCCAGTACATACACAATATATTGTTATAGTCACTAAATTTAATTAGCTCTCAAAAGGATTCTATATATCTTTTGATGTGTTAGTAACAATAGGGAAAAAAAAAATAGAAAAAAAGTAGAATTCTACCAGACAAGAATTCTTTACCTGGGATATCAATTATCATGTGATGGATGGAAATGTTTATTACATGGATTAAAAATTTACAAAAATATCTAATGCCCATTATAAGGAGATATTTTAGTGGATTCTTCAGATAACAAGATTTTGTAGGCAACCTCTACATGAAATCACTAAATCCTCAATCCCAGAACTTTGACCCTTAGTATTGCTTTGCAGAAAGTTCCTACTCTAGGCATACAAAACTATGCCAAGATTTTTTGTTTTTAATTGGTGAACAGAAAATAAGAAAGTGAGCTTGGGTCCTTTCTCAGAAAACGGGAATTCATCACTAACGATTGCTTACCTGAGGAATTCTCTGGGGTGACTTTTGTTAAGTTATTTCCTCTTGTCTGGAAAATGTTGAGGTTTCTTACTAACATCTGTGTTTAACACCCAAAAAGACCAAAAGATGGCATTGTAAATTGAAAGAAATGTAAGTCTTCAACTATACTATTGGCAGTTGCTTTTCAAAGTACCAGTACCAACTTCCATTTATCTGTCTTCCAGTTAATTAATTATATCATCCACTCTATTCAGTCCAGTACTGAACCCTTCTTATGTTCTTTGTCGTTTTTATTTTAAAGACCATATTTTTATTTCTAGAATTCCTATTTGATTCTTTTCATAATCTGGTCATTCTGTTTAATAGTGATCTGATCTTGCTATTGGATTTCTTTTGCTCTTTTTTTTCCCTTTGAACAATTAAATCTCATTTAATTGGCAGTCTATTTGCATTTTCCTGTTGTATAATCCACATGGTAATATATGACCTGTTTATTACACTTGTTGATTCTTTCTCAGTGCAAATTGTTTCCATATGAGTTTTATAATTTTAGAATACCTACAACAGACGTTTTTTATGGAAGTCATCAGTCATGAAGATACTCCCAGGAACAACTTTGCATCTGTATCTGCCAGGAGCCTTTGGGTTTCACCCTTCTTGACCTACTTATATTACGTTGTCAGCATGTGTTTTCTACATTTCGAGGCAGTGAGAATGTCTATGCCACAAGTACACAACATAGGGGCTAAACATTCTGATTTCTCATGGAGGAATTTTTCTACTCATTAGCTAGGACTGTCAACTACTTCTGCGATTGATACCCATCAATATTTATAGGATATAGCCAGACTTCCCAACCAGATTGGGTTGAAATTCAGAGATCGAACATACAGATGACACTAGAAGAACAGATTCAGATACAGATAAAGATTATTCAAATTCCACCTATCTAGAGTTGTTTGAACAGCACATATAACATGAAACAAGGTCATAGACACATGAGTTGATTTTTTTTGTAAGATGTGCACGAGGGGTATGTCTTTCTTGACAATCACATGTTTGCTATTTCTTACTGCCTTGTGACTAAATCCCTATTTACTGTACTCCTTTGTTTCTTAGTCTCCAATTGACTACACCTGTTTCCTTCTGGATTTTCAAATAGTCTGCTTTTCATTTAATCTTTCAGTAGCAAATTTTGTCTTTCAACTTAGGCCAATGTTTCTTGAACTGACTACCAAGTATTTTTACCACTCTGGCTTGGTAAACCTTTGCATTAAAATCTGGACGAATAAACATTCTCAGGAAATTTTTGCACCAGTGGCTCTGGCTGAATTTCAAAAAAACCTTCCCTAGTTCCTTGGTCTGGCCCCAAATTATCTGATTTTGGATAATTGAAGTATGGAGGCCCGAGAGAGGAGGGGGCTAAGGCCAGCTGGCTGGGGATGTCAGTGAAGTCTCCATTTTGGAAATGATGCCCTGGATCAGATCAGGATACCTCTGCCCACTGCTGCTCCCTGGAAAGAAGACCCCTTGTCCTCAGGTGTTTAGAAGGTGCTGCTAATTCCCCATGGTGCAGAGGAACTCTAAGCCTGCATGAAACTGTCTAATCCTGCCATTCTCAAGGTGGGGACAGAATTGTACAGTTCCTTAGTGGGCCACCGTAAAAAGGAGAGTAGTCTGCAGGTATACTGTATGTATATCTCAAATAACTGGAATAAGTGTTATTTAGGGCAAAGGATGATACAACTGGAAAATAGGCAATGTGTGAATGTAGATGCCTTGTAACTACAAAATACTATGAAATATACATAGTTTCATCATGACAACATTAATCGTAACAGTCCTGTGATTTACGAATGCTGTTAGACTTCTATATTGTCTGCTAGTATCACATCTTCTTGAACACAGCTTAAATGATTCAAATCAGCTTTTAGATGAACAGAATATAAAATCTGCTGCCTTAGCAAGTAAGAGCAGAAGCTACTTCCTAAGGAGTCCATCTTCTGGTTAAAAACCTACATGTGACTTTTCAGGCCTGATCATAGGCAATTTTAGAGACTTTGCCTGGCGGGCTGCCCTCCCCACATCAGTCTGGGTGTGCAGCCAGGGCTCTGCAGTCAAAGCTCCAGGACGCCAGCCAGCCACGCTTTCAGGTATGTTTGTTTTCCAGCCCAGGCACATTCATCCCTGAGTCTCATTACCTGGGGCCCTGACCAGAGGTCTTCGGCTTCCTCTGCTGAGGTCTCCTTACCGAGGGCAGCAGGGGGACTTTGAAGGCACTTTCCCCCACTCGGACTAATAGTCAGCACTTTTCCACCCCTGCACCTGCACCTTCTCTCTCGTCTAAGTCTCCTGGTTCCTGAAACCGCAGGAGCCTCTTGCTCGTGGCTCCCTTAACAGTGACACGGCCTCTAATGGCTGTACCTGGCACTCACGGCAGCACCAGTCCCTGGCGGGAAAAGGGAGCACAGGGAATCGGCACTTGGTCGGGTTCTAACCCCTTGAATATATTACCACTGTCACATTAAGTGATTAAGGGGTCTCTTATTTTCAATTTGGCTTCCCGTTGCTTTACCTGACACTGGGCAGCTCACCTCTGTCTCTGACTCAGGTTCCTGACACTTCCATGGTGTTGAATGTTTGGTCTTGCTATTAGGTCTGTCTCAATTATTCCTATCAGCTGACTACACTCAGTAAAACACCTGATATTACCCATAGCAAATCCAAACTCTTACGGCCAGACATTCTTCAGAATTGAGGTAGACAATCGGAGTAGCTTCTTCAAGAGGCCATCACTCTTGGCCTAAGAGACCAGCTAAATAGCCCTCCTGTTATCTGAACTGTTCTCCTGCATAAAGTCATATCAACTGAATTCTTCATGTTGAACCATATTAATTTATGATTAAAATTGCTGTTATCTGGGTATGAAATAAGAGTTAATGAGCCTCTGCAGCTTTGAGAAACTGCTATTGAAGATATAATCTAGTTTTCCAATTTTTAATAAATTATATTAGAATGAAATCAATAAATCTCCACTGGGCTACATATTCCCCAATACCACCTAGAAACTCTTCCTTAATTATTTTGAAAACCACTGTCTATAGCCAAGGTTCTCACAAAGAAGATATTTCATTAATATTTTCCAAAGTCAGGAATTTTTTTCAGCTTCTAAATAATAGAAATCTTTCCTTTAATTACTCAACAAAAACTGTATAGTTTGTAAAGTTTCCATGATTTCTCAGAAACCCAAGGTTAGGATTTCTTCAATGGTGTCTATTCTTTTAAATTAGATTTTTAATTTTAACTATGGTTTTGATTTTTTGCGTCTTATTTCAAATCAGTTTAAAATACTTTTGAAATCATTTCCAAATGGTATAAAAAACAATTAATGAAGTAAATTACTGATATTTAATGAACAGTCAATATATACTTGTTAATTTAATTTAAAATAAAATAAAATAAATTTTAAAATATGTTAAAATCTCAGAAGAGATAGTCAAAGAATTATTGAAAAGTTAAACAAAGACTGTCTCTAAATAATACCAAAATTATTATAAAGAAGAGAAAAAAAGAATGGTTTTATTAATTGGCAGATTGTGTTGATTAGGTTCAAATGTCATGTCCACTATTAACCTTGGAGAAATTAGGTGATCTTGGGCAAGTGTAGAGGAGCATTTATTTTCTGCACTTTTTAATAAATCTCTCTATCTCAGTCAGAGATCAGTTAGTAGGATCCAAATTTCCAAGGAGAAAATTAGAATGTTAGTGCAGTACCACAGAGAAGGGCATAGGTGAGTTTTAGTTTTAGACTTCCCAATAACTGTCTGCTATTCAGAAAAACAATTATATATATATGTATATATATATAAATATATATATATAAAGATTTATAATAAAAATCTCACTGCTACCTTTGTCTCCATTGGTTATTTTTTTTCTGCCATAACTATTCACTTTTTATGACTTTGATGGGTATCTTTATAGGAAATCCTTACGGAAAAAATAAATATATATTATTTCTCTTTTTTCTCACAGTAATCACATACTGTAAATGCTTTTATGTGCCTTGCTTTCTTTCACTTAGCAATGCATCATGGAGCATGGAACATTACCATTATATGCATTTCTACCTCATTTTAAAAATATACATAGTGCTATATTTTGTATATGGATCACAGTTTATGTCCTCTCTGAGAGAGACACCTGAATTGCTTCTAGGCTTTTACCATCACAACTGATGCTTCAATGAGTAACATTGAGTAGTCATTTCTCACAAGAGAAGATAGAAGCTACAAGAGTAGTAGGAGACAAGAAGGGACTCTGATGTGCCCATCTTACAGACTGGATGTCAAGCAATAATGGTAACTTCAATACAATGAGTGTTCATTTCATTGATATTTAAGAAGTAAAGTTTTAGCATATTATTTTACGTCAAATAAGCACTCAAAAGCTGTCTAATTACGAATGTATTATAAGTGGATGGGAAAGAGAAATAGCAGTAGTATGAATGGTACTGGAATAGTATCAGTGAATTAGTTCTTGATTTTTTTATAGTGCGAAGTCAACAGGGATGTCAACTTGATAAATCACTAGACAGAAATAAACATATGTTATTTAGAATGATGGAGGTCACCATCAAAAGAACAGAAAACATGATTGGCCAAACACAGTTACCTCTGTGGGGTATCATTGGGTGTAAACAGTGACTCACCACTTTTTATGACCTTGATCTCAACTCTGTGTGCATGTGTGTGTGTATTATTTTAGAGCATTCAGAAATAAATTTTGTAATACAAAATAATTGAGACTGTTTTAAAGTCAAGTTTTTAGAGCCAAAATAATTATATCTATAAGATAAATATGGCACACAGAGGAATAATATTGAAAATATAAGTGATTCTTAAAAATAGCTATGTTTTGAACATAAAGGAAGTTAGTCTTAGTGAAACAACTAGAAAACTAATGCTTCAGACAAGATGTTTCCCTTAACATGCTAAATATGAACATATTGCAAATAGATCATCAAGTATAATTACCTTACTCATTAAAAAATCATACTGTTAATTTGCTCCAGTTTAATTATAGCTAATGTGTACACCTAATCACAAAGGTTAATAAATTATTATCTCTACTATTTGACCTTACTGAATCCCTTAGGACAACTCATTCAGGAAATAACGCCAACAGAGGGAATGTTAATGCTTTTCTCCATCAGAACCGATAAAATTCTGCTTGGACAAACTATGGCCATGTGAGTAATAACAAGTAGAGGATAACTGAGTTTGGGTACAAAGGCTACAGTATTTGCAGAGTATGCATTGAGTTAGTCTAAAGGTATTTGTTAAGGGTTGCAGAGGGCAAGCCACTAATCTAGAAACTCGAGTGTGAGGTCAGGCTAGAGAAGTCATGACTAGAAAACTGTGACAAAGCACAAAATTAAGGAATTATAAAACTGAAAGTGACTCTGGAAGGTGTTTTAGATTATTTTTTGGAAGGAATTTAACTTTATCCCAAAAGACAATGTTTTCTATTGTTATTTAAAAGATTTGATGTTATATAAACACTTAAAAATATAGAATTTAGAATATATTCATATTTTAAAATAATTTAGTATATATTTAAGATGATTTTTTCATGCTATATATTTTTTCAAAATATTACTAATATATGTATTTGCCTTAAAGCAGTAGCTATTTCACCCCTAATGAATGATGATTTGGTTAGTGTTCTCTCAGTTTTATATTAAATATATTTTAACAACATTATGAAATTCTATGATTCTTATGTGGATTCCTGACCAGTGGCATTGCTCCAGAATGTTTTGATGTTATTGTTGACTCTTTATTTTTCACCTTCCTTTAAAAAGCCACCAATTTATGCCTTTCTTACATGTGCACCTCAAATCTTTTGTTCAGGGCATTTCAACAACTTATGGTTATTTTGAATAATTGAGTATACTAAAATTAAATATTCCCACAATTTTTACTGACTCATCCTTTGCTATTATCACTGATTACTACATATTTATATTTTTCCTATTACAACAATTTATATGTAATTTTTATTTGTTTGAAATGTCTTTTATTAAAATGCTCTACCAAAAAAAAAAAAAAGCCATAATCTTTTGTAGTAAACCAGTTAGTGCTTCACCATTTTAAGAAACCTGGTTCTCCCTGGTATCTTGATGAGATTTAAATGACCTATTTTCAAATTTCTGATTGTATTTTTGGGAAGTACCCTGGTAAATCATTTTGCACAGGAATAAATGTGATGTACTATCATGGTAGTACTTCCCAGCTATACTTATTCTCCTGTTCATATTTTAGTAATGTAATTTTACCTGACTATCACCACCTATATATGATTCACTATACTGGTGAAATAACAGGAGTTACTGATGAAGAAATGCCACATATAACGTATGATAGGCCAAACTGGTTAATCCAACATTTATAAATTCAAGGGTCAGCTTAACAAGTGAAATTACTAAACACATCTTGGATTAAACTGCCCAGGGCATTCCACTTAAAAAAGAAAACAAAGACCAAAAAACAAAAACCCAAAATTATCATTGTACATTCCCCCAAGATTAGAAAGATACAGTCCCCTTCAGACAAGAGAGCAGTGTGGTGATGCCATTGCCCGGTACGGACACTAACACTCCCTCCTGCTCCCTCAGCCCTTTGCAAACCTGCTACTGTGACATGGACTTTTTTTAATTGCACAGCAATAGTTGGGTCATAATATGGTCATTTTTTTTCTTGTTCCAGTTATATTCCTCAGTTCCTGTCTAAGAGCAAAAAGAAATTGTAAAATTAAAAAAATCCTTCTTTTCCCATGAATTTCCCTCATACCAGCAAACTCTCAGTCTTTCCTGCGTTTTTTTTTTTTTTTTTGAGACAGAGTGTCGTTCTGTTGCCTGGGCTAGAGTGAGTGCCGTGGCGTCAGCCTAGCTCACAGCAACCTCAGACTCCTCGGCTTAAGCAATCCTCTTGCCTCAGCCTCCCGAGTAGCTGGGACTACAGGCATGCACCACCATGCCCAGCTAATTTTTTCTATATATATTTTAGTTGGCCAGATCATTTCTTTCCATTTTTAGTAGAGACGGGGACTCACTCTTGCTCAGGCTGGTCTCGAACTCCTGACCTCGAGTGATCCACCCGCCTCGGCCTCCCAGAGGGCTAGGATTACAGGCGTGAGCCACCGTGCCCGGCCCTTTCCTCCATTTAATTCTTCATTTTCTTTTATGCTATTTCATTCTCAACTATTGCAACCTAGTCCCCCACACATATTTCTCCCACCTACTCTATAGAAAGTCCATTTACTTATTCAGTTTTACTTTAAATTTTCTATAGCCGTTAGCATTAAAAAAAATAAAAACCCTAGTTTGCTCTCCTTCAAACTTCCTCGTGTTTTCTGTGACATTAATCTCTGCGGGTATCCTTTCTGCCTTGTGGCTACACATTGACTTCTTTCCTTGTATCCCATTATTCAGCCACGGCCTAAATGATGGAGTTCCAGGGTTCCGACGCGTACCTTTGTACTCTCACTCTGCATCCCTCTTTTGAGTGCTTCTATTCCCACGATTTGATTTCTCCATTAATATTAAATGAGCACCTACAATACATGAGGCCCTGTACTAGTCATCAGAAATAGAACAGTGATAAAGTCCGTCAAGGATGTCTGTCCTAATGTAGCTTATGATCTAATGGAGAGAGACATTATGTTAAAAAAGAAGAAATAAAATCTATAATACATCACATGGTATGTGCCATGGACAAAAAGAGAGAGAGAGAGAGAAAGAAAGAAGAGGGATAAGGAATGCCATGTTGTTGAGCAGGAGGGGCTGAGGTTTGGGTAATATTATCCAGCATGGTCTCACTGATGAGGTGACATCTGAATGGAAATTTGAAAGAGACAGGTAGTGAGCCGTGCACATGTCTAAGGGAAAACTGTTTCTGACAGAAAATACAGTAAGTGCAAAGGCTCTGGGCCGAGGCTGTTCCTGGAGTGTGGGTTTGTGTTTTAGGAACAACAATGGGAACAATGACCCTGCAGCTGAATCACTAATCCCGCAGGACCCAAGGTTATGGCGAAGA
Organism: Lemur catta; assembly: GCF_020740605.2. Classification (NCBI taxonomy): domain Eukaryota; kingdom Metazoa; phylum Chordata; class Mammalia; order Primates; family Lemuridae; genus Lemur; species Lemur catta. The sequence continues at coordinate 110,094,491 of NC_059132.1, forward strand.
CTTAGGCTTTCACCCTGAGAGCGCTAGGATGCCAGGGGAGGGATTTGTGCACATAAAGGACAGGATCTAACATTTGCGTAAAAATCTGGCTTTGCTGTTGAGAACTGACCTGCAGTGAAGCAAGAACAGAGCAGCGGTATAACTTAGGGCGATCTTACAATTATTCAGATAAAGCATGAGATAGCTTAGACCAGAGGAATTTCTGTGGAGGCGATGAAAACATTCACATTCTGAAGACACTTTGAAGACAGAGCCCCCTGATTTGCTTCCACAGTGTTTGTGGGGTATGAGATTAAAGAGGCGAGTTACAGACAGCACTAAGCTTTTGCCTGGTGCATTTGGAAAGATGAAATTGCTGTGAGCTGAGATGGAGAAGATTCCAAAGGATCAAACTTTGGGGAAATATCTTAGTTTTAAAACATTAAATTTTAGCACCAGAAAAGGGAGTACAAATAGAGAAGAGATTGAGGGTCTAGAGAAGAAGTCACCAAATAAAATCAACCCCTCTCCCTCCATTATTGTAACATTTTTTTAAAATCACTGTCAAACTTCATAGCTGTCTCTTCTCTCTCATCCGCAACCCAAGCCTGACCCTGTGTCATCCGACTTCATGTGATTCCTGCTCAAATCACATGTGAGCTCCATTAATGTAAGATATTTTTTGCATTTATCCTACTTAAGTTCTTATCAAAGCTCAAGAATGATGGCCAAGCCCTGGTTCTTATATCGTGCTTGCACTTGGTTTCTCTGGCACAATCTCTCTGGGTTTTCCTTCCTCTTTACTTTAAATGCTCATGGTCTTTCTCTGCGGCAGGTACCCCCTGCTCTACACTTCCATTAAAGCTCAATTCTTTGAGCCTTTTCTCTTTGCTCTCTCCCTTGGCGTTCTCATCTACAACCACAGGTTCAATCGCCATTTCATTTGGTGCCATTCATGTCCCCTGTGCTTCAACTTCCTGCGTGATTTTCCTCTTGGCAGCTCAAATTCAGTCTGTTTTGAACCAAATGACCTGCCCTCCCCAGAATCTGTTGTGCTATTTAGTTGTACGGCAGACTTTTGTTTAGTTTTTAATTTGTCCAAGTTACTTTCCTTTTATTCCTTCTGCATATCCAACCTTCATTAATATGGTGACTTGACCTTGGAAATATCACTTGAGTCTGTCCGCTTTGCTTCACCTACGGCCACCTGTGCTAAGCTGCTTTCCCCTCCTGCCCGGGTACCTGCAACAGCACTGCTGTCTCCCGTGCTCCCCTGTTCCCTGCCACACATTTCGGCAACACCCTTATCACAAAGTTGTCAGTGTTCACATGCAGCCTTAGTAGCCTGTAGTTCTTCACTAACTTCTCATTTTTTTCCAATTATTTTGGAATTAATGCAAACAAATACCAGTTACAACTTCTTGTTTCTCAGTTTTTCGTGAATACAGATTGAAGACAAATCGTAAGGCTCACTTTGGAAGGCTCAGTCCCAGCCTTTCCCTCTGACCCCAACACATCTGTTCTTTCTCCAGTAATTTTAGACCCTCTGTATTCATGCACTTGGGCACTGTATTCAAACACGGTGCATTCAATGTACTGCACGTAATTGTTTTAAACTGATTGGGAGCATGTGGATTTCAAGGAACGGCTGCCACAGGACAGAGTTTACTAGTTGTCATGGTGGTACCAGTAAATGCTTAGGGGATGCAACACTGGGTGTGCTCTTGGCATGTAGAAGGATCAGTGCCAGAGGAAGAGTGTGCAACAAAACTACTTGGAAATATTAGTCCTATGCAGTGGTTTGACTGCAATTTATATATTATATTGACTTGGAATGCTTCATGCACTGAGCAAAGGGCCTCTTAATGTGACTCTTATATTAGTGATCTCTGAATTCCAAATAAATCAGTGAAATGCAATAGAAAATTCAGAATTAGACTCAAATTGTGTGATCTATGCACTCGTATATAATATACACTATATAATTGTGCATTTATATTTTAATATTTTACACATATATAGTTCAATTTGTAAATTTTTATTGTACTGCATTTATTGGTATGAAATCATTTATAAAATAGTCATAATTTATATATGTGTGTGTGCTAACACACACACATGTAACCTTGGTAGATCAAAAATGTGGCATTTAAAAGCTGTGGAAGAGAAGTTTTATTTGAAACATTATGCTGGCACTGTTGGTGAGCTATTGGGGGAGAAGCCACACCCAAATGAAATAAAGTGTTACAGATATTTTACGGTAAAAAAATGTAAAAATTAAATGCTACATAAAATTCAGGTGAATAATTTCCATCAGGCACCAAAGGCATTTCTAAGCAAGAAGCTAAGATCAGAAATAATAAAGAGAAAAACATGTAAGATTTAACTACATAAACATGAAGAGTTTCCATAAGGAAACTATTTTCAACCAAAGTAAAAAATTAAATAAATAAAATATAAAGTAGAAAAGAACAAAATCTTGCAAAAAGATATGTGTCATGTTCATGATAGACAGTAGGTAAATGTCTCTATTATATTAAAAGTTATTACAATTAAAAAAGAAGTATTTATTTCAGTAGAAAGATAAGAAATTCATTTACAAGCATTTCTAAATATGCAAAAGGAAATAAATAGAAAGGCCATTATTGAAATCAAAAGAGGTAACAGTAAGAACAGGAAAATGAAACCAATAAAGAGCTATGAAGATTTTTACTTAGTATAGTGGCAAAATAATGATTATATTTATTGTAAAAATGTGGTGGATATGTAAATTGGTATAACGTTTCTGGAGATAATTGAGTAATATGTGGAAACATTTTAAATGTGTATACTTTATGACTGATCAATAAATTGAAATCAAGGGAAAAGCACTAAGAAAATAAGTCAATTAATAAAAGATGTACATAAGGGCCTTATTTATAATAGTAAAGTGTCTTAAATAATCTATCTAATCAATAATACAGGCTTAGTTAAGTAAATATGAAATGTCACACTATGCAATACTCTGCAGAAAATAAAATGATCTAAATCTATCTATATTTACTCACAGTTACACATACATGTTGTGTCTTATTACTAAAATAAACTTACGACGTATTGTTCAGTAAAAAAATCTGCATAAATTTTACCAACAGCAGAAGCTTGTATTTGATAGGTATAAAATTAAATAGCGGTAATGATGTGGATAGTGATACAAATTTGGATTTGGATGTAGATAAAGACATATAGATGCAGATTTAATATATATGTATCATAATATATTTGCATGCACACATGTCTGTGGAAACATACATTTGCAGATAGAGCTCTCAAATCAGTAATCATGGTATTGAAACAGCAATATGAGCATGCTTGTTTTACTGTGACAATGAGCGTGTGGAAGTTATATCTTCAATAAACGTATGATTAAATAAAACCTCAATTTATTTCATAAAATTTTTTTAATTTATGCTCTTGTGACAAAATATTCTAAAGGTGCAATCTACAGTGCACTCAAAATTGGAAATGTTTAGTTTAGTTCCCTATAAAATATATACAAATGCACACTAGTCCCTCAAAGACAACAGAGTGACCATGCATCAGCATGGACTCTGCTGGTTTACTTTACCAAGATAGTACCATTTCAAAATCGTGGTCTGTCTATATCGGGCTCCTCAAATTTATTCTAAGTAATTTGCAGCCTCTTCATTTTTACTTCCCTTTCAATACTCCATGCATATTTCCATGCATGTCATTAATACCTAATGAAGGCTGGTTGAATTTAATGTACTCATTTCCAATGTACATAGCATATCAGTAGATTAAATGCTGGCCTTATATTTAAATTTTTTGTACTCCCTCAATATTATCATATGGAAAACTTGTCATTTTCATTGATAACTGAGATATTATGTGAAGACATTTTAAGAATATACCTTAAGATATCTTTATGAGCTTTAGTTAAATGGGTCATAAATGAGTAATCAGTAAATATATGAATATAAAATGCATAGCAACACTTTGGGTAGTTTGTGGACTAGTTTCTAAGAAGCATGCTATTTGTCTCATTTGTGTTGCAATTGTTCTTGGTGACAGTACTGATGTGATTTCCTGCAGTACTAAATTTTTCCAAAATTTTATTTGACATCTAACTTAAACGTGATGTTTTGCTTGTCTTACTAAATTCATATCTTCCCTTTGTTTCATTTGTACTTTCAGCAAGACAATTCAGTACACCTATTACCATTATAAAATTGAAAGAATGTTATTATCACATCAGTGTTATGAAGGTTGGCATATTAAAGCAAGAGTACAACATCTTTACCCTCCTGATGTGCTAGATGCAGAAGTCATGCCATTTTCTAATTATGTAGATTGTGTGCTGTGAAAAGAGATGCTGAATAGGACCAGCCACAATAAAGTTGCATTAGCTACCAATGTTTAATATGCAGCAGAGGCTAATTTAGCAAACGAGAGCCACTAGAGAAACATAAATTCTCAATAATGAAGACTTTCTTGGGCATCTAGGTCAATTCCCCAAATGGTGGCTGCTATTAGGGGAAAAACACACAACCTGGTGCACGTGGCTTACAAAGGTCCATTTTCACTCAAAGCCACTTTTTTCCTCTGCCAAACATGTCTCTCTGCAAAAGAGTCTAGACAATTAATTAAGCACAATCGATGATCTGTATGATTAAACTAAATAGCTTTATGCAATATACTATAATTTCAACTATCTCAGAAATTTAAGACCATACAATGTATTCTTAAAGGATACATTTCTTACCAGGCTAAAGAATATTTCAGAGATAATTCACTTGCTCAGTCCTGTGACTTTCATATTGTTGCATATGATTGCCCACTTGTCCAACACGGCGAGTGCTTCTCTCTCCCTCTCCCTCTCTCTCTCTCTCTCTCTCCCTCTCTCTCTCTCCCTCTCTCCCTCTTCCTCTCTCCCTCTTCCTCTCTCTCTCTCTCTCTTTCTCTCTCTCCCTCTCCCTCTCTCCCTCCCCCCCCTCCCATTTCTGGCAGTGTATTGGAGCAGAAGGGAGATGTGAGGACTGTTTTGACTGTCGTACAAAATATGGGCAAACTTTACCAGAATATTTTCTTTCTTAAGATGCAAGTTAGGCTTAAAAGTTTCTTTGTAAAGAAAAAGAAGTATAAATGGTTTCAACTGAGAAAACATCCTGTAACATTTAAGCAAAGAAGAAAAATCAGAATTTAAATGGATAGGTAGGTCATAAATTATTTGAAATGCTTGTTTAGAAGTCAAAGAAAAAAAATAAATGAAAGAATAAATATAAGATTTTCTAAACATGATAGAAATAAAATGTAGTCACGGTGGCTCACGCCTGTAATCCTAGCACTCTGGGAGGCCGAGGCGGGTGGATCACTCGAGGTCAGGAGTTCGAGATCAGCCTGAGCAAGAGCGAGACCCCGTCTCTACTAAAAATAGAAAGAAATTATCTGGCCAACCAAAAATATATATAGAAAAAAATTAGCCGGGCATGGTGGCGCATGCCTGTAGTCCCAGCTACTCGGGAGGCTGAAGCAGGAGGATCGCTTAAGCCCAGGAGTTTGAGGTTGCTGTGAGCTAGGCTGACGCCATGGCACTCACTCTAGCCCAGGTAACAGAGCGAGACTCTGTCTCAAACAAACAAAAAAAAGAAACAAAATCATGATGTGTAATAGTCCTAAAATGCAAAAACTAATTAAAATTCTTATAAATTGATAGTAAAAGAAAAGATGGAAAACATGCAGGATTGTCTATAATATGAACATCATTGTTCCATTATATAAACAAAATTTTCAAAAGTAGTGTATGATTAGATAATAATCATTAAACATGGGAAAGAAAGTTTTCAAAAGTTCCATAGTATATTTTAAAAGTTAGAATTTTTTGCGTATTTTAAAAGTGAACATGCAAGGTAAAACTCCTCTCACAACTGAGAAATTGTCTCCATAGTATACCTATTATAAGAAATAGCTTCTCCTTTGGTGCATTTGGTACATTTAAATTGCAGTCTTTGCAATTTGAAAACGTCATTTGCTTAATTTCAGCCCTGTTTTCCATGCTGTGTTGTACCCTTTACAAGAAGAGAAAGGGCAGTGTGTGTTTTATTCAGGACACCATCTCCAGAGCATTGCACAGTGCCTGGATCCATGACTTGATATTTCTGAACCTAGATTTAATTATAGTTATATGACCGTCTGTAACTCATCTTTAAGAAAACAAAACAAAACAAAACCTAAGCTTGCAAAGTATGCATCTGAGCGTGCCCGCAGTTTGAAGCAGACTCCTCAGACAAAGGCAAACGTGGATGACAGTCATGTGCTTTTGACATTGTGACATGAGCTGTCACTGAAGTGACTCAAACTAGTAATCTAAATGTTTGGGCTTTTTGTTTGTTTGTTTTGTTCCATTAATCCTCCTTCCCCAGAAGGTTTTACGCATGTATAAGTTAATGGAACCACCTTTTGATGGAAGTCTTACATATTTGATTGCAATAGTCAAAGATACCTGGTTTTTAGATGGTCAAGTGTAATGGAGAACATAGGATTGGGGAAGCTTCTTAAGGAAGCTAATTTTTTTCCTTATTATTAATGTAATCTACAATTAGTTGCCAATAAACATGTTATTTGAAGGAAGAGTTTAAAATGTTTAAGGTTGATTCCTAAAATTTGCATAGCATTTTATGGTTTTGAAATGCTACCGCATTATTATGCTTAGCAACAATAACTATGAGCCGGTTGTTACTATCCCTGTCCTACAGGTGGGAGAGTAGAGGTGAGGGAAGTTACAGGCACAGCTCACTAAGCAGGTGGTAGCTTGGGACTCAGAGTCTGATCTCTTGATGTCAAGGTCAATGCTCCTACAATTACACCCAAGCTGCCTTCAGTAACACAGGCCTGCTTCTGTTGGCAATTGCTCCAACTTAGTCTCCACCCATGCTCAGTAGTTACCATCTAATCAAAGAGCTCACCTCTCAGCTACATTTTAGGACCCTGTAAATGCTTCTCATGGTTGAGACTGTGATATTTCTCAGCAGTCTCCAGTCCAGCTGCTGCTCTCTAGCTCCAGGTCATGGATTACCTGTGCTTAAGTTTTAGCTCCCTAATTAATTACTGCTGCTTCCAAACAGCTAGTTAATGGCAGAATCAATCAAAATTCCTTGACCTTTGTTTATTTCCCCAGGTGAGACTCCAGAGGGAACCAGGTGTTTGTAGTAATCTCTTTTTCCCGGTAACCCGTGAATGCTTTGTGGGCAATCCAGACCACAGCAGCCAGCTGTTACCTCCAGAAGGCACTCGACCCTCCCAGTGCAGAGAAACCTGAACACCGCTTCTCCTTCACCATTTACATCTTTTAGTGCTACTTCAGCCATAGTTTTTATTACTCAATCAACAAATATTTATTCAATATCTGCTGGAAGCCTGGGACTATTCTTAGTACCGTAGCTATGCTAGTGAATCAAAAAAATGGGTCCATTGCCTCGAGGAGCTCATATCCACAGGATAAATTGTTTAGAGGGCTTGCAAGTGCTCTCACCAAGCTATAACAGAATAATGGGGTGGAGAATGTCTGTAAATGTCTCATAGATGGAAAAGTCTTCTCTGAAAAGATGACAGTGCAGGATAGACCTAACGTGACAAGTAAGTAGCTTTGTGAAAATCTGGAAAAAGATAACTTTCAGGAAAAGGTACGGTAAGTATCATGTTGCTGAGACAGGAATCGTTAGTCTAATGCTAGAGAGTTATATTTAGTGAAGAGAAAATGATGTCTAAGGATTAGGCAGGGATGCTCACGTACGGCCTCACGGGCCATAGGAAGGACCATGTTTTATCATGTAAAATGGGAATTAGGGAAGTTATGATATTTTATACTTTGAGGAAGAAAACAAGATCCTCCATGCAGTATAAAAGAGACCACACATGGGAAAGGACGGAGAATGGCAAATCAGTTGGGAGGCCACTGGTAGTTCGGAAATTATGGTGACTTGGACTAAGATTTTAGTGACAGAAATATTGAGATTTGCTCAGGTACAGAATATATTTTGGAGTTAAATCTGACAGGACTTGCTGGTGGACCAGATATAGGATGTAAAGGAAGAGAAATCAAGCATCCTAAGCACTGGCCTAAGCAACTAAGGAACAGAAGCGTCATTTGCTGGGATGGGTAAGGCTTGGGGTCGCACAGCACATTGTGAGACGGATCCAAACGTCATGGCCCGTGGTGGCCTGGAGGTTTGAGATGCCTTCTGGATATCCAAATGGCGGTCAAGTCGTCCGTTATCTTTTACATATGTGTAGTTCAAGGTGCGGTGCGACCTGCAGCCGTAAGTGTGGGAGTCACCAATGCACAGGATGCATGTGAAGTTGTGAAACTGGATGGAATCACTAAGGATATAATTCAGAGAAAGCAGAATTAAGAAGAGAAGAGAAAAAAAATCTAAGGACCAAACGCTTAGTCACTACAAATTTAGAGATTTAGTAGATGGATTAGAAAAAATAACTGCAAAAAAAATAACCAGTTGGGTAGGAAGGAAACCAGCCGAGTGTGGTATCCTAGACATCTAGGAGAAAGATAACAACTTCTTAAATACGAGGGAGTGGTGCGACAGAAGGTCACGTGGGCCCCGCAGGCCTAGGAAGGATCACATTTTATCATGTGAACTGGGACGTAGGGGACTTACGACGTGTGGGTCTCGTCCCCGACCTGGGGCAACCGCCCGGGAAGCCCTTCCCGACACTGCGCAACCCCGGAGGCCGGCCTGGTGCAGCGGGAATCAGCCCTGCGGGACCTCGGGCTGCTGTCTCCAGTGACGACTCAGGAAGCCAAAAACTAACTTCTGTAACAACGGGTCCAACACGACCAGGACTTAATTAATAGATAATATCTTACTTAACTTTTATTCCCACCTAGGGGCAGAGAAAGCCAAACATGCAGCCACAACCAACCGCATAGCCCGCCCTGCTTGCGAGTTACCCGCCTCGGTGTGCACGCGCCAGCGGCCTCGGGTCAGAGCATCCCTGAGGCCACCGCTTTCCCGGGTAAAGCTCTCCCCGTCCCCTGCCTGCCTTTGAGTCTCGGCCAAAATGCGAGTGACTGTGGCCGACTCCCTTGCTATAGCCAGCTCTGAATAAATCGCTTTTGCTTGTTCTCATTTGGATTTATTTCGACACAACAAGCACTATCTTAAATGCATTGATGGACTAGCCAGAAATAAGGAAAAAATTAACAAGCAAATCAAGCACGCTCAGTTATGGAACCCAGTAAGGTAAACAGAACACCAAGTGGGCCTTCCAACCGGAGGAAATTCGCCATCCTTGATCTAGAGCTTTTTTTTTTTTTTTTGGTGACATTGTGGGGTACAAGGAACGTGAGACAAGCCAAGGCCAAGCGTAGAAATTCTAATTGGATAATGTTTTAATGAAGGCGGTACACCTCCATCATTAGTGCAGAGGTGAACCATAATTAAACTCATCTTTCAGGACACAGCCAAGTAGAATGCCTGTGTTGAATGCTGATGAGGCTCAGCTGAAAGGTACGGAGGGCTGGCGCCGTCCTGGAGAGCCACGTGTTGATGATGAGTCGGCCAACCCCAGGCCCACCCATGCAGGTGCCGCATGCCAGCCCCGGTGTCTGGGTACCACTATGTCACCAAGTTTACCTGTATCCCATTATCTTTATGCCATCACAGTTGGGCGTCTTTTTTACCATAGTACGAAATTCACCCTCATCAGTCAGTCTTCACCTCAACACATCTGATCTGGCTCTACTCACTTTCAAGGGAATTCTTTTCAAAATCTATTACATGAACAAACCCCTCTGTGATTAAATAACTTTCTATGATTCTGGGATCAACACAACTAAGTGTATAGGGATAGACTCCTATACTTGAATATAATATAATGATATTCTTCTAAGGTCATAAAGACAAAGCATATCTCAAACTTATTTTCCCATCAATGGTTTTGCAAAGACATTATCATAGGACCAGTGGTTTTAGTGATAGCCTTTTAGAAATACATGTTGTGCTTTCTAGAATCTGTGAATCAAGAGAGATCTTACTTCCTATCTGTTTCAGTTCATTTTCTGTTGCTATAACAGAATACCACAGACTGGGAAATTTTAAAGAAAAGAAGATTTTTAGTTCATGATTCTGGAGGCAGGGAGGTCCAAGGGCATGGCGCTGGCATCCGGCGAGCGCCTGTGTGCTGTCATCGCACGGCAGAGGGAACCGCCTGGCGAGGGGGCAAGAGAGCCGGAGAGAGCTCACTTTTATAACAAAGCCCTCCCCATGATAAGGAACCTGCTCCTGTGATAATTACATTAATCCATTAATTTATTCATGAAGGCAGAGCTGACATTAATCCATTCATGAAGGCAGAGGGATTAAGTTTCCAACACGTGAACTTTTGGGGGATGCATTTAAACCACAGCACTATTGAATCATCATCCACTGTTTTATTCTGTTCTTTGTTGAACCTTATTTTTTTCTCTTGATGTTTATCCTCATCCTTGATTTCCCATCTCTCTCAAATCGAATAAACTGCAAATTCCCAAGTCTAACATGCCACTAAGCAATTACAAACTGTAGTATGATCTGAAAATAAAATTATCTCAACTCTTTTCTCCAGAGAAATGCATCCTTTCTGTTTTTAGAACACACCTCTTCTAGAATAGTGAGGTGCTAACATCTCTGTTTCTCCTGCCAGCAATGCTCTTCACTGGGTGACTCTATGTCCCACATCCTCAAGCCTCTGTTCCTATATCACCTTAGCTGAGAGGCCAGAGAAGCACCTACTGAGAATATAATTCTCCACTCACACTTTTCTCTCTCTACCCAGCTGATTTTTCTTCATCAGGGTTAGCATCACGTAATGAATACAAATGCACTTGTTTATTTCCCTAATGTTCTTTTCCCCACACACTAGAACGCCTGCTCAGGAACGCAGGTGTGTTTTTGGTCTGTTCTTGTTATATTCCAGCACCCAGAATTGTGCCTGGCACAGAGTAGGTTTTCCATTAACATTCTTGGAATGACTGAATTATTCAAGGCAAATACCAAATCCCCCGTGTGGGGTTTTGTGGGTGAGGTATCCTAGCTATAGCACTATTTATGGCTTACTTGTTCCTGCTGAAGGAACGCATTTGTTGGCAGATACAGTATGTGGGGAAATTTGTGAGCAATATATATGTACACACTACACACATATATATATATGATTAATTTGTTAATTTTGAAGAATCTCTTTTATGCTGAATAATAGCTGAATGAATTTTAGTGCTACTATTAACTGTTCTTGAATGCTGATGGAATATAGCTGACATTGATCATCTTTACTGACCTAGATCATAAACTACATAGGAAAAAAACATTTTTCATATTTAGGAAATAAGTCCAACTACCTAGCAATAATATCTTAGGGGTTTCCTCATGGTTAAGCCAGTCTTCAGTCTCCAGCTGGAAAGGAGAATTTCTGCCTAATCCCTGTAGGAGGTCCATCAGCATGGCAGCATGCACTGGCACAAAGAACTGTCTGCAAACAGCAACCAAACCGAGCCCCACGTTCGTGCAGCAGGAGACCAGGGAACCCTCGTCCCTGGTCTGTGCTGCCAAGAGGCATAAATGACCAAAGTCAGGACAAGAATGCAGGCACCAAACTGCTTACACAGCCTGCTAGAAAATGCTCCTTGTAAAATATCTATGATAGAGAATAAAATTAGAAAACTTCAATGAGGTCTATGTGTTCTAGGGTCAAGCCACTTCATTCCTTCTTTCACAAAAGCATCTCTACAAACTGTCATGAATATCGGGGCGGGCGAGACTAACAGTGCCACTGCTTGCATGGAGTTTGTATTCGAGAGGAGAGGGCCAGGCTATTAAACAAAATCACAGTGCGTCTAATAATACGTGCACAAGAATAAAACAGAGTGATGGGATGACAAGTGACTGGAGAAGGAGAACTACTGTGACCAAGAGTGCGGACAGTCCTTTCACAGGAGGAGACAGACATTCCCAGCACCAGAGGGCACAGAGGGACATTCTGATCTGGAGACGGGAAAGGGCCAGTGCAGAGGCCAAATGCAGGGACCAATTTAGTATGATCAATGAAATGGGGATGAGAACATAGTACTTGAGAGTGAGGACATAAGATATACCTCACGAGATGACATCGGAGAGCAGACAGAAGGCAGATCGTGTAGCAAGTGTGGTGTTTAGATTTCATTCTGAGACCAGCAGAATATGTTTGGAATATATGAAGCAGCGAAGCCACTACAGTTCATCAAGAAGCTGTTAGAGAAGGTCAAGTGACAGAGGTACCTTGAGCCAGGGTGGGGATAGTGGTGAGAGCAGAAAGTGGACACTTCCAGAAAGTGTTTTAGAGGTGCTGTTGGTGAGAACTAAAGGTTCATATTTAGGTAAGCGATATATGAAATATAGAAATTAAAAGTGATTCCCATAGTATTGGGCTGAAGAAATTTGGCAGGGATAAGGGCAGGATAGGGTGGACATCAAGACATCTGCTTTGGCCACTCTAAGTTTGAAATCCCTGTTAAATATCCAAATGCAAATACCAAGTAGACCGTTGCATGTGCATATCTGGAGATCTGCTGGGAAATCTGAGCTACAAATGCAAATTTGACAGTCATTCTGTAAAGATGGGATCTAGAGATAAAAAATTGCCCAGTGATTTGGGAGGCTGAAGTGGGAGGATTGCTTGAGACCAGGAGTTTGAAACCAGCCTGGGCAACATAGCAAGACCCCATCACTACAAAAAAGTAAAAGATTTAGCTATGTATGGTGGTGTGTCCCTGTAGTCCTACCTGTTCAGGAAGCTTAGGCAGGAGGATCATTTGATCCCAGTAGTTGAGGTTACAGTGAGCTATGACATGACCCTGCACCCCAGCCCGAGCAACAGAGCAAGACTGAGACCCTGTCTCTCTAAAAAAAAAAAACAAAAAAAAAACTTAGAAAAATTCACTCAGGTAGAGCTTACAGAGAACAGAGGAGAGACATGGCTGAGAACAGAGTGTTGGGTCACTCCACCGTTTAGAAGTCTGACAGGGAAGGATGGACCAGAAAAGGAGATGGAGGGCTGTAATTGCGTGTGCTAGCGTTGGTTCTTGCCTTCAGCCTGCCTTTTAAAGTAGGGACACTAGAGATAGGAATGGTCTGGGACGTAGGTTCCAACTGACCCACGGGGAGAGAAAGGGAGTGATGATACAAGAGCACGATCCTAAGCAGACAAGGTGGGATGAGGCCCACGTGGAAGTGGAGGGATGGTCCACTGATAAAAGTCCGACCCATCATCCTTCGCAGTACCACGAAGGGCAGGTGAATAGGTACATCTGCAAGTGCATGGGTGGGTTTGGTAGGGAGAAGCCTGAAGGGCTTTCATCCAATTGCTTCTCTTTTCTCTGTGAAGTATGAGGCAGGCCATCAGCTGAAAATGTAAGTAAAGATTCGGGACAAGGAAATGGCTTGCATTCATGAGAGCGTGCAAGCGGATTAGAAGAGAGCAAAAACCTTTGGACAAAAACAAACTAGCAATGTGTAGTAGGGTCATAGGGTCATAGGAAGGGCCCAAATGTCATATTCTGTGAAAATGATCGTGTGCTATTCAGGTGCCTGTAGGGTGACAGCAACAAGAGATGATTCCAGAGGACCGAGCCTCCGCCATTCTGTGGAGAAATCTTAAGGCATGATCTTTACTGCATCATTGGAACTCAAAATAGCTCTACACCAATCCTGGGACCGAGTAGCAGCTCCTCCACTCCACACCAGAAAATTCAGAAAAAGAAGTTCCGATCAGACATAATTACAGTATTCACTAAAGATGTAAGCCACAGCCCCCAAAGCAAAGAAATAGAAATTTAGCTGCTTTGTCTTACTAAAGCAAGATAAGTCATGGAAAGAAGGCCGCACACTATATGATTCCATAGATACGGCATCCTGGAAAAAGCAAAACTATGGAGGAATAAAAAGACCAGTGGTTGCCAGTGGTTGGGTTTGGGCGGTGGGTATGAACAGGCAGGAGAGAGAGGAATTTTAGAGCAGTGAAAACAATCTGTTTGATACTATGATGGTGGGTGCATGTCTTAAACATTAGTACAAACCCATAGAATGTACAACACCAAGAGTGAACCCTAACTTCAACTATGGACTTTGGGTGACAATGATGTGCAATGTAAAATCATCAACTGTAAGAAATGTCCCACTTCAGTGGGGGATGTTGGTAATGAGGGAGGCTGTGCATGTGTGGGGGAAGGAGGGTAGGTGGGAAATCTTTGTAGCTTTATTGCCATTTTGCTGTGAACCTAAAACTGCTCTAAAAAAATAAAGTCTGAAAATTAAAAAAAAAAATTCCATATCAGAGGTCAAAGACTACAGGCAAAAAATATTTTCTACATAGGATATGTTTGCATTGGGAATTTCAAGTATCTTTCAGGTCAGAGTAATACAGTGAGGCTAAAAACAACACTAACTTTACGAGACTCTAAATTACGTTGAACAGTCAAACCTGTTGACTAGTGACACTCAAATGACATTTTAGATGAACTAAGAGTGCTTATGGCTACTTCTAATATATTGGCATGAAGGATTTGCTAGAAAAAAATTTATAAAACTTAATAAAATAGTCCTCCATATCATTTTCATATGGGATATTTATCTTGAAAAATATTTGTTGTTTGTTTTTTTTTTCCACATGGCCAAGATCAGTAGGCCTGACAGGGATGCCCATGGGACTACCTTGTGGTGAGAGAAATGACACAAACTCTGATGTTGTCCTGGATTATTAAATGAATCACTGCGGCAAGGAGGGAGAATAGCCCGTTTGATATCCAAGCACGTCCCAGAGTTGGGTAAGAGGCAATGTCGATCTTACCAAACCACACAACAAGCACGCGATTCCATATCCACCTGCTACCATTTCCCATTTGAGTTTATGTCTTAAAAATCCTGTTTACCCACCTTTCCCTTCAATGGCCGACCCATTCTATGTCAGAAAATTGCTCCTGAAATCTAAAAATATACTCAACAGCACCACTAATCTCCTCTTGCCTCCCTTGCCCCGGAAGTATAAAACAGGGAAGGTTAGTATTCAGATAATGAAAGTTGTCCGTCTGCCTCTGACCTAAAATGCACTTTTGAAAGCAAATTGGTCTCAAATGCCCAAAGTGTATGACTTCAAGCTTACACTAATCACCGGTAACGATTCACATCAAAATTGGTTCAAACGCGTAGGCAGCAGGCACCAAAGGCCAGATGATCATAATGTCGACTTGGTTGTCACGGCCTTTACACAAACGAGGGGACAAAACAGAAACAAAACAAAACTTGATTGGGGGAAATGCAATCATCATAAGATGTTCTTAAATGATTAGACTGCAATGTTTACAATATTTAATACAGCAAATACTTGGATCAGAGGTTTATATACAGCATGTGATATTACCAAAAATCCAGAAATAGGCTTGAGTCAAGAATATGTGTTTCAAAAAGGGGTAAGTTTATGCAGTGAGAAAGAAACCTCGTGTAAACAAGTCAATGGAGAAAATGAAATTGCACTGGGAAAAGGATTTGGGTAGTGAGTGGACCACTCCTTTAAATACGCTTCAGGCCAAAGTCACTTTGCAGCTCAGATTTGGATGCATAGCAGAGGTATTGCATAAAGGACGAGGGAGATTATTTTTCCAGAAGAGCATTATCGTGTGCAATTCTCAAGCATATATTTTTAAACAAATGTTTTTTGAAAGGAAAGAGTCCAAATAAGAACAATGAAAATGATATAAAGTTTAGAAAACCCAGCACATAAGTAAAGCTCACACAGCGACACTTGTGTCTCCCAGGAGAGACACTAATGGGCTTTATGGATTGTCTGTGGCTCTTGAAAGAACGGACTAAATTGGGGGCAAGGGACCTGCTTTAAGTAGTCATTGTGTGTCAATAAACAATTGTCGGTAATGACAAAGCAGGAGAAGTATCTTGTTTAATTGGAGCAGAGGGTTTTGCAAATTGCTTTCTTCAGAGGCATATATATTTATAAAACAGAACAAAAAAGAAAATGTGTCGTTACAAGGAAAAACTGGAAATAATTCAGTTATAGGGATACATCTGTGATATTCTGTAAACATTTAAAATATGGACATCTTTAAACTAGAAAAAAATAGAAGCTGTCAGTTGGCCAGTTCTGGCGTCCTTTAGTTTCATGAGGCTGATGAGACATGCCATATTGAAATATCAATATAAAAGCTGATACTGAGAAACTGCTCTTTCACTCTGAGTTTTGCAAAGCTAAATAAAAACAGTGAAGCGAAGTACTTGTCTGTCCCAGCATCCACAGGTACACACTGTCTTTCCCACACAGAGCTCCCAGAGTGGAAGGTGCTAAGATGCACAAAAGGCCTTCACAGCAGTGGGAAACAAGGAATTTTGGCCACAGAAAAACTTAAACCTACTCTGGCGCCAACCACTGGTGGGTGGGAGTTTGGTGTCACATAGCTGCTAGTAAGCAAAAGCTCTGCACGAGGCACCCTGCCAGGATCCACACACACAGGGGGAAAGATAACTTTTAGTCAACGTATTAAATTTCGCATCGCTTCTCCCCAGTAGCAAAGGAGGCAGAAAGGAGACAGAGTGATGAATTACGATCCCAGGCAGGGAAGGGTTATTCACGGTCTCTCTGGTGGCAGGACTTGGCAGGAGATTCAGGAGCCCAGAACAGCCATGTATTTTTCCCCTCTTTGTACACATCACTGCTCCTGAAGACAGGGCAAAAGGCCAGGTGATTTCAGTCAGATGAAAAACATGGCTATCTCTTAGAACTGCATTTTTTAAAAAAATGTGTGGCATGTTTTGTTGAAATGTATTTTGGAATGGTGACTTTGGATGCTGCCACAATAGATTTCTTATTGCTTGGAAAATTTATCTATAGCATTTAATTTATGGTCAACCTTCTTTCATGAAATTTCTTAACTTTTAAGAGACGTGACTTTCTATGAAGGGAAAAAATACATGTGCGTGTTTTGGCAGCATGGGTTTGATGGGAGGGAAGGCAGTAAGAAACAATAGTCTCAAAAAATATAAATATGACCATAATTGAGCCTATTTTATAGTAAAAAAATCCTGGTTGGTGAATCAGTGTTTTGTAACGGTTTAGAGGAGAGGTAGACACGCGTTGGATTCACGTTTGGGTAACTTAGAGGGTGTGTGACCTTAAGCAAATTGTTAAATGTCTCTCTCAGTGTTCTTACCTATAAAATGGGGATAAAAATACCAACCTCAAAATTAGAGAGTTATTCAATTGTAGAGGAACATCCTGATATTCATATAATGCATTAAGTTGGCTTGCAGTGGGATGAATGCTGGGGTACTTTAAATCCCTTTATTTCTCTGCCAAAAACATATGTTCCTGTCTTTTTTAGCAGTTCCCTTAGAAAAGAATTAATTCCAGACAGCTTTGAGCTATTCATGCCAACACCACAGGCACTAAAGGAAGCAGCTTTCAAGAGAATGGCTACCTCTATCCTCACCTTAATGACTTTTCCTTTGGATCAATGTCCACAGGTTTTGGATGTGTGCGAGCAGAGTATTTATTTAGCAGGCTGCAGCGACTGAGATAGCACCTGTGTGGTCTGTTGATCACCCGTATTAATGTGCTGAAATGAGCTATATCTAGATTCAAAAAGATCTTCAAAAACCTCTTAACATAAAATATGATTTGCAACTCGCCAAAATCACATCACTAAAATTTGGTATTGAGATCCTCATTCCAGGTACAAATATATTTTGGTGTCTCATGAAAATGAGAATTAGACTTGAGCTCATTTATCTTAACCGTCAGCCTTAGTTTTATTTATTTTTTGTTCTAGGTACCTCTCACTGCTGAGCACTGAATATTATTTTATATAGTGAGGTTTCTTTCACTGTGCTTTCTGGTGCCCATTCTCCTTATAACATAACATAAGCATTGTTTTGAAAGGGAAGAGAAAGTATATTCTAGATTGAAAAGAAAGGCAAAGGCAAGTGTGTGTGTGTGTGTGTTTGTACGAGCAGAGATAGTTATATGGGAAACTTTATAGGAAAAAAGATTTTCTGAGTACCAAAAGTTTGCCTTCAAATATCAAAGGTTAAAGCTCTGCAGAAAGTCTTCAGGTTGAATAGATTCTAAATGCAAAGTGATAGAAAAGCTAACCTTGTCTACCCTGTGTAAAAGCGATCACAAAATAGATGCTGGTGGGAGTGTGTGACCCTGAAGTCCTGACTCATCAGCAAGCATGCATGAGACAAACCACCCTACCCTGCAGTCCTCACTGCTGCTATGTGCTTTTTATGGGGTATCTGGTAAACTAGCTCATGTACTCTGTGTCCTCTCGCCGTGATGCTTGGAGCTCTCTGGTGGCCAGCTCTCTTCATGAACTTCTGTTCTCCTCTGGCTGTTGAGTGTGTTGGGGTTTGAGGTTTGCATTGGTCTTCGAGGTTGTGCTCAAAACCATCTCTAAATAAACTCACAGCACCACTCAGCTCTTCCCGGGGAAGTGGGGCACATGTCCTACATCCTCTCTGCTCTGGGGCTCTCCGGAAACAGTGTAAAATTGCGGATGCTCCATTTCCGTGACTGGGACCTGAGACCAGGGCTAAGCGCTCTCTAAACCAGTGCTTCTCAAATTAAAGGTGAGGACTCTCTTTTTGGCTTTTTGTTTCTTTGTTTTGTAATGTCCAACAGTCAAAGATGCATATATTTGTAAAATAAAAGAGTTGTTAGTAATATGAAATTAAAAAAGGCAATTTTCCATCTCATGGATGCCTGCAGAAGAGTCAGGATCTCTCATTAACCCGCATCGCGGTGCTCATGAGGGAGATGGAGGTGTGAACCCCCCGCCCGCAGGGCCCGTGAGTGCTGGAGAGGTTGACTCCCCTCCCACGTGAAGCTCTTCTCCGCCCTGTCAATTCCAGAGGTGTCAGAGCACTAGCAGCCCCTTTGCCCTGGCCCAGCAGTCTGAGTCAAAGGTGGATGATAGTTGGTGCATCATAAATACCCTCATCTTTATGTTTCAGAAGGAAACTTTTGAGGCGCATTGTTACAAATTCCCGGAGTCCCCAAGTTAGTGACCTGCTTGATGAGCGCACTCTGCTGGCTCTTTCCTTCCCTGTGTGGCTTCCCCGTCGCTCTCCCTGTATTTCCTGCCTTCATTTTCCAGATGAAGTATCTGCACTGGCACCGTCAGCTCAGGGACTGATTCAAAAGGCACAAAACCTACTAAAGGAAAGCCTGCCAGCCAGAAATAGGAAAGAGTCTGAGTGGGGACAATGTCTACACGTGACCGAGAATTTACGCAGTAGAGCATGCGTTTTTAATTGGCAACACTTAAACCCGACAAGATGATATTTTCCACTACTGAGAAGAGACATCGTCTTGAGAAACCAAGTGAAATAAAATCTAACCTCTCCACCCACGATATGGAGCTGGCACACACCCCTGGGTACCGTGCTACGAGCGTATGGTTTCTTGCTGATGAGCTAAGCTTTATATTTAATAATTTAAATAAGAATATCCAAGAGAGACAGACGTAAAAGGAAATGCAGCGGAGCTGACGATTGCTAGTTTGTAAAAGGTGACAGGGATAATCCAGTGGCAGGTGGGCAGGAGTTTAACCAAGGTAGAAAACACGGGCCAAGGCTCTCTCCGCCTGCCCTTTCCTCGATGCTCTCCCTCCAGGCCAGCGTATGCAGAAGGAGCCAACAAAGAAGACAACGTTACCGGGAGGTTAACTTGTGAATGCTCTGCTTAAAACAAAATAAAAAACCCCAAAACCAAACCTTGTTTCATAAAATCCCAGTATTTTAAAAATCAAATAAGGTCCACAAAGAAATCTATAATTTATGACTATACACAAATGATGAAATAAGCTAAAAATACTCTAGCATTTGCAGAAAGGTAGAAACGATGAATTCTCCAAAATAACCATTGTAAAGCCCACTGTTCTTTTTCTGTCCTCAAGGAACACTCCCATCTCTTTAAGACACAAATTATGCTCCTGCTAGAGCTGATACAATATCAGTGGAAACAACTCTATCGGGCTTCCTATTATAAACTATAATTCTAGGCTTTATAGCTTGGCTCTTTCAAAGTAAAGTATATTGGGCAGAGACTAAGCATACAAATTGCCAGCCAAAATACATTAAATCTGGTCGAGCTGTCTTTTTTTGGAGAATGCAAATTGGGGCATTCTGCTCTGCATGCAGTTAGTGCTTGGCAGGGCCTGCGAGATGCCTCTGCTATTGTCATCAAAAAAAAAAGTCTTAAGTGGAAAATTTCGAAACAGATTGGTTATTATTTCACAACGTACAAATTTTAAGTAGTTACAGTTAAGAATTTTACTTCATGAAAATAATATTTTATTTAGCACTACATAATGTAATCTACACAATACATTTAGTCTGAGCTGACGGGGACATGTCCATTTGATGGTGTTATTGATAACTAAAACATTTGAAAGAACCACTGACTCATGGTCCTGCCTGTGATTACAGCCTTCTGTGGTGACTGAGGGGAAATTGCTTAGATTAGCAAACATCTCATTCAAAAAGCTGTGGGTGCGGTGCACACCGTCTAGGGAACGGACACGCTTGAAGCTCTGACTCAGGCAGGGCAAAGGCAACATGTGTAACCCAAACATTTGTACCCCTGTAATATGCTGAAATTAAAAAAAAAAAAACTGTTTATGACTTTTTCTTCAGAGATGCAGGAATAGAATAAAAGATTCAACCTGAAGGAGTTCTGGACATAGCAAGTTTGTTTTGTCCTCTGGTTACCCTATACGAATCCCTTTTAAAAAGTGCATAGGGATCGGTCTCTCTTCTTTTGTGTTTCTTTTGCATGGTGACATCAGCAGAGTAGGGATGTTATCGTAACAGAATATTATTCTGAGGCCGTAGTCAGTGGGCTCAAGTATTTGACTTAAAACTTGCCAGTCCTTCCTTCATTCAAGAATATGTATTGAGTTTCTTTTCTATACTAGGATCTGTGGAAACAGAGAAAGATGAAGAAGGTCCCTGTCTTTGTGGAGCTTATAAGGCATTTGCAATGTTATTAGCAATACTGTTCATAGATTGTCTGGCAGCTTCGGGGCCCTGAAGAACAATATTAGAAAATATAAATTGGTGTGTTCAGGTAGAAAAATGTTTTACTCATCATTGCCCCATTTTAAAACTTATTTTAATACAATATATGTGTAATACTAATTTTTAAAATGAACATTTAACCCTCTTATTCACAATCTATATCTTTGAATAACTGTAGCAAACTTTTTTTAAGAGTTGACTATCAATTCTTTGTTTTTTCATATTAGTTGATGAGTGTAATGTTTCCTCAAATACAAAACTACCTTAACTTTGTCCTTCCTCTAACTCTATATTTTGGAAATTCGTGATAAATATGTTTCTCCACCAGCTAATAATGATATTGACTGCTAAAATCAATAAACATGAAAAGTAATGACCTCTAGCAATTTACTTTTATTAGATCTGCAGAGAGTTTTGATGTCATTTACTCTGCACCTCAGTTTCTGATTTTATTTTATTTTACTCTTTCTAACCGCTACCTTGTTTTGTTCTCAGGTAAAAAAGGAAGAGGAAAGCAAGGCAAAATTCAACTCATGCATCATTTTGACACATCTGTTGTTTGGTCAGTGGTGTGCAGTCTCCTATTTCTGATATAATAAATGTTTACGGTGTTTCTAGTTTAATGAACGCCCCAGGCTCCAGGACTTGTTTGTATACTTCCGTCGCATATATCTTTAGTGAGAGGAGATGGTGTTGTCTGATTCAACTAACAGAAAGTAAAGCTGAATGGAAAAATTAGATTTGAGAGCAGCTGCCTCCGCGAGGCTTTCCCAGGGCACCAATGCAGAGCTGTGGGGAGCGAGGCGAGGCCAAAGGGGCAGCTGTCGCGTCAGTCAACCAAAGCAAAGGAAGTGAGCAGAAGGATCTGAATGAAAGCAGATTTTCATTTTCAGTGAATTAGGGTCGTTGTTTCAATAACCAACAGTTTTCTCCTTTATTTCACAAGAATTAATAGGAGTTTTCTCAAAAAAGTTCTTAGAATACAGAACCTCATTCGCTTCCAACCACAGGGGACATATCTCTGAAAAAAATGGCAAGGTTATAAAAGTCATGTTTGGTAAAGTAAATACATAGAGGGTTGGGTGACAACAAAAGCAAAAATCTACAAATGAAATTGTATCAAACTGAAAGCCTCTGCCCTGCAAAGGAAACAATTAGCAATGTGCAGAGACAACCTATGGATTGGGAGAAAATTTTGCAACCCATACATTTGATAAGTGGTTAAGATCCAAATATATAAGAAACCCAAACAACTCAAGAGCAAAAAGCAAAAAACCCAAGTTAAAAATGGAAAAGGCAGTGTTGAAAATCCAGAAATAAAACCGTATAGCCAACCAAACTGATAACCGACAGAACTTTGACAAAGCAGGCAATGAACACACACTGGGAAAAGAAAGCCCTATTCAATCAATTGTGCTGGGAAAATTGGACAGCCACATGCAGAAGAATGAAACAGGACCCTTATCTCTTCCCATACATAAAAATTGATTCAAGATAGATAAAAGACTTAAATATAAGACAAAAACCCATAAAAGCTCTAGAAAAAAATGTAGGAAAAACTCTTCTAGACATAAGCTTAGGCAAAGAATGTATGACTAAGACCACAAAGGCAAATACAGCAACTACAAAAATAAGTACGTGGTCCTTAATTAAATTAAAAAGCTTCTGCACAGCAAAGGAACTAATCAACAGAGTAAATCAAGAACCTATAGAATGGGAGAAAATATTCACATACTATACATCTGACAAAAGACTAATATCCAGAATCTACAAAGAATTCAAACAAATCAGAAAAAAAAAAAATTGAGAAGTCGGCAAAAGACCCAAACAGCAGTTTTTCAAAAAAGATAGAAAAATGGCCAAATTTCCTTACTTAAGCTACGGACACCATTTCCGCCCAGTATGGAGGAATATTTTGACTCCATTATAGCCAGTTATTACTTTCCTACCTCCTACATCTAATCCATCAATCATTCTGCCTTCAAAATCTATCCTAAATCTATCTACTTTCTAACTCCACTGATGTAAACCAAATTGAAACTACCTTCATCTCTCATTTGAGTTTTGCAGTAGTAAATTAAATAGTCTCCCTGTTAACATTCTTGCCATCTGTAATCCATTTCTCTCACAGTAGACAGAATTATTATCACATTCATGTTATATAATGTAAATAGTTCACATCATGCTTTCTTTGATTTTTCTGTGAATTACTCAATACATTAGAATAGAATCTAAACCCATCCCCTTTACAAAGTCACATATGACCAGACTCCTGCCTCCCGGATCAACCTCAAGTTTATTCAGCTCAATTTATACTAGCCTTCATTCTTCCTCGTCCCCCCAAAAAAATACTCCAAAAATATCCCAGGCTATTCATGACTTCCTTATAAGTTTGGAGCCTTCTTATCTTTAAATTTTAGCTTAAATATTTTTAAAAAGAAGAATGTGTAAGTAAATGAAGGTCTATACAACTAATTAAATATAATGTGGCTGTATAAACATTATTTGACTATATCTAATGTTAAGGAAATTTTTAATAAAATAAAAAATATTTTATTAATCATTATATTGACATAAATATATTAGATTTTATTAATAAATATGCATAATATACCCAAAAGGTAATATATCTAAAAGTTTCAGTGGTTGTTATTTTGGAAGAGATGATAAGCAATGTTAATTTTATATTTTATAATATTTCAAGTTTCTTTCAATTATGAATATTCAAAATGATACTAAAGTTTATTTCTTTTCTATCACATCATATTTCAACTTTAATGTGAATTTCCAAATGACCTGCATTTGATTTATCAGCTGCCTGTGAATATAGAGGAATTTTCCTACAGAGGAAAATGTCGAATATCAATACACATGCCTAAAAAGAAACAGCATGTTTGTATCTCACATAATATATGTTTCTCTATCGATATTAAAGCATGGGATGTTTGGAGAGTGCTTAATATTATGTTAAACATAAAGTTATATTTAGTCATGTTTTTGACACCCTTAAATAACCTCAAGTATACCAAAACCCAACTCATAATTTTGATGATATTGTATCCAAATTAAATTATTGAAAACCCAAAGGACTTTAATGTAGAAAAATTTTATATTGATTTTAAATATATAAATTTTGAAACACTGCAATTAACAGGTTATATTTTTCTATATAAATGTGGACAAATTTTGTGGAGCACCTATTGCATTAGGATATAATCCAAACGCATCTGCTCTGCTCTGTCCAGCAGGGCTGGTCTTGGGTAAGGCTGCCTCTTAGCAATGAATCCATTCAGGAACAAAGTACTCTGCTATGTTACAGTGAATATAGAGAAAAGTAAGCAGATTAAACATGATTTCAAATATGTCCTAATCAAACACTGAAAGTATCTGTATAACATTAAAAGCAATATCTCAAGTGAAGGTAAAATATAGGCTAATGTATATATACCATAAACAATGAAAAACCAAAATTATATAGGAATGAAATGGTCACATTTAAGTTACAGTTGCTAATACGCAATAGCTTTTAACAGGGTAGCTACACCTGACAGAGGGTTTTAAAATTTTTTCATTTAATAAACACCACTGTGCATCCACTGGATTATTTTGTTTGAAAGAAGTAATTGAAATAATAATTTTATAGATCTTGGTACTTTATGTGAAAGAAGAAGACACCTAATTCTGTAGCTTGAACAGATTGTCTAAGTCATGAAAACAAAGTTTTCTGGTATGCCTTATTATTTGAAGTTATCACAATTTCAAAGGCAAGTATATGAGTTTAAAATTGTTCAAACTCTATTACAAAGAATTAATAACTCTAGAGAGTCAAACAAATCAATTACTATGAAAAAAGGAAAATTAAACTCATCTATTTCCCAGTGTTATTATATAATTGTGATACGTCTCAGCATTTACAAGCATATAATTAGAAGAAAATTTGTTGAATATTAGTACAATATAGTAATTATAAAACTTTGGGTTTCAAAGAGTAATTAATTGAATGGTAGCTAGGTAAAAGATTTGAGTGTTTCAGAAGCAATTTCAAAATAAATGTCTTGATGTTACTTTCATTTTTACTTGTTTCCTCAAGTCTGTTGAGTTTTCTTCACATGAACGACATATATCTGAAGATAAAACTTACACTCTCAGGGTCAGTTGGAATTCTGTTGTTTTAATGACACTCCCTACACGTTTGAAATATAACACCAAAAATAACAATAAATGATAGTCCAAACCTTTCAGTTTGACTTTAAAGCATGAGATGTTATATTAATGACCAATGGATATCAATATTTAATAGGTAATACTTTTTATTACATAGCACCTTTACATTAATAGGAAGTGGCTAGAAGAAATTTTAGCAAATTAAGTCATTAAAATATGGTAAAATGTTAAAATTGGAAGAGATTTAGAATTGACCTTTTCTTCCCTCTTAATTTTATTCATGAAAAAATTCAGTGTTTTGGTCAACATCCCAGTGCTAAATAGGAAGCTCAACTTCCGTCTTCCTGTTTCCCAAAGCAGAGACTCTGATTCTGTTTTAAAGTAAACAAACAGATCTCTTCAAAACTCACTGTGTCTAATAAAGAGTACTTACATTTTCCTGTCTTATATGCATGTTGTAAAGCTGTGACATTTAAAACAAAAATTTAAACAGAACACAAAATGAAATGAGGGTCTGCTTGTAACCATGGGCGGAAAGCCACACCTTTCAAATCTGAAGACATTTTTGCATTTAAAACTTTTCTTTACTAGTGATTTGTAAAAATCTTCAGCAATGATCAGGTAGAGAACATTTTGTCTAATATTATCACTCATGTAGCCCCTACTCCCAGAAAGTTACCTAAAATATATATGCTAAATCATGTTTGTTGGAGCTACTTACTGTTTTATTTGTTTAACATTCATAACCCAGCTTCTAATGCCATAAATCAAACCTTTGTCAGATAAGAAAAAATACATATAGTTATAGTTATATATAGCTATATATTTATATATTCACATGTGGCCTTTATCTACAAATCTGAACAAATAATGCATGCTACAGACAGCACATACTGCCGAGAAACAGAATCCCCTAATGAAGTCTGGCATTTACCAATATTGCCAGTCCTGTCTCACATTACCAGTTTTCCCCACCTTTCATTCCCGGCTCCTGCTTATAACTGTCTCCATGCCATGGCCTCAAAGAACACAAATGGTAATAATCATAACACAGAAAAGAAATCCGTTAGAGTTATGTGAGATCCATGAAGAAGATAATGTATAATGAGATCTCATTTAAGGGATTTTAATGTAACCTGAGTTTGTCAGAGAGCGTTCTCCTGAGAAGACATGACTCTACCGAGGCCTAAACGACTGCTAGTTCCCCAGTGAGCTCGGGCAGGTGCAGAAGGACACAGGCTCTGCAATGTCCCTGTGACGAGCCAGGGCACCGCATGTTCTAAAAACAGGCTGAAGGTCGGCTGCAGACGAGTGAGCAACAGAGATGGCAGCTCACCCTCCACCTGGAAAGGTGGCAGAGCGTCAACATTTTTCCTGTTGAATTCACCAAATCGTTTTAAATATCGTAGTGATAACCAAATTTTTATTTTCAAAAGATTACTCTGATTGAGCAGGCTGAAAAGTTAGAGAAGGACAAAAGACGCAATCGGTGAGCAGAAGTATGCAGTTGGCTATCAGAACAGTCAAGAGAGTGAAGAGTTAAGAAAGGCGGCAGGGCTGGGAGGAGGAGAAAAATGGAAGCATTTCTGAATTGTTTTGTACATAGAAGAAACCGAGTTGTTAGATAAGGAAAGGGAAGCACCCCCATTGTCTCATTAATTATGATAATATGGTTGACACTATCATTCTATTTATTTACAAATGAAGGTTTAAATGGTTTAAATAAAATTCTCAACATCACATATTAAGATATCAGGGTTTCCCAAAGCTCATCACTTTTATCCATTGCTGCAAAAACAAACTACTCAAAGTATTTAGGGGCTTATAGCAAGATTTGTTATTATATTTCATTGTTTCAGGATCAAGAATTTAAACAGGACACATGGAGAAAATGTGTCTTTGCTTAAAATTTATAGGGTATCAGTGCCATTAATTGAATGGCTGGAGATTGGAGCTGCTGGGAGTTGGCTGAATATCTCTTGCTCTCTCCACATGGCCTGTCCAAGTGGCTTTCCAAGAGGGTAGTCTTGGTTTCTTTATAGTATGAGTGCTTCATGAGAGTAAAACTTCTTTCCTGGAGCTCAGGGCTCCAAGAGAAAGAATGCAACTGCCAGTCCTCTTCAAAGCAAGGGTTGGAAATGACATAACCTCATTTCTACCACATTTTATTGGTCAAAACAGGCATAGACCAAACAAACTTCAAGAGGAGGTTACAGAACCCACACATCTCAGTGGGAAAAGTGACAATGAATTTGGGGCCATCCTTCATCCACCACACTTACAACACTTGCTACTGTCAATTTCTATTAAATATACCTGTAGCAAAGTGCCAGGCATATAGCAGGTGATCAAGAAGGGTTTGTTCAATGACACATTCTAATGTAGGGATTATAGTTTTGTTAATCATAAAAAAACAGCCTTTAAATCATTGTAGATGCTCCATTGTTTTGCATAAAGGGACTAGAGCATTTAAGATGTCATCACAGAATAGTTCTTTTGAATTCCCTTAATAGTAGATTACAAATGTCCGTGAATTATTCAAAATTATTGAAGCTGAGGTTCACAATAAAAGTTCTTTCAGATTCTTCTTAAAGCTTCTAATTTTGGACATGTCCCTTTGAAAATACTTTCATTGACTAACTGTATTCGAATGGTGTGTAGAGCTTTTCCTTAATGTAACTGATAGCTTGTTGCCCACTGAATGTTAAGAAACTCAACAGTAAGATGACTGCAAAGAAAAGGTCAAATGTTGCCTTTGGCAAAGAGAAAACTTCATGCAAAGAATAACAGCACTCTAATTTAACCACTTTCTCTGCTATTGTGATTGTCAAAGTTCTGACTCATAGGATGAGTAAACCAAATATAAAATGTCCCCAACTCATGCAATCATCAAAATTACGTGAAATGATGAAATGGCTGTGATCAGCAATCTGAAATATCAAACAATTAGATATTGGACTTTAATTTTTCCTTTTATCCCTCAAAACTTTTAAGAATGGCACTCTGTACTGTTTAAGTTCCTTATAAATTATTTTACAAAAAAATGAATATTAATGTTGAATTAGATATATAGTATATAATGCTACTCAGCCAATTAAGACAAATTATATTGTAGGCATTAAATTATAACTAATTTTTACAGATATATCATATAGTTGTAACTCATTAATGAACATATAATGACATTGCTATAATAGTTTAATTATTCAAAGGTATTAACAAATAATTATAATTAAAGTGAGAAAGTAGTGTACATGCAAAGTACATGAACACTGTGGTTGGAATCCTGACTCTTCCAGTTTCTCACCATGTAACATTGGCAAATTACTCAAGCTTTCTGAGCCTCAGCTTTATCAGCTTTAAATTGAAGATATTATCCTCATGTGGAAGAGTCACTGTAAGCTGTGGTCCCCAACCCCTGGGCAGTGGGCTGGTACCGGTCCATGGCCTGCTAGGAACCAGACCACACAGCAGGAGATGAGTGGTGGGTAAGCAAGCAAAGCTTCGTCTATGTTTGCAGCCGCTCCCCATCGCTGGCATCACTGCATAAGCTCCGTCTCCTGTCAGATCAGCTGCAGCACTTGATACTCATAGGAGCGAACCCTACTGTAAACTGCACATGAGAGGGATCCAGGTTGTGGCTCCTTATGAGAATCTAATGCCTGAGGATCTGAGGTGGAGCTGAGGTGGTGATGCTGGTGCTTGGCAGTGGCTACAGATACAGATTATCATTAGCAGAAAGGTTTGACTGCACAATAAATGTAATGTGCTTGAATCATCCTGGAACTCCCCCTCTGGCCTGGCCCATGGAAAAAATTGTCTTCCCGGGTCAATGAAACCTGGTCCCTGGTGCCAAAAAGGTTGGGGACCAGTGACTGTGAGGATTGACCAATATTATGTATTCAAATAGCATATCAGACTATCAATAGTTAGCTACTATTTTTATGATTATTAATCATCATTAATCTCACAGTAGAAGCTGAACCAGGAAGCAAATAGTTTTTCTCATAAATGTTTATTTTGAAGCATGTGAAAGAAAGAGTAAGGGTATTATATGATTTTTAAAAACTTAGAAAAAGAGAATAGGCACTATGGAAAGTAAAGTCTAAGGAAAAGTGAAGTGAAAAGTAAAAAATATAAAAGTGGCATGAGGAGCAAAGTTCTTTGCAAGTTACAAATGTGTAAAACTGAAAAAAAAATGAGAACAAATAAATAAGAATATCTGATAAAAAGTTTCTAGAAAAATGCCTTTGATATCAGTGTAAAAAATATTTCCTAGGCATTGAAATTGTTCATTACTGATGCTGTGGAAATATATCATTCATAGGCAAGATCCAGTAATTGCAATCATTATTAACGCACTACTTTCTCACTTCATTTCATCCCCACTTCCCTGTGCCATTGTTATAGAAAACCAGGCATCTCAGAGATCTTGAGGGGTCTTGTCTATGTGTTTCTTTCACAGTGTACTGCTCATTATAATTCACTAAATTACCATTGCACAAACATACGTTATCCAAAAGATGGATATTTTTGTTGTTTCATTTAATCAAATCTATACAATTTGCAAACATTTTTATCATTTAAAATCCAAAGTAAGATTCTGCAGCTCTGAGATTGTCTTTCTCACAGTAAGAATAAGCATGTAAATTGACTTCCCTGTAATAAAATTACTTTGCAATGAAATATATTAAAACTAGAGAAAACCAAGTCATTCTTATGAATGAGTTGTCCTGAGCTTCAAACGCTTATGAGTACTGACAGTTGCATATTTAACCTAGTTTAAAAAAAAATTGCCCTCACCTGCTCAAGCAGATTTCCCATTTCCCCCTTGTCTTCTGCATTTTTGTCTGGGAGTCTCCAGGGGCTATTCTCACTTCCCAGATCTTGTGCTTCTCTTGGAATATCTTCTCAGATGCACAATTATGAACTGTCTTTGTAGACTCCTGTTTCCACCCTGCAACTCCCTCCTGACTATTGCCTGACAAAGAAGCTACTTGGCGGTGGGAATCCCTCCATCGTGGCAACTGCTAATGTACCCAAAGCTTCTGGGAAGATACACAAATATGTAACCTAGTTTTCTACTCTCCCCATATATCTCCTGGGCAGAAAAGGATGTTATTTTTCTTCTTAAGCATCTAAGGCTCCCTCATGGAAAAGCTTGTCCACTTTTGTTATTTTCCTTCACTTCCTAGACTACAGGATGAAGATTGGGAAGTCTCAAAGTGTAAAACATATAAATTCTGTCCATCTCATTGAAAATATTTTTTGTGTTACGTACAAAAATGTGCAGTTTAAGCCAAATCAAATTAATCACCAGCTAAAGCAAACGAAACACCCCCAACACTCTTTGGAAGAATATAACAGAATCAACAACATAACATTCACAATAGCCAGGATATAAAGCAAGTTACTTGGTTTGAAGAACAAAAGAAATATGACTCATATTCATCAGAAAGGACAATCAGTGGAGCCTGATCATGAGATGACCTTGATGTTAAAATGAACAGAAAAAGATTATAAAACAGTTGTTATAACCAAGCTCAGTAGCATCAGGCAAATATGCTTATAGTGGATGATAAAAGAGAAAGTCTCAGCAGAGAAATATCTAGATTCTCTTGGACAGTGACAGTGACAATATTCCTATGGTCAGCGACTTTTTCTATATGTCCATTTTATGTTCCATTTGAATTTCACTTCCATCAGTATCACTTTCCATTTCTTTGCTGCTCTTTCATCTTTCTTGACCAGTATTCTTTTTATTATCTATTTTTGTTAAATATCACATGGATTTATCACTGAAAGGCAAGATGGCAACAAAACTGCTGGCTTTGCTGACTGTGTGAGCTGGGTAACCACAGCACAGCAACCAACCGCCAACAGACTTTGAAGGACATGATGTGACTGGTCAGTGATCACAATGCCTATTTATCCTTTATGTAGTGATTTTAGACTAACGAGTTAGCAGCAAAGTTTGTACTTTACATGATTACTCACAGTTAATAGGTGGTGGTAACCGAAATTTGAATTGTGTTGTTGGGGATTTGGTATTATTTAACTAAACTATAGCTACTGAAATCCTCATGAATCAGAACCAGGCAAAACTAGGACTGCCTGTATATATTACACTGGAAGATAAAACGTATAAACTCTTTTTAGCTAGTTGGCCTTGGGCTGAAAGAAAGATGAGATGTTCAAATTAGCAGGAAAAAGGTGCTTAGAACAAAACCCTGACAATAACAGTGCCAAGGATTATATACAAAGGTAAGTCTGGAAATAAAAGGCTAGGAGGGTATGACTATGTGATATCAGGAACAAAAGACAGAGAGAAAGAATGTTTCAAAGAGAATACATAGTCAGAATTTGTAAATAAAGCCAAAAAGATGAGTAAGAAAGGGCTGAAGAACGACTATTGGTACAATTTTGGTTTTAAAGTGAAGTCATTGGTGACCTTTATGACTATTTTCAGAAACTGAAACTTATTTTAAGAACTGAGTGGGAAGTAATAATGTGGATCTAGCGATATTGCTCACCATCTCAAGGTGATTTGAGGTTTGTTTGTTATTGCGGCACGGTCTACCTGCCCTAAATAAGAGTTTGAAAATCTAAAAGATTAAAAAAAAGGATAACTACAAGCGTTATGATTTTGAGGAAATGGGATGACCATGCACAGCAGAGAAGCTTTTATAGCATGAGAGTAGGGACAAGGAAAGGAGAGAAATGTCAGAGGCATGTTTTATGTTTCCTTGTAAGGAGGTGAATGCAGTTCATTGTTTCCAGCTACTCTGTGGAGTAGGCACGGCCCTGTGCACGTGCTGGTAAGAAAGAGAATTAGATATTTTTAGGAAGGAGCGTCCAAATAGATGCGATGGAGAATTAAAGGAAGAGCGGACTAGGGAAATGTAAGAGGATTGCTTTACGGCGGAGAGAGTCAGTAGGATTACTGTTAGTTACCGTCTCAGGGTTTGGGTTATTGATGTTTTTAGCCACCCTAAACAACTTGTATATAAACACAGAGAAGATAAGCTGGTTATTGATCCGTATTCAGTCCCAGTACATATACTCAGAGGGAAGTGAGGCGATCTGGGTCCATTTTCTCAGCAAACTAGACAAAAAATTAACAATTTAGCCTTTTGTCTTTTTATATGTATAAATTCAATAGCCAAGTAGCAGGCGGTAGGAGATTTACTCTTGTCTAATGCATTATTGGAGGGCAAGCCGCCATCCCAGGCGTGACCTCTATTTCTTCTAGTACAGCTTTGAATGCTTATCACATCAGGAACAAGAAAACAATGAATAAAAGAAGAAAGAGAAGATATCACACCTAATTTCAAAAGTTCTTATTATCCATAGAGTAACTTTCAGTGCTTACTGAATAAAATCACAAAACGAGATATTATTTCCAGGTTAAATTCAATCAAGTAAAGATAACAGTCAATAAGAGTAACTTTTGAATGAAGAAGGAGTGGAAACAACGCTAGGGTAGGAATATTCTCTTTGCTGTTTAAGTTCTGACAGTCTAGGGGGCTTTTGTGGGAGCTCAGGCTGAAAGACTAAAACTACCCGGCTCCTAGTCAAGCTAGTGGTAACATATGGGACAAGTAATTTCATTTGTTTCACCTACAAAAGTGGTAAATAATAGTACCAAAATTAATTGATCTAATACGTATAAAATGCTTAGAAGAGTGACTGGCATGTAGTAAGCACTAAATAAAGATATGATTATTAATCCAACAGTGATTATACTACTGATTCTCCAAGCTCATAGATTTCCAGAAAATAGAACGAGATAATAATATACATAACAAAATCTTGTAAAGTATGTGTGTTTATATAATTTATTCAATGTATTATTTATACCTGACATTGTGTGAAAATTTATAAACCTTTTAAGAATAACAAAAATGAACTCTGTTTCATGGGTAATTTTAAATTTTATTTTTGTTTTAGATGCAAAATATCATTGAGAAACTCAAGACCCATACTAATCTTTGGGGTAAAGATAAATGCTGTAATTTTTTTCCCCATAAACTGAATTACATAATATACATTTGAATTATAAAAGAGAAAATAAATTGTTCACATATATGTGTGATTTATGATATGATGACTTGTGCTTTTCGAGAACTTTTAGGGTACTTACTGGGCTATGTCCTTCCAAACCACATTTGTAAAAATAGCTCAATTATTAAATGTCTGGGGTTAACCAAATTTTCTGAAATACTAAGTATATAACCAAATAAGATTTTAAAATGTCTTACTGCTCAATAAAGGATTTTATGGCTACATAATTTTCATAAAAGATATCTATGCAAAGAATACCTTTCAAATAGAATGCATGTGCCAATGACTACATGATTTTATATGTGTGCCGGAAATCATAAGTCAGATTCTTTCCTGATGAAGCCATTTCTCTAGTTGACAACTGTCAAAGCCATCTCAGAAACCCATGAATATTAAAGCACTGTTCACTGGCACATTTGGCATTTTGAAGGCAGGCAAATAGAACTCATGAAATATGAAAGGAGCGCTCCATGTCGCTTTGTAGAAAATGTTGCCATTAAGATGATGTATGAGGAAATTCACACCTTCATCTGCTGGGAGTGCTCAACTGTATTTTCAATCAACTCTACTACTTTGCCTTGATAATGTTAACACTGGGTTATATCCTCCTTTTTCCTGGCTTTAGGAGATCTCAAAGCCAAGATTAGATGGAACATTTTAAATTATTTTCAGTGTGTAATGAGTGTTTTAAATGCAAACGCATTGCTTTGCTTAGTTATAGCAATTAATAGATTCTGAAGCCTTTTTATCCTAGCTGCTAGTAATAGGCCAGGATTATTCGCAGGCACAACGCCCATAGCCAATTTTTAGTCTTATATTACTTGTTTGAGGAATCCAATTTTTTTAGGAAATTGCGATGTGTTTCTTTCATATTCTAGCCTTAGGAAACTCTGTCCAGACTACATTTTTCTTCATGCTTCGTAATATGATAGACTTGTCTATTATACTTGAAAAATTTGCCTTTATTTTGACATAAGAATTTTTATTTTTGAATAATTTGAAATAAGGCTGTCTTTTTTTATTTTACTTAGTTTATACTATTTGAAAAATCAGGTAAAAACAATTCTTACGCATTCTAAAGAAAGGACAGGTACAAACACACCACACATGCATTAAAAGTCTTAAATATTACTTTTTGTGTGAAAATAGAAAATTATCTTGACTAGTAATGAGTTATATATGTATATATAAGATGTGTATACACACACACACACACACACGCACATACAATGCGTGCACACACACACACTCCCAATAAAATTCAGGGTCTCTAATTAGTTTAGGAATTGTACATATTGCTATGATACATGAAGGCATTTTGTATCAATTGCTCTATACTGATTTATTCTGCAGCTCTTTAAATTTAACACCATGAAGACTTAAAATTACTTTTCCTTTAGTTTAGAGAACATGTTTTTGACTGTGGGTGCACCAAAAGATACTTATGGCAGTCTACACATAATCATGGAATCTACAACTTCTGTAACTCTGATTTTCTATCATACTCTTTAGGACAGTGCATATGCTGAATAGTCTCATTTATGTGTTGAGATGACAGGTTTCTATTCATTCTCAAGTGAACTAAATAACTAAACACACACACACACACACACACACACACACAGTTTCCCTTAAGGAAGAACGAACACCCAGATGTGTTCCTGAGTTATGGTTTATTTTCTTGCCCCTATGACATATACAAAATCAAATAAAAGGGAAATCAAGGCTATGGCCAATTCCTCAAGGTGTGTGAGTTGGTGCACAGCCCAGAGAGCCCAGTGGGCTGCAGAGCACGTTGAGAGCTACGTGACCTCAGGCACAGGGGAGGCTGGTTGGGGAGCGAGTCAGGATGTGGCACTATGCAATGCGTTGTATTAACTTGCTACATTACATGTGTGATGAAACTTAGATGGTTTGGAGCAAATATGCTAAAGAGAACTATGCCTTTTCAGGGTGGGAAAACATCTTGGTTAAGCCCTGACAACTCACTGGAGACATTGATTTTAGTGGCAGTATAAAGTCATGCTGAAAAAAACTATTTTGGATTGTTCAACTGATAATCTCATATGTTTATGGTTATTGATAGAGTCCGCAGGCCTAAGCCAGTAGTGATAAAATAAGGATGTTCTTACTGTACACAGAAAACAATCCAGGAGTCTCCAAACGGCTCCACATGGCTTGTTAGGCTCACAGTATTTTATTCTCTGGAAGACTTCCCTTTGGTCTAGCCACATGGTCAGAAAAAGATTTATGTAAAGGATTCACAATCACAAGGATATAGAGTCACCTAAGTGCCCAGCAACCAAGGACTGGATAAAGAAAATGTGGTGTGCGTGTGTATGCGTGCGTGTGTGTGCGTGTGTGTGTGTGTGTGTGTGTGTGTGTAGCATGGAGTGCTACTCAGCTATAAAAATGAATTAAATTATGTCTCTTGCAGCAACTTGGGTGGAACTGGAGGCCCCTATCCTAAGTGAAGTATCTCATGTTCTCGCTTATGAGTGAGTGCTGGGGATGCGGGTAGGCATGGTTACACAGAGCGGCATAACAGATGCTGGAGACTTGGAAGGGGTGAGGTGGGCGGGGAGAGGGATAAAAAGGTACCTGTTGGTACAATGTGCACTATTCAGGTGCTGAGTGCACCTAAAGCCCAGACTTCTCCACTATGCTTTATTTTAAATACCCATGTAACAAAACTCCACTTGTGCCCTCTAAATCTATTGAATTTTTTTTTTTAGAGTTTCGTATATAGAGCCAGATAATACAGCCTCTGCCACAACTACACAAATCTCCCACTGTAGCCAGAAAGCAGTCAGAGAAAATATGTAAATTATTAAGTGTGGTCGTGTTCAGTGAAATTTTATCTATGGACAATTGAAGCTTCCTATAATTTTCTTGTATCATGATTTTTTTCAATTATTTTAAAATATAAAAATTATTTTTAGTTCATGGACCATACAAAAACTAGTGACAGGCCATAGTTTGCCAATCCCTGAGCTGAGGACAAGGTTGGGAAGAAACGGCTCCTGAGATCCTCATAATTTATGTGGCAGGTAACTTCATCTATGTATGCTTGGGACAGCAAATATTCCACTATGTTTTGGTTCAGGGATAAATGAGTCACATAAACTCTGAACTGTGATCTCTCCTTAGATATTTACATAAAAAACATCCTGACACCCAACTGTCCCTATAGGAAATTGTCACTATAGGAAAAAATCTTAAAGTTATTTGTATTTATCGAACATCTTCCTGTCATTATGGAACACAAACATCTTGACAAGTGTGCTCTTAAGGGTCCCATAGAACAGATGTTACTTCTAGAAACTGATAGTTTCTCTCAAAAATCAGAGTTGTCTTATTTCTCTTTCTCTGTACATTTCTCTCTCTCTGAACCACTTTATTTCCAAAAGAGACAAGATAAACCATATGAAGGGGTAATGGGTAATTTTACAGATTATACAATAAAGGGGGATTGAAGCAACTCTTGTACTACAGAGATGTTAACTTGAAATACTCAAGTAGTCACTTTACAGGAGTTTCAAGAGATGACATTTATTTAGTAGGAGGTAAGCATTTGGGGTTATTCACAATCTTGACACACTATAATAGTGCAGTATGTTTCCAATGTTTTATCTTTCCAGATTTAAAAAAAAATGAAATCACAATCCAGTATGTGGAGAAAATGGCAGTGATTAAATGGTAATTAAAGCCCACACCAAAAATTTTAAATATTTCTACAAGAAGTAGACATTATTTGTATTTTTCACCATTGATACCGTGCAGGTCAAAACAATCTATTTCTTTTTTTTTGGAAAAAGTTCCAATGCAGCATTTCTGAAAGTTGTGATTTGAGGATGAAGCAGTATCACTATGTCAATACTGTGATGTGCTATAGTCATAAAAAGGCAGCTTCCTGTCTTTGTCCACAGAGCACCTAAGGCAGACTTTAACAGCATGAATGAGTTCAGAAAATTTTGTCTTGGGGCATGTTTATGTAGACAAATTTTGTGTGCAATGACACAGTTAAGAATGAAATATCCATTTAATACTCTCCCTTCATCCTTCACTATAGTCAATAATAAAATTCTCAACAGAGCTTAGAGACTAATTTTAAGATTGATTCTTTAACATTATTTAACAAACTGTAATTTTTGTCCTTACCTTTATTTCCCCTCCACTAAGGACTCTGATGCAACTTTCAATGATTCTTAATTTAATAGGAGCAATATTCAGAGTGTCATAGATCTTCTGATACATTGATAATTATGAGGTCTATTTGTCTGTTTAAAATTATAAATGAATAGTATATGTTTTATTTTCAAATTTCAGTGATCAAACTCATCTTCTTCAAGTTGTTTCTGCTTAATGTACAAAACTGCATGAAAGAGTATGCCCACTAGCTTTATTCTATACCTATTAGCGTTAGTTAATTACTAAAAATAAGGAATTTCATATTTGCTCAATAGTTGCCTCATATTTTACTCTTTTATTGGTTTTGTTACAGTAGAAACTTCTTGTGGGCGATTTCCTTTGAGTAAGGAGCAGGACTGACTTGAATTTGCCACGGGTAAAGGATGGTGCTTCTCCAGCACTGAAAGATGAGGGTATAACCTCGAATGATTTAGCTCTGTATTTTGGCATTAAGAAGCTCTAATTCCACTTTCAGATAAAGTAAGTCTTCAAGTTATTATATCCAATATAAACATCCATCTGTGGTACTTTATGTATAAATTATTACTCTGAAAAGAACTGGAATTAAGATTTCAACTTACTTGAACAGAATCTCATTTCCTTGAAATAAAGTGGGAGCAGTATTTCAAGGAAATGAGATTCATCTTCACACTGAGGCAGAGGACTGGGGAGCCGGAGAACTTGGCTGCCTCCCGAATGGCAGAGATAGCTGGATAGATACAAAGTATTAAAGGAAAGCAGACATTCTTACAGATACAATGTTTTTTAATACTTCCTTGTAAAACACATTATCTGCAAAGTACAATAAAGTGAAGTACAATAAAATAAGGAATACTTGCATTTACCAATTATGATTTATTTAGGTATTATTAACCTGTGATATTTGCATAAAATTTTCAAATAAACACATTGAAATATTATATGGTAAATAAAAGTCATTAAAATTGAGTCTATCCATTGATAAATGCAAAAGTCATTAAAATTGAGTCTATCCATTGACACCAAATAGGTCAATGATGTGTATATATGTAATACTAGAAATGAAATGTGTCCAACAGGTGTATTACAATGCAACACTAATATTTTACATGACATAATAGTTACAATGAAACTTGGTCCTATCAAAATTATGAAACACTATATATGTATATACATCACTTCAGTTTTAAAATTTGAATTTAACTTAAATTATAAAATCGATTCCTCAGATAAACTAAACACATTTCAACCATCCAAGAGGCTGCATGTTGCTATGGGCTACGTATTGAAAAGTGCAGATATAGATAGTTTGGACCTGTGTTGTTCTGACTACAAAATCTGTGATCTTCCCACTAGGCTATGTTTAACAGCTGTCAATAGAAAATCTAGACATTACTGATGGCATCTGAGTAAGAGGCTAGGAAAAGGAAGAGTTAACAATTTCAGTGGAAATTATTAATATATTAGAGTACTTGTTCTTTTGAAGGTATAAGAATAGATGCTCTTAAAAATTATAAAATACCTGAATTTAGAATCCTAATATGAGGGGCCTACTTGCACCAAGTAAAATGTTGTAATTTGGATATTAGATTATGTAAGTGAGTAAGCAAATGACATGATTCATGTATACTTTATTTTGGAAAAATTCTAGAAAAAGCATTACACAATTTCTTATAATTTTGAATATTTTCCTTTACTAGGGGGCAGACTATTGAATTGCCTACTCTTTAGTTTGATCTCATCTAAATTTAAATCTAATGATGTTCCCACTCATTCTGTGTGACTCTGAAAATTCTGACCTGGGCTTAAATGATAGCTCCAAGTCAATATTCTGCTCTAGAACAAAACGACTTTATTAAGCAGTGGCTAAATTTTGGTTTCTTTATTTTACTGGTTGTCACCTGAGAATTTTGAATGCCTTCCTAAAACTTATGTAAATAATTATTAAAAAAAAAACAAGAAAATTCTGCTCACTTATTTAGGATACCAATGCTGTAATTATGCATAAATCAAGGTTCTGTAGCCCAACATAAAGGTGATATACTGAACAATATTTAGCAGTTGGAGTGTTGAATTCTTATTGCTTGACTAGTGTATTTATTTCAAGCTGGCAGGAACCGAAAACAAAAAATTTCAAACTGCATGTTAAAAATAATTAAAACAAAAAAACCCTTATGTGCCTGTTGGGTCTCAACCATTTCTATCTTTTTTTCCGATAATATAATCTATAATAAATATTTTCACATTTCTCTATCTTTTAATATTTCTCTTTGAAAAGGCAACAGCTCTGGGCAGTCATCCACCATGATTAACGACAGAGGCTGTGGCCTTTGTATTACGATGTTGTACTGCTACTAGAAGTTTTCAAGGTCACTATTTCCTTCTGAAAAGTTCAAAGGAAGTTAAATATTCATAAAACATGACCTGATTTTATGCGAGGTGCCATACTTGTTGTTTTATGACAGCCCATTTTAATGAAAAGAAATGCGAAGAAATTTTCACTCTAAATAACTTGACATCCAATTCAACTGGGAACGTTACTGGAAAGCCTTTTGTGATTGAGGAAAAGGAGACAGATATTCTTTAGGAGC
The DNA here is from genome assembly GCF_020740605.2 of Lemur catta. Taxonomy (NCBI): domain Eukaryota; kingdom Metazoa; phylum Chordata; class Mammalia; order Primates; family Lemuridae; genus Lemur; species Lemur catta. The sequence goes on from NC_059132.1 coordinate 110,134,575, forward strand.
CTCTTATTTGGAAACATTATTTCCTTGACTGACATTATCTGTAAAAGTCAGCTATCCCTTGACCTACCTAAATGATAGTCTATTAGTGTCTGATGTGCTAATAAAAATTAAACTGTGAAGCACTGAGGGTCACCTTACCAAATGCCTTTGTTCCCATCCCAGGTGTATGAATCACATTTATTGGAAAGGTTTGTCTTGCATGAGGAATATTTTGTTCTCAGACTTTACTCAGTAGCAAACTAAAGGATACCAAGAAGGAGGAAAAAAACATTCCAAAAATGGTAAAATCTGTTAATCTAGAAGGAAGTAAAGAAATGAAGAAAGGAGGAACAGAAGGAAGGGAGGGAAAGAAGGAAGAAAGAAGTGAAGACATTTTTGTTTCATTTTTATTACATCCAGCCTGTGCTGATACAGGAGGTTTGAGAAATCAAAAGTAAACTATTAATACTATTTATTGAGTGCTTATTATGTGCCAGTCACAGTTCAATACACTTGAAATATATTATGTCATTTAAATTATAAAATGCCTGAAACAAATCCATGAGATTGGCACTGAGTTCATTCATTCAACAAGTGATTATTGAGTATAAACTTTGTCGTAGCAATCGTTTTCATTGCTTTTAGTAGAGCAGTGGGTAGGCTATTATGCGGTCTTTATTTCATAGGGCTTACATCCAAATAGGAAAATGAGATATTATATACGTCATTATAGTGTTATGATGAGTTTGAATTACATTTCAAGGATACTATGGGAGCAGAGAGTCTTAATTTAGACCAGGGTCCAAGAGTCCTGAAGAAAGTGATATTTAGCTAAGCCGTGAAGGATGAGTAGGAATAAACTTGCAAAGGGGCATCAGATGAAAAGGAAGGAATGAGGGTGTGAGTAGAAAGGCGAAGAGATTCGGAAGCAGCACGCCTCTAACCCTGAAGCAAGGAACGAAATAAGCCCATGGTGTCCAGGGCACAGGACTCAAGGCAAAAGGTGGCTAAGATGAAATCCACGGCAGTAGTGCAATCCATAGTGCTTTGAGAAATGTGTCATTAAAATTTCTGAAAGACGGTTATCTCTTTAGGTGGGAGCCACAATTTCCAACTATCTTCAGCAACTGAAAATCCCTATTAGAAAGGGCTGGGCATGTAATGCTTGTGAGTTGAACATAAAGCTGTTCCTTATGTAAAAGGCACACTAGTCACCCAAATAAGACATAGATTTCTGGCGAAAAGAAAAAGAATAAAGCGTTGGGTGGGGACAAATCATGGGGATGCCATTAATGGTGTGTAAAAGATTTTGGACATTGACAAAGATTTTAGAGAGCATTTTTAAAGACTGTAGTTGTAGTGTGGAAATGGGTTAGACAGAGATAAGAACAGGTGATGAGAGACAAGTTCGGAGGCTGTGGATAATCTATCAAAAATGATGATATTGTCACATGGTGTTGGGAGTAGAGTTAGGAGAATGAGGTGGATGTGACTCTACAGTAAATTCAATTATTTTTTATTGATTACATTAGGGAATGAAAAAAAAAAAAGAAAGGAGGAGTAAGCATGATGTTTAAGTTCTTGCCTCAAAAGCTAGTTGTATACTGACAATATGTGCTGAGATGGGAGAGACTGCAGAAGTAGATTTGGGCCTTTGGTACATGATGAGAATGTGAAGGGTGACGAGTTTGTTTTATATTTGTTGAATTACTTATGACGGTAGACATACTTCTCGAGAGAGAGAATGAGGTGGGAAATACAAATCTGCAATTGTCCTAATATACAAGGAGTTAGAGAAAGTCTGCTAACGTGTGTAGGCAGAGCAGGGCAGAAACACAAAAACCCAGCCTTTGTTTGAGAGGAAATGGATCTTCTACATTTGTGAGATGGCGGAGGAGGAAGAATAGATGGACAGAAAATGGCAGGATTAAAACAACAGACACGATTTCACAGAAACCAAGAGAAGAAAATTTTCTGTTATGAGGGAGGGTTACTAGTGTCAAATGCTGTCAGAGAACTAAGCAAATTAAAAAGTGGAACACCTGTTATATCTACAAACATTAAGCTTAGTGGGAAGGGCAGTTTTAGTAGAACTTTAGGAGGTGAAAAAAATTTTGAATAGTTGAAAGAGCCAATGAGAGGTAAGGAAGTATGGTGACAATTTGATGGTAAAGGGGAAAAAAGATATACCAGGTATTACAAAGGTTTCTTCCTATTTTTTTTTTTTGGTCACTTTTTTATTGTTTGTTGTTTTGTTTTTTCCTGATTGAATGGTGTTTACTTAATTGGCTATTTGTTTGGTTTTTAGAAAGAGGAGAATTGACCACAACAGGGTGGGGAAACTGCAGCCTTCTGATTTCAAGATTGTTCTTTTTTAAGCACCAAACGAAGCAAGAAAATTTCATCTTTTTCTGCTGCACCTCTTTTAACAAAAGGATTTGCTCTGTAAAATTTGGATTCAGTGAAAAGGCTGCACTTGAGGACCTAAAAGGCCACATGTGGCCTTAAGGCTTCAGGTTCCCCACCCCTGGAAGGCAGTAAGAAGAAAGGAAGTTTAAAAAGCAGGTAGATTTTCACATTTGGTAGTAGGGGTTGTATGACTTTGTATGTAAAGGTGATTCTCTGTAAGGTACAGTTACCTAAAGTCAGCGAGTAGAACACAGAGGGAGTTAGTGGTTTCAAGTGTTTAGAGAAGATTTAAGTAGAAGGTATCATGGCAAATGGGATATGAGGTGGTTCATGGGCTTGTTGGTCATTGCTGATAAACTAACTGAAGTTTCTAAGTTATGAATTTATTGTGATGTCAGGTTGTCTGATTGTTTTCCCAGGAGTAGACTGTGACTAGGCATGAGAGGAGGTGGATTCCTGGGTTCAACAAGGAATGGAATATTTTCCCTGAGCAGGGCTTCAGAAGACAGTCAGACAAGATGTTGTAGGATATTGGCAAGACATCAGATGATATGATGCACCACAAAATCTAAGGTGCATAGGGATGAAAAATGTGATAGCAGAAATCAATGATAAGAAAATGCAGGGGCATATGCCAGTGACCAGGAATCAAGGATGACAAAGACGGGTGGGATGGTGACACGGAAGCAGATGCGAGGATATTTGGAGTCAGAAAGTGCTCTGGCCACGTTTGTGATTTTTAGTGGCATAGAGGATGTGGTCATACAAGTGCTTGAGTGATGTGTGGGGAGGAACATTTACTGGAAATGAAGAGGTCAAGAATTCATGATGCAGAAAAAGCCGGCATTGAGAAAGGCTCTTGGCCACAAGCTAAAATTGTCAATTTCTCTGAGGAACTGACCTGAAATGCTGTCAGAGATGGCAGTAGAGAAGTGGGGTAAATAGGATTACATTCAAATGGCAAGAGTCTTCTTAACAAACAACCACAATAATAACACTAATAACAGATTATAGGAGACTAGCAGAGCTGTGATCCAATCTAAGTAGTGAGGAGCTAAAAGGACAAAGACCTGTACCAGTCTGGGATGGCATCGGGGGTGAGCGACTTCCACAGAAGCTGTGCAAACCTCAGGAGACAGTGTTTCCAGTTTCTTCTCAAATATATTAGAAAATCAGAAGACATTAGGAGTTTAGAAGTCTGTGTTTATTACGGAATCAGGCTTCCTGAGAGTACAGATTCAGGACATTAAGTGTCACAGAAAATTAATGGTGTGAGATTGAAAAAAAGGTAGAAAACTTGGGATGGAAGTTGCATCCTAGGAAAATGGTGGTATGGGACAGGGTGGCCTGGACAGTAGACCCCAAAAAACGGAATGTGCTTGGCCTGCTTGGAATTAAACCCTGGTGCAAAGGGAGCTCCCAGTTTGTAGCAGGTGGTGTGAGATTATTTTTCTCTTACGGTCGTGGTGTTTAGGTGGAAGCAAATGTGCTCTCATTATATCTTGTGCCTGAGGGAGAAGACAAATGGGCAATTCCCTGCGGTGCGCCTAGGGGCATCAGACAGCAGCCACCTTTGCGGCTCTGGATGGGTAGCAATTTTACAGTCAGGGCTTTGGGAATTACAGAGTTTTTGTAACTTGATGAAAGTAGCATAGTTGCCAAGGATGCTCTTAATTTTTATTACCTACCTGAAATGACAAGTCAATAAACAGCCTTCCACATTTTTTAACATTACTTAGCAATGCCTTAGTTCACCACTAAATGAGCATATATCTGAGCACGTATTACCTTTCTAACTCTGTTGCACTATGGAAAACTCATTTATTCTTTAAAGTCCAACATAAATTTCTCCCTCTCCTGATGCTTTCTTCTATTCTCTAACTAAAATTTACTTTTTCTTACTTTTAGAATGATTTTCTTGTACTTCTAGATTGTATTTTATTCTTTAAAATGAACTTATTTCATAAATTCTAACAAACTATGGATTAAAAGATACACTATTGATTTTTGAAACTAGTGGTTTTAGAAAACAAATATTGCAGGGAAATGATTTTATCACATTTAATGTGTTTCGGATTTCAGGAATTGTATGATTTGAAATATAAAAGTTTTCTATAAGCTATCCATCACAAGACGGTAGGTCTGAGTCTACTCTAATTTATCTTGTGTTCAGCATAATGCCTGTTTTCGAGAATTACCGAAATAAGAAGCAAGATAATCTTTCCAGTTGTTCTTGCATTTGAGAGAAATAGAGCACATTTAAATGAAAAAGTCAATGACTTCCAAGACACATCCACACTCCCCTACAAATCCACCAGCTGCCTGTTATATATTTCTAAAACTTAGCCCTTTCAGGCTAACATTTAAAGACCTCCAAGACTGTCCCAAACAACTTTCTTCCTCCACAGATTCCAGTCTCTAGACCCATCCTGGAATGGGTTTTCCTTTTGAGGCGGCACATAGTTCTGTCAATAGTTAGGAGTCAGAATGTTCTAGTTAGGAGTCTTGACTACTCATTTCTTGTACAGGGGACCTTGCCAAGGTCACAGAGACTCTTTGAGCCTTACGTTTCTTGTCTGTAGACTGGAGATTTTAATAGTACATATCTCATATATCTTTGTATGAATTATAATTTCTTATTGTGATATTTATGTAACAAATATTTCAGTTCTTACCAGATATCAAGCTCTGGGTTGCAATTTCTCTATGAATCAAAGTTAGCATGATTTTTTTCACAATATGTAAAATTATAGTCCCCATTTTACAAGTACTATCTCAAGTCTTAGTTCCTCTCTGAAAAATGGCCCTTACAGCCCTTGTCAAATTATCTCAGCACTCATAGGACAGGTGTTACCCGTGTCAATTGTTTTCATCCAGCGTTTGTTTGACTTTGCTAAGTATCATTTCACATGCCTGAACCTCGTCTCTTCCATCATAATGTTAACTAGTGGAAGACACTGATGGTGTTTTCCTTTCCCTGTTTGCCTGGCTCTTAGCTACTGACTTGTGGAGCATAGCTGCTAGGAAGCGTTTGTTGATAAATAGAGAAGTTGATTGGGAAATTTTCTTGAAAGAGACAGAGGCTTTTAATATATATATATGTATAAACAAAATATCTGTATGTAAAATTTTAGAAATTTTATTACAAGGTAGCCTGTTTTCATGGACAAGAAAGCCACGTCTTTTAGCAAATTCATTCTACCAGACTCTTTTTTAAATATGTATTGGTTGGAAATATGACAGATTTGGACAAATGGAATAAGAATGTATGTACTTTTGAAGGGAGTAAAGGCTCTGTCCCCATCCATTTTTGCTGCATGTTGCTCTGTTCTGTGCATTAGGTGTTGAGGTATTTAAAGGTAGTATCTAATGTGATTTTTTTCTAACAGTGTTAAGGTATCTTGTCTATAGCTATTAATATTTATAGTTCCCGTGGTGTTGGGGTTAGGGAAAAATCTATGTTTTAATGAACACTTTTCTTAGGAAATACCACTAATGTTGTACTCATAGTACTCATTCCTAGCTTTAGCTGTCTCACATGGCAGCTGGTGCTTTTATTACTGCATAAAATATCTGACGCTCTTGTAATAAAGAAGCTAAAGATCCCACCGCTCTCTTCCTAGGCAAAGGGAGCAATAAAAGTGCCATTTAGTAAACTCTAGCCTTTCTAGCTAATAAAATACACCATGTAGGAAGTGAGACAATCAGAGCTGATTTGGTCCTCAGAGTCTCCTAAAAACGAGTAAAAGTGTATTGTCTCCCTAATTGTTTGATTGTTCTGTGTGGCTTTCAGAATAGAACATGTAACAACTCAGCCGTAGTTCTGGTCTTTGGTGCTGCAGGCTACACGCGGCCCTTTTGCCGGGTGCTGGAGAGAGAGCCGCACAGGTGTGTGCAGTGGCCTGGGCGGCCGGAGGTCCCTAACTGTGAAACACCTGAGTCAATGGTAGCTTTATTAACTCCTTATTTGAACTCTGAATAATATGCACCAACAAACTCACCAAGATTGAGAAAATAAACCACATACCTACGTGCCCAGGGCTTAAAAGAAGTCATGGTAAAGCAAAAGAAATCAATACTGATATTAATGAAAGCAGGAACGTGAAACCACTCAATATACCACAAAACCACATTTGTTCAGGCACCACCTACGTGGAATTCGCGATAATTTGTGTAGGGCTTAGAGGGAAGTTTCTTTGTAGTCCCTTTGAGAAAAGGGTTTGCCAAGTAAATGAGAACTGTAATCAAGGAATCAGATTTGTTTGCAGACAAAATTAAGCAACCATATATATCAAAGTGTCAATTTTCCTAAAACAAATCTTAATTGTCAGAGGCAGGCATGGGCGGGGGCCATTTGCAAACCTTTGTTACAGAAGCTGTATTCCAGGACTGGGAAATACCTGCCCAGCTCTCAGAGGGCAGGCTCGCGGCAACACCCCACAAGCCGTTTGCTTTAGGGGAAAGTGGTCCTAAGGGCGCGATCTCTGGAGCCAGACCTCCGGGATGCCTCACAATTCCGCCCTCAGCAGCCACGCAAGTTCAGACAATTTCCTTAATTACACCATCTACAAAATGGGCATAATAATAGAGCCTATCTCGTATATTTTTATGGAGATTAAAGAAAACTACGTATTTAGGACATACATGTATATTTTCTTATTAGGACCTTTAAATAAATGGATTAAGAAATTAATAACAACTCAATAAAATTTCTTTATATTTCAATAATTCTGTCTTTCCTTTAGTAAACACACAGTCACAGATTTTAGTGTATTTGTCTGTCTTTTACTTCCTCCCATAGGGGATGCCCACTATTACTTGCATTTGAAGAGAAACTTCCAAGTGGTCACATAGGTGAAGCCTTATGCCCCCTAATACACATGAGCTGATGAAAAGCAGCAGGAAATGACAGGACTTAAGTATATACAGAAAATGTAAAGAAAATTTGTGGAATCATAAGTACTTTCCTATTAAATTAACTCATATATCCTTTAATAACCAAGGTGGTCTCTGTACTGTGAGTTCCTATGTAACAAAATATAACTTACTGTGTAAATGATCCAATCATTCAACTCCAGTGAGATGGCTTTTATCAAAAAGTCCCAGAACGATAAATGTTGGCGTGGATGCAGAGAGACAGGAACACTCATACCCTGATGGTGGGACTGCAAACTAGTACAACCTCTGTTGAAAGCAAAATGGAGGTACCTCAAACAGCTACAAGTAGAGCTACCATTTTATCCAGCAATCCCATTACTGGGCATCTACCAAAAGAACAAAACACATTCTATAAAAAAGACATCTGCACTTGAATGTTTGTAGCAGCACAATTCACAATCGCAAAGCTGTGGAAACAAGCCAAGTGTGATTGTGGTATATGTATACCATAGAGTTCTACTCAGCTGTGGTGAACTAACACACCTTATATTATCCTGGATGGAGGTGGAGCCCATTCTTCTAAGTGAAGTATCCCAAGAATGGAAAAACAAGCACCACATGTACTCACCATCAAATTCGTGCTAATTGATCAACACTCACGTGCACAAGGGAATATACTAATATGCATCAGGTGTCAGGCAGGTTGTGGGGGAGGAGGGGATGGGTAAATTCACGCCTAATGGGTGTAGTGCACACTGTCTGGGGGTCGGGCATGCTGTAGCTGTGACTTGGGCAGTGCAAAGGCAATATATGTAACCAAAGGGTTTGTATCCCCCTAATATTCTGAAATAAAGCAAACAAAGAAGAAGAAAGAATAAACAGCAACAGAAAAGGGAAAAAAAACTAAAAAAAAATAGAAAAATAAGGAAAAAAACCCTAAAACCTAACTTAGGAGTATATTTTTGATAACAAATAGCCAGGTTTCAGTCAAGCACAGGCAACCAACTGACCACCCCATGTCCAGATAAGGCAGATGCCCAGGTGTAGCCGAGCAGGTGATTCTGCACTTTGCTGCCACGTTCAGCTAATAGAAGTTCCCGGCTCCTGCCGCTGGGCAGAGCTCTCTGAATCTCTTTGGATTCTGACTGTTGCCCAATTCATGAAGTGCTCTTTGTTCAAATAAACTCTGTTCAATTTAAATTGTATAAAGTTTCTCTTTTAACATGTGTAATGTTGAATTAACAAATCAGAATGCATATGAGCTTTTGTGAAATTTAATATTTCTAATGAAGATAGAAATACCAGAAATATACTCAATGCTCAATCTCTTTCTTTCTTATTTCTTTCTTTCCTCCTTTTTAGCAGATAGTTAAAGCATATTATTAATCTTCATGTAATTTTTTGTGTCTTTTTAAAATTTACCACCTTTCCTCCTCTATTGCCATTTAGACGCACAGATACCACTGCCTTCTAAGGAATGTATGTAGATTTGCATGTTTGGAGGTTTAAGCTGGGACTGGGATGAATTGCTCTACATAAGAATGTGGGAAACATACAAGACTGGTGGAGGGATAAATGGAAAAACCCAACCGGGAGGAATCTAGAGCCTGGAAATCAAGACAGGGAGAAGGGGAGAGATCGTGAAGGCTCCCCACTTGTGCCTTAAGGGAAGAAGAGACTCTGTAGGAACAAAACATTTTTGAGGATGGAGTGATTAGTTTGCTCTTTGTGGTTTAATTCAAACTCCTACCCCACTTCTTTTCTGAATCATGCAAGAAAATCCACGTGGCTGACTAATATTTTTGGAGTGAGTGGCTAATGTTTTTGAAAATGAAAGAGGTACTGAGTTGGATCAAGGCAAAAATAAGTCCTTAAATTAAAAAGAAAAAAATTACAGTTAATGTTGAAACAAATCAAGCCAACTTTAATAGCCCTAAATTGGATGGAGACCTGGAGAACATGCACTGAAGCAGTTTCCTCTTTATATGAATAAATACTGAAACTGCCTGTAGCCCTTACAGTTTACAGATGTGGTCGATAGAGGTAAAATTGGTTCATAAGAGCTGCCATACTCTCCTACAAAAACACACATATGGTTTGAAAATATGACAGCAGTTTAAATTTGTTCAGGACATGTAATTGTGTTTTAATATACATTTTAAATGGTTTAGATTCCATTAGAAAATTTTAACCATTCTTTGTCTATAATTTGTGTATGTGTCTATGCGCACCAGTGTGAAAGCCATTAGAATACACACATCTCGAGTATATTTTAAACTAGAAAATAAAAACAAGCCTTCATTCTTTTTAATAGGAATAGCTGATAATTAGTCACAAAATGTAATATTCTGTTTTAGGAAGTCAAATTTCATGATCACATGAACAAAAAGGATTAAAAAATGTCTAGACACAGCAGAAAAAAGAAATCTTAGTTCAGGTGCAAGGAAATGGCAGCAGTCCAAAGCAATAGTATTTCAAAAAAAAATCTAATAAAAAGATCACAGAGTTACAAGTTGACCTTATTTTTAAAAAGCTACTATCTCTGCTCCACCTGTAAAAGTGAAGGGTAATTTAGTTTCAGGACAGAAAAAGGGAGATATCCTAAAATGATCAAAGGAATGCCAGATGGCTGTGTGTTCATTAGGAATATTTAATAGTCTACATTTAAATGCCTAGAATAGAGGTTTTATAAGGTTGATGTTTCACTGAAATTTTAATGGAATAATTAGTCTAAATTCTAAACTGGGATCTAAAATGATGATCTTACTTAAACAGAATAACTGAGGGCATTCAATGATTTTTAATTAGATTGCTAATTAATTTTCTTTTAAATTTTTTGAATGATTGGTTATAGTACATTCAATTGCAATGAGTGTTCATTGCTGCTACTACTTGATTCCATGTATTGAAGTTCATGTTGTTTCTATTCTATTTTCATTTTATTGTCATCACTGCTGATAGTTTTTATAATATGCGTTACGCAGTTGTGTTAATCCTAATTAACAGTGCTACACCTAAACTAAATATATTTCTTCAAGTATCAGTTATACTTTGTGATCTTCTTGAATCCTACATAGCTTTTAACAGCTAATTTAACAAATTTCACATACATGAAATATTTTTTATTATTCTTGCTATCAAAAGAAAATATAATCTATATGTACATTTTGAAAATAGTGAAATACAAACCATAATAGCTGATATTAATGAGTTCATTATATGTTCTGAGCTTTTCTCTGTGGGGTTCTTATCTTCAGTCTAACAGACACAAAATATGATTGTGTTTAAGGAGGTGAAAATAACCACAGTGGTAATTTATTTTCCATTATTGGAAAATGAAAGATTTTCCGTAATAAAGTTTTTTGTACATGGATAGCATTCCAGAAACTGAAGTTTGTCCCTTTAAATATTAACTTTGAAGTTTATAATTATTTTTATCCATATTTAAATGGCATGTTTTATCCACTTTCTTGCCTTTGAAACCAGAAACTAATGAGCATAACTTAAACTTTATTTGATGACTGAGAGTCAAAAATGAATCAAAATTATTTCAACCTTCTGCAGCCAAAGAACCTCAGCAGCTAGACAGTCTTAAAGTTGTTGATGTTGTCTGTGATGAACTTGGCTGTAAAGCTACTGGAAATTATGAGCAATGGCTACACCATAGTGGAACAACTGGAGAGTCAGATTCTTCCCCCAAGGACTTTAACTTTTAACCCAATTGTTGCATCAAGTTTTGATTGTGGAAGTCACTAAAGCACACACGTTAGAGGAATACATTTGTAGGTAGCTATATGTCATAGAATATGTGCGGGTGAGGGGGCATATTATGCGTGGGTGGTGCTTGTACCATCTGTTAGGAAATGACATCTAGCTCATTCTGTAGTGTAGCATTTATTCTCACCTTATTCTTTTCCTCTTTTAATATCTCTAGTTAAAAGTATCCCTTGTAGACTTTTTAAGAAAAGCTATTTCTTAAAGAAAGAATCCCATCTTAAATATTAAAAGTACAATTGTGGTTGCCATAATTATTTTATAATACACTCATTTGTTTTCAGATGAATGTATGTTTCCCATTACACATGAAGACACTTCTTTTGTTCTTCACTCACTGTCATCATTAGATGATTTTCTCAGACCTGGTCACCTGCACCAGCCTTCAGGAGTCTCCTTCATCAAACCCCAATTTCTTTCCAAATCCCGTCTTAAAGATGATGATTTTGCCTCTTCCTGGCAATCTGCATTTCTGTCTTCTTTAGTTACTTCCTTGCTTACTGCCTGGCACGATTGATTTCCACTTTGAAATACTTCCCTTTCTGCAATCTATACCAAAAGCAGGTGTATCGTGTAACTTGGCACAATGGTTTGTGGGGAAAAAAAATGAGGAGAACTTGCATAACAGGTATATCTGGTTACAAATACAAATTAGCTACCTAGAATGAAGTTAAATCCAGAGTTCCAAACTTCTTTTCTTTTTTTATTGACCTTTTCTTCCCAAGAAAATACTAAGCAAATGCCTTAGTAAGTTCTTATTGGACATCAGAATTTCTTTCCATAACTTCACAAGTGATTGGTAATATTTTATCACTTCTAAAGATTTAACTGTGTTTTTTACTCTGATCTCTCATTTGGATGTAAATTACAGCATATTTTATAAATTAATCTGAATGCATCTATTCCCCTGCTTTATTTAATTTCCCCACCTACATTCTTATGTGTACTAATTTTCCTAAGAAAATACTTACAACATTTTTTGCTTCAATAATATAAATCATTGGTAAAATTGAGCAGATGAGATCATTCTAAATGGAAGGTCTTTCATCCCATGGATCCAGTATAGCTGCTGTAGGTGCAGAATTTGAGAAGATCCAGGAAGGTAGAAACACAGCCGCTTAAAATTCCTCAAGAAAAAGTTGCACCGCTAATAGAGTTATAGAATTCCCAACCTGTACGATTTTCATGCTGTTTACTCAAAGTAAATCTAATGTGTTGCTGTTGATTTTACCTCTGCAACTGATCCATCTTCCCTCTTTCTAAAAGGTTCCCCATAAATTTCTCCCTCTGCTATTACCCATCAGAAAAGGAATGCAACAGGTAAATTTATAAAAATCATCTATGAAGACAAATTATTAATCTTAATGGCTCTCCATAGTTAGGAATAAGAGGTTAAAATTCACACCAAATAATAAATAATTATAGATCAGATGATGACAACATTTAAAACTAGAACTTGAAAGTTGTCCACTTGTGACTATTACTAGTAACTGGGCATACAATTAGTTTTATTCTATTAGTTCTTGCAAGAGTTCCACAAGAGGAAATCATTTATTAAAACTTCATCCATATTCTCAGATGACAGATAGTATTAATAATCATACTCAAAGGCCAGAAATTGACCAAAAATAGTTAAATAGATTCAGTCCTGGCATCATAACCTTAAGGAGTATTTATTTGGATTATTTTGGTGTGTGCTTTTCTTCCAATGCGGGTACTTATGACTCCTAAATGAGTAGTCTGCTAAGACCTTTTCTTGGTTAGAATACACAACCGTAGCGATATGAGGGGATGTGCACAAGTCCCTGAGGTCCCGAAATAGAGAGGGAGGTGAAGATACCATGACAGAGAACGTTATCTGAAACAAATGTAACCATTTTAGAACAAAATCCATCTCTCAAAGGGGGGAGGAAATTAAAGCAACCAACTGTAAAATTTCAAAGAATTATCTGACATAGAAAATTGGATTAAAGATTGAATATTATTTTGGTGACACTGATAGCTTTAGAATGTATGAAAGCTTAAGGAAGAAAACTACCCTTGACTTAGCAAATATTAAAAACGTATGAAAGCTACTATTTGAGAATATAATTAAGAGGAAGATGTGAAGGATGGATCATGACTTTAGAGTGACGATTGAAATGGACAAAAATGATAAAATAAAATGTATGAAAGAATCAAAATTATAATTTTGTTATAACTGTGCTTTGAGGTTTATTTAAAATAATTGTGTTTGATACTCCTTTTTCTCCTTTTTTAGGAAGTCCTAGAAATCAAAACATAGATTGCCCTGAATAAATAAAATCTTTATAGATGTCTGTAATGACTCAATAATGCTAATAATTTCAAACATAAGTATTAGTAAAGACAGTTTGCAAAAGACATAGAAAATGCTATATTGTGTATATTTTTATTTAAAAAAATGATACATAAATCCTAACAACGAGGCAAAAGCTACTAGAAGTCATCAGGAAGCCAAAAACAGTGGAACAAGCAAAAAGGGAACCATTGACAATACAGTAGGAAAAAAAACAACATTGTTATCACCATCTTTTTGCTTTCTTTTCCCTACTCTTGCCCAAGGGAATAATCTATGCATTGGCTAAAATGATATAGATGTTAGGACACCCTTATTGTGCTACCTTTAGCCAAACAAGGCCCACACCTGCTTCTCTCACTGCCTAGTCTGCAGCGTAAGTTCACGAGACGGAAACTCTCGCTTTTGCGACCTGACTTCCCACTAGTGGACTCCCCAGGTTCCACCTCCCGTATCGTGTGCTCTGTAGGAGCCCCAGCTCCCAGCTCCAATGCAAAGTCAATGGAAATACAATATTCCTCAAGGATTATACTAGAAACGGGCACATAACTCAATCAGAGTCAACAAGATATTTTCTGAAAAACTGGGAAAAGAATTATCACTTTTTTTAACTAGATTCAAACCTCAAAGCATGTAGGCTCTCTTAAAAGGCAGTTTTGAATGAGACCCTAAGACAAAAGGGATTAATGACATATTAATACTTAGTAGAACTTGAATATGATTAGTATTCCAAATTATTAGTTAACTTTTGTCCTAGTATGTCAGGGCTGCTACAACAAAATACCCTAGACTTGGTGGCTTATAGACAACATAAATTTATTTATCACATCACAGCTGTGGAGGCTGGCAAGTCCGTGATCAAGACATGGGAAGATTTTGTCTCAGGTGAGGGTCCATTTCCTGGCTAATAGATGGCTGTCTCTTCCCCCTTCCTCATGTCACAAGGAATGAGGAAGCTCCCTCCTGACCTAATCACATCCCAAAAGCCTTAGCTCTAACATATGAATTTTTAGGGTTCACCGATATTCAGTCCATACCATTCTCAAACCTTCTACCCTTTTGAAAATATAAGAGAATCTCTTTGTTGAAGTTGGCAGGATGATTTATGACGAGGTTTTCTGAGGACAGTTCTGGGTGCTTAACATCTTCCTACAGAGAGCACAGTGGGGATGATGTCATCTGGACGACTTGGGAAGTTTGGGACGTGTCTGCCGCAGTTAGGGGGGCACAGTGGACCAGGGTTTCAATCACACCTAACAAACCCCAAGGCAGAGCACGGCTAACGACGACTCTGACAACAGAAGTGAAGGAGACTGCGGCTCCCGTTTGGGAACAAATTGGCTTTGGCTAAGAAAAGAAATACGTGTATGTTTTTGTGACCCAGAGATGGTTAAACAGGAAAAATAAGCTACCTAAAGTCTTATGACTAAGAATAACTCCCAGACAGGAGCTTGGACACTCATGTAGTGACCACTTCAAGTGGACTCACCAAAATCTGAAAGTGGAGGGAGGTGCAGGCAGCCAAAGCAAAGTGCCTGTCTCTGCTTCCCACGCACCCACGAAGAGTGTTGACGAGAAGGAGTCAAAGCAAGCAGCTCAGAAAGCAAGGAATATCTTAGAGCAACTCTAGCCAGAAAGTAAGACTCGGACTTCATGCCTTCTTACATCTTCCATGTCTCTATTCTGAGCTCATCTCCCTCTAATTCTATCATGAAAAAAAAATCCTGTTTGATATCTGAGATAATCACCCAGAGGACAGAACCGAACATTAGGTTGTAATGACAGTATTTGTACCTTGCGTCAAGCTACTTTGACATGTAATCTGGTAGTAGTGCTTAAATTATTTGGGGATGGGATTTTCTCTATTTTACACTGAAAGTATCCTGATTAGCTATAGTTTGTACGATAACTAACATCTTTCTTCTTAAAGTCAAACACGTTGTATGAAAATGATATTTTTGGAAAGATTTCAGATTTCTCGGTTTCCTTTTGTTGTGCATTCCCCATAACATCAAAAATTACAATTATGACCATGTGTTATTACAACTCGGATTACAACAACTACTACCACTGCTATTTCTATTCGTGACCAGACCGATAGAATAGAACACAGACAGTAATGTTTTCTAGGTATATCATTTTCTTCTCAATGATTTCCTGCCTTCTGGAAGTAAGGTAGGGATATGTAACTAGTTCTGGATAGTTCATTGTTGTGGGGTGTGCTACATTCATGTTGAGGCAGTAAAACATTCCTCTTTAATTTTATAGCTTCTCTCCCCTTGCTATGTGGTGAGAAGACCATGAGTTCTAGGTAATGCCGCTATGAGGTAATGGCCCCTCCAATAGGCTGTCTCTCTTATTGACTGCAAAACAGAGTCCTCTTCCAGCCTTTTATATATATATTTAGAAATAATCCACTAGATATTTGTTTTTTTTGTTTTGTTTTGTTTTTTACCATAACACAGCCTAGCTTACAGTCACAGAAACTGTCCGTGCTGTATCCGTATCCTCTCATCTCACCCTGGAGTCCTGCAGACAGTTCCCCTATGACATCAGCTTTCCCACCTTTCCCTGCATCCGCAACTTCTGAGATGGCAGGGAGGGGGAGCTGGTGGCGCTCCGCGTGGCCTAAGTCCAAGGGAATGAATGCACCATTGGCAGCTCTTAACCTTCCAGGAATGGAAATTGCAGTGTACACACCCCAGATCCTCACTATTTGGTAGCGTGATTCTGAGATGTGTCCTACAGTCCTCAGAGGGTCTCCCCAAGGATGAATTCCGGTTATGTACATTCAAAGGCCATCCTTTGGGCAAGTTCAATATATCTGTGAACAGGAAGAGTCTGACCAAGGAGAGTTCATATTTGGCATTGCCAGACTTCATTATCCATAATTGTTAAATTAGATCTCATTTATTTATATAATTATTAAGACTTTAACAAAATTATTTTCCTATTCTAGGAACTTCAGGGAATATACTCAAGACTTGAAAGTTCAGGTTAAATCATCAAATACTGTTTTCCTGTTTTCTTCCTGAGGTCAAAACCACTCATGCGCTGTACACACCGATGCTACCTTAGGTGCAGGACTGTCATGATTTTTAAATTATTTATAATTCCCCAAAAGAAAGCTTTTGCTTTCTTATCATATTCCATAAACAAATGGTCAAATTGTTTATATTATGATGAAAATACAATCTATTACATATTATGAGTATCAATGTTAGAGTATATTACTAACTGGAGAACTATGAAGATATATATTCAAATGTAAAATTAAGAGGTCCAATTTTTTACTTCAGTATATTTTGCAATAAAAATATTTGCAAAATAATAAACAGCTTACAGTGCAATAAAAGAGGACTTAAACATTACTTCTAAACAATTTTCAGTGTTCTGAGAACCTGTCAAGTTTTTATCAAACATGTAAGAACCTGCAAAGTGAAAATAAAGCTAATACAAATATTGCCAGAAATGGGAGCCAATGTTTCTTGTTTTATAGTGGCAGCAGAGAGATGAACATTTTAGATGGTTTGAAGACACTGGAAATGAAATTAAACTACCACTGCTCTTGGTTAAAATGCAACACTACACGCAATAACAAACACTCTATGTCCAGGAAGCCAATATTAAACCCACTTATTTTCCTGTGGTTTTAAGACATTATACTCACTGGACCATAATCTAATACTGAAAGCAAAAACAATTATTAGCCTTTCAATGCCAGTTTCTTCAATCTCAACAGAAATAGCACACATTTGCAGAAAAGCATTTGCTATTTTTTTCTATGCAACATATTCTTCATTTAATCTTGTTTGTGCTCCAATATAAACTGCAAGCTATATTTCTTTTTCATAAGCAATTATAGAGGTCATTATGGAGTTATCCTCCAAATCTATTCCACCTCGCCACCATTATTTCCACAACTTTGGGGAGTTAATTAGGGTTTGACCTTCAAGTTAATCACAATACCCCATTTCTCTTCCTAGTAAATAATGTAGGAATCTAGCTAAGATTATTGATGGGCATGGGGATTGCTTCAGGAACAAGGAGATGACCTATGTCAGACAAATAAAGGACCAAGAGATGTTTTCTGAGTGCTTCCGGGACAAATCTCTTCATGCTTCAGAGAGCCCTAGAAAGCACAGTTTCTTTTCCTTCCAGTTGTTATCACTTGAGGGCATGAGCAGTTGCTAAACTGTCTTAGGAACCAGCCCTAGGACAAAGGCTCACCATGGTACAAGGTTGATCTGACAGAATCCCCGATATTCTGAGCTGGGGCCATTGGGTTAAGCCAGCCTTGGAACTCCTCGAACCACCATTCTTTCCGTTTTCTGAACCTGTGTATTTTTGGCTTGTACAGGCTTTTTAACATTTGTGTTTGTTTGCTTGTTGATCTGTTTGTTTTTCTAACTTACGGTTAAAAGCATCTTAGCAAATATAGAAGCTTTGATTGAATGCTTTAGCATTGCCTCCAAATGATTTATTATTTAAACAATATTTCAATGATAAGTAACAAAACAGAGAAACATAATTTCACTTCTAGGTGGTTGTGGGCTAATCTGTGTCCCCCTCCCAAGATTCATATGTTGCAGCTCTAACCCCCAATACCCAAGAATGTGACTATGATTGGAGGTAGAGCCTTTAAAGAGAGAAGTTAAAATGAGGCCTTTAGGGTGGGCTCTAATATAATCCGGGTCCTTCTAAGAAGAGGAGTTCACCTTACACAGAGAGACACCAGGGGTGCACATGCACAGACGAAGGAAAAAGGGAAATAGCCCAAATAAATAAAATCAGAGATAAAAAAGGAGACATTACGACTTATACTACAGAATTTCAAAGGATCATTAGAGATTATTATGAGGCACTATATGTCAATAAATTAGAAAACCTAGAAGAAATGGATAAATTCCTAGGCACATACAAACTAGCAAGATTAAACCAGGAGGAAATTCAAAATCTGAATATATCAATAATAAGTAATGAAATTGAAGCAGCAGTAAAAATAAGTCTCCCATTAAATAAAGGCTGGGACCCAATGGCTTCACCTCTGAAATCTACCAAACATTCAAAGAAAAACTAATACCAGTCCCACTTAAACTATTCTAAAAATTGAGGATAGAATTCTCACAAACTAGTTCTATGACACTGGCATCACCCTGATACCAAAACCAGACAAAGACACAACAAAAAAGTAAACTATAAGCCAAAATATCTGATAAACAGAGATACAAAAATTCTCAACAAAATAACAGCAAACTCAATTCAATAACACATTAAAAAGATTATTTATCATGATCATGTGGGATTCATCCCAGGGATGCAAAGATGGTTCAACATATACAAATCAATCAATGTGATACATCATATCAACAGAACAAAGGACAAAAACATATGATCATTTCAACTCTTGCTGAAAAAGCATTCAATAAAATTCAACATAACTTCATGATACAAATTGTCAAAAAGACTGGATATTGAAGGAACATACCTCAATATGATAAAAGCCATATATGACAGAACTACAGCTAGTATCATACTGAATGGGGAAAAACTAAAAGCTTTCCCTCTAAGATCCGGAACAAGACAAAAATGCCCACTTTTACCATTGTTATTCAACATAATACTAGAAGTTCTAGCTAGAGCAATCAGACAAGAGAAAGATATAAATGGAATCCAACTTGAAAAGAAAAAGTCAAATCATTCTTTTCTGCAGATAATACGATCTTATATCTACAGAAATCTAAAGATTCTGTGAAAAAAAATTTAGAACTGATAAATTCAGTAAGGTGGCAGGGTCCAAAATCAACATACAAAAATCAGTAGCACTTCTTGCCAACAGCAAACAATCTGAAAAGAACCAAGAAAGTAATCTCATTTACAATAGCTACAAATAAAGTAAAATAACTAGCAATAAACTTAATGAAAGAAGTGAAAGATCATTATAATGAAAACTATAAAACATTGATGAAAGAAATTGAAAAGGACACAAAAAATTACATAGACATTCCATGTTCATGGATTGGAAGAAAGAATATTTTTAAAATGTCCATATTACTCAAGGCAATCTAAGATTCAATGCAATTCTCTTCAAAATACCAATGAAATTCTTCACAGAAATAGAAAAAAAATTCTAAAATATATATGGAACCACAAAAGACCCAGAATAGTCAAAGCTAACCTGAGCATAAGAAAAAAAAGAAAAAAGAAAAACTGAAGGAATCACATTACCTGAGTTCAAATTATACTACAGAGCTGTAGTAACAAAAACAGCATGGCATAGCATAAAAATAGACATAAAAATAGACACTTGGACCAATGGAGCACAATAGAGAACCCAGAAATAAATCTATCCATCACATCCATCATGAACTTATCTTCAACAAAGATACCAAGAATGTACATTGGGGAAAGGATAGTCTCCTTAATAAATGGTCCTGGGAAAACTGGATATCCATATGCAAAAGAATGAAACTAGATGCTTATCTTTTACCATATACAAAAATAAAGTCAAAATGGATTATAGATTTAAATACAAGACCTGAAACTATGAAAATACCAAAAGAAAACATTGAGTAAATGTTTCATATCATTGGTCTAGGCAATGATTTCTTGAATAATACCCCAAAAGTATAGGCAGCCAAAGCAAAATTGCATAAATGGGATCACATTAAGCTAAAATGCTTTTGTACAGAAAAGTAAATAATCAACAAATCCCATACCACAGAATGGGAGAAAGTATTTGCAAACTACCCATCTGACAAGGTATTAATAACAAGAATACATAAGGAGCTCCAACAACTCAATAAGAAAAAAATCAAACAACCAGATTTAAAAATGGGCAAAAGATCTGAATAGACATTTCTGAAAAGAAGACATACAAATGGCCAACAGGTATATGAAAAAGTGCTCAGCATCATTAGTCATCAGAGAAGTACAAATCAAAACTACAATGAGATATCATCTCACCCCAGAGAAAATGGCTTTTATCAAAAATTCGGGGACTAATGAATGCTGGTAATGATGTGGAGAAAAAGGAACCCTTGTATACTGTTGGTGGGAATGTAAATTAGTGCAACCACTATGGAAAACAGTATGAAGTTTCCTCATAAAAACTAAATATAGTACTACCATATGACCCAGCAATCCTACTGCTAGGTATATATCCAAAAGAAAGGAAATCAGTACTTCAGAAAGATACTAGCATTTCCATGTTTATTGCAGCACTATTCACAATAGGCAAGATTTGGGATCAACCTAAGTGTCTGTCAGCAGATAGACATATAAGGAAAATGTGGTGCATATACACAATAGAATGTTATTCAGCCACAACAAAGAATGAAATTCTATCATTTGCGGCAACATGAATTGAACTGGAGAACATTATGTTAAGTGAAATAAGCCCATCACTAGAACATGCAAGATTGGAAAGACAAATCTTGTCTCACTCATATGTTGGAGCTAAACATTAAAACAATTGATCTCATGGAGACAGAGAGTAGAATGATGGTTACCAGAGGCTGGGAAGGGTAGTGGGGAGTGGGGGATAAAGTAGGGATGGTTAATGGGTGCAAAAATATACTTGGAAAGAATGAACAATATTTGATAACACAGCAAAGTGAATATAGTCAACAAAAGTTATTGCATACTTTAAAATAAATAAAAGAGTGGAACTGGAATGTTCTTACCACAAAGTAATGATAAATGCTTGAGGTGATGTATACCCAAATCACCCCGATTTGATTAATATGCATTGTATGCTTATATCAAAACATCACATGTATCTTATAAATACATACAACTATTATACAACTATAATGATTAAAACTAAAAAACAATAACATTATTAATAATATTATACAATAATATATTTTAATGTTCTTTTCTTGCACAAACACATAGTCTTGCTTTAATTATAATTTTAGTCCCTCTACTACGAAGCTATTACGAACATATTGCGAATATTAAAAAAAAACTGAGGATTGCAGTATTTGATTGAAGACACTGGCATAACTTATGTCCTAACTATGTCAGGAATGTGGTTTATAAAACAATGGTCCATGAAATAACACATCAATACAAAGCAATGTAGAACCAAGGGCAAACAGAATTGTTCTTATTCAAGTTTAAAACTCTGAAAATGGCTCTACTAGTTTTGAAATGCACATTAGAAAATAATTTATGTATTCTGAAATTGCTTCCACTTTACAGAATTTTCAATATACCAAATAAAGCATTACATCAAATGATAAATACCATCACACTTCCTAATAAAGATGTGTACCGCTATTTAAGAGAAGCACCCACTTAATGCTGAGTACTGATTCAGGAACATGGGCTGTTAATTTTCTGTTTATATAAGCAAGCTGGGCAAGCAGACAGCGGGAATGGGCTTGTAAAAGTCCATTTAAAGGACCTGCATAAAATGAATCTTAACAGAAAATGAAAACTTCATGCTCCAATTACAGGTAATATGCCTTTATCAATAGCATTACCATCTTATTCTGTACAACGGCCATAAGTACTATATTATCAATTCTTGTCAGACATTATTTAAGATACTTAAAAAATATAATGTACAGCACATGGTACATGGACTTTTCTAAATTACTGTCATACTACCAACATAGTATTTGGAGATATAATTTAAATGGGTTCATAAACTTCTACTTTTACATCTGTATTTTTTCTAATCATAAAAGTAATAGAAAGTAATTCAATATTAAAACGTATAAAAAAAAGTGAAATCCCTTTATAATGGCATCTGCCAAAGGAAACTGCTCTAACATTTGTATATTCCTATATTTCTTTGTTGATATACTAATATATTATTTCTAAGAACAGGGGAGACTACACATGCTCTGTTTCCGATAAATTTTGCCACATAATGTATGAGATACCTGTCCATATCAGTGTATTTAAAAATATATAGCATGTAATTACATAGTAGACATATATTCATGATTTATATAGCTAATTTTCTGCAGAATAACATATTTTAAATTTTATTCAATTTTTGGTAAAATAGACAATGCTGCATTGAACCTCACCAGGCATCATCTTTTTTCCTACTGGTAGATGCTTTTAATTCCTAGTAATGGAAATGCTGGATCAAAAGAAATGAATATTTAAACTGTTAGAGTGCAAAATTTCCATCTAGACGTGGTTAATGTTATAATGTGATCTCAAATCCAGGCAGTCTCTCTTTATGATTGATATTCTGTTAAATTTCCTCTCATTGTATACATTTTGATCTCTATAAACAAAAATGTCTCACTCACAAGTTTTCCTGATTACAATTCTATGAGCATGCATTAAAAATGAATATTTTGCTATTCCATTGACAAAAATGGTGACTATAAATTTCCAAAATTTTACCGATTTGATAAACACAGTTTGTTAGTCTTTTTATATTTCTTAATCTCTTGGAATTCTGGAGAGTGAGTTTATTTTTATGTCCTTTTTGATCATTTATCATTTTAATTAAATGATTATTCAAGTTGTCACATTTTTTAATATTTGGTAGATATTTTGAAAATATTTTTTCTAAGTTAATCTTTATTTTCACTGCTGGTGTGATGTTATCCATTGCAATTTTGCTCACTCTAATTCTCTCCAATTCCAATTTTTTTTTACTTCCAACTATTTATGTTGCTTCTCTGTCCATTCACTGAGTCCTTTGGCGACAAATGAACCATTTTCATTACTGACGTAAATATTTCTGTCCCTATTCCCTACTTTTTTATGTTGCAATAGCCGTAAGACAACAAATACAACAATAAGTTTTTTGTTTTTTGTTTGTTTGTTTGTTTAGTGTGCATGTGGAGTACCCATGTGCATTAGGATCTAGCCAGTGAATGGCTAAGATCCCCCCTGCTTAGGAATACACAGCCATTTAAATACCTATCTGGCCGATGAGTTTTGAGTGGACTTGACTTATGTCATTTCCAGGCTGGTTCATTTAATGGCTAACGAAGACCACTGGGAACCCTCTTCTCTAGGATTTAGCAACGCTTTTGTGGCCTCCTCATCAGTTCGGGTGTGTTCTGAAACCATTAATGTTGCAGTTGTGTGTTACCATTGGGTATCCTACCCTGTCTTGATTGATACTGGTAGTTTCTTTCAATCATCACACTTTTACAAGAATCCATTGAGAAAAATATATGGTCCATGCAATTTTAATCTACTCAATCCATAGCAGTGTTCAATAACGTAGCAGTGTAAAGGGATGAAGACGTTGCTCTTTTAACCTTTGGATCTTTTCACTTCTCCAGCACCCGCAACTCCAGCACTTAATTTATATAATTTTCTCATCTATTGTGAAAATATTTTAGTTTGTTTAATCTCATGTGCATTCGTTTTTTCTCTTTTTGCTTTTTTTACTACATACACATACATGTATAATGTATTTGTCCAAGTTTTCCCTCCTTGCATGACTTCTCTTGTTGCCTCTTTTATCCTGCAAGAATCCATTCATATTCCTCTTTCATAATATTGACTGTCACCTCTATGTGTACAATACTCACATATACATCCCTAGCTCAAACACTCTTCCTTAGTTTTCAATAATCTATTTTAAATGCATTGTTTTATTAATATCAACACTAAATAGATGCTTGATTAACCATTTGACTAGATATTCATTTTGCATGAAAATAAGTGATCTATTATTATAAAGATATCCCTAGGTTTCTTAGGTGTTCATTGACAATAGGGTGAATGTCATACTTTTCCGTGGTTCGTTAGCACAACACAATTTCCTCATACTTGCTTCACTCGTCCCACCTCCTCATGGTTCTGCTTAGAAGTTCTTCATGTGGTTGCACTAACATTCGCCCTCCCAGTATTGTGACATTTTATAGTTCTGTGTCTTGACCCACAGAAAAAGCATCACTTTATCACATGGTAAACTTTTAGATAGTGGGAGATCTTTGCTTTCCACATTCTGAGTGACAATACATGCGGCTATTTTTCTCTTATATATACTTATGTTGACTTTCATCATCCTATATATGTTCACTTATGCCATGGCTTGAGTTCTGTAGTGTAAGGGTAACTGTACCTCCTAAAGTGACAATTAAATGTTCTGTGTTACAGGGGGTGGGGGGAAGATGGCAGAGACAAAAACATCCTTTTAAGGAGGATATATAACATATAGAAATTGTAATAGGTCAGAACTGTACAAAAGACCAAAGAAGTGACTGTGAGTAAATTAGCACAGTCTTAGAAAGACAATGGTATGTAATAAAGTAGATTAAAATTAAAAGAAACGAGTGTCTGAAGGTATCAGATGAGACTGCTAGACACTCATTATTTTCTTAAGACACTTGCACATATAGATATTCACCAACATAGCCTGTTAACGAAAGTTCATTTATATGTAGGTAAATTAATTTCAACCAGTGTTCTATAAAACCTTAAGCTGCTAAATGATATACTTTCTAGTTTCTAAAACAATGAATTATTTTCTCTAAAATAAGATATATATTCCCTTAGGAAACTTATTTTCTGAAAGATTTTATTGGAAACAAAATAGTTGTCCTTTGAAAGATCATTTTTGTAGCTTTTGAGAAATACAAACCTGCATTACAACTGAATTAGAATTCTACTTCTCACTTTAATAGCTATCATTGCACCAGCTCCAAGATAGAATAAGAGGTTCTTCCAAGTGGGGCAATGTAATTACAAGCATATGCATTCAATTATACTTACTATATTGCCTGTTCTGCAGTGGTCCCATAAGAAATTTATTGAGTTGGGACTATAGACAAGAGTGACTTTCATTTATATAGGTGTATATTATATGGATAACATGAGGATAATTAACTGAATAGCCGCTGTAATTGGGACTGAATCAATCTTCATCCATGCCTAGTCAAAAATCTATTCAGGATTAGGGAACACAATTTAGGATGAATAAAAAGAAAAAAAAAGCCAACATTATGGATGAGGTTCTTTTGTCAGCAAGTTGAATTGAAGTCTTTTAAAATTATTTCAGGAACATGTATGCAGATTGAAATAGCATCCATTTAATGACAGCCAATTCACTGCTTTCTACTCGACAGATACTCAAGTCATGAATTGCGATGAGAATTAAATTTGCTTTCAGAGTCAGTTATATCTGATCTAAAAAGCTGTAATGGAAAAAGTATAGTTCTTTCCTACAAAAGATAAATACTTTGTCATAATTGTTGATTAGTTACACTTGCTCAGCTACTCGAGAACTAGTCCTTTACCACTTGATAATACTATTTATTTTATGGATAGGTTTTTTCTTTGACAATTACACAGTTATTTATTGATATAATATTGTATTGCTATTTTCTTCGTTTTTAATTCCATATTTCCTCTACATATTCACTAAAAATATAACCTACTGTAGAGAATTTTTCTCATATATGAAATATCAATTTAAAAAGAGATATAATCCAACTTTTGGATTTGATCCAAATGTGGATTGATCCAAATCCAGATGTGGATTACGGTAACTAAGCACTGATAACAGACCCCGCCACATACTGATTCCTCATCTGTTCTTCAGTCTATACTTGCACTTTGTAATGATGACCACTGATACAATGGCTTTTTTTTACATTAATAGTGTACTCTATTAATTGGAATGGCTATATAGAGTCTTGACATTTGTTAAGTTGATTCACACCTTTTTCTGTTTTTTTATTTCTCTGGACCATTTTTTATACTTATTCTTTGTTGATGACACTTCAAATCAAATTTTAAAATTTCACAAAAGAAAAAAATTTGAAGTGA
Source organism: Lemur catta (assembly GCF_020740605.2). Lineage (NCBI taxonomy): Eukaryota > Metazoa > Chordata > Mammalia > Primates > Lemuridae > Lemur > Lemur catta. The sequence goes on from NC_059132.1 coordinate 110,160,697, forward strand.
TTTTAACTGTCACTCTATTGAACAGTGAGATTTTGGAAATATTTTGGAAAATAATTTGGGGCATAAATTTCAGAAAATTGGCATTCTTGGTTTAACATCATCCTTTGGTAATTAACATAGTTCTTATACATTTTTTCTTAACTGTCTATGTTTTTTGTTGCTTTGTTATGAAAGAAATTTTTATTTCAACTATGTGTATCAATCCCTTTTGTTGTTATTTAGGAAGTTTATTAATTTTTGCAAGTGTCTCTTATAAGCAGCAACATTGTTAAAGTCTCTTAGTTCTGTGAGTGCAGATGGGAATTTATTTGGTTTTCTAGGTAGATGACCATAAAGTTGGCAAATAAAAAATTGCTTCTTCCTTTCCAATCCTCATATATCTTATTTCTTTTCCTTCTTGTGTTGCATAGGCCAAGACACCCAGAGCTGCTTGAACAGAAGCTGTTTAATGAATGAGCTTATTTCAATATTTACTATCACATTTGCTTTAAATTTATCAATAGATATTCTTTGTCAAGCTTAGCAAGTTCTATCCCTAATTTCCTAAGTCCTGTAACATTGAATACTTTATAAAATCTGTATCATCTTGTTTTTCTTTTTAAGTTTTACCTTTATGAACATTTCTTGATTTTTTAAAATTGTGTGGTAGTTGCATTCCACACTTTTACCAACATAGAATTTTTGTACTCATGTTTGTAATTGAAGTATCTTTTAAATTTTCTTTTCTTTCTACTACACTTGTGTGATATGGGCTTCAAGGTTGAATTAAACTTGTAACACCGTTAGAGCCACTTTCTGTTTTCCCCCGCCCTCTGATACATAGCCATTGGAGTGCTTACGAAGTGTGGTGTGACAGAGTCATTAACAGTGCAGCTCTGAAACCCACTGCATGAGTTCAAATTCTTGTTCTGCCTCGTACTGCTATGTGACTGTTTAGATTACTTAACTTCTCTTAAGTTTCTTCATCTGTAAATGAAGATAATAAGAATATCAAATCAATATGTACTGAAAGCATTAAATAAACTAACACATGAGAAGTACTTAGAAGAGTCCCCAATACATAGCATGCACTCAATAAATTGCAGCTAATTTTTATACAAATGCTGGTCAATAAATGCAAGAAGATTATAAGCAAATAGAAATAAATTTACAGTCTGTGTAAGAGGTTAAATTCTATGTATATATATGCCATAAGAAATTTAAAAAGTTTTATTAGAGCAAAAGAAAAAGAGAGTGATGGAAAGTAACCCCTAAAGATAACTATGAGATATCACTGTTCATCGTGACCTTGTTAAGAGACAGGTGCTAGAAACAACTCATTCCCGGGATTTGGCTATGTGAAGGACAAATACATAAACTGATCCGTATCTGAGAGGAACGGACAGTCAGAGAAGGGTGTGTGTGTGCATATGTTCTAACGGGAGATAATCATAAATGATGCAGTAGGAAACTTTCAGACTGACAGATGGAAAACACCAGACAGAGCATGGGTAGGACAATCATCCGAAATGGGAGCTAAAGAAAAAGTACAGAAATTTATAAATAGCAGGACAGGAGAAAATGATTGAGGAAGATTTAGAAAAATTTGAAGATTTGGTGGTAGAACTTTTACTTATGTACTAGTAATGGTTCCTTTTTTTAAATTTGCAAAGTAGCAGCTAAGATCTATTATTAGAATGAGGGGAGAGTCAGGGACCTAAGAGTACGATACAAATGAAGATACACAGTACTTTATTTTTTTTCCTTTCTGTCACAATTCATCAGATCGTACATGGCCTCACTGGAAGCTTGGGACTTGCAACGACTGCTTATTAAGCATGTTTTGAAAACAGAAGTTCATGTTCACTTGTGACAGCAGACATGTGGTAGAGACAAATAAGATGCCACATTTAAGTGACAAATCAGGTGTGATTATTTTAAAGAACGCATCCTTGCATGCTCATTAAAGCTGAGGAAATCGCTTCAAAGTCCTCATTTCTTCTAACATCACTACCTTTTTTAAAAAATTTCTAAATCCAGAGCTACAACAGATAACATAGCTGGTTAATTTAATTAATCAGTCAAAGTTTAGAGGGACAAACAGAACCCATGAAAGGTACTTTAAACAGGGACTTCGGTAGGCAGTTTTTATCCTAACAAATAGGGGGTTATAAGGACAACGTAGGAACAGAAGGGAAGTCACTGCTACTCACACAGGTGTGGACCCCAGAGGCAGCAGAATTAGCAGAGGCCGGCAGTTGGGACTGACAAGTAGCAACAAGGAACACAGAAGGGAGGGGGACCAATGCTGGGGAAGACAATGCTGATGGAGATGCTGCCGGCACACAGGGAGCGGAGAAGTCCTCCAGCCTTCAGCTTCTTCCTCCTCACTTCCATTCTCTCATCAGTGCCTCCAACTGGCCACAGCTGCCTGCAGGGCAATTGGGGGGAGTTCCTGAAAGGAGCAATTTCCTGGGACACAGAGCCCAGCAGGGGAAGGGCGAACACTGAATCTGAGAGCAAGTAGGTCAATGGCTGCACAACAGGAAGGTTCACATACTTTACAAAAGAACAGTAGAACTGACTTTTATTGTTAGGTAGCTGTTTACACACCTTCCTATGTGGAACAATGTTCTTATGTCATAAAACTGAGGGTGGGATCTTTCTTTAATTTCTTGCCAATTATTTGTCAACTCATAAGTGTCATCAAGCGTAGTCCTCAAGTAACTTTATCACTGACTACTGAAAATTACTTCTTGTCACTCATCTTGCTATACAGCAATTTAGCTGATATGTGTAAAAATTCAATTGTCAAAAGAGTAATATAAAACAATGAGCCAAACACACAGATTTTTTCATTTAAAAAATAATTAGGTGAAAATCTATAATGGGTTTGATGTATTTAAGCAGATAACATATATGTAAATAATTTTTTTAAACCACACATGCATCTTTATAAAAAACAAAAACAAGAATAACTACCCTAGAGTATTCATGAAATTAAAATATTTAAAAAGAATAAACTATTTATTATTTGTATTTTTATAATATTAACATATTAAGAGCAAACCAATGAAATTATCTATTAAATAAAAGTTATTTTGTTGTTTAAGATATTAGCCAATTTAGAAATGTAATCCTCTTCTTTTTATTTTATATTTAAATTAAAAACAGAGATTAAATGTCATCATATTCTCACCTCATTCCCATAGTAGTTTTAAAGCAAGGTAAATTTTGGAAATTATTTCCACATTCGATTAGTTCTACCCTATTTCCTGTAAACTTCCCATGACACTTCAATGTCTTGGATACAGTGAATGAACAATTTTGGACTAATTTACAACTGATACATTTTCAGTGTAGAGAATTAATCTTTCTGTTGATACCTTGTCTGAATATAGATTAATCTATGATTAATAATCTAGTTGAATCACAGAATTGTTTGCATTTTATTGTAACAATCAGCAAAAAATGAAGTCTTGTTATTCTTGATGTTAAACAATTATTGCTATTGCATTTGCTATAATAATTTCATGGCCAGAGATAAATATTTTATCTATTTTTAATTTGTTTCACAGTATATATCATGACCTCTGGCTTACTGCTGCAAAAATTTCCAATATTATAGACCAAACCAAACATAGCAGAATTTAAAAAATAAATCTTTTTCTCGATACTTTTTGCTCAAAACATATAACTCTGAATGTTATATGGCAAGTTAGTCAAATTGATCTGTAACAAAAGAAAAGTTTTGGTATATTTGTTAATGTTATCAATATTGTAATTATTAATATTTCTGTTTTCAGGAGTTGAATGTCAAAAAGAATCTGGTTTATGAAACTTTTAAATATGTGTTATGTATATATTTCTATAGTACATTAGATATTTTACAGTTCAAAGATTCAGTTATAGCCTATCATACGTGGCAAAGGCACCAATTCTCCAATTTGCCAGAAGTGTTTGATGTTTACCACTTCCTCAATATATATATTAATTTAGAGAGTTTCCAAATTTCCCTGATTTTGCCTGGTTTTTCCCTAGTTTTCAATAAACTATTCCTTTCTCTCAAACACACACCAAAATGCCCTGGAATTCAAATATGTATGGGTGTGTGAAGCCAAACACCTTGCAAACAACGTGTAATGTAACAGTCCACAGACCAGGGTAGCGAGACGCAGGTGATGGGGCGAACTACGAAGCAGCTGTGATGCCCTTTTGGGGACATCGCTGTAAAACAAACTTTAAGCTCAACACAGGTTTCTTTATTAAGCCCATCACCACAATAAGCTTAATCAGGTGGGGGAACTCTGAGAAATGGTGTAAAACTCATGCCTCAGAATTATCTCACCTAAGGGCAAAGCAGTTGGATTATTTTAAAGTGCTTTTCTCAGTCACTTCTTGCGGCTGCCATACCCACTGCAGATGGGGGTGGGGGCGGTATAATTGGTGGGACCCCAAGGCATAGTGAAAAAGCGGGGGCCTGGCCAGGGACAGGGAAGTCAGCCTCAACTCTCCGTGGGCCTGCTCACCGTCCCCCCGTGAGACACGCTCTGCGCCCCGACGGGTGGGGAAGAAGCGCCCGATGGACGCGCGTCACCTTAGCAGGGGGACCGGGCCTGAGCAGCGCGGGGCGCTGCGGGGTGGGTGTCGCGGGTCCGCGCTGGTGGGGCGGGGTGCACGTGCGTGCGTCCCTGCCCCTCCCCGGCCACTCGACTCCACAGCCCGCCCCTGCCTGTCGCCTTGCTGGGGAAGGGGGGAAAGGACGGCAGTGGCAATTGCCAGGTGGGGTTGAACGAGCAGCCGAGAACCCATCGGTGGAGAAAGGTGAGTCGCCGGCCAGGTGAGCCCAGGTGTGAGCTGATTCTAAGCGCCCCCAGCCTCTCCCGTCCAGAGCATGTCCCACTGTGGCAGCGACTGCGCTTACAAAGGCGAGGAGGGCATTAGTAAGGGTTTGCAGACGGCAGCCACTGAGCTTTAAATCCTAAAGTTCCCGAGTGTGGGGCGCTGTGCATATGCCCTGGCCCAGGCCCATGAGGCCGCCTTTGACTGCAGAGCAGCCCTCCACGTTTCTAGAAAAGTTCTCAGGCAGGCTATGTAGAGATCTGGGAGTTTTCTGGAGCACGCGGATATGGTAACATCTGTTATGGGAGTGCAACACATCAGTTCTGGAAGCCCCATGTGAACAGTTTTACTTAGAGAATTTAGAAGGAAAAGTAATTAGCAAGGTTTGCCCTTCAAAATAAGAACATTATAAAACACAATTGTAGATCATATATTCATTATGATGCAGAATTTGTACATTGATTGCACAGAAAGATGTATGTATATTTTAGGACTTACTCAAAACTTTGGAAGGCAAATGTTTAAACCTATCAATTATCCTTGATCTCCCGGCGTTGACGAGGAAACTATGAGGGGAGTACTTCCAAGGAGCTCATCTGGGAGAGGCAAAGGATCTTTCAAAGGTGCTTTCACTTATTTGGTGAATGATAGTCATTTTTATGACCCTTCTGAACTTGAATTTTAAGTATTTATTAGCCAAAATATGAGTCGGAGAAAACAATCTGCAGATTAGAAATGGTTGAATAGACTTAAATACTCTTAATACCAGGATAATAGTAGTCTAAAGATGAGGACACATATAGTTTCACAAAATTCAATGTGGAAATTAAAAATAGCATATAAAGTATTGAGAGATTAGGAGTAGTTTTCACTTCTCAAAAGAGTGACTATAAGATTACATAAAATTATCATCTATTTCAGTATATTTAAAATCCAATTTGACTTCTTTAAAACAGTTAACTGCCTCTTTCAGGAACATATCTGCAGAATGAAATAAAGTGCATTTTTTATTTTCCTTTTTTGTTTAAAGAGAATTGAATAAGAGAAGAAAAATCTTATTGAGAATAATTTGACCTAAACATACCTCATAACTCAATATGAATTCATTGCTAAATTTAAAAAGATATAAACACAGAAAAAAATTATACTGAAGATTAGTTAAGCATTCTTTAGATTTTCTAAAGCCATCTCACTCAGGTGTTGTATAATGCAAAATGTTGCAGTAGTGATAACATTCAGCTAATTTAGGAATTCAATCAAAAATATAATTATCTTAAGATATTTAAAATGTTTCATTTATAATGCTCAGTTTCAATGATTGTTCCATAAAGTTACATAGTTGGCCATTCTCTATATTCTTTGCAAAATATTATTTTGCAAAAGTATATCACTTATGTATCCATATTAGCTGGCAATAGTTTCAGTTAGAAATATCCCATTTCAGTGAAATCATTCAGTAAGAATGGGTCTGTGGGTTATAAATCTTTAATATTTAATATTTATTTGTTGAAAAATGTTTTTCTTTGCCTCTGCTCTTGAATCATAGTGGCAGGCAGGCATCAGCTCGGGGTTGGAAGTAATTTTCTCTTGGCACTTTGAAGAAACAAGGACACAGCTTCACCCCATGTGTTAGTATTGATGAGAAGTTTGATGTCAGCCTCTTCATTGTTACTTTGTAATTTATGTGTCTTTTCTCTCTCAGATGTTATATGTATGTGCACACATACATGTACATGTATATGTATACATGCATACACATTCACTCACACACACACACACACACACACACGCTGCAATTTCAGAGTGATGAACATATGAATTTACTTGCAGCCTTTTGTGCACTTCAACCTGAAGACTACAGAGTTGCTTTAATTAAAACAATTCAAATCCATTATCAGTTTTGGATTGCTTCACTTCTCCCTTTCCTCTTTTATCTTATTCCTGATATCATTTTCAATATGTTAAAGTCTCCCAATCTCCCTTCAGGGACATTAACTTCTCTTTCATGTTATATTTCTATAGGCTGCGTTCTGAACAAATTTGTTAATGTTACCCTAATCATAGGTATCACTCAAATTGTGCTTTCTCTAGTATTTATTCTGCCAGCTAAGGGACTTTTTTTTCCTGTTTACTAATTGAATGGTTTTTAACTTTTTTCATTTCTAATAATTCCTTGGGTTCTTTTCCTACCCCAGTAAGTGCTTGTGTTTCATAATGCCTGTTTCTTTCTCAAGGCTATTATTATTATTATTATTATTTGGTCCCTTTGAGGAAAATAAACATGAATTTTTATTAAAATTATTAATTTATTTATTTTTGCCTGGAATTATTAAAGTGACAAATTATTTACTTCCTTTTGGAATTTCATTTTGCAGAACCTCCTTGAGGAGGCATTTCTCTCCCTTGACTCGCCCCTCTATATTTTTTCGTTTCTTTGTCCCTCTCTCTTTCACTCAGAGCTATTTAGATATTCTGTAGTTTCTTCCAGGTAATATTTTTTTCTTCAAATACAAAATTAGCATTTATGCTGGCAGATTGAGGATGCCATCCAATCTTGGCATTAGGAATACAGTTGATACGGCCACTCGCCAGAGGGAAGCTTGGCTGGGAACCTGCCCGCAAGGCTCTGTTTCTTCCCATTACGATCTGCAGACTCCACTCTCCCTGGAACATGCTGTAGCCCCCTCTTCTCCTGGAATGAGCTCTAGTCTCCCACACCAGGGACATCACTGACCTTGACAACCTCCTCTCTGGCTGGGAAACTCTGCCTCAGGCTTTATTTCCACTAGCAGTGAACCTAGGATGGATCTCTACATTTAGGAATTACTTCGATTTCCTGTTACCCTTGGATACCAATTTGCCGGTGCCTGAAATTTCTCTTCCTCAGAGCCCAGCAGGAACCACCTTCAACTCTAATTGTTTTTGACCAATTTCCAGCCCATGGAGATGTCTATCTTATTTTTGGCTGGGCTGTATCAATATTCATTTTAATATTTTCTGCATTATTGCCGTGTGATTTGAAAGGGTCAGAGGTTGAAGTAATTATACTCAGAGTATGACTTTATAATACTTTCTATACTAAAAGCCTTGAAGATTACAAAGTGGGAAAACACTAAAGGTAAATTATTTGATATAATGTTAAAGGTGTCAATATGATAAAAAATTAAAGAACAAAACAACAAAACCACTGCCCTATATGTGGTTGGCTACACTCCAGTGCCTGCTTCTGTGGGTGTAATTCAGTTATTATGCCATGTGAATCATATATGAAACTTGGGATGTTCTTGTATTTGTCTTCATTTTATAGTTGGAAAAACCTAAGCAAAGTAAGCTCACCAAAATGGTGCGCAGTATAGTAAATTTGAGAAAGGCTGCATGTTATACTCTTCTTCTAAACTTTATCAAGGTTCATTAGAACTTATAAATGTTAAGTAGAACACAACACAGAAATCTATTTAATTTTTAAACATCGTCTCTCAAATGTATTTATTCATAAAAGTCATTATGTGCTTATCCTTTGTTAATGTCCTGTAGAAATAGCATTCTCTAGGACAGCAAAGGTCTCTGAATACCCATCTACTTGTCAGTCCCCTTGTAGTTAAGTAGGGCTATGAGACTAGTTTTGGGGAAATTACTATGAGAAGATATGATGTGAGTCACCTCTGAGATAAATCATTTAACAGCAGATACAAAAAATTTCCTCTCTTCCTCTTGGCAACAGTGGAGTAACATACAAAATGGTGGAACCACAAGTAAGAAGTACCCTGGATGCCTGAATTACTGCTTGGGAGTGATCTTGTGTGAATAAAAAATTAGTTTTTAACAAAGTATACCCTGGATGCCTGAATTACTGCTTGGGAGTGATCTTGTGCAAATAAAAAATTAGTTTTTAACAAAGTAACTGAGGTTTTGAGGTTTTTTATTCCAGCAAAATCTAGTCCTACCTGATCAATACATACACATTTAAGAAAATATATTCATTTATAAAATTTTATTTCATTGCATATACTGTCTTCTATTTTTACATCTCCCATGAAAACTCCATAAATGCAAACTATATAATGATACTAATTTTCTATTAAGCCCATTTTAAGATGTTGGTTGAAAGTTTTCCATTTGTATATACTCCACATAAATTTGTGCATTAAGTCAATTAGCTTATTAACTTCCTCAGTCTCCAAAGAATACAAAATTTTGATAATTTGAACTATGTTACAAAAAATACCTTAGGCATAATAATTATAATGATTAATGCTTATTTTCTACTGTTGAACTTCCGTGTTTCAAAATTGAAGGGTGACATTCAATTGTATCACCTAAAATAGAGTAAGTCCTCTTTAAAAGGGTGTCTTTCATTCATTGATTTTCAAATGCTTGTCCTTGTTCTCTTCTGGTCTGGCGCTTGCCCTTTTGTCCACCTAGAATGACTTTCTTTTGGTTTTTCTTTCCTCTGTTATGTCTTTTAAGTTTCAATTCAATGAAAAATTCATCCCAATTCAACCTACTTTCTTGAATACAATGTCAGGACAAAAATCCAGCATATTGTATACTGCTTATATAACTAATTTTATATGGTTAATTTTATATTATTTTATATAATTAATTTTAATAGTTTCACCTATGTATGTCTTCTCTACCCTACAGGAAAAGACACCAACTTTTACTTCGTTTTTAAGACTCTCTTTAATAAGGTCAGAGATAAGTATATAGCAGCAACATAATGCTTATTTTCAGGTAGAACCATTATGATAAGTACAGTATAGAATCACATTTAAGAGGACATATTCTGGAATCAGATGCCATTAACATCTACTGGCAGTATGACTTCTAGAAAATTATCAAATTTCCTTGTCCTCAAGGAGATAATAATAATACCTATAATACAAGCTTACTGAGAAGAATAAACGGGATAATTTAAACACAAAACTCAGCACAGTGCTTACTATCCATGATTGTCATTATCACTATATGTTGCGTGTAAAGTCTGAGATTGCTCCTGGCATCTCCCACTCAGTGTTACATTTCCATAGAATAGAAACAAGTTTACAGGCCTCTAAGAAAATGTCAGTGGTAGTAATGAACTCATGTGATATGATAAAGCCTACAAAAAAAGGGACTATTCATGTAATTTTTGAAGCGTCATTAAGAAAGTGTCATTTAGGAAGTCACTATTAGAACCATAATATATTGCAGAATCATGCTGCTGTTAAAAATGATGAATAAATGCTTGTTTCAAATATTATATAAGTTTTCATTCTTTCCTTAGAATTTCACAAAATTCAAGATGTAATGTATCGCAAATAAACTTATAAAGAAAATATTTTATTAATTACATTGCTTAAATGTATATTTAAATTTTTACTTTGTATAATTTGTTATTAAGACATATTTTTAGTTTTGTGAATAAATGTAACCTTACTTATAATTTAAGATTCAAGTTGTTTTTTTTTTTTGTCAAAAGGTAAGTATCAAATTCAGGAATAAATAGCAGGTGTCCAATATGTGGCAAATTATTCTTTAAAATCATATCATTTATAAACAATCTTATTGTTACCTGGGAATGTATTTTTCCCTTCTGTGTTTATGTTATAATAAATTAGGGGAAATGTGAGTGGGGATCAGTCGTGGTAATTAAGACTTGCACAGATGTCAACATTAATAAGAAACTCAGACGAAGTGTATGTGATAAATGGTCGCCTTCAGCTGCTGTGGTGGGCCTGATTTTCTTGGTAACGATATCTGGAACTGGTTCAATTCCCAACAATAAACAAACAAAAATGTTTAAATGAACCCACTGAGAAATTTGTAAGCTGCCAACATGTTTTGCAAGTCAAAACTTCATAGACATTAAAGACTTTTAGGATACATGTGTTACTTAAAACAAACCAAAAAACAAAGTTGCAAAAAAAAAAAAAATTGCCTAATTTTAAGAATGCCTTTTTAAAGCCTAAAACAGAATTTGCTTATCTTCATGTTATCACTTTATTCTTGGCTTCTCATTTCTGTTCAAGGAGTTAATATTTATAAAGCATTTTAAATAAGGCTTGGTACATCCTAAGGGCTATATAGGTTTCTCTATAATAATGGTAACTATTATTATTATTCCTATTCACTGATCAGTCCGCTGACTGAGAGGGGCTTGGCAAGACAGGAGGCTGAGAAAACAAAGAAGCTCCGGATCACATGAGGGCTTCTCAACCATGATGAAAACTGTGGACCTCAACTTAAAAACAACGAGTGCTATAAGGGGTTGAGTAGTATCTCCCCCAAATTCATGTCTTCCTGGAACTTCACAATGTGAAGGGAACAGGGTCTTTGCAGATGTAATTAAGCTAAAGAACCTGATGAGATAATACTGCCTTAGTATTGGCCCTAAATCTAACGGAAGTGCTTTTAGTAGAGGCAGAAAAGACACAAAGAAACACAGAGGCCGAAGCCAGCTGAAGGCACAGACTGGAGTGGCGTTTACAAGACAAGGAGTGCCAGGGACTGTTGGACACCACCAGGAGCTACGGGGGAGCCGTGGGGAGGTTCTTCCTTAGAGCCTCCAAAATGAACCAGCCCTGCCGAAACCTTGATTGGGGATTTTCTGGCCTCCAGAATATGCTTCCGTTGTTTGAAGCCATCACGTTTGTGTTAACGTGTTATGGCAGCTCTAGGAAAGCACTACAGAGACCACTGGAGTATGTGGGGAGGGGAGATCCGGCATTTGAAAAGATTACTTTGGTTACAATGGTAAGGATGGAAAGTGCAGGGGACACTGCTAGAGTGACCCTGGCCATAACTAGTCATAAAGATTAGAAATCAGAAGCTGAGTAAGAAGCGGGAGCAGTGCTACTCCCCTGGGAGGGAACTGGAAACGCGTGCAGACATTCCTGTTGGCGTAATGACTAGGGGATGCCTCTGGCAGGTATGCCGAGGGCTCAGGATGCTAGAAGCCTCCAATTTTGCTGGGAGGTTCTGTATAATTAAGAGTTATCCCACCTGTATTCTTTCCTATCTGCAAGGAGAAATAGCGAATAAAATAAGCAAATCATCAAGTATCATACATTTGTTCAGAGGGCTTAAGAATCTCATGTAGCTGTTGGCATCATAGCTTTATGGTATAATTTTGCTATTTTTAATAGGGGAGGAAATAAAAACAAATCCAAATAGGTAGCATAGATGACACACAAAAGAAGTATCAAGTTAGCAGAGAAAAAATTGTGTTCATAGTCATGTTATTTTTTGTTTTCCTTTTATGAAATAAGTGCAATGCAAGTGTGAATAGAGTCATACAGGTATTGCCAAACAATAATAAATGAGTGTCTAACAAATTATAAATTAGGTATAAAATGCACAGGCTGATAATTAAACAGCAGCCATTTCACAGAACTATGTATGACATTTTTTTTTCAACATATTTTCTCTACGGAAAACATTTCAAATAGAAGAACTATATCTTGGGGGAAAAAACCACTTAGGGGGAAAAACTACAATCAGGCTCACAAAGCTCTTTTTCTGAATGGTTAAGGGCCAATGACTTAAAGACTCAGCTGGGAAAATAGATGATATATAAGCTGAAAGATTAAGGATTCTTTTCAATGGACGGCCATGATCCATCACTTATTGCAAAACAGAAGTAAGAAACAAGCATACCTGTTGACATTCAACACAGTATTCAGTATTCCCAGGAGCAGAAAATTGTTTATAATCTAGTAGCTTTTTTACCAAACAGAAACCATATTTAGAATATGGTATAGGTCATGCAAAGCTTTCCAGTGAGTGCTTGAAAAAGTAATGAGAAAATATAAGCGGATAAGAGGTAGTTATTGTTGAAATATACTTGGAGCTTTTGATACTATGGGATTGTTTCTCATATTCTTAGCTTTTTGTTAACTCTTATGTGCAAATTATTGCTATAATATCGATTTTTCTTAGAGCTAGTTGGGATATCTTATACCACATTATTGTTTTAATGTTTCTTAAAATTTTCAAGAATAATTGTTCAAGACTGTTTTTTGAGAAGAATCTTACAATAATTCTAATCAATATGAAAAAAATAAAAGCTGGTACCATTCTTATTTGGCTTTATACATATAAATTCTACCACTCTGTTTTGCTCTTTAGTCTGTAAGTCTCACACATAAAAGTAAAAGTAAGGGTGAATGAATACTTTCCCTGCTTTTCTCTGAATTTATTTCTGCAACATCTTTCTCTTGTTTTAGAAAAATACAATATCATTTCCATTTTGACAGGAAAGATAAGATTTGTTAAGTCAGATAGCTTTTTCTAGATCCAATGTACATGGTACTATACCCTTGTCCCTTCTTTTAAGTTGGCAGGTCTTTCTGGATTCTAAAACATATTTATCAGTTCCTATTCACTATTGGGTTTGGAGATGCTGCCTAGTACCATATGCTATATTTATTTTGGATACTAATGATAAAAATGCAAGGTTAGTTTTCTTACCCCATTGAATTCAATTTTATTCAACAAATATTTATCGAGTGACTATTGTTAGAGGTGCCTGATATAGGTGCAACAAAAGTAAGAGGCTGGCCCTTTCTCAGCAAGATTGCATTCTACTACGTATTGCAGTTTGGGCTCCCCCGGAAGCAGGCACCGACACAGAGATTTGCAGGAAGTTCATTAAAATAGTAGAGAAAACAATCAGGGCTGTGATGCAATCGCAACAGAGACATTAACCAATGGGGAAGTCTGAAGGTGGGTGGCCTTCAGAGTCATCCCAACGTGGGGAGGGAGGCTGAGCCTTAGTGGTTTTTTATTAGCCAGTCAATTGATATGGCGGGCTGCCTCTGGGAAAGAGGTGTGATCCTGGGCAAGGAAGCTCTGTGTGTCCCAGGTCAGCTGCCAGAACAGGCTCAAAGTTGAGGGCTGTCTGCTGACAGCACCCACAGCAGATCATACGTCACTCAGTCCTAAAGGAGGGGTCAGGGTGCTGCTCCAGGGCCACCCCTAGAGCACCTCTTCAACTTGATACAAGGTAGAGTGTTCTTAGAGGATAGCAGAAATGAGAGAAAAGATAATACAGTCAGTCATATGATAGGAAATAACAGGTGAAAGACGATGGGAATGGGAAAATGGGGTACATTCAGGGAACAAGAAATAACATTTTTAAAAAACAGGCTGGAGCCATATAATGAAAAGATTTTCATTTCTTCTTGAGAGTCTAGACCTAATTGGACAAAATGAGAGGCTGAAACCTTATAATGAAAAGCTTTTGGTTCCTTGGTGTGTCTACACTTAATTGGAACACGCTGGCGATGTTTGATAGACATGTGCTAAGATAGGATATATGCTTTAGAAATAGGAATCTGATAGAAGTATGTGGAATTAACATCAGGGAAATGAAAAGATGACTATTTCAAGAACTACCAAGAGCCTGAGATTAGAGGTTCTACCCTACTTACAAAAACAGATTAGTCTGCCACGGTGGCAAAGACACTGGCAGAAGACATGAGACTCCTGGGTCAGAAGGGGAAAAACAAACAAACAGACTTCATCGCTCACAGCAATAGCAGTGGCCAGTGTTATTTTTGCCCGATCTCTGAGCCCACATTTCTACCGGGCATTGAGAACAGGACCCAGGATGCTTGAACACGCGGTGGATCACATCACCGGAGTGACACCCATGCCTAGGAAACCTGACTCTTTTATAACACGATGGTCATAAACTAGTCTTCCTTTGCCTTGGAGGAAGACACTGTCTTTATTATACCGGAGCAAGATGCTATCTCTACCTTCCAGGGTGATTCTCCACACCACATAATAAAACGGTAGCCCAGGAAAAGGGCATTCAGTGCTTCTGCTCTCGAGATAAGAAAATATAAGTGGCCGGGCACGGTGGCTCACGCCTGTAATCCTAGCACTCTGGGAGGCCGAGGCGGGCAGATCACTCGAGCTCAGGAGTTCGAGACCAGCCTGAGCAAGAGCGAGACCCCGTTTCTACTAAAAATAGAAAGAAATTATCTGGCCAACTAAAAATATATATAGAAAAAAATTAGCCGGAAATGGTGGCACATGCCTGTAGTCCCAGCTACTAGGGAGGCTGAGGCAGGAGGATCGCTGAAGCCCAGGAATTTGAGGTTGCTGTGAGCTAGGCTGATGCCACGGCACTCACTCTAGCCTAGGCAACAGAGCGAGACTCTGTCTCAAAAAAGAAAGAAAGAAAGAAAATATAAGAAACCCATGAAGAATATCCACCTAAAACATAGGCCTTATCCTCTCCTTCTCTTTTCAGTCACAGGCTATACAGCGCTGCCATTGCCTGTGTGTCATATGGATCACTGAGTGTCCTTGGTGCTACAGTTGGCTTATCAAGGTGGAACTAGCTCTTGTTCAGGTAAGAGATTTACGGTTAGGTTGTCACTTGTTTATTAGGATTAACTGAAGTCATATCTTTATACTTTATATAGACAATAGATAATTAGTTTATAAAATGACTGTACATTATAAAGTTAATTTGGTGTATACATAAACAATTTACCCCATTCCCACACCATTTTTTAAACCTTTTTTACTTTTGGGGATTAAGCAAATTGCCACTATTTAAATCACTACGTAAGCTTTTCTTCATACAAATGAGAAATGAGAAAGTACAGATGAGAAAAGTTCAGAGTTTTTTTTCTATAATCCTACTGTGAATATATAGACTGTAAATTAAAACTGCATTGAAAAAAATCACAGAACAAAAAGTCCTGTCACCTCCTAGCTACATCACTTCCTATGTTGGACGTGTTAGACATTTATAGCACAAATAAAATGAGAGGTTTTTTTCTCTTTGATTTCCAGCATCTTTCCTAAATTTAATATACTATGGTTCTATGAATTAGGTCCCAGTAGTAAAAGTGATGCACATCCTAGCTTGTGTTTCCCACTGTGTTTCTCTTAATAATTTCTACTGACAATGGAAGAGACAAAAGCCACTAGATTCACAGTGTAATGTAGCTAGACCTTCGGTGTACCTGTTACTCATAATATTTCTGCACCAGATGTCACATTTTTCTGAGGTTATTTACTTTCTACGTGAAGTTCTAAAAATCCAACTGGTATACAACATTGACTTCTTCCATTTCAGAACATGAAAAAGCAGTCATGTCTCTGAGTTTTCAATTTTTGATATATACATTTTATTTGTTTTCATATAGAAGCCGTTTGCTTACAATTGCTCATTGAAAAGCTATTCTATTTTCCCTCACTATATTCCCCCATTAAATTTTTTTCATACAATTTGATTCTAGTTGTCTTTCCTTTATGTTCTATAGGCAGTGTTGTAAAGAGTAACTAAATTCAAAAATAGAAGACACAGATTAGAAAGCTGTGTGACAACTGAAGAAAGACACCCACATAAAACCTGGTGCTATGGATCTCCTTTGCATACGCAATAATACACTCCTCCTGCTTTTTAGAACCTAGTATGTGCAGGGTAAGAAGAGACAAGACAAGGAAATGACAACCCAACTCTTCAGAAATCCTCTCCATTGGAAAAGAAATAAGTTTAGTTTGTGGTTGCTTCCTTTGCTTTCTATTCTTTTTAAAGGCCAACTAAGAAAAAGATGAAATATGAAAGTCTTCACACATGGCCTTCGCTTTTTGTTTTAAACACCAACTAAGAAGAAGATGAAATATGGAAGTCTTTGCACATGGCCTTTGCTTTTTGTTTTACGTTGTCTGGTTTGGATGTTGCGTTTATTTCACTTCTGGCAAACGTGGCTCACTTCCACTTAAATGCTGGCATCATCTGTGGAACAACTGCTTTTTTCAGGCAGATATTTTTACCTCACATCCCCGATTGGTCAGTGGGGTCCATTCATTCCCACAGATAGATTTTTTAATCCTAAAAGAATTAAAATATTAATTTTGAAAAAAGGTATATCGTATAAAATGAATATAAATGTAATGGAACACTAAATAACGTAACAAATATTATAATTATTTTACAGATCACTATTTTAAAGTTGCTATATTTTAAATAGCTCTACCCACTGATAACTCTCTATACAATGAGATCTTTTAAATTCCATAGATTAGGCTTAGTATCTTACCTAATGATTACCTAATGATTAATTCACTAAAATGTCTATATTTACATGAGGTGACAATTTCCGAAATGCATTATAATTTTTTTCCCAAAAAGTTATTGGATTTCGTACTCTAGTTTTCTTAGAATTACATATTTTGTGATCATACAATGTGAGGACCTTTCTAATCCATTATATTTATGCCATCAAGTATAAAGTTTGATGTTAAAGTTCTTTTTTGCTGCAAATATAACTTAATATTTTTACTTAGTAAATTAACACCCATTTTTATGGACAGCCTAATGATTGCATATTTTCTAGGCTAAGGAATATTTTACAATATTCATTTCTTGCAAATTTATTTCAGAAGCTGTGGATGAAAGTAAAAGATTACAAATTTTCCTAATGAAAGAACAAAAAGATTTTAGTACAAAACATTTTTGGTATTTCATTTAATAAGCGTATCAGTTATTAAAATGGTGATGATAATGATTTTGCTTTCAAAAACAGAATATAAACCTACAATATATATTTTAATCAAAGAAATATAAATCATAGGTTATGGAATCACTGTGGAAAACTGATGTTTATCAATGTATCATAAGTTTCACCTCTGTTTTCAGAATTTATTTTTCTATAATGAAGACATAGGTTAATTGCAACTATGTGATCAATCATAGTTGAAATGGGAGTGATGCAGGTTTCTAAATATCTAGACTCTCCAGTCGAAAAAGTGTTTTTAAACTTTGACAGAGAACTATGGCCATTGAAACTATACAAAATTGATCTATACAATAATAGTACAGAACTGATATTATTTTCAAAGTTTTCTTGTTTTTCATACATAGATATAAATCTATTTGTTTCCTTATTATTTTTTTAATACACTTGGAACCTTTATTTTTATTTCAGAATATTATGAGGGTGCAAACATTTTGGTTACGTATAATGCCTTTGCCTCACCCAAGCCAGGGCTACAAGCGTGCCCTTCCCCCATAGAGTGTGCTCCACATCCATTAGTTGTGATTTTACCCACCCCTATCCCCCAACCCTGACCAGCACCCAGCTCACCACCATGTGAGCACCTTAGTGTTGATCAGTTAGCATCAATCTGATGGTGAGTACATGTGGTGCTTGTTTTTCCATTCTTGTGATACCTCACTTTGAAGGATGGGCTCAAGCTCTATCCAGGATAATATTAAAATATATTTATTGATACATGTTAAGAAAATTAAAAAAATTATTTTCCATGTAAAAAAACTTTCCTCTCAGTGTATATTTTGCCCACTCTGAAAGCATTAGCTTAGTTTTCAGGTGCTTATCTTCCGTAGGTAAGGACCCCTGTATTCATTTAACTGCTTATATGTTTCCCTGTGGTTTTATCAACATTATCTTATTTTATTCTCACAATCAAGTTTTGGTATCTGTGGATATCACACAAAGGATTATACTGTCAAATCAGACATGGATTAATCAGAGATTTTATCCAGGTTCAAGTTTTACTAATCATTTCAAGGATGCCAGTAATCACCAGGCACAGGCGAAGCAGGGTAAGGTTCTGGAGGCTCCAACATATCTGAACAGCTTCACTCTTGCAGCATTAGGACGTGCCCCGGGCCACAATGACGTCCAGGGTCTCTGGGAGATACATGGGCCTTAGCACTTACACGGAAAGCGCTTTCTCAGTTTCGCGGTTGACATGATCTTTTGTTCATAGATTCTCAGCTTGGTTACCATAAGCAATCCTGCATGATAAAGTACAGTCACCTAAAAGCATGCCATAGGTCAGGATTCCCACTAGAAAATACCACTGGGTTCTGCCAATTGTGTTACCATGCTCACAGGACATCTAAAGAAATCAGTCACTTATTTTCTTCACAAAGATATTCCCCACCCCAAGAAGAAAGAATGGATTGCACATCTGCTGTTTAACTATTGATTTCTTATGGGTCAGAGGGGTCACTTCAGCCTCAGCTGATGAAAGATAAAACTAAGGAAGATAAAGCCTAAGACAAATTAAAGAGTTAGAATTCCTAATTAATTTTTTTAAAAAGATACAGTGCTCTGTTGATAATCCGACAAGTTTTCTGGTTACAGGTGTGGAAACTAGAAAAGTAAACACTTGTTCCTTCATGTATTTAATCAAGATGACACTGTCCCCTCATATTTCTGCTTCTTCCTTTTTCATGGATGTCACCAGCAAGGTTGGCTGTCAATAAATTTTAGTTACTAAAACAGAGAGCACAGCCTTTGCCAGGGACCAAGGTGAGTAATGTTTCCTTGGGTTTTAAAACTTCCCTGACTTTTTTCCTTGTCATTATTCCCTAAACAATACAGTATAACTATTTATATAGAATTTACCTTTTTTACATGTTATAAGTAATCTAGAGACGATTTAAAGCATACAGGAGAATGTGCATAGGTTATATGCAAATACCATGTCACTTTATATCAGGGACTTGAATATTCAAAGATTCTGGTATCCACGGGGGGGCCTGGAACCAATCCTCCATGAATATTGAGAGATGGCTGTATATATATGTATACACACATGTAAACATATATACATTTATATATATACTTTATATATGAATTAAAATGGGTTTAAAATATCTTTGCTAAGAATTTTAATATTGTATTTCTTTGGTGGTGGAATTACAGGTGAGAAAAAGTGTCTTCTGTATCCTTTCTTTATTTTTGTTTTTATTTCATCCATTGCAAATAAAAGTAAGTCACATCCTCAGACTGTGAACTATTAATTTTACACAGAGGTTCTCAGCCCTGCATTGAACATCAATGTATTTTATATGCACTTGTTTGCATCATTAGGTGACCAGATATTTTAAGATATCTAAAATAATATCTAATTGATTGACCCATTTCCCAATCCTCACTTCAGATGATTTTAATGCAAATTTGGAAACACTTTTTCACATATACCTCAGTACTTATTCATAATTTCTCTTGCCCATTTCTCTTGTGTATGGCTCAATTTTGCATATTTCAAGACTTTGCATAAATGAGAAACTCCTTATTCTTATGTAATTTGTAGTATTTGCTCAACATGACTTTTGTCAAAGAAAGTTCATTTACTTTTGTTGCTATGTAATGGGCCATTGTATGACTCTATCTCATAATCCATTCCTGTTTTCTTGCAAGTAGGCATCATGACCATTCCTTTTTATGTATTATAAAAATGTTTCTGTGAAATTTCTTGTGGACTTTTCCTATTATATAGTGCAAGATTTGCTCTAGGGCAGTGTATTTCAAATGGTGGCTCACAATTCTTTAGTGGCACAAAATTAGTTCCATGAGTTATGAATAGAATTTTTAAGACATAATTGAGTAGAATAGAAAATGACAGAGTGCCATTTACAAAGTAAGGCTACATCTTTTTCTTCATTAACTTTTTGTTATTTTTTTAATGTGTATACTTCAATCAAATGAAGTTTAATTGCTCGCATTATATGTATGAGTAGATTTTCTAGTTCAAAAGATTTGCACAAAATCTACTTTACCAGACAATGACTGTTTACTGGATATCATTATATCAATTTATATGTACACCAGAAACCCTTAATATCATAAAACTTGTTTAAATTTCTCTAACCTAATGGCTTTTAAAATACATTTATGTTTTTCCTCAGCACTTATTAATTAGGTTGAGTATCTTCTCATGTTTACTATCCATTTCTGTTTTCCATTTCATTTTCTTATAAATAAATCCCCATGCGTTTCTTTTTTTCTATTTATTTCTTTCTTTGCTCCTTCTTTTTCTCTTTCTTTTCTTTTTTCTTTTTTTTTTCCATTTTATTTATTTATTTTATTTTTTTGGAGACAGGATCTTGCTCTGTTGCCCAGGCTGATGAAGTACAGTGTTGTCATCATAGCTCACAGCAACCTCAAACTCCTGGGCTCAAGCGATCCTCCTGCCTCAGCCTTGCCAGTAGCACCCACCATGCCTGGCTAATTGTTCTAATTTTTTGCAGAAACAGGGTCTTGGTATGTTGTTCAGATTGGTCTTGAACTCCTGGCCTCAAGTGATCCTCCCATCTTGGCCTCCCAAAGTGCTAGAATTACAGGAATGAGCCACCACTCCCAGCCTCCATCCCTTTCATGCTATCGTTTCCTGGGCTTTCTATTTCTCAATGATCCATGGAATTAAAAAATGTAGATGCTCTTGACATTCATTGTTTATCAGTTATTTGTGTTCCCAATACCTCCTCAGAGTTGTTGGCTTGTGTTTTCCCTGCATATGTGGTACTTCTGGATGCAATATTGAACTTTAATATAAGTTTTATTTTTCCAACTGTGATTTATTCTGAATCAGTGGATTTATGTCTTTCATCACTTCTTTTAAAATTGCCCATCCTCATACCTCCTTTTTGTTTTTTTCTCCTTACACCTAGATTGCCCTCCTATCTCGTAGCCTCTCTTTTATGTATTCTACCTCTTCACTTCTCAACACTTTTAAGAATCATTTCTTCATATTTCTATTTCATTTATTTAGTCTCTTTTCATGTTTTATATCAGCTATTTAATCATTGTGTTATTCATTATTACATATTTCTGTCATCTTTATGATATATTTCACATACTCTTACTTTTGATACCTTCTTTTATTCCATTATGTATATTACTTTTGATACCTTCTTTTATTCCATTATGTATATTGATCTAACTTATTCTATGATTTGTATCTGAGAATGTTGATATCTGTGACATTTTTCCAGTCTCAATATCTTTTGCCCCTTACACTCACCCTCTGTCCTGCATCGTACTTTCTTTCCTGAAGGTTTGTGATTATTTTTATTGTTAATCATAATCAAAGAAGTTTATCTATGGAAAATCTATGAGGCCCAACTGAAGTTTCTGTGTCTCAGAGAGAATTTGTTTTTATTTCTTCCCCTGGCCTGGACACTCTAGAAACCAGGAACACTTATACACATTTTTAAATTGTGTATTTTGGGGCCACTCCATCAAGACTGAAGGTGAAAACAAGCTCTTTTTCTTCTGTCTGTATGTAGTATAACATTTGTTGTTTTCTTAATGCATTAAATGTAAAGGACGATGAAGTCCATTGGGACTGGGCTCTCTTACCACGCCGGACAGAGCCTGGACTCTGTGCACCAGCTCCTACTTTCCACAAGGCCATCAGAATAAAAAGTCAGGTTCATTGGGATTAACAGAGGCCTCTGGGCTGCCTTCACTCATTGGATCACTCACTTTTCTGGATTATTGTTCTCACCACATATTTTGATGCATTCTGAAGATTTTTTTTTTCACTGTCTTGCCAGCTCAGTGAGTGTGTGTATATAAATGTATTTTTATGTGTTTCAAAATGAATGGTTTGCTACTCTGCCATCCTGTTGTAAAAACTGTCCATACTCTTCTGAAATTGATTTTCTTCTCATATATGGCACATGCTAAATGCAGAGAAAATTGTATTGAGATATCACATATTTTTCAGAAAATATATTGATATTTTATCTCATTATTACAAAAATAACCAAAAGGAAACAATCACTCATGGAAGAGAAAGTGCTTCAAGTCTTGAAGGAGAGAGAGAGAAACATACTATTACTGGCTTAATAGTATATTAGCTTAAATAGCATAAATTGACAACATGAGGGCAAATTACATATCACTTAATTAATTTTATAGTCTACTGATATGCATGTGGCAATACACAAACACATATTTAAACATTATTTATTAAAGGAAAGAGAATATATTTACAGAGCATTAAAACATACACACACACATACACACGTTTCAAAAGCTGAAATAATTTCACAAAATCACATAAAAATTTCGCTGCTGGCAAATTTACCTCAGCTTTATTTACTCAGTGTAAATTTACACCCAGGGCCACAGCCACTGGCATATCTAAAGTGCTCTATATGCTACTTATTACAGTTTAGAATTGAATTTTGCCATATTGTCAGAGCTAATAAAACCTCAAAATCCAGGCCTTTCTCTCCCATGACAAGGACCACAGGCTCATACCCCAGAGTGGTTTTCTTCCCTCACTCTGACGGCTTCTAGAAAAATAAAGAGCCTCCGTGCTATTCACTGTAATTTATTTTCAGAAATTTTATTTTCTTTTAAAGATGATTCCCTTTCTCCATCCTTCACAGATGATACAGGGACCTAACATACCATGCCTTTGTTGCTGTGGAGTATACAACATATTACTCTATTCCACCAGTTCCCATTATTATCCCAGTGAAACCTGGAGCTTAAGTGAAATGGGCACAAAAAGATGCCATGTGAAAACATGTAATATTTATATGAAAGTTTCTCAAGACTCAGTTATCAAAACTCTCCAATGTGGTCACTAACTTCGAGTTCAATGCATAAAATTAGAATTAATCAGTTAAATGAAATTCATAATCAGTGACATTTGTGGGACATTTTGTGGTTTCATGCTTTTCAGTGGAAGTGGCATCTGTGCTCTGAAAGAATCCGGTACGTAACCAGAGCCTGGGCACGTACAGCTGCTAAAAGAAGGCGAGGTGGTTGAATAATACAACATCTGCGTCCTCCATCTCCACTTCCAAGATAGAACTGAACTCGGTCATGTGGACCAGATCAGGTTTTTCCTGAATCTTCTATGAAGCAGACCTTGCCATGTTAGCTTCTGGGTCTTTGCAGACAGGGCTGAGGCACTAGACAAGAAATTAAGTGACTATTTATCTTCCTATATTCAGTTCACTCTTTGTGCGTAGTTTTGATCATCTACACCTGTCAGCACTCTTAGTGAATACAGGTGCTGAAGACATTGAAGTCCTTCACACGCTGTATCTGAGCGAGGAAGAGGGGAGGCACTTGCTGGGAGGAGCAGTCTGCAGCCTCGGCTCTGACCTGCACGTGTATTGTGAGAAAGGTAGGCACAGCGAACCCCGACCTTGCTCCGTGCACACGTTTCTTTCCTGGCAACCTATAATTCAGATGAACTTGACCAAGTTTCTCAACCCTGTCAGGTGCGAGCACATGTTATTTGGAGTCACTATGTGTTTTATTTTCCAAAATGATGTTTAACACCACCAAGTTAAAAACAAAGTGTGAGAGGGCAAAAGCGATGAATGACATGTGAAAACAAAGGAGCACAACTTAGATACACATGGAAAGAAAGATAATGGATAAGAATTTAAAGGGGGGGGGAAGAAGGGAGTTACGTGGCACATATATGTGTCAAAATATTCAATAATGAGAATAATTCTGAAGAACAAAGGGTGGAGTCATAGCAAGTTATTCTTTACTTTTCTGCCTTTTCCATCTCCCAACATCTAATCCATTTTCTACAGACAAGCCAGAGAAGTCTTTAAATATAAACAAGACTTGTCCACTTCCCTGCTTAGGAGCTTTCATTTGTACCCCCCGTACTTAGTGAAACACCTGGAGTCCTCGCCGGGACCTCCCTGTCTCTGTCCAACACTCTAGGGTCACTCTGCCAAGTCCCCTTCCTCCAGGGCTTTCTACCAAATCGCCTGCCATAAATGTTTTTCTCATGGCTCTTTGCACAGCTGTCCCATTCTACTCTTGACATTGAAGAAACCATCTCTGCCATCCTACCTAAAGCAGGTGATCTCCTCACGCAGTGTATTCCCTTCACAACACGTATTGCAATCTGCACTTATTCTCCTATCATTTGTCTGCACGTTTTCTGCCTGTCCCGTGAGAACGTAAGTTCTATGAGGTTCACTGAATGCCTACTGTGTGACACATTATGCTTAGAGCTAGGGATAGAAAAGATGAATAACACGTCCCCAGATGTTTGCCTTATGATGTGCACCTCCTGGGAAAAAGACAGAAATGCTTAAGAGAAAAAGAAAAATGCTGAAATTGTAAAACCGGCAACTAGCCAATATTGTCACAGGGCATCTAACCATTTTTGTTTGTTTGCATTTCTTCCTGTTTTAGTTATAGTTGTAGCTACTTAACTTTTGATTTATTTTTTAAACTTTCTTTAATAAGAAAATAGCCTTTATCTCCTGTGACTCTTTGACATTTTGATTTTATAAATATACATTGTTCAGGGATAAAAATGGTTCTAATCTCTAATGATTAAAATAAATAGTAGATATTAGGACAGCTTTGAAATATTCTGAAATTCTATTTGAGCTACATGCTTTGCTTTGACATTGCTCAGCTTGCTACTACAATTTTTTAAGCTGTGTAGATATATCATAACCTCTTTCTATTATTAGGTTAATGCAATAAAACCATCTGCAAATTTGCTTGCTTTTCCCTAATAAGCTCTTTATAAGTATAATGCTACACTTATTAATATACCTTCATTGTCAACACAATGTCCAGTCACCTGTGATTGCCTCAAGATTTATACTCAATATTTTTAGATTTTGACTACAATGCAAAGAAAAAGTTTTATAAACATATCCCTCCAAAAATAAAATAATGTCTTTAAATCTGGAAGTAAACTTTGACCCAGAAATCACAAACCAGACTCAGAAGCCACTAAATTTGAGTTATTCTTTGTTAGCAGTGTTCCTTCCATTCTGTTTATGTTTATATTTTATGAGCTCGTTCCCAAAATCTAACAACAAATATCACTTTATGTATGTCACGCCATTATTTTAATTTCTTTAAGAATAGAAAGTCTCAAGAGAAAAGGAAATTTTATGTCTATTATATATACAAATAAAATACTAACATCAGTATCTACATACTTTATAGAACTTGCGTGAACATGAATAGATAGATCAATAGACGTTGATTTTCAACTTTGATTTTATTTCCAACTTGGGAGCATGTATATTTCACAATACTCTTCATTGTATTGCTGCTTCCCTTTCTGGTTTCATCTAACAGCTATTAATCTTCTCTTACACCTTAAAAACTTTGAGGAAAAAATAAGAATTCTAAACAGGTCACAATATCCCCACAAGTAGCTGTTATTGGAAATACAAATGCTTGAGTGCATACCCAAGAGTCATCTTTAATGCAAATTCTTAGCCAATTATATTACCAACATCTGTTTCAATGATGCTTTTTGATATAAATTTTTGAATCTAAATATCAACATGCTAAGTGTCTGGAGAGGTGGTTGTAAAGGGGAAATTTTATGTTCTTTAAACATTCTATTCAAATAAACACTTAGGAGTTCAGCTACTTATTGAAGTTTCACGGTCTGAATAATAGAGCTCATTCCAGCCATCTTCTCAGGAGGGATTTATCTGGGTACTACTTTTGATTCAGCAAACATTGTCCTGCCACTAATATTTTCTGTATTATTTTTGTACTTCTCATTTAAAAATAACTTAGAATGGGCTTTTGGTAAAAGAAACAATATTATTAGGGAATGGATAGCTAGGGACTTAACTGATGTTATTATTTATCAATTAGTTTCAGCATAAGACAAATTATTAGGTAGATGTGAGATTATATTTTTCTGAATACCCTTGTACAATGCAAAACTAAATTCCTTTTGGGTGTTAAAGGATTTATAACTTAGATCTTAGTGAAGAGATGGATAAAGGATAGTTAGAAACCTATATGATGACTCATATTCCTTCTCACACCCAGGGAAAACTTAAATATAAGTCTCCTACTGTCTAAGAAAGATTAGAAATGTATTTTCTGATTTATATTGAATCAATAGATATATTTAAAAGAAGCTCAAGGTCACAAGCTTTTGACCAAGTCATAGGATTATAGAATAATAGAACTTTCTCTGAAAATACCGTTAGAACTCATCCTATCCAACACTCTCATTTTATTGTGCTGGATTCAGAGACTCATACCAAGTATTTAGCAGGAGATCAACTAAATAAACCTAAAATTATTGTTATTCAAGTCTTTTAGATTTTGAGGCTCTGAAATATATCACTAATTCTCCATATTGTTTAGCACAAATGTCTTAAGGGAAGCAGGCATTTACTATTTTTGTTAAATAAATTTATTATAATTTACACACACTGTTGGCATCTGAATATTTTCCTTAAAATGTACAAATGTACAATTAAGGGTGAAAGCAAGATGGCTGACTAAAGAGCTCGTTTACTGGACCCTCCCGGAGGGAAGGAAGGATTTGAGAGGGAGGAGGGGGAGTAAGGACACAGCTCAGGTACAGGTCAGAGGAATAAGTACTGGAACCTGCCAGCGACCTCACGGAGGAAAACTGTGAAGCAGAGAAGGAAGAAGGAAAAGGAAAAAAGATGGTATCAGTGAGGATCAAACCCAGAGAGGCCCGGAGCCAAGTGAAGGGCTAAGGGGGCTCCCTTTCTCCTTCCCACACTCCTTTGGTGATCAGCTACCGAGTTACTTGAAAGCTTTTCCACCTCCATGAGCCCAAGCCCCTCAGCAACCACAGAACTGTGGGTAGTAGGTGGGAAATAACCTCTGAGCCCCACCACGCCTTCCAGGCTTGCACAACCTAAGGATGCTCAGCTTCTCCACCCACCTCTGCTGTGCTGGAGAACCAGCAACCCCTGGGAGCTACAGGGCCCCTCCCAAAGCCTGGGGCCTTCCACTGCTCCTCCTGAGGGACTGTAAGTTATTCCAGGCACAAAGAACATCTCTGCAGTTGGTTATTGCCTGTGAGCATCAACACCTGACAGGGATTACAACTCTGTAGTTCATTACAGCTTCTACCAACACAATCAAACAGGGTGTGGCTGACTCTTACTCACAAACATCAGCCGCCATCTTGGAGATTAACTTGGGATCCCAATACGATTCACACCCCTGGGAAGAGGTGAAGACGCCAGGAGAGAAGCAAACTGAGGGGACACTGCATTTTAGGAGAGAAACAAAAGTTACAGGAAGCTCGATCTGTGAAAGGTCTTCCTCTTCCACTGCAGACCTCTGAGCTGCTGGGGAAGCTTCTCAGCAGAGACCTGGTGCTGCCAACCCCAAGTTTCTGCAGCCCCCACCACCCTGAGAGCTCTGCTGCACAGAGCCAGGTCAGCTGAGGACCCTCCTTACAACAGTAGCTGTTGTGTCACCCCCGCCGACTGGGGAGGGAACAGACACTCCCACACGTTGTGCCATGTGACAGAGGCTAAGCACGCTTCCTTCCCGGTGTGGGAGCAGACCAGAGCAGGAGCCCCACAGACTACAGGCCCCACCTGGGAAGGCTATTTTTAAATTTCAAAGTATGAGGTGAGAGGATTCTGAGATATTTCACATTTAACATTGCCTTGGGCTGGAGATTGAGGCATGACTAAGCAGGCAGTGGAAAAGACCCATAATGTGACCTTTACTAGTTATTGAAAAGGACTGTGCAAGTTTCAAAAACTTTTTAAAAAAAATAGAGAAAAACCCAACTTTTACTCAACATCTTTGATGCATTTTGAAGCTTACATGTAAAAAGCAGCCTTTGTTCTGGAGGTGATAACTAGGTTTGTAGACACATAGCACAAGGCAGAACAGTCAGAAAAATACACGTTTCTGCAAGGAAACCCATCAGAGTTATCCACAAAAATGAATCTATTTTACAGATTCAGAGACAGATTGTTTACTATTTACTGAGCCTTTTTATTATTAAAAAATATTCAATATTATTCTGTTTATTCATCAGGAAATAACTAAAAAAAAAAAAACCCACTAAAGTTGATACCTTTCTTACTAGTCATTGGACACAAGCAGAAATCCATTTATTTTCCTACTTTCCATGTGCCTATACATCCATGCTTTATTTAACCAATTTTCTGGAAAACTTTTTGATCAGAAGTTATGACACTGTTTCTCCTGGAAGCTGACTCTGTAATTTCTAATTTATTTGTTTGGTGATAGCTGAATAAAGCAATGGAAGAGACTAAGAGAACCAAGATTCTTTGATCTTCCAGAAATCTCCAACTTCCATAAAAAGGGCCTAGTTACATAAGGGAAAGAGTGATGGTTGTGTACACATATATACACACACACACAAAGCAAACTCCTGTGATTACATACTCTTTTTTGGTCAAAGCTATATGATTTTCCAGAAATCAATACTTTATAGAATCAATAGTCCTTCTTGATACCTTTTTATCTACTAATTAAGAGTTGTTAATGAATACACAGCTGTATTGTATAGACTTGCTAAATTGGAGCAATAGGTAAGCAAGAAATTTCTGAGACTTAATCCTAAAACGTTGTGAAAATAGCTGTAGTTATTCTTGTAAAAAGTTTAATGTCATTTTATTGCACTCATTTTAAACAGTGAATTGCTTTCCCTAAAGCTGAATTCTTACACCAGAAATTAAGTTAAATTTTAATAATTTGGCAAGTGCTCTTTGAGGTAATATTCCCTAGTGTCCTTTCAGGTGTGACTCTGAAGTATTACATAATGGAGAAAAGGGAATTCACCCACCCAGCAGTATCTGAAGTAGTGGAAATTGTCTCTCCACAGCTAAGAACATGAGTCCAGAAGATATTCTTACTGGGTACTTGTATTGTGTGATCTTGCAGGCTCAGCTGGAAGGTTGCTTCTGGCATCGCTAGAGATTTGACTTAACGATGTGGTGTTAGCCCTCAACTAACACCTACTCTATGGCGCTATTACAGAGACATCTATTATTCTCCTCAGCAGTGTTAGCACATTAGAAGCTCACTATATATTTTGTCTTCATCGTTGGAATATGCTTTCTTCTCAAGTGCAAACATGAAGAAACACAAGATCACTGAAAATGGCTTCTAAAAATCAATCAATTACATATATGTCCTGCTTTGACATATTTCTGTTTTTCATTACTATGAAAGGTTTTAAATATTTTCTGTCATCCTAATATAATTGTTCTTGATTTCCAACAAGTCCAGATCATAACAGTCCTTTTATGGTAAGGATGACATTGTTAACTTGCAGGCATAAGTGAATGTTTCACATAGTGAGTTATTACTATACCTGACAATCATTTCTTGAGACTAACATTATACTAAAACACTATAGATTTCTTTATTTGGCAGAAAAGGAAATGATCCATATCTTACAAAAGTGTTCTTGGCCTCATTTGTGTCAAGTTTATACAAATTTTGCATTTTTCTAATTACAACAACCTGAGGGGAAAAACAGATCAATAGTTGAGGCAGAAAAAAAGCAAAAATGTAGCTTCTAGGACATCTCCAATTAAGTCAATGAGCCGGTGCTTTCTATTTTGAACAGATGTTGCATACCTTTCCCAAGTACTGAACAGGTTTTTGTACCCACTTGGTCTATTTATATTGTATTTGGCTTGTCTTCAAACTTCTATTAAATGATAGTTTTTGAATGAAAAGGAACATTTGATTATCACAACACTGTGAGCTACATTACTATGTACACTGCTTTGTTCTTCAAAAAGCAAGCTCTTTTCCAATGTAGGGAACTGGAATTTGAACCTAGAGATCATAAATAATTTTTTGTCTATTCTGTGCAATAATGTTAATAGAACAATTTCAGAAGATTAGTTGTGGCAAATCCTACTGTTATATTATTACTAGGGTTTGATTTACTTTGTGACACGAAACCTACTTTTGGCATGAAGGTTAACATTTTTTTGCTCCTGACTAGGTGTTGGTTAAAAAAAAAAAAAAAATCATTCTTTACCTGCCAAAACAATAAAACAGCAAAATTGTTAGTCACAAAATTTATTTACACACCTGCCCAGGAATTCTTAAGCTAGTGGTACCATAAGGCTTTTAGAGGCACACTTATTCAGTATTGTACTTATGTTTGCTCTCCTGAAAATTGATTCATAAGATAAAAGTATATTCAAAAATAATCAGCATGTTTCATCAGCCAACATTGTCAATGTAGATTTACTAGTTTAATTCTAGTAATGTTGAAGAGTTAGTTTATCAGGCTACTAATACTCTGTTGTGCACTAGTCCTCTGGTTGACTGTGTCATCACTTCCCTCTAGCATTGCCAGTATATGACTTGGCTGCATTGCCAGACAGGGCCAACTCTAGATCCCTACTTAAGGGTGTAAGTTGAGAGAATATCACATGTAAAGCTCAGTGAAAATCAGTGATGAATGGGTAAAAACCTATTTAGTGGGTACCATGAACACTATTTGGTGCCGGGCACAGCTATAGCCAGGACTCAAGCATTACTCAAGCATCACAATCCATGCAACCTAGAATATTTATACCCCCTTAATATTTTGAAATTTAAAAACTATACAACCAAAATGAATAAAAAAAATTTTTCCCACTCGACTTATGCATTTTCCACCTTCATCACTCAAGAACATATTTATCGCTCATAGACATATCTTCTTAATAATTTAATACAGAATATTTAGAGGTAATCTTGCTAAAATGAAGATTCTAATTCATAGGTTTATGAAGAAACTGAGATTCTGAATTTCTAGCAAACTTACAGGTGATGCTGCTGCCTCAGGTCTGTTGATCACATTTTGTGAAGCAAGGATCTAATATACCTGGGAAAAGTATTGAATATGGACAGTGGAAATTTTCTTACAAATTCCATATCTCTGGTCATCTAATTGTATGATTAGATATAGTTGATTCACCTACTTTGGTCATCTGTGCTATTATGAATAAAATTATGGAACTGGGACAAGTCACCAAGGTTTCTGGAAATTATAAACTTAGATGTATATATCATTCTACTTCATTCTCTCAACCTCCTATTGTTTACTCATTTTTAAAGTAACATACACTAAGGTAACATCCCTATGAATTTGTGCCAAGAACTCTGGAAGGACTTTCTCTCTATAAAGTCCTCTGCCCATTCCTTGAAGAGCCATGCAGTGCCCCTGCTGTCTAGACAAGACACCTCAGCCTCCAGCTGCTTCCAACCTGGCTTCAAATGACTGTAGTCTCAGAGAGGCACGCGGCAGGCCCACTGGCTTCCAGCTTCCCTGTGCAGCTGTTCACAGTTGATAATGAACACAGTCGATAATCTTTTATTTTTTACAACACCCAGTTTCTACCAAGTGCAAT
Source organism: Lemur catta (assembly GCF_020740605.2). NCBI lineage: Eukaryota > Metazoa > Chordata > Mammalia > Primates > Lemuridae > Lemur > Lemur catta. The sequence goes on from NC_059132.1 coordinate 110,192,435, forward strand.
TCACGTTTTGGCTGATGACTGTGGGGAAAAGGGCATGTGCCATGTTCTGTACTGTAACTTCATTGGCCAAGGTTCAAAACTGTTGTAGTAACCTTGACAAAACAGTAGTGACTTGAAAGAATTGGGCATAAATGCCATCAAAGGTACTCTATTAGTATTTATATATACTATTTATATTATCAGCAAGCAGAAAACTTTTACACCTACAGCCATATTTTTCCAAAATATTTTTTTAAAGTCACCCACACAAAATCATCTTTAACTCTATTGAAGTGTCACCTATGAACTATTTCCATGTTGTGTTCTTTTCCAACAATTTTATTAAGTGAAAAACAAGACACCATAATGTTATTATGAGCATTTCTATGAGCTATCATTTTTGATTAAATAATGGTAAAGCTGATAATTTTTAGAATAACAATGTAATTAGACTTTTCTAAAACCAAGCTTTTTGGGAACAGTTTTCATTAACTATCAATGTACACATGTGAATTGAGTATTTTGGTTTTATTCGCTGAGCAGTTTTTCAGCTTCATTCTTAATATTTATTCTTATAATGCATCAAATAGACTGCAGTGAGAGTATGTTGAACATAGTTGGAAGGTAGCCAGGAATGGATAAAGCACAAGTCTCATCCTCCCAACTTTCTAACATTTTATAACATCAAGTTGAGATTCAAATCTGAGTAACCTCAAAAAAAAAAATCTGAATTTCTCTGACAATTTTTTTTCAATTAGGCAGTGATGGATGTAATCCTTAATCCTAATACTAATCTGTACAATTAGGATCTCAGTCATTAACAGTTGGAAGTTCAAAATTATTTTTTAAATCAGCATTACAATCCCAGTGTATAGATAGGAAGGTAATTAGCATGTTAAATCTATAACTTCACCTGTAAATTCAAAATTTCAGTAAATCTAGAGTGGGACTGTTGACAAGGATGTCCTAGAATACCTTCCTGCACACATGCAATCAAGAATTCTCAATAAAATTCTCCTGAGAAGACTTATATTAACAGCGAAAGCTGGCAGGATATCCAGCCACTGTTAATGGCAAGGTGTAGTTGCATTATCACCTGCAGGCAGAACTGAAGAAATTCGTTGTGAATACAGTCTACTAGGAATTCAGACAAAATGGCATTGCTAAACCATTCTAGGAAGGAATAGAAACTAGCAGACTACTCTGCTATGCACTTCTCAAGAAACTCTCACTAAAGACATGAGAAAACATCACCATCCAAGTTGGATGCCTTTTATTTCCTTCTCTTACCTAATTGCTATAACCAGGACTTCTAATACTATGTTGACTAGAAGTGGTGAAAGTGTGCATACCTGCCTTGTTCATGATCTTAAAGAAAAAGCTTCAGGTTTTGCCCATCTAGCATGATAGGAGCTATGGGTTTGTTATATATGGATTTTATTGTGTTGAGATAAATACCTTCTATACCTAGTGTGTTGAGAGATTTTATCATGAAAGGATGTTGAATTTTATCAAAAGCTTCTTCTGTGTCTATTGAAATGATCATATGGAATTTATCCATTTCTTCCATATTATCAAATTATGCTTTTCCAGAACTCAGAGTCCAAAAATCAGAGGGCAGATACATATATAATTATATTACAATGTGATATGTGGCCTAAAATTTCTACATCATCTGATCCCCTTTTATCTAAATAATCCAAACAGTCGCCACACTGGGGCCTCATTGCTCTTTGCTGATGTGCCAAGCACACTCTCACCTCAGAGTTTTTGCATTCGCCATGTAGCTAGCTCCCTCACCTCCTAAAGTTTGTGCAAAGTGTCACCTTTTCAGCAAATCTTTCATGGTCCATCCTATAGAAAACTTTACTTGGTCCTCTCTGGCCCTTTGGACATCTTCCCTGATTTATTATTTTTTTTCTTCATAGCACTCATCATCATTGGAGGTATGATATTTTTAATGCATTAATGTGTTTGTTTCCTGTATCCCCAGAGGCAAGGGCAGGGACCATTTTTCCTCTTTTGTCCACGGCTACATCCCAAGCATCTATAATCGTATATGGCATAAATATATTCAATAAGTAAGAGTTATTTCAACCAACACTTTCTTTGTATCTACTTCTATAAAATCCTAGTTAAATGAACTTCATGTATTGAATAGATTCACTTTACCTTATAGCAACAGCCTGTTTCTGGGATTGAGTAAATTCAAAAAGCATCACTTAAATGAATCTGAAGCTAATTCTAAAATTATTATTATTTGTAAAACCTTGATAAAAACAAAAATAAGAACAACTTAAAGAAAACAGGAGATCTAATAATGTTCCGGTAACTAAAGGAAGAAGAGTTGCAAATTGCTAGTGAGTAATAACTTCTACTCAGTCTTAAAAAATGTCAGGGTCAACAGAAACACAGCTCAGTGGTTATGGTATTAAAGTGGAGCTCAGGCTTTTCTTATAGTCAGCAACACAGTAACAAGAGTATTTTACTGACATTGTGCCATAGTACATTCTTCAGAACTGCAAGTCAACCCTTTCTCTAAGCAGTAGCCAAGAAAATTAATTATTTTAAAGCACTGTCCAGGAATCAACACAATACAAAACAAAATTGCTTCAAAGACTGTTTCCACCATCTATATTTTGAATTTGGTGTCTCTCCTTATTTATATATTAATTGACTTATATTCTCTCTGCTTTCCTTCATATCTTCTTTCTATAAAAATTTTGTTTATATCTATCTGTGTAATTTCTTTATGCTACTAGGTCTTAGATATTTTTAAACAAGTCTTAAAATTTGAATGAGGATGTAAGTAATTTGAGGTTTTAAAATAAGTAAGTAAATATTAAGTGCCTTGAGAAGATAAACAATAATTTTTAAAAATTGAATATGGTTTCCATAGGTCTTATCTAAGATCATTCATCTTGTTAAATGTAATACAAGGTATAACATTTAATAGCTAGCATTTAGAAAGAGGTCTACATTAACTAGTTAGGTACAATGTAATCAGCAGCTAATAAAAATAAATTTCAAATGAGGAAAATAAATAGAAAAGTTACACAAATAATGTTCAATAGACTGAACTCTGAATTCCTTTGGCCTCCTCAGATTATTCTGGAGTGGTCTAAGGAAAGAGAATTCAGAGGCAGAGATCAGAATTAACAATTGAACATATAACTCAACTAATGTATCAGTCTAAAAGGAACAATAAAGAAAAAACACGATTAAGAAATAATGTGTCACTGTTTCATGAATCCCTTAGCCAACACATTTTGTGATAAACATTTTTATTAGCCTCTGAAGCCTACACTACTAAAAAGTAAAATACATTGGATCAAGTTCTAGTAGCAAAGATTCACTTTCTGGAGATTATTACACATGATGAATTCTTTTTTGTATATGTATAAACATATACAAAAATTATGAAAAATTACTAGCAATTAGAATGAGTCAATGGTGAAATATTAGTTTATCTAAAAGTTAGCTATAATTGAATTTAAAGTGGATATTATTATTATTACACATGGTAGCACTAAAAGAAGAGCAGCAAATTAACCTAACTACCTTTTATTTAGGAATAGGAATTTCTTAAACTAGCCATTAAGAGAGTTACTGGTCTAGCCCCATGAGCAGGTACAAGAGAAAACCAGTGTGGATAAATATACCACACATAATTACTTTTCACATAAAACACAAATGCATACACACATACACACACACACACACACACACACAGTGAAACTATAATTTCAATCATTGCCAAATAAATGGCAGTGATAGTAAATGTTACAGCATTAAAAGTAAGAAAACTTTAGAAAACAAAAAATTACACAGAATTTTAATCCAGCTTTTCTTGTGAAGGAAAATAATCAAAACATAGCCTACTTTTTTTTTTTTTTTTTTTTCATTTTACTTCTCTCTTGTGTTTTCTAGGCATATATAAGGTTTGGAAACTCTGTGGAGGTTTATATTTAAAGATAACCTAGCAATTTTCTTTCTTTTTTTTTCTTTTTTTGGTTAGTGAAGGATTATACTAGGTGGATTAGTAAAAGCAGTTAAGGTATCCAACAAAAACAGAGTGACAAGTGGCATTTTAAAGCTCCTGTGAAAATGAAAGCACCTATAAATTTAAGAAAATTAGAAATTTAAGGAATAATTAGCAATAAAAATCATTTTCAGAATAACTAACAATCAGCTGATGAATTTCATAGCTTAAAATTGTTTGAGGTGAAAATTGTTGCAGCTTTTCCCTAGAATGTAACTGAAAATACAATAATTTTTGATACATGTATCGTTAACCACGGTAATGATTATGTCACCTCCATCATAAACTTTTGCACTCTACATAGACTGTGTGTGTGTTTGTGATTGTGTGCTAATAATGTACACTGTGTATAGACAGGTACAAGGGTGGATAGAGGGTTAGAAAAGACAGATATGTGCATGTGCATAAATTGATTAATAATCTTTGTATATTTTATCCTAAAAGAAAAACAAAATCTGGTAAATGACTAAGTATTTATTTTGATAATCTCGTATTGATAAAATCATAGTAATATTTTTCTGCTCCAAATGAGATATTGTCTTTGGTTACTGGTTTATAATTTATTAAATTCAACCTATTGTCAATTTGTATATAAAAAAGACATAGAAAAAATGACATGAAATTAAAAACATGACCCATCCCTTTTCTCACCTTGGTAATTTATTATTAATATTTCTAATTGCTATATAATATTAAAAGGGTACGTGCCAATCATGACATTTATACATTTGACACAGATTAAAATGCACAATACTTTAAATTATTGTATAGGACATATTCTACAATGGACATATAATTGAAAAAGTTGCATTCCCACCAACTGTGTGCAGGGGTTCTAATTTCTCCTGGAGACAGATTTTGATAACACTGCTTCAGCATCTGATATCAGTTAGTGTCTAAAGAATCATCACAGTTCTTTAGCATTATGAAGTAATTTTTTTCCTTAAGCCAATTTGAGTTGAATTGTCAAACACAACAGAACACATCATAGTACTGTATTTCTTGATTACAAATTTGATTCATTTTTATTCTATCCCATGTACGTTTTGTGTTATCCCAAGGTCCAAACTTAGAGCCCATAATATCGGCATTTAAAGAAACTAGATTGTTGTCTGAGAATTGCTGTATGATATAAGCATAACAAAATAAAAGGACCGATGGATCTCAGGTCATGAGGACTTTACTGTAACTTGATAGAGATTTGAACACATGTTAAGAAATAATACATCATCAGAAATTGTTTGGATGCCTATGGTGACACAGAAAAAAGGTATTACGAAGGCAAACATTGGCAGGACTTGGGCAAACATTCTCTGGGAAAAGGAACACTGGTGCAAAGTGTCAACTGTGCTGTCAGGTGGTAGGTGTGTCTCTGCTATGAGCATGGGTATAGTAGACTGCCTGGATATAATGTCATCATATACTGGAACCATGTAAGAAATTCCATTTGTTTTGATTGTTTCTATATCTAAGCATATAAGAAAACTTCTTATTATAAATTGCTCATAAATTCAATGACTAAATAAAGCAAATTAGTGAATCTAGAAATATGAAAACCCCACGAAAAAATTCCAAGATTCCAAGGCCTTTCATTAATCTTAAAATGAAGAAAACATGAGTCTGCTCCGGATGGGAAGTTAACCGGTGGCCGTGGTGGGAAGGATGAACGGTAATATCGTAGAATAGAAATGCAGTAGCTGTCTTATAATCTCCAAACCTAATTTTGCTTGTGTGTATCCTTATTAGATCCACATGAAATATTAACACTCCTCAAGCTGATAAATGGCTCTCAGCAAATACAGAACTCACCTAATTTACATAGTTTCATCGATATGAGTGTTTCCATTAAAAGGCTTCTTATGGAGTCTTAACTATATCTAAAACTTCTGTTAAAATCCTTGGCAAATTAACAGAATGTTTGAGTCAGGAGGGAGCTACCCTCAAAGTTTACCTTTCTTGGCTTTTTTTGGTAGCTTCTGGAACCCCCATTCTGGTGGGTGGGAGAGGGTTAACATACCTTGACTAAGGGGACACATAAATGCCCACTATTCTAGTAGCTATAGAATTTACCATTAGGTTATTCACATATTCTCTCTTAGGAAATTGCTTCTTAGGATGGAAATGTGACAGACTGATCCTGGGAGAGTTGGGCCACAAATGCAAGTTAGAAAAATGTATGTACCCTGAGGGTCTTGATGAAGTATATGGGGTAGAAATTCCATTGTTCTTCTTTCTCTCACCTCCTACATTAATCATCTATCTTCCTCCTCAGTACTGGTACTGACGTCTCTAAACCTTCCCTGGGTGAGTGGTGTAGAAAGGTGATTTTCTTCCATTCTTTCATCCAAGCTTAGGCCAAGGGTCTTTCGGAGAGTCTGAAAGGGCTAAGACATAGTGGGAACATGTAACAGCCCCTGGGTCAGTAGGAAAGTGCCATCACACGAAGAAAATGAGAAACGGACTTGTAAACACAGAACATTATAATTCCCTGTACTTGAAGAGAAAAATGAAGCTAAGTTTTCCCCTAATGTTCAAGTAAGAAATTTGGAAATAAAAATGCATTCAAAGTACATAGGCAAAAGCATTGAATAGATTAACTTACATAAAACTTTGACTTGGGGTATAAGTTCTGGGTCTAAAATATTAAAGGGAGCCAGCAGTACAAAACAAACCAGACATGCAATAACATAAAAGTCAGAGTACATGTCAAAGTTTGTCTTAAAGCACCTATACTCTTGATACTTTCATCATTCAAGGAATATGATTGATTCCAATAATTTCCAACAGCTTAGATGAAAGAACATATACAAGACTTTGAAGTTACTGTTTTGCACAAATGGCATTTTCAAAATAAAGCTATGAGATTCTCTTCTCTATGTCATAAGCAATATTGTGATTATAACAGAAAAATGTGGCAGCTTCTATATAAAGTGAAAGAAATAAAAAAATCTGAAAATTGTTTGTTTTATTTCAGTATCTCCATTACTAAACCTTTCCAAGGTATTTTATATCCTAAACTAAGTTTTTAGCTAATCTATAATCAATAATTAATTCTTATTTAAAAAGAACAAAACGATCTCAAATATAAAATATAAATAAGAAATTCTTATGAGATTGCTTGTTAATGCCTGTCTGTATGTTTCTTTGTCTAGCTTATTTATTTTTAAGACATTCTTATAATTTAAAAAGATGGAATTTTCATATCTTTTACATATTTATTTCTTCCTATAGTTCATTATTTTATTCATCAGTTGCAATATATGCATCTGGTTTCATTTTATGTACCTTAAAATACCTTATAACAATAGCAAGAGAAATAAACCAGAATTGAGTACTTTTAACCACTTTAATCACTCTGAGGGCTTTAATTGATATGTATTTTTACATTTCAATTTTGAATTGTTTCAAGTAAAAAAAGCCATGCCATTTACTCAGCAATATGATTCCTGAATATTGTATTGCAAAGAAACTGCTGAAGGCCGCATGTCACATCATGAGCTTTTTAATTATGCTAAATCCATACTTTTTCCAAACATAATATGTAGTATTTAATTAGTTGAATCTTATAAACTAGACATGTGCAATTTTCATCACCACTTAATGTCTCTGAAAAGATAATGCATCAATGACAGCAACAGCTAATATGCATGTGGAAAATAAAGTTCAACTATTTCCTTTCATATAGTTTAAAATTTTCTCCCATCCTTCTTCTATAAGGAGAAGTTATTGCCCTTTCTTTTAATTTCCATAAACCAATATAGAATTGTACTACAAATGATTTTCTTTGAACGTTTCTAAAGAATTACTCATTAGAATCAAAACTGTCCAGTGTGGTATTTATTGTTAATTATACAACCATTAATTAACCATAAGTGTCAAAATACATTTGTAAAACAAAGAGAACCTAATGATGGGTGGCAATAGTATTAATATAATTTTAAGTACAGCTCCTTGTCACATCTACAAGACACAGTCCCTTACGGAACTATGAAAATAATTTCAATGGTAAATAGCATATTTACAAGCCTATTCTACCATCCCTGCTGTCCAGATGAGGAATCATCAGTGCTTCTTTCTAATATACTGGCTGGGGTGCTCTGTACACAGTTATGCTTTCCTTTCTTTTCTTGATCCCTCTGAGCACAGTTCCAGTTCCATTTAAGAAAATGTATCTGGTTCCCCAATGGGCTACTTTATTTAGTCTTCTTCCCAGTCCTTACTTTGTGCCTGTTCATGGCTTCTGATCATAAGAATAAGAAATTGTAAAGAGAAATAGAACTACCGTATCACCCAGCAAGCTTACTGCTGGGTATATATCCAAACGAGAGAAAATCAGTGTATTGAGGAGATATCTGCACTCCCATATTTATTGCAGCACTATCCACAATAACCAAAATATGGACTCAACCTATTGACAGATGAATAGATAAAAAAGTGTATATATGCAATGAAATTTTATTCAGCCATAAAAAAGGAATGAAATATTATCACTTGCAGCAACAGGGATGGTGCTAGAGGTCATTATATTAAATGAAATAAGCCGGGCCCAGAAAGACAAATACCACATGTTCTTACTTATATGTGAAAGCTGAAAAAGTGGATCTCATGGAGGTAGAGGGTAGCATGGTTGTTACCAGAGGCAGGAAAGGGTGTGAGAGATGAAGAGAGGTTGGTTAATGAGTACAAAAATATAGTCAGATAGAAGGAATAAGTTCTAGTACTGGACAATACAGCAGGGAGACTACAGTTACTATAGTTAACTGCAATTTATTGTATATTTCAAAATAGCTAAAATTGGAATGCTCCCAATACAAAGTTATGTTTGAGGTGATGAATATTTCAATTGTCCTTATTTGATCATTGTACATTGTATACATGTGTCAAAATATCACATCTATCCCCCAAAATATATATAACTATTATATAGCAATAAAAAGAATAGAAAAATGTGGATGAGACATGAATACAAGTCAAACATCATCTTTTTTCATTACTGCAGAACAGATTTTTAAGACCTTTCATATTAAAAGAAATGGCAAAATGTCACACTTCTAATGCAAAAAAAAAGAGAGAGAAAATCTGACAAACATCATTTTACTTTTAACTCCAAAAGAGACCTATTATAATTCAGAACACCTGTAGAACCTCAGTTTATAAATATAAAGCAATATAAATCATCTATTTTAATATCTTAGCAGAAAAACATTCAATATTTCCTTTAATTTCCTTTAGAGATTTTCCTATTACTAAACATTTTATGATGATCTCAGTTTTTCATAGTTTAATGAAAAAGATATGCTCCAGTCTAGTATTTTTTAAGATTAAGCAGAAGAATTCAAAGCAGAATTGATAATCTCACTAACAAATGGATTTATCAAGAAAGTATTCTGAGGTGACTAATAAACATTGATTAAATTAAAAGGATGCCTGCTTTCTCTCCAATTACCAATAAATAAAAATATCAAAGAGTAAAAATATTTGAAATATATGGCTTTTCTTTGTCAATTATCTAAATATTTTTTATAAAATGCCCAAACTCAAATGCTCCAAAAAACAAATTTTGGAATATAAGAACAATATTAACATTCTCTATGAAAAACAGAATAAAATAATTTTTAAATGGGATGTCCCAATTTATTCATTATTCTATACCACAGCAAAATGGCAGATACACAGACCTTGATGATACTAATAATAGAGAATACTGTTTCAAATGCCTCTCATCTCTTCTTTCCTTATCTTCTTTTCCCCCATGATATATCTCAAGATGTCAAAACAATTCTCTACACTGAAATCAGCACACATATATCAAACTCTATAGTATTAACTTTTTTCTCTCCTTTTAATGAAAATTTTCCTTGAGAGGTTTCATTTCTTGAGCAATAAGGCTGAAGGGAATCTTAGTTCATGACACCCCAATAAGGCTAGAGGAGACTTGACATATTGTTTACTCCTTATCGGGGTAACAGCATTTTATCTGAATGGCATTGCTCACTAGATGATACAGCAACTATGATAGAAGTATTAGGGACTCTTAAATTATGCCTTTACTCTGTGCATTACCTGAATATATTATGAATGATTTCTTAAGGAACATCAGTGACTAAAGAACTCAAAGAATGGCAAAGTGCAAAATTTGAATAACTAAAACTTTATAACACTGACATAAAAGATAATCATTGGTTAGTTTTAGTACAAATTTTGCCCTTTAAAACATTAACATGGCATATAAATATCAAGAATGGGTGCCGACCTTGTGATTTAGAAAAAAAAATCATTCTTGTAAAACATGATTATATTATCTACATGGTAATTTAAAATGGCTGTAATTAAATAAGAGATCAATTAGAAGTTTGGGTTATTAACCATAAGAAGTATCAATACAAATGTGACTTCCATTTGTTAACTGTCTGACTGTCTGTAAGCTCTAGCTTGTAGTTCATTCAAAATATATAGAATGGTGAATAGGATAAGATAATTACTCATATAGACAGACATCTCTTTTCATTGTTACATGAAATTTCTTTTTCATTAGAATGTATACTCTTGTAATTTATAACTTGGGTCTTCAGCATTTAATTTTGTGAGATGCTTAATGCTAATCATATGTTCATGTGATTATTGAATGAGTGCTTCGATAATTAAAAAGAGGACATTTCCAAATTTAAGAATATAATTCCAAGTTTTAGGACCCACAAACTCACACTGAAAGAATAAAGATGAATTATTTATATTCTATACAGTTATAGATTTTTGTGATGTCTTTTTTTTTTTTTATCACTGCAGTTTTTCTTTCAACTTATTTGTCTGCATTCTACTTTGTCATAATGTGACAGGTTTCCCCCTTGTGGTACAAAAGCCCCTTGCAAAATCTGTGAAAATGGGTCAAAGGGAGAACAATTCAGAATATTGAAAAGAAGATAAAAAAGGTAAAGGGGAGGAGGCGAAGAAATGGGTTTAATAACAACTACAAAAAGTGTTTTGTTCTGTTTTGTATTTGGTTAAGACAGAGCCATAAATGACTAAAAAGTTTTAGACTAGCCAACTCTTTCTAGGGAGGAGATATACTATTTTAAAAGGGAAAGAACTATTGATTTATGATAAAGTTTGCAGAAGACATTTATTCACATATTCATTAGTATATTTCTTAGTGTTCTATTGACATGTTAAAAATTCATCATAATTATTGCCAATATTCTAAAAATCAAAGCCATTGCCAATATTTCAAACTCACACAGACAAAATCGTCAAACTCTTTGTCTTTGATACTTTATTATTTTAATTCACAGAAAATAATGGTCTATTCTGAATACTTATGAGATATTAAATAATATGGCTTACAATGCAATCAAATACTAAAGTTTTTAACAAATAGAAAAAATATTTTAACATAATACATAATGTTATAAAGGCATACTTGTTAAGATTCTTCAAAGAAGATTTGTTTCTAATTACTAGCTGTTCTGTTCTTTTCCATTCTAAAATGTCTAATCCAAACGTTACAATCAAATATTTATAAAATAACATTGACAAGTTTTCTCTTCATGGATTTTTCTTCTGTCCTTCTCTCTTCTGTTTACATTAGACCTTTGGGATGTGAAAATGCTTCACAATAATTTACTTTCTATGTCCTATAACATCATGTGTAAGAGTTTAGCAACTAAGCTCATTATGTTTACTTTTAAGATTGGATGAAGTCATGAAAATAGAAGATGATCTTTTACAGATCACATTTCAAGGTGAAAGTCAGCATCAAATTACAGAATATTTTATCACAAGATCCTATTTTTAATTTTCTATCTTTTATAACACTGGGTCATCTGTGGTTTAAACTGTGGTTTCAATATATGATTTCTACCCCTTATAATCTTATTAAAAATAGGGTGATCATCACTGTGATGGTGCAAAATAATTCTTGACTTTTGACAAAGTTTTGATCCTTAGTTTTCACTTCTCATTCTCAAGGAGACATCAATCTTTTTATGTTTTTCACTATTTCCACTTCAGTTAGAATATGAGATTTCATTTGATCTTCTCAGACTTATTGTTTGCCTTTGATTGCAAGAACAGCTGTAAGGATTGTAATGCAGAAGAACATAACATAGTTCATCTTCTTGAATATGCTCTCATCTCCACTCTGGGGTATATAATTCAGAACAAAACTGGTAATTATATTTATCTTGATGATAAAATCCCAGAAGCAATTATTAATATTTCAAAACTATCCTATTTGCTCTTCAGTAAGCATCCTTTCCACTTTCTGTTCTTCTGAGATAATCTAATTAATGCCCATCTCTGGATTAGCCATACCATCTATTTATACCTTTCCTTTTGCAGCATTAGTGAATAAAAGTCATATAATGGAGTAAATGCTGAACACTAAAAGTTCATATCCTGTGGCTACCACTTGGCTCTTGTCAATGACCAGCCTACCTACTCTCTCATCGATAACTTCTTAACTCACTTGCTCTACTAGCTATTGCCAGCTTGTCTCTCATTTTTATCTTTCCACACATCATCTGTCTTGATCCTTGTGTCCCTTCAAAGCATCAATAGCTGGTCTCCTTGCTTTCAGAGTCAACCTCCTTGATGAAGTTACTGCATGTCCTCACCTGTCATCCAACCATCAATGGTGTTTCTAGTTTCATTCATATAATGAATCTGTTCTTGAAGATGATGAAATCCAGCATTCATCACTCTTTTTGACACTTACTGCACTTCCAAATTTATAGACACCTGAATTTATAATATTCTCCACTTCTTGCTCTCTATGATAATATACTTTCACACCTCTCTTTAGTTTTTTTTTTTTTTCCTTTCTCCTCCTGGAGAAGAAAGGGCTAACACTTTGTTTATCATGCTCTACATGTCTTACCTCACCTGGCTTATCCCGCCTAAGGCTGCAATTAACTTCTTAAGCCATGTTCACTAGAATCCCAGTTAAGACCTCTCTGGACTGAGTTGTGTATTTCTTGTTGCTTATGTAACACTGCCTCTTAAAGTTCACAAACTTAAATGAAATTGAACTAGCCACATTCCAACTTATCTCTCTAAACATTCTATACCAAAACAATCTTAAAAACTATCAGAATTATGAGCATTAACAAGCATGTTTTAGTTTTGCTCTCTCTTATTCCCTATATATAGTCATTCATTTGGATTTGGAATAGTTTGTTAAAGACTATAAACTTGGAGTTAGATAATATTAATTTTTTCTTCCTAAATATAACTCTCATATTGTTGTCAAATCTCCCTTCTCTACTAGTTAGCAGATATCTTGAATAATGTCTTAGATGGCTTCCATAAATCCCTAAAGAATTTTAAAGTCCAGTTTAGAATTACAAAACAAATTCTAATTCAAACAGCCTCTCTCCACCACCATTGATCATGTTTGGGGCTCCAGGGATCTGAAGTGGTCTGCTTATTCTGTTCTCCTCCCAGCCAAGCAAGTAGAAGAACACAGAAAAATGTACATGGCTTGGTCTTAAGATATCTCCCACCCACCTCCATTTCCAGAGAAAAATTGCCCTGATTATATGAGGAAGAGTAGTGGGGAAGGAGGAAAGAAAACAAATATTTCTTTAATTAACTTCCCTCAGTTGTAGCCCATTCCCTGCTGGTTTTCACGCTTCTCAGGCCAGCTTCTCAGGGTGCAGACGCTCCCGTGTGGCAGGTATCCTTTTGTTAGGTCTAGAAAAGTATATGTGCACTCTTCAAAGGGCATTAGTGGGGGCTTGCACTGCCCAGCTCCCTGGTATGGACCATAGTTCAATCATTTTCCTTAGCTTTTGTTCCCTCTGTTCTTGTATTCCATAGTCTCTTGTCCCTAAGATTTTATTACACAGTTCTCTTTCCCAATCTTTCTAAATAGAATGTGAGGTTGGAGGATGGGTAGGATTTGCTGGTTTAAGCCATACCAATTCTGCCACCTGCCTAGTGTGATCACTGGTGCTCCAAATCTTTGTTGTTTCCTTGGTCCCAATTTTAAACCATAATTGCCAATCTTAGGGCAATTCATCAATCTGTAATAATGTCTCAGGTAACCTCTATCTCCCTTCCTCTTTTGCAGTCTTCTTGGCCTATTTCAGACATTTCGTGCTCTGAAATCCTGCTCCATGGTTTTGCTGTCATCATTATTGAATTTAATTTTTTTCCATTGCCTCCTTGATCAAGTCCATATTTCTCAAAGCACATCCCAATCTCATAGTCATTAGTCCTTTTTTGACCATACGATTTATGAAATTCTTATGGGACAATCTAATCCTGAGATGTTCTTCCTATATTTTGAAACTGCTATCCCTTTTGTAATTTCTAAACCAAAGACAGTAAGAGATATTATTGTAATAATATAATCAAAGACAGTAAAAGATATTATTGAAGCAATTACATAAAAAATGAAATACAGCCAAAATAATTATATGAATAGAGATGGTACGAGTAAATGAAAATATTTTCAGCATGAATTCTCCCTATTTTTATAATGGGTTTCTTTTGGGTTTCTGAGCATAAAGAGGACCAAGTATTAGCAGATGGCATTTAAATAATATAGTGTTCAAATTGAAATTTCTAGCAATTACCTTTACTTCTTTTTTCTAAGTATGTATCATATATAACATGTGATTTAACTACATGAATACAGATTGATGTGCTAATTTCTAAGTGGCGAATTTCAGGAAAATGTACCTGAGCTATATTTTCTTAAAATGGAATCTGTAATATAAATTTTGCCATCCATTTTCATATCTGCAATACAGACTATGATACATCAAATAAAGGATCTTCCTGCTGCCGAGAAAATAGCAAGAGCCCTGACATCTCCACTTTTATTAGTTTTCTAATTTTATTTCCAGACCCATAACTGATTTGATAGAAAGTTAGGTTTATGCTTTGGGGATATAGGAAAAACTCTGTAAATACACAGAGTCCTAATGTAACCAAAAGATTAAAATACTTCGGGAACAAAAATGTATTTTTTAAATGTTTCTATTCATTACGAGTAACTAACATCGGAAGCTTCACCTAATGTCAGGTAAGAGTAACGTTTCACTGCTAATTATATTTTAATTCCGTGTCTGAACATTTGAAATCTGCTGAAAAACATTTCAGTTCTTAAATGACTTAAACATTGGGAAATACACGCCATCGTTAAACATACTTAAACGCTAGTAACAGAAAAATTACAATTTCTATTGGTAAAATAACCATACGTTAAAATAATAAAATCTGTATTCACTAAATTTATACTGTTTGACCACAAAACCAAAAACTAAACTAGACTAAGACTCAATTGCGGAGTCCCATGGTGCCCCGCGGCGGGTTGTCGCGCCTGCGCAGTGCGGCCGCAGAGCAGGGCCCGGCGTGGGCCGAGGGGAGGCCGCTGGCTGGGCCCGCGCTGCGCCGCCTCAGCGAGGGCTCCGCTCTCCCCGGCTGCCGAGGCGACGCGCCAGCAGCCTGACAACGATTCCCCTCCGGTTTGGGGGCGCTGCTCTGAGCGGCGGCACCGTTTACCCCAGAAAGCGGGCGGGCACTCCGAGGGAGACACGAAACCAGAAGCAAGTGGAGGCGGAGCGGAAGAGCAGGAAGAGCAGTGTGTGGTGGGGAAAGTTCTGGACGGTCGAGCGGTCAAGGGCGGGGCGGGCGGGCGTCCCGGAGGAGGACGGCACGTGCGAGCCACAGGCGGGCCTGGAGGCCGCGGCCGCAGAAAACAGCAGGAGGCAGGTACAGCGCGGCAGGCTCCGACGCTGACGACGGGGAGCGAGAGCCAGCCGAGGAAGGAGGAAGAAGAGCTAGAGAAGCCACAGGGCTTTGCGCAGGGCGCGGGCCGGGCGCTCCAGGCTGCGGCGGGGACTCCTGACGACATGGAAGACTCGGGACGCTCACCTGCTCCCCGCCCAGGACGCCAGTGCCCGGTGCCCGCAGGTGGTCGTGTCCTTCTCCCAGGATGGGCTGACTGGCGTTCCCACCCCCGGAGGATGATGGCAAAAAAGGTAATAAGAATTAACTCCCGTGAGTACCAGCCCCTGTCACGTCCGGCTGGGGGTTTCAAGGGGAGGAAGGGGGTTTACTTGTCCTGACACCACAGAGGTGGCTTGAGAAGATGGCCTTTGAAGAGACAATGCGTCCGCGCCCTGCGGCAACGCAAAGTGCATTAAAAGTCGTTCAAGCCGGGTAGTTTGCACACCCGTTCCAGGGGAGGGGAAGGGGGATACGTGTTTCAAGGTAGCCCACTGGGCACTTTGCTGAGAAAAGCAATGGGCCTTCCATGAAGGGCAAAACTTGCAGAACTGGGTGGGTGGGAGAGCAGAAAGATACTGCAGATCTTCAAAGGGCATCTCCGCAACCCACAGCCTTCTTCCCAGTAGTGTTAGCTCTGCATTTTCACAGCGTAGCGTGCGTGTAGTTTTGGGTTATTACCGGTGTATTATTTGGGGGTGGTAGGGATGAGGTGGGAAAGAAGGGAGATGAGTAGGATCATTTTGGTTAAAATTTGGGGCTTGATTGGGGAAATGGTGAAATAATGGAAAGCCCAGACAACTAATGATTTGCTTCTATGTCCGTAATATTTTACCTTTTCAAAAAATGTCATTGGCACGGTAAATGAGGACTGTGAGAGACTGGTAAAAAAAGGCTCAATTGTTTGCCTTCTTTGTACCAAGACTTTGTGCACATAAACCAATTATTCAGGAATAATTTGTTAATAGCATTCATGTGAGCTATCTATGATACATAGGTAAATAGTTATTAAGTATGAAATGTCCTGTTTCCTTAAGTACTAAGTTTGACAGTTGATATCTTTGACGTTTAACTTTGACACTTCTTGTTTTATTTTTATTGTGAAGGTACATCCTCAGTCTTTCAAACACACATTTTGGCTTGTGATTACCTTTCAAATTTTTTTAGAGCAATTTTTGTGAAACGAGGGATAAGTCAAAAATTCATGTTATATTCAAATATGAGTTCTGTCGTGGAACCAGTGCAGGGCAGACAGCTTGAAATATCAACAAAGTGTTTGGGAAGGATGTGGCTAATGAATGCACAGTATGGCGATGATTTGCGGAGTTTGGTTCTGGTGATTTTAATCTTGAAAATGAGCCATGTGGGTAACCTGAGACCAAGGAGGATAATGATGAGCTGAAAACTGTAGTGGTAACAAATCCATCTCAACCTACATTTGAATTAGCAGTAAGGTTTGACATTACTATTCCTACAATATTGGACTATTTGGAACAAATCAGCCAGGTAAAGAAGCTGGATAGGTGGTTTCCCCATGAATTAAATGAGTGTCAGCAGAGAAATGTCGAAGCTTGCCTTTCTTTGCTGTCACAACATAAAGGTGAACCATTTCTACACTGTATTGTTACGTGTGATGAAAAATAGATTCCTTTTGATAATCATAAGTGTTTGGCACAATGGTTGGATAAAGATGAAGTGCCAAAACACAATCCAAACTCAAATATTCATCAAAAAATGCTAATAGTATCTGTTCTGTGGTCCAGTGCTGGTATTATCAACTACAGCTTCATGGAACCTGGTCAATCCATGACAGCAATGTCTACTGCAACCAATTGGACAAAATGATGAGGATGCTTGGGATTAAGCAGCCAAGACTGATCAATAGAGACAGGCCAATCCTCTGGCAAGACAACACTCAACCACATATCACACAAACAACACTGCTCAGGCTATAGCAGCATTGCAATCTTGGAAACTCTCTGTCATCCACCATATTCACCAGACCTTGTACCAGCTGACTACCATTTCTTCCAGGCTTTGGACCACTTCTTGCAAGGAAAAATATTCAATTTTCAACTAGCTGTGGAAAATGCCTTTTGCGATTTCATCACCACTTGCTCTCCAGGCTTCTTTGCTGCTGGCATAAATGAGCTACAGTTAAGATGGCAAAATTGTGTTGATGGTTTAGGTGCATGCTTTGATTTATTATACTGCTTCTTATTTGAGAGATAATAAACCACACTTTTGATTCAGAATAGCACATTGCATATCACAGCTGATATAAAATCCATTCAAGTGCTATTTTGACTATAGCACATAACAGATACTAAAGGAATATATTTATTTTATATTTAAGTACATGCTACCAATTGGTTAATTGAAATATTTTTAGTTCAATAGATTGTATTCTTATTAGAAAATCTAGTATTACTGGGTAAAATGTAGTAATATATCCTCAAAATGAGATCACATTAAAAACAAACAAACAAACAAACAAAAAACTTTGTGCCTGAACACTAAATGTCTGGGAATAACATGAAATAGCATGAGACATTCTTTGTTTTATTGTATCTTTACCACCTGTCATTATTCCAGTTGCTCCAAAAAATCAATTTTGTTACTGAGGAAAAAAAGAAAAATTCTGCATCCATTCTAAGAGCTTTTATTTTCTTTCCTTTTTTTCCTTTCTTTCCTTTTTTTTTTTTGATAATTTCTTTTTCTTTCCTTTCTTCCCCATAGGTTTATTGTGATATAACATAAATACAAAAATATTTACCCTTTATGTGAACATTTTGATGAGTTTGGCAATTGTAAATTATTATATCAATATGAACACAAATAAGATGTCAAACATTTCTAGAACTCCATAGAAAATCACCCTGTAAATTTTGCACTGAAGCTCAACTACCATCTCCAGGCAACTATTGATCTGATCTCTGTATCTATAATTATTCCTTTTCTAGAATGTCATAAAAGTGGAGAAATAGATTTTTTAATATTTCATTTGGCTTCTTTTCATGGGGTGATTCTTTTGAGATTCATGCAAGTTGTTTATAAACCAATACTTGTTCCTTTTGGTTTTTTTAGTTCCTTTTATGTTTTTATTGCTGAATAGTGTTCAATAATACAAATATAGCAACTTATTTGAAAATAGCAACTTAAAATTTTTTTCCTACTAATAATAATTCTAACATCTAAGTCTTTTATCTCAGGGATGGCCTCACTTGCTTTTCTTTTCCTTCTTCTTTTTTTTTTTTTTTACAATGATCTCCTTATTCATGGTTCTCTTATGTCAAGTAAGACTGCATTTTATCATGAACATCATGAATAATAAGATATAGAGCCTGGAGACTGCCTTACATAAGTGATTGTTTTGTTTTCGTCTTGGACAGTAATTCTAATCTCAACTGTTGCTTTAGCTAAATTGCTTTGAGTCTGACCCACTCATGCATGATTCTGACGTCTATTGGAGATGCAGATGGATTAAAATAGGGGATTTTCTTTCTAGATATTTTTCTTTCTAGATAATCCCCCATATCCTTTTCCAGAAAATACAGTTGTTCTGACTCAGTGTTTTGATTTCCTAGGACAGAAAATTAGGGCTTTCTGTCACAAGGGATTCTGCCACTGTATGCATGCCAACACTGCTTACTACTCAGCTAGAAAGAGTGAAAACATATATATCTCCCGTTTTCTGAATGTGCACTCCTCAAAATAATTTGCATTATTCTGTTCACTCTCCAGTATGTGCATTGAACTATTATGTCCAGATTTTACAGTTGTTATTTGTAAAGATGTCCAGTTGGAGCTCACCCAGCCATTACCAGTCCCCAAATTCATCCTTTTTTAAAAAATTATTAAAATTAAGTCAAATATGGCTTCTTCTAACCATTCTGCTAAACTTTGAATGTTCCAAGTCACTTCCTCTGTAGCAACACTTTTTTTTTTCTTGTTTTCCATTTCTACTGTGTTGCTCTTTATCTAGTCATATGATCTCTCTGGACTATCCATCTTCCTCCCATATGTTGTGTCTGTGTCTCTTAATTTATATATCCTATTTCATTCTTGAAATTTCCATAAAAAAATCAGCTTTTACCAGATTCACCCAAAATAAGCACACAAATCCCTGGGAAGGCTTTTAGCTCATAGTGTGACAATGGACAATTTTGCATTTGCTTGAATATGTTTTTTAAATTATTTAATTCGAAGCATACGCTTAAAGTTATTTTTGTGTGATCCTGTGCCAATTGTCACTTTAATTATTGAACTTTGATTTCTTCATATTTAAAACAGAGATTTGGTTTTGAGGATCTCTGCAGTCACTTCCTCATTTTAACTTTAAGTATACCTTAAATAATGATTAACTATTTTATCTGTCTATGAGAAGTATCTTGTGTGATTACTAAAAGGGCTGCTCTTCCACTGCTGTACATGTTCTAAAATTTAATTATTAATCACAACAGTAGCAACGTGCACCCACCATCCATCCCTCACCTCATTCACAGCTGGGGAGTGAGCACCTTCTTGACTAAGACCTCCTCTGCCTTGCTCTACATGGGCTGCTTATTAATATCTCCAGAGTGACACTAAATCAAGTGGCAGCACATGGTAATGTAAATCACAGTCTAATTTAGTTGTCACTGTGTTGTGACATTTGGTTAAAAATGCTTTTTAATTGTGAGTATAAATTATACATGAACAATCCTTAGTGACAGTCTTAATACTACCTGAGATTATTTTACCCAAGGAATAGCAAACATCAACAACATGAAGCAAGTGCACATCTAAAACTTCTTAAATAGCTATTTGTGGAAAGATAATGATGATGATATGTTCTGGTTTAGTTTCAACCCAAAACTTTTTGGATAGAGAGGAATGGTGGGTGAAGAAGAAAGGAAGATCTTTGGATATTTCGGGACAATAATTTGTGCACTGTGGGTTACAAACACAGCATTCTCTCTTTGCTCTCCTACTCTGTGGCTCTGAAAACATGATCTGAGATTTCTGGTTTTCAGTTTAGCAGTCTGTAGAAATGGGCTAGTTAATCTTGGCCTTGTATCTTAGTATCAGAGAGAAAGCAAGTAGACTTAGAGGAAAAATGATTATTCTATGTAGCTATTTAAACTTACAAGTTCTTAAATATTTTAAACATCTATCTCTCTTCACTTTTAAAACACTTGGCTTCAATTAAATGGATCCAAACTGGCTGTGGCATGTCTAATATTCTATAGCACCATATAAATAAAAAACAGTGTTGATAGTAACACAGTTATCAGACATTTTCCATTTCTACATCTAATTAAAATATGAATAATATAATAAAAATTTACCTAACTTTATTCTGATCTCCCTTTTCCAGAAATACAACAATATGTTTTCTTAAATATGAAAGTATTTCAATAGCATCATGATACATTTTGCTGAAAAAGACAGACTCATGCTTGAATCCGGGCTTCAGAGTCACTATGCCTCAGTTTCTTTTTCTCTAAATTAAGATAGTAATGTCCATCTCACATAATTTTTTTGAAGCTCTAATGAAACAGTTTTTGTAAGCAAATAGCATATGAACTAGGAAGTTACAAAAGTCAATCGATGTTGATATCCTTTCAGCTGCACTTGCTAATCTCTATGGATTTGGACCAATTCTTGAAGCAGTGTGACTGTTCTTCATACTTGAGGTGGTTCTCAGATATCTTAAACATTGTCCACAGACCCCATAGGGTGAATAACCATGGTCTAAGAGGAAACTACACAGCCCCACTCCTAGGGAAGGCTTTGAAATTCAGGAATAATTAGATATAGACAGGTGGAAAAGATGAAAGAAAAGTATTCCCTTATCTTTCATAGTAGTATTTAAGCAAGGAAAGGTATAATGACTGGCAGGTTCACAAAGAAAACATATAGTATCATCTATAAAGTCTGAGATAATGAGAAAAAACTCAGGGTGGCCTGGATGAGTAAGGAAAACATAAAATTAAAAGCTAGGCTAGAGCTTCTAACAAGGAACAGTGCAACTGATATGCCATAGGGGACAGTGTGAGCAATACACACTAGCAGACTCATATTGACCAGTTGTCCAGGCATTCATCAGCACACACTTATTGAACATCTATGTCAGGCATGTTTTGGACCCCTCAAAAACAAAGATCAGTGATGCTCAGTCTTTGTCCCAGATGACCCATGTGGAGGCACTCCTCCCAGAAAGGGCTATGCATTGTGCTCAGTGAGAGTGGGTCATGACAACAAACACATTGGTAGGTCTGCAAAATGATTATCTACCATCCAGCATCAGAAGGTATATTGGCAAATACTAATTACAGGTTGCTTTTTGATTTAAGTTTCTATAATTTCCCCATGGCTGGCTACATTTTCCTTGTAAAATACCCCACTGGTCATATGAAAGGAGAATATTTTAAGGGTGATGCATTTGCACCAACCTAGTGGGGTTTCCTATCACAGATTTGCCTATGGTTTTAGGGTTCTGGTTAAGCAAAAACAAATGTAAAATTCTGACATTTTATGTCATCAAATTCTCTAACAATAGAATTGTAATATAAATGTTTGTTTTTGATTTGATGTAAATAATCTATCTCCCTGGATATATCATGACTTTGTGTACTGGGATGTTCTTCAAGGAATGGAATTTAGTTGTTGAATCCAGAGTCTCCATAGATATACTAGTAGTGACAGTTGTGTAAACTCCTGTCCTATTATATTCAGAATCTACTTAAGCAACGTGATATATCCTGTAGTATAGAAAAGAAATGACCAAATTATCAGGACCTGTTTGTCTGGAAGGGCTGAAGCCTCCAAATGTGCAGGACATTTCTAAAAATATACTCGTATTAGAGTGGTCAGAAAAATGCAAATGCAAATGTTTGCTATCTCCTCTTCATACTTTTCCTTTCCATTTCTCTTTTAATGATAACTATTATGCTTTTATCAAAGGAAAAGTGGCATATAAATATGTCACTGTTTAGGATAATCTGAAGATGACATCTTGAGAAGCCACCATCAAGATTTTAATATGCTTGGCCCATCTTTCTCCTGCTTCCATATCTGAGGGATGCTACCATATACATAGGTTGTGTAGCGCTTATCTGAAATGCTTGAGACCAGAAGTATTTTGGATTTCAGAATTATTTGCATTTTGGAATATTTGCATATACATAATTAGATACCTTGGGGATGGAACTCAAGGCTAAATGCAAAGTTCCTTTATGTTTCATATACACCTTATATTCATAGCCCAAAGGTAATTTTATACATGTTTAACAATTTTGGTATAAAACAAAGTTCTGACTGCATTTTGACTATGATCTGTCATACGACGAGGTCATTTGTGGAATTTTCCACTGTGGTGTCTTGTTGACATTCATAAAGTTTGAAATTTGGAGCATTTTGGATTTCAGATTTTTGAACTGGGCATCTCAACCTGTAGTAGGGTTACCAAATATAGCAAATGAAAATGTAGGATGTCCAGTAAAATTTGAATTTCAATTAAAAAATACCTTTTACCACATCCCAAATATTGTATTGGAAATACACTAAAAATATTCATTGTTTCTCTGAAATTCAAATTTAACTGGGTGTTTTGTATTTTACCTGGCACCTTTAACCTACAGATACCAAAAAGGTACTCTCAGGGAATTTCTATGACAAGTACTAGATATGTCTAAGATTTTCCCAATGTCAAAAAACACTAACTACAGCACAAAGTGAACAGAGAGATGACCTATTTATTTTTTGAATTGACAGTTGAAAGACCTTGAAATTTGCCTGACATGACACTACATAAATCACTGACTTTTTTTGAACAACACTAACACAGAGACAATAATTCCTTCAAACTCTTCCTCTCCTTCTCCCCATTTCCCTAAACATGTGTGCAGAAATTAATATAACGACATGCAAATCATAAAAAATACTTGATCAAGTCTGTAGTTTCCTCAGGGTTCTTCAAGGCTGAGTAGCAAGTGTGAGAATTAAACATGGCAAAAGGATTGAAGAACCCCAATTCCAATAACATCAGCTCCATCCCCCTTGAAGTTTGCTGCCTCAGCTACTTGAGATATGTGCTTCCAGTGGTCTGAATAAAATGGTTTTAGTTTGGACCTTAGAGGAAAACATCTGTGCTAGCTCCACAGTGACATCACCCTCTAAAGTAGAAAAAATAAATTAGGTCAGAAGCGTCATGAACCTTTGACTACAATGCTCCTATAATGTAAGGGTAGGGAGTGTGCGCCTTTAAATCAGTGAATCACCTTTTGCTGACAGTTGGCAACAGAAAGTGAAATAAATATGCTTGAGGTAGGGGAAGGGCTTCAGGAACAGGACTAACTACCTGGAGAATGGAATCAGAATGTGAATTTTATTATAATGATGACAACAGGAGGTCACTTAGTAGCAAAAAAAAACACAATAGGAAGGGGTAGGGCTAATTAGCAAAATCAAAATCTTATTTAATCAACTTTAATATGATATTAGTTTTGATTTTGGTATCATTTGTGACCTCAACCCCTAACTTTTCTCTGGAATCTGGCATTACTAAAGTTAATGGAGAGTTTGATGATATGGTATTAGTTTACATTCATGAGGTAGATAATAAAAAGTCATCTTAAATGCACTAGCTAGAAGTAACTACTACAGCCAAAGAACAATTGTAATGCTTATTACCATAAAATAATTTGAAGATCTTAATTAAAATTTATTTTAATATTGGCATCAAGTTATTATATGGATTATTTTCTTTCATCCATCATTATATCTAATGTTTTTTAGAAGAGAGTTACAGGTAACTTTATTTCCAAGATGTTCAAAAATTGTAGTGTTCTTATTGATAATGTCAAGTTGACTATGACAAATATTCTTTGGGATTTGAAAAAAATAAAGAATTTTCTTATTTTCTCCTAGAGCTAGTATATTTGAAGAAAAGAGAATTAGAAGAATTTAATGTATGATCTTGTAAAAACTACATGACTTTGCACGTCCTGAAAATTATGATACATAGATACTCATAAAGGCTGGAAAATAGTCCTAGGCTGCTAAGACTGCTAAAAGGGATTGCCTCTTGGTAGGGACGTGGAATTGGAGTAGGGCAAGGGAAGTAGGTACACAGAGACTGTAACTTTTCCTTTAGAATATTTCTCTTTTTTTTTTTTTTTTTTTTTTGAGACAGAGTCTTGCTTTGTTGCCCGGGCTAGAGTGAGTGCCGTGGCGTCAGCCTAGCTCACAGCAACCTCAAACTCCTGGGCTTAAGCGATCCTACTGCCTCAGCCTCCCCAGTGGCTGGGACTACAGGCATGCGCCACCATGCCCGGCTGATGTTTTCTATATATATTTTAGTTGGCCAGATAATTTCTTTCTATTTTTAGTAGAGATGGGGTCTCACTCTTGCTCAGGCTGGTCTCGAACTCCTGACCTCGAGCGATCCACCCACCTCGGCCTCCCAGAGTGCTAGTATTACAGGCGTGAGCCGCCGCGCCGGCCCCTTTAGAATATTTCTGCCTGCTTATAATTTTAATATAACAGTCATGTTACTTTTGAAATTAATGTTAAATGAACCAAAATTTCTCCTGGACTTTCCACTGGCATTAACAGTTGGGTACTATATGCTAGCTGTCAAAATATTGGAAGGCATTAGTATATTTATTCTTCTACATTGCCAAGTTTGGTAGAATATTTGCAAAACATACCGTATGCGACCAGAAGAGAATGACTTGACTTTTTCATCACACCTGTTCACTGCAACTGCTCTGCTGAAACATTTCATAGTGATAACTTATTTGAAATCATCTTTGGCAAAGCAAGGGGGATTTTTTTCACCCTGTAAATATGTCAATATTGCACCCATACTAGAAGCAAGTTTGTCATGTTTTTCTGCATTGTGACTCATTTTTTTTCTCACTTTAGACACCCAAATATAGTACCAGCCAAGCCTAAGTCATTATAATGAGGAAATATCAGAATAATGTGATTCTTCAGTATGGTATGGGCATCCAGACATAGTAATTTAGTAATCTAATCTTCAAAAAATAAATGTTATTCATTGGGCTTATTTTCTTGTAGACTTAGTGTGGATTGATTTAATATATGTCATCAGCAGCATGAAAGTCCATAACCATTCATGTTCTTTGCTATTATTTTGCATTTGTATAGCGACCATAAATATACAATTGTATATGGAAAATATACAGAAAATAATGACATGAATACAAAGATGGAAAATCAATTATTCTAAATTTAGTTCAATAAGATACTAAAGCAATGCTTTTACAACTTGTTTATGAGGCAAGATATTTTCTATTTATTTTTAGGTTAACTTGATGATTTCAGATATTTTCCTGATCTCAAATTATTTTACTGCATAGATAAATTCTGTTTTTTAGCTATAAAAAAATTCATATCTCCTATGATACAAAGCAAAGTCTGTATATTTTTTTTTCCACAATATTTTTTGGGTTGTTTAACTGACTAGCCTACTGACATCTATTAAAATTTAACAGCTGCTAAATTCTAAAGATTCCATCGAGCTGGGATCTCTTTCTCTTTTTTTCTTTTTTTAAGGATCACATGAAATACTAAGACTTTGAAGTGTGGATGAAGAAAAAAATTCTCTGTTTTGAATTTCAAACTACACATCTATATTTTGGCAAAGGTCCACATAATAAATCATGGAATTTGTTTGGTCTACAGAATAAACCACTGGCATATTGTAATTCAAATAGACTCCTGGTCAAAGAAGTAAAAACAATCTGTGGTCACTTTTGTATATAAAATGTATGCACTTCTTTAGTAGGTATTCAGGTTGTATTCAGGAGAAGTATTGTTTGCTGTTTTTGTGGCTATCTGGCATGCATGTTTTCCTCTTTCAAAGGAAGGGTTAGATTTCTTCTTTAGGACACTGCATAAATCCCCTTTTCTCTGCCAAGTTTGAAGAGTGGGGCTGACTGATATGAGTGGGGCTTGTTTGGGTTATGCCAGTTAGCATTCACCATCTACCAGTCGCACCTGAGGACTCATGGACTGAAGAAGGGGAAAATCAACTCAAACAGTTTCTGTTTGCCAAGAGAGGTTTGGCAAGCCTTGCCGAGGGGCCCATTTCTTCTTTGGGATTTGAGTGTGTCAGGAAATGAATTATATATTATATACATATGTAATTTGAATAAAAGATATATTGATATATATCAGCAATTCCAAACCCCTCATGTGCTGCATAGCTTTGAGTATGCCATTTAACTTCTCTGTGCCTCAGTTTCCTCTTCTCTAAAATTATAATAACAATATATAATGTCATCTACTATATTAGGTTATTTTTGAAGATTAAATGAGCTAGTGTGTGTTAGGAACTTAAAAGAAGGCCTGGAACATAGCTGACAACAAACACTACCTTTTCTCTATTTTTCCTATTAAAGAATGTTGCATCTGAGAGTGAGATCTTTCAAAGTTTCAGGAAGAATATTTTGGCCATAGAGTATAAGAAGGCCAAGTAACATGAAAGACAAAGGATAAAGATTTCGGACCCGAGGAGGTCACATGTGGCTTCAGAGAGGTTTTAGTTGTGAGGTATGGAGGAATCCATCTGTTGAAGAAACAACTGCAAATAAAACTGACCGCAACTTCTCAAGAGAAAATTAGTTTGTGAAATATGTTACCAGAACAAAAATATTGACTGTAAATGTAAATGGATTCCATAATGTTTACACAATTTTGTGAGAGATTGAACATTGATGGCTTCTAAGAAAAGCACATATATAATAACAAGTGTCATTTAAATCCTCAAACAAACCTGTTTTTATCCTTGTGTTTTGGAACAAGAGAACTTAGGTCAGAGTTATATGTGTAAGCATGTAACAGCAAAATATAGAAGAAGAGGATTTGCTTCTAGATACTCGTTATCTTACGGAGCAGGAAAATCACAGAAATAAATGAAGCAGGCTGGTGAATGGGACAACAAAAAGTAGTGAGTACTTTAATGAACTGAAAAGGCATATCCCCCCAGTCCAAAGGCATTGAAATGTGTTTTAAAAGTTTATTAAAGTACATCTCAGACAAAACATACCTGGAATTAAATTCAACCTCTAGGGCTGACAGTTGGCATTTGAGAACTGATTTCAAAGCTAATGCTTTTCTTAAGTTTCAATTGCATTACCAATTTACTCTTTAGATTAATGTCATAGCCCATTCCTTGAAGCTCCTTCTATTAATAAAACAGAGTAACTACCGGAAACATAGTTTATGTACTATAGCTTCTTCTATCCACATATAGTCCTAGTTTGATTCTCCTACTTTCATTAAAAGTGAGCATGGGTTGTTACAAAGGGTATTCACCATTTTTTGTGGCTAAGTAGAACTCCATGGTATACATATACCACATTTTGTTAATGCACTCATGTACTGATGGGCATTTGGGTTGTTTCCACGTTTGCGATTGTGAATTGTGCTGCTATAAACATTTGAGTACAAGTGTCTTTTTTATAAAATGTCTTTTTTTCCTTTGGGTAAATACCCAGTAATGGGATTTATGGATCAAATGACAGTTCTTTTAGCCCTTTGAGAAATCTCCATACTACTTTCCATAGAGGTTGTACTAGTTTGCAGTTCCACCAACAGTGCATAAGTGTCTCTTTCTCTAATAACCTTTGTAACAGCCTGGATGAAACTCGATACTATTCTTCTAAGTGAAGTGTTACAAGAATAGAAAAACAAACACCACATATACTCACTGTTACACTGAAACTGATTGATCAACACCCATGTGCATATATGGTAGTAAAACTCAGTGAAAACCAAGCAGATGGGAGGGAACAGGTAAATCCACACCTAACAGGTACAATGCACGCCAACTTGGTGATGGGCACACTTACAACTTTGACTCAAATGGCACAAAAGCAATTCATGTAAGCAAAACATTTGTACCCCCGTAATACCCTGAAATAAAATAAAATAAAATAAAGCTCTAGCAGATAAGGGGGAAAAAGTGAGTATGGAGTCAGTCTAAGTGTGGTGCAAATAGTGATTGAAATGGAGGACAGCAGGAAATGGCAAAGGCAGATAACTGTAGTCAAACTTCCATATTCAGAGAATTTCAATATATGGAAATAACCTTCAATTTATTTATTGAGGCTCAATTAAAACACTCAAGGAGACAGATGCTCAACCTATTTCCAGTAAAAGAGACAAAGAAAAGTCAAAAGAAAAAAAGAAAAAGAACAGATGGTATCAAGAGAGCTAGAGAGTGAAACAACAAAGATTAAGGGAGGAAATTCTCAAAGGTCAGATTTATATTGTTAGGGATTTGTTATCCAGACAAAGAAAGCAATTACTGAAACCATTTGCATTTATTACTTTTTGCTCACATATGGACCTCATGGAATGTGATTATGTATAATACTAAACAAATGCATTTTATTATTTTGCCTTAATTTAGATTCCTTTGCAGCTTCTCATTTCTAGGGTGAAATCATGAAGGTTTTTTTTTTGTTGTTGTTGTTGTTGTTGTTGTTTGTCTTTTGTTTTTTACCTCAGAAAAGGAGATACTGAAACAGAATAGACCACTGCTAAGTTTGTTAACATGAAACTTTCTTGGCCCCTTTAGCAAGAAAGAAACCAGGAAAAAGAGGCATTGTCTGTAGAGAAAAAGTATTATCTAAATCTCTTAAGCATCCATTAAATATATCAGTACATACATAGAGCATATTCCATGGGCTTTGGACATTCCTGCAACACAGATAGCTCTCATTTGATTGGTGCCAAAAGGGGAGAAAAAGGATGTTGAGGAAATGGAAACACAGATTCCTGCTCTCCACCGAGGAATTTAGGGGAGAAGAAGGAGTCAATGATGGGTAGGAACGTGAGTCCTGATCTCCCTCAGACCCACTTTTCAATTTGTAGAGCATGTATGTATGTAAACTAGTTTTATATATATATATATATATATATGTTTTTTTTTTTTTTTTTTTGAGACAGTCTCTCTCTGTCACCCAGGCTAGAGTGCTGTGGTGTCATCACAGCTCACTGCAACCTCACACTCCTGGGCTCAAGCGATCCTCCTGCCTCTGCTTCCTTACAACCTGGGACTACGGGCATGCACCACCACGCCTGGCTAATTTTTCTACTTTTTGTAGAGCCTGGGTTTCACCCTTGCTCAGGCTGGAATTCCTGACCTCAAGTGATCCTCCCTCCTGCCTAGACCTTCCAAAGTGCTAGAATTACAGGCGTGAGCCACTGCACCCAGCCTAATCATGCTTTTAATCTACATTTAAGAGTAATTCCTGTATTTAATGCTCATTAATTCCTCCACCTGATTTTGGAGACTCATCATTGTCTGGTACTACCATGTCCTCAGACTGCTGTTTTCACTCTCCCATAACAAAGATGGGTTCAATTTGTTTCTTTGATTTTATTCATCTTTCTAAACTGCTCTTTCTTCTTAATGCCACCTATCCTAATTCAACATAGCTTTTAATGTACAACTTTCAGTTTAGCATTTTTTGCCAATCTTACTCTGATCAATACAATCCCCATTGATCTCCTTTCCTTCTGAATTTACAGGGGTTATTGTGCAAACTATGAAAGTATCTAATAACGTACTTTGTTTTTTGAATAATTGTTGTCTGTTAAATAACTCCCTAAATCAATTGTAAGCACTTCAAATACAGAGGTTATATCTTATATCTGTATTTGTTAACTTGATGGGCCTAAAAAAAGCATTCAATATGTGATATTCTATGAATATACTTTATTAAATTTTTTGACTTCATTATTAGCAAGGAATTTTATCAATACATAAATAAGAAATTGATACCCCTTATTATCCACAGTAACACTGTATTCCTTTTTCTTTAAACATTTTAAGATTACTAAAAACACAAGATTTCTCATTTTAGATTACCTGTATAAAAACTCTAATAAACTATCTTCCTTCTGTTTATAATTATTGTCTAGATCAGCTGTTTGGAGATGGTGTTAATGAGATTAATGTATTGGATTTTGTCTCTTTATGGGCTGGTTCCTTTCCAGAGAAAAACTCTACTGAGTCACAGACTACAGGCTCTTTGTCCTGCAAGGTTGGGAACATCAGTAAAGGGGAAAATTGTGAAGGAAAATAGATTGTTTACAACTTTTAAATATTATAAAGACATCTGATCTGAAAGCTCTTATATGTTTGGTTTGAGCCATTGTTTGTACACACAGGACTATTTTGACTTACTAATATTGTTCAAGATAGAAAAATATTAAGCCCAAGAGCTTTAATTTTGAACATAGTATGGGGTACAATGGACAGTCTGGTCCATATGAACTTAAACATATATTGTATTATAATAATGCTATTCATTTTGACAAAGCCACTTTCAACTATTGACAGTTTTTCTTTTTTTAGGTAACAAACATGATTATTATTTTTTCCTTGGGGAGAACGGGAAACTCTCTCTACTTTTTATTAGTTGTTTCTTACTCTAAGCCTACATTTCTCTTTATTGAGTTCTGTAAGTAATCTGTTCTGTAGGGATTGACCTTTCATTTCTGCTTTGCCCTTTACAATTCTACTTTCATCTGACTCCCTTCCCAGCATATATTTTGTCATCTTGTGAGTCTTGTTAAGTTGTACCTGCTTCAGCATAATTCTGAATGTGAACACACAGTAGTTCTCACCGTTCCAATTAATTGGCTTCCCTCTCCTCTGGGTAACCTTATTCTCCAGGATCTTGTGTTAATTAAGACCCCTTCCTCCCAACCCTTTCTTCACCCTTACAGATACAGTGGCAGGGCAGAATAAGGAACAGCATCTGATTGACAAGGTGGGAAGACAGCCCCATGATAAACTTTCTCAAATTTCACCCACTCAATGCATGACTGTTTCAATGAACAACAACAACAACAACAAAATGCTATTGTTTGGGTTACGTTACTGCAGTCCTGAGGGATCTACTTAGAGGAAGCATCTGGTGGTTTGTACGAAGTCACCTTGTTTTAGTACCATAGTGAACATGCTCTAGCAGCAAGGCTCGACAGCACGCTGAACAAAAAGGTTCACATTCAGACTCTAGCAGCAAGGCTCCACAGCAGGCTGAACAAAAAGGTTCACATTCAGAAACAAAGTCCAAAGACCTCAAGTAATCAAGGGAAATGTTAATGAGAACTCCTCAGATCCGAACTAAATGAAGCATGGAAGGCTTTCTTTTTTGTGATTTTTTTTTTTGCCTTAGTTATATGGCATCCACAATTTGAAGGTGGTTTTGGAAGGTGTTACTGATTCCTTCCTACAACAGCAAGTTCTTAACACATGGGCTAGCACTGAGATAGACCTCAATAATGTTTGCTAATTATTAGTATAGGATAAATAAAAATGATACATTAATATTTCTTTAGGGCAAAGTGAATCCTAAACAAAAATTTTACCAAAATATTATTTGAAAATAATATGCTTGCCCATGCTAAGTGGACGTTTCAGGTAAAATTTGTTATTGTCTTCTAGGCTGCCAAAAACTTGTGTGCTTAGATTCTATTATGCATTGTTATGGGCAAAAATAGGTAAACTTATTTTTAAAAGTCCTGGGAAACCCTGAGATTGAAACCAACTTTTAAGAAAGATAACTTTCCCATATTGTCTCATCAGCTTGTGGGTTCTGTGAAACGCAATTTATTAAAGTTTGTTTCCTTGTGGGTATGAGGTACTTAATTGTTTATTGAATTAATTGATGGATTGTCTAATTATGTTCTAGTGTACTATGATAATAACTGGTATTTATATTCTATCTGTAATTTATATTGTAATGGACATATAATTATGTTCAAGGTTACTATAACAGTAATTTGAGTTTTTAGCGCTGTCTCCTATTTTATGTTTCAGGAGTAGCAATATAAAATACATATACACATACATACAAAATGTACAAGTTCTATAAAAATGTAGAAAAAAGCACAACTGTGAGACTGAGAACCTGGTTTTATATGCCAGTTCCACTTCTTAAAAGATCTGTGGTTTTGGGCAAGCACTATTTTTTTTGTCAGTTTTCCTATATGAAAATTAAGGCTGCGTGTATCTGTCTCTAAGCATCACATTTGAGAATTAAATGAGATGATATCCATATAAGCTCTTGGCTTAGTGCAGAGATAAAGACTAGAAAACATGTTTTTATATTGATAGATGTGTCTTGAATTACAAAAAGTAGGTAATATATATGAATGTAAGTTTTTTTCATATATATTATTAACACCAAATAGAAAGATAAAGGCTACTTAAGTTGGGATGAAGCTTCTATGCTCAGAGAACTCCCTATTCCAAAATATGATGATGATAGATGATAGAAAAGCAATGAAACATGTACAAATACAGGGTTGAAACTGCAGACTAACTTTGAAGTTCTATAATTATTAGCATCTTTGCATAAATCAAACAAAATATTACAAAACTGTTCAAAGTAGCTAAATACAATGAAGTCTCATTATACAATGCTATAAGGTGACTGTCCCAGGTTCCTCAGGGTGTATGCCTATTGTCCCAGTGCTGTCATAAATAGTATCTTCTTTCACTCTCAGAAGTGTCCTGGTTTGGATGATAAAATTATATGGTTGCCTACCCAGACATCATATAGCTTGAAATCATAACATAGAAGCAAAAACAGATGTGACTAATATGATATATTTGGCCTATGTTATATTTGTTAGTTTTACTCTAAACAGCAGTCGAGAGTTATAAACAGTTCTGTATGTCTTTGTTTTACATGTGAAGTAGTTCATAAACAGAATAATGTTTGAGGCGATCAGTATGATATGAAGGCGAAAAGATAAAGGCAGTGGGTTTGAGCTTTTCATTTTGGGATTCAGACAGATGAGTCTCATTTTGCTTGTTTATCTTGTCTTACAGTGCCTAATTTGCAGTCGTTTTATTAGTGCATTTTCAACATCAGAAGTTGTACGCAAAATTAACTTGGTTTTTAATCATTATTTTGTTCTCATGTAAAATTATTTCTGCCCGATTCATTATCGTTTGTTATTTATGAAAGAAGAAGAAGGCCAAGCAGTTCTGTTGGTAGAAAAGCAACACTGGTATGACATAGTTCTTAAAAATCAGCCGAGCTTAGTTAAGACTTAGTGGGTTATCCTGACTTTTTTCACTTAAATGATACATTAGGTAATTTTGAGAAACTGCTCCTACTCTACAAAAGAATGCAAAAAAGAAAAAAAAATACATAAGACATTTTTAAACAGTACCACAATTCTGAGGTTCAGGAGAGTCATAATGACGGGGCTGCCTGCTACCCTTGGACGCTTCCTGGGAAGCCCTGTCACCATCTTTGATTAATGCTCGGCACACTCTGAACTTCATTTAACATCATGTGGTAGTTGATTTACAGCTTAAAATGAAATATGTCCTGATATCCAGAGTCAGTTTTCTGCAGGAGTTCCTGTCTACCAATGACACTGAAGACAGTGCTGCTTCCTTGCTTAGAAGAAAGACTGAAAAGACCAGTTTTATTTTTACTTTGAATCTCAAAGAGAAGGGGGGAGGTATAGCCACACTTAACACAGTTCGTGGAGAATCCCATGTCCACAAGGCATTCATGGACCCCTGGGTGAAACTGTGAAGGAAATTTGGAAAGAATGAAAAGTAACCTCCATGGACACTAGCCCTGGATTTTTGAAAGTGGAGAGATAGAGGCAGCCCCATTTTGAGGCCGCAGCTACATTCGAAGCCAACAGGGATCTCAGCCCAAGGAGAGCGGTGGAGTGGGCCAGTGGCGGCAGCGCATGCAGAAGAAAATAATCCAACAGAGCACAAGACTGGAACATTCAGATGCCTGATGTGAAATGGAAGAGACTGGGGGCTAATTTGGAATCCAATCAGATTATAATTACCACACACAAGTCCTCAGTTGCCTCCAAAGGCCAAAGGCCTGAGGAAATGTGATTCACGAAAAGTAATCTTCTGCTCGCTGAACAAAAATGTGTTTATCGATGCCGGATATTAACCAGGACAGTTCTTATTTACAGCTGAGCTGTTTTTCATTAAATTGACAATCTTACCTAAATTGTTAATACTATCTGAGTGGACTGCGTGAGGCTGAGCAAAGGGCTCTACCCACTGTTTCAAATTAGGCTTCCCCTGGCCATGTGACCTGCCTGGGGTTGGAGTGTTTGCTTCTATATTTTACTAACTTTATTTGTTGACACATTACTTCACTTCTTAAAACTATTTAGATATTTTACTAACATAAAGAACACTGTGATAATGCCAAAATGAGTCAGATCAAAGTAATTGTCAAGTTAATTCAGACCAACATAGATAAGATTTACCTTATTTTCAATGTATAGTATTTGTTTAGATTATTTAATTTTATATTTTATTTTGCCTGCATGTAGCTTCAGTACAGCTCCAGAAATGAACCATATTATCTTATTCACTAAGAGTAGGAACAAAATTGGTTTTGAGATTTTTTTCAGTGTCGTCATTATGACTGACATTAAAATATCAAAATCTTTTCTATAGCACATGACTCATCAATGTCTACTTTTTAAAATGAGTAAAAAAGAATCCACAGGCCTTGCTCAGAATTCCTTTATTTTTCAGAAAATCAAGAAAAATTCTGGAACTTACTTTTCCCATCAGTATATCTATATTTATCTATCCTTATAAAATTAGGGTAATGTTCTTTTCCTATTAAAATAAATGTAACTTTAAACTATTTTCCCACTCTTGACTTGCCTGAATATTCAGCCCTTTTTGGATAATTAATTTTTGCCCAAACATACACCTTGGTTTCTGACCCCTGGGTTTTAGTCCAAATTTTAAGTCTTTATCAGAAAACAATACCTATCTCTAAAGGCCGACATTAAAAATTATTGTCTCAATCAAATTTTTCCTGTTTATCTTATAACAGTTGTGATTTCTTCTTCCTTTGAATCTACCTACTTTTCTTTGTAAAGCTCTTTCTTGATGATAGTTTCTTTCCCTGTGAGATATCTAAAAAAGCTATCTTTTAAGGAACATAGAGGAAAAGTCCTTGGTGCCTGATAGATCTTTGATAGCTATGCTTGCTTTTCTCCCTTCCCCCAATCTCACAAGAATTTTTATGTTATTTAAGGTTAGAGAAGTGTAATATTTAATGTTTTATTTCTTGAGGGCCTAATATGAGGCCTTCCACAGAATGAGAATTGTTTTTAAATTTAGCTTTTGGTTTGTTTCTGTAGGAGTCACCTATTATTTTTGTGCTCATTTCTTTTTGTTCTGGAGGTGAACAAGATGACTTCTGTTGCAAAACGCCATTCTTCCAACTCCATATAGTTGTATCAGGAGTCCTCATGGTTTTACAGGACCCCACCTCCCAGCCACACCTGATGACCAGGAATAAATACCTAGCCCATTCCGGCCAATGGAAAATTTTCCCTAGAATGATTTATCCCTAGGAAAATTTAAAAACAATGTAAAAATGAGAGTCAGTTCTTGATTTGTTTTTTATAAGAATTGTGAAAAATTAGGGTTAAATTTGTTATTAAGCACATTTCTGCATGTGAAGGACACAAGTTTTCAGTGTAAAAGAGTAAAGCTAAGAGAAAGAAACAAAAAGGATTGCAAATATAAAAAAAGACATGAATATAAAGACAGAGTATTTATGGCATTCAATACCTGCTTCCAGGTCTTCCTAACCCCGGCTAAACACTTGCCTTCCCATCACGTGTTAATTCAAGTTTAGTTTCTTTACCTCAAACTCAAAGATTTTTGACATCTCAATAACCCTAATACTAATGTTATATCCCTGCTTCAACCTCACTCCCAGGAGTTATCAAAGACTATACATATATCCTTAACTGATATTGGTAAAGGTATAGTTAAGTACAGTCTTGCATCTTGACATACTCATTGATCTGTAGAATTAATAAAGCATGGCATACAATAAAGTTATATATGGGTAGAACCCTTCTTTTTTCCATAGGTAATTGAGATGATTGATTATAAAGAGAGTATAAAGACTGATAAATCACTATTATAAAGTTTTATGGGTACTAAAAATCAATATAAGAAAAAATATGGCTTTTTGCGACTATCTTAATGGAAGTAACAGAAGAAGGGTTTCATCAAATCACACCCTTGCTTCCAATACTGGGCAGGATTCTGAGAGTGACAAATACACAAAAATATACTCTCTGCTTTTTTTTTTTAATTTCAGCTTATTATGGTGGTACAAAAGTTCAGGTTATATATATTTCCCATGCCCCCCCATCCCCCCAAGTCTGAGCTTCAAGCGTGTCCATTCATATATGCCAATAACTGTCAAACGGAGAACCAAATTAAGGACTCAATACCCTTCAAAATAGCAACAAAGAAAATAAAATACCTAGGAATCTATTTAACTAAAGAGGTAAAGGACCTCTATAGGGAGAACTATGAAACACTGAGGAAGGAAATTGCAGAGCATGTAAATAGGTGGAAAACCATACCATGCTTGTGGATCGGAAGAATCAACATTGTTAAAATGTCTATACTGCCCAAAGTTATCTACAGATTCAATGCAATCTCTATTAAATTACCAACATCATTTTTCACAGATATAGAAAAAATAATTTTACGCTTTGTATGGAATCAGAGAAGACCCTGTGTAGCAAAAGCAATTTTAAGTAATAAAAACAAAATGAGAGGTATTAATTTGCCAGACTTCAAACTATACTACAAGGCTGTGGTTCTTAAAACTGCTTGGTATTGGCACAAGTGCAGGGACACAGACCAGTGGAACGGAACAGAAAATCCAAATATAAAACCATCCTCATATAGCCATCTAATCTTTGACAAAGCAGACAAAAACATACTCTGGTGAAAAGATTCCTTATTCAATAAATGGTGCTGGGAAAACTGGATAGTCACATGTAGAAGACTGAAACAGGACCCACAGCTTTCACCTCTCACAAAAATCAAATCACGGTGGATAACAGACTTAAACCTTAGGTGTGAAACTATTAGAATTCTAGAAGAAAACGTAGGAAAGACTCTTACAGACATTGATTCTTAGAGACAGAATTTATGAAGAAGACCCCTAAGGCAATCACAGCAACAACAAAAATAAATAAATGGGACCTGATTAAATTAAAAAGCATCTGCACAGCCAAAGAAACAGTCACGAGAGTAAACAGACAATCTATAGAATGGGAAAGAATTTTCACATACTACACATCAGCTAAAGGACTGATAACAAGAATGTATTTAGAACTCAGGAAAATCAGTAAGAAAAAATCAAACAACCCTATCAAAAAGTGGGCAAAGGACATGAATAGAAATTTTTCAAAAGAAGATATAAGAATGGCTAACAAACATATGAAAAAATGTTCAACATCTCTAATCATCAGGGAAATGCAAATCAAAACCACAATGAGATATCACTTTACTCCAGTGAGAATGGCCTTTGTCAAAAAGTCCCAAAACAATACATGTTGGCATGGATGCGGAGACACAGGAACACTCAGACACTACTGGTGGGACTGCAAACTAGTGCAACCCCTGTGGAAAGCAATATGGAGCTACCTCAAACAGATTCAAGTAGACCTACTCTCTGCTTCTTTTACTTCTAAATTTTCTTTTAATTTAAAGCAAATTATAAAGCATTAAAATCTGGAAAAACAATTTTATCCCTATCTTCTATCTGATTCACAGAGTCTATAAATTCTACCCATAGTGTAGATAAAGCCAAAAGACCTTATAGTAGATTCCAGTTTGTGCAGACATCATACATTGAACAAGTATAACATAGTAGATACCATGAATGCATTGAATTTACCCTATGGATTGGTTCTGCCCAGGTCCAATATGCCATCCTTCTGGTGATCAAAAAGAAAACATGATCATTTGTTTAAAATCTACAACAGTGAAAAATAAGCAAAACTGGTCGCTACGTTTGAATTTTTCCCACATGACCTAAGAATTTTCCTGTTTATTACACTCAATATTTAATCCTAACCTTGAGTACACACACATATACACACACAATTTCTTCCTATGATATGAAATCATCTCAGGTCTCATGAGAACAGTATGAGTTGAATTCAGTTATCTTCTTACTGATAATTCATTTGTATACCTATTAACTGATATTTATTAATGTAAGCTATGTGTCAGTCACCATGCCAGATGTAAGGACTGTTATAGGTTGAATTGTGTCCCTCAAAAATGACATTTTGGAGTCCTAACACCCAGTACCTCAGATATGACCTTACTTGGATATGGGATCCTCACAGAGGAAATAGAATTAAAATGAGGTCATTAGGGTGGGCCCTAATTCCATATGACTGGTATCCTTGCAAAAAAGGGGCAAATCTGGGCATAGACTGACATACTGAAAAGGAGAACAATACCAAGGACTGCCTGAGTCTGAGAGAGAGGCCTGGAACAGATCTTTTCCTTGCACCTTCGGAGGGGGCGTGGCCTTGCCAATAACTTGATTTCAGACTTGTAGCCTTCAGAACAGCAAGACAATAAATTTCTATTGTTTAAGTCACTTAGCTTGTGGTACTTTGTTATGGCAGCCCTGGGAATTTAATGTAGGGGGTAAAAAGATAAGTGAAGTCCCTTTCTTTATTGAATTATAGTTTTATTGAGTTTAGGACCATAAGCATTTTAGCGCAAGTATTATTTCTCTTAGGAATGATTTTCATAGACATTTTGTAAAAATTGTTATTATTTAGGATAATATATGTATATGGTCTATAAAAATAACCTTATAATTTTATTAATGTAAGGCAATACCTTTAAATGATAAATATAGCTACCTGGCTTAGACCATAGTTCAGTTATGGCTTCAAGCATGATCCAGGGAAAAGTCAGGTGTACCATAAATTATATCATTTGGCAAGCAATGCAAATGTTTCTGCAATACACGGTAAAGCAACATATTGGATTTTCTCTGTGCATAAAAACAAAGATGCATTTAAATATACTTAGCAAAGTATATTTTTTTAAGTTGCAACAAAAGTACATCTGAACATACTGAAGAAGACACCTGGTTTCGAACTAAATCTGTTTTGCTAGCATAGGAATTTCAAGGTAATCTAAAATTTACATTCAGAGTTTAAGGACATCATTGTGGAGGATGTAACATTGGCTTATTTACAACGCACTTAACTTTCATTACTGTACTTATTTTTCTCTGATACATGTTAAGATTAATTTAAAAAAAAGTAAGTGTCCTGTAGATCTCTTTTGATGACTCATGTTGAGATTTTGTTGTTAAATTTTACTGACAATGTAATTATTACAATATATGGCAAATCTAATAATCATTAGAACATCATATTAGAGTAATCTGAGCTACAGTTACAGAATCCCTGTAGTATTGCTTTTTTCCTGGATCTAAATATAACTTATTTAGGTGTCATTATTCTAACGGTAGACTGCACAGGACCACTGTTTTGTTACATTTCCTATGAATTTTTGCTTAATGTAGTATGTTAAGGCAACGGATGCAGGCAATATAATGTCATGCTTAGGGTTAATGAGAGGTGAAGGAAGTGGAGGGTATTTAGAAAGGGAGAAAATGGCCAAAACCAGCATCGAGGATTGATTATAAACTTAATTTACCCCCAACTTTGTTCATACTGCGGCAGCTTCCCCTTAATCCCCATGGTTTTGCTTTATGCAGTTTCAGTTATCCCTGTCAACTGTGATCTGAAAATATTACACACAATAAGGCATTTTGAGAGAGAGAGAGACCACATTTACATAACCTTTATTACAGTACATTGTTATGATTATTCTAATTTATTGTTAATTTCTTACTGTGTCAAGTTTTGAAATTAAACTTTATCATAAGTATGTGTGCATAGGAAAAAACAGTATATTATACTGTTTTACAGTATATTAAACAGTATATTATACAGGACTTGGTACTATCTGCTTTTTCAGGCATCCACTGGGCGTCTTGGAGCTGGAACATACTCCTCTTGGATAAGGAGAGGGTCTACTCTATTTACCTCTACTTATTACTAATGCAGTTGTTCAATATTTTATTGTTATGCACTTATATAATAAATTAGTATTTTTATGTGTGTGATAACCCTTCCTCATGTTAAATTACTAGGGAAGAAATGCCCGTATTGTTTACTAGTGCTACTATAACAAATGACCAAAAATTAAGAGGCTTAAACAACAGAAATTTATTGTCTCATGATAAAGACTAAAGTCTTAGATCAAAGTGTCAGCAGGGCCATGCCTTCTCTGAAGATGAAGGAAAGGACGGTTCTGAATCTCTCTCCTAAGCTACTGTTAGTTCCTTAGCTTGTGGCAGTACAACTCCAGTTTTCACATGGCATTCTCTCTGTGTGTGTCTGTGCCCACATTTCCCCATTTTATAAGGGCACCAGTCTTATCGGGTTAGGGACCCACCCTACTCCAGTAGGACCTCATCTTAACTAATTACATCTACAATGACCCTATTTCCAAATAAGCTCACATTCTGAGCTTCTGGAATTAGAAATTCAACATATGAATTCTTGAGGGACACAATTCAACTCATAACAATGGCCAAAGAAAATATAGAACTTATTTTGGTATATGTATCAACGATTAAGATTGAGTTTTACCAGTGAGTGGTAAAGCACCCTAAGCAATAGTGGCTTAAACTAGATAGAAGCTGATTTTCCTCCTATGTAAATAAATGCAGTCCATCATGGAGGACACTGGTATATTTGATCTACCACGTCAACATTTGGAAGAGATCTCTTTGTGTTCTGGATACTGTATCTACATTCAGCCATTCTTCCCCATAGGAAGAATGAAGGCAAAAAGTATATATTATCTCCCTTAAGGACACTTCCTGGGACTCATTCCTGAAACTTCCAGGCATATACGATTAACCTTAACCACACTCATTGTAAAAGGGACTGAAAACTATAATTGTTCCAGGTGGTCATGTAGCTGATTACCAAATGCTTATCTGCCAATGAAGAAGGAGAGAATACATATTGTATGACAACCTGTCATATCAGATTAGAATAAATAAAAATTATTTCTGAATTCAGAAAAATACTTAATATGTTCCCTCACTGGATAATGTAGAAATACAAAGGAAACTTATGTCAATGGACTCAAAGACTATTAGGGAATAAAGTGAACACATATGTTAAAATTGTAATACAAAATAAAACTTGTTAGAATCTAGGAGATATGTGAGTAAAATGTCCAGACCATTGGGAGAAAAATCAATAAAGTTGGTAATATTTAAGCTGGCAGTAGAAGATGGACAGAGATAGGCCAAGCAAGAGGAGGAAGTAAACAGAAAAGCCAGAACAGAGGCACAATTCATTTTATAGACATTTTGAAGCAGTGAACTTAATTTTTACATTTAAAGATTTTTGTTTATTCATTCTCTTTAATTCCTCAATCTTACTCTAAGAAGCTTTTTTTATTTTCTGATTGTATTAAATCCTTCCATCCTTTTTTCCTTCCTTCTTTGTATACATAT
Organism: Lemur catta; assembly: GCF_020740605.2. NCBI lineage: Eukaryota > Metazoa > Chordata > Mammalia > Primates > Lemuridae > Lemur > Lemur catta. Next base: position 110,234,636 of record NC_059132.1, read on the forward strand.
TTATCACCTAATAGAGCCAGACACTGTGGCAGGAACTGGGCATTCTTTTAAGAATTATAAAACATGGTCCTAGCCCCATAGCTTAAAGTCTATTGGTGAATATAAATTCTGTGGAGAAATATTTTAGATAAACCATCTGAGGGTATTGGATTTCCCCAAGATTTCCTGCCAACCTGTGGCGCTTTCCCATTCACGTGAAGTTGCCATACTGGAAGAGGCAGAATGCTTTCTCTGTGAGGAAATTGAGAAAAGAATTTTGAGTTAGTGAAGAGTAGCCTTGATGTAAGAATCCTATGTTCTCAGATGATGCAAGGCATGTGGGATAAATATTTGATACATAGAAGACCAATGTGCTATCCAGTGCACCACAGAGCCCGGTAGAATATTTGATAAGTAATAGCAAAGCTTCTCCAATTTCTAGATGATATATAATTTCCTAATGAAGGGAAGAAGAGAGAGGAGAGTTGAATGTTGGATATTTAAGACAAGTCTTATATAATGTTTTCTCTTTCACCCCAGAGCTGCTTGGTTCAGAGGGAATGATTATGATTAGATGCCAGAATGAGAGAGGACTTTTCCCTCATCCATAGGTTGTTTAGGGTACCAGGAGTTTGAAATGACAGAATAAAGGAATATCCCTTATATACAGAAGTGAGCCAAAGACATAGCTCAATGAACAGATAAACACGGAGAAAGTTTATATGACAGCAAATGCAGAGAATTCAGCAAACACCTCAATGAAACAGTAACTGCAAAGAGGGCAGTAACGTACCACCTCCCAGAGCTTAGACTGATGATAGCTCACTCTCTGTGCAAAACTTCCACATCATAGACATCACCCCAGGACTCTTGGATTGACAGAGATTAAATTTATTTCACTTACAGAGTGAATGTTAAAAACAAATTATTTCGTGATGCAAATACATTATTTTTTTTTCTATACCTGACATAGCCAGTTGGAATTGTCATCTGTTGGGCAAAGTAACAAGTAAACTGTGTTGCTTCAAGTGCAGTGATCTGGGAGGTACGGAGAACACTCAGATACTGAAGCCAAACTTGAGTCAATAATAAGCACCTCAAAATTAGAGATTTCTAACATTAAACTCAAAGATTAAAAAAGGAGAAAATAAAGATATAGGAAGAGCAAAAGTAAAGACCCTGAAAATGAAAGACCTTTGAGGAAGTGAAATAATTTCGGTATGACTAAAGCAAAATTCTGAGTTAAAGTAGTAGAGAGATGTCAGAGAGGCAAGCAGAGCCAAGAGCACACAGGACTTTATTATTTCCACTGGTATATATTAAGTGCCAATTCTGTCTTAAGTCATATTCAAGATTGTGGGCTATATCCAAGGATTCCTGTGGCATCCGTGTAGAACTTTAAGCAGAGAAGTGCTGGGATGTGATTTTGTTTTTTCAAAACGTCATTCTGGCTACTGTGTGGAAAGAAATACCAGTGCAAGGGCACTGATGGACAGCTGTGCACAGATGCGCGTGGAAGACAATAGTGGCCCGATTTAGAGTTGGGGCAGTGGGGATGAAAACAAGTAGAAAATTTGAGTTGTTTTGTTAGCAGGATAGAAAATGTGACTAGATAAAGGATGGAAGTGAGGGAACAAAGACAGTCACTGGTGACTCCCAGCTTTCTGATTGACATTTGCGAGAATATTGGTTCTGTTTCCTGAGATAAAAATGTGTACTCTAACTTTTCTTTTGCAGAATTTTCTGTCCTATTTTAATATATTTATTATATAAGATGAACTTTAGGATCCTTTTGCCAATGGAATTGGGAAACACTGAATTTATAGACTTATCCATTTAGATTGATAGAGAACCAACATTTAACATTATGAGTCTTCCCATCCAGGAAAATATTGCCATTCTAAATGGTATGCCTTTCATTTCTTCTATAGTTTCTTTCATTCTTTCATTTCCTTCTAGAGTTTTCCAGTTTCATCATCTGGGGTCTATACATTTTTCCTAAGCTTATCATATCTTACATTATAAAAGCATTTTACTAAGATGAATAGAATATTTTATTAAATGTGGTAGCTGGTAATTATTAGTTTATAAAAAGCTAATGATATGGGTATATTTATTTTGTAAATAGCTACAGTTACACAGATGGCTGAATGTGTTTGTTTCCCAAAAATTCATATGTTGAATAGCCAATGTGATGGTATTTGGAGATGGGGCTTGCAGGAGGTGACCATGAGAATGGTACCCTCATGAACGGGGTTAGTACTGTTATAAAAGGGACCCCAAAGAGCTCTCTTACCCTCCTTTCACCATGTGAGGATACAACAGAAAGTCTGTAGTCTACAACCTGGAAGAAGGCCTTCAATAAAACTCAACCATGCTGGCACTCTAATCTCAGATTTCCAGCCCCCAAGACCGTCAGAAATGCCTTTTTGATGTTTATCAGGCATCCAATCTATAGTACTTTGTTATAACTGCCCAAACTGACTAAGACAATTATAATCTTGCTATTTAAAATCATTTTTAGTTGAATTTTTCTAGTTTTCTAGGCAGACAATCATGAAAATATGAGAAAGAAGAAAAACACTTTCCTCTGAGATATTTTCACTTTTTCATTTTGTCTTTCAAATTGTATTATCTATTCCAAATCAATGTTAGATAGTAATGATTATAACTAGCTTTCAAATCTTTTTCTCACTTCAGTGATCCTATTTCAGTATAATACTGAGTTTTCAGTTGCAGATGTCTTATAAAAGTAGCCTTTCATTCCAGATTAAGAAAAAAAATCATTTAATTGATTAATTCATATTGAATTTTTGTCAATTTTATAGGATCTATCAAAGAGATCATATAATAAAGTATATTATCCAAACTCATGATTTTAAACCACCCCAGCATTATCTGCTTTTCTAAGTCAGCAGTGCATTCTATTAGTTAATATTTGGTTTAGAATGCTTTGTTTTCTACTTATAAAAGTAATCTTTTTTTTGGTGAGGAGTTAGTTTGGGAAGACAGGCTTTATTGTATTTAGCATTAGAATTATGCTGGCTCTTTATAAATAATTTGGGAAGTTTTCTATCTATTTCTAGGTATTAAAATTGTTGAATTGTTTAGGGTTTTATTTCTTACATGAAGGTTCAACGAAACACAATCATGAAAACATCTGGTTTCAGCAAGGATGTTGGTTCTTAGACTAACATTTCAATTTAATTCTGCATATTGTATTTTTGCCCTCTTGAATAAGTTATCACAAGCCTGGGCATATTGCTCTTACTTTCTTTGACATCTAATGTTTAAGAGACAAAGTTGGGCACAATCCAAATTTATGTTTTGAAAATTGGATCTTTCCATTTGTGCTCTGATTCAATTAGAAAATCATTTTTCCCTGAAATACAAAGGCATTCTCTCTAATGTCTAGATGTCTATCTGATAAAATCATTAGATGTAAGATTTCCTAAAGCTCTAAAAAAGTTTAGCAACCTATTTTAATACTATTTTTATAACCGTAATTCTGACTTTCTAGAAGTAATTATTGAAGGATGTAATCAGCATTTTGTAACTGAAATTTATAATTTTCTCTCTGATAAATTCAATTTTTCTATTATGTCTTTTGCAATCTAGGACCTTCCCATAAGCCTGTCTATGTGGCCTTTACCACTTTTCTGTGTCCCTTTCCCATGTCGTCCCATCTCTGAATTTCTGGTCGCCTTTCAGCCAGCACCCTTAGGTACGTCTGTCACTCGTCATATTTCACAATTCATTTATTTGTTCATAGAACTAGGTTTCTTGAAATGTATCAAGAGAATTGTCTGACATAACATTTATGTAGGTTTCCAAGATTAAATCATTTCACAATAGTGTTTAGACCTTCCTCTTCAGTATTGTTTCCCACCCGTTATGTTATGGCCCTTTTTCACTGCGTCCCATTTTCTTCATTTTTATAAAACATTTTTTCTCTGTTTAATTACCTTTAAGTACTTAGAATTTTGTTTGGATCAGATTATTCTTTCTCACTAAGGCACAGTTAGTGAATTTTTGGCTCTCATCTTTCTCCACTTGGATTTTGCTCAAGCAGCAGGAAGTGGCACAAGTGCCTTCAGTGCCCTGCAGGTAGGATAAACGATGATGTGGACTGGGGGGAAATGTTACTAAATGTACTGTCCTAAAAATAAAGCCGAAACCTAGCTTTATATAGGGCTAATATAAATAAACCTATTACATTATAATCCATGTATACTGAGTAAACTAGGTTTAATATAATTTTGGAGTTTTGTTTGGTGTAACTATAAGGAAAGAGTTGGTGGGCAATTTATAGCTTTTGTTGTTATTTTATTACATTATAAATACATCTTCTTGTTTAATATGGATGTACTCTGAAATGAAATTTCTGACTATGCTAGCATAGCTTGCTATCTAATTTTTTTTAATTTCTGGAGAACTTAATCACTATGCCACAAATTTGAATGTATTTATTATATTATATACTGGATTGTCTCATTTTCTTAATTTCTTTTCCTCAAAAATAATCACGAGTTTCTATATTAAAGGGACTATTTCTCACAATTTGATCACTTTCAGAGCCTAAACATAGGAGTTATTCAGTAGACAATTATTTCCTTTAAAAACAAGATGTTAAATGTGATTATAAGAGTGAAAATGATGAAGAGAACTTACAAAATTTTATATTTTCACAAATAATCAACAAATCTTAACATACGCAAGATCTTCTGGTGCTCTACCTTAGAAATAGAGTATTCTTTTTCTCCTCAGGTATATCATTATTTAATACAGCTACTTTGTCCTACTAGGAATTTTCACTTTGGAGGACTGTCAGATGTGTAAATTTAAATTAAAAATGTTTTGACTAATGATGAATATCCTCTTCAGTGTTAAATTTAATAATCTATTAAAGCCTTTACATAAACTTTCAAGCAACTATTGTAACATTACTTTGCCACCAAATTACAGAAAGATGAAAGAGATTACTAAGAATGTAATGAAAGCAGATAAAAAACTAGATCAAAAAGTCTGAAGGCAAAAACTAGAGCCAGAATATTTTAGTTATTTTAAAGAAAATAGGGAGGCAATTACCAGGAATACGTGAATTAAAGTTACCTTCTTTCAGAAATTATAAATCCTTTCTTTTATTTATAAAAACACCACTCTTTAAGTCTCCATAGATGAAATAATGGGAAACCATACAGCTATCTTAAAGTTAAACACAAAGGTATACAATACATTCCAAAAAGGCAATTGACATTGATCATGAAAAGATATGCTTAGTGATTAGTGGTTCTGCACCCAAGCTAAGTATAAGAAAGAATCCTCCAAATTTATCACCACTTTTAATTTAAGGGACTTATAACCTTTTCAGGGATGGTATTTCATTCAATTTCCAAATGATTGGTGTTTCATTGAACTTCAAATCTTCCCTAAATTCTATTCTATAATCTGGTGCTAGTTAGTGTTAAGTGAACTAGAAGCCTAGCTTTCCTATATACAAAATTCTTTGAAAATAAACTTTTTAAAGTAAAATTTCTGTTCTTTCAAATGGCACATCATCCCATATTTGTATTGTAAAATATATTTTGGTTTTCACAATATGCATTTTTGACAATATTACTACCTTTGAAGTGTTCACTTATAATCAATAGCATTTAATTAAAAGCCTAATCATATAGGTCCTCAGATAATTTTGGGGCTAATAGAACTAAATGACATTCATATACTTCAGACTTGTTAGGTTATCATATTTAAATAATTGTCTGAATCTGTACCACTAACAAAATACAATTTAATCAAATATTTTAAAAAATCAGACTTACTAAAGTCAAAATATTTGAAATTTCATTATTACATAGAATGTGACATTCTATATAAAATGTGATTGGCCTTTTAATAAGGAATGACTTCAATATGTTAAGTCATTTACATTCAGAAATTCTTAGTCTAGGCTATTAGTCTCATTTCTTCTTAAGTAAAATGTTAATTTGTGCTTATTTATATTCTTAAATATGATAATTAAAATGTATTTCCCAAATTGTCAAAAATTATGTTTTTGCATTCTGAATTTAAGTAAATCAAAATGTATTTAGGATATTTCAGACTTTAAAAACATGTTATTAATTAATGATTAATCAGACATTCACTATACATTGAAATCTTATTTTTCTAAGAATCTGGAAAATCTTATCCCAAATCAATGGCCTGATAATACTTTTCCCTAAAGAGTGAAAAGTTAACCCCAAAGACAAATTGCCTTAATTCATATTCTCTTCTTCAATAATTCCACACATGGATATGCTAATAATGGAATATGACACTTCAAAAATTATCTCTCAAATAAAATTCCAATTTGTTTCTGAAGACCTCTGCCTGTTAACATAAATCATCATAGTATAGCATTTATGAATTCCAATAGACAAACATAGCTTGAAATCCTGGTTCTGCTAAAACTTGCTAACTGATTGTTAAGTTTCTTTACCTGGTATTTACCTAGTATTTCTCAACTCTAGTATGGAGGAAGTACTACCTACCACCTAAGATCATTGGAAAGAATAAGTAAAATAATTAAAACAAAGACTATAACGAAATTGATCTTACTAAGCACTCTTAGTAGCCAGTGGCCACTACTAACAGTGCTACTGTTCATGTAGTAGCATCAGACATATAATACATTCTATTTGGTAATACATACTGTCAAAAAATACCATCAGAATATTTTAAATATTTCTTAGTACCTACTGCACATAAACAAATGACATGTATATCCATAAAGACCTCAAAATTGTTTTGGAAGGTATAATTACACAGATATATCCATCCATAAAACGGAAGTTCTGTGGTGGTTATAAATAATGGTAGGGGTGAGTGGCAGAGGATTCAGATTTATTGAGAGTGACTGGGAGCAGCTTCCCCGAGGAAGTAGCACTTTCCCTGGGTCTTGACAACTGAGGAAGATTCCACTGATGGCAGAGAGGAAGAAAACATTCTAAGAAAACAGCAAGATATGCTTAAATGCACTGAGTGTCAAAAGTTTTTGGTAAATGGAAAATACATTCAGTTGATGTGCATGGACTAGACATGAGGAAGAAAGAAAACTGATATTGAATCATAAAGGTGACAAATGTCAATTAAATTAATTTAGTTGACTTTCTCACTGGTAGTGACTGCAGCACTGGTAGAATGACTATGCCTGGACTGGCCCTCCTACAGTAAATGGCTATAAAGCTGGACTGATTGTACGTGTACAATTTTTAAGCACTGAACAAAATGTGATGCCACACTGTGATCCTCCAGGGAAGGAAATTCAGGAGATGAATGTTCCCTTCATCCTGCCTCCCTATCTGGGGTATTTTTCAGAGAATGGGACATTGAGCTAAAAGTGAACATTAAAAACAAACAAATCCCCCAGTATCTCTAATTAATTAATTGAACAAGAAAATGGAAATGCTGTAGATATGATTGTGTTATCCTCTTTTCTCTACTCATGTTGTTGATCTAAGTATTAGTATCTTTCACTGATTATTATTGAGCATGTTAAGGCATTAGCCTGAGCTCTAAACCAGATGACACATAGATGTAGTTCCCTAATTTCTGATATGATTCAGTATAAAGGAGTTTCCCATGTCCTCATCCCTTCCAAAGATGTATGCATTAGGATATTACCCCTGCTTCTCAAATTAAATACAGCAACTTCAGAGCAGCTAATTTGCAATTTACTGTAACCTTAGATTATCAAAGGAGTAAAATTGCCTTATCATCAACTTCCAACATAACTGACTCACCACATCTTGCCATTCGACTTCTAACAAAAATGTCCATTTTAGCTTTATCTCTATAAACACATCATTAATCATTTAATTTTCTCTCATATGATGATATCAGCTCTGTTCCAGACTCTCCAGTGGATTAACCATGCCCAACACTAGCTTTTTCTAGTTAAACCTTAACATTGCTGGAATGGTTTTCTGCCTATTGTTGAATCTTATCAGCCCGCTCCTTCTGGCTTTCCTGGGACTTAAAGTCAAGATTCTCTGTGTTAAACCCATCACCACAACAGCCCAGACATTTTGTCTTACCCTGCATTCTTGTGGACAACCTTCCTGCTATTTTGCCTTATACAAATCTCATTCTACAGTAAGTATTTTTCTAGGTAATATCCTACACTGGAATGTGGCTCAGCATCCTTCTTGATTAAGAGTTGCAGAAAACAAGGGAGACAAGAACTGAGAAAATATAACTATTAGAATCCATTTAAAAAATCAAGATATATAGTTCATTCCACTTTCTTATATACATGCCTATACACGCATATGCTGTGATTTACTAACGTGCAGCTAGGACCTTTATAACATGTGATGTACCTCTATTTATTTTCATGCCTGCATTTGTTAATTAAACACCAAGGTCCTATGTGTGTATGTGTATGTAGTACACCAAATAGATGATAAACTCCATGAGTATAGAACTTTTATCTGTTATAATCACTGCTGTTTCCCCTAGAAGAGTATATACAAGCACTCAATAAATAGTTCTTGAAAAAAAGAATATAAAAATACTGAAGGAGAAGAAAAAGTTGTAGGGCTGATATTAACCTACTTCAAAATTTACTATAAAGCTGCAGTAATCAATACACTGTGTAGTAACAAAAGAATAGATAAACTGATCAATGGAACAGAATAGAAATCCCAGAAATACAGCCACACAAATATAGTCAACTGTTCTTTGACAAAGGGGCAAAGAAATTTCAGTGGATAAAGAATAGTATTTTCAGTAAATAGAGGTGGACCAACTGGACATTCACATGCAACAGCAAGCAACCAAATAAACAAAAAAACACAGACCTTATACCTTTCACAAACATTAACTCAAAATGGATCACAGACCTAAATAAAAATGCAAAACCGTAAAACTCCTATAAATGACATAGGAGAGAATCTAGATGAGTCATGCTTTGATCATAGCTTTTAGATACAAGACAAAATGCATGATCCATGAAAGAAAAAAATGATAAATTGGATATTATTAAAATTAAAAACATCTGCTGTGTGGAAGATGCTTTTCAGGGAATGAATGAAAAGATAAGCCACAGTATGTGAGAAAATATTTGCCAAATACATATCTAATAAAGGATTAGTGTTCAAAATATATAAACAATTCTTAAAACTCAACAGTAAGAAAATAAGCAACTCAATTTGAAAATGGGTAAAAAGTCTGAACTGAAACCTCACCAAGGAACATTTTCAGATGGTAAGTGCATGTTAAAAGATGCTCAACATCATATATTATTAGAGAATTGTACATTTTAAGAAGAATGAGATATCACTACACTCCTATGAGATTGGCTAAAATCTAAAACACTGGAAACACTAAATGCTGGTGAGGTGAGAGAACAGGAACTCCTGCCCATTGCTAGTGTGAATGCAAAAAGCACAGCCAATTTGGAAGATCATTTGGCAAAACTAAACATACTGTTGCCGTATGATCATAATAGTGTTCCTTGGTATTCGTTCAAATGAGTTGAAAACGTACGTGTATACAAAAACCTACACAGAAATGTTTATAGAAGGTTTATTGATAATTTCAAACACTTGAAATTACGACCAAGATGTCCTTCAGTAGGTGAATGGATAAAAAAAAAACAAAACTGCAGTGCATCCATACAATGGAATATTATTCATCAACAAAAAGTAATGAGCTATCCAGCCACAAAAAGACATGGAGGAAACTTAAATAAATATTGATAGGTTAAAGAAGCCAATCTTAAAAGGCTACATACTGTATGATTTCAACTATATGATATTCTGGAAAAGACAAAATTTTGGAGATAGTAAAAAGATCAGTGGTGCCCAGGGGTTTGGGGGCAGGAAGGGAAAGCTCATTGGTGGAGCACAGGGGAATTTTAGGGCAGTGGAGCTAATCTGTATGGTACTGTGCTGGTGGAAGTGTGTCATCATACATTAGTCAGAACCCACACAATCTACAGCACAAAGAGTGAACCCTAATGCAAACTATGGACTTTAGTTAATAAGAACGTACCAATATTGGTTCATTAATTGTAACAAATGTCCAACACTAATACAAAATGCTAATAATAAGGGGAACTCACATGGGAGGTAAGAAATGGATTATATTGGAATTCATTGCACTTTCCACTCACTTTGTATATAATTTAAATCTGCTCAAGAAAAGTCTATTAATTTTTAAGAGGAAAAAAATGTGTTGTATTCTCCTTCAAATGACTTGCTCAAGTTTTTGATATGGGAGAGAGAAGGGGAAAGGGGGCTAGGCAGGAAAATCAAACTCAGTTCAAAGATTTCTACGAAACTTTCTCTAAGGCTTCTTCATTTCTGTCGTAAGTTCCGTTCGTTCAACACATAATAGGAGATGGATCTGGTCCGTCTTCAGAGGGGTAGTCCAGAAGCAGTACCTGACCCTGAAACAGAGATGAGGGGTGCAAGTAACTCATTCAGGAGGTGCTCTCCAGGAAAGGAATGAGGAGAGCAGGAGGTGACGGGCGAAGGAGCAAAGCAGGATGTGGTCTCAGCTGGAGTATAGTTATGCCTGAGCACTAGCAAGTTAGATATTCCATAGGGCATGGCCCCAATGTGTGTGTCCCCCAAAATTCATGTGTTGAAACTTAATCCCCAATGTGACGGTATTTGGAGGTGGGACCTTTAGAAGGTAATTAGGTCATGAATGGGATTAGTGCTCTTATAAAAAGAGATCTCTGAGAACTCCCTTGTCCCTTTTACCGCTTGAGGACACAGTGAGAAGACAGCCCTCCCCAGGCACCAAATCTGCAGGCGCCCTGCACGTCCACTTCCCAGCCCCTAGAACAGTGAGAAATGAATTTCTGTTGTTGATATGCCATCGAGTCTATGGTGTATTTGACAGAGTAGCCCAAATGGACAAAGATGTTATTGAAATGTCTCTCACTTCCTTTCTATAGTGGCAATCTGTGTGACACCTGTGGACAAAGTGGGGCCACAGCAGGAAGACTCCGTAGGCACACAGCAGATCCCTATGATGAAGTCGATTTTGTGAAGTTGATGCGTGGAAGTTGACAATCGCAACTGATGCAGGTATTTCTCATGTTCACATTATATCTTCATACCTGTACTTAGATTCTGGTGTCCCCTCGGGCTCATTTGGAAGGCTCATTATTTAGAGAGCAGAGCCACCAGCATTTGGCCAATGACAGTTTTCCTGAATATGAGGCAGGTGACATTGACACAAGGAGAAGGGGTGGGTACAGTCAGGTAGTTTTGCTATTCCAGCTATTTTTGAGGAACTAATATGATATTTTTTGAGAGAAAAGGTATCAACGTGAGGCAGAGAAGAGTATGTTTTAACCTCCCACAGTCCTGCATTTACTACAGAAGTTACCTGAAAGTGACTTGCCTTTTTTTTTTATTACGATTCTGAAATTGAAAAGCTAGTAAGTAAATCATGATATGTTCGAGAAAAGCATTTATAATTTTCTCTATCCACATTAACATACATAGCCACTGTAAGATATGGATAGCTGGCAATAGTTGCAAACGTCATAATGCATGGTTTTATTAATACTTAATTTGGGGAGCTATAGGACAAAGAATTGAGTTTGTTACTTTCTTTATAGTGCCTCTTTTCTAAAGATTTGTACATTTTGTAAATGAAGAAAGCTGATATTTGGACAGTAATATGTGTTTTAAATAGCAAATGATGTTTTATACCTTGTATGCATCCCATCGTTTTCCTGTTTCCAACATTTGAGTGTTTAGTTTTCAAGTTTCCTTAAGTAATGGGCACCTGAGCACAAGCCACCCCCACACACTGCCTTCCTTTGGCGACAGCTTCAGAATAGCTGCCACTTAGATGCAAAAGAGGGGCAACAGCTACTCTGAATAAGAGCCAAGTGTCCATAAATAGAAAGCAGATCATAGTGATAAAATAAGGTAAATGAAAATTGTGCACAGAAGTGGACAACTGAAAAAGAAGCAGGTATTTTTCACTTTTGAAATCTAACTTGTTAATTGAACTTAGATACTGTACAAATTCCAATAGTTTTAATACCCTTTAGATGTTTTCTCATATATTGCTCCTTAAAACTTTGAAATGTTCTTTACTTTTTCTTGCCTGGTCACTGGAATATAATCAACTCTGATTTTGTGTTTCAGCACAAATTTACTTTGAAAAACAAAGCAAATATTGTTGATTGAAACTCTGCATTTACTTTTGGTTCCCTAATACATTTTCAAATGTATTCTAAGGCAGAACAGTTAGGAGTTGATACTCTAAAGGTTTAACTTTGAAGGGGATGCTTGCATCTTTAAACTCTTTAGAAATACCTATTTTTTGACATTTTAGATATGATAATTAAATAAAACAAAGTATCTATTTTTTGAAGAAGTAGAATAGTTGTCTTGATCAATTTAATTAGAAAAATAAAATTCCAATTGTCTTTCAGATCTTTAAGACTCAGCCAGCCTGCTTTATTACAACTTTAGTTCATGTGTAATAATTAAAAGATCAAGTTCATCAATAGACCCAAAGCAGATAACAATTTTTTCTCTGTGTTAATTCTCAAGGAATCTGTAGGAAGTAAAGAATAGGATAACAGCCTCTTATAGAAAGAAATATTTCAGCTCACTCATACTAAACTAAGAGCTATCTGAGAGTCTTAGTGCTTTTTTCATACGTAGTCTAAGTTAAAAGAGATTGGTTGGCTCTAAAAATAAACATAATATGTAACAGTCTCACAGGCATTGTCAAAAGCAATATGGAGAGACTGATGAGGGCTCTTCTACAGAGTTTCAGTGAACCTTCTTCTCTCTTAATTCAGTCCCAATGTCATTTATTTTTAAAGCAATTGGTCACATCTTTTTACTTGGATGATAGTCTTTTTGACTGATTCTGCCAAAATATAAAACAATAAGGAATGTCAACAATTCCAAGCTAGAAGCCAGTGATGAGCTAAGTTTGACTAAAAATATGAGATGGAAAAGTAAAGCAAAGTATGAACTTAGTTCTATAATTTGAAATCTTTATTATTTTGAGGCTGAAAGAGAAATAGTGAACAAATAAAAGTGCTCTTACTTTTACATTCAAGTTTGTTCCCATCTTTTGCTTTCAATTTTTGCCTTGTGAAATATACACTGCCAGAAATGTCTTGAGCCTTTATTAAAATACCAATACTGCTTGCACACATAGAAAAGTGAAATTAAAACCCTGTGATATAAATATTAACCAGAATCGCATTAAGAGTAATATCCCCTAATTATCGGGGGCAGGGGGATGGTGGCTAAGAAACTTAGAATTAGCCCAGAAATAGCTCCTGGAATGGTTTGTAGCACACAGTAGGTACTGATAAATGTTATTATTGTTTTTACTTTCTCAATGTAAATTTACCTATTTAAAATTATATTTATATATGTAAAATTATATTTTTATGACATTTCTTCATATTTACAATTTTCTTAATAATTGCTTGCAAGATTTTCTTCCATTCTATTTTAAATGTATGTGGCTTAAAGTATTATAGTTTAAAGATGAGATTGGAATGTCATGCAAACAGAAAACATTTGCCTTCTCTGTGGAAGAACTAGGAACCATTCCCTAGTATCTCTCCTCTTGGGCTCTATGTAAATTACACACAGCATTCACTGTTATTATTAAGGGAGTGATCTCAAGGAAAGGAGTGAAGAGAGCAAACTTAATTGACAAGTTTTTTGTGTGATCTGACTGTTCCACCAATTAGCATTTCCCTGTGTCTCTCCCTCTCCTCCACCTCCCTGTTCCCTAAGATACAGCAATATTGAAATTAGGCCAATTAATGACCCTAAAAAGATCTCTAAGTATTCAAGTGAAAGAGTCTCATATCTCTTACTTTAAATCAAAAGCTAGAAATGATCAAGCTTAGTGAAGAAGGCAAAGTCAAAAGCTAGGCCTCTTGAACCAAACAGTTAGCCAAGTTGTGAATGCAAAGGAGAGGTTCTTAAAGGAAATTGAAGGTGCTACTCCAGTGAATACATGAATGATAAGGAAGTGAAACAGCCTTATTGCTGATATGGAGAGAGTTTTAGTACAGATAGAACAGACTGGCCACAATATTTCCTTAAGCTAAAACCTAAAATCCAGAGCAAAGTCCTAACTCTCTTCAATTCTGCTAAGGCTGAGAGAGGTGAGAAAGCTACAGAAAAAAATGGTGAATGCTATAAGAGGTTGGCTCATGAGGTTTAAGGAAGGAAGCCGTTTCCATAAAATAAAAATTCAAGGTGAAGCAACAAGTACTGATGTATATACACTGCAGCAAATTATACAGATGGCGTAGCTAAGATTATTGATGAAGGTGGCTACACTAAACAGCAGATTTTCAATGTAGATAAAATGGCCTTTGATTGGAAGAAGATGCCATGTAGGACTTTCATAGCTAGGGAGGAGAAGTCAATGCCTGGCTTCAAATCTTCAAAGGACAGACTGACTCTCTTGTTAGAGCCTAACACAGCTGGTGACTTTATGTTTAAGCCAGTGCTCATGTAACATTCTGAAATTATACTGAATTTACTCTGACTGTGCTCTACAAAGGGAACAACAAAGCCTGGATGACAGCATATCTGTTTACAGCATGACTTACTGAATATTGTAAGCTCCCTGTTGAGACCTACTCCTCAGATAAAAAAGATTACTTTCAAAATATTATTGCTCATTGACAATGCACCTGGTTACCCAAGAGCTCCAATGGAGATGTATAGAAAGATTATTTTTTATTTGTTTTGCCTGCTAACACAACATCCATTCTGTAGCCCATGGGCCAAGGAGTAATTTTGACTTTCAAATGTTATTATTTAAAAAATACATTATATAACTCTGTAGCTTCCATAGTGATTCCTCTAATGGACCTGAATGAAGTAAACTAAAACCTTCTAGAAGGATTCACCATTCTAGATGCATTTGTGATTCACGAGAGGAAATTAAAATTTCAATATAAACAGGAGTTTGGAAGAAGTTGATTTCATCCTTCATGAATAACTTTGAGAGGCTGGAGGTTTCAATGGAGTAACTGCAGATATGGTGGAAATATCAAGAGAACTAGAATTGAAAGCATAGACTAAGATGTGACTGAATTGCTGGAATCTCACGGTAAAATTTTAATGGATAAAGAGTTGCAAGGTATGGATGAGCAAAGAAAGTGTTTTCTTGAGAGGGAATCTGCTCATGGTGAAGATGTTGTGAACATTGTTAAAATGACAACAAAGGATTTAGAATGTTACATAAACTTACTTGATAAAGCAACAGCAGGGTTTGAGACAATTGACTCCAATTTTGAAAGAAGTTCTATTGTGGTTAAAATAATAGCAAATAGTATCACATGGTACAGAGAAATCTTTCCTAAAAGGAAGAGTCCATCTATGTGGCAAACTTCACTGTTATTTTAAGAAATTGGGAGGGAGAAAAAAGGGAAAAAAGAATATAAGTGTATTTATTACCACTGAATTATACACTTAAAATGGTAAAGATGGTAAATTATATATGTATGTTTCACCTCAATAGAAAATAATTATTAACTGCCAAAGCCACTCCAACTGTCAAGCAACTACCATCCTGATTAGTCAGTAGCCATTAACTGAAGCAAGACCCTTCCCAGCAAAAATTACAACTTGCTAAAGGCTCAGATGATCATTAGCATTCTTTAACAACAAAGTGTTTTTTGTTAATTAAGGTGTATAATTTTTTTAGACATAATGCTATTGAACACTTAATAGACTACAGTGGAAACAAATTTTATAGACTCTGGGAAACAAAAAAATTTGTGTGACTTGCTTTATTGCAATATTTGTTTAATTGGGGTGCTCTGGAACTGAACCCACAATATATCCAAGGTATGCTTGTACACAGTAAATTCTTGTTATTTACCAAAGTCACATTCTACAGAGTTGCTGTGAATGCTGAATTAGCAATACTGCAGTGTTGTTCCTAGGGAAATGTATATATGAGAGAGAGAGAGAGAGAGAAGGAGAGAGAGAGAGGGATGGCTAGATTTATGGATAGCTATGGATAGATAGATAGATGGTAGATATAGACAGATAATAGAGTACAATCTTAAATCCTTAAGACAATTCATATGGATAGATTTTATTTTCTTTATGTCACAAGAGTAAAGAAATTTTAAAGTGAAAAGTGACTGGCCGGAGGCCACCCCACTAACAAGTTCTAGAGTTGAGATTCAAAGCTCAGCCATCTGGCTCCAGAACAGGAGTTTCTTGCACTGCACTGCCAGGACCCTACTGTCTCCCTCCTCTGGTCATCTCTGCATGACAGCACTAAGTCCCCTTGTTCCACCTCAGATGGGGAACATGTGCATCAGGTCACTCAAATTTTCCTCCATTTTACACTGTCTGCAAGTGCCCATGAAAACCCTCTGGGTGTTGATCTTAGGGTTATAAGTAAATTATAGTGAGTAGGTGAATTTTCTAATAGAGAATTTGCAAATAAAAAGTATTGACTGTAATACCAACGGTCCAATTATATTGACATAATGTCAAAAAATTACTCAAGAAATGAATAATAAATAACTTTTAAAAATTTCAGAACATCATATTTATCCATGATTTGCAAAGTAAACTGAGGAAAACTAAAAGTATACTGAAACCTTATCTACAGTTAATGACAGTGTTTGCTCCTGTAGAAGTACTAAATATTACACAAGAGAATTTTACTACCATTGGATAGCTATGATGATAAGTATGCCCACAATTTATTGTGTATTAATTATAAAATGGAGTACTCTGCTGGTACTAATTAGGTTATTAGGAACTGTTGTCACAAAGAAACCAAATGCTGGTGGCTTAATAGATACAAGTGTTTTTTTTCTCATTAACATAACAGTTCAAAGCAAGTGCACCTGTTTATTGGGTGGAGTTCCTTCTTGCTATAATTCAGAGACATGGTCTCCTTCCGTCTTGTGGCATTACCATCACATAGGGCCTTTTGGTTCTCTTTATCCCACTGGCTGAAGGGAAGAAAGAGGGTCTAGAGAACATGTCTACTTCCTAAAATTTTGGCTGGGAGTAATATATATGTCTTATGCTCACATTCCATTAGCAAGAACAAGCCTTATCACCACATTTAAATTGAAGAGAGTTGGAATATGAAATTCTAGTCATGACAGCCACTTCTTCTTACCAGCACACTAACATGGAAAAGGAAGCATATATTTTGAATTTAACATTGATATCATTGACTATTATCTAACATAAATCAACAGTTAAATATCCTTCACGTTATTTTAGCTTTTTTATTTTTTGGTCCAGAATGCAATCCAGGACTATATAGTGTCATCATACAGTCATATTCTCATAATCTCCTTTAATCTAGAAGTTAATACCTTATCTCTGCCAGATTTTTCTCTCAGAACAGAGACAAGCAAGCATTTTGTCTTCTAGATGCAAATTAATCAATCAAACAGGAAAATTTTGGATGGAAAAATAAAAACAGGTAAGAAGTATTGGCTTCATACATAATTGAAAGATTATCAAAGTACTACCATGTCATTTAGTAGCTATTGCTAGGCAAATTAATCCATTCATACATGAACCAGTTAGTGATTGAATAAGGATGTCAGCAAGTAATTTCAACATTTGGATACTGCAGGTCATTAAGTATTATTCACAGGATAGAGAACAGCAGATTAATGTCTACAGGTTGGAGATAAACAAACCTGAAAATATGCTGGTTACACTATTTCATGCTGATTGTTCAAACAGAGCAAGAAAGCAATAGAACGCAGAGATCCGAATCAGCTGGAAACAAGCAACTCCAAAGAAAATCCCTGCCACAGCAACCACTTCTGACTAAATTGCTTGTTATCTTTACAAAGCAACCCTCCCAGTGCCATTTAATTATATGCTTCCTATTGCCCTGGGTGCAATTCTCAATGTTACATCAGTTCTTGACGGAATCATTTTTCCTAAGCAGAAATCAGTGCTTCCTCCGATCTTATGTTGTCAAAACCTCACATCCAGCACCCACAAGTGCAAAGTGCTCTGGAAAATATCTGCTGCTCCACTTCAATAATTTTTCATATCAAAGAACTGCCTGGAGACATTAGCCCAATTAATCCAAAGATGTTCCAAACCTCATATCTGAAAACCAAACCTATAACAAAAACTAACAGTTGAAAAGGGAAGATGAAATTGAAAATGGGCTAAGAGTTCCATCATCTATGCAGAAACTTGGCAGGCATCAAAACAGCCAGGATTTCCTGGAGAAATAATAATGGCTCCTATATCAGTGAAAGTGGGTATCTTTCTTATCTAGGAAAAAATGTGTCTCAAATATAAATGACAAAATGGTAACAAAAAGTTAACCAAAAGATGAGGGTAAAACAAACTTTTTTTAAAACAATGGTAATCCTGATAGTAACTTCATACTCCAAGTTGAGGATTTGCCCCAAACACTGCAACTAGTAAACAACCTAGGCAGAGAAATAGTGATATTCCACCTCCAGAAGTTAAGAGGTAACATTAACAAATATTAGCGAATAAGTTACTCTGTCTTCTAACACCTGAAATTGCATTGTCTCATTGTTCCACTGCACAATAATAACATGCATGCTAGTAGAAGGACAGTTGTACAAATGCAATGTTTATTTCTAATTATACATAGTTTGAAGTCATTTTCAATATTAAATTCTAGCAGGAATTTAAAGAAAGAAATTTTCTTTCCCACTTTTTAAAGATGTATACTTTCTACAACAATATTTACTACTGTTGCTCTAATTGCTAAGAGAAAATCAGCACTAATTCTACTGTTGGTTATCGAAGAATGAAAACAAATCTGGTAGCTGCTAGGCATGTTTACTTATAGCATGTTCTGTAAATTTCTAAAAATATTCATATTTTTGATTTTGTTTGTTTTTAGCAGTAAACTTTCAGACATAATCTTTTCTTCCTCTGCCAGCACCAAATATACAACACACCCACGTGTACACGTAGGCATGCACATACATACACCTAACATGGGCAGGACCCAGCCTCACTAGCTAGCTCAATATCACAGTAAATACTAAGTTTGCCCAGGCGAAGTTACAAATACAAAATTCTATGACCTTGGTAAACTATGAAAACACTATAAAAGTAGATAGGATCCAAGTAAACAAAAATAAAGTGTTGTCTTTTCCAAACTATGCTAAGAGGTCGTAAACACTTATCCAGATAGGCATTTGTCACCAGTCATTATATTGTCCTATTGTTAAGGATACTAGCAAGAATGTCAGTAACTTTTATGGATGAACAAGCTTGGCTTTGCCACCACATTAACAATAGAGCATTGCAAGCAAGTGCCTTCCTTCACCCTCCTCAAATCTTCTAGTTTGTGTATTATTTGTATGTAAATCTTCTTCATAGCCATGCTAATATTTTTATTTTCTTGTTCTAAACCACTTTTATTAGTCTATCACTTTTGTAGTATATTTTACATTAAGGGACACAGACGATCTTTCAAACAGATTGTTCCCTTTCCGTATACATAAACTGTGTCCTGCTATGATGCCTATATATAAGCTATGGGAAAATGTAGATATAAAGAACATCCAAACAAAACTACTAGAAGATTTTTTTTATTAGACCATCAATCTAGTGATGGTCATCATCTTTCCTCTGTTTTAGTAAAACTAATTTCATAGAAGTTGGAAAAATGAACTAAGGAGGGGATGACCCAAGTAGAGGATTATTACCAATCAATGATGACAGTGTTGTAAAATTGGAAATATAATTGCAGATATATTGACTGAATGATATTGAACAGGCTATAACTAAAACATTTTAAGATCCTTGTGCTCTTATTTTGAGTGGAAAATAAATTGAAAATGAAGGCAATTTGTATCACCAAGCATGATGATACATGAGGATCATCCCAAAAATCAGCAAGAAAAAAACAAACAACCCCATTAGATGTAGGCAAAAGACATGAACAGAAGTTTCTCAAAGAGTACAGACAAATAGCCAACAAAAATATGAAGAAATGCTCAACATCATTAATAATCAGGGAAATACAAATTAAAACCACAATGAAATTTCACCTTACTCCTGTTAGAATGGCTTTTATTAAAAAATCCCAAACCAACAGATGCTGGGATGGATGCAGAGAGAAAGAAATGCCTATGCACTATTGGTGGGTCTGCAAATTAGTACAACCCTACAGAAAATAGTATGGACTTTTCTCAAAGAACTAAAAATTGACCTACCATTCAATCCAGCAATCCCACTGCTGGGTATCTACTCAAAGGAAAAGAAGTCGTTTTATCAACAAGACACCTACAACTGAATGTTTATTGCAGCACAATTCACAATTGCAAAGATCTGGAATCAACCCACATGCCCATCAATTCATGAGTGGATTAACACAATGTGCTATATGTATACCATGGAGGACTTCTCAGCCATAAAAAAAAGATGAATTAATTTCTTTTACAGCAATTTGAAAGGAATTAAAGACCATTATCCTAAGTGAAGTATCTCAAGAATGAAAAAACAAATGTCATATGTACTCTAATAGAAAATTGGAACTAACCGATGGGCACACCAGTGCGCAGAGGGAAGTAAGCGTGATTGGAATCAAGCAGGGGGAAAAGAAGAGGGGCAGAGCAAGAATCCATCTAATGGGTACAATGAACACTGTTCAAATGATAGGCACATTTATAGCCCTGACTCAAGCCATATAACAAAAACATTTGTACCCCTTAATATTCTGAAATTTAAAAAATGCATAAAAACATTCTTCTGTAATGAATCATAATATTTTGTATTATTTTGATGATTTTGAGTTAGATAAATTATCATTTTTAATATTAGTATTTTCATTTATAAAAATATTACTTAAATAATGATTTTTATTATGTCTTAAAACAGTATCTAGTTTCACACAGTATTTCTTAAGTTCTTTTTCTATCAAATTCTTCAATGCTTGGATTTTATGAAGAAAAAACAAATCAGCAGTATGTTGCTCAATTGGTTTAAATATCTCTTCAATCATTATATCTTGACCTATAATAGCCAGAAATTAGTATTAACAATTATTTTGTGTAGTATGTATTTGTGAATCTTCTTCTTCATAGTTCTTTTATCATTTGTATTTTCTTTCCAATCCACTTATTTTTTTGGCATTTCACTTTTGTAGTTTATTTTACACTATTTCTTTCTATTTAGAAGTGTCCTTTACAAAGTTTTTTAATCCTTTTAAAAATGAACTAGACACTCTTAGTTCAGTTTGAGATTGTATGTAAACATCTGCTAGCATTAATAGTAATCTACAGTCATATTACATAACTTATGCTAGCACAAATTGAAAATTAGTTTTCTGACAAAAAAGTCATCATTCATTCTGTATAGCTTATATTTACTATTCCCAACATGTGTCTGAGGGTGGTTGTAAAGTTAAGTTTAATATGTATTTCATCAGGATGTTCCATTTTGGGATAGATCCAATCAATGCTCTGTGGAAGGTTTGCATTTTTTCAAATAATGCCATTGCTACAGATACAGTTGAGGCCACATCTCATAAAAATATATTTAAGCTTTCTATTATAATTGGCACAAGGAACATATCTAGATTTAGGTTAAAAATCTGGCTTGTATACATTTTTTTCTTTGCCAACATATTAGTGCCATCTTCACAAAGATGTTTCTACCAATTTTTTAAAGCAATGCATGAAAATGGAAAGGTTTTTGTTTTTGTTTTTAGTAATTCACTTAAACCAAAGTTATATTTTTCTGTAAAACAATTAAAATGTTCATTTATTTCAACTAATTGTTTTCTGTGGCTGGTACTTCAGCAATACATAGATTAAATGTTAATAGTTCAGCTTCATCTTTGTCATTGATATAATCAAATTGATATAATATCTACTTTAATAATTTCATTTATGTTTTATTTTATCAACCATTAATTAATAATCTCATTTCAATTCTGAATCCTGAAAATAATTTTTTTCATTGTTTTTAAACTTTTTCACATATTCAGCCTATTGAAATAAATATTTGGAGATGGGATGATTTCTCTTTATGACTTATAATATGGTAGGGAAGCTAGCCAGAAAAGAAACTGCTTTTAAAGATCCGTCAGGGAAGGAATCTTATAGGAGTTTTGCAGTCAGAACTACTCTGAGTACAAGTAGCACAAAGTTTTAAGCATTTAGGCAGGCAAGTTTTCACTAAAACATAATGTGGGTTGCTATGACCATAACTGAAAAGTTTCCTTGCATCCTCTTGAGAGAGGCACCTATAGCTATTTCTCAGTAATTTAGCTGTCAGAATTTTCTACATAAACCTGTATAATTTTACAGCCGGGGTAAATGGGGCCAGAAGAAACAGTTAAGAGAAAAGAAGGATTAAGATTGTTTTGAGAAATAATAGTGTTTGAGGACATAAATTGCAACACCATAAGAAGCAAGATCATAGATGCTTGGCTTGGTACCCTTGGAACATTATACTCTGTTACCCAAAAATCTACTGCATCATGCAATATGAGAGAAAATAATTTGACAAGTTAATGAATTTGTATTTTCTGTCACCTAAGTGTTCCTCCACTCCAAAGGCTACCCACGCTCCTAAACAGTGTCTATTGTAAACGTCAGCAGCATACATCACAGAATGTCCTCACTTTCAGATCACGGACTTCTCTGGGAATGTCATTGGGCGGGAGTGATGGGGGAGCTTTTCCCCAAGGCTTGAGTGGTGAGAGTCACAAAGCTGGTGTCCAGTGCTATGGATTGTAGTATTCCAGCACCAAATGAGAGATTCTAAGTGACAGGAGTGCCTACAGTTTCTGTAATACATTTAATTTTGCATGTGTGATTGTGAGATGCAGAGATCTCAACTATGGGGCCTAGGCCTGAGGACAGTTCTATTCTAAGGATACACTTCTTTTCAGATCTTCCCTGTTAGTGGGAAAGATAAAGTCACTCAATCTTTGTGAAAAATAGAATTAAATATGCTGATAGAAGGGCCAAGAGTATAAACAGTTATTTCTCTCTTATTAAAATTTGTTTGTAACGCTTACAGAATTATTTTAAGTTACTGTATGTGCCATGTGGTTAAACAGGAGAGTAAAAGCTCACTGCCATGAAAATAAATATCCTTGGCTGGCATTACTTCAGTAATTTACCTAGCCTAAGGTCATTCTAAAGCAGTTTAAATGCATCATTAATCCACAATCTTCTGAAACACTAAAATACTTAAATAAATTACAATGGAGTAGGATGCGCCTGAAGAGAGGAAAAAACTGTCAGGATATGATACATTTACATGATGCAGAAAAAAGTCTCTAAGACTCATGCATAAATTATTGCTGAAATGAAAGGCATGATAAAGAGCCTAGAGGACATGATATATCCAGTTTCATTTGGTCCAAAAAGATTAAGAAAATGAATCTTAGATTTCACCTTTCCGCTTCTGAATTTTCATTCACTTAGTTTTAACCTTGGTAACTCAAAATTTTCACGTTCATTTTTATTACATCCCTTTTCTTCTTCCAATTCTTTTATACCCTTGAATGCTGCTGCTTTTATTTCTAGCAAAGTATATACCTGTCATACTTATGCAGATGTGAATGTGTGAGTGTGCAGGTATGTGTGTGTGTGTGTTTGGGGTGGGGCCCATGAGTGGAGTTACCAGGATCAAGGCAGACACACACGTAGAAATTAAGCAAAAGACAATCAAGTGGAGAAAAAAATTTATGAAATATAACTTTATAACTTAAGTCACCAAGGACTTTACTTTTCGTTAAATAGATACACAAGAAAATATCTTATAAAATTTTACCTTCCAGATTAAACAAAAATCAGAGATTGTAGAATCCTGTATACATTTATGAACAAATTTAAAAATTCATCAAGTTATGAAATCTGAGAAAGCAGATTTTAGCAGGACTAGAGCAGCCTGCAGTACTAATGGCAGCCCTTTTCCTTACTTACTCCCTGTTACAATAATGCCACGAGAGTCAGCCTTGTGCCTGTGTTATATGTGTCTCTCCACATCCTGAATCTGTACTCTTTTCTGTTGCCTATGTTATCTGAGTTGCTACAGGAAAAAATTCTGGATTTTTATTTATGTTCAAGGTTCATAATTTGTGTGGTAGATCATGGCTTAGAATGCTCTAGGCAGAAACTCAGTACAAGGCAGAGAAACCGATGCCTGAGACAAAAGGATGGTTTTAGATTGCAGAGAGTGGCCCTGGAGTGTGGATGCAGCTTTACCCCAGTACAGAAGCTTAAAAGGCAACTGTGCCTGTGCTACCTCTACTTCTCCAACCTAGCCGCTTCCTTACTGTTGGCCACCATATTCTCTAGTCCTGGTAGAGAACCAGGAATCAAAGCTCAGTGTTCATTCTCTGTGCACTGCATGTTTGTTCTTTGTCTTGACTATCTTCAAACCTGCATCAGTGCTTTCTCGTCTAGCCTAAGTTCTTTATACAAGTCTCAAAATGTGCACAAAAAAGCACCTATAACTAGTGTTACAAACTCGTATCTTGAAAAGAAATCTATAAATGCATATATTTGTGTAATTTTGTTGCAAAGAAAAGCAGTAGGATCTATTTAGCTGAGTGTTGAATACCTATGAGGTCCATAGCCCTGGGGGAAAGAGGGAAGAGACAGAAAAAGGGAAAACAATAATATGTTTATTAAATGTCTCAGTACCTTCCTAAAAAAGTGTTTGAAATAAAGACAGGAATGATAAATTTTAAACTTTTAAACACAACAATGAAAGAAAACGAAGAAATAGACAAAAGAGTGAAGGGAGAAACTGCATGGAAAACTCTTAATGAAGAAATTTATACCAAGTGAGCACAGTATTTATTTTGGGGCTCTAACAGCCAGGAATATACGACTCTCATCATGTAAGCTAATAACATACCAACTTATCAAAGACAAAAGAGTGTTTTCCTAGGCTTTGAGAGTAATTTCTCAGGGATGATTTGGTAAGAGAGTTGAGTAAATGTTTCTAAACAGAGAATGTCGTATATAGTTAGTGATATCCTCATAGGCATTTTTCCCTTTATGTT
Source organism: Lemur catta (assembly GCF_020740605.2). Taxonomy (NCBI): domain Eukaryota; kingdom Metazoa; phylum Chordata; class Mammalia; order Primates; family Lemuridae; genus Lemur; species Lemur catta. The sequence goes on from NC_059132.1 coordinate 110,259,656, forward strand.
ATTTTGAAACAATCTCAAACTTTAGAAAAGTTGCAAGTACTGTACAAATAATTTTTTTCCTGAACAATTTAAGTTGCTAACATGACATCCCATCACCCTGGATATTGATATTCTCCTACAAAATCACAATACAACAGTCCGGATCAGGATATTAACATTCATTCATTACCATGACCTAAACTTCACATCTCCACAAGTTTCCTCAGTTGCTCCCAAGAATATTCTTTATAGAAAAATGGTCTAGTTCACAACTGTGCATTGCATGTAATAGTAATGTTTCTTTAGCTTCTTTCGGTATGGATTAATTAGAGCCTATATTTTTTCTTGATTTTCATGATGTTGACCTTTCTGAAGCTTATAGGCCAGTTATTTTATGTATCAACTTGTGTTTTGCCTGTTGTTTAATAATTTGATTCAGGTTGTGTATCTTTGGAAGGAATACCAGAGTCTGTGTTTTCTTTGCATCCTATCAGCTAGCCCACAATTCCAATTTGCTCCGTTATTAAGTGATCATTTTAGTCACTTATTGTAGCGCCTGCCAATATCTCTCACTGTAAAATTGCTCTTTTCTCCCTTTGTAATTATTAAGTATTTATATGCACATATTTATGTCTATATTCATTTTATATCTACAATTGTATCACAAAAGATGAATTCACATTGATGTCTCCATTCAAGCCTAATACCTTAGGATTCATTCTAGTTTTCTCTTTTGCCACATTAACTCTCTTCTCTGATGAAAAGAAATTTAGCTTCCCTTTTCCCTCATGCACTCAGTCATTTGAGCTATTCCCTTGTATTTGAACAGTCTTCCATCACAGCCACCGCCCCATTCTTGTGTGAACATGTGTCCCTCACCTCACCAAGGCAGGTGGTGACAACTACAAAAGAAGATGGAAAAAGTTTACTGGGTTAAAGTGAAACAACAAAAAATCTTCTGTATTATAGAAAACAAAGTAGTCAAATAAAAAAATATTTAAGTGAATGAAAGAGACAATCACATCATATTTAGGATAATGACTAGAGACCTGGAGTAAGAGGGACACTCGAATGGCGTGTGGCACTGGGCAAGGCTGGGGTGTCTTCAGTTACATTTGCTCTGTTTAATCTCTACAGGTGAGAACAGGTGCATTGTCTTTGTATTTTTTCTTCATCTTTTTAATGTCTAAGATATTTCTTAAGAAATAATTGTTAAAATAAAAAGATACTGACTTGCCCTCGAGCAATTGTGTGACTGTTGTTGTCAGCCGAAAGTTCACAGCTCATCTCTACACTAGTAAATAGGGGACGCAACTGACAGCCGTGCAGAATTAGAGTAGTGACAAATAGTTTCCAAAAGGATAGTATGCAAAATCAGATGTAAAAAACCAACTATTTTTGCATAATTCAAAAATACATATTTCCATCTAGTACTTTTTTTCATGTCAGAACACAACCCTAGTTTCTTGTGGCTCTGATATCAAATTAACCTGTCCCAGTGCCCACACCACTGAAAGATCCTAGGAGAGAGAAATCATTGAGGAAGGAAATCTCATCACTGTTATTATTAGCAGTAGTATTTTGTGATACTATATGGCTATATGATAATGCCATCTTTGCAATCCCTTCAGCTCCCAATATTACCTAGAATCTAAGGAATATGTAGATATTGCAGTCAACATTCCTCCTCCTCCTCCCCCTTCTCCTATTAATTGCACACTATATTATGAGAACATTCCTGAATTTTTTCATCTTTGTTTACAGCAAACCCATAAGGTTATTATTGCTATTAACTAATATTATTTTAAGATGAGAAGTCTAATGATAAAAGAAATCTGACAGGTTGTCTTTAACATAACAAGATTATGTCATAAAATTTGCTTAGCCATTAGTAACATTTAAGTACATGTAGACATATACTAGTAACAATACAAAACACTAATTTAAACTATTATTTATTAATTAATTGAACATAACTATTTTCTGTTTTAGGATGTCACAGTGAATGGAGACTGTCATTTGCTTTAAAAATTAATGCTATTTCCATAAATACTAAAAATACAAAATAATGATCTATGCCACTATAGATATCAAATCTTATATCCCATATAATAAATAGCTAATCTGCCTAATTAATCAATTTTATATCTCAACATCTAAATCATATTATTAAACTATAGACATAAATAAGCTATTACTAAACTACAGCCCTAAATAATAATGCAAAATAATTCAGCACCTAATACATGTTTAACACTAAACAGTAAAACAAAACCATCACATGTACATACGCATAGACACATAGACACAGATACACACACTTACATAACGAGGCCAAAAAATATAACTGAACTTAGAGAGGCATTTTCCATTTTTCTATAGTATGTTGTATATTTTTCGAGGTAGAATACAATATTATTTTCTTTCAGTAATATAAAAAGGGAACTATGGAAAATTAAACAGAAAATGTGCTCATGATCTTATAAATCCTTTCAAATTTACTCCTAATTTTTAAGTAATATGTTTGTCAATCTTTCTTCTAAAAACTAAACACAGTGAAGATGGTAAGAGGAATGTCGAGAATGTTTTCTGCCTATCAATAAATGGTGAAATGAGGTGTTGTCGTTAGTCGGACGACTCTCAATCTTTTTGTTAGCTCTATAAAATATTGCAGCTTGTGGCTAAATGTTACCTCTACAAGGTTCTTCAATTAAAGTAAATCCATCTCCACATTCTAAGGGAAAACCCGAACAAGCAAAAAATAACAACAAAGCACTTTGCTCTCTTATTCATCAGTTTTCTCTATAGCCACCGGCTCTGCGGCTTCTGTCTAAGCCTGTCTGACTTATGCCCCCTTGTCCTTTCCCCCTCTTACCTGTGCCAGTGACAAAGGAGAACACTTCCCATGACTTTCTAGGGACACATCTTTGAAGGCTACAACTTCACTTTCCCAGCACTAGCATTGGCCCCCTCTTCCTAAAATCTGTTAACCATCACATATTGTAAACGTGCATTATATGTAAAATCTATTAACCACTAGGTATTGTATAATCTCAATGAATGTAATGTAAGGGAAAACCCTACATCACTTCATTATGTTTGTTTTCCTATAAAGGAAGGCTTTTGGAGAGTTTACTGGGGTTAGTATCCTAAATTTACCAGGCCAGTCAAGCTCAGATTCCAATGTGACATTTCCAAAGAGAGTGGTACTAGAGACAAAATTGCAAAGCAATGTAGTTTAAAGGAGAAATTGATGAGCCTTAGGAAAATTAAGACTTGAATTAAACCCAGGCATGAATGTTAATTCACTGTGTGGTTTTGGCAAATTACTTTGCTTAGTTTTCTCATGACTTATGAGAAAGTTAGATAAGATTATTTTCTCTATCTTGAAGTGGCAATCAATTTGGTAGGTGAGAAAATATACACTTATTTAGTTTAAAATACTTAGAATCATAGAATTCCCTGAAATATGATCATTAATTTTTTGTACTATGGCATCTGCTTACAAACTAGTTTCCAAATGTTATCCCAAAGCCAGGAAATATGAAAACTTGGCTAAAAATAAAGTTTATGTAATAACTAATTAAAGAAAGCTTATTTAATATTTAGTCTTTTTTAGGTCACTTTTTGAGTCTCAAGTTTCTCAATTCATGAGAAGAGCATAAAAATATGTATGCAAAGTTTTATAGAAAGGACATAACACTGCATTTTTTTTAACACTTTCAAATACTAGTTAAAATAATTTTTCTAAAGCAGTGCATTTCTAGAAGATAAAGATCAATATGGATTATAGAAACAGTTATTTGCCGGAAAAAATAAAAAATGTATACATGTAAACATATTCTAAAATAATTCACATAATTGAATGTATTTCATTTAAGAGACTGGAACAAATGTTTACTCAGTAGGTCAACGTCTGTGCTAGTATAAGCCCATATACCAAGGCTATTTTAACAATGCAGAAATCTGGTAATATAATTTGGACAGTACTATCAGCAACCAATGGAACTAAAGAGTGGAAATAAAATTTCTCCTTCCCATGCTATATAAATACATTCTAGGTAACATTCAAAATGTGACTACATGCCTGCACAACAAGCAACAAATATGCAGATACCACCATTAGAAAAGTGACCAAAATTTCAAAATAGTTCAGATTTTAGTTAGGCATTTTTTTTTGAGCCAGTATCTCATTCATTCGGTTGCCTGGGCTAAAGTGCACTGGCATCATCATAGCCTACTGCAACCTCCAACTCCTGGGCTCAAGCGATTCTGCTGCCTCAGCCTCCAGAGAAGCTGGGGCTACAGGTGTGACCTGCTGCACCCAGCCTTCTATTTTATTCTTAATATTAACATTTTCAACAAATTCAGGCTAAACATAATACATAATTAATAAATTAAAATTGGACTAAGTTATTTAAAAACCAAGAATCCATTCATGGATAATAATTGTTACTAGCAACAAATATTGTTAATAAATGGAACAAAAATAAGTTCATGAAAAATTTTATATATCTGTTAACAGCAATTTATTGAGCATCCATTGTATATTGTCATAAGCCATTCATACTGTACTTTGTATTCATAAAAAAAAGCTATTTTTAATATTACACCTTAGATTTTATATACTAATTTCTTGCACTTATGTACTTCTAATACTGTTCACAGTACATCATTAATCAGGCTGTACGTGGAATAGGCCTTAGGGGAGAATCATCAAATCAGATTTGGACCATTCCATGCTATTTTATATTGATTAAAGTGAGCATGTAGTATGGCTTAAAACTCAAAAAGTAATTCCCAGATATTTAATTTTGGGGATGTCTGTTGAAATGATAATTGATTTCATTTTGCTTTCATGATAGAAGGACTTAGAAGCTTATTACATGTTTATGTTTGCCTAGAAATATACATATATGAGCCTGGAATATTCACCATCAGCTAGTGGAGAGATCTACTTACCTTTTATCCTTTACTTTATGGATCTTTTGCCTGGGCTCATGGAAAAAAAGAATAAAAGTCATTCTTATCAATTTCTAAGTGATACTTTTGCTAGTCACAGCTCAAATTTTATACTTACTCAAATAAACCTAATAATCCAGTGAATAAAATTATATTTGATTAAGTGAGAAGCAAAATACTATTGTATACATTTTTTGGAATGCACTCATATTTCTATCAAACCTGACAATTGGAAAAATTTATAACTATTTATCTATCTATATCTTTTTCAGTGTCATAAGGAAAATACTATCTAAAACTAGCCATGGGTAAGAAAATAAAAAATAGACATGAAAACAGTAAAACATGAAATAAATTGATTTATGAGATAAATAAATGTAAATTAATAGACATATTCAAATTAAAGTTTGAGTTGCAAAAAAGAATAAAAAGCATAAAACTGAAAAATATATAGACTAATATTTTACATTAAAAATGTCAAATTGGTATTAACTGATCAACACTTAAGTGCACATACAGTAGTAACATTCACTGGGTGTCGGGTAGGTGGGAGGAGGAAGAAGAGATGAGTATATTCACACCTAATGGGGGTGGTGTGCACAGTCCTGGGGATGAAGCTCTGACTCGGGTGGGGCAAAGGCAATATATGTAACCTAAACATCTGTACCCCAGTAATATGCTGAAATAAAAAAAAATTTTAAAATGGCAAATATCTGTAGCAAATACAGACGTGCCTCATTTTATTATGGTTCACTTTGTTATGCTTTTTACAAATTGAAGGTTTGTGGCAAGCCTGTGTTGATCAATTCTATCGGCACCAGTTCTCCAACATCATGTGCTCACCTTTTCTCTTTGTGTCACATTTCATTAATTCTCACAGTGTTTCAAATTTTTCATTATTATTATATCCCTGATGGTGACTTGTGATCAATGATTTTTGATGTTACTTTGGTAATTATTTTGGGGTGTCACGAACTGCACCATACCCATATAACAGAAACTTAACTGATAAGTATTGTGTTCTCACTGCTCCACTGACCAGATGTGCCCTATATCTCTCCCTCTCCTTGTGCCTCTCTATTCCCTGAGACACAATAATATTGCAATTAGGCTAATTAATAATTCTACAATGACTTCCTTTCAAGTGAAAGGAAGAGTCACATGTCTCCTATTTTAAATCAAAAGCTAGAAATAATTAAGCTTAGGAAGGCATGTTGAAAGCTGAGATATGCCAAAAGCTAGGCCTCTTGTGCCAAGCAGTTAGCCAAGTTTTGAATGCAAAGGAGAAGTTCTTAAAGGAAATTAAAAGTGCTACTCCGGTTAATACACAAATGTTAAGAAAGTCAAACAGCCTTATCTCTGATATGGCAAAACCCTTAATGGTCTGGCTAGAAGGCCAAACTAGCTACAACATACACTTAAACCAAAGCCTAATCCAGAGCAAGGTCTTAACTCTCCTCAATTCTGTGAAGGCTGAGAAAGATGAGGAAGCTGCAGAAGAAAATTTGGAAGCTAGCAGAGGTTGATTCATGAAGTTTAAAGAAAGAAGCCATTTCCATAAAATAAAATTGCGAAGTAAAGCAGCAAGTGCTGATGTAGAAGCTGCAGCAAGCTACCCATAAGATCTAGCTGAGGAAAGTTATGGATATGGCTACACTAAACAATGAATTTTCAATGTACACAATATAGCCTTCTATTGGAGGAGATGCCAGTCTAGGACTTTCATAGCTAGAGAGAATTCAACGTTCACTTCAAAGCTTCAAAACACAGGTTGAGTCTTTTGCCAGGGGTTAATGCAGCTGATGACTTTGAGTTGAAACCAATGGTCATTTACTATTTCAAAACTCTAGGACCCTTAAGAATTATACTAAATCTGTTCTGACTGTGCTCTATAAATGGAACAACAAAGCCTGGATGACAGTGCATCCCTTTACAGCATGATTTACTGAATATTTTAAGCACCCTGTTGAGACCTACTTCTCAGAAAAAAGATTCCTTTCAAAATATTACTGCTAATTGACAGTAAAGCTGGTCACCCAAGAGCCTGGATAATGATGTACAAGGAGATTAATGTTGTTTTCATGCCTGCTAACACAACAGTGGCACTTGAAGATGTGACTGTATTGTTGCAATCTCATGATAAAACTTGGATAGATCAGCAGTTGCTTCTTGTGGGTGAGTGAAGAAAGTGGTTTCTTGAGATGGAATCTATTCCTAGAGAAGATGCTGTGAACATTGTTGAAAGGGCAAAAAAGGATTTAGAACATCACATAAACTTAGTTAATACATCAGTGGCAAGCTTGGAGAGGAATAACTTCAATTTTGAAAGAAGTTCTGTAGGTAAAATGCTATCAAACAGTATCTCATGCTACAGAGAAATCTTGTGAAAGGAAGAGTCAGTTGATGTGGCAAACTTCATTGTTGTCTTTTTCAGGACATTGCCACAGCCACCTGAACCTTCAGCAGCCACCACCCTGGTCAGTCTGCAGCCAACATCAAGGCAAGACCCTCTATAAGCAAAAAGATAATGACTCAGTGAAGGCTCAGATAATTTTAGCATTTTTTAGCAATAACATGTTTAATTAAAATATGTAAATTGTTTGGAAATAATATTATTGACCACTTAATAGACTATAGTATAGTGTACACATAACGTTTATATGCGCTGGGAAACCAAAACATTCATGTGACTTGCTTTATTCTGATATTCGCTTTATTGTGCTGGTCTGGAACCAAACTGGCATTTCTTCGAGGTATGCCTGTATTTGATTGCTGTATTTGAGTGAAGCTTTTTTAAAAGTATATTCCTTAAAAAAATTTTCATCATAATTTATACGTTTCATCAGAAAATGAAAATATTTTACATGAAGAAATATTACAGGAAATTAGCATTTGTATATAACTGCATGAATGATATATAAATTGATTATTCATCCAGAGCAAATATATTACCATAAGATCACTGACAAGGACAGATGTGTGTCAAATAAGTAGAAATATGTAATTGGAGATACTTGGAGAAGCAATGCAAAACCATACAAAATAGAATAAATAAGAAAAGTACTTCTTTAGTGTTCAAATCAGGCAAATTGCTTAAAAATGAATGCACATATTTTCTTTTAATGATTAACACAACACCTATACATATTTTTTTAGGTAACAGCATTAAGAAAGTTACATTTTAGCATAGAAATATTGACACAAGACAATGTGTAATGGCATATATAATTTTTGTTTAATTATAAGAATATTTGTAAAGATACTTTCACTAATGAATGCCCTTGAGCTGATAACATTAGGGGGAAAGATGCAATTTAAACAATTCTCTGTAATATTTCTGCACATCTTTTTAAAGCTGAACACAGCCAATAAACTTTCTTTTATTCAAAATCATTTTATACACTTTTGAGATGAAGACAAAAGCAACTGAAATAAAAATATGGTCAAAGCTAGGTAATTAGTAGATAGAAATGTCAGAATGAAAAGTTCAAAAATTCAAAGCTGACCATAATACTAGTACAAACAAGAGGAGATATAATTAATGTGCTTAAAGTAATTTGGCAATCATGAAGAAAGTTGTGGAATCGTCTCATCAAACACAATGCTATTTAATTATCAGAACAGTAAGACATTTTCCCCTAAGACACTGCATTTAATATGCCTCTACCAAATAAAGCCTGTCGCACCTTTTCTAGTTCCTCCAGTTTTTCCTAATCTCTTTCGTATGTTTTACCCTTGAATTCTCTCCCTTTCTCTCCTTTGCTTCCACACTCCTGTTACATGACTGCTAATTAACATAAACCTGGGTAAATCAAGGTAGACTTTCTCAGAAAAAGGGAGGCTGTTCAAAGGGGAATTTGCGCTGGAGAACCAAACAAATAGAAAGTTTAAGGCCTGAAGCATTCACCCCTTGAAATACATCAGTCTGTACTTGCAGAAGTATTTCTTTTAATTAAGTGTGCTGCTTAGTGGTCCTGTGAAGGCTGTATTAATGAACTCAACTACAAGTTTTTTACGGATTAATAAAGTTTCAAAAATAAACCTCTCCTCAGTTGCCATGGTAGCTATTTAAATGTGGACACATATTGTGCCTACACGTGTTATAGTAAAAGTTATACTACAGGGGTGCCATAATTAGAGAAAGAGCAGAGTCAACGATTATATTTTACTCTTTGTCATATCATTGACTTGTTTGCATGTGACTGCCTTCTTTTCAAAAAAGTTACTGGAGTCATATGTGTCTTCTATAGCGTATGCAGGTGTCTATGTTTGATGAAATCTCATTGTTATGTTCAGTGTCAGGATCAGTCATGTCTTGACAGAATAGCATAGTCAGGATGAGGTTGACATAACAAAAACATGTAAATGGGACATTACTTCATGAGTATGACAAGAGTTTACCATCTCATGTTCATATTTGCTTAGTAATACCTGGGTATGTACCTTGCTAATATTTGGGTTGCACATACTTATTTGTTTGTATACCTATAGCTCAGCTCAAATAAGGTCAATGCATAGAAGACAACTCAGATTGATGACACTTCATTCTTGCAAGAAATATCTATCAAGTGCCTAAATTGTGGTCAGCTAATGCTAGGCAGTGGGACGAACAAGTGGAAAAACACAAGCAATTCCTAACTGTATTCATACCCTGTTCATACCCTGTATTCGTACCCTGCTGCTATACAAGCTTGCCACAAACTGGGTAGCTTAACACCACAGAAATTTATTTACACAGTTCTGGAGGCCAGAAATATGAACTCAAAGTGTTGGCAGGGTTTCCCTGCCTCTGGAGACTCTAGAAGAGAATCTTTTCTTGCCTCTTCCAGCTCCGGTGGCTGCTGGCGTTGCTTGAGTTCCTTGGCTGGTGGCCACACCCCGCCGACCCCTGCCTCTGCTGCCACGTTGCCTGCTCCTCTGTCTGTGCTGACTGACGGCTGCGTCACTCCTGTCTCTGCCTCCCCTCACATCCCGTCTTCCTCTTCCGTCTCCTTTTCTATCCATCAAAACTCCCCTGCGTGTCTTTTATAAGAACACTTGTGATTGGACTTAGGGCCTATAATTTAGGGCAGGTAATCTAGAATGATCTCTACATTTCAAGATCTTTAATTACATTTGCAATAACCCTTCTTCCCAAGATGACAACATTCACAGGTTTGAGGCATTAATACTTGGACATTCTTTCTTAGGGGCCACCATCCTACCAAGAACCAAGTTTAAGAAACTTGCTGATTAGTGGAGAATAAACTACCTAAGCAGATAGCTGATGTACAGACTGATGAGTGCCATTTTAAGAGCATAAGAAGACCTAGTATAACACTTAGGAAAGGTATTCAACCCAAGCATGCAAGGTCAGGGAAAGTTTCCCAGAAAAAGCTTGAAGGAAAAGTAGAAATTATCCAGTCAAGACTGAAGATAAAATACATGCAAATTCCTGAAGGAATAAATATGACACTCTCAGGAAACTCAAGCTCAAAGTGTTTGGAGCTTAGGGAGTCTTAGCCGTGAAGTAGTGAGCAGTTAGGCATAGGCACACAGCAAGAAGAGTTTCGGTAAGCTGTGTTAAAGAATTCCAACTCGTATCTGAAGGTATAAGAGTCTGAGGACTGCGTTTCAGAATGGCTGTAGCCTGCTCCAGTGAGCACATGGTATAAGCAACTCTGGCTGCTCAGAGTGTGGACTTGCGGAAGGCTGGAGGCAGGTGTATCATGTTGAGAGTCTCTCCTAGAAATCCAGTGCAGTGTTTAAGCTGATCCCAACCAGGGCAATGGCAAGGAAGAAAAGGAGATGTTGATGCAAGAGGGACATTGTAGGAAAATTGCTAGTACAGTTGACCAACACAGGCCCTACAGGTGCTGACCCTTGGCATAGTTGAAAATCCTCATATAATTTTTTTTTTCTGTGAGACAGAGTCTCGCTCTGTCACCCTGGCTAGAGTGCAGTGGCTTCATCACAGCTCTTTGCAACCTCCAACTCCTGGGCTCACACAATCCTCCTGACTCAGCCTCCCTGGAAGCTGGGACTACAGGCTTGCGCCATCATTCTTGTATGATTTTCACTCCCCAAAAACTTAACTAGTAATAGCCTACTGCTGAGCAGAAGCCTTAATGATAACATAAACGGTTAATCAACACATACTTGGTATGTTATATGTGTTATATACTGTATTCTTAAAAGTAAGCTAGAGAAAACAAAATGTTGTTAGGAAAATCATAAAGAAGAGAAAATACATTTACAGTACATTTATTGATGCCATAAGTTTACGATATCTGTTTACAAGATGAATCCTCTGTCTGAAATGGCAGCACCTGCAGCTGCCGACCTCAATCTACGGTTTGTAACAAGAAATTCAACTTTTTCTTGTAATGTCATGACTTTTCTCTGCTTCTTGGGAGCACTTCCAGCATGGCTAGTGGCACTTCATTGGATCCCATTGTGTTATTCAAGGTTTATGGTATTGCTCTAAACACGATGAAAAGCCCAGCAGCACCCCAAGAGATCACTTTTTACTGTGATTCGCAATTTACTGGAGAGATGAACTTCTCACTCGGAGATGATTAGCTCAACACAGCATTTTGAGCAGATACTCCCGACACTTGAGCTCACTGTAACAGCACAGGAAGTGGCTACAAAATTATGATTACAGTATAATATGCACTATAGTTAATTTTATGCAGTTATAATTCAATACTGCATCTTCACATTTGTTTAAATTTCTTTTGACTGAGAATGGTGCCATGTATCCTCTGTGTTTGTGTGCGTAAGTGTTGATAAATTTTAACTTTTCATAATAGATTTGTGTATATTTTATGGAAGTAAATGATAAAAAAGACTAGCATCTACATATATTTTATGCATTTATGACCTAACTTTTTCTTGATTTTTTTCAATATTTCTAGGCTAGATGGTTTGTCTAGCCTACCATCTAGTTTTTTCAAATTCTCAGGCAAATCTTCAAAAATTTTTCCAATGTACTTATTGAAAAACATCCACATATAAGTGGACCCCTGCAGTTCAAACCACGTTGTTCAAGGGTCAGCTGTCCCCAGCAATCAGTTGAACCTGAGAATAAAGATAATGAAGGCGCTGATGACAACGATCAACTTCCAGCCTTGCGTGCTGGGATAGACGCTGGTGTACTTCCTTTAGATGAGAGACATGGAAGGAGAACAGGTGTAGGGAGAGAATGGGAAAGATGTATTTAATTTCAGACATCTAAAGTTTAAAATATCTGTTTCTAGATGTCAGGTTTGTATGTGGTTCATACTGTTGGGAGAGACATCTGGATTAGAGATAACAACTTGGGAGCCGTCAGCTTAAATTTGATAACTCAAATCCCGAGAGGCTGTGTGCAATGCCCCAACTGTGAGAGTGCAGAACGAAACGTAGTCATTGTACGGACCCCAGAGAATGTAATACTTTTAGGGAAAGTACTGAAGTAGGAGTCTGTAAAGGACACTGGTAAATGCCTTTGTGAATGGGTGGTGATTGAGAAGGGTGGTGGGGACAGAAGAGTAAAACAGGAGTGTGCACAGTGTGGCCTGCATTCCCAGCAAAGAATCACCCTGTGTTTTCCTATCCTGCTCTCTTTTCTGTTTTCCAAAGCTGCTTTTTCCAATCTCATCACTCTTCGTGTCTTCCTCCCCACCACCTCTTCTTCTCAGATGACGAAGATTGTTGTAGGTAGAAGAGAGTGTTTAGATAATTTCTGTCAAGTAATGTGCCTAATGGGAAGTGCTTCTGGAATAACTACCGAGAGATTGCTGAAGATAGTGGTGAAAGAGGTAGATGTAGATTAACAGGAGTTGGATTCAGCCTCCACTTAGGAGGTGGGAAGAAGTGGAAAGTCAGGAATAAGACACATCTTTTGGTTATTAAGAGGAGAGAGGACAGCAGCTCCAATGTTATGCGGCACCCAGAGGCATTTCCTTTGTTTTGCTTTTAATCTCCTCACCCTTCCAATAGTGGAGAGACCTAAACAAGTTTAAATGTTAATGTGCAGGATGATTCAAGAGAAAAAGGCTGAAAATAAATGAATGAGAAGAAAAAAATATATATGAAAGTTCCTAAAGAAAGTTGTGATTCATAGTCTAAAGAGAGGTTCCATATTTATCCTAAAGCAAGGGACATTTTTCCATAGTAACAGGAGGCAAGTGAGAACTGGGAAAATACCCATGCAAATGCGGGTGCTTTTTCTGATTTTATGACATGAAGTCTTGGCTCTCCCAACATGAAAATTCTATACTTACAGTGAAGAATGAGGCAAGTCTATCTGCTGAGCATGATGAAAGAGGTGGTGGCATGGGGGATTTGAGAAGAGAAAGAAGGTTGGAAAAAGCAGCTTCGGAAAACAAGAAAGAGAGCTGAGTAGAAAAATGTACTACTCTTTTCTAGTAGTTCAGGTTTTACTGTGCCAGTTTGTAGTTTTAACTTATAAAAGATTGTTTCTGTGGAGGTGACACAATTAAGCAATATTTACTTTCCAACTACATAGTTTGGAATAAAGTGACAGCTCCTAGCATTACAAACAAAGCAACAACAAAGAGCAACAGCAGCTGTGTGAGTTAAGAAATATTTCTCACATCAAACATTTCAATAGCTGGAAATGCAATTAGGTTCGACAGAACCTATTTTATGATGTAAAAGACTCAAGTTTTTAAAATGTCTCTAGTCTTTCCTCCATTCATTGGGCTAATAATGGACCAAATCAATCCCCATGTGAAATTTGTCTTTCAGGAAATTTTCAAAGGGAAAAGGGGAAAAGAAGTCTGAGCAGGGAAGAGGAAGGAGGGAAGAGGTATAAAGTGACAGTTGCTTATATTTCTATACTTTCTTGAAAATTATCCCCTGACCTTCCTGATGCTTATTTTTCTCTCTGTATTTCAAATATTAGAACTGAAGTTCTTTGTCTTAGAATGCTGAGAATCTTCTAAAAAAATGTAATTTGCTTTAGCTTGTGAAAGAAAGGTTAATAGTTTGCACAGAAGTTAGAGGGGGACAGTCCCATTACATAGTTGTTAATCTGACACTGTTCTGTTAGCCTATCTAAAAAATAATAAAATTCACTCAGCTGGGGAATAGAAGCATTTTTATCTCCCCTCACCGCCTCGTTTTACACAGCCTTCCATTCCTGTCTTTCCAGCCAGCTCCTTTCTTGGAAGCACCAGAAGAGGGAGTGAGATAGCACTTTGTCAGGTTACCCAACTATGGTCTCTGGCAGCACCATTCTGGACTTTTCCAATTCTACCCTACTGTTGGAAGCAACCAGAACAATAATGTGAAAACTCAAGTTATATAAAATAATAAAATATGCAACCCTAAAGACATTTTAGATAATCCTCTTTGGAAGTTTAGACTGATTTAATGACACAATTTAGAAAAGATTGGTTTTTTCCCTGAGGGCAGAATACACATTCAGAAATTAACACCATGTAGAGAGAACAGAACTAAAAATATGAGGGAAAACGTCATCAAAATAGCATTGGTTGCTGATTGCATTTTCTGGGAAGAGCTAAATTTTCTGTTGAAATCTTATTTGCTTCTGACATGTAGGGCCGTAAGAGCCCTCAGTTCAAATTATAAAGACTTTTAAACTAAGTACTATATTATATTCTGTGTAGGCTACTGAAGAATAAAAAAGTGAAAGGAAAAAGAACTTAAAGGTGCTCGAAACACTTTTTATAAATCCTTTGAAAAATGCAAAAAATTTTTTAAAAGGGAATCATATTCATGATGGGTCATGGGAGAAAGATTGTAGGAACATGCTTTTCCTGTTTTTCCAATCTCAATTTTCTAGAATTCTAACAGGTAATAATAGGTAACATTTTAAATTACTTACTATGTTCAGTCCAATTTTCTAAGCATTTTATGCATATTAACTTATTTAACCTTTATAACAACTCAATCAAGGAGATACTATTTTTATACCCATTTTAGAAATAGAAAATCTAAGGCACAGAGAAGATAAGTAACTTGCCCAAGATCACACAGCTAGTTAAGTAATAGAACTGGAACTATTAATAAGACTGGGCAGTCTGGCTTTAGTGTCCATACCTTTAACCATCGTGCATATTGCCTTTCAGGGTTGAGTTCTTATATAATTTCTTGTGTTGCAGTGATCTAAGGTATTTCCAAGGTACTTGTATTATATGGTGAACTTTATATAATATCAACACTTGATATTAGTAAAATAAATCACTTGTGTTCTTGACAAGTTTTTAAAAAAGTCTCTTTGCATTTATAATGCAGGATGGTAATATTACATATACCATGGATTAGTTGTGAGGACTTAAAAGTAGCTTCATATGTTGCGTGGCACATGTTAGGAGCTCAATAAATGTTACCTTAAAGTTTATTATTATCTTGACTTTTACTTTTCCTTTTATTGTTGTTTTTATTATAATCATTTTATTATTTTTATTATCCATATATTATCTTGAATTTTGGGCAACTGACTATTATCATCCTTACAATAAATAACACCCTCCATCTATCCCCACTTACTATACTATTTCCTAAGTACACTCTTATTTTTTCCTTCACTCTGCATATCTGGTCATTGCATTTATTTTGACAGGTACATTGCTGACTTATTGACAAGGCAGTTGTGTGACTTCATGACATCTCCATTCAGTATTATTAAATATAATCTTCAATCTTTATTACAGGATGATATATAATAAACATCTAATTACCTATCATCTATAGAGCTAACACATTTATGATATATTTACAATGGCTCATACTTTATAGAATATTTCACAAATGTTTAATTACCTCTGTAAATTAGTAAGATAATTAATTGCAAGGGAACAATTCCAGACCTCCCCCACAGGAAGAACACTCAAACCATTAAAAGCACAGGCTCTAAATTTACCTTTTAGAACATGACAGCCTTTGTGGCTTTTCTCCCTGTGCCTTACTTCTCCAGACTATCTCCATCCTTCTTGGGGATCACCTTCTCCGTCTCTCAGTATACCGGCCTTCTTCTGGCTTCCTTTGTCCCCTACCCACAGGACCCCACATTCAGACACTGACGTCAAAGCTGACCGTACCAGTATCTCTTAACTGTTTTAAAAATATAAGTTTTCTTAGTTGTATTTTCATCTTATTATTTAATCTTTTACCATTGTTTAAATCTCTACAACTGTGTGTAACTAAAATCAAGAGGGTACCAGGAACAAATCACCAAACTGAACGACATTTTCGAAGCCTTTACTTGCCTTAACCTACACTACTGTGACTGCTGCTAATCATTTTCTCTTTCCATGAATCCAGAGTGCGTGAGCCCAGATTTTGACTTTGTGCCTTCCTTAGTTGTACATACTTATGTAGAACAGTCTATCGCAATGAATTGTTGGAAGATTAAATAGTAAATACACAGAAAGCAGTTTGAATGGGACCACATAGAAATATCACATAATAACTGACATATTTTCTTCTTCTTTTAAACTTTAAATAATTTGAGCATGTATTTCTTACAAAAACAATTTCATGCACATATTATAGGCTTGTATGTGTCTTTCTTAACTAGTAGATTGTAAGCTAATGAAAACAAATTTATGGCTTCATTACTTAATTTCCCTCAGGGTCTAGCACAGTATTACACATATATTGCATAACCAAAACATATTTTATCAACAATAAACAGACAAATTGATAGTGGTATAATTTACATGTTTTATTGTATTTTATTAGGTTTACACAATATTTAAACTTATTTACTACCTTCAGAGGATGTTCTAAAAACTCAGAAAAAGGTATAGACTGCTATTTGTTAAGCTTTGCTTATTATTTACTCTGTGCCAAGCAATGCACATATATAAATACAATTTGTTCTCTGAGCTATCCTTTTAGGAGGCAATCTGTTTCCATATGAGGCACTGAGGTTCAAAGATGGTAAGTGCCGTGTCCAAGATCATATGTTTCTGTAAGAGGTGAGGCCAGCATATGAACTTGAAGTATCTGAACTTCCCTTACCCTACTCTCCTAACTCTGTCTACTTTTTAGAACAAGATGCAGGTCACTCTTTCCCCCATAACAATGAAGCCTGTGTAATGGGTACAGAGACTATATCATCCTCTCCCTTTTTAAATACCCATCATACACATAGGACATTCTATTGTGCAGTGCTTATTTCTTTGTTTTGTGAATATCAGTTTTATCTTTCTAATTCATCATTTAGAAAATTAAGAATGGCCACTTGCAATATGCTTTATCTGCCCCCTAAGTCTACTGAAAAGAATAGTAATTCTATAAAGTAGCCAAATTTCAATAGCTTCTATTCCACTTTTTAACTTTTTTTCTTCAGAATAATCCAATCCATCTTATGACCAAAATCTAAACAACAACAACAAAAGTAGGTCTGAGATTCTTATTTGTAATTAGCGTAGAGAAGAAGTGAGGCATGGGCTTTATTTTCATAGGAAATGAGGGTAGTCACTACAAAGAACTATTGCTTCTTTTTTCTCTCTTCTATTAAAAGCTTCAATTTTGAAGAATTTTCAATGATATATAAAACAATTTCATGTTTTGCAATAAATAATAATATAAAAATAAATGAAATTAACAACCTATCCTTAAGAATTAGACCAAAAAATTATGAAAAAAGTCCTTTTATAAATCCTATTTGTTTATCCAACAGTCCTCCCTGCTACATTCAACATTTCAGTGGCATTGTTCTCCTGTGCTGTCTTGACAGTGCCTCTAAAAAAGAAACCATCTGTAAATATTTATTAAACAAACATTAATTACCTTGTTAAAGGCAATTATTGCTTATAAATACTTAGGTATAACAATAATTTATACCTGCTAAGCCCGGTTATATGCTGTTTAAGATGCCAAGCATTTAATCCTCACCATAACACCACAAGAGAGGTATTGTCATCCCCATTCTACTTGTAAGAAAACTCATCTGGGGAAGATCCATGAATTGTTAAATGTCACAACGTGACAAGTACTAGAGACAGAATTTGAAGGCAGATAATCTGATTCCAAAGCCAACCCTCACAATTTGGTCTTTTTCATATAATAAAAATGTTCAAAATTATTATAATAATTGTCTCTGGCTTTCTAGATTTCAATTACTGAAATAATAGCCCATGAGTATTTGAGTACTGAAAATAATTCAGAGTTAGCCTTCTCAGTCCTCATTGAGACATCACCACTCCTTACAACAGAGGGTCGAAGGTCGGTAGCCGCCACCGTATTCTACAGCAACCATGATAATGTTCATTACATTACACTATAACAATGAGTTATTCTATTTATAATCTGCAACTCTAACAAGATAAATCTTTATTGTGATTCTCAAACTTACTAAATAGATATAATCACTTCTGGAGACAGATGCATTTTCTTTATCTTTTTCCATACTTTCCTAGAATTAAAGTAATAATATTGAAATGGTGCTTCAAATTTGACTAACAGCTTATTGTAGATTCAAAGCAATGGAAAAGGCAAGAAGTTCCAGAAATTATAAATATGTGGAAAATTAAACAGTTGGATAGATCTAATTTTTCATTAAGAGACCTAGTATGTGGGTGTACGTGCATGTGCATGTGTGTTAATATGTGAAATAAATACATTGAATTTGAGAGTACTGCAAGTCCAGCTCACATTTTTTCCTACCACACTGGAAGTAGAAAAGTTGGAAAAAAGGTTAATGTGTTTTACCTTGAATTCATCATGAATCCTAAATAAACTTTTATTTTTTCACCCTCTTTCTGATGGCAATTTGTTGATTCAGTAGTAATAGAAATTAGCATATTAGTGAAGAATGCTGGTGGTCATCATGGGTTGAACTTTCATGGATGCTTTTCAACCTGTACATACATATATATTTTTATAGATGCCTATCTAAATACATATTCCCATAGCACACATGGTTTTTACTATGTTGTTTTTCTTGTTGTCCATTCATGCATTACAATAATTGAGATAATTTAGGAATTTTTGGCTGTATGGTAAAGCAGGTGGAAGTTATAAGGAGAGTAATATTTAGGATGGTCTGTCTTTACCTTTACTGTCACATTCAGAACCTCCTAATTCTTTGCACATTTGTACCTTTGGTTCCACAACAGTAATTCTGTAAACACTACACAAACATGTTTAGCAAAGAATAAAAATATGAAAGGGAAGAATATACTCTTCCAGACAGTTTTAAGGATCTGAAGGATACGCAAGCCAAGCAAGGGAGAAATGGGAATGTATCATGCACAAAACATATCCACATCTGATTCTTTATGTCACTTAAATCACATAGTATCTTTTCCTAACTTTAATTTTTATTTCCTCCATTAAGGTTATTTTTCATGTCTCTTAGCTGCCGTTCGTCTGTATAAAAATTTTATAGGGAGAGGCATGCTTGCAAACTTCTTAAAAGTTGTCTCCTTTAGGAAGACATGGCTTCTCCTGACAAACTTAATAAAAAAACCAAACAACAATTACTCAATCCTTTTCTCTATACTACTTCAATTACTCAGTCTTTCTTACCCTTTCCCTATATATTCCAACTTGATTGGGTTTCTTTTACAGGAGAAACTTATAGAAGGTTAGTTGATTCAGCACAATTTGACCAACTCAGAAATGAAGGGAGGGGGAGAAAAAAAAAATCTATCTCATTTTGTACCAGCTTGTGAACAGAAGACTGTGTTTCACACTCTGTCTCCCACGGGGTAATGTGATGAACTAATCATGTAGCGATCCACTAGGTCACAGCAAATAATTAAGACACTTGTTACAGTGGTCTGTGTGGGGCCATCCTGTAGTGATTCTGGATGGATTTTCCATAAATTGAAGAAAAGGTCCTTTAAAACCCTAATGTAAACCTTCCATCTTAGCTAATTAAAACACTGTGGCTCAAACTAATGCATCATTTCACATCCAATTTGTTGATAATGTACCATCCTGAGTGCAAGAAGAGAAAATCTTGGTTTTTTTTTTTTCTCCTGCCCTTAGGTCTTCCAGTATCTGAGGTGTTTGCTGGAAAAGGAACACAGACATACTTCACAGCTTTAGTGATCAGCATGACCCAAAAAAAGAAAAAAAAAAAAAAAAGCATAAGACAGGTTGCATACACTGGGTACCAATTATCTGATATTTTTTCATGTTATAAAACAAGTTTAAAATGCCACAGAAAAAAATGTTCTTGGCCAAAAAGAAGACTCCCTCTGAAGTGTGGAGCTGATTGATATTAGAAGAATTAGACAAAGATTCTGAGGAATCTCTTTGAGGAGAGATATTTTTTTTTAATGGAGGTGAAGTCACACATTTGTCAAACACAGTTCGCACGTAAACCTGATGAAAACAAAGCAGTACCTCATGATATTTTCCATATCTAAGGTGTGATCTCTCAGGACTTTATGCATCTTGTTATGTGACAAACACGAATAGCCCTGTTTTATAAATAGAAATCCTGAAATTCAAAGAAACAAGAAGGTTCCACAATTTCAAAGTGACACAGAGGGCCTAGTTTTTTGTCATAGAAAATCCAGGCCAAATATAAGCTTCTAAAATCATTCTGAACAATTCTGATTCTCTGACTTAAAATTCTAGAATTTCAACCCTCATTTTTATTTCAAAAATTACAAAGTCCTCTTCATATTCTTGAATTATTTCTATAACTCATATTATTTCCAAGTTAACTGCTAAAGTACTATAGTTCCTTTTTAAAAATATTTTGGATAATCTCTTTAATATATTTAAGAAAAAGTGTTTTGAGGTAGCATTTTTTATGTGCACATGCATATAAGAAGAGAGATATACATTAAGAAGAGAGATATACTGGATGTAGTAGTTTTGTTCTAACATACTGCATTTTTCCGTAGATCATCCTAATGAACAGCTTAATTAAGACCTAAATATGTAACTGGGCTTTAATTCAAATATAGCTAAAACCAGAGAAGAGTAGCATTTCAAATCTTTAAAAAGAAAAATGAAATTAAGAACTACTTTACAAAAATCATACAGCAATCATTCTAAGCTCAATATCATATTCACTATCAATAGATTTTTTAATATATGCATATATTTCTAGTAACATAAAGGAGATGTTTATATCATACCAATAACAAAAAAGACAAAATAAAGTCAATTGAAAATAACACATCACAATTATGATAATGTAATAACATCCAAATAAAAAATTTAAAATATTTAAAATATTTAAAAATTTTATAAAACCTCAAAAATCTCAAAATTTAATATGTATTTCAGTAATTGATTTCAGTTTTTGAGAGCCCAAACAATAAAAAATCTTTTCCAATTGTATTGTGTTATTAAAACTATTTTATCAATCCTCTTTGGTTTTATTCAGGAAAAGGAAAAAGAAAAACTTTTAGATGAACAATTTGGGATATTTCACTTCATTTATTTCATTTTCTGCATCATAGATGGGGCAAATGTTTAAATATTATGCAAAATTATCATAAATATTACTTTTAAATTTAAACTACAAAAACTACAATTAATCTGGAATAGTATAGACTTGAGAACAATATATGTTAAATACTAAACTATGAAAATTAATACACACAGTTTTTATCAGTGTTTTCTGTTTCATCTCCCTTAATCACAGGTTGCATCATAAATACAATTTATTATGAATAGTAAGTGGGAAAACTATTAGTCATGTGATCTGCTAAAATACAAATTAAGAGTATTTAAAAAAGATTAGCCCTTCCATAATTTTAAATTTCCATAAATTAAACTATTTCCCTGTAACCTGCTGTTATACTGAAATTATTTAAAATAGTGCAGGCCTTTCAACTCCTGGGACCACTGCCATGCCACACTTAAAACTAGAACTGCTGGCTGTTACACACATAACTGCTATGAAAATAGTTCACTCATTTGGGCACGTGACTGGTTTTGAACAGCTTCAGTACTTATTGCTGTCAATGCGTCAATCAGCACATTGTCCTTACTCTCCACATTTTACAACTTGGAGAGAAATATAGTAATAAAAGGTTTCTGGAGAACACTTAGCAATTAACCATGAAAATGTCTTTGTAAAACAAATTGCTAAATTTAAATAACACATTACCCAAAAATAAAATTATATGTTTCAGTTGAAAACCTGTGTATTTAGCCAACTTTCTACTATTGAAATATAGATACATCAAACTATTTCATCACAGTATTAACCATGGTTAATTCAGATCACTTTTTGTTTGGTCAAAATATCAATATTAACAACTTAACTCTTACTTATCCAAAACTTACATAATGATGACAACATATCTTAATTTTCATTCTAACGATAATTCATAATAAAATAAAACCAATGAACACTTAACTTTTCCTATTTTACAATGAATTCTATCTTTAAGTAAGTGATCAATTAATGTCTACCTTTTTAACTTTATTTTTTATCTGTTAAGAAAGTATTAGTCTTAAAATCATTACTTAGGCTAAAAATGCTGAAGTAGAAGATTGACATTCATTTTAGGGCTTACCGCTACCCTTTTTTCACCTATTTGGTTCAAAATTTTTACACAGGATAATTAAACTGGAATGTCACAGGATAGCCATCAATCTGAGTCATTTACTCCGCAGTATGTGAAACTTTGAGAAACAGCTGCTTCTTTTGCCATTCCATGCCTTTCATAGCATTATTTTATTACCCAAAATTAAGTAGCACATGGACTACAGAGAAACCAGAAACAATGAAACAGTTTTGGAGATTACAGTGACAAGTCAGAGAGTTGAATTGCCACATTTTATTTTTTTATGCCATTGGATAATTTTCTCATTAAGGGTCAAAATCAATAGAGCCAATGTGAAAGTTGTAAAGATCTCATTAATAATATTAATTAGTGTTTTATGTTAACTATATCAGAAAATACTTCAGTTGGTTATCGTTAACTGAATTAGCCAATTTCAAGGAAAAATATTTTTGCTTTTTTTATTTTACCAACATTGGAATCGAAATATTACATGATAATGTATTGACTATTAATGTCAATAAAATCCTGTTTTATATCAACGATTGAAGAAATAGGTGTGTCAAATAGGAAAAAAAAAAGTTTCACATCCAAAGTGCACATCTTTTTTCCACTAGGATGGCAAAACACAACATACTTCCAACCAAAATAAATGTATATTAGAAAGAATGCTAGAAATCAACAACTAAATGACGCTATGTCAATATCTTTCCTCAAAATTCCAATCTATTCAAAATCCATAGGCAACTAGTTATCTTTAAAGTTTAGAGACTAGTTAATGACTCCTTGAAATAATAAAAAAGCAGATTACCACTATATATTTCACAACTCACCACTCACTGTGTAAAAAAAAAAAAAAACTTTGTGAAATATAAGAACAAATATTTGTCATTATATACATTGCTGTTACCCAGAAATGAACTACTTAAACATCTTCTATGTGTGGAAGGAACACAGTGTACATGGGTGATGACCCTTGAAATTAAGAATATTAATATACCAAGGTGATGCACAGGACTAACTGAAAAAGTGTTAATATCATAAAGAAGGCTGCATTCTAGTGTTAAATTACAGAAGCTGTCTTATTTATTAACAAGGAATGCAAAATATTGACTTTCATGGACATTCTGTGAAGAATATTTTGCCTTATTCACTAAGAACGACAGTTATTTTGATGCATGTTAAGTCATATTCATACTAATGGATTATATACTAAGTAGAAAGAAAACATATCATACTACATGATATTTCCAATATGAAGGAAAGCTGTTAGCAACAAACTCTTACCCACCAGACTGTGAAACTGAATGGCCATTCTTAATAACTCTTCTTGTATACCCTACCCTGGCACCTTAGTTAGCAACAGGAGAAATGAAAGAGAGACTAAGTTTCCACAGGGTAAAAGGCTGTTGCCACGTAAAAATTGCAACCAAAATACGGAGAACTAAAACTTGGCTTTCGAGAACCACTTCACAATTTTAATGATTTAGTTGGCCCAATTCACTTTAACATATACAGACAAACCAGATGAAAGGCAAAAACCAATCCCTGTAACTGAAGTTGAGCCAAACCCACTCCCATCTTCACAAATAAGCACAGTTAGCTCTCCTCCACCTCAAGCCAAAATCAACCTAAGACCTACTGTGAAAGTTTATCTTCTCTTCTTGACCTCTCTTACTCTTCTTTCCTAGTTTATTTTACATTTCACCATATCATTGACTGCGATCTTAAAACAACAACTTGCCTAAACCTCAAAGTCTCTACAGTCCTGTAACATCAGCTCTGTAAAAACTTAGAAAACCCAAGGCGATCCTAGTCCTGCTTGTTCCTGCCCCAGTGCCAGGGTCGCCTGCCTTACCAGCCCTCCTGTGATCTTTCTCCGAGTGGTACTTACCTGCTGCTCCCCTGGCTCTGTAGACTTCACCAGGTGCTTATCCTTGTACAGGGACCAGAGACCAATATTAGGCAGGAAAATTAAAGCCACCATGAATAACAAAGTCATCTGTAGAAATCTCTTCTGTTTCCTCTTCATTGCAAATGGTAACAGAGAAAAAAAGTTAAAGGAGATGGTTCCCTGACTGCTTCTTGTGTTTAATGCCAAAGTCCTTTCCTCTCCCCTGCGAAGCACCAGAAACTGAGAAGCTACAAACTTTTGTTGCGTGCTCAGCACCAATCTGCAGGATTCAGAGGGAGTTGGCCATCTGCAGAACAAACGCACAGTTACTTTCCCCCCAGAAAACTATGACGAAGGCATTATCTATTGGCTTAGGAATAAATGACTGAGGAAATCATTAAGCCTATTGACCTCCGTTAACATAAAGCAGTGGAGTAAATATGCGCGTTTCATGGACTAATAATATGTTATGAAAAAGTCAATCACATGCTAGCTACTTAAGGAAACAGGAGGGGTTTTTGTTGGTTTGTTTGTCCCTCTCCCTTTGGTGTGGAGGGCTGGGCTGGGAGGAGCCGGTTAGGAGAGAAAACTGAGTGGGAGGAAGTGGCTCAGCCCCATCAAGTGTCAGGAAGAAAAGTGTCCGCTCATGACATTGGAGCATCACCTTCCTCGTCTTCCCTGAACATCTCCTGTGCTCCCCTCGGGATAACCCACCTGAACTCAAGTTCAACACGCCCCGGCGCCCGCGTGCCGTCGGGCTCCACGGGGACCCAGGGACACGGACCCTGGGCAGAACTCCTGTTCGGAGGGAGGTCCACGAGCCCCGGATCCTCCGCGCCGCCTCCAGGCTCCCTGCAGGCGGCGGCTCGGCGACCCTGGAGACGCGAGCAGAGGCGGCTGCCGGTGTCAGCGGAGCGCAGCCAGGGAGCGGAGGCCCCGCGCCGTCCCTTCCCCGCGCGTCCTCGGGAACGTGATCCTCCGCGAAGCGAGCGCGCTGCCCGTCAGCCGCTCCCCTTCCCCGGTGGCGCTCCTGCTCCGCCGCTCATGTTACCATTCTTCTCCGCGACAGAACGAACCCCGGGGAGCGTCGCCAGCACCGAAGGGCACTGCTTGGAACCTCCGCTTCACGGGAAGGGGACGGAGGGCGGCGAAACCGAAGTCTGGGCTGGGCTTGGGCAGCGATGCGCCGCGCCTGCACCCGCGCCTGTCGCCGTCGCTGTCGCCTGCCTGCCGCGGAGACGCTGCCGGTGCCCACCACGTGCGGGAGCCCGAGCCGGGAGGGGAGGGCGGGCCGCCTGGAGGGGTGGGCGAGTCCTCGCAGCTTCCAGAAGCTATATAAACAAGCCAGACGCGGGGGTGGAGAGGAGGGCAAGACGCTGCCGGGGGAGGACGTGGAGCTCCCAGCCTACGCGGATCCTCCTTTCCCAGCCAGGGCTTTTCTGGGCAACCTGGGACCGACAGGGACGCCAGCCCCCACCCTAGTCGTCTCACCCAGAGGGCGCCAGGCCAGAGATTCTGGGGGAGACGTCGCCGGGGGCGCGCGGGCTGCCCAGGGGCTCCTCCATGGTGCCGGCTGGAGCGCGGCGAGCCGGGCGCGGCGGCGGCGGCGGGAGGCGGAGGCGACCCGGGGCTGGGTCGGTCCCACAGCGAGGGGTTCCCCGGCCGCGTGTCCCGCTGTTCTGGCCAGGTACGTGGTGGGGAAGGAGGAGCAAAAGGATCCCGAAGTAAGGCAGGGCCCAGGCTCAGCGTTCTCAGGCAGCACGTTCTAGAGGACAGCGTGGGGACCCAAGGCAGCCGTGTGGGTCCGCGAACGCCGGGCCGGGCCACGATCTGGCAGCGGCGCCCGCTCCTCCTGCGCCTGGCACGCGCTCACGCCGCGCCGCTTGCCGCTGCGAGGGCTACCTGTGCTCGCACACTGCTCTGTGGGGGCCGGGAAATGTGGGGATCCGGGTAAGTCTCCGGCAGACGGTTCTCCTCCCTCCCCAACGTATCCGAGCCCCGGCGCCCCGGCCCGCACACGCACGAACCTGCGGCAGCCTCTCCGCGGGACCAGCGCGCCTAGCACCGTGCGCCGGGCGCTATCGGACGGAGAGCCCACAACTCCGGAAGGATGGGGACTTAGAGGAGGCGACAGACACGCATGCAGTGCAGACTGTAGCAGCCTGTCTCAGCCAGCAACACACGCACCTCGGCTACCTCTTTGTTGCAACCTAGATAAGCTCACATACTTGAAATAGACATGCTTGGGGTAGGTGGGACGGTGGACTTCTGATGGTGATTTCTCGCTACCTTATTTTTCCCTCCTCTTCCCCATCTCTGTCCCTCCCCACTCTTCTTCTCCCCCACCCCTCCCTCCCCTTTCCACTCTCTCGCTCTGGTGTCTCAGTTGAGAAAGACACAGACCTGAGTGTGAAGACTTATACCTTAAACTCTTCACGTTATAATTTTAAAATGTACTTGAACAACATAGAACACCTGTATGACCGCATGAATAAAGCTTTATGCTGTAATATTTGTTTTTGTGAATCGCTTGCATTTCAAAACAGTATAAAAACACATTTAAAAAAATTTTTTAATGTGTCCTTTATATATAGGCCAATTACCTTTAAATTTTACACAAGTGCAACTTAAGAATCTGCAGAGCTACAGAGCGAGGGACTCAATGCCTGGCTGCCACCACCCACACACATACACCATGCCTTTTGTACTTTGCCTTATTTTCTAACCCTTTTCTCTCCAAGCAAATGCAGTTCTGAAACATAGAAATATAAATTCTGGGAAGCCACACAGCAGGGAGAGTTTTCCTGGGATGATTGGCCCTCAAGAAAAGGAACTTGGAGAATTGTTTTAAAATACTGGTTATTTTTTGACTTATCAGTAGAGCTATTAATTTAAAATGTAAGGAACTCAAAAGTGTTTGCATTTAAAAAAATAAAATCCCATACATTTCAAATAATACCAGTTTCTCCATATCTTAAAAAAGAAAGTCCTGGATGAGAAATAGACATGTTATCATTCTATTTGTTAAACCCAAGATGCTGAGTTGAATTGTTTTTCATTATTACCATACTAGTAAATGGTCTCGTATATGGTACCCATTTGTAGAACGTTATTCATTACAGTGAATGGATATAATAACTATTACTTTCCTAATTAAGTGCATGCAAAATACATGGTAGAAACTGAAAGGAGAAAATTATTATGTTCACCTCTGCTTTTACAGTGTAGCTCCAGCCCATCACTTTAGCTTTTTTTCCTGTCAAATTTATTTATTTATTTTTGATTCACAGCATAATTTCCCTTTTCTCTTTGATCTGGTCTTCTTTTACAGTTCCACGTATAAATTACCAACATGAAACAATGCCTCTCACTAAATTGGTATTTTAGGTTGAGTATACAAACAAAAAAACTCTAGATGACCATTAATTCCTTTGCTCAGATAATGCAGATTAAATACCAATATAAATGAGTGTGTGTGTGTGTGTGTGTATACAGATATATGTAAACGTAGACATGGTCTTTTAAAATCTGACTTCTATCAAAAGACCCCTTTTCTATGCCCTGTTTGTACCTCCATTCTGTTATGATTCAATTGGCAATCTCAGGTTATCAGTCTCATGTGGCTGGTAATGTGTTGATAGCTATAAGGACATATGGAAAGCAAATACAGCAATATCTGTGACCCTCGATAAAATATACTTTAGTTGAAAATGCAGCATAAAGACAACTGGAATAAAGTAAAAATCTATTTAGCACTAATCTTAAATTGACCCACGCTTAAGCCCTATTTTAAAAGAGGAAGAAGGATGTTGCTTTGGTTATATCTCTGCTTCAAACTGTGAGGACTTAAAACAGCAATTAGTTTGCTAAATCTCTGATGAATCTGTGCATCCAGTGGGCTCAACTGGGTGGTTCTACTTCCTGTGACATCAGCTGGTGCCTGCAGGTTTGAAGGCTCTGGGCCAAGACGGCTCCCTTACAGCACTGGCTGTCAGCAGGAAGACTTCCCAGCAGGCAATTGGAGCTCCTCAGTTCTCCTCCACAAGGCCTGAGCCTCTGATAACATGGTGGCTAAGATCCAAGCAGGAGCAACGCAAGGCCTTGTATTCCAACAGGGACAACCCAAAAACTGTCAAGTCCTCTTAATGGCTAAGCCCAGAATTGGCACAGACTCACTTAAGGCAGGAACAGTCACAGGACCAGCCCTAATTCGAGGGTGGGGTGCAGGAGGGAGGTACAATTGACATCTCAATCAGAGTTTCGGCAAAGGATGTGAATCCACTCTAGACATTTGAAGGCACAGAGGTCGAGACTCATAAGGACGGCCTACTCAGATCAGAAACAGGATGGCATGCAGTACTGGGGAAAGGCTTTCATAGACTGGGTTGAGTAAAATTATTCAATTGCAATAAGGATAGTGAATTGACTTTATTTTATTGTAAAAACACTTTTGTTACCATACTTTGTAAAAAACATGACATGAATGAAACGTAATTTGAAAGAAAAACATATTTTGCTATGTTAATAAGTATTTTCAAGTGAACTGGTTCAAGCTTCACATCTGAAAAAATAATGCCTAAAGTCTTTTGTTTCAAACACAAGAGAAGGTCGGTGGCAGCAATCTTTGGGATATGCAAACTGGTAAGCATTTATTAAATATAATAAGAATATTATAAGAGAAGAATAGAGTTAAGTTATTCTTAAGTTATGAAATATACACTGTTTAAATTTCTAAGGGATTATGTGGTCATTTATTAATGAAACTATTAATATCTTGTTTTATCTTTGATCTTAAAATAGGGAGGTTTGTTTTCATTTAGATATGAGCATTTTCCAAGTTCTTATCAGAAGGCTTAGACAGGTAGCACATAAAGATAATGTCTCTAGGAATGAAGATGCATTCCATACTTCTGATCTCTGGAATATGAAAAATCTTGAAACTTTTCACACTGGATAAACTTCTAGGATACTTTCTTACTAGTCTGTGTTTGGTGAGGTTATCTCAGTTTTTGAAAAACAATTCTGCAATGAAAAAGGCAAGTGAATGTATTCAATAAGAATTTTAATAAAAATAAATTTAAATTATACAATTTATTTTTTGTAATTAAATTAAGACACATATTGCCAAAATCTTCTTCAATTTTTTTCTGAAATTTCAATGTCTTCCACTACACAGTAGAAAGAAACAAGATAAATATTAAAATGTGACATTACCCAGTCTATTACTGCTGAAATTCTTTGCCAAAAAAGCCCTGAGTCAAATTCTGTATATATACAGGTGCTGTTGGACAGAGGATACAAACATGAACATTCTTACAGGATTTTTAGCACCATGAGGGAGTTAAAAAGTGCTTGCAATTAAATGTGGTACAAATTAAAAAGTGACAAATGCTAAAAGGGAAAGAAGAAGGTGGTTATTTCTACTTGACCTAAATATTTTCTAACTGGACGAGATTTTTACCTTATGAGGTTTAAACTCTTAGTAATCAAATTTACCTCTAAATATGTTTCCCTCAACCAATAGAATGTACCCTGATTCTTATATATTTTTCTAATATATTATTCTAATATATTTTCTTTCCCTATTTACTTAGTTATCAAACACTTATTTAGCACTTACTATGTATCAGGCATGTATCTAAGCATTTCCTAAACTTTGTCTTTAATCTTCTAAGTAATACTATTGTGTATGTTCTGTTAAGATCTCCACATAGTAGCTTAAAAATCTAAACCAAATAAGTGCTAGGGCAGGAACTTAAACCCAGGCATTTTGTTCCAGATTTTATAATGTTAACCACTATACCATGTGTTTCTAAAATCTTACAATTTTTTTTCTTGATAAAAGGTGTTAATTCTTTCTCTCTCTCTCTCTTTCTTTCATATTTTATGTTTACTTTGGTGAGAAGATTAAAGGAGCTAAACAAAAAAGCTGAGTTTTGGGAAGATGATAGCCTAATTTTATAATCTTGAAGCCTCTCTGTTCCTTTTTTTTTTAATGGAATGTAATAAAGAAGGTTATGCTGGAGATGAAAAATGTAACTAATTATACCTTTATATTTATACATTATATAATGTATAACTGTTTTTAGTTCATGATTGTAATTTTATATAGATCACGTCATATTTGTAGCTTAGATTTAAACTTTCTCTCTCTTCATATAAAATACTTGCACCTTTTTAAAAAGATAGTTTAGCATGTCTTTTGCGTTTAAGAGATTTGTATTGAGCAAGTAAACTCCATTCATTTATTTCAGTGAAAAGTCTGAATTATTCTTGAAATGATGGCATCAAGTGGTAATAAAGCTAATGTTAAATTTGAAGGGAATATATTTTTATAATAGCTCACTACAAAATACCATACGTGAAAATTTTTAAAGGATACAATTGATGTAAATAAAGCCAGTGAAACATGCCTAAGAAGCCATTGAATAGCACATGGCATGTTTTACTTTTTCTTTTTTGAGAAAGAGACAATGAAGAAAATTAAGTTATGCCATGCACACATATATTGGATATCCATCATTTTTCTGATGCAATATTTGTGGGTGTGAAATAAATAAACTAAAAAAATTAAGCTTATTATTACGTGTTGAGACATACTGATTCCAATTAACAAGACATGTATTGAATACCTTATATGCCCCAAGCACTACAGATACAATAGCGAACACCATAGGCAGAAAACTCCTGCCTTCAGACAGTCCTCAACAAAAACATAACAAGTATGGAACCCGATGTTTAAATAAACAAACAAATGAAAGACATGGAGAAAAATAAGGCAGGGTAGAGGGATAGGAAATGTTGAAAAGTAGAGTGGTGTTCAATTGACTCTTGAACAACACGGGTTTGAAATGCACAGGTCCACTTATATGCAGATCTTCTTCTGCCTCTGCCACCCTGAGACAGCAAGATCAGCACCACCTCTTCCTCCTCCTCCTCAGCCCACTCGACATGAAGACAGAGGATGAAGATCTTTATGATGATCTGCTTCCACTTAATGAATAGTAAACATATTTTCTCCTCCTTATTATTTTAGTAATAACAGGGAAGATAGTTGCTCCGGAAAAGAGTGCATTGAATGGAGAGAATAATGGACCTATATTAGTTAAGGGGTCACGGGTTGGGAGCCATTTCCGATATGATGATCTATTATAGAGATTTTGGATTTTAGTCTCAGTGAGGTGGGAAGCCATTGAAAGGACTTGATTAGAGACTAATATGATCTGATTTACTTTTTAACAAGATCATCCTGGCAGCCATGGAGGAAATAGATTGTCAAGTAGATAGGAAGGAAGGAGAGACTAGTCGCAATCATCTGGAGACGATGGTATCTTACATAAGAGTATAAGAGGATGAAAAGTGGCTGGACAGTCCTCAGAATATTCTGACCATAAAACTCATTGAATAATTGTTGGAAGGAATTGGGACGTGAGAGAGAGGGCCCCAGATACTTCAAGGTTTTGGTCCAAGCACTAGCAAGATTGGATTTGTCTTTTACCAAGATAGGAAGACTTTGGGAAAAATAAGTACAAAGGGAAAGAGCAAGTCTTTCATTCTGGAATTACTGAATTTGCATGCCTAATAGTGGGAATGTCAAATAAGCGTTTGGATATAAGACTTTGGATTTGGCAGGAGTAGAGGCTGCGTGGAATCTACATCAGAGATATAAATGTTGAAGTCCTTGGAGTACTTAAAGCCATAAAAGAGAATGAGAATAGCAAGGAAGTGAGTGCAGATAGATAAAAGAACCGCAAAGGTACTCAACAAAAAGAGCTTGAGGAGACAAGGAGAAAGCAGCAAAAGACCATGAGAAGTAGTAGTCCTGGCCAGTGTGGCCAAATGATGTCCAATGAAGAAACTGTCTCAAAGAGGAGGGAGTGATCACCTTCATCAAATGAAGCTGATACACCAAAAAGGATGAAGGTAGAAAATCCTCACTGGATTAGCAGTTGTAAAATTTCTTTATCCCATTAGGAAGTAGAAAAGTTAACAGCATCAACAACAGTCAAAAGCAGCAATTTTGACACTAGAAAAGATGATCTCTACAGAAAATCTGATAGTAAAGTTTTAATTAACATAATTATGTTAAGCGCTTAATGACCAGAGCAGAGTGTAGTTAATTTTGTGCTAAACAGGCATAATTGTCTCTGAAACTAATTATCAAAAGAAAATGAAAAGATTCCAAACATTACTAGTTTATGGGAATTTAAATTATTTTCTTCTGTTTGTGAAACTAAGACACAATTGATTTTAAACTTAGGCATATAAGCCTCTCAAACTTCTAACAGGAACATTTTTAAAAGGCTAAAATGTCATTGGGTTAGCCATCCTTGCCTTCTGATTCTGTTTGAACAACTTGAGGGTTGATAGCTTGCCACTCTTTAACATCCTCAACAAATTTTATTGAGAAACTATTCTTCCTAAAACCTATCTTCAGATTATGCTGAGAAGCAGTGCTGGTGGAAAAAGATGTTATCTGGCATTCATGGCAAACCCCAACAGGAGCATAGCATCGTAGCCTCTAAGCTACTGGAGCAAGACCATACAATCTGAAAGAGAAAATGATATTCCTCTTGAAAATAAAATTCCTGATAGCTAGAAGGCCCTAGTGGTGACAGCGCTTGACCATAGGACAGCAAGTGGCCACGCTACCAGAGCTTCACAATATGAGCTGGATTTTATCAGAGCCACCAAGCCATAGATCAGGTGACTTTGCCAGAATCCTCCCTAGCACACTAATGTTATGTCTGGGCCTGGGTGCAGATTAGGCAAGGGCCAAAGACACAAGTCAACTGTACAAATGTGACCAAGACACCTATGCCACCCACCATTATTGCAGCAGTACCTTTACATCACCTCACACCAAGAGCCACACCTATCTGATGGAGGAGGACAAGTTCCTGCCTGGGTTTTGGATGGGCCAGTTTGGTATGTGAGTGACGGTCAAAACTGGACTTACAACTCAGGGGCAATTCTCAAATTCAGCAGTGAGCAGACGTCCTTCCACTGAGAGGAACTTCAGGCAGTGCAACAGGTCACCCACTTTGTGTGGGAAGAAGAGGGGCCTGAGTGAGAAAATACATGCAGACCTATCATCCATAGAGAATGCTTCGGCTGGTAGGGGCCAGAGGAGAAATATGAGAAGATAAGAAAGAGAACTCCAGAGAAGAGACATGTATATGGACCAAGGTGAGTACAAACAAATTGTGAATATATTTGTATAGTGTATCAATGATCATTGAAGAGTATCCACTGTGGAAGTGGCACTATACAAGAAGCAACTCAAAAGACCTGTCCAGCTGACATGGATGGAGACTGCCTTTGTTGTCCCAGCACTGGCACAGTGGGCTAAGCAATGGAGTAGCTGTGACGGCAGGTATGGAGGCTAGGCATGAGCTTAACGGCATGGGCTTCCTCTTAGTAATGCTGAACTAGATACCATCATTGCCAAATGTCCAACCTACCAGCAATAAGGACTTAGAAGTAAGTTAATCAGTTTGGACTCCTTCCACCATAGAAGGAGCATCAGTTCATTTGTTGCCTTTCTTGCCCTTAGCACCTCAACCAAGACCACTGTCTGAAGACTTAAGCTTAAGCCTCAGTAAATATTTTGTAAACCAAAATGTTACCCCACATAACATCTCATTGATCTGAGAGATCCATTTTAAAGAAAAGGAAGCTGGTAATGGCCGCATGACCATGGACTCTATCTAGCCTGTCAGCTACCATACCATCTAGAAGCTCCTTGCCTCGCAGAGCAATAGACCAACCTATTGAAGACAAATTTGAGGCACCACCTTGGAGATGATACACTGTGAGGGTTGGGTACAAACAAACCATTTAGAATGCATGGGTCTGGGAAACCAGAAGTGGATGTAAAAAGGAGTGGCCTACTTGGGGAATTTGTGTTTTTATCACTGCACCTTTAGTCTCTGAAGGTCTAGAAGTCCTAGTTAACAGAAGGAAGGGCACACTTCTACCAGAGCAGACATGAAACTATTCAACTTCCAGCTGTTGCTGAAAACCCATCACTTTGTGCATCTTGTGCCAAAAAACTAGCTGTTAAAGAAAGGATTAACTATCCTGCCAGTACTTGATCCTTGTCATCAGAGGCAGAAATAGTACATCTGGCACCCTGATAAATCACAGGAGAATCTCTCCATGCCCCTCTGTCCAATTATGACAATGAATGGGTAAGTGCAGCCGTCACAGCCTGAGAAGTACGTGGTGACCAGGGCTCAGATTAAGGGTGAGATCTGGGTAACCCATTCCAATTAGCCCCTTAGACTTGCAGGGGTGCTAATAAGGGTGAGAGAAATCTGGAATAGAGAAAAGTATGACAAGTCCTAAGTTATGGCTTCAAGAGCAGCAGCTGCATTCAGTCTAGTTTGTCCCACTCACTTTCCTTTTGTAAGTTAGCCCTGGCAAAAGGACCGCACTGAACCGAAAGAAAGCTGTGTGAAGATGGGGTGAACTGACTGCAGCAATGGGCAGACTATAGTGGATGCTGTGATGCGCCACCCTGATCCTTCTTTGGACTGAGACTCTTATTTCTCCAGCTGTCATGTTGGCTGCTGGTGGCACGTGGCTAAGGTTCTCTCTCTGGGAATGGTCCTTTGCTGAAGGACCTCTTGTACAGTTATGCACCCCCATCCCACCACAACCCCACTGGGAGGTAGCCTGCACCCCATGGGTGAATGCTGAAAGAGTACAAAGTTCTGTCTCCCTTGTCTCACTGGGGGCGACTCTGAAAAACAATCACAGTTCCAGAGCTGCTCATAGGATCTGTTGAAATCTCTGTGGCAACTGAAACACAGTTCAGCTTTGCCATCTTCCCAATCCTCCTTCCTTACCCTTGCTGATGTAGTTCCCTGTAACAGTCTGTATTAAACCTCTTGCTTTTAACTATAATATTAATATATTTCCAACTCAGAATGTGTAGAATCATTTGTTCTGTACTCATTTGCTATATTCTGCAGCAACGGTGGTATTTTCTTCAGATTGTACACATATATTCAGTAATATTATGAAACCACTTTGAAGACAGTTTCTAAAAATGACTTAAGGACTTTTTATGGTCCCTGTTTAATTAACATTGATAATATACTTTATAGAAAGGATTACTTGGGGAGGAATAAAAACAATATATTCAGCAGCTATAATCACTGCTTTTAATGTCAAAACATTGAAATAAAATCCCCTTACTATCAAGCCTATAGTGTTAAAACCTCGTATGTCACCCTGACATCAGCAGTTGAAATGATTGACCTTTTCCCCCAAATTTATTTGGATGATATGGCAAAATGTGAGCCAGAAAAGGACAGTGTTAATGACTAAAAGTATGCATTTTGGATTCACAGTAGGTATGAAGTAACATCAAACACAAAGTAATATTCTTATTCTCTTATATTAGGTTTCCTTTCACCTTGACTTTTTGCTAGCCAAGATCTACCTCGTCAAGATAATGGCCGACTGTCTGTCACTCACCTGTCCTGTTACAAGGTGGACTTAAGAAAACTGACAGTTTCCATGAATAACAATCACACATCCAAGGAAGTCTCCAGAAAAGGGCATTTTATTGATGTAAAAGGGACAGGAGCTTTTTACCTTTTCCCCTGGCCTTGTCCTCATGCAAGGTAGAGTATAGCCAAGGTTATGTTCACCTTTAGCTATCTTCCTCACTGTGGTGGATGCTATCATGTCAGACCAGAGATCTGTCCATGAATTTTGTGTGAATATTTTTGGGATAGATTTTAGATTTTATTATTACTATTATTTATTGATTAAATTTTTAGCCTCAGGTTCTCTAAAAGAGCTACACATTAAGTACAAAATATTGTGTATGAAGCTGAAGACCATGTATAAAATCCTTCTCCATTCCTGAAGTCTCCAAAGATAAAAGAAGACCCCTACATATAGTGTGGGCAACTAAAACATGATATTTTTATTTAAAGAGCTAAAGATGTCTATTTATTTCAACCAAAATAACTATTCACTCATTTTTCACATACATAATTTTGAGATCTTATGTGTAAGCCAGTCTTTTAGGTATTGCAGATACAGCAGTAAATAAAGTTCTCTGTCCTCATGGATCTTACATTCTCATGTAGGGATACAGAAAATACATGAAAAGAATGCATAGTAGACCACATAGTGTAACAGAAAATGACTGACTAGTACAGAAGAGGTTAAAAACAGTAGAGGAGGGTACGGAGTGCCAAGGGCGTTGCATTCAGAAATAGTTGGACAGGCAAGGCCTCACTGAGCGGATGACAACTTGAAGGGGTAGAGACAACCAGGAATATATCTAGGGAAGAGCATTTCAAACAAATCAAATAGTGAGTTCAACTGCCTTGAGGTGGGGCAGCACCCGATGTGTTATCTAGGCATAATTTTGTAATTACTTTTCCACTGGAAGGTCCGTTTCTTCCTTCTCTGAAAAACAAATACTTTATTTTGTTATTTAATAATTTTTAGCTAAGTTGTAACTAGAAAAGTTAGAAAAGAAGCAGGAAGTGGAGCAATCAACAATTGTTTCTCTGCTGTCAAAAACAATTTCTCCCAATGTATAAATATAAATGTATACATTTATATATGTACATATACATTTATTTATAATTTTAAATATTTTATATATACATACACACATATATGTAGACACATATATGTAAATACCTGTTCATATATAAAAATATATATATACCTACACATATATAGCAGCTAGAAATACGGTAGGAACCACATTTTTTAAAAATTTTCTTTTACAAGTAGTGGATAGTAGAGACCTCTGTAGATGTGGTAAAATATAATGATAATAGTGGCATATATTTTTAAAGAGCTTGTTATGTGTCAGGCACATACTTCTCTATATGATTTACATATGTTTACACATATAATTTGATACCACTTTATCATTCTCATTTTGAAGATGAAGAAACTGAGTCATAGGGAGATTAAGTAGCTTGTACCATATGACCTAATAAGTCATGCATGCCTAGTAATTCACACAGCTGGGAAAATAGTGAGTGCTGTATATCGTCCATTTTCCTGAATAATGTATATCATTATCTTAAATGATAAATCATTTTGCCTATGTAGACACAAGTATTCCATCTGAGAATATTGAGAGGGTAAGTTCTACCTCCATTTCTACTCCTACTGCAGACATCACTAATCAATCACTGCACTCATTCCAGGTAATTCTGAGAACCACTCCCACCATCATTACCACAGGGCACTCCAGGTAAGCCTGACTGTAGGCTGGAGTTGGCAATCACTTGGAACCTCTGTGCCATGCCACCAGTAGGCAATAACGAGCCATCTAATAACATCTAAGAAGGAATTGACATATATGATAGTATATTTCATGTAATTCATCTGTCAGCATTATGGAGTGTGACTTACTTTGTGAAAAGACTGAAAATAAGGATATGAATAAAGCAGCTATTGAATAATTCAGTCATAGGATAATGAGGTCCTGGACTGGGACATTAGCATCAGGAATGAGAAAGAGAGGCCAGAGCAGGGACACATTAAAACGGAGCATTTGAGAAGAGCACGAGGGGTTGAGTCAAATATCCCTGCCTTATCCTTTCAGCTTTTCCTTACTTGGGACATACAGCATACAAGGTGCACACTGCAGTTCAGTTTATTTGATTAATTTTATTTTTAGAGAGAAGGAGCTGTTAGCAATATAAGCAGAGAACAGATTAAACAAACAAACAAAATCATTCCTGTACTAAAACCACTACTTAGAATCAGAAAATTTAATTTATGCTGTCTATGTTGGGAGCTCTTTTGCATTTTATTTTTAGATCATGGTATGAGGGACAAGTAGTTTACACAGGGAGAGGTGTAGTGCTAGAACTAGAATTTTTTAAAGCATGCATATCAAGAAAAGAAAAGTAAACAAGTATGTGATCCTATAGGAACCTCTTTTGTCTCTGGCTAAATAAAAAAAAATACATCCAAAAATTTAAAAATATATATTTCAATAATATTAAATCAATGCTCTTAACCAATAATTTCATATAATGAAATTATATGTACATTTTATATTCAACTATTAATATACATTAACCACCATTTGTTTAGAACATCCTGAATAAGCTGCTAGGCCTATATCAAGAAAAAGAGAAAAACATCTAAGGCATATTTATGCATCTTTTATAGTTCTAGGAGCAATTAGTGGAGATAAATATTGGATTAAAGTTCAGTGAAATCAGTTGGGTTTAGCTGAATTGAATGTGCTGAGTATTAAAGTCAGCGACACCTTCTTTTCTTATGCCCAGATTGGAATTTTGTGCTGCTTCAGGGTGGCAAGGGCAGTCTGGAAATTGTGGTTTGGAAATGATATATGACATTCTTATGTTTCCTTTTTTAATATGAATGATTTCAGACATGCAAAATACAAATAAAATAACCTTATGAACACGTGTCTTGCCACCACGTATGTTAGCAACTGAGTTATCAATACTGCCAAAGCCCTTTATCCATGTGCTCTTTCTGAAGTTGCTGGGCAGAATGGGAGCTCATACATTTCTGAAATCAGCACTGCCCATTAAACATTAAGATACATGTTGGTTGTAATTATAATTATAAAAATAGTTATAATTCTGCCCTTATGACATAACACATTGCTATTATGCAAATTTACAGTGCTGAATTACTTATTAACCAGAGCTATATGGAAACAATATTCATACTGATTACTAGTAGTGTAGATGTAAACAATATATCTTGTCATTTATTCAGCTGTTTTGTTCATGTTGAATGTTTGAAGGTGATGATGATAATAATGTTGGAGATCATTGCTTGCTTTGATGAATAATTAAGCCTCCTTAGTTCTCTCATTTAAATTCAATAATATTTACCAAGTGCCTTTTCTAAGCCATATACCGATGCAGAAATATACAACTAATATTAAGAATAGCATCAATAGTATCAATAGCATTCATTTTAACTTTGCCACCTCAGGCACCATTCTAAGATTTTACATTCATTCACTCATTTAATTTTAGTTAAAACCCTATTTTCAGATAAGGCAGACATCACATATCTCACTCAAAGTCACAGAGCTGGTGAACACAAGAGCCGGGACTGAAGCACCAGCTGGAAACCATCTTCCTTTTCTTTAC
Organism: Lemur catta; assembly: GCF_020740605.2. NCBI lineage: Eukaryota > Metazoa > Chordata > Mammalia > Primates > Lemuridae > Lemur > Lemur catta. The sequence continues at coordinate 110,299,072 of NC_059132.1, forward strand.
AGGAAATCTCAGTAGAACACATACACTAAATAATAACCTAGGCAAATAGTACCAGTATTCGCAAATTATGGAGCATGTATCTTCTAGGATGAGAAAGTCAGTTTTCAGGAGGCAGCTGGCATGATGTTACACCCACATTTCCTCATTTTGTAGCACTAACAAAACGTAAAGATTTTCTTCTAGATGCTGGGAAGGGAAGACAGAGAATGGTTTTAAATGTAAGGGTTATATGATCTGATTGATATTTTATAAAGGGCCCACAGGAGCAACCCTGTGCACCTCCAAGTGGGTAGTGGAGAAGAAGATGTAGACCATGGAAGAGAGGAGCCGGGGAAAAGAGGAAGGAAGGCCTGAATTAAGTCAGGTGGAGAGGAGGGGCCAGGTGGGAAGGAGGGGCAGGTGGGAAGGAGGGGCAGGTGAGAAGGAGGGGCAGGTGGGAAGGAGGGGCCAGGTGGGAAGGAGGGGCGGGTAGGAAGGAGGGGGGGGGTGGAAAGGCGGGTGGGTGGAAAGGAGGGGGCAAACAGGAATCATATTTGGAACTTGGAATGCAAGGGAGTGGGTGACCAGTTGGAAATGTGGTAGTTTAAGAAGAACAGGCAAGAATTGTATATGTGAATACATTTTGTGTTCTTTTTGTTTTTTTTTCTTATTTTTGAGACAGGGTCTAGCTCTGTCTCCCAGGCTGTAGCACAGTGGCATCATCATAGCTCACTGCTGCCTCCAGGAGCTCTTGGGCTCAAGCGATCCTCCTGCCTCAGCCTCTCAAGTGGTTGAGACCACCAGAGGTCTCACCAAGCCTGGCTAATTTTTAAAAATTTATTTTGTAGACAGGCTGGTCTTGAACTCATGACCTCAAGTGATCTTCCCTCCTCAGCCTACCAAAGTGCTGGGATTTCAGACCTGCACTACCACACCTAGCCCATTTTGTATTCTTAACTAAGGAAAGGCCTGTAGCAGAAGCAGATTTGTGGAGGGAAAGCCACTCCAATTTTTGAAATCAAGATAGTGAAGAGTCTCCATAGTGGTCAGGTTTGGCTCTTATCATATTGGTCAATATTTAACTTGTTCTGAACAAGAGTCTATAATTGCTAGTATTAAAAAAACCTAAGAGGTATCATTATATCTTAATGGTCATTTTTCTTTTTGAGCCTTCTCGGATGTAGACAACCATTTCATTCTCTGAATTGTCTAGAGGCAGTAAACCAAAGGACTGTCTATGTGCTGGCACAATTCAGAATAAAGAATATACAAAACATCAGGTAAACACCTATTTTTCTAATTTGTTGGAAAAAAACATTTGAATAATGCAAAATAACTTGATGACTTAATTTAGTAATTTTTGAAATTGGATAGTAGCTAAATATATCCAAAGTTAACCACTAAGTATATCAGATGCTAATCAAAACAGTACATATTCAACCAACATAAGTGACTATGAATTAACAAGTTGGATTAAGAACACTGTTATTTACTTATATAAAGTAGATGGATGTGTTTTGAAGTTATTTTTATATAGGCAATGTAGAAAATTTGACCATCTGAGCTAATATAAGTTAAAATAGTCATTTATATTGAGAGAAAAGATTAGTGAAGGGATTATTTATTTTTATTTAAGGGATGAAATTTATAAAATCAGGTATTCATGTCTTTTTATCTTTCATCCTTAACATTTAAGTGCTCATAAGACTAAAATAAATGATGGATAAGTGTAAGAACACTCAACCTAGCTAAGAAGTTAATAGTAAATTTTTATTTCACTGAATCATCAGAGAATTATTCATTTTGTTAATTTTGCAGATATAGTCAGAAATGTATTTTTCTTACCAGTCGCATTAAAGATAACCATGCTTTATGTAGTTTAACATTGAATAATACTCAGATTCAATGGTTTTAATATTCTCTGTTGCTTGGAAAGCATATATAAAAATGTTTCTTGTTAGAGCAGAAACTAAGTGAAGAATAATTCTTTGAAAATTAAATGATTTTTTTTAAATGGAAGTGAGTTTAGAGAAATGTGCTTTCTGAAAAGCTATTACAATACTTAGCTTTAAAATGTAGAAGTGACCCTGCGTTATTCTACTAATCCATCCCTCCTCTTCTCCTATGCTTGTTTTTAAAATAAAAATCTAAAGACAAATTGACTTTCAAATAACATGCCTTTTGAAGAGATACATGCTTTATTTATCTGTCTAGTATATTATTATTATTTTCTTTCATCAGATCAGGTAAACTAGTGTAATATATTATTATAAATATTTCACGACATATGTACTGGGGAGAAAAATTATAAAAAGACATTCTTTCAATTGGATTCATATTATGTGTGATATCTATTGTACAGCTTGCAGTTACTTGTCTCAGCTCCATGGTGGAGCCAAAAGCATGGTCTTTACATTTTCTCTTGCCTTGAAAGCAGCATCTGTATAAATCTTGAAAACTTACACTGAATTATCATAGTTAATATTTCACAAAATGTTTACAAATAATGCATTTATTCTGCAAATCTATCCGTAATGGAGTCACAATTCAATTCACCAATTGGTGACTTTATTAATGCAATCAATTATATTACAAAGATGCTACAAAGAGAACAGATTTTGGGAAAAAGAAGCAAGATAAAAACGTAGTTATGGAAAATATTTTCCTGAATTTATAAGTTTCATTCTTTGTAAAAAAGAAATAAGGATGGTTTGTTGCAAACATTTTAAAGGCAGTCTATAAAATGTATATAAAAGGCATTTTTAAAGAAGCAAAAAAGGACATGTAATCTAGTAGTTGGTTTAAAGAGTGCTAGGAGTTTATAGAGTAAAAGAAAACTGCTGACTCTGGCATTCACTGATTAATAACATTTTGCATTTAAATGGGACCTTTCACATTGAATGCACTTTTCAAGTATAAACTAATTAATTCTTAAAATGCATCAGAGAGGCCAATCAATTCTCTTTTTATGAATAGAGAAACTGAGGCTGGAAGGTTGAATAGCAGCATCTCTTTTTTTTTTTTGTACCAGTCAAGGAATTTTACATCAAAATAAAAAAGATAATTGAGAATTACCTGATCTGTTTTTAAATTAAGCCTTTCCATACTATTTCAAAAACAGAAAAAAATATAAAAAATAATCTTACTATGATTTTTCATACTTTGGGACCAATTTTTTCTGTATCATATTTGACACTTAAAAAGTGCATAGAATAAATTTAAAAACTTCTCATTTCCTAATGTTTCCATTAGCAAGAATTTAGTCAATTTAAAGGTGGATTTAGGTCCTACATTAGAGAGCAAACCACGTAAGAAGGAAATAGAAGACAGCATTCAGTGAGCTTCATTAGCCACTATGTAATTTGCATAGTATTTAAGTACACAGGGTTTTGTTTTCCAAGGTAAGGTAATGTGTAAGATATGGTAGACGAGATAAAGTGTAAGATAGTGTTTTGCAAAGTAAGACAGCATGAGGCTGGTTTGGAGGACGGTTCCATGCATGACTATAAGTCATTCTCACACAAGGTAGATCAGGCTCCTTCCTCTCAAGGAATGAGGGGAGCAAATGAGCTAGAATCTGAGAAGTGTGATGAATCCCTAGTTTCTAAAAGCAATTTTGTCATGTTTGTTTTAGTTACTAAAATACATCATGTAAAATTAGTTTTTATATATATACTATTTATGCTTGTATGTGTGCATATACACACACATATATACATGTGTGCATTATGTGTCTAGTTTCTAAAAGTCATTGTGTAAAATTCATTTTAGTCACTAAAAGCCATTATGACAATTCAGTGTATTTAATAAAATGAGCTTGTGTGAGCGTGTGTGTTAACAACTTGGTTATTTTGATGCTAAGGACTTTCTATATATTAAGCATAATTCTGTGTACTTGGGTTTGAGGAATGGAAATACAAGATTGAATAAAATCCAGTCCCAGGATAGGCTGCAAAGAATCTACTGGGAAAGAAGCATAATAGTAATTATTTGATGAATGTGACAGATCTGGCATTTCACATAATGGAATTTACAGTTATATTTCATTTCTGATAGAAAGTAAAAGCAGATATATATGTGAATATCAGCTAAGAAAGGAAGAGAACAATCAGAATTCACATGGGATTTGGAAAAATTGGAAGAGCATAACAGATTTTCTACCCTTCCCAGTATTTTTTTCCCCTCATCTATGCGTAAAGGTTTTTCGGCATACCTTTAAATTCTAAACAATTATTCATCAACTATTATATTTTTTATCCTCTCTTGTCTTTTTTTTTTTTTTTTTTTTTTTGCCATGTTCCCATTTATCTAGCCTATCCAGTAACTCAGCTATTTGAAATTTGAACATTACAAAACAAGTGATGGGATGTATAGCAGCTCTCTTATCTGGGGTAATTTCTCTTTTCTTTCTCTCTCTCTCTCTCTCTCTCTCTCTCTCTCTCTCTCTCCATAAGAGAATGAGGTCTCTGTATTCCAGGCTGGATTGTAGTGGTGCAATAATAGCTTACTGTAGCCTCAAACTCCTGGATTCAAGTGATCCTCCTGCCTCAGCCTCCCCAGTAACTGGGACTACAGGGATGTACCATCATGCCCAGCTAATTTTGGGGTAATTTCTAAGTAGTTCTGTGCTCATAAAACCTAGCTATTCACAGATCACAAGAAGAAAGGAGCCCAGTAGCTCAAACACATTATTTTCACAATATTTAAATAGTTATTATGGCTACAGTATGAAACAGAAAGGAAAATGAAAGGATAAAACATACATGAAAAAGACAGTTTTATCTAAAGTAGAATATGTTTTAATTTTCTTTAGAAGTAACAGTGTTTAAGGAGACCATGGTTTTTTAAAATTCAGCTTTATACTGTCTTAATGATCAAAGGTGTTTTGCAAAACTGAGTTCTATCAAAGTGACTTATTATAGATTGCGAAGTAAGTGAATCAATAATAGATCAGAATTTAGATAAAATGCTTGCAAATTAGGCAAAAATTTATTGCGTGTAATCCCTCATAGATTGACAGGTCGACTATTTTCATTAAATGTGAAGTGGTGTTCAATTATATATCCAGTTGTTCATTTATTTATTCATATGTTCACCAAAACTGTATTGAGTACTTCCTATGTACCAAGCCCTGTCAAGGAAAGAGAAACTGTCCCCTTTCAAGGGGTATATCTAGAGAAACATATTTGTGCAACACATGCAAAAAATGGAATACAAGTTACAACACTCTGATAGTACATATGCAAAAAGTCCTATAAAAATAAACATGAAAAACCAGCTGTTTTAGAAAGGATTCATGGGAGCAATAATATGAGCTTTACAAGAAAGAGTGAAAAACATTTTAAAAAGCTCTGGTTGCTGGGCAGAACATTAACATAGTGCAGAGCCTGAGAGGGGCATGTGCCAGAAGCAAAACCGTAAGGATATGAGGGTGAATGGCAGATAAAATCTTCTGGTTATTATTTTTCATGTATGTACAATTCCATAGTAACACTAAGTGTAATTATTAATCATCTTATTTTCCTTCAAATTGAACACTGAGAAGATGATTGATAAATAAGGAATGAAATTCCATCTGTAGTCCCTTTTACCTTTAGGGATGAGAAGTCTTAACACACCAATAAACAGTCTCTTGGGTACCAGTTCTCTGTAATAAATAGTGAGTTAGCACAAGCAGTTGTGGATCTTGTCTGATGCATGTGTAAAAATATTTGTACATAAAATTTTTTATAAACATGCATAAGATGTATACACAAGTGCACATACACAGAATTGACTCAAGGATTCAGGGAACACTCTGATGCTCATATTTGCACTTCATTCAGAACTCTATGACTCAGATCACATTTAGGGAATCATTGAGTGCAACACTAGAAAAGGAGAAAGGGAGGAAATTAACACACATGCCAGGAAATGGGCTGGGGCACTTTATACGGATTCATTCATTAAATGTCTTCCTTTGAATATCTGAATGAGAAAACTGAGTCATGGTTAGGTTAGGTAACCTGTCTGAGGCCACACGATCGGAAAGAGGCAGCCATTACCTGAACCCCGCTCTACTTTAAAGCCTATATTTTCCCACTGTTACTACTAATAGTATGATTATTTCCATGGGGCTTCAGTAGTATTTTAAATACGTTCTGTTTAACAGATGGAAAATTCAGTTACAGGAATTTTAAATCACTGGTAGAAGCTCACAAACTACATCCTGACAATTTTGTCTATGTGGTGTGCATACAACCAGTTGAATTTAGTTTTAATTACTAAAATGGTTACTCATATTTATTAATTTTTTTTTTTTTTGAGAGAGAGTCTCACTCTATCACCTGGGCTAGAGTGCCGTGGCATCAGCCTAGTTCACAGCAACCTCAAGCTCCTGGGCTCAAGCAGTCCTCCCACCTTGGCCTCCCAGAGGGCTGGATTACATGCATGAGCCACCATGCCCAGTCTTAAAATAAAAATTTTAATTTATGCTATGATCAGAAGCCTTTTTCTTACCCTAAAAATTCTTAATTCTATCAGAAAATTAAACAAATATAAAGGAGTAGAACAAAAAAGCAACAGGCAAAATATTTAGACATAATTTCTGTAAAATATTGTCCTATTGTCCAACCTACATTGTCAATAAATAGCTTTCTAGGTCTTTTCAAAATAATCATTCACATATTTTCTGTTAAAAAGGCCTAAATGCAAAGATTCACTATAAAGTTATCCAAGTAGGTCTGCATATGTTTAACATCATTTGAAAAACATACCACTGGTATGTTTAAAAGTTCCTCTTGACTAATTTTAGGATTTATTCCTTAACCAGAAATTTCACCAAATTGAAATAGGGGAATTTTTTTTTATTCTCTTGCTGGTAGAATCTTTTATTTTCTTTATAGAAATATTTTTTCTAGTACTGGAAATACAATCTGAAGTAGGAACATGAAAATTAGTGCTATGTTTTCCTTTTATCTTCCTTTTTTAACCTTCTATATCTTTATAATGTTTTCTTTTTAATCAATTATGATTCTATTTTTCACTTTGGGGCTTATTTTTCCAGATTTATGCATACATAGTAAAGTGCTCTTCTTATTAAATATTGCTGACATATTTAGCCATAAGTTTGCATTCCCTCCACTTCAATTCCCCCATCTAGCAAATTTACTTTATGCAGAGATAGAAACTTATGATATTGACAAAATTCATTGACTTTACATGTGTATACATGCACTTTACACATATATATGTATATTTGAAAAAATACAAAATAGGTAATGCAGAAGAGCTATGCTGGATAGAATCTATGTATCTGTTTTCCATGGAAAACAGATTTGTATCTACAAAAGAAGGAAACTACAAAATCTGTTAGCAAAGTAAGAGTTTACTCATGTGAAGAAGAGTTTAGAAATGAAACTCAAAGCAGCAGAAGAGACTTAGCTAGAAATCTGAAATTTAAGAATCTAGAATACCTGGGAAGGGCTAGGTAGCTGAGACCATGGTAGGAACCTTTCTCAGTGTAGAAACTGAGGTAGCAAAGTTTAAGAAGGATTTGCAGCAAGGTCAGCTTAAAGAGCTATGTAAATTGACCTAGAGATTTTACATTTATTTTTCTGAATCTAGAGGTGGGATTGGTTCAAGAAATTTGATTTAGTTGACCTGAGTTTAAAGGAGGACAAATTAAGGCAAGCCTAAATGCAAGAGAGGGGGGAGGAAAGGAACCTGGCTGGTCATTACAATAGAGATGGTTGTGGAAACTTGCCAAAGGTATGTTCTTTGTTTATTGGGCTCTGAATCATCAAATAATGTGATCATAAAGTTATAGAGTGATAATGTGTATATAAAGTCTTACTGCAATCATTTAGTGACTTCATTATTTGTGGTTACAGACCAGATAATATAGTTGAGTAGACTCTGGTCACATTCAGTAGCTATTATTATATCTGCTACCATGTTCAAAAGGGACATTTAGTAAATACACTAAGAATATACATAATTATTCTAAAACTGACTTAGCTACTTTTTAAAAAGAGAATGTTTAAGAAAAGAACATTTCTATTATATATTTGTTGGTAAAGCCTTCAATTATTATCTTGAACATTCAGATTAATAGTTCTGCTAGTTGACTCTTTTATCCCTCATTTTAAACTGTCAAACCATTAATGTGTTCCTTTGAGCATCTATAATGTGAAGCTGGTAAGGGCAAGTTGGTTTTCTGAAAACATTCATAACATCATATTGATTGAGGTCACTACCATTAATATTTTATCTTAATAACTATTCACTATTCTCCATATAAATCATTATCAAGAAGGATAATTCCGAGTGTATTGCAATGTTTGTTACCATGATTTTTCCCAAAGCTAATCCTATATATTTGTACCTGAGTTCTATCAATAAGAAATGATGCAACTAAACATTTACAAGACAATTTTCTGAATAAAGTATTAATGAGCTAGTATACAAGAAATTAGAACTTTATTAAAAAATAAATATTGTTTCACGAAACTAGAGGAAAGCATGCTATCCACACAATACAACTTCAGGTGGGAAAATGTGTAGAGGAAGAAAAACATAGTGGTGTGCATTTTGCAGCATTCTGATATAATTGATCCCTTGGCTGTACAGTAATGGTAGACGTTTGTGAATAGGATGTGAATTTTTCCCTGAAAGAAGCAGCATTTGGGAATATATTACATCAGTCATCCTAAATTTTCAGAGAGAAAATGAAATGAGAGTTTGGAAATGAAAGAAAGATCCTGCTGCTTTCTGGGCATCCATTTCTTAAATATAGACTCCAGAGACAAAAGCTACCCAAGCCCCAGCTCCTCTAACAACAGTGCCCGGATCATGGAGAGAGAGCAGGTGGGAAGGTGGATGGGAGACACCGAGGTCCGGAGAGAAAAGCAAAGTATATGAATCCGATTATGCGGTTTTACGTTACTCTCTTCATTTCCCTCCATTTGTCCTTTGCCATCCTTTTCCTTAGTTATTGTTTAAATGGTCTGGTATTATCCATCTGTACCATGGGGAATTAATGATAGAATTATGTCTTCACCTTTTGTCATCAAAAAAAAAGAGCATCCCTCATCTTGGCCATTCGAGTGGTTACAACAGGAATCTCCGAGGATCCGAAGGAACTCCAGCCTCCCCTTTCCGCGTGGATATTCTCCATCGCTATTACTCATTATTATTCCTAGATAACCACACTGAATTTTATCATGGGAAATAGTAGGTCTTTCTGACAGAACAACAGGGAGAGGCTGGATGGTCTGAAGAACTTGCATTGTTAAAAGAGCGATGATGGGACCAGACAATGCTGTGCTATGTGCTCTAACTGTTAAAAGCTGCGTGGGGTTTTGCATGGACATTCGGAATAAATGTGTCTTAGTGTCCATACGAGCGGAAAAATTCATGTATTATCAGTGACTTGATCCGAAAGAATGCTAGCCTGGGTATACAGAATTCAGGTTAAGTGATAAGATCTTTGTCCTGTGGACGGAAAGGAGTAGTCAATTCTTGAATAAAGTGGCTAGATCTAGACTGATCAAATCTCTAAGAATTTCTAGTTCATACGGTTAGACAATAGGGTTACTTAATTCCCAAAGTCTAAATCCATCTGGGGGGAGCTGAAGCCTCCATTAGAGGAGGGGCTCAGACACTTCAGTTGTATTAATAATTCGAAACAGACACTCAGGAATGTCAGGTAAACTACCCAGAATGATTTCAGGAATCGTCTTTGTTTTCATTCTTTACTTCTGCCAGGTTTTACTCCCATGAGGCCATTCCTAACTTAAGAACTGACAACTTCCCCCCATTCATTCCTCTCTTATCTCAAATTTGTCCACATTTTCAACACCTCTTCTGAGAGCATGGGTAGTTCATACAAACTGCAATTGTGAGTGCATAGATCCAGCTTAGTTACTGGGGCTGCATATACTCTAGGTGTGTGGCTGTGGGAAATGCCTGGCTTGTCACCTGGTCTTTGTGACAGTGTGTGGCTGTTGCCATCATTGGTAACCACATTTTTAACTATCATGCTGTTCCTGAGGGAGCCATAGAAGTGCATTATGTTACAAAAACCATAAACATAAGAAAATATTATGTTTGCCTAATTTATACAGAAAGTTTTAAGAATGCATTCAATTAGTTTGGAGAAAAACACAAACTTCTCCCACTCATTTAAGACAGAAGTTGTGATGTAGGGATTAAGGGTAGATAACTAATAATAAAAATTATGTTATCAGGCAATAATATATCTGGAGATAACATCCACTGTACTTAGTGTACAATATATTAGTCATGAATATTAACTTGGGAATCATGTGCAGCTGAAAGATTTTCTGATTTTAATAGCATTTACTTCAACAAAATTGCTTATGGCACAATCTAATTTTCAAACCGAAGACTAAATAATTATACATAGCTATAAAGGTTCATGTTTACTGATTCTGAACAAATAAATTGACATAAGGATTATTTATTTAATTTTTTGTACCTGTAACTCACATGTCTCTTCACCTTGGGAGCCACATGAACTATTTTTCAAGTTGCATATAACTCACACGCAGGAAACAATAAAAATAAATTTTTCATTAAATTAGAAAGGATCGTTTTGTTTTTGAAGTTTTTATTCTATTTTCATAATAAAACACTGTGGCCCAAAAGAAAAAAATTTTTTTCTAATGTGGCAGTCAATGTGTTAAGATTTATTCTCTGAAGGCACAGTACCCTGCACACAGTAAATTTAATAAATCCAAAGTCAGTGAATGAAGTATCTGACAATATTGGTGTCTGTGTGCTTAGCCCAGCTCTTTTTCTTCACATACACAAGAAAACCATAAGTATCTAACTTGCTATTGAATGGCTGTTGACTGATTTCAAGTTAATAAATCCAGGTGTTTTGGCCTTATGAAATACATGTCTTTTTAGTGGCATCAATATAAATGGAATCTTTTTACTGTAAGATAAAACAGAAATACTCTATAGTCATTTATACACTTAGGGGCTGAATATTTGCGTCCCTCCCAAATTCAAATGTTGACATCCTAACCCCCAACGTGATGGTACTGGGAGGTGGGGCCTAGGGGAGGTGATCAGGTCCTGAAGGGGGAGAGCTCACCAGTGGAATTGGTGCCCTCAGAGAACTTCCTTGGCTCTTTCGGCCCTGTAGTTGCAGTCTGCAACTCAGAAGAGGGCCCTCACTAAAACCAGAAAGTGATACCACCGCGATCTCAGACTTCCAGCTTCCAAAACTGTGAGGAATAAATTTCTGTTACTTACAAGCCACCCAGTCTAAGGCACTTTGTTATGGCAACCTGACCTGACACAGCTCATTTGTGTTACGCGTTGTCAGATTTGGAAAGAAATTCCAGGTGCATTTAAACAATTAGTGGTTATCAGCTCTGTATTTATATTAGAAGGAAAACAACAACAACACAAATATTTCTAAGGATGAGTAATATGCAATTTGTCCACCTTTCTAATTTAACAAACCTACTTTCTAATGCTTAAGTATCTGAGGATTATATATAAATAAATATTTTATTTTGTTGAAAAGAGCATAATTTTAGAAAAATTAACAATAGATTATTAATAGGAACATTATAAAGCATCTATTAAGCTACCATTATCAACTTGGGTAGCCTTAGTTGGCATATCTCATAAGAAATAGCCATGATATGTTTAACATATTTATAGAAAATAGAAGGCGAATGTGTGGATTGTCTTTTTATTTAGGAACTTACTGATGCTGCTGCTTTGACCACTTATTTTACTTTGTTCTTCTTGCCACAGTGCATCAGATGTCAGTAATAACCCTGTTTTTTTATTGAATTACCATCAAAATATCTAAAAAGATAAAGTTGAGTATAGATAGGTAAAGAATACATGCCTAGCATTTTGGGATGGGTGTAAGGCATCGATTTAGTTATTTAATTTTGTGTATATTTGATTAAATACATGACTAATACAAAATTTGTTGGTCTTTGTTAAATACAGTACTTTTAAGGCAGCCCAACCTACTAATTTAGAGCACATTTGCCAGCCATTAAAGACAAATCAGACTCCATAAAACTTTTTACAGCAATTGCTAAGATTATTTTTTCTACATTCTCATTCTACTCTCATTTAATTCTTAATTTTTAGCTACCCATTTTGACTTGTTAACCGACCTTGGTCCCCCATCTCAGTCCCTGTCATAGTCTGCTTCCGGCGGCTCTCTTTATGGAGACCAAAGTTACTCTCTTGTTTAGGACCCAGACCACACATTGGCCTAAGGAAAGATATTGCACAATGTTAATGTTTGGGATAGAAGAGTGACCTATTAGTGATCTGGCCAATCACCAGATGTATTAATATGAAGTATAAAATGAGAGAAAAGACAAATGAATTGGTGTTAAGGATATATTGAGGGTGATTATTAGAGCTAATAAGTAAAAGGAAATATTTAACATCAAATATTTAGGTGGCCACGAAAGAATAATTTTTTATCTTTTTTCAAACAGTGCTGTGTTTTTGATAAAAGTATATTAAACCCGAATCATGATATTAAAGTCCTCTAGAAAGCAAAATGAACAAAAATCAGCAAAATTAGAAAAATGGAAACAAATACAGAAAAGTAGAAATGGTCATGCTAAATCTTTTTAGATTTTTTATAATCTTAAATGATGACATTAAAAATTCTTGAAACAAATATTTTGTTCTAAAAATCGTCTATTAGTGTAATAGTGGCCAGAGTAAAACAAAGGAGACTAAGGTGATGAACACTGCAGATAATAGATATTTTTATAGTCTGGTTGGCAGTGCTCGTGGTTTCCTGCAGAGGTACTAGAAATCTTAATTAGTGTTTGAATAGCATTTAGCAGTCTTTAGTTTAAATGCTCAAACAACTGCAGCTACATACCACCATACCTCTCAACACTTTTAAACTGCGGATGTAGGTGGCCCTTGGTTTTGTTGGCTCTCGTGTCATTTTCTGAGCATCTCTTTCTGCTTCTGTGTCCATACTGTCTACAATCTTTGAGATACTGGAGCTGAGATCAGTGTGTTCTGATTCTTAACAGTATGCTTCATATTAACATAAAATTAAAGGTTATCTATTAAAATTTTGCCTATGTCCCAAATAATTTATTGATTTATTTTTAAAATTAAATACGCAGATGTTATATGAGTAGTAGTAGAACATATGTGAAATGGTAAGTTTTTTAGAAAAATAAGTCATACAAAATAAGGATAAATTAATAATAATATAAACAAATACATAGTAAAATCAAAACAAAATATGGATAGATTATTAGAATAACAAAATTGAGTAGGTAAGGATTGTGAAGATCTCAATATTTTTGCTCCCTTGCTACATCAATACTTACTAACATAGGGCTAGTGAGTTAATAGACAGCATTTCCAAAATACCTGTAACAATGGTCCTGAAACTGGGATACTAATTTCCCTGACAGCACAGAAAGACATTTAGGAAAAGGATTAGAATCATTTTAGGAACATCAGTTTACAGATTCTGACCTTCTATCTGTACTATATTGTAAAATAAGCTTTTAAAAATTTGTATATAATTGAATTTCCTTGTTTACAAAAGAAAGCCACACCCTTACAGATCCCAAACGTTTCTGTGATGCATTGCCCTGGGTGTGACAATCCCCAGGGCAAAAAAGAAAGTGGAGCTTCCTTTAGAGATCAATCAACACACCATAAACCCACAGGTTTCTAAATTTCCCTTTATTATGCATATTTCTATGAAAGGTAATGTGTCCTCTTAGGATGTATTATTTTGGCTCACATTAGGATAACCTGAATCCATCTATATGATGAATAATATAGGCTGAATACTGGCATATTTATAAGCCGTTCTCACTAGAGCAATAACATATAATGTACAGAGAAAATTATAGCTCATTTACATTACTATTTCAATTCGCTTTAGGCTCAAATGAAATCTGATTACTTCAGAAAGTTATTAAGATTTTTTTCCCAGTTTGTAGATTTATAGGAAAGATCTTTATAATATTGTTATTTCCAGGCAGTAGGGTTTTACCACCATATAAAAATATAAAAATGGAGATTAAAAGTTAGTTGACTGTTCAGTGAAGTTATAATTTCAATAATGTAGTGCCTAAAGCTAAAATAGATGCCTGCTTGTAATGAATGAGTGTATTTATGGATCATGTAGGCATTTCTTTCACCTGTGGCATAGAAAAGTGGAATAGTATCAATGTTTTACTCTTTAATGATAATAATCAAATTAACCTTCAAATGCTGTTATTTCTGTTTGCAAATATCTGCTATTTTTTAAAGAATATATTCATTTTTTCTGATGCCATATATATGGCATATGTATATTTATATACGTGTGTATATATATATATATTAAAGTTAGCTGTAACATTTTCAATTTAGCTATAGAGATAAGAAGAGAGTCAAAGTATTTTTTCAAAAAAGAAAAACAGCGCCAATGCCATCTATATTACATAGTTATGTAAGATCAAATGGATACCATTGCAATTAGAAATACATTATATAATGGCATTAAGTCAGGGCTTATGAATAAGGTACGGGTACAATTTTGGGATTCACACATTTAAACGTTCATCCTCATTATACAGAATAAGAAAAAAGATTTGGATGTACATTGTAGTTGAGGAAAGTAATGGAACTGTAGCCCCTGGCTTTTTACATGTAGAACAAAGCTCTAAGTATATGGACAAACATTCTCAAGGCACAGTTCTTGGTGTCAACTCATTACAAATTCACCACTTAGTCACTATTTAGTCTTGGACAAGTTATGTGACTTCTTCATGTCCTTGTTTGCTCATCTATAATATGTGGTTAATATTCTGTACTTCATAGAGATGAGGTAATGAATGAATAAGTTAATACATGTGATATTTGTCAAAGATAAACAAAGCCGGGCACTAGTGAATGTGGTAAGGATAGATTTTATTCCATAATAACTATTGCAATAGAGAAGAGAGCCCGGGGTAAACTAAACTTAGTTTTGATTTGTGCAGAAGTGACTGGACATTTTAAAAAGAGAATGAAAGAATAGGGAGGGGGAACGAGGGGCCTTGAGCAGAGTCAAAGTAGAAATTCACAATAAGTGCTTTTTTAGCTGTGAATGTTATATTCAGAATACACCCCAAGGCCTCTGTTAACAAAGAATGTCTAACACTTTAGCCTCCAACTGGAATGAGAAAACACATCTTCTGGTTCTAACCGTTCTATATAACATACAAATAATCATAAATACAATCAAGGAATTAGAACTATAGAAGGATAAAAGAAATGATAGCAATCAATATTTAGCTCTTTTTCTCAAATTGAAAAAACACTATCAGAGATTATGAAGAAAAACTGCTTAAAACAATGGTTGCCCTCATTGTCTTTTTTCCTGTATAAAAATGTAATAAACATC
The DNA here is from genome assembly GCF_020740605.2 of Lemur catta. Classification (NCBI taxonomy): domain Eukaryota; kingdom Metazoa; phylum Chordata; class Mammalia; order Primates; family Lemuridae; genus Lemur; species Lemur catta. The sequence continues at coordinate 110,314,460 of NC_059132.1, forward strand.
ACTGCCAATAACAGGAGACTGTCAAAATTCCTAGGAATGGTTAGCAACATCAACAGTAGAGTTTTGTTTCTTTTCTTAATTAATGAAAACAGCTTTAACATCTCATTATATGTGAAAATAGAGCTACAGTAAAAACATAGAAACAAAAGAATCACATAATAAAGAAACTTTAAAAAATGTTAAAATCACTTTCAACCTCATCACACATCTTAACACTGTTAATATTTTGACTTATATTCTTTTTGGTTTACATGTGCATGCACGTATGAACATAGAGATACACATACACTTTTAAAATAGTTATAATATCTATTATGTTTGAAAATTTACTTATTACTCAATAATATTTTAAACTGATAAAGTGGATTCCATCCAGTTTGGACATTCTCATTGATATTGCTACTTAAAGTCAGTTATTCAAAAGTTAATGGATACCAATGCTATTTAAGATCTAATATATGAGGTTCGCATAAATAATCAGTGAAATTATATATTTGAAAATGGAGAGTGCAATCCTCAGAATGTCTTACAAATCACTGCTAGAGAAGCTCCAAGGTATTTTCTGAGACTTGATAGAGATTTCTGATTCACGTTTGTTATTGGAATCTGTCAACAAAAAAAAGGGCATCATTTTAATTTCAAGGGTGTGCATATATATAATGTGTGTGTGTATATATTTCTGGATAAAAGTACGAAGAAATGACATACCAGATTTGATGCAATTGATTTTCTTTTGTCAAAAAAAAAATCTACAACTGGATAACAGCAACACAAACCCCAAAATTATTTGTCTTAACTTTTGATGCCTTTATATCTCATGTGAATCAGTCATCCCACCAGAACTTTTTGAGATACTGCACTTAGAGTTCAATATACATCCATGGTTCATGTTTCCACAAATAACATGTCCCTTTTCACTGAATCAAAAGGTATGGTTGTTACTCAAAAGGGTTGTTTTGTACAACATTTATGGTCAAGATCCCCTTGCTTGCCTCTCAGAGCCTCAAATAACGTCAAAATCAGCTATAAACAAATTCAGATATACAAAAAAAAGATACCTAAAATTAACTTAAAATTTTAACTTTGCTTTTGAGCACAATGAAGGAGAGTCTTCAAAGAAAGATTTATTTAGTTTCCGTTTCTTCAGCCTTAGCTAGACACTTTCCACCCTCTCACCTCTCTAGTGCTTTCTCATAACACCTCAGTCTTCTGTTTGTATGTCAAAAGATTGACATTGTTCAATTGCCACGGAAAACAGGGAGGAGAAAAATAGAACAAACAAGAATCTTCTTCAACTCATGGAAGGAGAAAAGCTAGAAGGAACTCTCATATTACTCTTACCATGCTGAATAGCGGAGAGTATATATTAAGCTTGTAGAAATAAAGGCAAAAACAGTCTATGATTTTCTGTGGTTTTATAGTCACATTTCTGAGATAAGAATATACTCAATATTTTAATTATGAGTACTCAGTTAATAATATTGTCTGTTTTCAGCAAACATGATGAACACTTTTACAATTCTCTCCATGTAAGAATTGCTCTTGAGTTCTTATTTTTAAAATATATTAAATAGCTAAAATGTGGCAGAGATCTAGCAGTCATTACAATATGAAATTTCACTTCAGTATGAAACTGGAATGCCACTAGAAAAAAAATTTGTATAATAGATAAACTAACCTGACTCAGTTTTAAATGAAAAGAAAGTAAATGTCTGCCTATTCTGTTTTGTTGATGCCTAGGGAATATTTTGAAATGAAAACTAAAAGTATCTCTCCATAATAAAGCTTTACTTTAACAACTTAAGTTGAGCTCCTTCTATGTATTAGCACTCTTAAAAATGTGTGTTATTTAAAGAGAAGAATTGGATATTTTCTTTAACCACAAGGAATGAACAATTCAGCACATGTATAGTCTGATGAAATGAGCTAAAAAGAAACAACAAAAAATTACATAAAAATTAATTTCTACTCATGTATTTTGTTAATGAAAATTCCATAGAAATACACTTCATGGAGATTCATGTGATGATGCCCTGTGTTATTACCTGTCTCTGACTCTTCCTGTTCACAAGAAACTTCACAGAGAGAAATGGCCCAGAGGCTTATATTTAATGAAAGTATGAATTTCAGACCTGTGAATTGTATTGTTATCTACACCATCTTTTATTACTTTGTGTATGAATAATTTATTTTAGTCGTTTTATGATTATTTTTAAAGCATGTATTTGCCAATGCTCCTTCTTACACGATGCCTTCTCATGACACATCTTGAGGACAATCGTTGTGCTTCAGGTCCACTCATTCCAAAGAGTGGCCTCGTTGGTTACGATATCTTTACACTCCATCCTCTTCCCTGTCTCTTGCCTGCTCTGTGAGGACTCATTGTTTTTCAGTATATTTATTTTTCTTAATTAGATTCAGCTTCTCTTCCTGGAAATCAAAGAACCCTAATTAATGCAAGCCCATTAGGAGAACAAATATTTTGAAAGGAAAAGAAATCCTGAAAAACAGAAAATGGATTGGTTCAGACTGACAGAGGAAACCAAAGCATACTGAGATGAGACTGCCTCAAAAAGTGGATGATTTCTGGGAAAAGCCAAATCTGAGGCAACTGATTAAAAAAAAACTGTAGGCAGATCTAATGACAACCACGTGGGCATTGTTTGGGGACCCACATGTATAAGATGTAATGCCACTCAACAATTAGAGAGAATCAGTTAATTCTTGAAGACGTATGTAAAGTGGAAAAATGTTTTGTATGGTTTTGTTCACATAGGAACTCGAAGACATAGAAATACATTGAATAAGGTGAGAAAGGAAGCTAACGCACGATAGCAGTTGTCAATCTGGGGAGGTGGAAAATGAAGTCACTGAGAGAGTCACATGAGGCCTTTAGATTTACGTTATGTATTTTGTATGATATGGTATTTTACAGTGTATGCCTCCCAAAGTTTCCTCCTGCTTCTCCCTCTGTTTTTTTGGTAAGAGCACTTAGCTGAAGATCTACCGTCTTAAATTTTTTGAGGGTATAATTCCATATTGTTAACTACAGGCACCGTATTGTACAGAAGATCTCTGAAACTTATTGATCTTGTATAATGGATACTTTATACCAATTGAACAACTCTCCATTTCCTCCTCCCATGCTCTGAAAAAGATCATTCTATTTTCAAGCTTCTCTGACTCTGGCTCTTTTAGATAACTCATATAAGTGGGATCGTGTCCTGTGACTGTCTTAGTTCACTTAGCATAGCATCTCCTGGGTTCATTGATGTTGCACGTATGGCAGGATTTTCTTCTTTTTAAGGCTGAGTAATACTTATTGTACTGCATTTTCTTTATTTTACTTGACTTTTCCAATTTGAATTGGCCAATTTTTAGCTGTATAAATAGATTCTCTCATTTCTGAAAATATTTTGTTTTAAAACAGTGTTTTTCATTGAATTATATATAGGGCCAATGAAGCTTTAAATATACCTGAGTAATTTTGGTCCCTTCCTGATTGAGAAATACTATTGGTAACACCATTTAGTAGTTGTAGGTCTTGGTTATGTCATGCAGATCTCATATATATGTGACAGATAAAGTGGTTACAGATATTTTAGGTGTCTCATGCCGTTTAATTGAACCACAGGGTGATTAAAAATTGAATATCAGGCCGGGCGCAGTGGCTCACACCTGTAATCCTAGCACTCTGGGAGGCCGAGGCGGGTGGATCGCTCGAGGTCAGGAGTTCGAGACCAGCCTGAGCAAAAGTGAGACCCTGTCTCTACTAAAAATAGAAAGAAATTATCTGGCCAACTAAAAAATATATATATAGAAAAAATTAGCCGGGCATGGTGGCTCATGCCTGTAGTCCCAGGTACTCGGGAGGCTGAGGCAGTAGGATCGCTTGAGCCCAGGATTTTGAAGTTGCTGTGAGCTAGGCTAACGCCACGGCACTCACTCTAGCCCTGGCAACAGAGTGAGACTCTGTCTCCAAAAAAAAAAAAAAATTGAATATCAAAGGACTGGCTTTCTTCTCCACTGAATCTGTTTTCTGGAAATATTATATAATAATGTGCCTCTCTGCATAGTCACCCAACTCTGCTTTGAGTGATGCCACACAGGTAGATTGAAATCATGGTGGAAGAATTTATGCCTCAGAAATTAGCAAATACTATGCTGCAGGGATATTCCCCCCAGACAGCCACTTATTAAACTTTTTCCAGCACCCACTAATCCAGACTCCTCAAAATCCCCTCTCAGTATTCCTTGACTGAGCGACTTTTCCTTTTTCACAGCTGTGGGCACTCGGCTCCATCTCTTTGCCCAGCTCACTCTGCCTTTTTTAGCTACGAGCCACCCACTCTCAGTTTTCTTCTTATGTGTTACTTTTCAGGGATCGTATGCTGACACTCAAGTTGGGTTAAGTCCACCTGTTAAATCTTCTTATAACCACCATTTATGATTTAATACAAATAATAATTGCAATTGAATACTTGTATGTAAATTCATTTTAATAGTATTCAACACATTTTATTGAAAATCTTTTTTGTGCTCTGCACTGTTGTTGGTGCTGGGGATAAAGCTGTGAAAAAACCAACACTGTCTCCATGGTCGTGAGGATTTTGTACTAGTGGGGGAGGCAGGAAAATAACCTGAGATACAGATGGATCGAAAGAAAGATGATAGATATATGATCTTAGGTGGAATTCAGTGCTCTGAAAAAGATAAAGAAGGTATCATGACAAAGAGTGGTGCCACTTTGCATGTGAATGAAATGATAAAGTCTTTTCTTAGGAAGTGGCATTTAAAGTTTGTCTCTTTATCATATTCCTAAATGTTGATGATCTATTTTGAATTTAAGAGTAAATTGAAATGACCTGGATCAAGCAAGGACATGAGCCAAATAAAAACTCTGGAGGAAGAGTGCTGGGTCACCAGCGGGTGGAAGATTGTTGTGTGCTGGGAGCAGCTAGTGGGCAGAAAGATTGAAAGGAAACCAGGCAGAGAGCTAGAGAACAATCAGGTGATGTGGATTTTGTAAGCCATACTACGGACTTTTGATTCTGTTTTAGATAGGATAGGTCATGTTTGGAGGGGATTGATCATTAAAGGTTATAAGCCCCTGGAAAGTTTGTTCACTGGGGCTCATGTAACTGTTCTTATTAAATTAACAATGGCTGGACACTTTCCAGACAGCTCTGCATATATTGAATTCATGAATATATTAGGTTGGTGCAAAAGTAATTGCAGTTTCCGACTGTGAATTTTAAATAATTATATTAATATCATCTCAAACATTTATCCTTTTTTGTGTTGCGAACATTCAATATGCTCCCTCTAGGTATTTGAAACTATATATTATTGTAACATGGTCTGTGATATTGTATTTATTGTTATAGTCACTTGACTTTGGGATAATATATGAATTAAAGGAGTTTTCATTTTTGTGCTGCAGAAGGGGCTTAGGCTCCAATAGATGATGTATTATACTTTCTAACTTTTGAAGCTGACCTTTTCATTATAATTTTTATATAGGAGAAAAGATGTGGTGATTATAAACAATAATAAGTTGTTAAAAAGAAGCACACCACCCAAATATAGAGAAAACTACTTTTGACGTGTTGGGAAATCTCCCTCATGTCTCGTCCTCTCTGACACTCTCACCTTCTCCATCGGCCTCAATCTTTCTCCCCCTCTCTCCGCGCACACACACACACACACACACACACACACACACGCACACGCACGTTCAGACCCAGACATACACACATATTCTCTCCCTCGATTTCCCTCTGTCTCCCCATACTCATTGTTTTCAATTAGATAAGATTTGGACAGTGTCCTGACAAACGCACAGACATGAATTATCAGTAATATCTATGTGTAAATGATACACAATCCTCCCTTGGAATCTGTGGGGGACAGGTTCCAGGACCCCCATGGGTACCAAAATCTGTTGATGCTCCCTCCAGTCCCTCATATAAAATGGCATAATGATTGCACATAATGTACATACACCCTCCCAGTATACTTTAAATCATCTCTAGATTACTTATAATACCTAATGCAAAGGAAATGTTACGTAAATAGTTACTATGTTGTATTGTTCAGGAAATAACGACAAAGAAAAATGTGCATATTCAGTACTGTCACAATTTTTTAAAAAACGTTTTCCATGATTGCTTGGTTGAATCCATGGATGCGGATCCCACAGACATGAAGGGCCAATTGTATGTGTTTCCATGTACCTACTGGGTGTGAATAATCACAATGATCTCTCTCCTATTGTTTACTGTTTGGGGCAAGTTTAAAAAATAGAAACAAAACATATAACATGCCTAAAAATACTTTTGTAACAACAAGGTAAAATAAAATTTGTTCTTTTCCTTTTTTTAAAATTATAACTTAAGTTTAAATCACATAGTTTTCAGAGTGCATAGGTAAAAAATACCTTACCTAGATCGTGAAGAAACACTTCAGAAAATTAACAACAAACACCTTGAATTCAATCCTCAGTTTTGACATATTTCTTCTAAGTCATAAAATAGAGTATAATTATAAACTTTGATTAGCTGCTTCAAATTAGTTTGGACATAAAGGGAATTAAGTGAAAAACTCCATCAACCAATGCAAATGCTTTAGCGTCAAAAGTAAAGAGTAACATAGTTTTATCCGACAACTGAGATGATTCCAAAAACATGAATTCAAATTCTCTTTGTGCAAATAAAAGATTTGTACAAAGATAAGTAGCTAGCTACATAAAACTACATACAGCATACATAGCTACCTAAAACCAATCGAAGCCTCTGTTTTATTTGTCAGATAAAAAACTTCAAGTAAATGTTCCAAGGACATTTTCATTTGTTTACATATAAGAAAGCAACGTAAACACTTAAACAAAGGTATACAGTTTCATATATTGAAATAATTGTTGGAATTACCTTTTCATTTGTATTCTTAAAATAATTTCAAGTTAAATGTAGTCTGAATGAGAGTTAGCCAGTTCATTCATTTAAAATTTTTTTTAAGAAACATTATATTGCTTTTCTTATCTGTATTTTCATTAGCATTCAGTCAACTGAAAAAAATATATTAATTAATTATTGTTACATTTTGTGTAAGTGGTATAACTACAGAAATTAAAACTCCATTTATAAAGATACTCATTATGATATTCATGGTAATTATTGCCATAATGATGACAGAGTCTTTAAGGCAAATTTACATATGTAAATTGGTCTCTGTTTGAGAAAGAAGGAAAGATGTATCACATTTTAAAAATATCACCAAAAAGAGTTAATATTGAGAAAGTTGTGGTTCCTAAACAAACAAGACTGAGTTTTGTAGGAAATTAATTTCTCTTCACTAGCTCAATCAATGATGTTGCACGATTAATGAAGCATTTTTTGCCATTCTTAATAAGCAAAAACTATTTATATTGATGGAGAGTTTCTGACTCCAATTCTTCTTTTTACTAGTCCTGTGTATTCTTAGCAAGAATGTAGATGAGAGTTCCCTTTATGGATGGGAAATAAGAGACAGAGAGAGAGAGAGAGAGAGAGAGGAGAATTTTCCATTTATAGAGTCCATACATATAAAACTGTATAAAAGTATATGTCTATGTTCACTTTCTATTTCTCTTTCTAGTAGCTTTATAATCATGTGTGAAATTTCTAGTTTATTTTTTCTAAAGAGTCTTTTTCTTAGCCACCTTGAAAAAATTACTGTAGAGGTTACATAAATATACTGAAATAAATATTTTACACTGAATATTAAGAGATTTTGTTACTCATTTTCTCATATTTACTTTTCCACCTTTGAAATTCTGTTATTACAGTGATGTTTGAGAAAGCAATTTGGAACATATTTACCTCAGAACATTATTTGTCACTTAGGTTTTCTTTTTTAAGTGAGATTATATAATGAAACTAATCTTATATTTGATGAATAATCTGTTAACACATTTCTATGTATTTAAAAATTAAATTATTACATTAATGATAATAGGAACCATTAGTTCTTTAAAGGATGAATGTAACTATTGTAACAATTTAATGATAACACATAAATCCCATGACGTTGTCTTTGTTTTTCTAACAATTTCATGGAAGTAATATGTAGAGGTGTACAAGATACAGGGTTTTGTTCTTTAACAAAAACTGAAAATTTCAATAACTGCAAAATAATTTTAATTATTCGGAGAAGAGATGTTTCGTTTCCAAAGTTACTGCTTGAAAATGAGACAGAGAGATGAATAAAAGAGGAGTAACACACGGTAAAAATTTTTTGAATTAACTCTATTTCAAGAGCAATCACTTTGGATTTAACCTTTTTGAAGTTTCTGATTTGATGCTATCAGCTTGGTTCATGGAGGCTGCTACGAACAGGGATCAAGATTAGGTTATTTAGCAAAGGATTTGTACATCAATAAGATTAAGGTCATGTTTTCAAGTGATTACTTGAACTTTTTTTCTGGGTTTTATGGTTAGATTGAAACCTTTATTTTTTTTCTGAGCACAAGACTCAATATTAAGATGCTGCGATTTCTAAATAGTGTGGATGAAATGATGAACATATAAACTTGAAAAAAAGTAATTTTTCTCTAAAAAGTCAAAACTTTCAAGTGTAGAAATTCCCATTCCAGAACTTTAGAAAACAAACAAGGAAAAAAGAACTAGGTGGCAAATATTAACAGTTCCAGAAATTCTGAGAGGATCGTAAGGGCAGAGATCAAGTTGGATGTGAGTTAAAGTATTTGTAGTGATTTATCAGTTAGGAAGCAAGTACAAGTTGATTTATTTGGAATTGGTATGGGACTAAGGGGATTCATTTGCAGGGGCTGGGTGAGGGCGGAGTAGCTAAACTCCTGCCTTCCTTTGTTGGCCTGTTCAGACAACCAAGGCTTTGCAAGTGCTTACCAATTGCTGTTTTACTGTATACTAACATATAACTTTAACATTTAGAAAGTTCTTTCACTGATATTACTTTTATTTGGATTTATAAGAACTCTATGATTATGTAAAGTTATTATCATTTTAATATTACAGTAAACTGAGTATGTGTGGTAGGGCCACCCAGGTTCTCTCCTGGTTGAGGGCTTGCACTTATCTCTTATCTCTATTTTCAGTGCCATTTTTTTCCGCCACCACAATACTTTGTTTCTCACAAGTGTTTTTAAATTTCACAGAGAGATTTTCATTTCTTGCATTAGAATATTTCTGATTTCTAGGTTATTTTACCTATTCTATCTTAGTCTGTTACAGATTCAGGGTATTTAAAAGGGAGAAAGACAGTTGTCCTTCTGTAATATTTAGAGGCAGAGTGGATCCAGAGAAAAATATCAAAGCTTTCAAATTTGTCAAAGATATTTTTTTGTAAGTCTAAACTGTCAAGGGACTTGTGATAGCTCATCTGTTCCTTTCAGCCATCATGAAGATCAATACTTATTTCAGGTTCTGCTGATCGTGTGGTTATTACATCAATCACTAAGATAGTCACAAGGAACAAATCAGGCGCAGGGAGCTATTTCATTTTCCTTGTGATTTAGAATGAAATACGATGCATATCAATCTTCGTGCCCCTGCCAAAAGCTGCCATTACAAGCACAAGTCATATTTTAATAATATTAGATGTAGTTTTAAACTTTCACCATGAAATCCTGAAATGTGCAGATTAACCTTGGTTAATAACCCAGAGGTAACTGTGGCAGTAACTAAAATAAAATATTTTGTCTAACACCAAAAAGAAGGCAGGGGTAGAAAAGTACAGAGACATGAAAAATACTGATGTACGTTCTCATATAGTATTTACAGATATATAGAAACATTGACTAAAAATATCTAAGAGTCTTACATGCTAAATGTCAAAATAAGGTTGTCTATCAAGAACACACGCATGCAGAAGAGAGACACAGAGACAACAGCAGCCAGCCAGCCAGCCTGTGGTGAATCCATATCCACTTACGTATTACCTGGATAACTTTTGTCTTGGGTGCCAGCCTCATCCCTTAATCAAGTCATTCTAGACGCTTTTTTTCCTCCAGATACAGATGCATAAGGTGAATGACATTCATGCATTCCCATGGGACACACATTCATGGGTATCTCTGGAGTACGTGAAATTCTAAAGCTTTCATATGTTTTCAAAACAGCATATCAGAATGAAAGTGGGAGAGAGGCTATATTATTTTTTCAAAATAAATTTGGTATTTAATTCACTATAACAAAAATCATTATAATTTTGCTGTAGTTAAAATGTGGTATATATACCCAATGGAATACTACACAGATATTAAAAAAGAACAAAACCTTGTACTTTGCAGCAACAGGAATGAGCCTGGAGGACATCATGTTAACTGAAATAAGCCAGACATAGGATGACAAATACTGCCTGTTCTCGCTGATACGTGGAAGCTAACAATTTGATCTCACAGAAGTAGAAGGTAGAATAGTGGTTACCAGAGGCTGGGAATGGTGAGGGAGGAGGGACAGCCAGAGGTTGGTTAGCAATGAAAAGTACAGCAGGAGGGGAGTAATAAGTTCCAGTGTTCTAGGACACTCTAGGGTGGCTACAATTAACAGCAATTTATTGTATATTTTCAAATAGCTAAAAGAGGGCTTTGGGAATCTTCCCAACAGAAAGAAATGATAAATAATATACCAATAATCCTGATTTGATCATTATACATTGTATACATGTATTTAAATATCATACTGTACCCCACAAATCTGTACGATTCTTATGTGTCAAATATATTAATTAAAAAAGAAATATAAGAAAAAATGAGGTACCATTAATTTAGGACCCATGATTCTGTAGTTACAAATGATGTGAATGTACTACTCATGTCAGAATTTCTAATTTCTATTCCCCTATTCTCCATGGTTATTCTTCAGATGTATGTGAAGTCAGAAAAATGCAGGTCAGCAATGATTTAGCACAGTTAGGTTGTCAATCATGATAGATACTGGAGTGGAAAGACTCTAGAATGTTGAAAATTATTCCTCTAAGATATCTGAAACAGAAAGAGCAGACAACAGCAAGATATACTACAATTCTGTGAGAAGCATAGTCCCAGGGATTCGATTTAGTATCATTACAAGATAGTGAGGAGAAGATTCTGTAAGTATTGCACTGGCGGAAGATGAAGGTAGCCTATTTGGATATGAGAGAACAAATGACTGAGCACACACTGATTAACTTGAAGTGATATCAGACTATTGAATGCCTTTTCAACTGAAGCATGTTTATAACTTATTACCTACTTAGCTTTTTGCAATGTGAAGATGCCCATCACAATAGTGTAAGAATTACTGCTTTTCGGTTTTTGTTATTTGTTCTAATTTTTAGCAGTTTTTCTCTTGCTTGAGTCATTTGTGTGCAATTTGGGAAGACTCACACACACACAGAAGTTATCCATATTTTCCTCTTCTCTAGATGATATAGATGTCTGACTCATATCTGCAAATGTAATGACCAAAAATAAGGGGTAAGTGTTAAAAGAATGCAGGTGTAAGCTTTTCTATTTCTCACAAGTTGCTGAGATCTGGCATGTGTTTTCCCACATTGCAAAATATAAATGATTTTCTTTCATTAAGTTAAAAACAAAAAGGATATCGCCAACGTGTTTTTACAACTTGTTGAAAATAAACTCCACTTATTACCACAATAATGCTCTTTGAAGATTTGGAGGCAACAATAATATCAAATTGCAACCAAGTGATTTTATTTAACAAGACCTGAATCAAAGAAGCAAAAGCCATAGCGTTTGGCCTTGAACATGGTATAAACATAAAGGATAAATGAACTTCTTATTATCTTATCTCAACTTAATAATACCTATTTCTTAATGGATTAACCGGAGCTGGACAATTTACATCTTGCGTGCCCATGGAACCCTGCCTCCTATGGGGTCCCTGGTGGTAGCAAATAGCTACCCACCAACCCCACCAACACAGAATCTGAGTAGGGCTGCATAGTCACAATTTGCTCTTCAGAGTGAGGCTTGAGGCTGGAGGAGAGAAAATGTTAGATCTGTCTCTTCCTCTCTGCAACCGTATGCGCAGAATACACACATACACACAAACACACCAGACCAGCTAAAAAAATATTTTTGAATGAATGAATGAAGAAAAAAGATTGCAGATTGTCCTTGACCTACAATGGGCTTATGTCCTGATAAACCCACCATAAGGAGAACATACGTTAAGTATAAAATGCATTTTATACACCTGGCCTACTGAACATCATGGCTTAGCCTTACTTACCTCAAATGTGCTCAGAGCACTTACCTTAGCCTACAGTAGGGAAAATCATCTGGCAACACTGTACACACTAGAATACCGGCTGTTTACCCTTGCGATTGAATGGCTGACAGGAGGTGTGGCTCCCTGCTGCTGCAGGGTTCTTGAGAGGGCATCATACTACATATAGCCAGCCCAGGAAAAGATCAAAATTCAAACTTTGAAGTATGCTTCTACTGCATGTGTATCACTTTTGCACAACTGGAAAGCCCCAAAATCAGTTGGGGATGTCAGTACTTTCTCTTCCCCATTATCTGTTTGGTATACACTTGGCAATAATTCAGCATTTTTGGACAAATGGGAAGGTGAGACTAGATGGAAGGTGAATAGAGGAGAACAAAAAGAGTGGGGGAGGAAGAACAGTGAAAGTTCAAAAGAAAGAAACGCTTTAAAAACCTATGTTCCTGCTTCAGAGCAAACTTTACAGGGTTGATAAGATTTGCCAATGAAACTCCCTCCTAGTGCTCCTTTTGGTTAGATTATTTACAGATTTAAAAATTCCTTTTATGATCATTGGGATATTCAGGTGTAATGCTGAGGTAATTTTGATTCTTTATTAAAAGTTATTTATTTCATCTATATTTCTAAAAATGTTGGCAGTTGTATGTCATGTTATGATTTTGTTCATTTCTTTTATTGCCATTGTTTAATTTTTCTTCTCATTCCAATATTTTGCATATCTTTTGCTTGGTTAAAATTCACCAAACCGAGGCTAGTTTATTGATATTTAAAAAAAACAACTTTGGTTTTAATGATCAAATGTGCACTTTGTTCTGATGTTTTCTGCTTTCTGCTTATTATTTATTCTTACTTTTATTAACCTCTTTTTCACTTTTTTGAGTCTATCTAGTTCCTTATTTTCAATATCTAGCTATTTTATTTTAATATTTGGGTTTTATTTTGATATTTATTTGCATTTTCATTTGATTATATTAATATACTTCATATTTAACAATGAAAAGCAGCTTTCCCCTCTATATTTTTCCCACTCCAATTCTATTGTCTAAAAAAAGCACTTTTAACTATTTTAGCTGATTTTTCTTATATTTTTCTATTGACCTACCCTTATTTATCACATTGTACTAGCTTATATCTCATAAGCATAGCTGTAGTTTCTTCCAGATGCTGAAACATAATCTGATAATCTGTAATTTTCTGCTTTTCATTTGTCCGTTAATGTTTGTTTCCTGGAGCTAGTTTTCCTGTAGTCCTCTGATACCCTCATCCCACATCAATACCTTGTAAACAGGTGAACAGCTGACATCTTGGAAATCTGTACCATTTCTTCCCTCATTTGGGAGCTCTTACATTCTGCATTCCATTTCTTCCTCTTTCTAAGTTATACTCTTGTTTTTCAGGAGCCCGGCTACCAGCAATTTCCTAAGAACAGGCTAAAGCAGGTAGAAATGTTTAATTCCTGTTATTTCCAAAAATATCTGTATTCCACCTGCACTTGGATTAATAATTTGAATGTAGAATTATATCTAACACTTTTCTTCAAAAGTTTAAAACCATTGCTTTATTTTTGCTATTAGAAATGTGATAACATTTAATTCCCATTCCTTGGTATGTGACCTGTTTTATTATCCTTTTATCTCTTCTAGAAACTTTTAGGATCTTTTTATGTTTTTAAAATCTATACAGTTCTAAAAATTAACAATGTTTAACCCTATTAGTATTAGTCTTCCCTCTTTTATAGTGTTGGAAAATTTGAAAATTTAATCAGCCAATTCAAATGAGAATTTACCACCTGTATAATTTTCTCCCTCCATTTTCTCTAACATTCTCTATTTTTTCTTCTATCCTCCATTTTTAATGTTTTAAAACTTTATCTTAAAGATTTCCTTGACCTTATCTTCCAATCTTTCTATTTATTATTTTAATTTTATCTATATCATTTTTAATTTCCAGGAAATCTTTGTAATTCTCTTTTTTTTAGTAGTATCATATTCTCATTTTGTGGAAACACAGTTTTCCTTTCTTTCTTATTTGAGGATATTAATAATGACTTTGTTAGCTTTCTTCAGTTTCTAAGTTACCTCTAACTCCTCCTTCTTATTTCTTTGTTTGCCTGATGTTTATATATTTTATTTTGGAATCTTTCTCAATGAACAAGTGATATTTACCTGCTAATCATTCACAGTTAAGAATGAGGCATTACAAGCTGGTGGCTTCTCTGTGATTGTGGAGTGGAGGCAGATTACGGCTTGATGAGCTTCTTTTTGGGTGATCTCAGATGCACAGCTGTTCAATTAGGTGGCCTCCCAAATGCCAGTGTCTAGATTTTCTTTTGTTGTTTTTTCCTGTAGGTCCCTTCAGTTTCTTTAAAGATGTTTCCACCAATGGCCCATCCTATTTGCATTACGGGAAACCGAGGTTGGGAGGTTGCAGAGGGCAGGCTCGTCAGCTTGTGTTACGGCACTGTCAGAGAAAGGCCCTAGGCTTTCCCAAAGTCCAATCTCCAAGTCTTTACTTCAGCACTATTTCAATCCAGACTCCTCCTCCTATCCTCTACTGCAGCACCCATACATCCAAGCCCACAGGTGTTCTGTCAAATTTCTCCCGAGAATAAGCCTCGAGCCTATTGACTGGAATTGCGAGAGGGTGTAGTCTCTTGCATGCTGGGAATGAAAAGGAGAACTCAGCGCTCAGGCCATTTTATACAGACTTTGAGCCACTCTCTTATATTCATGATCTGCCCTCATTTTCTGAGGTTTGTGTACCCACAATTTTAAGATGTAATTATTAATGATAAAAATATTGTAGCAAGTGGGGCAATATCAATACATAATCCTAACAAAATGAAGTATTTCTTTTGACAGACTTTAGAAAAACAACTGGTGATTTAATTCAAGATTATTTAAAACATTCATACACTTTGATCAATAAAAAAGTCTCTTCTAGGACTTTTTCCTGAAGTATAATCAGAAATGAAGACATGTAAAGATAGCTAAGATATCCTTTGAGGTATCACTTACATTTGGAGCCAACTAAACATGTAGTGATAGAGAAAGGTGAAATGAATTGTGGCAAATCTACACAGTGAAATATTATACAGCAAACGATTATGTTCATGAAGGAGAGTGAATGACATTTGCAGGACACATCTGTATATATAACTTCCAGCAGATTGATTAACATAAACAGATGATTTTCACTTTCTTCTTTAAACCTATCCCTATATTATGTATTTCTTCAATGAATCTTAAAGTCTTTTCCCATAAAAAATAACTTATAAAAAGGGACAAAGATTGTTAAGATAAATACGAAACTATTCCCTTTAAGGGGTGAGAATGGGTCATTAAAGGATGACATTTCATCTTTCATGTACTGTATTTTTACTGATTTATTTATAAAGCAATGCATTTATGTATCACTTGCATAATTAATTTTTAAATAAGAAAGAAATGTTATAGATTTTTCTAGGGGTAATATAACATTTAGTCTTCACTTGTGTGATCCAAATATATTTTTATATGAGTTTTTTTTAATGTTTGTTACATATCTGGTGCATCTTAATATTTGAGGCTAGGTTCCATAAAATCAACCTGTCCATGAAGGATCATTTATTTCTACTTTCAAGGCAGCCTTTCTATGAATACTGAATATTCCATTAATTAAATGAATTAAATCCTCTGAGGTCTGGAGAAAAGCCAGAGATATAAAGAGATGATTATATTAATCTTATGTTTGGAAAGATTTGGAAGACAAACTATGAATATAAAATATGTAATCTCTATGCCTCTCAAACTACCCTTAATAGAGAGAAGCAAGGGCATGGATAGATAATGCAAAAGGATTAGATGATTTCTGAAAAAAACATCATGTACTTAAGAGAATTTTGATGAATGTACTGGCATATCTGATGAATTGTTCGTGGAACTTTGGAACTTCTAAAGTCAGTCTCACGTGCATGAAGGAGTTGAGCTGTCTAATTCCTTGCTCACTCATCTCCTCTAACACAATCCTCTGCCTGCTGAAACATCAGCCACGTTTCAAACAGAAGTTTCTCCATTTTATAATCTCTAAGCCATTTATGTTATGTTCAATCCCAAGCTCTTATCCTTTCTTGAAGCACCATTGCTGCTTTTAGGATATCCCAGTTGCCTTCTCTAATCATCCGTATCCCTGCATATTCTGCTGTATACACTTTGGTTTTCAATCATTTTGGAATCAATGGGCAAAAACCTCAATTTATGTTTTGCCAAAACGTTGGGAAACTAACTTAAAAGAGCTCTGGACGAAGCTGACTCTCCATCCTCTCAGTGCCTGCGTCTTGGTTGCTGAGCCAAGGTGGAGAAAATGACTCAAAAGGCCACACGGACTGGCCCTTAAGTCTTGGGCTCTGATGTCCACAGGCCACAATGTTCGGCCTTGAAATTTACTGTTTTTTTTTTTTTATTCCACCCAATAGCTGCATCCAGAAGTGACTATTTCAAACATTCGTGATTTATCTCGTAACTTTCAGCCTGTCACACCCTGTGCTCCTATTTTTCTCATACTTTACAGAGACAGTAGACAACATCACACCAAACTACTTCCATTTTTTTTAAACTCCTTCTTCCTTCCTTCCTTCCTTCCTTCCTTCCTTCCTTCCTTCCTTCCTTCCTTCCTTCCTTCCTTCCTTCCCTCCTTCCTTCCTTCTTTTTTAATTCTTTTGCCATCTACTGGTCAGAACGCAGATATCCCTCTTTTTCCAGTGGATGAACCGTGTCTCTCAACGGCCAACTGTGTCACGACCACCCCTTATGCTTTGCACATAATTCTCTCCCACCTTCTCGAGAAACTTATTTCCAAAACTCACTGCTTATTTTCTTCATTTCCAATGTTTAAATATTCTCATTTTTTTCTGAGCAGTATGTTCCCTCTTCTAGAAGTCCCACCATAGTTCTGAACTATGAGGCTCTCTCCTACTACGTTCAGTGCCCAGCCTATTAAAAAAACAAAAGGAATTAACTACACTTGTCTTGATTTACTCCCCTCAAAATCTAGTCACTTTTGAAATGTACTTCAAAAGGACTTCTGCTCCCAATAATCTAAGGACAGGATTCCTGCTAAGGTTGCCAAGAAACCAGTGTCACTGACAGACGTGTTTCTGTCCTTATCCTACTCAATCTCCCAGCAGGATTGAGGCAGCTCTTCATTCCCTTTTCCTACAAAATATTCTCCTCAGCTATTCATAACATCCTCTTTTACCCTCTTTTTCACTTTCTTTTTTGGGCATCCCATCGCTGTGTTCTCTGCTGGCTTCACCAATTTCAGGTGAGTATTTGCGGCTTCCCAGGGACTTTGCTCAGTGCTCTGTCATCTCTTTTCTCACCTCGTTCCCATCCAAGGCTCCCATGCACTAGATAGATAGATAAATAGATGGATGAAAGATAAATACAATATTATTATATGTGCGCATAATACATAATACCATGCATATATATGTCTCCCAAATTTGTGTGTCCTATCTTCTTTCAATCCATGTATCTAATTTCTTCAATGGTTCCCCTTAGAAGCCACATATTCAGAAGTTGAATTCATTATTTTATCTACTGAGATTCTTCCAATGTTCTTAACCTCAGTGAACGGGATCAACATCTAGTACCACCCTTGCACCCGGATAAGCAGGAGACTTCTCCATGCCTGACTCCTAGGAGCCCCGCATTTCTAATCACCTTCCTCAATTTTTTCAAAGTCCCCCTATCTCCAGTGCCAGAGATCCTCTCTGTTCTGCAGTGTCATTTAAACGGTATGCCCCAAATCTGAACCTCATTGACAGTGGTCCTGGAGTTCCCGTCTCAACATTTTCAAAGTGCTCATCTTGTGCCACATTCGGGTTCTCATTTTCACTCTTTCATTCTTCACCCCTATCCCCTGCCACACTTCATCAGATGTTCTGGGAGGGCAGCCGGGTGAACAGATAGATCACTGTTGCTAGCCTATTTTTTATGAGATTGTCAGAGTGGTGCTGACATGCTGATTTCGGGTGACTCTTCATGTTAGACCCCAGGCTGAGTTCAGGGCTCTGGATGTTCACAATTCATTACCTACTCTTGAATTTAAGGTGCACGCATGTGGGCTTGTTGGTTGTGGTCCACTGTGGTACCGTCTCTGGTCTTCAGCACCCCAGTGTGCCTGGGGAGGTGGCAGGTGTCCTTTACCCTGTGAACTCTCAGCTGCTTATACCCAGGATGGTCCCTTCACTCCAGCCACAGGCTCCATGCCCTGGGACAGGCAGTCCTCGGGCATCATTGCTCTTATCTCTTCTGAGGGATTTGAACCATTTTGCCCCAATGCCACCTGGCCTTCCCATCTATGTGCTAGAGATGCACCTCCTGCATCAGTCTTAAACAATGCTGAATGAAGGGTGGGCGTTCTTTACACAAATGGCACTGCTTTTCTTGCTCTGCCAAAAACTCCTCACCTGTAAACCTCACTGGTGGAATGTGTGCAAGGCAAGGTTGCAGGAATCAATGAAAGAGTTCGCATTCTAGGAATGCAGTGATGATAGCCCAAAGAGTTCAAGAGAAGAGACCATTAGAAGGTGTACTGTTTCCAGTTTATTCTATGAAATTTTAAATGGTAAATTTAATATGATTAGAAAGCTAGTATTGTTTACATTATCTTACTTAGCTCTGGGTAAGACTTGCATTTGTGGCCCGCATGATGGACGCACAGTCAGACCCTTGGAGAAAGTCACTGGGAGCTGTAATTCACAGAAGGCAGAATGGACGCTGCAGTGTCCTGAGTAAGGATGTGATCAGCATTAAATACCTGGCATGAAGGAACTGCAGAGCTGTGGAAGGCTTGAGTTGGCTGTGAGGGCTGTCTGAGTCCTCAATGGAACCTCTAGGTTTAGTGGCAATTGGCTGGGGCAGGCAGCGGTGGGGTCCAGAGCTGGTGGTGTGTACGTTCTAATCTGTGGGGTTTGTCTACGGACATGTGCATGGTGTCAGAGGCAAGATGTGGGCTTGTGCATAGTAGCAAAGTCTGAGGCCAGAGGCTGAGAGGGGCTTCAGGCAACTGCACACGCACATGTGGTGGGGAGGGTTGGCAGTGTACACGCACAGTTGCAGGGGCCAGTTGAATGCCAGAGACAGGTGTGAGGCTGGCTGTGAGCACCTGAGCAGCTGTGGGCCCAAGCTAGAACTGTGCACATGTGTACAACTGCAGGGGCCAGTTGTGGCTGAAAACTGGGGAAGGTGGGTGCTAGACGGTAGGGACAGCTGCTTTTACATAGACAGCTGTGGGGGCCAGGGTTGGCAGCATACACAAGCCCAGAAGCAGGGGTCACCTGCAGACACATATGTGGTCAAAGACCAGTGCCCACGGTGGGGGCTCGGGGCCATTTGCAGGCATGTGTGCAGCGGCTGTGCTGGGTACCTGGGCTGAGGCACTCGTGGAAGCAGCTGGAGTGGCTCTGGGGAGGAGGCAGGGAGAAAAGTGGGGGTTTAGGCATCTGGAAACTTTGATGGCAAAAATCCTGCGGATCTCTCAGTGACAAAATCCATATAAGGTCCTTTGTGGCTGTGCTGATTGTTGGTTTCCTCGATAGCAAGCATTGCTCAGGGGCCGCGTGGAACAAGCTGCTGGAGTGCACAGTAGGAAACACTGCGGAGTCCTTGGTGGTGGGAGCTGTGGGAAGTGCCCAGTAGCTGTGGGGGCTGCTGAGGTCGTTCACGGAGAACGCAGCTGTGATCTTGTGCAGAGCACGCCGCTGGGGATGCAGGATTCGCACTCATGCGGGCTGCTGACAGCTCCTGCCCTTCTGTTCCAGGCATCTCCAGTTGTTTCAGCTACGCTGCTCTTTCCGTAATCTAGGTGGGGTGAAACTGAAGCTGTTGATTTGATCAGTGTCCAAAAAGCCTTGGGAAGCTCGTTGTTCGTCCTGCTTTCTCTTTCCCTGGGACACTTGTGAGCCAGGGATTTCGGTCTCTGCGCTGAGCAGTGCCCCCCCTAAAGAAGGAGGAGATGCATGAAAAATAAAACTTAACTCTATGCTTTTTGTTTAGTTATTCTTGGGTCTTTTCTTCTACTGTATTGTAGTTTCTTAAGTGAACTCCAGAGCTCTTCCAGAGTTATCTTTGTTTGTGCACAGCTGCAAAACAGTTATTCTTTGTGGAGAGAAGGAAGCCTGGCATCGCCTAGTCTGCCATCTCGCTGACATCACTCTTCTCAACAGGAGGCAAATGGGCAGGGTTTCACAGCTTACTATGTGTGTAACACAGGATGGGTTTTCTGGTTTTGACCTTTAGTTCATTTGTGAAATGATGCTAATATACTTTCAAAAAATATCTTAATTGCTGTCCATAATTAACCAAGCACTTTACATGCTTCACAATTGCTAGTTCTTTGCCTAACAATTTACACTAAATCACTTCTTGGTGGCAACTTCTACTCTTGGTTGCAGCAGCTTTCATGATTTCCCCAATAATTGCTTTTCAACTTTCCGTAATTATTCCCATATTTCTTGGTACTACAAGAGTTCTTAGGTCATTAATTCAGTAATTGTCCCTCTTTCATCATAAGATGGAAGCTCTAAAGATTAACCCACGTGAGCTCTCAAAGGACAGCTATTGTCTTGTAATACTCTTTCAAGGACTCTATCAGCAAAGGAAATTGCTGTAACATCTCAAAATATTGTATTATAACTGTCCTATCACCTTAGCACTCATGCTCCAATGTTTGGAAGTGAACTCCTGCATTTATTTAGCATGTCACCCCTTTACTCCTGGCAGTATTAAAATTTGGCAAAAACTACCCATTTTTTGTGAATGCTTTAATTTCCCATAAGTACAGTGGCATTTATGCAAATTAAGTCTCAAGCAAGACCCTAGATATTTCATATTTAAACTACTTAGGTTTGCAGACATACAGTGGGTTGTTACCTTGAGTTACATATGCTACTTTACTGATATTCAAATTTTAATGTGGAATTTAATACATAAAAGATACAAATAATAATTTTAAAGGTTGTCAATTAATCAAACAGATTTTAAAATAAAATGTTGCCAATTTGAACTGGTAGCTTTCTGAGATTGCTAACCCCAGGGTTTATCATCTTTCAAAGTTAACCATTGATTTGAATTTGATTCTGTTTATGTAAAGTTCTTTAGTAAGAAAATGACCTATAAAACATGTGGAAAACAAAAACAATATGAGAGCCACACTATATCAGTAATTACACTAATTATAAATGAACTAAACCTTCCAATTAAAAGCAAAAAAGAAAGTAAGATAAAAGAGAAAGAATCACTATATATTTTTTACTGTAGGCACGCTCTAAATATAAATACAGAAAGGTTGAAAGTAAGAGTAAATGATACCATACAACATTAATAAATAAAACTGGAGCTTAATTGAAATATAAAAACACCATAAAAAATGAGATGTAGTTAAATCAGTGGTTATAGGAAACATTATACAGTTGACCTTTGAACAACTTGTGTTTGAACTGTATTGATCCATGTATACATGGATTCCTTTCACTAAACATCCTGGAAAATTTACTAGAGATATGTGACAATTTGAAAAAAAAAATTGGAGAAAATCCACGTAGCTTACAAATATCAAAAATTTAAGAATAAGTTAGGCATGTCATAAATGAATAAAATGTGTGTATATACTATCTATTTTATCATTTACTAACATAAAATACCCCTGAGACAGCAAGACCAACCCTCCTCGTTTTCCCCCTCCTCAGTCTATTCAACATGAATACAAGGATGAAGACCTGTATGATGACCCACTTCCACTTAGTGAATAGTAATTATATTTTTTCTTCTTTATGATTTCCTTGATAAGGTTTTCTTTTCCCTGGCTTGCTTTATTTCAAGAATACGGTACACAGTTGACCCCTGAATAACACAGTGGTTGAGGCACTGATCCCAATGCAGTTGGAAATCTTTGTATAACTTTTGATTCCCACAAAACTTAACTGCTAATAGTCTACTGCTGACCAGAAGCCTTACCAATAACACAGACAGTCGATTAACACGTAGTTTGTATGTTATATGTATTATACACTGTATTCTTATAATGAAGTAAGCTAGAGAAAAGAAAATGTCATTAAGAAAATCATAAGAAAAATAAAATATAATTTGTATTCATTAAGTGGAAATGGATCATCACAGGGATCTTCATCCTTGTCTTTGTGTTGAATAGACTGAGGAGGAGGAGAAAGAGGATCTTGCTGCCTCAGGGGTGCCAGAGGAGGAAGAAAATCTGCATATAAATGGACCTACACAGTTCAAACCCATGTTGTTCACGGTCAACTGTATAACATATGTAGTTTACAAAATCTGTGTAAATCGACTGGTTATGTTTTCAGTAAGGCTTATGGCCAACAGTAGAATATTAATCATTGAGTTTGGGAGGAGTCAAAAGTTATACACAGATTTTTCAACTGCATGGAGGGGTTCAACACCATAAACCCCCAGATTACTGAAGAGTGAATGGTAGCTTAAATGCTTGTATAAGAAATAACAAAAGGTCTAAAATTAA
Organism: Lemur catta; assembly: GCF_020740605.2. Classification (NCBI taxonomy): domain Eukaryota; kingdom Metazoa; phylum Chordata; class Mammalia; order Primates; family Lemuridae; genus Lemur; species Lemur catta. The sequence continues at coordinate 110,337,241 of NC_059132.1, forward strand.
TTTTCCAAACTTCTACCTTAATAACCTGGATAAAGAAGGGCAAATTAAGACAAAGTAAGCAGAAGGGAAAAAACAACACAAATAAAGGCATTTATCAATAAAATAGAAATTAATAAACAGAGAGAAATCAACAAAACTAAAAGTTTGTTTTCTGAAGGAAAAATAACATTCATGAATCTTTAGTGAGACTAATCATAAAAAATAAAAGAGAAGTCACAACTTACAAATATCAAGAATAAAATAGAAGGCATTACTAATGTTACTGCAGACATTGAAAAGATCATAGGAGACTATTATGAACATCATTTTTCTAATAAAATTTATAATTTAAATAAAATAGACAATTACTTGAGTGAAACCTATTACAGAAATAGAGTTAAGAAGAAATATTAGAAAACTGAAGAAATATTAGAAAAATTAGAAGAAATAATAGAAAAACTGAATAGACCTATATCAATTAAAGAAAACTTACCACAAAGTAATCTCTAGGTGTAGATGTGGTGAATTCTAATTCTATCAAACCTTTAAGCAATAAATGATGTCAATCGTAGAAAAACTTTTTCAAAAAATAGAGGAGGGCAAAAAACTTCCAAAGTCATTTTGTTTTCTGCAGCCACTATTAACTTACTATAAAACCCAATGAATATATTAAAAAGAAGTGAAATAACATATTATTTCTTATAAATTGAGATGCATATTTCCTTAAATATACTAACAAATTGAATCAAATAATTTATAAATATTTAGGAAAAATGACCCATGTCATAAGTTTGTCATAGGAACCCAAGTTTGTTTTAATCTTAAAAAAATTAATTCACCGTATTAATACAGAAAAGAAATAAAAGCATATGTAAGTCTGAATAAATGCAGAGTATAATTTTATTGATTTAAAACTCATAAATAATGATAAATTCAGCAAAGGAGATTCATCCTGAAAGAGGATATCCACAGCAGTATTAGTGTTACCAACATACTTCAAGGTGAATAATTGAGTGCTTTCATCATAAGACTGAGAACAAAGAGAGGATATACATTTTCTCTATTTCTTTTCAGCAGTGTCTGGAGGTCCTATGCAAGAGGTCATGGGAAGAAATAAAATATGTAAAAATTGGAAAAGAATAGATAACATGTCTTAATTCAATACATAAAATTTCTAACAAATTTACACAAAAGCATCTAGAACTATGAAGCAAATTCAATAAGGCGCAAGATACAAACTCAATACACAAAATTTTTATTTATATATACTAGCAATAAAAAACTGGAAGATGAAACTTTAAAGATGCTTTTACAATGGCTTCAAAATCATGAAATTCTTAAAGATGAATGTAACAAAATATTTACCGTATCTGTGCATATAAAACTACAGAACTTTGCTAAGAGAAATTATAAGACCTAGAAATTTGAGAGATAGGCAGTCTTCATGGATTGGAGGACTCAATAAGTTTAGTGTCTAAATTTTTTTTTTTTTGCATTGTGGATGCCCAGTTGTTCCAGCACCATTGGTTGAACAGTCTGTCCTTTTTCCATTGAATTTCCTTTGCTCCTTCGTGAAAGATTAGTTGATTATATTTGGATGGGTCTGTTTCTGAGTTGTCTATTATATTTCATTGATCTCTTTATCAATTCTTTTGACAGCACCATGCTGTCTTGTTTACTGTAGCTTTATGTCTTGTGGTTGAGTAGTGTCAGTCTTTCCACTTTTTTCTTCTCCTTAAATATTGTTTTGGCTATTACTGGTCTTTTTTGCTCCATATAAACTTTAGAATCAGTTTATTGGTGTCTACAAAGTAACTTGCTGGGATGTTAATTGGAATTTTATTGAATCTATAGATCAAATTAGGAAGAACTGACAAATTAATAATATTGACTATTACTATCCATAAACATGGAATATCTCTCTATTTATTTAAAATTTCTTTAATTTTTTATCACATTTGTAGTTTTTCTTGTATAGATCTTGTACTTATTTTCTTTGATTTATTCCTGAGTATTTTATTTCTTTTATGCTACTATAAACAGCATTTTGCTTTTAATTTCAAATTTTAAAAAGTCAGTATAATTGCTAGCATATAGGAAAACGATTGCTGGTATATAGGAAAGCAATTGACTTTTATATGCTAATGGTGTACTATGGTTTAAATGCTTGTCTCCTCTGAGACTCGTGTAGAAACTTAATCCCTAAAATAACAGTGTTAAGAGATGGAGCTTGTAGGAGGTGATTGGATCATGAAGACTGTTCTCATGAAAAATTAATTCATTCATGGATTCATGGCTTAATGGGTTAATGGATTATCAAAGTAGTAGATTAGTTATCAGCAGAGTGAGTCTGTTATAAACAGCTGGTTTGGCCATTTCTCTATCCCCTGCCTTGTGATGGCCTGTGCCACCTTGAGGCCCTGCAAAAAGTCTCCAGGAGCAACAAGGTCCTCAGGCCCTTATCAGATGCAGCGCCTTGACTTTGCGCTTCCCAGCCTGCAGAGCTGTAACAAATAAATTTATCTTCATTAGGAATTACCCAGTCTCAGGTATCCAGTTACAGCAACAGAAAACAGACTAAGACACCTGTGCATTCTGAAATCTTGCTATAATCACAGACATATGGCATACCTTGTTTTATTGCACTTTTTTTGGTGCTTCACAGATATTGTGTGGGATTTTTTTGTTTTTGTTTTTCCTTCAAATTGAAGGTTTATGACAACCCTGCATAGAGCAAGTCTTTTGGTGCCATTTTTCCAAGCCCATGTGCTGACTTTGTGTGTCTGGGTCACATTTTGGTAATTCTCACAGTATTTCAAAGTTTTTATTGTTATGTCTGTTATGATCAGGAATTTTTGATGTTACTATTATAGTAGATCTGTTGTGAGTTGTATCATGAATGGTTGTTGAATTTTGTTGAATACACTTTCTCCATCTATCGATACAATTGTAAGATTTTTTCTTTATTGATATTTTGGATAACATTAATTGATTTTTGAATATTTTACCACTCTTGCTTACCTTGAATAAATCCCACTTGGTTGTGGTGTATGATCCTTTTTATACATAGTCAATATCCTAATATTTTGTTAAGAACTTTTGCAACAATGTTCATGAAGGATATTAGTCTGTAATTTACCTTTCTTGGAGGGTTTCTTTCTGCTTTTGACATTAAGGTAATTTTGTTTTTATAAAATGAGTTAGCAGTATATCCTCTGCTTCTATTGTCTGGAAGAAATTGTAGAGAATTATTATAATTCCTTCTTTAAATCCTAGGTAAAATTCACCAGTAACCTATCTGGGTCCAATGTGTTATTTTTTGGAAGGTTATTAACAATTAATTAAGATTCCTTATTAGATATAGGCCTGTTGAAATTATTTATTTCTCCTTGTGTGAGATTTTGTATATTGTGTTTCAGGGAATTGGTTCATTTCATCCAGACTATGAAATTTGTGGGCATATAGTTTTTCATAAATTTATTTAACATCCTTTTATTATGCATGGAAGATATAATGTTGGTTCCTCCTTTGTTTCTAATAGCAATTTTTATCCTTTCCCTCTGAATATCTCTCTCTTTCTCTCTCTTATATTTCTGATTAGTCTATCTAAAGTTTTATCAACTGTTTTTATCTTTTTAGAGAATCAGCTTTAGGTTTTATGAATTTTCTCTATTGATTTCCTGTTTTCAATTTCATTGATTTCTGCTCTAATTTATATTATTTCCTTTATTCTTACTGTTGATTTAATTTACTCTTCTTTTTTTAGTTTCCTGGGAGTTTCTAAACAGAAGTCCAATGTAACTCGCATGAGTGTTCTTTTATAGTAAGGTATTTTTTTTCGTCTGACTTCTTTCCCTATTTTCCTTTTCCTTTGATTTTCTGCAGTTTGAATAAGATATGCTTAGCTGTATTTTTTGGTAATAATCATATTTGATGTTTTTGAACTTTCCTGTATCTGTTGTGTTCTGATTGTCAAAGATTTTGGAAACTTCCCAGTCATTATTACCACAGATATTTTCTGTTGCTTTCTCTCTTTCCTCTTCTCTGGTGTTCCCATTATGAACATTACATCATTTGTAGTTGTCCCACAGTCCTTGGATATTCTATTCCATTTTTTAAAGTTCTTTCTCTCTTTTCTTTTCAGTTTGGGAAGTTTCTATTAACATGTCTTCAAGCTCGGTGATTCTTTCCTTGGTCATGTCCATTCTCCTGATGAGCCTCCCAAGTCTTCCTGTATTTCTGTTACAGTGTTTTTTTTTTATTATTATTATTTCTATTATTTCCCTTTAATTTTTCTTAGGATTTCCTTTCTGCTTACATGACCCATATGTTCTTGCCACAGCATGGCCTTTTTCCATTAGACTCCATAGCATATTAAAGACAATTATTTTAAATTTCTGGTCTTATAATTACAAACATCTCTGCCACATCTGAGCATGATTCTGATGCTTGCGTTGTCTCTTTAATCTGTGCTGTCTGCTTTTTAGCATGCCTTGAAATTTTGTGTTGATAGCTGAACATGATGTATCAGGAGAAAAGGCACTGAGTTAAAGAGGCCTTTAATGTGAGGCCTTATGTTTATGTAGCTTGTGGTTATGCTGTGTTTACTGTCTGCTGTACTCCTAGAGATCAGAAGATAAAAATTTCCTCTAGTGTTCTGTTTTTGTCTCTTCTGTTGGCTTTAGCTTCCCCTAGAGACCTCTTCCTAATAGCATCTGAGACTTGCCATTGTTTCTGTGGTAATCCCTTCTTACTACACAGGAGCTCTATTGATGTGGAGTTAAGGTGGGGTGGGGAGGGGAGGGGTTCTGTAGTCCTGTCATTAGGTTTTAGTTTGTTAGTGAGACTTTGCCCCTAGTCTGTGACCTTCACCAGTGCTTCTCAGCATCCCCCCCGCCCCCCACTTAGGTGAGACAGAAGGGCTAGAGGGTTCCCCAATTGTTTATTTCCCTTCCCCAAGTCAGTTAAACTGGTAAATCCCAACTGGGTTAGAGTCTGGCAAAATCATTTTCCTTAAATTCAGGCTGTGTTAAAGAGAACAGAAGGCTCTGTATTTTTTTTTTTTTTCAAAATGACTACTTTTATCCCTCCTCCTGCCAGATACACTGGGGGAATTTTTCTTTGAAAACCTGAAGGGCCTTGTAGAAGTAAAATTCACAGAAGTGTGGGATCCCCATTAAGATAATACCCCTCACCCCAGGAATTTGTAACTCTCAAGCTCTTCCACACTAAGCCTCAGCAATTTGTCAATCACAGTTTATGTGTTAGTACTGGCCCCAGTGAGAAGCTGTGATTTTCTACATTTACCTGTTTCTACAGTTTTCAGCGTGGCAGCTTGTCCTGTGACCTCAACCCTAATGCATCTAAGGAGAGTGTTGTTTTCTGTGTCTCAAGCTTTTTTCTTGTGAGGATGAGACTGATGACTTCCAAGCTCTTTATTTGTTGGAATAGAAACTAAACCACATTTTTAATACAGAAACTATTCTTCTTAGGAAAAATATTTTCTAGTAATAATAACAATTGTTCAATACAAAAAATTGGAATGCAGAAAAATATAAAGTGAAAGTGAAAAATCTTCCATGTTCATATTACACTAATAAAAATTATTTTTGTGTATAGTTTCTGTTTGTCTTTTTTCTTTTCATACCTGTGTGATCACAAGTTTATTCTCTTTTGTAACTTGTTTCTTTTCATTTAAGAATATACCTTGTATTTCCAAAACAGAATTTTGAACAACTACATATTACTCCCTAATATGGCTATTATGTAACTTGTTTAACAAAACATCTATTGTTGATCATTTACATTGTTCCATATTTTCATTATTACAACTTCATTGGCAATCAATAGACTTATAAATGTTTTAACAGTCTCTGATGATTTAATAGTAAATTCCCAATAAAATAGAATTTGTGAGTTAAAGAGAATAAATACATTTAAAGCTTTTGATTCTCTTTGCTACATTATTTCTTAGTAACATTTTGGTATTTATACTCTATCAATTTGAAGAGAAGGATTATTTGTGATTGTAAATATCAATTTGGTTACAAAGAGATCTGAAACTAGTCAATGAGGCCAAATTTACTGAATTACTGGATCAGAGATTTGATTAGAGATAATAGATTGGACATCTCCTTCTTCACTATGCCCTATTTATTTGCCATTAATATACCTGAAATGCTATATATATGTGTGTGTGTCTGCTCCTTAAAATACAGAACTGTTCTTTATTCATATGGTTTCTTTAAATGAATGAGTAAATACATAGATGACCAAATGCAGAAAAGAGTGACTGTAATTAATAACCTCTCCTCTCTTTCCCCACTACTTTGTATATGCAATTTCAACACAAGGCATACTCTGGGAATTTTATAGGCTGCTCCCGTTGCCACATGTGGTGTCATATGTGAGTCAACCTACATTAACATAAGCAGTAAGGACATGAACTATCACATGGAACAAGAAAGCCAGCAGTGAGGCAGCGGTAAAATTTATTTATCTCAGTAGTTAAGTAATATCTTCAAGAACCTAGGATGTTTATATCTTTCTCATGCTGCCATTCTCAGTGTTTCAGCTTTTCCCCTAGGCTTGCTCATCTAAGAATGTGTGCACAGCAGTTGTAGACTAAATATCTATACAAAAAAAATAGCTCGACACAGGGAAACCCTAAAGCTAAAAATAACAGGCCTTTAGATGAGTCACTTCAAGAATGAGAAATTCTTTTCTAGAGATCTGCCAGCAGACATCTACATATATTTTATTAGCCATACTTATGGTAAGCCCTTGCCCAAACCAATTTTCAGGAAGGGTGTCAGATCCACATGGTTTGTTTAGGTCATCTCAATACTTTCTTCCAAGGTTGGATGTGGCATCAGCTTCCTGTGAAGCTTATGACCACGCAAAGGAAGGTGAGTGACTGCACAGGATTAGTGTTTGAGGAAATGAGGAAGAAAGGGAAGGGTATGTGCTGGGTAGCAACAAGTTATAAAAGAGAATAATCTTGTGATCACACAGGTATGCAAATAAAAAAGACACACAGAAACTATGCACAGAAAGCAACTGTATTTTTATCAATGTAATATGATAATGAAAGAATTTTTACTTTCACTTTATATTTTCCTAAAAATATGTTTTTACTCTATATTTTATACTGTTTGTCTCCTTTGCAAATTAGTTCTTTGTAAGGCAAAAGTAGAACAGTATCTTTTTGTTCCTTATAATATTGTCTTCTAGTGGCAAAATTGACCACTTCGAATGAGGCGAGCTTTTATTCTTTTGAATAGGAATTTCAGTCATGACTTGGAAGAGTTGTGAAATACATATGATTTATAAATGTATTTTAACATATAAACAACAATAGATTTAAAATAACGTAAATAATAACATCACTTCTTTTTTAAATTGTGAAAGCATGGTTACTAGATCACTAGGTTATGTCCATAGCCCACGGCTAATCTTACCTATAAAGAATGTTTATTGTGTCAATTATTGTTACAAATACATATCAATTGTTTGTGAAAAAATTTACTAAAGATGCCCTCCAAGTCTGATAGATTCAATCCTGTGTTACCAGGTAGAAGGCAGCTGAGGCCCACACTTAGCAACTACTGCTCTTGTGAGGACTGGAGTTCTACACAGCCTCTCCATGAAACTTGTTTTCTCATTGCTCTCTTTTCTTAATTTTGACTCACATTTTACTGAGTCAAGGGAATTTTAAAAACTTGTAGAAAAACACTATGTCAACTTGAATTTGAATTGCTATAAAACTTTAATGGATCTGACCCTTTTATTTCACCTCTCAAAAAATAAAGCAAAACAAAACTATAGTGCAACAAAGTGACACTTTAGTTAGCATACATTTTTATCTCATTTAATTTTATGGCATTTTTTTAAACCCTCTAAAGTTTATAGAGCAATTAAACTATGTTCTCAGTCAGGAAAAAAAATGCCCACATAAAAGAGCAATAAGCTAAGTAGTAATTTCCAGATTCCAGGCTCATTTTTACTACTTACTACTTATTCAAGTTGAATGAGTATTTGTTCTGTAAAATAAAAAGTAGCTCCTGCTGCAAATGAAAATTGATTCTTGTTTGTCAAAGAAGTGTTAATAATTTTGTAATAACAGAGAATGCAAAAGCAGACTTATCAGATCAATGAATTAAATTGATTGCAAATTTATATGATCTTTTTCTATTTTTCTTCATTTGAACTGCTGCAGATTTTTCAACATAAACCAGTGAATTAAATTGAATAAATATTCCCGTATTACCATCATCTTTAAATGATGATTTAGTACTAACTAAAAAACCTAATCAAATATTGAATCTGTTGAAATTGATTTTGTCTTGGGATATACCCGAGAACATCTTTAGAGATTTCTAAGTGGATGAAAGTATTTGAAAATTGTTCCAATCTATCAGTTAAACATGAAAGAATAAATTTTATACATTACAAGTATAGACATTTATATGAAACCAGCACAAACATTTTCAGTGACTTTCACCAAATAATCCCAGCAATATTTAAAAAATTATAAATAAAATATATATGCATTTCTTTATAAAAATAAATAAAATAAAAATTATAGTTTTTATGATCTACATAAAAATTCATATCTTTTTGAAAATTAGTAAGAATTGTGCTTTTATAACATTATTAATATCACTTGGAAACACATTTTTAAACTATGTGTGTTTGTGGTTGAGGGAGAGAAGACCACTGAAGTTTTCAATGTATCTAAACTGTGTAAAGACTTATTTTTATGGGCCTTCTTTCCAAAATACTCTGATTTTTTTTTCATGGAGTATAATGAATCAATGGTCAATATTGTGATTACAATAATCATATTGATACAACTACAGGTAATGTCTGATTAAGGCTAAGTGTATACCCTATCAAACAAGTTGCACTGGAAAAATACCTAATATAAATTTTCTTGAAATAAATTTATTTAATTTTTCCAGAAGTTACAAAGAAGGATTTGGGGCATAATGCTTGAATGAAACATCTAATTTTATTTTAAAAGACATGTCTAATATTATAATACTATAGTAAAACATAAATGAGCATTTGAGTAGTGTCAAAATTTCAAATTTAATATATTTTTTCTTGGAAACCCTCACTCACAGCTACTCACCTCACTTTCAGAGGTATCTACCCCTGTAAATCTTCATTTATACTCTTATAGATGGTTGAGTCTATAATTATCATTATTACTATTGTACACATTTTTTAAATTTGTAAACATAAAGAAAAAATTATTTGCTTCCTGCTGTTAAGGAAAAAAAAAAGTAGCTCAATATCTTCACCCTACTTTATCCCCCTTCAAAATTTTTCATATTTAAAGTCTATCAATTTCCTTTTAAACATTAATGTTTAGATGTAAACCACTGTTTCTGTTCCATACATTTAGGCAGTAACCTTTTTTTCCCTCACGTTTTTGAGATGAAAAACTTCACAATTGCCTTCTTTTTTCCATTTGACTTCTAATAGCTTCCAGCAACTCCAGAATTTTTACGTTATCAAGGTCTATAGTATTTTCAGTGTGGTCACTGTAGCTATTCCTACTTTGTCTAGTTAGTGATAAGGAATATCTTAAGAATAAAAAGAGTGTTTATAATTATGCTTGGTTAAATATTAGCATTTGTATTATAAGTTGATTTGATTATATCTATAAAGAAGGAAATATAATAATGGTATTTATTCCTCCAAGTCAATAATGAATTCAAGAAAAGCTTCTACATAGTGAAGGAAACTATCATTACAGCAAATAGACAACCTACAGAATGGGACAAAATATTTGCTTTCCACACATCTCATAAAGGGCTGATAATAAGAATCTACATAGAATTTAAGAAAATCAACAAGAAAAAATCAAACAACCCCATCAATAAATGGGCAAAGGACATGAACAGAAATTTTTCAAAAGAAGACAGACTAATGAGAAGCAAAATATAAAAAAGTGCTCGACATCTCTAATCATTAGGGAAATGCAGATCAAAACTGCAATGAGATATCACCTAACTCCAGTGAGAATGGCCTCTATCAAAAAATCCCAAAATAACAAATGCTGGCGTGGATGTGGAGAGACTGGAACACTCTTACACTGCTGGTGGGACTGAAAATTAGTACAACCTCTGTGGAAAGTGATTTGCAGATACCTCAAAGAGCTACACGTAGAACTACGATTTGATCCAGCAATCCAATTACTGGGCATCTACCCAAAGGAAAAAAAGACATTCTTTAAAAAAGACATCGGCACTAGAATGTTTATGGCAGCACAATTCACAGTTGCAAAGATGTGGAAACAACCCAAGTGCCCATCAATACATGAGTGGATTAATAAAATGTGGTGTATGTATACCATGGAGTACTACTCAACTACAAAATCAATGGTGATCTAGCACCTCTTATATTATCCTGGATAGAAATTGAGCCCATCCTTCAAAGGGAGATATCACAAGGATGGAAAAACATGCACCACATGTACTCTCCGTCAAACTGGTACAAACTGATCAACACTAAGGTGTTCACATGGTAGTAATGCTCACTGGGTGCTGGTCAGGTGGGGGTGGGGGTAGAGGGGGTAAAGCCGAAACTAATGGAGCAGAGCACACTGTATGGGGGAAGGACATGCTTGTAGCCCTGGCTTGGGCGAGGCAAACGCATTACATGTAACCTAAATGTTTGTACCCCCATAATATCCTGAATTAAAAAAAAAAGTCCAAGAAAGAAAAAGAGGAAGACAAGCAGTTCAAGAAATAATGCAAAGAACCCTGGGAGGCTTTGGAAAGAAACCCCAAGTTTGCCAGTAAGTAGTATCCTTAGCTTAAGTAAGTTGCTGTAATATTTTTTTTAATTTTTAATTTTTAATTATGATGGGTACACAATAGTTGTATATTGTTATAGGATCTAATACCTCTTTAATAGTGGACCTATTCTGTCTATAAGAAAGAATAAATAAATTTATAAAAGACACTTTTAAGAGAAACAAGAATTTGTATAATAAAGCCATTGTGATGAACAAAAGCCAAAGATGAACAAAATATAATGCACTATTTAAAAACAATTTTGAGACTTTAAGAAATTTACAATATATAGGATGAAACAACCCTTTCTTTAAAAGTCACTACGTTCTTAAGAAAAGATTATTCACTTTTCCAAAGACTCTTCTATGACTTATCACCAATTTTGTTCTCTGTAAGTCAGATTTTTGCATCACAAACTCAAAGTGATATAACACCTTGCTATAGGATTTGACTTATGTTTCTCCCACACCTATATCATTAACAAATTTGTTTATGAAATGCAAAAGAGAGATTTTCTTTACTATTACAAAAATATTTAACTTATGTTAGGAATGCTATAGAAATAATACTTAATATATTTTAAGTTGTATATATCACAAATTATCTTCAACTTTTTTAATAGTTATCTTGATACAAATTTTAGCCAAAAGTAGCTTCAAAAGAAAATTTTATTTGAAGTCTTTCATCCTGTTTGAGTAAATTCCTTGTATAAGTTATATAAACTATATTATATAACTTTTCCTGTGCTAAATAACACTGTTTCATTGGTTACATCAGTGAGTTAAATTTGAGAACAGGAGAATGATATATTATGAATCAGTATCTCTTACTTTCTCAGATTAGGCTTTGCAGTTACACCAATAAAAATACCACTGTGTGGTGGTTCTCAAATCACAAACCATAAAATATTTTGTGGGCCTTACATAGAGTATATTAGCATATGTGCACTAATTGTCACCCATTTGGTTTACCTGTAATGTTAGAGGAAATAAACTCTGGCTAGAAATATGCAGATTGATAAACAATCTATAGACTTGATGAGCAGCTATGTGGTTTATGCTCAATAACTAGCTTTGTTATAGGATGTCTCGATTTGAAAAGCCCCAGAAAAAACTCTTAACTAAACCACACACAACTTTTTCAATTACTCAGTTAACTTATCCAGTAAACTCTACTCATTACGGGGGAAAATATTGTTTTTAGTAGATATTCTATCACTTTTTTGAATTTTGAAGTTTTTCACGAAAACCCACTTGGCATTTTATTGTAATTGCGTGTATAGTGTGAGTGCTTAGCCAACAATCACTTGAAACCCACTCCCAAAATTATCAGCTGGGCCTATCTTTATATCTACATACTTACACATCTATACATTTACAGTACTATATATTTATATAACATCGTATCTACCCATCTATCTCTGTATCTGCACCCAGATTTATCTAGCCATCTGTCTCTATCCCTGTATCTGCATAGGTCTCTGATCTTCAGCTCTAGCTCTAGCTCTATTTTTATGGTATCTTATTTTTCCCAAGATACAATTATTTGGGGACATATATCGGATCAAAATAATGATAATAAATAAAATTTATATATAATTCGAGCTTCTTCTAATTTCTCTCAATTAGTTCAGGGATCATCTGGGAGTATGTCATATTTACACAAGCAATGCACCTTTTATGACAGTGGCATTTGTGATTTTCTTCTGTTTCCAGAGCAATAGAGAAATATCACTTATTGCAGCTGATACTTCCAAGCTGCCAACAAATCCATTTCAAATCCAGATGTCTTTGCCCATTATAATTTTTCTGTTCTGGATATAGGCTATTTACACCATTGTGAGATCACTGTATCTTTTGTAGAATTTATACTGGTCTTGTATAGAAATTCTTAACAGGGAACAAATACTGTGTTTCCCATTTAGGAAATGCCACCTAATATATAAAGGATTTAGTACAGTGCTATTGTTTTCATTCCTTTAAGGATATTTTATAAATCAACTTTACTGAAGTGTATAATTTGCATTCAATAAAATGTTCCCATCTTAAATGCACAGTTTGATGAGCTTCGGCAGATGTGTAAACCTGTATGTATTATTTGGCTAGGGCTGCCATAACAAAATGCCCCCTAAATCCATTAAAATAATTTTTTAAAAAAGACTACAGACTGGATGGCTTAAACAGCAGAAATTTATTTTTCACAGTTTAGAAGCTGGAAGTCTAAGATCAAGGAGTCAGCAAGCTTGGCTTCCTCTGCAGGCTCTTCCTGGACTGCAAACACCCATCTTCTCACTGTGTCCTCACGTGACATTTTCTCTGTGTGCTATACCCCTGGTGTCTCTTCCTCTTCTTGTAAGATCACCAATCCTTTTAGATTAAGGACCCATCCTCATGTCCTTATTTCATCTTAATTGTGCTTTAAAGGCCCTATTTGAAATATAGTCACATTGGGGGTTATTGCTTCAACATATAAATTTTGGAGAACATAATTCAATCTCTCATACCACGTGACCACTATCTCAATCTAAAGAACAGTTTCACTAACCTAAAAAGTTTTCTCATTCAGATTTGCAATTATTTACACAAAACTGCCACCCAACACTGACCTCAGATAATCACTGCCATTTTTAGAATTTCTTATGAAGAAATCACTGAACGTACAGCCTTTTGGTCTAGTTTCTTTAACTTAGCATTCACCTATGTTTTTGAGATTCACCCATGGTTTTGCTTATGTCAATAGTTTATTGCTTTTTGTGACTGAGTAGAATTCCAAAATATAGATGTACTACAATTTGTTTATTTATTGACCTACTGATGGATTTTTGGTAATTTCCAGTTTTTGCAAAATATGAATAAAGCTTCTATGAATATTTATGTATGTATAAGTCTTTGGATATAGCTTTTATATCTCTCGTGTTAATACATAGGATTTGTAGGTACAATGGTTAGGATATGTTTAATGTATGGTTAATGCATGTTGAGTACATGGTTAATGCATGCTTAAATTTATGTATTACAAAAGCTACCATCCAGCAACTTGGGAGGCTGAGGCAGGAGGATCGCTTGAGCCCAGGAGTTTGAGGCTGCAGTAGTGCAGCTATGATTGGCACCACTGCACTCCAACCTGGGCAGCCAAAAGAATGAGACCGCATCACCAAAAAAAAACAAAAAAACCTTCCAGAATGTTTTCCAAAGTAGTGGTACCTTTTTGTTCATTTTTTAGAAAAGGCCATAATTTTCTCACAAAATTAACTTGGCACATATATTAAAAATCAATTGACCATATACATGTTAACTTATTACCTCTTTAATTTTTACTGATCTATTGTTTTATGCAAATATAACCATGACTTAATTATTTAATATTATATGATATATAAATTCTCTACATTTTTTCTTTATTCAAAAAGTTTTTGACTATTCTCGATAATTTGTGTTACTATGAAAATATTAGGCCCAGATTGGCAATTTCTATTTTAAAAGCCTATGACAATTATGATTGAAATTGTATTAAACCTATAGATATATTTGGTAAAAATTTATATCATCTTATTAGGTTTTCTGGTCCAGAAGCATAATATTTTTCCAGAAGCATAAATTTAATTTCCCTAACAAATAGGTAGTTGGAAAAGAGAGAAGTATTTTAACAGCCTTAACAGATCATTGTGGCTGAGTTTCTTTGATATACACTGAAACTAGGCAAGTGGTAGTTAATTAAAGTTTAGTTGCAAGGTGTAATATGAAAACATATAAGCAACCTTTTTTTTTATTTCAGAGTATCACGAGAGGTATAAATGTTTAAGTTACATATATTGCCTTTGACCCACCCAAGTCAGAGCTACAAGTGTGTCCATTCCCCAGAAGGTGGACGCCATACCCATTAGGTGTGAATATGCCCATCCCCTACCCCTCCCATCTGTCCAACACCTGATTAATATTATTACTATATGTGCACTTAAATGTTGATCAGTTAGTACCAATTAGATGGTAAGTACATGTGGTGCTTGTTTTTCCATTCTTGTGATACTTCACTTAGTAGAATGGGTTCCAGCTCTATCCAGGATAATACAAGAGGTGCTAGATCACCATTGTTTTTTGTGGGTGAGTAGAACTCCATGGAATACATATACTATATTTTATTAATCCACTCATGTATTGAGGGGCACTTGGGTTGTTTCCATGTCTTTGCAATTGTGAGTTGTGCTGCTACAAACATTCTAGTGCAGATGTCTTTTTTACAGAATGTTTTTGTTCCTTTGGGTAGATGCCAGTAATGGGATTGCTGGATCAAATGGTAGATCTATTTGTAGCTCTTTGAGATACCTCCAAATTACTTTCCACAGAGGTTGTACTAGTTTGCATAGCCACATGTAGAAGACTGAAAGAGGATCCGCACCTCTCACCTCTCACAAAAATCAACTGATGGCGGATAACAGACTTAAACCTAAGGCATGAAACTATAAGAATTCTAGAAGAAAATGTGGGAAAAACTCTTATAGACATCAGCCTAGGGAAAGAATTTATGAAGAAGACCCCAAAGGCAATCACAGCAACAACAAAAATAAATAAATGGGACCTGAGCAAATTAAGAAGCAACCTTTTAAACTCTGTTCTGTTAAAGTCTATTGATCTATTTTTAGACTTTGAGCAGATTGTTTTACTTATGCGCAACTGAGTAACATCATGCATTGATCACTTAGAAAAGTTGGTTGACAGAGTAATGCAAAATTTACAAATATTGGTACATTTTATTACATGATACTATTGGGAGGTGGTCTGCCATGGACCTCTTGCGCTCATATATATCTTTCTGAGTGTGCAAAACTTGCAAGGCTGTGACCTCAACTGCTTTCATCCAAGCCACTCCTCGGGTTTTTTTATTCAGGTGGACGCCTAAGAGATGAAGTGAAACATCACAAGGACGTATCCCTCAGTATCACAGTGGAATGTATCTCAGTGGATTCCGTAAACTCAGGGTTCCTTTCCTGTGGTAGGTCCAGCACACGAGCAGGATCCCCTGACACTGCATCATCCTGTGATATCTGGGGCATGAAACAAGTGTGACCATGCTGATATTCTTGCTACTGTGTCTGAGCCAGTAGTCTTGTGTCTCCTGCCGACATCCAGGGAATACGTAAGGCTGACTCACTAACTTGCATAATTATTTAGGTAGGAGAGATTCTATCTCTAGCTCTTTTTCACATTGCCAAACTTGCTCAAATAGGGTAAAATCCAGATAGTTTTGGCAATGATGATGGAATGCTGATACAAACACAGCTTTTTGCAGGAAGGGGCTGACTGGTAGTTTGTGAAGGAAGCCCCTGGGAATTAGTAGCAGATATGTTGGCCAAACTATATGATTAATTGGGCAATAAAGAGTTCTCTATTTTTTGCCTATCATTGAGAAAGAATTGAGTACATGCCTGTAAAACAATTATCAGGGAGTAGGCTCAAAGACAGTGGCCCAGAATTAGACTGCTGGAACAGAGAAAATGTTCTAAATTATCTTCCATAAATGTACTCTATTATAGGGCACCCTAACCGGGGATCAGGAACTCAGAGGAAATTTATGGATGAGCTTCATGGGCTATGAAACCCTGAAATTACATATAAAATTGTTTGATGATCTTTTTTTTTTGATTGAATACAATTCATAAATTTTATGAGATTAGCAAAAAGATCCATGGTCCCAAGAAGATTCAATAGACTACGAAAGATTGATTCTTTATATGAAACTCAAAATAATTTGCAGCCCTTTTGTTGATATAATTCAAATTTGTTTAACCTCATTGAAGAGTATTGCCTTCACATATAAAAACAAAGATACACACAGACACCAAAAAAAAAAAAACCAACAAAAGCTCTTCTATCTATCTCAATTTCATTCTCATAAGTTCATAATATAATACAATTTCTGTCATTAGGTTAGTCCTTTTAATGAGTGGGAGGAAATCAGAAAGATTAAGTAGTTTATTTATTTCTGATTTTACTACATGTGTATAGATGTCACTAAAAGATTTACTTTCACTTTTATTAAGTGGCTTTTCCACCCAAATTATCATTCCCTTAGAGATGTTCGAGGGTGGAGTGAGGATCCCATTGCCCATGGCATCTTCTGTGGGAGCTCCAGGGTCCCCCTCTAGGGGATTTGTATGTCTGCTTCCTAAATCATTTGCAAACCTCTGCATGATAGCAGTGCAAATGCAACGATGAACTAATTTTGGACTTTCAAGTAGGGAAAAAAATATCCTTGCATAATGAAAAACCCTGGGGTCTTCTGTCCTTACAGTATCCATTTATTCTTATCTCTCTATATATACTCTTATAAATCTCTCATTTTAAATTTCTCTTGTCAAATTTATTACCTAATATTCTCTGTTTTTGTCCTGACATCACCTAGTTTAGGCACACTGCTAATAATCTAACATGAAACTTTATTTCGATGGATAACGTGTAATTGCACAACTGGTTGTATTTCTGGTCAGTAAAAGTGACCTAAACAATGAGCATAAAAAGGGCTGAGTTGAAGTGCACTTGAAGGAGTAGCAAGAAAAAATATATGTTCAACTTGGAGTGTGTTTATACACAAGCTTGAATTGAAAATAATTTGACGAGTCTAAGTTAATTTTTAAGATGAAGATAATGCCTGTATTTCCATAGGTTTGAAATGAAATCTCTCTGTGTCTGTGGATATTTAAATATTGTGAGGTAAATATTCTAAGTACATTTTCATCAAGATTGTAGAGCTCCAATTTTGGTCACTTTCCCCACAGTTTGTGACTGAGCTCTGCCAACATTATTGGGATCGAATCAAATCATGTTTGTGGATCCAGCTGGCAGACAGACCATTTGCTCTCTGATTCCTAGTGCTAATGCAATTGAACAAAGAATTAGCCCCTGTGCAAGGCAGAAGCCTGGTCAGTGGCTTTTAAGTGAGAGATGAGAAAGTCCTGTGAAATCTTTGCAGAGAGAGAACAATGTGCTGTCATGGCAACCTCTCACCCAAGGAGTACTTGCTATTTTGAGAACCAGGAATTTCCCAAGGGGTATTGGAACATCCCAGAAGGCATGCAAAAGAGTGCCTTTAATTTTAATCTATGTGTTTCATAATTTCTGTGCTATTTTTGTTGTTTACATTTTCAATTATTTTTAAGTGCAATTAAACAAATTTAGCATAATTCAAAAATGCTAGTTCTCACATTCCAGTATCAGAACTCCTCTGTCATTATTTTGATACTGTTGTGCTTTGGGTTTTGCCCATATTTAAAAAAAAAAAAATTTCTCCTTCCATACCAGTAAGATATCTAACATTGTTATTATTCTAGGTTAAAACTGCTTTTACATGCTTAGTGCATCTATTCATCGAAATAAGCTGGCATGAGTATTACTCTAGCAGAATATGTTCTTTTGGCTCAAATAAGGCATCTTAATGTTAAATTAGAATTGTGCATATTGAAATGACATCTTCTTGGCAGTTTCTTCAGACTCCCCACTAACATACCTATAAAGATGTCAAATGATCAAAATTCACAATGATGCAGAAAACTAAGATTTAGAAATAAAAATCCCTGGCACCAGAATTGTAAGGAATTTTCATTAATTTCAAGAGGATTAATCAGAAAGAACAGTCTGGGCAGCCCCAGGCTATGCCCATTCCTGGAAAACCCTAAGCCCCGGTTCCTGAAAGTGGCCAGGAAGGTCCAGATGAATCCGTGGAAGGCCACACTCCACCTCCTCACCCCGCCCTTTCCCATTCATTGCTTTAAACATCTAAGAATGTCTCTCTAGCCATTTTCAGAATTAAACTTGTTTATTATTAAAGGAAATCAGTACCCTCTAAGCACCAGGCTCTGCTGGGAATAGGTTACGTTCAGAAGCAGCAGCCTGTTTGCAATGCTCTCTGCAGCCCGTCGCTCCCGCGAGTGGAGTGGTAGGAGCGGTACTGAGAGCACGCAAGCCCGCCCTGCAGTGCAATGCAGAGATTAGAGGTTTCATGTGTATCTGTGTTCTGAGTAAAAGACATGACAGTGGTTAAGATGATCTTACTGCAGTACTTTGAAATAAACTGGATGAAAGGTTGTGTTTCACTGAGCATGGCTAGGAGCTGGAGATTGCAGCTGGTTTTGAGATGAAGATCTGAGTAGGCAATTTCACTAGCCCTAGGCTGGCAGGCTGGGGGTGAGGGGAGAGAAACTGTGTTGGTAGGAACTGATTTTTTACATCTGCCCTCAATTGAGAATGAATATAGAAAAAAAAAAAGCATACAAAATATAAATTGAGCAAAATACTAAGATTTCAGAGGAAAAGTTAATTTAAAAAGTGTGTATGTGCTTACAAATTTAACTATAACAGAAACCACCACATTCATGATGAGCTTAAGGTAATTTTTTTTGTTGATTTGTTTTTTTATTTTATTTTTTTTTATTTCAGCATATTACGGGGATACAAATGTTTAGGTTACATATATTGCCTTTGCCCCACCCGAGTCAGAGCTTCAAGTGTGTCCATCCCCCAGACAGTGCACACCGCACCCATTAAGTGTGAATATACCCATCCCCTCCTCCCCCTCCCACCTGCCTAACACCCAATGAATGTTACTACTATATGTGCACATAAGTGTTGATCAGTTAATACCGATTTGATGATGAGTACATGTGGTGCTTGTTTTTCCATTCTTGTGATACTTCACTTAGTAGAATGGATTCCAGCTCTATCCAGGATAATGAAAGAGGTGCTAGATCACTATTGCTTTTTGTGACTGAGTAGTATTCTATGGTATACATATACCACATTTTATTAATCCACTCATGTATTGATGGGCACTTGGGTTGTTTCCACATCTTTGCAATTGTGAATTGTGCTGCCATAAACATTCAAGTGCAGATGTCTTTTTTATAGAATGTTTTTTTTCCTTTGGGTAGATGCCAAGTAGTGGGATTGCTGGATCAAATGGTAGTTCTACTTGTAGCTCTTTAAGGTATCTCCAAATTACTTTCCACAGAGGTTGTACTAATTTGCAGTCCCACTAGCAGTGTATGAGTGTTCCTATCTCTCTTCATCCACGCCAACATTTTTTGTTTTGGGACTTTTTGATAAAGGCCATTCTCACTGGAGTTAAGTGATATCTCACTGTGGTTTTGATTTGCATTTCCCTGATGTAATTTTCTTTAATTTTGAAATCCTTTCTCATAGTCATCTGCATTTTTGGCTTTAAAAAAATGTTAGTCTTGACTGAATTCTGGCTCCCTTACTTCTTAGCTGTGTCATCTTGGAAACATTTACTTATTGCATTTAGTAGAGCTAACTATATGCCAGGCTTTAAAAATAATAACTACTTTTATCTCCATAACAACCATTTGAAGTGTTTTTCTATTTCACCTATGAAAAAACTAAGGCACAAACATGATAGCTAACTTGCCCAAGGTCACACAGCTGGTGAAAGGTGGAGCCTGACTCCAGGTTCCAGGATCTCAGCCATGATGCTCTACTGCTTCTGACCTCAGTTATATTGAACTGATATGGAGACGAAGTGGGCATTGAAAGAGAAAAAGGACACAATTCCTTAGGAATATATCTTGTACACTGTAAATGTGCAATAAATGCTAGCTTTAAAAGCGAACATATTTTAGAATGAAAACTAATATAATTAAAAGGTTAGCATAATATTACACAAGTTATAGAATCAAATTTATAAAAAACATGTGCAACAAAAACAAATAAATGAGATGTACTACCATATGTGTGATAAGACTATAGGTTACAGATGTGGATATGCACGTGTTTATGTGTATGTATATATAGTAATTTATTTCTTTCTAGTTTTGTAAAGAGTTGAACAGAGAAAGCTGAATTATTAAAGTAGCTAGGGAACAATGCACTTAATCTTTATCTTTATGTAGATATTGTTTGTATAATCAATTGAAGTACTAGCCTAAGAATTATTGTTTAGAATATATGAAATAACAAAGGAGTTGAAACTCTTGCTCTGTCCTCTGTTTTGTCTATCTATCTATTTAATAATAGATCTGAGATGGTTTGTCAAATAATGCAAGAAATAGACAAATAGATTGATGGGTGGATAAGTGGATAAATGGAAGGATGGAAGGGTAGACTGACCTGAACTATAAATTGTTAAGTTCTTGTCCCATGTCCTAAGGGACATCTAGCTAAGATGAAACGCTTTCAAAAAACCAATTAAATTTTTGAAAATATAAATTATCTTATAAGAGTAATTCTTAGAGGAATGTTTAACTTGGAAAGAGAACTCTCAGGAAGGGTGTGAGAGCGAGTAACAAATGTACGAAGCCACATTTGCTCCTTTCTGTTTGTCAGAGTAATTTCACAAAGCCCCTGACTCTGTGACAATGTGCAGGTCTCCAAATAGATGCTTCAAAGGCAAAACAAGATAGAGCACATGGCCCTCCCCACATCTCTTGCCTGAGTCACTCTATTGATTAAAAGATAAATGACCCCAGTCTTTGCCTTTTCCTACATATAAGATAACATCTGACAGGCTCAGTGATTATGCCTCTGTGATCTGTCACCAGATGTACTCTTGCACCCAATGTTTGACGTGACTTTGCACATGCTACCCCTCCACACCCTGTATATAAGCAGTGGGCTAATATACTGTGCCAGGGAAGTCTGATAGAACCTCTTCAAAGGTCTGTTCCAGGCTATAGTCTTCAGTCTATATTCCTCAGTAAGACTTCTGAATAAAGATAACTAATTTTTTAAATGCTTACCATTTTTTTTCTTTAGTCAACAAGGGCCTGAACTATTTTTGTGCTTTTGTTATTTTTTGTGACATTCTATTTGGTTAGTTTTCATTTGTTTTTATTGTAAATTGACAATTGATAATTTTATAAACTTATGGCATACAAAATGATGTCACAATTAATGGATAGAATAAATAATTCAATCTATTTATCATATCTATAACCTCAGATACTTAAAATTTTTGTGGCAAGAACATTTGAAATTCACTCTGTTAGCAGTTTTGAAGTATACAACACTCTATCATTAACCATATTGCTCATGCTGTGCACTAGAACTCAAAAAAAAAGAAAAAAAAACATTCCTCCTGTTTAACTAAGACTTTGTACCCTTGGATCATCATCTCCTTTCTCCTGCCCCCAGCCTCCGTAAGCACCGTTCTACTCTCTGTTCCTATGTTAGGCTGTTTTAGATTCCACATATCCTCAAAAGAAGACATACAAACAGCCAAAAGATACATGAAAAAATGCTCAACATTGCTAATCATTAGGTAACTATAGTTTAAAGCCACAGTGAAATATCATCTTAAACCTTTCAGAATGGCTTTTATCAAAAAAGCAAAAAATAACTAGTGTTGGCTAGGATGTGGAGAAAAGGGAACCCTTGCACAGTATTGGTGGGGATGTAAATTAGAGCAGACGTGGAAAATAGTATGGAGGCTCCTCAAAAACTAAAAATAGAATTACCTAATAACTATTTTTAAATATTTGGGAATATTCATGTGATTACTCATGCAGAAGATTCTTAAGGTATTCCCCCAAAAGTCAGTCGGATAGAAAGTGAGGACAGTGAGATTCTTACTTATTTTAAGAAAGATATTAGTATTTGAATTTTTTTATCACTGCATATTTAGGCCTTCATTGAACAAATGACCTCTTGTCCAGCATATGGTAAAAGGGCTTTAAACCCCTTAAACCACTGACAGACACTTGTGCTGGCTGAACTCTACGTTTTTATTCAAATGTTTTCTTTCTATAGTTCTGTAGGAAAGTGGCGAGAGTGAGAAAGCATGTTCTGGTGGCTGCTGGATGTATCAGTTGTATCCCGAGGCTTCGTTATCCCCTGCTACTGTACTTTGGCAGCAACTGCAAAGCCACTTAGCTGTGGACATTTCCAACCTTAGATCTGCAATACATTTTTGAGATGATTCAATACAGCAACTTTATTTGACAACAAAGGGGAAAAAAATGATGCTTACAAGGGTTCTGTTGCTTGCCCAAGGTTAATCAGTTTGTGGCTGATATAGTTGGGATATTTCTCCCCTCCAAATATCATGTGGGAATTCAATCCCCAGTGGTGGAGGTGGGGCTCAATGGAAAGCATTTGAGGGGGGCAAATTCCTCATGAATGGCCATCATCCCTGTAATGTGTGAGTGCTCCCTCTGTCAGTTCCTACGAGAACTGATTGCTAAAAAGAACCTGTCACCTCCCGCTCTTTTTTCTTGCTCCCTTC
Source organism: Lemur catta (assembly GCF_020740605.2). Lineage (NCBI taxonomy): Eukaryota > Metazoa > Chordata > Mammalia > Primates > Lemuridae > Lemur > Lemur catta. The sequence goes on from NC_059132.1 coordinate 110,360,256, forward strand.
CCCTTGCCATGTAATGCTGACGCCCTTTGCCTTCCATCCTGCGCGGAAGTTCCTGAAACCCGCTCCAGAGGCAGATGCAGGGGCCACGCTTCTCGTACAGTCTGGGTCTGCAGCACCTTATCAATGACCCAGCCGTGGGCATTCCTTTATAGCAACACCCAAGCAGGCTAAGACAGTGGCCAATTCATGAATAGAATCTATTATCTTCTACTGTGTGGCTATTATTTTCATCCTACTCTGCTTCTGGGCTGAAAAAGAACCCTGTTTCTGACTCTGTTCATGACTTCTTCCTGCCATCCCTGGAGGTGCAAGTTATCTTAGGACTATGGTCCAGATCTTATTAACCCAGAAAAATAGTATGCAGGAAAGAGAAGGGTGGATTGAAAACCTAGGAAATGCTATTGGTAGGGCTGGAGGAAAAATTCTTCCCCTCTGCTGGTGTTTTCTTCCCTGTGGAAGGAGTTCATCTAGCCAAGCGCCCCATCCTCTTTCTGCCGTCTCAGTACTTCCTCCATCAGACTGGTGGACTTTGGAAGGAGAATTGAACATGCATTTCTTGGGTATCATAGTTACCTTTTCTTCTTCTTTTAGGTTCTAGGCTACCTGTAGAGAAAATATATTTTTCCCTGTTCTACATGTAGGATGGCTGGGTCCTGACTCTACTGATAAAATCTACATCTTTCAGTAATAAATTTATCAGTAATAAATGCTTAATTTTTTTCTTCTTATGCTTTCCTGAAACTTTATATTTTCACAACAGTATTATAATTTAGAGAAGCATATTTTATTGGGCTTCTGCAAACCCTGGACAGACACAAACATACCAGATGCAGGCAGAAGATGCAGGGCCCTTGAAGCAGATTGGAAAATTACTGTTACAGAGGCAAGAGCTGTAGGATCTTATTCTGTTGTAGTAGTAGAGGCTCTGGGATTGGGGAGCAAGAGGACATGCAGCAAACTCCCACTGCTAATCGCTGACACTGCAGTTTCACACCCCCCGCAGCCTGGTACTGGTCCGCGGCCTGTTAGGAAATGGCTGGGCATCACCTCCTGAGCTCTGCACCACGCCCTCCCCACCCACAACACCCCCACCCCACCCTGGTCCGTGGAAAAATCGTTTTCCATGAAACTGGTCCGTGGTGCCAAAAAGGTCCAGGACCACTGCAGGATCCTCTCCTGGGAGGTTGTGCCCCCAATAAAGAGAGGTCACGTTTCAGAATTTACATGTTACAGCAACTGGTAGGTTTTCTTAAAACCAAACAGCTGTTCCTTTCTTGTGTGGCATATACAGAATCATATTTAGCTCTGCAAACCACTCAAGCAGGAACCTATTAATTGTCTGTGCATGTGCTTGGACCAGTATGTCTTAATTAATTGATTTAATGAAAGTCAAAACATTCTATGGAGCAGGTAGTGTTCTAGTTATTAGATACACCATTGTAGATGCTCTCTAGCTTTATAAGCAGAATGGCAAGTAGCTATTTGGTGTACTTACATCTATTGACTTTCTATTAGATCAATAAAGACTCTGGTACAAGCTATACTCCCAGGTGAAAAGAGAATGAGCTAGCAATTGACATCTTACATTGGATAGTCACTTACATGCTCAAGACAGCTATTATTTTTCTTTCCTTAATGCATTATACTACTAATATAGAAAAAGGTCACGGTCTCATAATACATCTGAAATCAGAGTATGTTTTAATCATACTATAATAATCTAAATGCCACTATGCTTAATCAAAGGCCAGTTTTATTTAATAACACTTTTCCCTTTGGGGTAAAAACATGGACCTTTAACTTTTTCCCCCCTAAATGTAAGGGCAATAAGTTCTAACAAAGTAAATCCTCTTTCAGAGCTCATTTATTCCAATAACTCTGTAGTGCATGCATAATCAGAGACACAAGACATACACACAAATGCAAGACCCTAGAAACTCTAAAATGGCTAAAATATCTCTTTGCAAGATGCGTTGATGCAGCATAATACTGGGGAACACCACATGCAAAATCTGTCTCAAGTTGGAAAAATCATATTGATTATTTAATGACTATGTGGTTATTTTAACCTCTCTTGCTTTCAGATTCTAGAACTTCATTTACCTTCTAGGTTTTATTATTATAGACAAAAGGGTTTTCCTTCTCTCAGAACAAATATAGGTATTCATCTGTCTCTGTCTTTCTCTTTCTCTCTCTCTATATATAACATATGCTATTAAAATTAAAAAAGCTGTTATATTATGAATTATCTTGATTTCATGATGTCTTTTCAAACTATTATTGAGTATATATTTCCTGTTCTGCAATAACAATTCTGATAAATTTTGCCTCATTCTCTGGAATACATGGCTGTGGGACAATAGGGTTGAAAAGATGGTTCCTTTCTTAGAATTATTTATCTTCATTCTGTATTAGACCTGTCTGTTTTACCTCCTTGGCCCATATTATATTAGCTCCAATTGAACAAATATTTTTTTAAATTGATATATGCCAACAAATGCCTATACTTAAAAAGTTGAAATTAAATTTAATATGTTTGAGTCTAAATACATTTGTGTATTTTTACATATATATATATGCATGTATGCGTACACTCTCTCATGTCTTTAATTATTACTTCCATAGAATGTTGGTTTTATGAGAAGTAAACTGATACCTTTTTCCAATTGGACTTTCTATCCTAAGGGAGAATAAATGATACATGAGTTGGTCAAATAATTAGATATTTTATTGGGTCACTGCCTTATGGGGTAGACATTAGTATGCGTAAAGCTTAGAGTACGCTACTGGTGGCCAAAATGCTATGGCCTATGGCTATGAAGCAAGGAAAATAATATTTGATGATCATGAATAGAAGATTTATCTGATTTTGGCATCTTGATAATTTTCTCTACAATAATGGTAATCTATACTCAAGAAAAATGTTTAACTCATGATTTTGCCTTTTGATACATAAAGTAATTTTTAAATAATGGAGATTTTCCATCATTTCAATTTTTTAAGGTTAGATGCAAGCTATCTTTAGGTAACTGAATGCTGATATTTATATTTTTAGATAAAGTGCGAGATCAGATCATTATAAACAGGAAACTATTTCTTTTCATCTTCCATATATGATTTGGCTTCCATGTTTGAAGAAGATATTAATATTTATTATAAACATCTTTTGGTATTTAAGTGTAAACAGCTATTAATGTTTCAGAATGATTCTAAAACAGGTTTAATTTATTAAAATTTACTGTACTTCCCTTTCCTGATACTTTTATAAATGTATGTTTTTCTGAAATATTTATATTATTCTGTTATTTAATAAATTAACATTCCATCAAGCAGATAGATCACTTAAAGAAACAATCAATATTGTGTATATTGTCAGTATAGCCTGAGTGGGCACAGGTACATTTAGGTAATGCTTACTGATGTTGTATGCCCAGTATCCTTATCATATTCTTATGATATCATGGCTGTTGTCTTGCCTCAGATCATAGGGATGCATACAACACTAAAACTGTGGTGATCATAATATTTTTACCTCCCTGCCTAAGGACTAATCCTATGGGTAGAACTTTCATCCAAATTGGATTGATAAATATTGTTCCTTGGAAATTTTCAACCTCAATCTAGGATTAAAAATCCAATATTGCTTTAATTGTGAAATTTAAAGGATGTGAGGGAAAAGTTGCTAGGAAACATGGCCCCAATCACCCTGAAAAAATGAAGCCATTATGTTGGTTTTAAAGATAGGAGAAATAAAAAGATCATTCTAAAGGCATCAGGATCTGGTGGATGGCAGTTATTATAACTAACTTTAACCTTCTCTTTCACGAAGTGTTATGTCTATGAATCAATAAACACTGCTTTTTCTGTGAACCCTGTGGGTTTTGGTTACTTTTAGTTAAATGGATCTTGAGCAGAACAGCTAAAGGCAGGGAAAAGCAGGGGAGAGGGATCAGGGCCGTGGAGGGAGAGAGACGCTCTGCTCCAGAAAGCTGGGCTCACGACCTTCAAATTCCAGAGACTTGGAACAGCCACTCTTGACTTCACAAAAAGAAATTCTGGTGTTTTCAGTTTACCCAAAACTCTATGTTAAGTTTGGTGACCCCTTAACCTTTCTCCCTCCTACTGGAGGAGAGTGAATAGCATTTGAAGCACCAGTCTGACAGCTTGTTTCAATCCCACCTTTCATCCTTAGCTTCGAAGCATTCTTTGGACAAGTAGGACAGTTGCATTTCCTTCTTTCCATCCCTGGTCCACCACATGGGTAAGGATTTTGCCAGAGCATCCTGGGGTGTCTTCTCATAGCCCCTAGCCAAGCCCACAAATGGCTCTTGTCCATCTCTTCCAGAAAGCCATGTCTCTGACAGCAGCTCATCTTTGTTGTCAAAATCTGACAAGAACTGTAAGGGTCTGAGATTTTAATTGCTTACAAGCATTTAAGTTAGCTCACTGGCAAAACGTACCAGATTCCTTGGTCAGAGGAAAGGGATGTTACTACGCATGGCATAGCTGGTAGCATGAGCTTCATGTTCACATTGGTTATCCTTACTCACCACCCCCTGCCCCAAGTCCCAGGAGGGTGACACTAAAATAGGTCCAGTGGATGCAGCGCCCACAGTGAGATTCTATCACTGTCTATCACAGTTGAGGAGCCCCAAGCTAGGGAAGCCATGATTGTCTGTAAGTGGATGCAAGCAATCTTGCCCGAGTGGATGGAGACATTTTATGCATTATGTTGGGTAACAGAAAAATCTGCCCCCTGCTTCAGAGAAAGACACTATCTCTGTCTTCAAGCTTGTCCACCATACAAACATCCATGACAAGATAGTCTGAAGCACAGGCTGTCAGCGCCTCTACTGAAAGATAGGCAGGAATATGAGGAAATCATGAAGATTTGTCTCCCTACTACTTTTTGATTTGTTCATTTTTCTCTTAGATCACTAGAAAGTCACCAAGTCATTATGGTCTTCAGTTATGAGGGTATGAGCTATGTTGCTGCAGTCAATTATATTTTTAAAATATAAATCCGACCATGCCCTTGTATTTTGGTAGCAGAAGACTGGTTTCTTTAGAATCACAGGTCCACAGTGGAGAGGTACTGTGCCCCAGGATGGATTGTACCCAGCCTCTCATCTCCCACTGAATTGGATGATTTAGGTGGTGACCTTTGAGACTTTAGAATTGATGAATTTAAATGAGATAGTTAAATAGAGTTAACAATATTTTATAGCACAACAAAGTGAGTATAATTAACAATAAGCTAGGGTATACTTTAAAATAACTAAAAGAGTGGAATTGGAATGTTCCTAACACAAAGAAATGATAAATGCCTGAGATGATAGATGCTTCAATTACCCTGATTTGATGAATTCAAATTATATGCTTGTACCAAAACATCATGTGTATCCTATAAAGTTATACAATTAGTATGTACCCATAATAATTAAAAATAAAGCATTTTTAAAAATATTAAGTTTTTTTAAATGAGAATTTGGACTTTGAGTTGATGACATAATGAGATGAGACCTTTGGGGGTCTTAGAATGAGGTGAATATATTTTGCATTTGGAGGGGATATGAAACTTTGGGGGATATAGAGAGGACTACGGTAGGCAGAATGGCCTCCCAGAGATGTCCACGTCCAATCCCCGGAATTAGTGAATATGTTACGTTTTGTAGCAGAGGGACTTTTGCAAATATAATTAAGTGTATCTATGCTAAAATAGGGAGATTAGCCTGGATTATACCCATGGGCCAAACCTAATCATACGAGAAAAACAGGTTAGTTTTTCAGCTAGAAAAGAATACCTGCATAATAAAGGGCGGGCAGAGACATTCCAGTGTGTAAAGGACCCGAAGCTCTGTTGCAGGTTTGAAGCTGGAGGGGCAGAGTGATGGGGAATGCAGATGGCCTCAAGAAGGTGGAGAGTCTTCTGGCTGATAGTCACCAAGGAGACCAAGAGCTCAGCCATAGAGCTGTAAGGATATGAATTCTGCCAACAACCTGAATGAGATTAGAATTGGATTTTCCCCCAAAACCTTCAGATAAGAGCCAATGCCAGATGACACCTTGATTTTGGTCTCATGAAACCCAGAGCAGAGGAAGCAGCAAAGCCCACATGGAATTTTGACCTTTAAAACTGTGAAATACAATCAGAAAGTGGTGTAAAACAACAGCCCCCAAACTTTTTGGCACCTGGGACCAATTTCATGGAGGTCAATTTTTCCATGGACTGGGGCAGGGAAGGGGGGAAATGGCAAGTGATGGGAGTGGCTGTAATACAGCCCAGGGGCTGGGAACCGCAGATATAAAGGACATTGGAAACTAAGAATGGGGGGGGGGTTGGGAGGGGGACGAGGGATAAAAAAAACTTAACGTACAGGATACAATGTACGCTATTCTGGTAGTGAGCACACAGAAAGGTCTGACTTCAGCATTATACAATTTATTCATATAACAAAACCACTTGAACCCCCTTAATATTTTGAAATAAAAAATAAATAAATAAATGACATGGCAATTATCTATCAAAAAAACAGTTAAACAATAAATTTATGTCTTTTCAAGCCTCTGGGCATGTGTTTATTTGCTATACTTCAAGTTTTAAATTGGATATGGGAAAAAGGTTTAAATTATCCAGAGCCATTTAAAGTCACCAGAAAGTCACAGAATCTGTTAGACATTTTACAAAGGGATAGAAAATGAAAGATTTGGTCTATGACAATTGAGGACAGCACTTAGAGGAATTAAAAAGAACTTTCATGATTATAATTCAATATGTGGAGACTCTAATAAATTGATAATTTGTGATAAAAATTGGAAATATATAAGTGCCCACTGTGAAAATGGATAAATATAATGGATAAATATATACAAAATATCTACTTTATATTAGTTGAAAACAAATGAAGTATCTCTTAATGAGTCAACACTAATGATTCTTGAAAACAGAAGTTTACATAAAAGAAGCAGATTTCCGAGGGATAAGTGAAATACAATGTAATTTAGTCTTTCACACCAAAGCAAGGACATTACATGTTAGAAAATAAATGGAAAGCTACTGAAAAATTGTAAGCACAGGATGGCATGATCTGAGTTGTATTTTAAAAGTATCACATCAGTATTGAGATTGAGGACAATTTATGGAAGGAACATAAGGAAGAAGAATTAGTAAACGACACAATGCCCCAGGCATGTGATAATAGTGGCTTGTTCCAGGGTGGTAGCAGCAGAGGTGATGAGATGTGCCCATATTCTGAAGAGTCTGTGAAGGTAAAACTGACAAACTTTGTTCCTGGATAGAATGTAAGATGTGAGAAAATGAGAGGAATCAATAAATACTTCAAGTATTAATATTTTGGTCTGAGCGATGGAAAGAATAGAATTGTCATTAATTGTGATTGGGAAGATTACAGGAGCAGCAGGTAGAGGAATTCATTATCATTATCTCATAATTTACTTTGGTCTGTATCTTTGATTCAGTCTGTTTGAATTCTGACCTATATAGGAAGTAGCAGCATGTGGATGATATTTAAAGCAATAAGAACAAATGAGATCAGCTAGGATGGAGGTTTAGATGGAGAAAAGTACTGATCCTAGGGAGGACATTCTAATTCTTCTTAATGAGATCAGGAGAAATCAGAAAAAAAATCACCACAACTACAGCAATAGAAAACGGAGAAGTAGCAGCGAGTGTGGCAGGGGTAAATCCAGGACACAGAGGTACGCTAGAAGCCACGTCAAGAAAATGATTCCAGAAGAATGGAATGATCAAGACCATGAAATATCAGTGATAGGTCAAATACAATTGAATTTAGAAAAATGGTTGTCAATGATGAGCTTGTTTTGTGCATTGGTAGAAACAAGCTTGTTTTGAATAGGTTAATGAGACCAGGGAACAAAAATAATTTGGGACAGTGAGTATAAAAAATTCTATTATGTAATTTTGCTGTTAAGAGGCAAGAATAAAGGAGGGACTAGCTGAACGAGAATATTGAGGCCAATGATTTTTTTTTTGATAAATGAGATATTCCATCCCTGTTGTGTTATGATAAGAGCCAATCACAAAGAGAGGAAGAAACTGATCAGACAAAAGAGAATGCAAAACTGCTTAAGCAACATAAGTGAGGACATGAACATGGATGGACCCTAGTTCACAAGGGAAGAGGTAGGCTACATATGAAGGTCTGCAGCAGGTCGTCCATAACAACACAGAGAAAGACGGAGTGCATGGGTACAGATGGAAGTAGCAAATCTATGTGCTCCTGAGGGTATTGAGAATTCTTTTCTATTTCTCTTCTCAATAAAACAAGAAACTAGGTCATCAGCTGAAAATGATGAAGAAAGATGGGGTGTTAGGTGTTCCTGTAAACACAAGGTGTGAAAAAGTCATGTAGGAAAGTGGGAAAATAAAAAAACTAAGGACAGGAAATAGGGTTGCTAGGCAACACTGAGAGCCCTATTAAAGTAAGTAATCATGAATTTAAAATGAGACCACATAGTTCCATTCTGTGTTTTTTCTCAGGTACAATAAAGCAATTCAAGTAGATTCTAGAGTAGGCAGAAATTTGAGTTTAGCCAGGGTGGGGTGTTTCTAGGTTAATATTCAAAAGGGTCAGAGAAGCAAAAGGGTTGATTGTATGCGCCAAAAAGTGATAAAAATGGACTGTGAAAACTGAAATGAAGGGAAGAAAATAAAATGAAAGCTACATGGGATGAAACAAAGAAACTTTGATAAGAATGATTTTATTGTAACTCCTAAGAGATTGAAGCAATCTGGAATTGTGCTCAAATCATATAAAGTGGTAGACTGAGATCAGGGCACTTGGAATTGAGTCAAATGAGGTTTTTGGTAATGACATGACTCTAGGCTATGAAGGTGAAAGTGGGTTATGAAGTTGCTGAATTACTGAGTTGGGAGAAGGAAACGATATTAAAGTAAAGGAAGTCAAGAATATCAAAGCCAAGTATAGTGGAAGTTTTCAAAATTTCATCAAGAAAGTCAGGCATGGTGGCTCACACTTGTAATTCTAGCACTTTGGGAGGCAGAGACAGGAGAAACACTTGAGCCCCAGAGTTCAAGACCAGCCTAGGGGTCTTCTTCATAAATTCTTTGCCTCGGCTGATGTCTATGAGAGTTTTTCTAACATTTTCTTCTAGAATTCTTATGATTTCATGCCTTAGGTTTAAGTCTGTTATTCATTGTGACTTGATTTTTGTGAGAGGTGGGGATCCTGTTTCAGTCTTCTACATGTGGCTATCCACTTTTCCCCCATAATTTATTGAATAGGGATTATTTTCCCCAGTGTATGTTTTTGTCTGCTTTGTCAAAGATCAGATGGCAATATGAGTATTGTTTTGTATCTGGGTTCTATATTGGTCTATGTCTCTGTACTTGTGCCAGGACCATGCTGTTTTTGGTACTATTAATATAGCCTTGTAGTATAGCTTGAAGTCTGGTAAATTGATGTCTCCCAGTTTGTTCATTTTCCTTGAGGTTACTTTGGTCATAAGGGGTCGTCTCTGGTTGCATACAAAGCATAGAATTATTTTTTCTAGATCTGTGAAAAATGATGATGGTATTTTTAATAGGGATTGCATTGAATCTGTAGATCACTTTGGGTAGTATAAACATTGTAACAATATTGATTCTGCTCATCCAAGAGCATGGTGTAGTTTTCCATCTGTATATATCCTTTGCTATTTCCTTCCTCACTGTTTTGTAGTTCTCCTTGTAGAGGACTTTCACCTCCTTAGTTAATATATTCTGAGGTATTTTATTTTCTTTGGTGCTATGTGAAAGGTATTGAGTCTTTCATTTGGTTCTCAGCTTGACTGTTGTTATATATGAATGCTACTAATTTGTGTACATTGATTTTGTAACCTGAGGCTTTGCTGAATTTATTTATCAATTCCAGTAGTCTCTTGGCAGAATCCTTGGGGTTTTCTAGACATAAGATCATGTCATCAGCAAAGAGCGATAGTTTGACCTCTTTTGCCCTGATTTGTATACCCCTGATTTCCTTCTCTTTTCTGAATGCTCTGGCTAGGACTTCCAGCACTACATTGAATAGAAGTGGTGATAGAGGTCAACCTTGTCTGGTTCCAATTCTAAATGGGAATGCTTTTTATTTTTCCCCATTCAGTATGATGTTGGCTATGGGTCTATCCTGTCAATATGTACCTTTTATCATTTTAAGGTAAGTCCCATCTATGCCTATTTTGTTAAGCATTCTTATCATAAAAGGGTGTTAATTTTTGTCAAATGCTTTTTCTGCATTAATTGAGAGAAAATAAATAAATGGGACCTGATCAAATTAAAAAACTTCAGCACAGCCAAGGAAAATATCATGAGAGCAAATGGACAATCTACAGAATGGGAGAAAATATTTGCATGCTATATATCTGATAAAAGGCCAATAACTGGAATCTATATAGAACTCAGGAAAATTGGCAATAAAAAATCAAACAACCCCATTAAAAATTGGGCAAAGGATATGAACAGAAACTTTTCAAAAGAAGATAGACTAATGGCCAAGAAACATATGAAAAAATGCTCAACATCTCTAATCATCAGGGAAATGCAAATCAAAAGTACTATAAGATATCACTTAACTCCAGGGAGAAGATCTTTTATCAAAAAGTCCCCAAAAAACAAACATTAGCATGGATGTGGAGAAATAGGAACACTCGTACACTGCTGGTGAGACTGCAAAATAGTACAACCTCTATGGAGAGTAATATGGAGGTACCTGAAATAACTAAGAGTAGAACTACCATTGGATCCAGCAATCCCACTAATTGGTATCTACCCAAATGAAAAAAAGACATTATATAAAAAAGATATCTGCACTCAAATGTTTATAGCAGCACAATTCATGATTGCAAAGATGTGGAAATGACCCAGATGCCCATCAATACATGAATGAACTAATAAAATGTGATATATGTACACCATGGAGTACTACTCAGCCATAAAAAATGGTGAACTACCTCTTGTATTACTCTGGATGGAGCTGAAGCCCATTGTTCTATGTGAAGTATCACAAGAATGGAAAAACAAACACCACATGTACTCATCATTAAACAGTTCTAATCAATCAACGCTTATGAGCACACATGGAAGTAACATTCATCAGTTGTTGGGCAGGTGGGAGGTGGAGGAGGGGATGAGTAAATTCACACCTACGGGTTGCAGTGCATGCTATCTCAGTGATAGGCATGCTTGTAGCTGTGACTTGGGCAGTGCAAAGGCAATTTATGTAACAAAAGCGTTTGTACTGCCATAATATTCTGAAATTAAAAAAAAAAAAGACCAACCTAGGTAACATAGTGAGACCACATTTCCCGTCTCTACAAAAAATTTAAATAATTAGCTGGGTGTGGTGATGTATGCCTGTAGTCCGAGCTACTCAGGAGTTGGGAGGATTGTTTGAGCCCAGGAATTGGAGGTTGTAGTGAGCTTTGATTGTGCCACTGCACTCCAGCCTAGGAGAAAGAGCAAAGCCCATCTCAAAAAAAAATCATCAAAAATTATAATTAAAGCAATGTCAAAGGGAGTGAGATTAAAATGGGCATTAACATATTCAGGGAATGAAGGAGAGAAACCCAGTGACTGCTGTAGAGATGGATAGTAGGTGATATGGTTTGAGGGCAGGAACTTTAGAGCAGACAGTTTTAGGAAGGGTGAGAAGTGGCCTAAAAAATGCAGAGAGGCAGGAGGACAATAGCTCTGGAATAGCCCCTGACTGTGCTGAGTTCCTCTACTGACACGTTCTCCTGCAGAACCATGGCTTGGAAGGAGAGCCACGGTATTGTTAGAGCAAGAAGGCAGCTGAAGGAACTGTTCAGAAAGAGTGGAGAGTATATTGATTTCTGTGAAGAGGAATCATGAGCTCCAGGTGACACATGGAAGGTTTGAGGGATTAAGATAAAGTGGCATTATAGAGTAAGTGAAGACAGTGAAGGTCATGCAGGCAACATTAGCAGAGTAGTAGCATCCAGGGCAAAAGAGAGAGGGAACCATGGGAGGGAGCTAGGAAGGAGGCTTCAAATATAGTTGTAGCATTTTTATTTTTTAATGTTGAAAATGCCTGAAAAAAAGGTAGCTTTTGTAAAATTTGAGCATACGGAATATGAGTGCTTTAATTGTAGCTCTGACAAAATGGTTAGGGTTCTCCTGTACTTTGGTTGTCAATGGTAGAGATTTCTACATCAAAGACTCATTTTTTCAGCCCACAGGGAAAATTATTTGAAAGTATATTATCTTAGATGTCAGGATGAGCTCAAAAAGTGACTTTGAAAAAGTACTTTCTCCAAAAATTAGAAAGAGCTGATTTCTTTTTATAATAAAAAAATTCTGAATAAGGGATCTAACATTATGCAAGTATAGCAAGCATTTTGCAGAATCTTATTATCCTTTCATTCACAATTTACTCCCTGAATCTTACCACCTTTACTTTTATTCCCTTTATTATGTAAAGGTCTGAAATATTTTTCTGCATTTTAAGTAATTTTCTCTGTCTTCAAAGATAGCTAAACTTGATAAAGACTGTACTAAAAATAAAACTAAAGACCACTTTCACTCATGAATAATACCTATGCAACATTGTAAATAAAATATTATGAAAGAGAATCCAATAGTACATTTAAAACTGATGCATCATACCAAGTAGAATGTACTTCAGAAATGCAATAATGCTTCAATATTAGAAATATTTTAATGTAATTTATTATATTAATTTTCCTAATGTAATGGAATTTATGATTAATGCTACAGATGCTAAAATAAATTGACATTTTTTGGAATTCTCTTTTTATTTGCTTTTTTGTTCGTCTATTTTTATTTCAAAATATTAATTAAGGTGGTATAAGTGTTTTTGTCACATGGATACTTTGTATAATGCTATGTCAGGGCGTTTAGTGTGTCCCTCACCAGAATAGTGTTCATTGTACCCAATAGGTAAGTTTTTATCTCTCACTACCCTTCCCACCTCCCTCCTTGGTTTCTCATGTCCTTTATATTGCTTTGTGCCCTGGTACCAGTTGTTCAGCTCTCACTTATTAGTGAGAACATGTGGTGTTTGTTTTTCCATTCCTGAGATACCTCAATTAGGATAATTGTCTCCAGTTCCATCCAAGTTGCTGCAAATGACATTATTTCATTCCTTTTTATGCCTAAGTCATATTCCATGGTACATATAGACCACATTTTCTTTATCTACTCATGAACTGTTGGGCCCTTAGGTTGATTCCACATCTTTGAAATTGTGAATTGTGTTGTGATAAACACTCAGGTGCAGATGACTTTTTGATAAAATGACTTCTTTTCCTTTGAGAAGATACCAGCCCTGGGATTCCTAGATCAAATGATAGGTCTACATTGATTTCTTTCTTCCTCGTGTTTTCCATAGTGGTTGTACTAATTTTCAGTTCCACCAACAAGTGTATATGCATTCCTTTCTCTCTGCACCCACACCAGCATCTATTATTTTTTGACTTTTTAAGAATGGCCATTCTAATAGGGGTAAAGTGGTATCTCGTTATAGTTTTAATTTGTATTTCCCTGATGATTAGTGATGTCGAGTATTTTTTCATGTGTTTCTTGGCCATTTGCCTATCTTCTTTCAAAAAATTTCTGTTCATGTCTTTTTGCTCACTTTGTCATGGGTTTGTTTGTTTCTTGCTGACTTGTTTGAGTTCTTTGTAGATTCTGGATATTGGCCCTTTGTCAGATGTATATATTACAAATATTTTCACCCATTCTGAAGGTTGTATATTCACTCTGTTGATTATTTCCTTTGCTGTGCAGAAGCTCTTTAATGTAATTAAGTCCCTTTTATTTATTTTTGTTGTTGCTGTATTTGCAATTGAGTTCTTAGTCATAAATTCTTTGCCTGGGTTGATATCTAGAAGAGGTTTCCCTGTGTTTTCATCTAGAATTTTGATGGTTTCATTTCTTATATTTAAGTTTTTATTGATCTTGAATTAAATTTGTATATGGTGAGAGATAGGGGTCCTTTTTCATTCTTCTGCATGTGGCTATCTAATTTGTCTTTTCCCTTCTCCACTCCGAATCAACCATTTTTTCAAGAATCAGAGGTATTTACTAAACAAGATATATGTGCTCATTTGTATTGGGATGCCATTAATTCTATGTCCTCTGAGTAGACATAGATAAAGAATATATTTATGTGTACGCCCACAGAGACACACAAATTTCAGTTGTTCTTTATTTGTATATCTATTATTTTTTACTGAAACACTGTTTCAGAATTCTATTAAAGCAATGGCTTCAAAAATAGGTTATATTTCATATATCATGCAATGACCCTAATATAGAGATTCTTCTTGAAATATTATTACCCAAGTATACTAGTCACGACAGAGAAAGGTTAATACACTTTCCTTCATCCTCTGCTGTTTTAACTTCTCTTTAAAGCTGATCTTTAAACTTTTTTATTTCCTCCTCCAAAAGTTGTATTTAGGTTTAATTTACTTTTAACAGTTACCTAACATATAAAACTAGTGCTAACTGTCTTTATTGAAGTATCAATCTATCGATTCAACAATTGCAAGGCTATCCTTTTCTAAACTACCCTAGAAAAATCCAAAAACTCTAAGTGCATCTGTTGAGTGTGAAGTGAGACTCTGATGATTTTTATAGGCATAGCTATTTGAGAGAAATCAATCTTGGAAAAAACAAATAAATAACTTTGCTTTCTTAGAAGTTTTAAATAGATATTGTAGAACTCTTCAAGACTCATTATTTTTGTACTTATAAAGTAGATTTGATTGTTTGAAAACATGGATTTTTGTATTCTTCAACAACATAAGATTCCTGGATAATGTGGTTACATCATATATAGTAAAAGTAAAAATACTTGCCTACAGTTTATTCAGAGAATAAATCTGTTATATTGCATATAGATAAGCACAGTTAGCAGAAAAATTTCCTGCACTTTTAAGAATTATATGGGGGCTATTGTGGAAAAAATCAATAAATGGAATGTTTGAAAAATAATATCTAAGGCACACAAGTAAATTGGACCAGATTTTGATGATTGTTCCTTCACACATGGCACACATTTCTGATGTCTAATTTTGCCTCCTTTTTCACTCATTCTGAGAAAATTTGTTAACCTTTCAAAAAATAAAAGTATTTAATAAGTATAGATATAAATATTTATGTCCCATCAAAACTTGTTCAAGAGCAGGATTAAATTAAGTGAAATTTAAACTATTTCACCTCTATGAGCTTCTTTTACCTACCTCACAGAGTTGTTATACAGATTAATTAATTAAGTCTCTCTCTCTCTACATATTTATGTATATGTGTGTGTATATATGTATGTATACATATATATAAAAGACACAGTGCGGGGGCAGAATGAGAATCATCTATTATTGTCTTCAATGTCAAAGCACTTAATTCCTGCCTTCCATTTTATTTAATTCCCTCTTCCCAGTACAAATATTCCAGCTGCCTGTTCCAAGACCCTGCAACATTGTTGTCCTTCCCTCTGGGTTTCAATAACTGTCCTAATCAAAAAATTTAAAGAATAAACAATGTTGAAAGACTAAAAAGATATAGACATTCAAAAGATTGTGGTAGTAAATGAAGCCACTCTATTTTCTTGTGAAAACACTGTGAATTAGTTGATGGATTCTTCTATCCCTCCATGTTTTTCTTTTTTTCTCCTTTTTCTCTTTTTTCTTCTTTTACTTGTTCATATTTTTTTATTCCAGCTTGGAGAAAAAAAATCATAATTTTTAATTTTATGTCAAAAAATATTGTCCTCTGGATGAAGATAAGGCAGACTGCTTTGTAATTGTGCCTGGCCTTCGGGAACACCTCGAAAAGAGGCTGTGGTAATCTACACGCCCATTTCCCCAAGAAAGGAGGCAAGAACAAGCACAGGAAAAAAGAAGGAATAGCGTTCTGAGTAACTGAGCTTTCAGGGAAAATGTGAAATTTATAAAAAGACATAGAAGCCAAAAACTAAGGCAGAGATACTTTTAAATATAACCTAAATTAGCTCTTACATATAAATTTTGTTTGTATCCTTTCATCTAGGAAAGGTAGAAGCTGGCCTGTATAATTGGTCCTCTGCCCACTTTGGAATCCTGTAATTATATGATCATAAACATGCTGGATTTTTTTTATTATTTCTTAGCAATAAAGACAGTAAGTCTAGTTCTGAAGCAGAAAATTAATGTCATTATTAAAAGTAGGATGACCATAATTAAAGAAAAGTTGTTTCTTTCCCTTTGTACAAAATTATAGATTGGGTGGTAAAAGAATAAAACATTAGCTTTTGAGAAGTGTTACTACCGATCTACCCTGCTAATTTCAAATTAGAAGCTTTGGAATAATTTTGAATAAGTATATTTGAAAGTAGACATTTTAAAAGAAAATGCTTTTGTCTTAATTAATAATGAAGTTAAACATTATTCCATTTTACATCACACTGAGATGATTAAAATCTTTAGAACAATTGCATATAATGTTGATTTGATTTGATTATTTTGTGTTCAAAATTTTCTAATTGAAAACCCTGAGGGAAAATTTTAATTTTAGTTCTCTCTTGCTTCTACTTTTATTTTTGTCTTGCTTATTCAGCTGGAGAGTTTTTGATATTTTAGGTAAGCAATTGTGAGAAATAAACACTCAAAGTCAAGATGGAGAAACCATGGCAAAATCCATTGGTATTTATTTTTTAAGTACTTGTTAATATAAATTACTGATTTTTTGGTTTTTATTTTAGAACAAATTAAAATTAATATCAAAATCCATTGGGAATATATAGCAGTTTTTGACATTTAACTTAATATATACTATATAAATTCTTGCAAATATATGATTGCTGAGTTGTTATTGTCTTAGAAATATATATGCAAAATGACACACTGTTGCTGAGGGGTCATATCAAATGCTTCAGATATGTTGGGATTCAAAAAAAATTTAGAACATTTCAACTAGGAATGCTAGGGAATGCCACAGTTTATTTTTGCTGCTGTGATTCACCTTTTAAACTTACCTGAAAAAAGAATTAGTAAGAATAATATATAAATACATGAACAAAATTATGCTAGTTCTTGATTGAAAATAAAATAGGAAATTAATTATATTAATGAAAGAGGCAACTGATAGGAGGATTTTAGTAGAGCGAAATTTTACTTGGTCCTATAATGTTTCAACTGGGGGATGAGTTATGGGTTACCATTATCTGTGAAAAGAAATATCAAGCACAAAGAGTAAGGTCCATTCATATGAGTGCTAGAGAATATCCTTGAATTATATACTTGATTGTCATAGGGATCAATTTATCTCATGATACAATAAAAATGTTTAAACCTCTAATACACAATTGCTAATAGGTGTTACTGGTCTGTATTCCCCACTGGAAGAGATCCACCATTTGAATATACAGATTAAGTCTGGGAAATAAGTGTAGTAATCTAAGTGATATTAAATGGCAGAAAAGAGTGAGAAAAACTAGGCACAGTGTCGTTTCCGGAGTAAGGCAAAACCTAGGTGTGCAGACACCCAAAGCGATACGCTGTTAAATTCGATTGAGAAATAAATTCAGGGAATTATATTCATTTATGTCTCAGCTCCTCTCCTTAATGCTTCATCTCAATGTTGGATCGAAACATCCAGGTGGCAGGATTTAGGGTTTAGTACTGTTTTAATATGAGAAATAATAATTTCCTGGAATAACTAGTTTTCCTAACACTTGTGTTTCTCTCTGCTACAGTCATAGTTTTAGCTATTGGGCGAAAGTTACGCACATAAAGAAAGCTCCATTCAAGACAAATGAAAAGTAAAACATTCAGTCCCTTCCCTCAGTAAAGAAGCAAATTTCATATTTAGTGGATCACATCCAGGCCAGAGGATTATTTAAGTTCTCTTATTCTTCCTTTGAGTGTTTTTAAGTGATTTATTGAAAAGAAATACTTACCTTGATTTTGCCATCTATATTATAGCTCTGTTGTTAGAAAAATATTTAGCTACTTTGCTTTCTTTCCAGAATGAAGTGTTTTCTGCATTTGCATTTGTAATGTTTTTCTGTTTTTCAATATCCTATTCTGAAATGTTTATGGAAAACTTTTCAAAATTCAAATAGGTTCTATGGTAAAGGAGTTCATAATATTCAAAGATATTATGAATTACTCTACCTTGTTATTGGACTGAGAAGATTTTTGAGTATAAATAATAGAACAAATAGCCATTAACTTTGCTTTATTCCTGAACAACATTTAATATCAGGATCCTTCAAAATTAATAGTGAATTTTTGAAAGATTTATAAAATGATCCTTACGAAGAAGCAAAGGAAACAATGGATAGCAGGTACTTGTATAATACGGTTCCTTCCACAGGCCCACATATCTCACACACACATGTGCACGCAGGCACGCACACACAGAGAAATGAGTATCTCAAGTATAATATTGAAGGGTGACCAAAGAGGAAGGATTTTGTAAGGAATCTGTACAAAGCAAATGATCATTACTGTGTTAAAAAAAAATCACAACAATAATGAAAAAAGAAATAATAAAAGTCAGAGTCTGATTTGAATTTAGGGTTTGACAAATTGTTTCAAATGAATTCAGTTTGACCTGGATTTATGCACAGTAATAAATTAAGAATATTGGTAAAGGGATATAAGCAATTTATATTTGTAAATGGAAGCTTGTGAGATATGATGAGGACTTGGTACAGAATCACAAGTAACCTGTCTTAGTTCTCTCTTTCTTTAAAAAAATGTGTATTTCAAGAGAATATATCAAGGATTTTAGGTTTGCATGAGTTTGAAGCAAGTAAATATCTCAAGTAACAGCAGCTTAAAGTTTTCTTCACCCCGGATGTGCTGATAGAAATCATGACTTCTCAGAAGAGAAACTACATTTTCTGCCTCAGCTCAGTTCAGTCTGGGAGTTGGGAATAAATGTGTCTATGGTTGCTTATCACTGTTGCCCTTGCCTTTACAGATTGCTGGCTGTGGAAAGTGGGGAGAAAGTCCACAGTGGCACACAGAAGTCAATTTGTGAAGAGGTAAGTTTTGCTCTCGTTTTCCATTTTGTACCTTCTAATTCTAGAACATAAAGGAACATTGTAGATAAGTTTTGCACAGGGAAATCCTTGGTTTACTTCAAGATTATTCAGTGAGTAAAAATAAATGCTTCACTTTGCAGGAGCAAAAATAGAGAAATGGTTTTAGAATTTGTAAGGTTTGAGAGTTTATTCTGATTGCATGTACTGCCGACTGTTGATAAAATTGATGTGGGTTTCATGGATGGAATTTACATTAACATTTACATTAGTGCTATGAAAATATAAAGATTAAAGTAGTTCTGTGGTTTTGCTGAAGCTCATTACCATTAGTTATTAATGAAAGGAGCATGTTTAGTTCTTCCAAATGTTAATAACTTTGCATCATTTTAATAACTTTAGACATTCAAAGAAGAGATAATATACTTTTTAAATGAGACACTAAGAATCAATAAATAATGGGTGTTGGTGGTTTACATAATAAAAGCTGCTCTCAATATTTGGAATGGCCCTCTAACCTCACGTGCCTCTCTGAAGAAATATGCCGCAAGGCAACTTTACCGACTTCCTGACCTACCCCACATGACCCACAGCTTCTTCACTTTTCCGTACAAAGGAAAAAAATGAGTCATCTGATTGACAGGTGACATTCATTTGCCTGCACGTTTAATGAATAGAGAAAAATCTGTAAATCTTTAGTCGCTAGGGCTCCACTCCTCTCTTTCCATCTCTTCTCTGGTCATTATAAGGAAGATATACTTAATACATGTTGAGAGGAATCCAACCTTCTCCCATGTGGGATACACTAACCTCCACCCAGAGAGGGTGAGTATTGTGGGCTAGCACGTTTAGCCACAAATTTAAAGCTGCATTCTCCAGTTGGCTTCCATATAAACGTCTAATATTTTTCTTTCTGAGCTTGATTTCTCTTTCTTCTGTGTCTTAGTTATCAATTTGCCCTAATTTTTCTTTTCTTTTCTTTTTTTTTTTGAGACAGAGCGTCACTTTGTTGCCCTGGCTAGAGTGAGTGCTGTGGCGTCAGCCTAGCTCACAGCAACCTCAGACTCCTGGGCTTAAGCGATCCTCCTGCCTCAGCCTCCCGAGTAGCTGGGACTACAGGCATGCGCCACCGTGCCCGGCTAATTTTTTTTCTATATATATTTTAGTTGGCCAGCTAATTTGTTTCTATTTTTAGTAGAGACGGGATCTCGCTCTTGCTCAGGCTGGTCTTGAACTCCTGACCTCAAGTGATCCGCCCGCCTTGGCCTCCCAGAGTGCTAGGATTACAGGCGTGAGCCACCGGGCCCAGCCTGCCCCAATTTTTCAAATGAAATAAATGAGTGTTATTTATTCTCCCCTAATATCCAAATGATTAAAAAGGACTCCTTAAAATTTATATTGTTTATATCTTTTTGTTTGGAAAGAAAAAGAAAATGTAGCTGTTCTAGGTATGTTCACATATTAGGTAATTTTCTTTTTTTTTTTCTTCTTTTTATTTCTTTCTTTCTTTTTATTATTTTTTATTTTATTTTCATTCTATTTCAAAAAATTGGGAAGTAAAAGTGTTTTTTGTTACGTGGATAAATTGTGTCATGCTGAAGTCAGGGCCTTCAGTGTACCCATCACCAGAATAGTGTACACTGTGCCCCACAGGTAGATTTCTAGTATGGCTGGTGTGTTTATAAGAAGAGGGGATGAGGACACAGACATATACTAAGAGAAGAGCATGCAAAAGCAAATATAGAACAGTTATTCACAGGCCAAAGAGAGAGGTTTTCAGAGGAAACTAACCCTGCCTACACCTCGGTCTTGGATTTCTATCCTTTAGAACTGTGAAAAAATATTATATATATTAATATTTTGTTAAGCCACCCAGTCTACAGCACTTCCTTATGGCAGCCCTAGAAAATGAATACATTTGGCTTTATTGAGAGTACCGCCCCTTTTTACATGTCACTGCATTGTCCTTCACCCAGCCTGGAACACGGGCAGGTGGCCAGAGAGGGAGCAACCACCTTGTTCTGGGGATGGCAGAATGGAAATACATATGCATGGAAATTGGGCCTTTGGTGACACTGTAGGGCTAAAACCTAGGATTATACAGGTGTCGATGGACACTGTGGCTTGACTACCTGAGTATGAACCCTTGATCTGTCACTCACGTCCCACGTTAGTTTACTTAGCTTCTCCTGTATCTTTGTTTCCCTGTGTATGAAATATGAATAATAACTAACTCCCAGGGTTGAAATGAGGATAAAATGAAGTAATATGTGGAGAGTTTTCAGGCAATGTCTTGTATCTAATAAGTACTGTAAAAGTATTAGCTGTTATCAATATTGTTGTTATCATTACCATTCTCTCTGTAATTAACTACTTATTCATGTTGTCATATGCAATCCCTGAATACTACACACATTAAAAACAATAAACATATAATCATATATGACCACCAGAGATATAAATATTAAAATCATTAGTAATGCTTATTGAAAGATGGGTATATTCATTATTTATACACTTAGCACATATTTTATTTTATACTGATTTATTTTATAACTAATTATGTTAGCATTATGATTGTGTTACATGGTATATATTATGAAATTAAAATATTTTTGAATGAATATACATATATTGTGTTTAAAGTATTTTGTTATTTTTATGTTTGGTTTGCAGCATACATTACTAATTACTAAGATGGAAGTCCACTAGTCTACACAATGTACTATTATGATAATGGCAGTCTTTTAGGAACATAAAACTTGGAGTACTTTCTGCTACTTACTCAGTAACTTGTCTGATCTATTTTCTTCCCTGACTAAAGATTTGAAACACTCTATGAAATTTTTGCAGCATTCTCCATTTAACCTCAGTCTAAACAAGGTATTTTAAATCTAAATACTCTAGACTATTTCAAGTTAAAAGCAACACTTTAAGCAATTATTATAATACTATACATTAACAAAAATTTAAATTCACATCATAATTTATATAAAGTATATTTAAATATACTAAATATGTTAAATATACTTTAATACATAAAGTATATTTAAACCTTGGACAAAATCTTTACTTGAAAGGTGAGACATATCCATATTTTTTTGTTCTTCTTTCTTATTTTTAAATTGGCATGTAGACTATGCCTTCCTCCTTGCAGACAATTTATAAGTTATGCATTTATAGAGCAGAAAAAATGTTTTCTATATAATATATAGAGAAACCATAACCTGCTGAACTTTTTCCAAGGAAATATATTAGCAACATTCAAGAATGGGTCAAGAAAACTAACTGCTTACTTGTATTTATGAGAAGGAAAGTTATTTACAAAAGAAAAAAATGTGAATGAGGTTATACTTCCAGTTAATTATCACAACTAAAAATTTATCCTTCAAACCATAAGTTGCTTTGTTCAATATTTTCTTTTTTTTTTAACATTTTATTTTGAATGGCAGTGAGTGATTTCAGTGCCTGTACAAAGCATATGCCATTTCATATGGAATTCAACGTTACCGGCGAGTGAAAGGAAGTTGCTATGGCAACGAAAGCTCAAAAATAATACCTCCACTTAGAAGACTTTTTAACACTCACTTTTTTAATGGAAAAAGACCCAAACTCTGTAACATAATTTAAAGAGGTTTATTCAGAGCAAATTTGTGTGACGGCCTGGAGTACGTGGCCTCAAGAGGTCCTGAGAAAATGTGCCTGCGGTAGCTGGGTGACAGTTTGGTTTTATACATTCATGGAGACAGGAATTACACGTAAACCCATAGTCAATACGTGGAGGGTGCACATTGGTTTGGGGTGGGGGCAGGCTTACAGATTATAGGTGGGTTTAAAGATTCTTTGATTTGTAATTGGTTGAAGAAATGAAGCTTTGTCTAAAGGATGGGCATGCTTTAACTTAAGGATGTCTGTTAAGCAGAGACAGACCACACCGGACATTCACCAAAACTCAAGTGATCTGTTGAGTAAATTATTGGCTGCAGGTGTGGTTTAAGCTTTGTCTTGTGAATGATTAGCCTTAGGCCTGTGAATGATTTAGCATCTCATTGTCACAAAGGAAATCTCAAAAAAGGGAGAGGGGCGCCATGAGGCATGTCTGATCTCCCTTCCATGCCCGGCAACTCAGCTTTAGGATTCGTTTTCTGGGGTCCGGTTGGCAAGAGGGGGCCCTTTTTAGAACAACCTTCGTACAATAAATATAGTAACACATGATATCTGGTAATCGTTAGTAATCCATATATTTCATTTAAGTTAAATGAAATTTCTTAGACTCTATAAACAAAAGTTGAGAAGAGAAATGTGTAAGTTTGATATTTTGGAATTCAATTTCTAATATTTTTTAAGGAAATATGAAAAGAGGCAGGGATCACATTAAAATAACCTTATGTTTTAGGATTAATTTGAAAGCCTAAATCCCTTTTGAAATCAACAATCATTTGAAGGTGATATCAAAAACAATTTTATGTGGGTGCAGTGGCATGTGTGTGTATTTACAATTATAACAGAATTTCAGGTTTTCACAACTATAACAGGATACTGGGCTCATTGGCTGCGTTGAAGGGCCAACTATAATTATGACATTAGGGGGTTACATTTCAGAAAAAAATAATGAATATGCCCAACTACTGCATATTTCAAAGAAATGTTAGTGATGTGCATTACCATGTTAAATGAAAAGCTTTAAACAAATTAAATTTAGCAGAGCTTATTTGAGTAAAGAACAATTCATGAATGGTGTGGCACCATGAACCAGTAGAAGTTCAGAGAGTTCCACCTAGCAACATGGGCTGGCGGTATTTATAAACAGGAAAAGAAGTGACATATAGCAATAGCTGGATTGGTGATATAGCTGGGCATTTGCCTTACTTGAGCATGTGTGATCAGTTGGCAGCTTGTGATTGGCTGAAGCTCAGCTGCTGTGATTGGTTGAGACTCAACTATTTGTTACAATATATTCTTATGCTAGGTTGCAATTTGCTTTCATTCTATTAATAAATTAGGTTGTAGCTCATTATGTACAGAGGCAGCTTTAGGCCAAATTTAATTTAATTTAACAACCACTGCATAATACAAGGTAACTACTTTAATTCTATCAAGTAGACTGGTCAGGCTACAAATAATGTTGATATGAGGAAATCTTGATTCAACTGGAAAAAAGGAAGACATGCCACCACAATACAGATTTAATTGATTATTCAAATGATCTTGATTGTTATCTTACTAATTCAGAGTCTTCAATAAGTGTAACTTAAACATTTAAAAATTGGAAAGAAATAATAAAGGTGACTACTTCCCTTCACCAAAAATCTGTATTTTACTTCAACTTTTTACCATTTTATTCATTCTATTATTGAGAATTTTTTCCTTTCACAGAAGTTTAGTACAAGTATCTGGTGTCGAAATAATGTTAAACAACTTTAAACCTCTTTATTCCATTTCAAATAGTGTTGCAGGTGACTTAAGTTGTTTAGAGATTTTTCTAATCTCCTCTAAGGGAAATAGATTGGATTTTTAGCTGAGTAAGCCTCCAGAGACAGTCATAATACATAGGGTGTTCCTTGGAGAATTTTTTTGAATTGTCTGACTTTTATTGCATCTTGAAAAATCATTCTTTCAGGAGACTGTTTGGGAGCCCTGTGATTCTGATTCTCTCTGTCATAAATCCATTTTCACTAATGCTATTGGGAAACCTTTGTGCATATGGTGTCCCCCAATGTGTAGAACACCTTCTCAAAAAAAGAAAATTAGTGGAGAAATACTCTGCACGCTGTCACAGTTGCACTGCTTAATAAGATGAGCCCTTGTCTCTGGAGAATCAGCAGCTTTCTGACATTCCCTGGGTTTAGATTCCGGAGTTAAATCTATTGCTGGAAATGAAGCATAGCAATTTTATCAGGAAAATTACTTCTCAGATAAAGAAATCTATTGCATCACATGTTGTTTTTTCTCTGTGCTACCTGATTTATATGTAATTCTAACACAATAAATACCACAGTTGTGCTTAAGCAGTGTTAGTTGATCTTTATAAGAAATTAACCTACATGGACCTTAAAAGTTTCTGGCAAGATGACTTTTCTATAAAACGAATTTTTACTGTCCACACTACAAATTGAGTGATACACTTTTCTATTAAATTAAGTTTTCCAATAGAGGATAATAACTGTGCACTCAACAACCTATTTTATCTTAGTAACTGCAGCACTTTTCTTTGACAAAAGAAAAAAAGCCCATTCTTTTTTGTCGGAGATAAAAAAGTAAATTTAAAATAATCAGGAAACTTAGGTCTAGTCCGTTAGTTTTTTTTCTAGCTTGACTCAAATTATTACAACCATAGTCATTCTGTGGTTGAAAGTAACTTTCTAAAAGTGTCCCTTGTCTTTTCAACTTCCTTTTGGTTCCTCTTCCTCTGCATCCTAAATGTTATTTGACTGGCCTGTTAGGCTTGTTTCCCATGGTTAGAAAGGTGAGGATGAAGCATAGCTCATGTGAATGAGAACCTGATGGTGTGGATGGTCACAGATCACATCTTTTGTATGATGCCAGCACTGTGTGCTTGCTGGTATTAGTGATGTGTAAACCGGGGCTATTCTTTCTTCATAGAGCAGTTAGGACTCTGGTGGGTTGCTGAGCTTCCCAGCAGCCTCCTGGTGAGATGCCACTTCACACCCGTTAGCACAGTTATCATCGAAAAGACAAAAAATAAATGTTGGCGAGGATGTGAAGAAATGGGAAGCCTTGTATACTGTTGGTACGAATGTAAATTGGTGCAGCCATGATGGAAAACAGTATAGAGTTACTAAAAAAATTAAAGCTAGAACTACCATATGATCTAGCACTTCTGGATATACATCTAAAGAAAATGAAGTTAATATGTCAAAGAGATAGCTGGACCCCCATGTTTGTCACAGCAGTATTCACAATAGTCAAAATAGGGAATCAACCTGAGTGTATTGATAGATGAATGGATAAAGAAAATGTGCTGCGTACATACATATATTATATATGCACAGTCATGCAGTGCGTAACGTTTCAGTCAAAGATGGCTAGCATAGTTCATGGTGGTCTCATAAGATTATAATGGAGCTGAAAAATTCCTATTGCCTAGTGATATCATAGCTGCCTTAAGGTCATAGGACAAGGCATTATTCATGTGTTTACACTATTATTCCCATTTTAAAGAAGACATCGAGGTGCAGAAAATGGGAAATAGTTTTCCAAGTTTACTCAGTAAGTGAGTGGCAGAGCTGGAATGTAGAATTGGGTGACAGACCTCAGAGACTGTGCTTTGGATCTCTAAATATTGTGTCACCTCAGATACGCATTTTAAAATGTAACTCAGCACCATATGTAAGGACTTTTTTATGGAAAGAAAAAATTATTCTTAGTGGAAGTACTGAAGGGAAGAAATGGCAATACTTTATAAAAAACCATTAAGCGTGACTAAAACAGTCATTTAATTTTGAAATCATTTGGATTTTAACTATTTGCTTTTATTAGACAAAGCCAAATATCTAATGTGATTCACTGTGATATTATTGAGTTATAAAGAATATGGTCATTGTCAATATGGAAATGCATTTCCACTTTATAGCACCATGTTTGAGTGACTTTGGGTCTTTCTGAGTATTTGATTTTGTTTTAAGTGGGATAGAGTGGGTATGTCTTATCTCAGCATGGATTAAATGTTAAACTATTAGCCATAGAATACAAGAAAAATGAGAAAAAAATATTAAAAATAAGGATTAAATACAAACATGTAAACTTGAAGAGAGTCATGTTTTGCAGTTGCAGAAAAGTTTAAGACACTTTTCTTTTTGTGGTATTATGCCATTATCTAAAACTCCAAGGAAAATGAAAACATCTAATTCATTATAATGTTCCAATTAAGAATAGATCTGTTTCAGGATATTATAGGTAGCTTGTGTTCATTTTCGATATCCAAGTCTATTTTTCAGAATCAGAAGTGTTAGCTATATTTATGTCATTTTTAGCAATTTAATTTAAAATATAAATTATTGACATTTAAAAAACTTTTTCAGTAATACATAATATTTGTACATATTATGTACATAATATTTGTGGGATACATGTGACATTTTGTTACATATATAGAATGTAGAATGATCAAGTCAGGGTGTTAGGATAGCCATCACCTTATATACTTATCATTTCTATGTGTTGGAAACATTTCAAGTCTTCTTTTAGCTGTTTTGAAACATACAATATGTTGTTGTTAACTGTGGTCACCCTACTCTGCTATTGAACATTATAATTTATTCCTTGTATCTAACTGTATGTTTCTACCCATTGACCAACCTCTCTTTATCCCTCCCCCAACCCACTCACCTGTCCCAGACTTTGGTATCTATCATTTTACTTTCTACCTTCATGAGATCAACTTTTTTAGTTTCCACATATGGATAAGAACATGCAATATTTGTCTTTCTGTGCCTGGCTTATGTAATTTAACATAATGATCTCCAGTTCCATCCATGTTGCTGCAAATGACATGATTTTATTTTCTTGTGGCCAAATACTATTCCATTGTGTATATATACCACATTTTCTTTATCCATTGATCTGTTGATAGACACTTAGGTTGATTCTGTATCTATCTAGCCTAATAGCTCTGGGTAGGACTTCCAGTAGAATGTTGAATAGGAGTGGTGAAAATGGGAATCCTTGTCTTGTTCCAGTTCTGAGAGGAAAGGCTTTCAGCTTTTGTTATTGTGAATAGTGCAGCAATAAACATGGGAGTGCATGTATCCCTTTGATATACTGATTTCCTTTCCTTTGGATAAATACCCCACAGTGGAATTACTGGGCTGTAGAGTAATTCTATATTTTTTCGATTTTTTGAGAAATCTTTATACTGTTTCCACTAATTTGCATTCCCACCAACCGCGTTTAAGAGTTCACCTTTTCCGCATCCTTGCCAACATCTTTATTGAAAATCAGTTGGCTGTAAATAAGTGGATTATTTCTGGATTCTCTATTCTGTTCCATTGGTCTATGTATCTTTTTTTTTCTCTTTTAGTAATACCAATGCCATCCTGTTTTCATTACTCGAGCCTAGAGTGTGATGCCTCCAGCTTTGTTCTTTTTGCTCAGTACTGCTTTGTAGGTAGGTAATTGGGCTCTTGTTTGGTCTCATACAAATTTTAGGATATTTTGTTTTCTATTTCTGTGAAAAAGTCACTGGTGTTTTGAAAGAGATTGCATTGAATCCGTAGATTGCTTTGTGTAGTATGATCATTTTAACAATATTAATTCTTCCAATTCGTGTGCATTAGATATCTTTCCATTTGTTTGCAACCTCTTCAATTTCTTTAATCACTCTTGTATTTTTCTTTGTGAAGATCTTTCACCAACTCAGTTAAATTTATTCCTACGGGCTTTTTGTTTTGTTTTGTTTTGTTGTGTTGTGTTGTGTGTTTTGTGTAGCTATTTTTTGTAGCAATTAATTATAAATTAATTGCCTTCTTGATTTTCTATTCAGATAGTTTGTTATTTGTGCATAGAAATGCTACTGCTTTTTAAATCTTGATTTTGTATCCTGCCACCTATCAGATCTAATAGTTTTTTTGGTGGAGCCTTTAGGTTTTTTTGAATATAAGATCATGTCACCTGAAAAGAGGGACAACTTGACTTTTCCAACTTTTATTTCTTTCTCTTGCCTGCTAGCTCTGGCTAGGACTTCCAGTACCATGTTGAATAGCAGTGGTGAAAATGGGCATCCTTGTCTTGTTCCAGTTCTTAAAGGAAAGGCTTTCAGATTTTCCCCATTCAATATGATGCTGGCTGTGGGTGTGTCGTATATGGGCTTTATTATGTTGTGGTATGTTCCTTCTATGCCTAGTTTGTTAAAAGTTTTTGTCATTAAGAGATGGTGAATTTTATCAATTTTTTTCTGCATCTATTGAGGTGATCATATATATAGTTTCTGTCCTTTATTCTGTTAATCTGATATATCATGTTTATTGATTTGCATATGTTGAACCATCCTTGCATGCCTGACTTGTGCAAGTATTCTGTCTCACCAGACTCATGCGGTTGGGAGAGAACTTTGCATGGAGTATGGCAGTAAAACCAGTGTGCGAGGTGCATTATGACCTCAAAGGATCATGTTAGTGGGTTCAGGTGGGCCAATTCTTGAGCCTCCAGTTGGCTTGCTTTGGTACCAGTACTGGCAGTGGTGCACTGGGCAGGTTGGCAAATCCTTGGGCACCTTTGCAGCATGGTGGTGTGGGCTGTGGCAGTAGCAGGGTGGGACAACCCTTGGGCTCCCAGGCAGCATGAGGGGGTGTTAGTGGTACCTGCAGGTGGGTGCTGGCAGTGGTGGCGGCATTGTTGGCAGTCGATGGCTGGAAAGGCCCATCTTCAGAGCCCTGGAAGGAGTGCACAGATGCCAGCACTTGTGGATGGGGCAGGGCTATCCCCAGACCTCCGGAGCAATTTTTCTTATCTTGTTGTTAGGCTTAGTAGCACGCACATGCGCCCCAGGTGGCAAAGAGGGCAATCCTCAGGCCCTCAGGTGGCATGCGCAGGTACAGTGGGAGCCAGGCCTGGCTGGCTTGTCCTAAGGTGTGCACCGCCTGATGGTGTCCACAGGCATCGCTGTGGTTAGCAGGCCCGGCAATCCCCAGGCCTCAAGATGGTGAGCTTGGATGGGTATTCTGGGGCTGTTATTAGGCAGGCCTCAAGGTGGCCTGTGTCTGTACCTGGGGCAACAAGTGAGCCATGATATGACAATCCGCAGGCCCCCAGGTGGCGTCCTTGGGCACTGGAGCGGGGGATGGCAGGCTGTGGGACCTGCCCTAAGGGTCTCGGGTGGTCCGCACAAGCACAGCCTGTGGTGGGCAGGGGAGGGCAATTCGCAGGCCCAGGGCAGAGTGCTCTGGTGGTGGTGGCAGTGGGCCTGCAACTGGTGGGTGGGCAGGATTACTGCCAGCAGCAACCAACCAGGCAGGCAGGTTTCAGACTCCGGAGAGCGTGCACTTGGGCACCTTTTGTCCCTGTAGCAGCCTTCCCTTGCATTGCACCACCCTTTCCCCAGCACGTAAGACACTCTGTGTGCTTGAGTGCTGGGGACCCTGCGGCACTGCTGTGTTGCACCAGCACTGTGCAGCTCCATTCCTCAGTAGGCATGGGGGAGATCAGTGGGTCCCTGGGGGTGTGGAGATGCAAGGGCTGTGGGCACAGGACAGGATGCAGGCTGATGGGGGCTGGGCTCTCAGAATGGCACTGAGCTGCAGCTGCCTGGGACCTGGGGAGGTGTGGGACCCTGCATGGGGCCCTCTCTGGAGCAATGCTGTCACATGAACTCTAGGCAGCCCCCTATGCCAGTCTCAGGGCTTGCCAGGGGACTCTCCCTGGGCTAGGATTGCAGGAGTTCCAGCTGGGGATGTGGAAGGTGGGCCGGGGATCTCTCACTCACCATGTCCCACACCCGGGCCCCTCTCTGGGGCCCAGCCCATCCTGGCTGGGCAGTCTGCCTGGCCTCCCTGGCCCTTGGTTCCTTCGCTGATTTCTGTCACTTCTCTGCTGAATTCCAGTGTTCTCTTTTACATGCTCTGCTTGAAGTGCGGTTATCTTCTTTCCTGTTTCGGTTCTTCTTTGTGGAAGAGGCCTGCCAGGGGCTCTGGTCAGCCACCTTGAAGCACCCCTGTAAACATTTATTTTGATCAGTAGTAAATGTAACATGTATTAAATGTCTTCATTCCAGAAGCATACTTTAAGTTCTCATCTTTGGTATGCAATCCTAGCTCTTCCTGGTCACCTCTTAGAGGCGGCTTCTGGTACACATGGGCCTCTGCACTGAAAACGTGTTTTCTCTCCAGGGAGATTTTTCTCATTTTAGATTCGGTGTGAAGTCAGAGTTTACTTTTGAAATATGCTAGCTTTATCATTATTATTATTTTGGTTTTCATTGACAACTGGGCAGTGAGGATGCAGAAAATAAGAGAAGGAACTATCTGTAGAGACTTTTAAATCAATAATAAAACAGACTAAAAGTTGATCTGCTCTTATGATGACTGTGAGTTAGTATTTACAACAGTATCGGAGATAATATCCTTGTTCACCCCGGGCTGCACTGTGAACTCATGAGAGCCACGATCAATACACTGCGTTTGGATTTGGTAATCTTGTCATTCTTTCAGTTGAATGTCAACAAAATTGCAGCAGATTAAAATGTGCAATAAAATAGGCATAAGTTTGAAGTAAAATTATGATGTAATTATTTAAATTGTGAGTAAATGAAAGCATACTTTCTTTAGAAAAGAAGTTCTAGAGCTAAAAAGAAAATTATAATTAAAGCTCTATTGAAGTAAGCAGTCTACCAACAATGATGGCTTTTTGTATTAAAGTTGCTGTAAAATAGCTAAATAAATATTCAGATAACCTGAAATCTGTATTATTTATTTGCTATTCTATTTTTATGTGCTTACAGTGAATGCTTTATTTTGAAAAAGCAAATATATGTGTTGCTATTTTACCATTCTGCAAATGCCTGTTTATATTTTCTAGCTACTTGGAATATTTTCAAAAACCTTTATTATCTTAGACACTTTCAGAATATTTTGAAGGCTGGAATAAACTGCTGAAAGCCTAGGGCGTCTAGGAACTGTCTGAAGAGGAACTCTAAGACGAAGAATTTGCATGGATATTTTAAATTAATTACCATATAAAATGTAATTAAAAGGCACCACTTATCATTTGAAGAGCAGTTGGCAAGAAATATGCATGGAGCCTTTATATAGCTATTCTCAACTTGAAAAGGGAATCCCAGAGGCTGATGTAAGAAAGTATCAGCACTTTTGAATTGGCTATTTCTAAATACCTGGAAGACTCTGGTGGTTGACTTCTTAACAGAAACAGAAATTATAACTCATTATCATTTGCTGTTGGCTATGAATAATATATGGTTTATTAAATTCTGTGCACAAACATCACTTTTTATTATGTTAAAAAATATAACTCCACCCAGACATGGATTCCATATGGGAATTCACTGCTTTCAATTTGAATTAGAGAAAACTATTTTTAAGTCATTGTAGTGACTTTAGTGATATCAAGATATTTTAGTTGAGAAATAAACTTCTACATTATTTATGATTTCACTTATCATATCACTGCTCTAATTTCTAATTCTATTAATTAGAATTTTTCTTTTTCCTTTAAAATTTCCCTCTTTTTCACTCAACATTTTTATATTTATTTGGTTTGCATTCCCTTTTGCTTTTTTGTGCTCTAATCTTTACATTCAGCTTTTTACCTCTTCCTGAGATGTTGGTGGATGAGAAGATAAGACATAGGATGAATAGATCTTAAACAAGTTTAATCATTTCTTAAAAATTTTATGGTGTAAATTGACAATTTACAATTGTATAGGGTTATGGGGTACAAAATGATGTTATGATTTATGAATACAATGTGGAATAATTAAAGCAAGCTAATTAACATATCATCACCTCAAATACTTATCATTTTGTGAGAACATTTGAAATTTACTTTCTTAGCAATTTTGAAATGTACAATAGACTATTATTAACTATATTTGCCATGCTGTGCAATAGATAAGTTTAGTTCTTAATCAAAGAAAAAATATAAATATCTTCAAAAACACTTTTACAGTATGAAACTATTAAAAGAAGCATTACAAATAATGAAAACACCTCGAAGATAAATAAGCTACATTCCTTTATTGTAATGTACATCAGGTTCTTTCTTCTGATTCATTCTTGTACACTAGGTTAACATCAGAGATAGCTGTTTGTTGCAAGTACTGATTTCTTTTATTTGTTTTTTTCCAAGTAAAATTCATGATCTCTTCTTAGAGACTCATGCTTGTAATTATAACTATTATTACCAGCTATATCCATTTTTTTGCCTCTTGAAATCATGTTCCGTACCTACTTATGTCTCTGTGATTTTGAAATGGTTTGATGATTACACTCATCTTTATATTATTTCCTCATTCAAGTAGTGTAACAAGCCAAAACTTGTTTTGATTCCTCATAAAGGACAGACAGTAAATAAAAGTACATTACAAATTTAATTATTCAAGTTTTGAATTAAAGTTTCCATTTTTGTTTCATTTTTTATGAAGACCTGAAAATAATATTACTTAGCAATTATTATTTCTACATACTTGATACATGTGTAAATTGGTTATTGCAGATTTATTATTTTGAAAAACATTGCAACATGTGATAAAGATAAAACATTTTTTTAATCCATGAGTCCCATTATAGGCAATGAACAATACATTTTCACAGTTTAGTGGGTCATGGAGCTTTCAGATGATATCCTACATGTGTAATAATGCAGGAGGAAAATTCCCCAGATGAGACCCAGCTCTTCCCCCTCTTGCTTGCAATTCGCAGGCAGAATGTACTCAGAGCGCAACATCCTGAGACAGGAAGAGAATATCCGGAACAACCCAGGCCGTGATCTCATTCTCCTAGAACAGGATGTTGCACAACACTTGTGCTTAGTGGTGCCCAGGGTGTGTCAGCCAGGAGGGAATGCTTCTAGGGTCCCGCAGCTGTGGCGCAACATGGAAAACATGCAGTGAGACTTCATTCACCTGGGCGGCTTTCTTGAGTCTTGGGGGACTAGCTCATCATGATTCTAGGCTTCTGTTTATCCTTGATGCCTATCCATGAGTACGAAACCTGCTTTGCCTGGCTTGCATGAGTGCTCCGTCTCACCAAACTCATGCAATTGGGAGAGAACCTTTGCGTACAGTATGGCAGTAAAACCAGCCTGTGAGGTGCAATAGGATCTCAAAGGATCTTAACTCCATGACCGTTTAAATCATTCTCAGTTTATCTCGTATTTGGCTAAAATTAGAGACAGCTTATTATTTCAGAACTGCAGTAATGAGATATCTGTTAAACCTAAAGCTTTCTTTCAAAGTCTTGATAAATATAAATCTATTTCTCAAGTTGGGGTTGGAAGATGGCAAGATGATAAACATTTGATGGAGGCTTATAATTTACTAGATCCTAAGCTAGATGTTTTCTTGCATTATCTAATTTAACTTAAAAACTCCTTTTGACAGAGAATGAATATTATCTCATATTTGCAAAAGGTGAAGAGGAAGTAGGCTTTAAGAAATCTCATTCCTACCTTGCTATTTGATGTAGTAATACATAAGAAAGTCAAATGCATTTTATCACAAATTTCTACTGTCACACTTGATGATTATCTACATGTTTGTTGCCTGTGGAGTAATGCAAATACTTGTATAATTGGCCAAATTTTTAAAGATTCATCATGGAACAACTATTGTTGTACATGAGAAATTGCCTGGTCAGCCTTTTAAAAGTTGTAAAATCTTTTACATGTAGGAATGTCCTGCACATAGTTTAGATTACTTAGGTGAATAGAATTAATTGATCAGACCCAATTGTTTTCTCTCTCTTATAAAATGCCAATAAAATAACAGTCACTGAAAGTTATAAAGTTATGATAAAAAAACATTCAGAGGAAAGACCACATGACCAATTTCAATCTCATTTTAGACTGTGGTGACTAGATGTAAAAGTAGTGAATCATGCACCAGGCAGTAGGAGTAGCCTGGAATGTTGCTAAAGCATGATGCAGCTCAGAAAGATACTGATTTTCCCTTCAGGAATCCAGAGTCTAAACATTGAAGGATGCCAAGTACAACAGAAGAGGACAGCAATAAAATATGGAGCTAAATTCAAAGAGATTAACTGAAATTTCTCATAGGAGGAGTTTACTTCCCTATCTCGAAGATTCACGTGCCACATGATATTGCAGCATTAAACCCCAAGGAGGGTAGCTTAGACAGAATGTGAAGGGTCCAAGGGGAAGTGATGAGAGCTGGCATTTGGCCTTCCCTCTGCTCACCTTGCTCCAGTCCTATCCCACTACAGTAAAATGAACAAGCAATGAGCATCCTGGCATACCCAGAGCTGCCAGCCAGCTTTTTATTTCCTCATTCTTAGATATGAATGGAAAGCAAAATATCTTTCAACATCTTATTTAAGCTGTCACCATGAAAAATTACCCCAAAACACAAAAATACAAGTGATGAAAAAAAATGTAGAACAAAAGCAAAAGGCATAAAGACATTCTAATGTGTATGCTCAGAAAAATTTAAGAGATATTACATTCATGAAAACAACAAAGGACCTTTTGTGAAATAATCCAAAGATCCAGAAAATTATAAATAAATGTCCAAAATCAAATTAAAAATTGTTCAGGGGGTTTAGAAAACATAATCATGGAATGCTCTCCAAATGTCAAATAAAGTCAGAAAAACAAGAAATATGAAAGGTAAGAGACAAGCAGTATTGTTGTATGATGCCAAATATCTAAATAAAATGAGTTCTAGGAGATAAAAGATCTGAAAATTACCCACTCCTCCTACCACCAAAAGGAAGAGATTTTTTTAAGAGTTGTAGTACAGGAATTTCCTCCCTGAAAGGGCCCATTGAATACCTGGTAAATGAATGAAAACTAAACCCACCAAGGTTTATAATGAAAAATTTGAAAACCCTAACCATAAAGGAAAGTAACAAAAACTTTCAGAAAAGAAAAATAAGGTAATTTAGGAAGTTTAACAGTGAAATAAAGATAAGCTGGGATTTGTAAAATGTATACCTCCCACAGCTGTCTCTTTGGATGTTATCAGAACATGTTTTCTTACACACGTATTTCCTTCCACAACAAAAAGGAAAATATGGGATCTGAAAAGATTTTGACCTAGTAAGTAACTTTCCTAAAACTATGCAAACACTGGAGGGCACAGCCAGGCTTGGAGGCCAGACGGCTGCAGAGCCCGGGTCCCGAGGCTCTGAGCTGTAGTGTCTCTCACAGAAATGGTGATTGACGACTCGCTCTGTGCCAGGAACTGGGCCAAGGACTTCACATCTATCATCAACTCTCTTGTCTTTACAGTAGCACTCAAAACAGGCATGGCATCACCCAGTTTATAGTTGAGGAGACTGAGACCCAGGGAACTTAAGCGAGCTTCCAAAGGCCTCACAGCTAGTAAATAACCCAGCCAGGATTTGAACGCAGGCCGGCTGGCTCCAGAGGCCAGGCCCTGTGTTCTCTGTCTCTCCTGTGTTTACGAATATGCCAGAATTTATACTGAGACAAGCTTTCACTGTAGTTTGGATTAGTTTGGAAGGGAGAGTCCTTCCCGCCGCCCCGCCCCTGTCAAACCTTAAAGCAGATGCTAAGGGCATTGTATTTGATAGGGCACCCAGGAGGGGACGATGCTATTTCCTGTCCATCTCGAGATGCCCGATAACTGTTGTTCAGGTGAAACAGGAGACTGATCTAAAAATTCCTTCAAAAATAAGCAAAAAAAGTGACACAGAGAAAGAAAGACAATGGTGTAAAAGGTTAGAGAGAGTGTATTGTAAAAGATCAGAAGATGACACTATAACAGGTATCTCAAGCATACCCACTCTAGGTGTATTTTAAAAACGGCATGCCCATGCTGCCCGAGCAGGAAAGACACTTCTGTGCCAAAACAGCTTGCCCCTTTTTCAGCCACATCGATAAACACACACAGCAGGTGTGTTATCCGTTTCTTTAAAGTTTCAGGTACCATGAGTATGAGTCATTTTCTGTATTACAAGGTGAATTATGCTATGGAACCACCATGAGCAGTAAAACCTATTGACACGTAGGATTCAAAGTTAGTGGAGTAGGTGATTTTGCAGTTCTGCTCTTGCTCTCTCGTTGTCTCTCTCGTTGATAAACCTGAAAAGCTAGACTGAATAAATATTTTTAAATCTACCAAGAAGTATCAAAGAGTTGGCAAGACAGTGATGAATTATGGAGCAAGATTTAGAATTCATGCTTTGTGGTCGTAAACAATATGGTAAAAAAAAAGTAATGTATAGGTGAGTAAATTAGATATTGTTAGAAACTACAAGTTCATTTTCCATTTAATGTCAACAATGTTCACTTTTGACCCTTTTGAAGTTTTCATTTTCCCCGTTTCATTTGACAGGTCTGTCAGCTATTGATTTCCAGTCACTCTCTATAATTTTAAAAGCTGTTTCTTAAACTTGAGAGAAAAGAAACTTAATTGATCATAAAATTATTTAGACATATTAAGCAGTTTTTAGTTTGTTTTAAGTATACCCTGTTTAATAATTTTCCCTCTTTAGATTTGTATATTAGACAATCTTGAATCATAGGACAGTTTATCCCTAGAACAAAGAAGGAATGAAAAGGGAAATATATTTTCCACTCTTTATTTTTTCCTTCCTAGCATCTCTTATCCTGCATCTCATTTTCAGAGAATCATCTCCACTGTTATTTTGGGAAATATGCTAACCCAGCTGCCCCCGACCTTATGTATAGGACATTTGGGCCACAGCAAATTCGTTTTCAAGTTGAGTCAAACAGAATCTTTCTTTCCTAATCTGATCGGGAAGCCTACTTAGTTTGGATCCTACTAAGATTCCAACTCAGCTGGTTTGCTGTATTTACTCAATGATATGTAAACATGGACACTCTTGACTGCCATATTATAACTTGGGGATTGGAAACAAATAAATCTGATTGGCTGTATGGAAGTAGAACCAGTTAAATCCTGGGAGAGAAAGAGAGAAACCGCAGAAAGAATTCTTATAGTGATCCTTCCTTGATTCCAATTTTTCCAGAGTCCTAGCCATGCCCTTGGGCTTTGATTCAGCAAGTTGTTTTGGTGTGTTATTAATATCTTTGCTTTCTTCTTAAGCTAAGTTTACTTGGCTTATTTATGTGCACTAACAGAACAGTTATGTTTAACAAAATTTAGACAAGATAGCATTATCCCATTCTAATCTAGAAATTAATCATAAACAGAAATTAATACTATATATATATGTAATGAAAGTTCTTCAGGAATGTGCAAAGCTTTCCCCCTCAGCATCAGAAGTACAATATGGCATATTAGTTTAACTCACTTATGGAAGAAATTAAAATACCTCTATAATTATTAATATTACTATTTTTCTTTTTAGTATCTTTATATAGAAAGTGTCTCTATTTTAATTTATGTTCTGTTTCTGTCATCATAGTTTGTTTTAAGAAATGAGAAAAACATATATATATATATCCCATAACATAATTAAAAATAAGTAGTCCTTAGATTTTAGAATATTGTCTTCAAATGTTGCAGATTACAAAATTGATTCACCAGATGTGAGATGAAATGTCAAAGGTACATGACCAATTATCTATGACATTTCATTTGTAGTTAAGGCTATAAATTGTTCATGATGAAGTCTTCAGAGATGCTTAAATGTCAAATACTAGACTTCTGGGTTCTATATTAATTGCTGCTTTTATGATTTATACTTTTTATATTTGTTATCTTTCCGCCATTTAACATTACATACATTTGACTCTTTACACTTTTAATTCAAATTTGGATACAGAACAGAGGAAAGAATAGTGTGTATAGTGGTAATTGACCAAAAAAAGGGGTAAGATGAATGCATTCTTTGATAACATTGACCATAATTTAATTCATTCAATGTCACTGCCAAAGAAAATAGGGAATAATCAATTAAATTTCAAAATATGTAATTGAAAAAACCTGTAGACTTCTATCCATGCTCACATTTAAATTAGAATCTGACTTTTCACTTGCGCCTCTAGTTTAAGTATTCATCATGGCAGTCTGACATTTCAATTGATAGATAAAATCGAGTAAAATTAATTGCTATTCAAAAGTGAAATATCCTCAACAATTAACATCTGATGTGTGTCTCACACAAATTGGCATGCCTAGCTAAATTTTGGACAATTGAAGTCATTCTTTTTTTAAGAGTTCTGTTAAGAATTTCCTAAGTTAAATAATAGAGGGGCTTATAATGTTCTAGAATGGAAAAACTTAATTTTATGTTCTTGCACATTGAAAAATTTATTGTAAATATTTAATTTAAAATCAATCAGCATTTTACTATGTAGACTATTAAAATGATTTAGAAGTTTATGTGGGAAAATAAAGGTAAGAATATTTTAATAAAATTTTAATATGGAATTCTAGGATCAAGAACTTGATGTTCAGTATAATCAAATATATTAATCTGCTATAATCAAAATTATTTTGTCAGAAATAAAAAAATAAGAAGATGATCTAAATCATCTCAAGACATATGTAAGAATATGGGGAATGTAATCTTCATTAAAGGAATATTTCAATTCAGTCATTAAGATTGTTTTTTAAATTAATAATGTTTACATAATAGGTTTTCCACTTAGAAAATTTGAAGTTTGATTTATCACCCATACAGAATGATTTCAAAAGGAATTAATGTTCTAAATATAAAATAAAAATATGAGAAGTATTTTCAAAATTTAGGAGTCATTTTCAAGCCAGACAGGAAACCTGTCATAAAGGAAAGGAATGACATAATAGACTGCATAAATATTAACATTAATTAACATTAATGTTCGTTATTAGCAAGTCAAAAGACAAATGATAAACTTCCAGGAAGTGTTTGCTTCATGTGATGGAAGCAAGAGAGGTCTTATGTCACCACCATACAGAGGTCCCCTCCCACGCAAGAGGGGGCCCCCTTATGGGGCAATGGTAACGTTTTTAAACCTTCAAAAAACCCTACTGAGAAACAACCATAGGTAACCAGCATTGTCCTGTGGTGAGGCCATAAAGGTTAATTATAAACTGGTAAATGCAGTTTGCAAGGCTTCTGGTTTAGTAATTCATCCATTTCTGGGAGGTCATGGGCTGGTGACTTGCTGTTCACTTCTTAGGTCAGGGTGGTTAGGGTGTGGCATTAGTCAAAATGGCTACACTCAGCCTCTCTCAACCTTCCTTTTCTGCCTTATCCCTACAATAGATCCAATTGGGTGGGTATATATTTTTTTTGCCAAAAATATATTTGGTTTTAGTTTTACTGTCTCTTTCATCCTCCAAACACACACACTCACCTATTTTCTTTTTGCTATAAGATTGTTTTTAATCATTCATGTAAATATCCATGTGTGACCTTGTTTTATTTCTATATTTCATGATATGCCCTTGGAAACCTGAATGACGTAGTGTAACAGGAAATGGCCTGAGGAAAAGAAAGGCAAAAATATTTTCTGTCTCTTTAAAATTTCCCCCACTCTTTTTGTGAACTGTGGCCTGGCCTGCATCCATAACTCAGCCATCCCAGGTGGCACCGGCCCCCCAGGTGGGTGGATGGCAGAGGTCACAGGCTTTGTCTTTGGCAGAGATGGGATGATTAGAATAAACACATTAGCCTAGAAATGAGGGGCCCTCCCTTTAAAAGCTCTATATTTCTGCTTATGTTCAGGAAATTTGGATTTTGAGACCAGAGAAAGTCTACCACTTTTCCTCCTTTGCTGGCAAAGTAATAAAACTTCTCTTTCCTCCTCCCCAAACCACTTGTTCTCATTCTTCTGATGCGACCTCGAGGACAAGTGCCAAGCTTTCCACAACAATAGTTTTAGACATATTTGTTTCTGTCACTTTCTTATCCAGCAAATTAAAGTATTTATTATTTTGCTTTAGTGAGAAGGAAAAGGGAGGGAGACACTCCAGATGGGTGTCATTGAAATTCTGAGCCCAAATCAAAGTCATATAGTGATGCATGTGAAACCAGAGAGAGAGGGCAGATATGTTTGAATAAGGCTGATAGTTTTGAAAGAACTGGGAGATACCAGGCAAGATTCAGGCTAAAGGGAGGCTAAAGAAAGTTTGAAATTATGGAAGTAAAGCAGTTTTATGGGATAAAGTATTTCTGGATGTGGCAGTACTATGTATCTTAGAAGGTAAATGAGAGAAGATATTCCCAAAGAAACTCTGGAAACAAAGGGACTAGACCATTTATAACCTTCACAGCTTCAGCTACAGGTTCATATAAGAAATGATTTAAGTGCAGAAAAAATGAGTAAATTTATTCATCATTTTAGCATCTGATATTAATTCCCTGAGGGAGAAGTATGTTTGACCATAATGTGGGCTCTTTACTAAAGAATGACTCATTAAGATCTAATCAGCTATTAACATTCCAGTGTGGTTACCTTGTTTTAGTGTTCAATTCCTAAAGGGCTTCAGGGAAAAACAAAGTATCAGTCTGTACCATCTATATGAGTTTATCTGGAACAAGTTAATTTTAGATACCTTTCTAGGATTGAACCTGATCTGCCATGGATCAATTTTTCTCTTTCCTTTACATAAGAGGTAAAATTGGGCAGCGGTAACTTTCTGGTCCAGATGGTGACAAATGTGAAAGGCGCGGCCTTGCAAAAACAACAGGAAAATACCTAACCCCATAATTTCCCTAGTAACGGTTAAAGATCAATCCTATGAGTTCTCTCACTATCAGGTACCCTGTAGGAGTTCTGTTTTGCACAACTTCTGAAGAAAGCTGAACGGACAGAAAAGAGATGTAAATCTCTCTCTCTCAAAATTGTTTTTTGAGAATCTGCTTTTACAGAGTTTCTGAGTAAGCGGCAGGAGAACAAGCTCCAAGCCTCAACCATATCTCAAGGACAGAGTCATGTCTCCTATCACAATATCTTCTCCAAGGAAAGGCAGGAAACCAACTCATGGACTTTGACATCTTGCAGTTTTTGTTATCTGCCTGCTGCCACTTTTGTTATCAACTGACAGCCACCACTATTTTTTTTCCTCTTCATCCCCCTTAAAATCAGCGAGCCACCTGGCCTCGTTGCTGGCACCCCCTTCTCTTTGGGATGCCACACCGTCTCCCCGCTTTCCCTCTCTTTCACTCTCTCTCTTTCTTTCTCTCTTCTAAGAAGGATAAAATAAACTTTTTTGCTTTTATATCTTAATCTCTGCATGAAAAATCTTTCTCCACCCGCACTGTGAGCACCTACTAAGCTTTCCACCCTAACAAACCTTTTGATTTTAAACTGTTTCCCAGCACATCCTTTTTAATGTTGTGAGATCAAACTAACAAGGAATGAAATTTTAAATGCTTTCATGTACATCAACGGCCATGGTGGTCACTGGGGTCTTCTCTACCATTTGTTTGAATGCATTAATCTGTTTTAATTCTTGCCTAGTGTTTTTGAAATTCCACTCTGACTTCTTTGGACTCTGTGGTACCTGTACACTTTATTACTAGGGCAGTGTGCATACAAAGAGATGCAAATGTATTAATACTACTCAATTCACAGTTAAAAATGACTTTTACTCATTTAAATTTTTGGAGGTTTTAATACAACACTTTCTAAAATACAAGTTTGATTATTTGCAAACACATTAAACAGACAAAAATAGAAGGGTTCATTTTATTTTCCTGTATGCAAATTTCTAGCTCAGAAAGGAATTTATTCTCTTTAAAGGAGGAAGTTTCATCTACATAAAAGTAGATCAGAAGTAAATACTATGTACTCATATAAAGTTTATTTTTATATTCATATACTCATATAAAGTATTTTTCCAAAGAAGACAGTTTACAAAATTAATACACAGTAGATTCAAATTAATTTTAACTTTTTAAAATTCATTGGATCTTTATTATAAGCATTAAATATGTGTACAAATTTTACCTAACAAAATTAATTGTGGCTGACTTTACAGCTTTATATTTGAATGATTTTGAGTTACTTAAGTTTTATGTCTGACTGAGGTTTTAATATACTGTCAATCATATTTACTCATAATTTAATAAGCCACCAGTTATTGGGCAATAGAAAGTAAGAAAATACATAGTATAGTTGAGACAATAAATTTGAATTATTATTTTGAGCAACTGATGTTAACATAAATGTGAAGCACAAAATACCTTGGGAACTAGGAGCACTAGAAGGCCTTTAAAAAAATAATACCTTGTTCAAATAACAACTTCGTAAGAGAAGTTAAAAATATATGTGTGTGTGTGTATAAACAAATACCTTGGGAAGGTATTATTTAATTTCTTCACATACCTTTGCCAATTTATTTCAGGACTCCATATCTGTGCTATGTGATTTTCGTTACTTCTCCCCCCCCACACACACACTAATTACATTAAAAGGCTGTGAGAGATATAGCAAGTGGTGCCATGATGGACACAATCGCTTTGGTGTGAAAAAGAAGCCATAAAAACAAAAACAAACAAACAAAAAACCACACTAGAATTCACCAAATCATCAACAAGAGCCAATAACTATAAGAAACTGTAGAATTGCACTATTAAATGATTGTCATGTTCCCATTCAAGTTTTTCTAAATAGGATAATATTTCTGGGGTCGGAAGAGGAAATGAGTCCTCTAGTGTGCTTGTTGTCTATGTATTAATATTTTATCTCTATATTTTAAAATAAAATGTAGATTCAGAAAAGCACACAAAGAAATGTATAGTTTAATTAATTACCAAAAGAAAACACTAAGCCTTTTAATGACCCCTCTCTTACATTCCCTGACAGTCAAGAAACAGAGCTTTGACATCAACTCCAGAAGCTCCTCCATGTGGCTATCGCAATCATAAATCTCCCCCCACTTTAGTGTAATCACTTCATTGCATTTTTTTCTACTTTCACCAAACAATAGTTTCCTTTTTGTAAATTGTAATATATCTTTCAAGTTATTTATTAGTGTTTTCTTCCTTTTCCCTTTCTTTTCATTATAATTATTTGACTAATTTAACAACCTACCATGTGCCAAGTAGCACTGATAAATTTTAAAGAAAAGCTACTTGAATATATGAAAAACATTAACTTTTTAAACATTTG
The DNA here is from genome assembly GCF_020740605.2 of Lemur catta. Classification (NCBI taxonomy): domain Eukaryota; kingdom Metazoa; phylum Chordata; class Mammalia; order Primates; family Lemuridae; genus Lemur; species Lemur catta. The sequence goes on from NC_059132.1 coordinate 110,404,013, forward strand.
ACAATTTAAGTAATTTACATCATTAAGAGCCCAGGAGTTCGAGGTTATAGTGAGCTATGATAGAGCCACTGCACTCTAGCCTAAGTGACAGAGCAAAACCATATATATATATATGTATATGTATATGGGGGGGGTTATACGTGTGTGTGTGTGTGTGTGTGTGTGTGTGTATAACCTAAGTTTTCAGTGAAAACTAGTTTATTTTGGGGATTAGGAAACAAATTTCTAAAATCAGATTAGGATCTTTTACAAATCCTGCATCAGCCCCTTAGAAGCTATATAATGTTTGCAAAATGTTACTACTACTTTTTTTCCATATGTATAAAATGGGGATAGACATACTGGTTTAGATAGGATTCAGTTAGGCTACCACCTACCTAAAACCCCACAATAATGATGGCTTAAGTGAGATACCTTCATTTATCATAAAAGGAATTGGGGTAGACAGCATAGGCTCCTTTGATTACACCACTTTCCCTTACCAGGTGTGTCACATTATGGTCCTACATGGCTTCTCAGTCCTTGTGGCTATACCTGTTATCCAGGTAGCAGGAAATTACAAAGACAAAAGACACATCCTTTCCCTTTGGAAAGAATTTCCACACACTTTTCTTTACAGTTTACTGACTAGAACTTACTCATATTTCCATATTTAACTGCAAAGCAATCTCACAATATAATTTATATTCAGGGAAACCATATATACTTATAAAAATTGAGAATTCTATTACAAAGGACTGGCAGAGGTCTCTAGCACATACTGTCTCTTTGGCTACATGCATGTCTGTCCCATATACAGAACTCTTTCCTGAGGGGAGCCATAAAAAACTTTACCAAGTAACTCCATCCAGCTGAAAATTGAGTACATCTGGGGGACTTACAGTTCTGTCCCTCATGTCTTAGAGAAGTCTGCCACAAAATATCAAAATACAATGTACACATACAGACAAGAACTCAGTGAAAGAAATACTTTCCATTTAGAGAGGAAAGAATGGAAAACACACGGCATTCCCAGGCCCAGAGTTACAATAAACTAATCCAGGACAGGAACAGTGCTGGTCACCATGATCCTGTGCAAGGTCTTAATTCTGCTCTCTGGGTAGAAATCCTCTATCTTCCTTGACTGCTAGATTTGCTTTTTTGGAATGTATTCATTGTCCAAAATTCACCATGACTATGTAACAGACGGCATTGGAAAATAAATGCCCTTTTTGGGTTTCACACTTTTCACAGACCACTTCCTTCCTGTGCATTTCTGGGGTCCCAGAAATTGTTTAAAGATACTGACAAGCCAGTCTGAGAGTTTTCTTTCAAAAGATAACTCCCTCAAAAGCTAGTAGGCTTCCAATCTAATTTTTTCTGGAGAGCTTCATGCCACATACAAAGACCTACTGTGAAAATTATTTTTAAGCCTGAGAACTCTTGTTTTTCATTTACTAAACTTGGTTCTCAGTCTGTCTTCCTCTCTCAATGTAGTGGTCGTTCCTTTGTAGTCATCATAATGGATTTCAGGTGAAGGCATACTCTGCCTCAGTCTAATCTCAGACATTAATGCTATGACGTAGAGATTTCTGGAATTGAATTTGGAGACGAGCAGTGGAAATGGGATTATATTTTGATCACCACATGTGTAAACTAGTTCGAATGGGGATTACTCATTTTCCTAATTGGATTTAAGCAACAGAGAGACAGAGGGCTGTTTCACATATGGCCTTAGAGTTTGCCTGCTGAGGTTTTGATAACGTTATAAATGGGTTAAGTCTCGTGGAGATGCTAAATTTATGTTTCTTATCATCTTTTGTGTACATTTTTTGGGTGACAGCTCAAGAAACAAATTGAGAAAAACTTGTGTTTCATCAATTACAAATAGCAGAGTGACAAAATTATTCTCTCCCTACTGTTCAAAAACACAGAGGTCTCATCTAGTTTTTGAGGGAAGCTTAGGAGCTAAGAATGGAAGTTAACTGGTTATATAAAATGTAGTTTATCAAAAGAAATATTAAACATCAGATATAATACAAACTTCCTACTACCTACAAATAAAATTAGAATAAGTAAATTTGAAGACATATTTTCTCTACCATGAGATTTAGAAGTTGTGAAAATACAGAACTTAGCTGATTAACTGATGCCTATTTCCTCCAGAATCATAGTTGTAGGAAAATGACCTCAAATTTTGTAGGCCATGTGTGGACCTTATGTGTCTTTTAATCTGGGACTTGATAATTCTGTCACATAATTAAATGTCTTATGTATAATAAAGTAATGGAGAATACGTTTCACTACCCATAGCTATTTAAAGCCTCCTTTTACAGGTACACAATACAGTGCAAAATAAAGTAATGCCTTAGCTCCATTCTCCTTAAAAGAATTCAAAAGCTTTTGAACTATCTACATTTGCCCTTCTCCTAAGTTTAGATATGCAGTATTTATTCACACCCCTTCAAAAGTTTACAAGAATTTTTATTTGAAAAGAACTCTGGGTATTGATCTTGTGGCTAGCATTTAAACTACAGTAGAAACAACTGTGATTTAGTTTGGGTAGGTAAAGACCAAGTGGGAAAAATGATACCTAATTTTAAATTAGAGAAGAAATCTCACACACACTCCACAAATGAGTAAGATTCGTCTAGTGGCCTAGGAGGATCACGATGACTAGACGGCACGAGAGAGTATGAATGCAAAAAGGAGACATATTTGTGTTCAGTACAACAAAGGAATCAAACAGCAAACAAAAACATTGTTTTTTCATCCAAAAATTAAAATTGGACATGTGCGGAGCAAGATGGCTGAATAGAAGCTTCCGGAGATGGTCCCTCCTCATGAACACCAAATTCAACAACTCTCCACACAAGAAAGCACCTTCAGAAGAATAAAAAAATCAGGTGAGAAATCACAGTACCAGGTTTTAACATTGTATCAAGAAAGTAGGCGCTGAAGAGGGCAGAAAAGACAGTTTACCTCAGGTGCGCACCCCCTCCCCCACCCCCAGCAGAGCCACGGGCGCCCCTCCCCCACCCCAGGAGAGACGCCAGCGCCCCTCCCCCACCCCAGCAGAGCCACGGGCGCCCCTCCCCCACTCCCAGGAGACCCACGGGCGCCCCTCCCCCACCCCAGCAGACCCACGCGCGCCCAGTGCAGAGAGAATCCGCGCCCGGGCGAGGGGCCGGGAAGTGACTGTGGGGCCTCGCCCTGGAACTGAGGGCCGCCGGGCCACAGGGCAGAATCTGCTGGTGCCACGGAGGGAGCGTTCAGAGTAGCCGGCCCGGGGACGCTCTTCAGCCCCCGCGAGGAACCTGAGTCCCGCCAGCGTCACTGACTGACTGACAGCAGGCGGCCTGGGCCGGGGTGAACTGCGAGGTCGTCAGGCCGCAGCTCTGCAGTCCTGGGCGAGTTGCCGGGGCTGTGCTGGCTCCGCGCCAGCGGCCTTGGGGCGCTGTGGGCCATGAGACGCCAGGGGGTGGCCAAGCCGGTGCCTGCAGCACCCCCGACCCCGGGCGGCCGCGCCCCGGAGCCTTCCTCCCCTGGACAAGCGCGAGGGAGAGCTCGGAGGACTCCGCTCTGCAGCTTGGGGACCGGCTCGCCGCGTGAAACACGGGCCCAGGCACCTCCCGGAGCCCCTGGTTCCAGGCCTTAGTTACTGGAAGGCGTTTCCCGTTCCCGGGCCAGAGGGAAGCACGCTGCCCTGAGGGGGACCCAGTCCTGGCGGGAGTCACCTGCCGACGACAGAGCGGGGCCTTCGAGGGAGCACCAGAGGTAGCCGGAGCGGTCACCGTGCGCTCCGCGTGACACCGGACTGGCTTGGCCGGGACCTGGTGCGGGGCCAGCTAAGGTGAGAGCCTCACACGCACTCCTCCACGTAAACAGCCACTGCGTGCTCACAACAAGTAAACAGTTTTAAAAAGATTTTAGGCCGGGCATGGTGGCGCATGCCTGTAGTCCCAGCTTGGGAGGCTGAGGCAGGAGGATTGCTTAAGCCCAGGAGTCTGAGGTTGCTGTGAGCTGGGCTGACGCCACGGCACTCACTCTAGCCCGGGCAACAGAGCGAGACTCTGTCTCAAAAAAAAAAAAAAAAAGGTTTTAAAAAGTGATATAAAGTAGAATACATAAAATCAATTATATTAACCCTACAATGTAGCACCATACTACAATATAATGTAATTTGGGTATGTGTTTTACAGCACTTCCTATGACCATGGGGTCTTTTTACATGGATGCACTTACACTATCTGTTCAACGTTGTTTACTTTTATAATCACTTTCATAAACTAATATTTAGCATGTTATTGATTTTAATTATTTTAGTATCTACTATTATACCTTGGGCATATATCTTAACCTATTTAACCATTCTCCTGTAATTATTTTATGTCATTATATTTTAGTTTGTATGTGAAGCTGCTCTGCTGAAGAGATCTGTCCTACTTTACCTAAAGCAAAATAGAAAAGCAAACTCTGTCCAGTAGCAGTTCAGAGTCATGCATGGGTTGCAGGGCGGATGGGGGGCTCTGCTCCACAGGTCAGCTTTGGGCCCAAGCTCTTCTTATCCTGTTGCTTCTCTGTGGTTTGTACTCACCGGCATGATTGGAGCTAGTTCAGTTCCACATATGAAGGAATGCGGGCCGGGGAGCGGGGGCCACGGGGCAGGGGGGTGAGGAGAGAATAAGCAAATTCCATCTAAACAGGTGATCCTATTGTCTGTTGGCATTCTGTTTGCAAGATCATAATAACATGGCCACATACAGTTCAGGAGACAAGGAAATCCTGTCTCTAGCTTTACTGTGAACTAATACTGGTCTTAAAAAAAATAAAATTTGGGCCGGGTGCGGTGGCTCACGCCTGTAATCCTAGCACTCTGGGAGGCCGAGGCGGGTGGATTGCTCGAGGTCAGGAGTTCGAGACCAGCCTGAGCAAGAATGAGACCCCGTCTCTACTAAAAATAGAAAGAAATTATCTGGCCAACCAAAATATATATAGAAAAAATTAGCCGGGCATGGTGGCGCATGCCTGTAGTCCCAGCTACTCGGGAGGCTGAGGCAGTAGGATTGCTTAAGCCCAGGAGTTTGAGGTTGCTGTGAGCTAGGCTGACGCCACGGCACTCACTCTAGCCAGGGCAACAAAGTGACACTCTGTCTCAAAAAAAAAAAAAAAAAAAAAATTCGTAAACAAAAAGTTACTAGCCCTGATCAGCCTTCAACAAATCCATCAGGGAGATTCCAAGATTCATGATTAGAATGGGAATAGAAGATGGTTTCTTATCAGGATTTCAAAAATAAAATTTATGAAAGTGATGTAGATTTACTATTGAATATAAGAAAGTATAAAAGCACAGTCATAAAAACAAGTCATGTCAACATCGTCTTGTAGAATGTCCATTCAGAGCAGGAATCCCTTACTAGCTTCTGATCTTGGTCATGTTACTTAATGTGTAATGGCTGGTTTCCTTATCTGTAAAATGCAGATAAGAAGAGTAACCTCATCTTATACTTCTTGTGAGGGCTAAATAAATTAATATTTATAAAGCTTTGCGAACTTTTGCTAGCATATATGATTTTTTTAATAATAAAAATAAATTAAGACTTTGCAGGAATTGGGTTCTGAATCCTAGCTTTAAGACTTAGTAGCAGTGGGATTTTGGGAAAAATCACTTAAATTGTCTATAGTTGACATTTATGATAATATCAGCCCCCTACACTTCATTGGATCTTAATTATTTATTAAGACAATATTATATTCCAGACACTATTCTAGACACTTATGATGAAACAATGAAAGAAACTGAGAAACATTCTGTTTTCTCAGTACATTTGTGGGCATTTTAGAAAGTGTTAAATGCTATGGAAAAAATTATAAAGTGATGAGGGAGCAGGAAGTGTAAGGAATTGGGATTTTGTGCATAATTTTAAACATAGGGTTGGATAAAGCCCCAATGAGAAGGTATAATTTGAGTCAAGGAAGGAAACACCAGCTATACTAGAGGATTACAGGCAGAGGCAAGCACAGCTGCAAAGGCCTGGACTTGCCTGGCTTGTCAGAAGTGCCACCAGGGCAGAATGTGGGGAGGAGAGGATTAGGGAAGGAAGTCAGGTGGGAAAGGGAAGCCAGACTGGGTGCAGTGCGGTGGTTTATGAAAAGACTTTGGCTTTAATTCTGAGAGGGGTGGGAGAGTGACATTGGAAAGTTCTGAGCAGAGGATCCATATGCTCTGACATGTTTCCAAAGGATCATTCCTGCTGCTGGAGATAAGATGGTAAACAAATGAATGTGCCAGCAGAGAGAAAATCTGAGAGACACTAACTCAACTGAGGGATAACTGATTTCCTCCAGGTTGGTAGTGCTGTGTCCTTAGTCTAGTCTGTTGCAGAAGGAAGGCTGCCATGTGCTTCACATTCAGCCTCACTCCCACCAATCCAGCCGCAGGTAACTGACTCAGGGGCTAACCAAGTGTTTCAGGATGGAGCATTCTGAGACCTTTGCTGATCTTCTTTAAAGTTTGGTACCAGAAAATCTGTGTTAATACTTCTTTAGTAATGACAGCTGCGGTATGGTAGCATTTGAAATTTATAAATTAGCTGTCATGAGCTTCCCCATAAAGTAGGTGATCATGAAGCCTGCATGATCTTTTCTAATGTAAATGCTCCTTTCTAGCTTAATGCTAAGCTTATTCTTTTTTGGCAAAGGACCTTCAGGCTTTTCTGTGCTTTTATGCAGAATTCTAAAGTCTGAAAACCCAGGAAAAAAATAACATTGTTCCAAACTTCTCTAGTCACCCAAAGTCCAGGACAATGCGGCTTTTCCTCCAGGAGGCTTTGCATTTTGAAGAGACAGGGGCTGTTAAACCAGGCTTGTTGCTTATTCATAGCCTGAATCATAAATTTGGCTCAGGACATAATGACCATATGACTTAGTTCCATGTTTTGTACAGTCTTTCAGTGTGTTTTGTTACATAATCATACTCTAAAGTACCAATGTGGATTATTTCACACTCTTTTGTTATATGATTCAATGTGTAATGGAGTGTCTACTCACTCTATCATTGTACCAGATGTTCCCAAGAATGAGGGTTATAATATTCAAGAAGAATGTTCTTCTACAAGGATGAGTAAAACTCCTGTAACCACATGGATTTGGAAAAAATCTAGGTCACCATTTGGCAGGGACATCAAAATGGAGATTAATAAATGACATGAGTGGTTGAAATATCGTTTTTTCAGAAAAGCTCGCAGGCTTTTCTCAGATTCGTCTCCATGAGGCCTTCCTAGGGAGGGAAATTTTACCCTATGTAAAATTTCAACGCCTGTCTGTTATGGTTTGAATGTGTCCCCTCCAAAATTCATGCTGAAACTTAATCTCCATTGTGGTAGTATTAAGAGTGGTGCCTTTGGGGAAGTGATTAAGTCATGAGGGCTCCACTCTCATGAATGTGTGGGGTGGGGAACCTGTAGCCAAGCTGAAGTTAATACAGTATTTTGTTCATAAGCTGCTTAGGAATATTTTATACTCAATATGTACAATGTATACATTCATTATTTAGGCAAATAATGAAGGAAACCTGGGGGATCTTGATAGCCATTGAGATTCTAATGGGATCTTCTACAAACATATTTTAGTAGGTAAATAAGCTTTACAATGCCCTGACCGCAAATGGAATCTAGATGCTAAGTGTGGTGTAAATGGACATTTGCCTTTCTAAAAAAAATCTTCTTTTCTACTGAATGGACTTTGGAGGTTTCTCATTCAGTGACCAAACATACATCAAAAAAGTAGATATCTCCTAAGGATAGGAATACTTTAAAAATAGGCCGTAACAATTAGTGACATAGAAATTAGGCAGTAATTATAAATATTGATTTTAATACTAAAACAATAGAGTCTCTATTATTCAGTATGCCCTATTTTATTTTTGCCACTGTGCATTAATTAATTTTGTCGGTCTCAATTTGATTGGCTCAGGGGACATTATCTTCATTTTTTTTACCTTGCTAACATATTTTTAAAATGTTATCAAAGCTTCTATAACCAGTATCTTATTTTTTAAATCCCCTTCTTCTATCTTCTGCTTTTCTTTTGTTATTATATATAGCTACCTCCAGCCACAAACCTGGATGACTTGTCCAACAACCAAACTCTTTTTTCTGATAATTACTTGTAATGACATTTATTTCCGTAGCCATTTTCATAGCTATGTCATAACCTTTACTTCTAAACATTTTAAATCTCATGTTTCACCCTGCTATCTTTCAGAATTCTCCATCCTTTGCCCTCAGTAAGTCTGCTTATGACAACGATGATGGTGATCATCAGTAGTACATGATAATCATCATCATCATCATCATCATTTAAATCTCATCTGTATCTTAGCTCCGATCTTTATGCTGCATCCTCCTGATCTTTATACTGCGTCCTTATTTATCACCTGCGTCCTGACTTTGCTTCTGTAGAGGACATGTTCCGTGCTCCTCCTCCCTGATCGCTAGTTCACAGGGCCATTCCAGCTTCGGTGGAGATTACAAAAGAAATTATGCTGAGGCTACTACAGAAGCCTTGACTGAAGTGGTGTAAGTGTCTGCTAGGCTGTAGGATAGCCCTTTGCCAAAAATTGACTGGTGAAACCCCAGCTCCCTGCCTCAAGGCAGGATAAAACCTGTGGTGGAATTTATGCCCCGGAGTTTACTAAGAACTAGGCAAAGAGCAGGATATCACCTAAAGTCACATTCTTGTTGGCTTCTATCTTTCTCCGTCCACTTTCTTACCAATTTCTCCTGAGTGCAGTTATTTAATAAATCATTTGCACAGGATCCTTGTCTCAGGATCTGCTTTTAGGGAAGTCTTGGGACAAAAATGATGGATTATCTACTACTTTTAGACGACTAATTTTTCCTTCAAAGCAGTTATCACTACCTGATACACGTGCGCGTGCACACACACATGAATTAACATATGTTAATTTCTTTTCTTGCTGCATGAACAGTATGTCCCTTAAATTTAGTACCTGGGTCCTATGTGCCCTCTTCTAATCCCCACTCTGTGGATGTCCTTCTCCAAGGGATGAGAAATCCATGAGGCTAAGGAGACTTGCCCATCCAAAGCTTGCCTCATTTATACATCACTTTCCCGATGCATGGGACCTTGACGTTTCCTAATCAGATGGATCATTGCCCAGCTCCAGTTCCAGAGCACACATGGGCTTCTTTCCTGGACCTCTTTTTCCAAGGGCAGACTGTTTTACATAGTTTTTTACCATCATGTATAGACTTTTAAGGTATAATAAATAACAGATGGTATAGTATGGTACTGCTCATAAAAATGTTGATCAGAAACTCTGCTCCTGGTATAATATTTGAAGGGAGTACAAGTACATCATTATAAACATCTCTATAGCTTGTGAAAAGGATTCTATTCTGTTAAATATTTTGGGATTAGCAATCTAGAATTTTCTCTAACAGTTCAATTTATTAGTCTCATGCTTCTGGCAGTTTTCTAGTGAAAACTGCTTGATATATAAAGCACCACCACTCCTGTAGAAATATGCCCTTGAATAAGAAAAGAAAAAGTACACTACTTTCAGTGTACAAAACCAGCTCTTTCCAGAAAAGGGATTTGAGGTGTTTCATAATAATGTGAAATATGCTCTCTTCTTAAAAACATAAAAATTTTCATTTTTATAGCTTTTATGCAATTAATTCTCAAACATTTTAATAGCTAATAAATTTATAAAGAAGCTATAGCAATATTTTGAAATATTCTATATCAGTACATAAAGAACTTGAAATAGTGTTAAGGTTTAATATTATTCAAATAATAAAAAGTAAATCATCCATAAGTATAAAGAGGTTTTTTTTATCACAGTAATTAAAATTTACAAAATATTACTGCTGTGCAATTATGATAATGGTAACAGACAATTTTCTTCAACAAGGTCACTCTTTGAAATTTAGCTACAATAATATAATCATTATTTTGGGGAATTAGTTTATAAAGTTTCTGTCAACCACGGAAGTGTTTTTACTTAGCTCTTTCTTAGTAGTTTTCTAAAGAAATACACACTCATCCAGAAGAAGTAAAGACGTGTTATTTCATTTTAAAATTGATAATATTTCTTTTCAGAGTATGTGTGCATATATATGTGCTTTTTGAATTTAAATATATTAATAGATTTGTCTGATTTTTCCCATGTTAGAACATTAACCAAGGCCTAACTTGGAAAGCCATATTTCCCTTACAATATCTGGTTTTATCAAAATTGTACAAATACTATAACACTGTAGTATTAGTATACTATAATGTATACTATAACATTGTTTTTAAAAGGAAAATGATATCAATTAAAAATAACTTAGTGACTGAAGGTAAGATTGATGATTCTGGTCCTCAGCAGTACATAATCATGACATTATACCTGGAAATATTGCATTGTTTTAAATAAACTGCAATATCATGGACATGTTAATTATATTTACACATTGTTAAAACAAAGCATAGGTAAGAAATGCTATATTAGATCAAACCTCTGGTGAAGTCAACTAAAGGTTACAGTGATAACACTAGTCATTTCCCAGAAAAGCTTTGTGTGAAATTGCTTTAAATTGGTTAAATTGGTTAAATTTCCTTTCAAACTACTTAATTGGTACAGTCCCCGACTTAACAATCATTCAACTTACAATTTTTCACCTTTACAATGGTGCAAAGCCATTCTGTTTTTCACTTTCAGTACAGTACTTAATATATTTCATGAGATGTTCAATACTTTATTATAAAATAGGCATTGTGTTAAACAATTTTGCCTGACTGTAGGCTAAGGTATGTGTTCTAAGTATGATTAAGGTAGGCCAGGCAAAGCTTTGATGTGTGGTAGTAGATGCATTTTCTGTGTACGATATTTTCAGTCTAGGCTGGGTTTATCAATACGTAAATCCATTGTAAGTTAAAGAGTGTCTATATTTTCAATATTATTCAAAATTATATTCAGATGTGGTTATATTTTCAGCTTGTATTAATTTTGCATATATACAACCCACAAATGTGATACAAATAGTAAAACATGGTTTAGATATTTTTTTTCGTATGTCCTAAGGGGAGGAAATATCTCCTTCAGATTTCAATTTTAATTTTATGTTATACATAGTGGTAATATAAAAAGTAATGAAGTCTCCAACAACAAGATTTTATAACTGTTCAAATGTTTTCAATGATCCTAAGAATACTATAAAACTTCATATAGCTCCATAGTATCACACTATAATTTGGTCCAGATATAGAACATGGAGAGGGATTTTATATTTTCCCCAGTTTTGCCATTATGAATTTATTTCTTTTTTAGGTAGTGAGTCTACCTTTCATAACATAATCTTCCATCTTTAGATCAGTTTAGTTTTTCTATTCTATGTTCTCACATATGTCAGTATATTCTTGGAAAGCTTTTCTCCTCTGTTATATAGTCTTTTATGAGTATCCATGGCATATGATGGATATTTTGTTGATTTGTAATATTTTGAAAATTTATAATTTTTATATGTGATTTCATACTTTTTATTAACTAAACTACGCATTTATAATAAATGAGTTTTGATGTTGATTTTTTGGCTAAAATCAACTATTTTTTGCTTGACAATCTTAGAACTGCTCCTTAAACCCCCCTCATAACATGTAGAGTAGTATACATCTAACCACAGAGAGGCAGTGTAGTAAAGTATTTGATAGATTGAATTTTGAGGACATACTAATTAGCTGATTTAATTTATGCAGATCCTAATTTTATGTTTCAGCTACCAATGAGTATAGGAAATATACTATACTTAAGAAGCTTATGGTGAATATTAAATATTTTTCCTAGAACAATGCCTGATACAATTATCTTTCTTTTTATTTATTTTTAATAAGTCCTTGAAGGGAAAAATATTGTAATAATCACATAAGTACTTCAATAGCTCATTTTAAACAACCTTTCCACTTCTTAAAAGGTTATATTTTAGTTCCATAAATCTGTTCTTTTGTTTTTTATATCCATACAGATTAGTTGAATTGGCCATTTACCAGCCATCTGGTGATGTTGTCCTTACACATTTGGACAAAAACTTTACCTATTTTAGTTTTCATTTGGTTTTCAGTCTTATAAATGACTCAAGGGAGAGAAGTGAGGTTTCTCCTTCTGGGGAAGTATAGCAGAATTTTTTTTTTTTATTTCTTTAAATTTTTGTTGTTTGTTTTCATATCATATGACATGCTTGACCTATCCCCAACTACTGATATTCTGATATGGATAAGCTCCACTATTATCAGAAATGACACTCAGAGTATGATAAAAATATGGTTGTACTTTTATTTTTAAAATTTATCATGTAGAAATTTCTTTTGAAAGCCTGAATCTTGAATAGCTCATATCTTACCTTTATTTAACCTAATATCAACTGTCTACCAATTTTAGATTACTGTATCGATTTTCTTGCAATCTTGAAATATTACTTAAAGATTATGATTAAAGCATAAATTTCAGTTCCAGACAAAATGGAGAACATTCCATTTTATTCCTCCTACTAATCTCTACAAAAATCTTATGAAAAACACACAAACTACCCATCAGAGAACCCTGAAAAATGAAGAAAATAAGGCACACCGGTCAGAAACCTTGAGGCCCCAAGGGGCAACCTGACAATCAGTTTTCATGATTTTTTTCTCCCTCATATATATCATGCTGAGTGTTAGAAAAGCCCACAATGTATTAATGCTAATAGATTTAGATGCTACCAAATTTAAAAAACAAAATAGCCCTCTTAAAAGCCTTCTCTCTCTAGCCAAAGGGCTGAGAAATTAGCAGCCCAATAGGGCAGAAAACTTTTTAACTACACCTGCTCTGGCAACAGCATGAAAGGAGCCATTCACATTCTCCACCCCAGCCTGTGCTGTAGCAGCACAGACCTTTATTAGAACCCAACTTCTGTCCCAGTCCTGCAGCAGTGAGGTGACAGTCATCTCTGGGTTGCCTCTGAGCAAAGTCCTGTCTTCCTTCTCTGCCTGCAGTAATGAGGTCTTTCCAGGCTAGGCCAGTGTGGGGAGCTAAAGGGTTAAGTAGTTACATCCCAGTTAAAATGATAAAATGTTGATACTAGTAAACTGACATAAATTATGTATGTATATTATAATTTCTAAAATAAGCATTAAAATATAAATGTGATGCTCAATAATATAGATAGATAAAAATAGAATAATGACACATATTCAAGTAACCCACAGAAAGACAGGAAAGGAGGAAAAACAGAAGGAATAAACAGGAAGCAAATAATACAATGGTAAACTTAAGTTAAAAGATATCAATAATTACATTGATTGTAAAAAGTGTAAACACACTAAATAAAAAGGCAAAGATTGCCAGAGTGAATTAAAATGATGACAACTATATGATGGCTAAAAAAAAAATCTAACTTTAGGTTAGCTAAATGTAAAAGATTAAAAAGAATTATATATTATATAAACACTAATCAAAAACTAGGAGTGGCTATATTAATACCAAAGTACTCTTCAGAGCAAAAGAAATTACCAGGGACCAAAAGGACATTTCTTATTGATGAGCCACTTCACCAAGAAGATACAAGAGCCTTAAATGTTATGCACAAAACCATAGGATTGACAGATCTAAAAACTGACAGACTTGAAAAAAGAAGTAGAAAAATCCACAGTTTTCATTAGGAACTTCCACACCTTTTATTCAGTAATTGATAAAGCCATTAGATAAAAATTCAACAAAAAGGTAGAAAAATTTAAAAATATCAACCAAAGGATTGTAAATAATAATTATAAAACACTCCACTGAGCATCAGGATAATATACATTCTGTTTAAAATTGCAAGGGATATTTACCAATATATACCATATAAGGAATCACAAAATAAATTTCAATTAATTTAAAATAATTGAAATTATACCACATGTTCTCTGATCATAAGGGATTCAAACTAAAGGCAAATAACGGAAAGATAATGGAAAATTCTTCAATATTCTGGATATTAAACAACACATTTTTAAATATTCATCAGTCGAGGAAATCTCAAGGGTAATAAAATCTGTTTTTATTAAGCTGAATGATAATGAAAATATAACATGTCAATATCTGTGGCACTTAGTAAAAGCAAAAATTAGAGGGAAATTTATAGCATTATATGCTTATATTAAAAAGCAAGGTCTCAACTCAATAACCTAAGCTTCCACCTCAATAAACTAGAAAAAGTACAAAATAAATCAAAAGCATAAGAAAGAAGATAATAAAAATAAGAGCAGATATCAATGAAATTGAAACAAAAGTCAATGGAGAAAATCAATCAAACTAAAATCTATTTCTCTGAAAAATCAGCAAAATTGATACTGACAAAGAAAAAAGAGAGTATACAAGTTACCAACATCAACAATGGAAGAGAGGATATCACTATAGAGCATGTAGATGTTGAAAGTATAAGAGAATACTACAAACAGCTCAACAGACAAAAATCTGACAATGCAGATGAAATCATACAATTTTTTGAAAACCATTAACTACTATAACTCATCTAAGATTAATAGATATGTTGAAGTCTTAAATGTATTCAACAAATTGAACTAGTAATTGTAAACCGATATAAATCTCCAGTATTACATAGTTTCACTGGTGAATTCTACCAAATATTTACAGAAAAATTAGCACCAATTCTATAAATTTTTTTAGAAAGTAGAAAAAGGGAGTACACTTTTCAACTCATTTTATGAAGCCAGTATTACCCTGATACTAAAAACAGACAATTCAAAAGGAAAAAAAGAAAAGAAAGCTACTGACCTATATGCTCCTTCAAAAAATCTTCAATAAAGTATCAGAAAATCAAATCCAGAATTATATAAAAAAAATACATCAAGAGTAAGTGGAGTTTATTCCCAGAATACAAAACTGGTTCAATATCAAAAAATAAATCAATATAATCCACCATTATAACAGCCTAAAGAAGAAAAATGATGATCATAACAATATAGGGAAAGTATTTTGTAAAAATCTACACTTGTTCATGATAATATCTCTCAGCAAACTAGTAATAGGAGAGAACATCCTCACCTTATCCTTAACATCTACAAAAAGTGTATGATTAACGTAATACTTTATGGTGAAAGATTGAAAGCTTTACCTCTAAGATTGGAAACAAGGAAAGGAAGCCAGCTCTGACCGCTTCTATTCAAAGTAGTCATAGTATACCCGGCCAGTTCAGTAAGGCAAGAAGAGGAAATGAAAGACATATAGGAAAGGAAAAAACAACACTGTCCCTATTTGTAGATGATATAATTGTCTATGTAGAAAATCCAGTGGAATTTACATAAGAAAAAATACCTCCTAAAACTAATAAACAAAATTACACATACAAAATCAACACACAAAACTCAACCAGAATTCTCTATGATAGCAATGAACAACTGAAAGTTAAAATTAAGTATACTATACCATTTGTATTTGGTCCAAAAATTTGAAATACTTAAGTGTAAGTCTGTAAAGAATATATAAGATCAGTACACTAAAAGCTAAAGATGATAATCATATAAATTGTAAAAAGACCTAAAGAAACAAGAGCCATATCAGGTTGATGGATTGGTAGATAAACATAGTAAAGACATTAATGCTCCACAAATTCATCTACAGGTTTAAAAAAATTTCTATTAAAAGTCTTGCGTGCAAGATTATATTTGGATATATAAAATTTATATATTTTAAATATTTGGTTGTAAAATTTATATGGAAATGAAAAGAAATAAAATTGCCAAAACCATTTTGGAAGAGAAGAATAAAACTAAAAGAATCATACTAACCTGATTTTAGAAATTACTGGAATGCTACAATATTCAAAACTGTGATTGATATTGGTGGAGGATAGACACTTAGATCAATGGAACAGAATAGAAAGTGTTACCTTACTGTTTCTATTCTGAAACTGACCCACAGTAATTCTGCATTTTATCAGAATTACAAAACTACAAAATTAATTCATTGAAAGAAGTAAAGCCTTTTCAACAAATAATGCTGGGGAATTGGACATTAAGAAGAAAATCAAAAAAACAAAACCCATAATTAAACAAAAAGAAAACCCTGGGAATCAACCTCAAACCTCATATAAAAGGCAAAGTTAATTTAAATCTATAGTTTAAAAGATTAGAGATAGAAACACAAAATGTCAAAGTATCAGATTTTAAAAATACATAAGATAAAATCTTTTTGATTTATCAAGTTTTTAGAATGGGCATTAGTATATGTACAATGGAAACAAATCTCTCCCCTTTTATAATATTTTAAAGAGATTTACTTCTCTCTGAAGTTTTCCTAACATTGAAATATAACACAACAAAATCAGTACTGTCAAAATTACTGGTTCTTATACACAAAACACATTTACATGTTCCTCCCTCCCCATGGAGAGTCCATATTTGTTATGGCAACATCTGTTTTAATCAGTTTGCTCTCTGTATTCATGGGTGGGACTGGTGTCCTGTGTGTGTGTATTCACATGTGCACACACGCATGCATGTGTGCAAGCATGTATGTTGTGTGGTGATGTTGGACAGAGGAAATAGAAACCAGAGACTGAGGGTGAATAACCAAGAGAAGAAATTTGTGTTTTCCCTTCACTTTTACAAATATTTCTGGGAAAGGAACATAGTTACTCTCTTTTGTTAACATTTTAAAAATTGTATTTTAAGTCATAACCTTCTTGAAGGGAAAGAAACAATCTCCTCCAAAGTTGGAAATTTCTGTAGTGTAATAGCTTCCACAGACCAGGCACTTGCAATCCTTGGGCGTTAGCCCTTTTGACTTAAGTAACTCACCATCCTGAGAAGCTCAATAATTGTGAAACTAAACTTATGAAATAAAAAGTGTCCCTTACAGTCTCAGTCAGAGGAATTCAAATTTAAATTCAAACTACAAGTTATCTTTGACAGTATCACCAAATAACATTGCAAGGATGTGTTTTTTGAAGAGAGAACTTTACTTTGTATTACCTTGAAAACATTGATATTTGCCCCTGAGAGGACTAGTGCATTAACTAGTCCTGTGGCTGATATTTCCTTGCTGTTTCTGAATTATTTAACAGGGGAGGAAAACAAACAAAAATACACAATGGGGATGGGCAGAATGAGAGAGAGAGAGACAGAAGGACTTTCATCAGTGCTGCTAAGCTTTTATCTGAATGTAGCTGTATAAGCACAATGGCAGAGCGGGAACCACTCTGAATGATTCTTAGTTATTATACAGAATGACCCCCATGTCAGGTCAGTGCAAATAAGGGAAAGCTTGGCTAGTCTTAACCTAGAAAGCTATAAAATATGTCAAATGGATGCCTCTCAAGTGTGCCATAAAAATGCATCTTCACTGCTGCTAGTAATATTGTCCCTGACCTCGCAGCATTATTGAAGAGAGACCCATTGAATGTTTTAATTTCCACATAAACTGCTGATCATGATGATTCAGACATGCCAGATGGCCGCAGGAGTGATAAATGATGTTGATACCTCAGGAGAAATGAGCTACTAAAATTATATTATATTCAGCTGCAATTTTAAAACATGCAATATAATTAAAAGTGTTATTCCATAGCCAAATGCTACACCTCTTTGTGACAGAGTGTTAGATGGTGAGACCAATGTGTGCATTTGTTTTGCAGAAGGTATTCTTTTATATTCCTCAGATACCACTCTAATGGAAGAGTTTACCAGGTAGGGAGGATCTTACCTGTAAAATCTTAAGCATACCTGTCACAGAGCCTGGAATGAGGAACAGAGGAGGAAATATCAACCAAATATGGGCATATTCTCTGTCTCATTAGAATGCAATAGAAAGGCAAATTATAATATAGCAATTTAATATACCAAGAAACATTCTATGAGAAATGCTGAGATCATTTTTCCCTGAATTAGTATTGTGAGCTCATAATATTCACATTATTTAAGGATCTGCTTACTCTCATGAAAGTTTTTAACAAGCAGATTCTCATTGTTAAATGAATGAAATAATGTACCTTGTATATTTACTTTTGTTTAGTTGCAGACATATTTTTGAAAGAATGCCAGCAGCTGCAGTTGCCATTTTATTTAGTTCCTCATTCAACAGATGAATATAGAATTGACTACTTTACTTCTTCCTCTAATTCCCCTCTCACACCTGGTACCTCCCACATGGGGAGGTTTGTTTGCTTGGCAGGAGCCGAGTCGATAGACACAGGCAGTATGGTTGTAGCAATGGGGTTTTATTACGTCGCACATCTGAGATGCACACCAGGGATAGTTCCCCAAGTAGTGTGTTCCTGAGCAAGGGGTGGGCTGGTTTTATAGTCAGAGGGTAATGGAGTGTGATCCGCTAGGATCTTGCATGGGATGAGCCAGGGCTCAATCTGACTGGATCCTGGATCCTGTTGTGTGGTGTCTGCTTCTTAATTCAGTCCCCACTCCTTGTCCCAAGCACTTAGGTTCTGCCTGTGGTTGCATGCTTGGTTCATCTGGGCAGGCTCACGTTACGTGACTTTCAACCTGGAGGTCCACAGCAACTGAAGAACAACTCACAACTTTGTTAAACGAAAGTCCAGCTAGATGGGTTTAATGAGGTCACCACACTACTCCTCAACCCCAATCACAAACTTAAGTGAATACAAATTATTAATAAGTAAATGGATATGATACAGGTTATTTTCTCTTAGGATTAGGAGAGTGAAACCCAGAAAATCAATAGCTGGCAGTTTGGAAAACAATGTCTTCTTAGATTGTTAAAAACTGTGGACCAAATGCTGGTGGAAACTGAGAATTGGCTACTTATTTTTGCCCACATAGTGGAAAAGGAAAATGTGGACCCCTAATTTAATGCAATAATCGTTTATCTAATGAATGAAGAGTTGAAGTCCTGAATTCTATGCCTATCTAGCAATCTGTAGTACCAGATGACTTGCCTATATCCTGCTAGGTGAGCCTCAGCTGTTTTTTCATACCTCATTGTCTGCCTGTCTTAGTTACAAGAGTTCTCTTGCCAACTTCAATCACTGAGGCAATAACATGCCTTTGTTGTGAGACAGTTTAATCAATATTCTAACTTTGATTTTCACAGTGCTAAGTATCCTGTAATTTTTAATATTTGAGGATTGTCTTGGTAAAAAACAGACTAAAGATTTCATTTCTTTCCACTGAGTTGTGCTTTACTTATTCAAGTTCGCTAGGTAGGGGTTTCCCAGAAAATGGAGCCAATTCTTCTACATGAATCCACAGAAAGTGGACAGATCTATATTGAATCTACTATGGTGTAAGTATAGAAATTAATAGACTACTGGATAATATAAATAAAATAAAGCAGCCGTGCAAAACAGAGTAAGCTAAAAAATAAATCTGTACTGCCGTTTGTGGTCATTTCTCATTATACTTATCTAGTTTCTCATAAAGATGCCTGTTTTCAAAATTACAGTTCAGTTGCTATGGCAATACACACTTTATAAATCATGTACAAAGCCTGTCTTCATTTCCACTGTGCCCTGAAATAATAAAGAAGATTATTAAAGTGGAGCCACAAGAGTCTGAAAGGGAGTCTGGTGAGTGAAACAACGAAGGCGTTAAACATTAAAAGCAAAATTTCAAAAGATTCCATGAAGATCTAATTAAGTATTTGTGGTAGCCTTGGGGTCATTCAGTGATATTTTGGACAGCTTTCAGAGTCTTCCTGAGAGAAAATGTTGATGATTGATGATGAGTCGTTCATTGATATTTGACAGCACTGACAGTTTACCTGTGTGATTTGGGATTATTTTCTTTCACAAGAGATGAGTGGGTTAGAATCTCTGTGTTAGAATTTCAAACACAGGGTTTCCCTTGAGGGATTAGTACTTTTCACATTTTCTTTCAATCTTTACCATTTTGGAGCCATACATGGTCCACTTTTACTTCTTTAAAAATAAAAAATGATTCCTACTTCGCTTTACAGTCGAAATTGTTCTGACTGACACGGTTGGAGATGGGCCACTCACAGGAATTATAGATGTCACCACTTCAGAAGTAATTTCCCCTTATATGCACATTTGCTTTATGACCCTGGTTTTGCTTTCTGCTGTGTTCCTTGGGAGAGCAAGGTTTCAGATTGCAGCTGTTACATCCATTCTTCTAGGAGAGGCTGAAGAGCATTGCAGAGGAGACCATGGAAAATTAATAGCAGGGTTGTTCTCTACCAAAAGCTTTCATCAGAGGGAGCCCCTGTGCAATTAACGTTGCTTCAGCTGGGGCAGAGGCTCTCTTTCAATAGGCATTTTTAATTGGATGGTTCTGCTTTCGCTCTATTTTCTATCATCTGTCCACTCTATGGAATAAGGGCTGCCAATACATTTGCAGACTCCAGTAGGTTGACCAAAATGTAAATTAGGATAGCACAAGAAGATCTGGGATAAAGGTATTATTTAAAAACCTAATTATGACTGTTGTTTAACTTGAGGGCTGTCCGGCAAGTGACACTTACTACCACCTCCAGGGGAGGAGTCCCACTGTGGGGAGGATAGCAAAGAGCATGGCAGTGCCTACCACCAGGGGCAGCAGCCCAGGATGTCAGCCCACGCCTGGTCTGCAGGTAGCAAGTCACCAAGAGAAACAACTTACACAGACAGTGGGTGGAGCAACACTGTACTCACACACACACAAAAGAGACAGAACAAGATAAGATTCAGTACCGTCAGTCCCCCATGGCCAGTGGGCCTGGCCCCTTAGCTGATGCAGGGAAACGGTCTGCACTTACTTCCCCCTTGTGCAGCAGGTAAAATATCTCATTCCCTCTGTTAAAGTAAATTAAAATGGAGATCAGGCCTGAAGAATCCCTGAGTAGACAAAACCAGTTAGGCCTCATATGTGACTTCAACCTTGCTTGATTTCCAACCCTAAGTGAAACCTAACTCAGCTACTTCTGGTGTTATCGAAAAGATTGTGAGACCTACAGAGGAGGGAAAGAAAAACTTTTTCTTCTAACAAAAGACAATTCCTGGATTGGGGTAGCATGACCTCGGGGAAACTGAAAGTGCAAGCTCTGATGAAAAACAAGGGAAGCTGGCATTTATGTCTTGTAGGACCAGCTTAACATACATCATTCAGTGAGGGGTGGGGAGTCTTATGCATATTTATGAGGATGAGCAGATGTGTGTGTAGTGAGCAAACATATATGTAGCATACAACCTGTGTTCATTTTTGGATGAAGTT
The DNA here is from genome assembly GCF_020740605.2 of Lemur catta. Lineage (NCBI taxonomy): Eukaryota > Metazoa > Chordata > Mammalia > Primates > Lemuridae > Lemur > Lemur catta. The sequence goes on from NC_059132.1 coordinate 110,425,220, forward strand.
TGAACATTAAAATTAGGTGGAATTCAGCTCTTTACTGCAGGAGATCTTTTATAGGACATGAGAAAAGTGTGTGTGCAGACTCCAGCAACTGGCCCAAACCGTCTGTGGTGTTTGATCAGGACAAAGCTGAATTCAGTCTCTTGCCCAAATGAAGCTCTAGTTATGGCTTGTGGAAAATGGGAGGGATCACTTAATCAGTATCTGTGGTCAGCCAGCTGCAATTGCTTCAATATTGCTTATCTTGAGGGCAGTGCTTGTTTAGCTGCTATAGGAAAAGAAAAAACCTTGTGGCACTTAGAACATGGTTTAAGTGTAGAGGTACACGACTTAACCCTTGCCTGGCCTGAGGTCTTGCTTATAATTTGGTATCTGATTGCCACAAAGAGTATACTCTGTGACTCTTAGGATCTCTATTTTAACACTTGCAAATGCCTATATTAAGAAAAAACAAATTTAAGCTTTACCAATCAGAAGTAGCCAACAAACTTATAATAAACTTGTAACTAGGGACTTTCCAATGGGATAGACCAAATAAGGCAACTGTACAGCAAGCGGCACCTCTTACAATCTCCAGAAGGGGCGTCCCACCACACCAAGGAGAGCAACTAGCACAATAACGCCCACCACCAGCAACAGCAGTCCTGGTTTGCTTGTGTCTGCATCGAAAGACACAACTCATACAGCGCTGGGTGCAATAACACTTTACTCACCTAGAGCAGAGACAGAGCAAGATCGGTTTCAACAGCAGGCGCAGGTCCCCTCTGGCCAGAGTCCCTTTCATAGCCACAGGGAGACGGTCTGCATGCATCCCCCTTGTATTGCTGGTGAAAGATCCTGTAACTACCCTGCCAGGCACGGATCTAACAGTGGGGCTGGCCAGATGCACGATGACGCATACACTCAGGCAGAACCAGAGGGCACGCTCTGAGTACAGACCAGAGAAAGATATTCCAACACAAGGTGGTGATAAGCCCACCACAGGTCGTGAGGACTCCTCATCTCTGGGTAAGGAAGTAGTCCAGGCCCAAGGTCCATTCTTTTGCAGCCTATCCAGAGTAGAACAGTACACACTTGACTGTTTTGCCAACAACAGCATTTCTATTCAGTGATGATGTGTTCTATAAATGGCAAATCTTGTTAGGGAACAATGGCAGGTTCATATTTAAGACATGTATTCAAAAATTAACATTCTCTAACAGATTTTGATTCATCTATAGATGTACTTAGGTTAAAACTTTTATATTCTATATATACGGGCTATGTATAAAACGTAGATGAATAAATTAGCATTGTTATTTAATTCTTCCCTATTACTGAAGAAAAACTAAGCTGTACCTAGAAAGCTAGTTGTACTTAAGTGTGAACTGTTTAGTGTATAAGTGGGTTTATTTATTTATTTATTTTTTTGAGACAGAGTCTCGCTTTGTTGCCTGGGCTAGAGTGAGTGCCGTGGCGTCAGCCTAGCTCACAGCAACCTCAAACTCCTGGGCTTAAGCAATCCTACCGCCTCAGCCTCCTGGGTAGGTGGGACTATAGGCATGCGCCACCATGCCTGGCTAATTTTTTCTATATATATATTTTAGTTGGCCAGATAATTTCTTTCTATTTTTAGTAGATATGGGGTCTCGCTCTTGCTCAGGCTGGTCTTGAACTCCTGACCTTGAGCAATCCACCCGCCTCGGCCTCCCAGAGTGCTAGGATTACAGGCGTGAGCCACCGCACCCGGCCTAAGTGGGTTTATTTTTAATGATGATACAAATGTCATATATGATTATGTGTTGAGATAAAAGTGTATGGCAATGAATGACAAATCTGCTCTGTAAGTAATCCACATAGATCACATGTGGATATACATCTGATGCTCTTTTTGATAGTTAAAATTTATTCAAAAGTTTTCTGCAGAAATTCTGAAAGAATGAGTAAAACCACAGGGAACTGTCTGTTTATACACTGTTTTTTATCATACAACCATGTGATGTTGTCCAGTACACCTTTAAGTCCATGTTTTTTATTCTCTTCTGCATCTTCAATAAAAAATTCTTTAAATGAAAACTGTAAGCTATTCATTATACCCATAAAAGAAATTCCAGGCAAATTATTTTATTTCATTATAAGAACTGGTTTCTGGTTCTTGAATCCTAACCCTTTTGTTGATCAGAATTATAAAGTCCTGGTCCTTTGAGTTTATCAAATAATATACTTGAAATTGTTTTAAATTTCAAAATCATCACAGATATAAGGTAATCCTATGCTCTATTATTGAAGAGGAGTATGTTCTCCAGACTGACAATGTCATGGTAACTCTAATTGCATTGTTGCTGTTTATATTTCCTTGTGTGAACTATTAGCAAATGAAGTTTAATTTATAAACTCAGTCTTTTTTCAGTATTGCTCAGCTGTAAGTGAAATTTAGATGATCAGAAAATCATTCTGATGCTATCATCTATTTTCCTGGCCACATCTAGATCTATTTTATTATATTTTTTCTATTCTAGTGACTGGTGGGGTATATAACACACAATAGCTTTAGAGATATTGTTATTCTCTCATGTAAACTGAACACTTTATTAGGTACCAGAGAAAACATTTGTTAGGGATCTAACTATTTCTCACTTGATAATTATTTTTTATACTCATTCAGTATCATGTGTAGTGTCAGGATTATCTCCTGTCCATAATGCTGAAATATTAATATTAAATTTCACTGGACTAAATAAATGATAATCTCATTCTAAACTTTACAATATTCAGAAATAAGTTTCTTATTATTTTTAGTTTTCACTTTTTCTAGCTTAATGATTTGTCATACTTACTTAATTTATTTGCATGTGATCCTTCCATGAATTTGCATTTGACTATTAAGAAAAATCTCTCCTTTTTGTGCTCTGCCCAGAGAGATGTGAGTCTTGGGTCCTATCCTCAGCCTCTGACTTGATGAATGTTTTTGAGAGGCTTAAGTTACCTTTGTGAACTTCATTTTTTCTTTCATTAAAATAATACTGACAGCATATTTTAATCTGAGAGCTCTCAAAAATTAATTATTTTAATCCCAGAGCTCTCAGAAATTAATTATTTGTGAAGTGCTTTGAGGTATTGAGAAGAAAGATTTATTATTTGTAGCACTGTTGAATACAATATGTACTGTGATATTCAGTACGCACTGAGCTGTCTTTTTTATGTATTATATAAAACATATCAAAGTGTGCATTAATTTGGGCAGATTGGAGTGGTTTTAGGAAGTGCTAGATTAGCCTGCAAAGGAGTACAGTAATGATGATTCAGTAACGTTTGCTCCACTTTGAAATATTATGACCATTCTTTCTTTTCCTCTCTCTTTAAGGAGTTTATATACCAAGGAGATACATTTCAGGGATAATAACCAATACCTAATTGAAATTTTGTAGCTTCTAAGAAGTATGATAAAAATAGAATTAAATTTACTCCCTATTTCATCAACTAAAAGTTATACACATAATTTTCTAATAGTTATCAATTTTCATAATGATATTAAGTTTTATATCTATGGGATAATATCTCTGGACTTAAAATTATAAACTACATTTTCCATTTAATTTTGGGACAGTATAACTTCTGTCGATATGTCTAATGAACCTAAGTATTGTTATCAAAAAGTCTGACAATGATCTATTTTTCTTTCCCTTAAAAGTCACAATCTCTTGTTTTCTAGGTGCCCCTAAAACATGTCCATTCTTCCTTTTTATTAAGGTTCAGCAGTTTGCTCTGATGTTGGTAATTCAGAATCAACATTCCCAAGCATACAGTGTACTTTCTCAATATGTAGTTTTTTGGAGTTTTTGCTTGTTTTTCTTCAAAAATTTTTTTAATTATAAGTTTTAGTACGCATATTCTATTTTTATGTGGTTTTTTTCCTTTAGAGACTCTTATTATCTATATGTTTAAATTCCCTAGTGTATTTTCAATATATTGTCTGTTTTCTCCTAAATCTTTTTTCTCTTTTTTAATTTTTATGTTTATCTTAAATTTTCCTATTTTTTACTTTCAATTTGTCTGAATACATTGTTTTGCTGTTGTAGTGTTCTTTCAACATTAGTATTAATATTACATTTAAATATTTAAAATAGACACAAAATATTAAATATTATTCTATTATTTCTTATTTCTTGAGTTCTGAGACCTTAGTTTTGAGTTTTCTATTTTGATTTATGTTGCTCTTTCATGTCTTGTCTTATTTTATTAATGTCTTTTAGTTCATTTTGACACAGGAGGTTACAGTTTTGATCTGTTTTGTGGGCCTGTTTTCTGGCATGTGCTCCTTTTCTGTAGGGATACTATTTTATTCTTTATTCTCTTTATTGTTATAATAACTTTGCATGGAATTTCATATTTATGCTATTCTCTTTTCATTTTTAGGTGAAATTAGTTGTCTTGGACTTAATAATGGAGTAGAGTTCAGGAAGACTTTTCTATCTTTCCTGTGCTCCAGTTGCTGAGGTTTCTGTCCAGTGTGCAACAAAATGATAGCTTGTTTGCAGTGAAATCCTGGTTCTTTTTCCTTCTCCAGCTTTCGTCTGGACCTTCTCTTTTGTGCATTTTTGTTCTTCTTGTCTTCTTCAGCTTCAATTCCACTTTAGCGGTTTCTCCCCGGTGTGACTTAGGCTGTAAGAAACCCTTCTCAGCTCAGTTCTGAGCGTTACCTGGCACCTGTGCTCCATCTCCTCAGGCTTCTCACTCCCAGTCCCTGCTACTGACTCCTTATTTAAACTCCCCAGTTTCAGCCACTTTTGTCACAGGGGCTGTCTGTGGTCATCAGTGGATTTGGATTGGCTCTTTTGGGGTCTGCTGATCTTTTGTCATATACTGCTGCAGTAAAGGCTTCCTTCTGTCCCACAGGCGGGTTGACAGCAGGTGCTTGAGGCTTGAGTTGATGGGGCACCTTCTCACCTCGTTGGGCTGTAAATGCTGTTTGTAGATACTGTGTTCTTCTACCTATTGGCTCTGTTAGTTTTTCTGGAGAGATGGAAAAAATGTACTGCAGTTGTCTTTGTCATCTTCCCAGAACCCTAGTTATTTTAAAAGTTAATAAATTATAATATCTATAGAGAAAAATGAACATAATGTATATTTTACACATAGATTTACAAAATGAATATACTTTACCTGTGTTACCAGCACCCAAAGAGAGAAATATAATATTACTACCACAAATTATCTCAAGAGAAAGAAATAAAAGGCATCCAAATTGAAAAGGAAGAAAATAAATTATCTTTGTTTGTAAGACAATATGATCTTGTATCTAGAGAAACCTAAAGACTCCACCCAAAAACTATTAGAACTGATAAACAAATTCAGTAAATTTTCAGGATACAAAAATCAGTAGCATTTCTATATGCCAATAGTAAACAATCTGAAAAAGAAACCAAGAAAGAAATCCCATTTATAACAACTACAAATAAAATAAAATACCTAGGAATAAACTTAACCAGAGAAGTGAAAGGTCTGTATATTGAAAATCCCGAAAACATTGATGAAAGAAGTTGAAGATGCAAAAAATGGAAAGATATTCCATGCTCATGGCTTGGAATAATCAATATTGTTAAAATGTCCAACTACCAAAAGCAATCTACAGATTTCATGCACTCCCCATAAAAATACCAATGACATTCTTCACAGAAATAGAAAAGATAATTCTAAAATTTATATTAAACTCCAAAAGACCCAAATAGCCATTGCCATCCTAAGCAAAAAGAATAAAACTGGAGGAATCACATTATCTGACTTCAAATTATACTACAGAGCTATAGTAACCAAAACAGCATGGTACTGGCATAAAAATAGACATGTAGACCAATGGAACAGAATAGCGTACCCAGAAATAAATCCATACATCCACACATCTACAGTGAACTTATCTTCAACAAATGTGCCAAGAACTTACAGTGGGGAAAGTACAGTTTCGTCAATAAATGGTTCTGGGAATACTGGATATCCATATGCAGAAGAATGAAACTAGACTTTTATCTCTTGCCATACACAAAAATCAAATCAAAATGTGTTAAAGACTAAATCTAAGACCCAAGACTGAAGCTACAAAAAAAAAAAAAAAAAAAAAAACTCCACAGGGGCAGTATTTCAGGACATATGTCTGGGCAAGGACTTCTTGAGTAATAACCCCACTGCATAGACACCCAAGGCAAAATTGGACAAATGGGACCACATCAAGCTAAAAATCTTCTACACAGCAGAGGAAATAATCAACAAAATGAAGAGGCAACCCACAGAATGGGAGAAAATATTTCTAAACTACTCATCTGACAAGGGATTAGTAACTAGAATATATAAGGAACTCCAACAACTCAATAGGAAAACATAAAATAATCTGATTTAAAAATGGGCAAAGGGTCTGAATAGATATTTTTCAAAAGAAGATATACAAATGGTATATGAAGTAGAAGCTACTGTAGGAGCCTTGATATATTGTGGTTAGAAGTTCTAGTTGTCTCCACAAAGGAAATCTGCTTTGTTGAAAACTGATATACAATGGGTGTTGCTGTTAAATCATTCTCTTCTCCTGCCATTCTCTCTCTATTCACAGGACAGCTTTAAATATTATATAAGAATTCATACATTATTTTAAAGCAAAGAAATATAGCAAAAACTGTCACTATTTAACATAGCATGATGTGAAAAACAAACTATATGCTTTACACATTGCAATGTTTCACATATTTAAAACCTTTCAATGGCCTATTCACAAGAAAATTTAAATTAGTCATTTAAAATTTTCAACAAATAGCATTTGTGTATACTCCAAGGTCTGAATTTACTAAAATAATATTTATCTTCTACTTGGGAAACATTTTATATACACATTCTTATTGTAAAATGAAATAGGGTTAACATGACTATCATCCCTCCAATTTATACATTTTGATTAAGTTCTGTGTTTCGTGTGATAATTCAAATTAGTATATTCAGCTTCTTTCTTAAAAACAAATCAAATCCACCGGGTAAACCACCACCACACGTGTGTGTGCGCGCGCGCGCACACACACACACACACACACACACACACACACACACACACACACACGCTTCGGGTAGAGAAGGCCTGTGTTTTAAATTCTGGCAATGCTGCTTTCGTGCGTGTGACATTTGACAAGTTATGTAACCATTACATCCTATGCCATTATTTCTTCATTGGTAAAGTGAACATTGTAACAGTGCATACCTCACACAAATGTTTTGAGAATAAGATTAGATAAAACATGAAATACACAAAGTAGTACTCAACACACAGGCAATGCTCAACAAATGTTTGCTATTGTTATTTCTATCATTAATTTAAAAAATCACCATAATGTCTACCAACTTTTAATTTTGCCTGTAACTTCCTCGCAAACACCTTGTCACTAGATTATTAAAAAAGTGACTGCAGAAGAATAAGTAATGAAAACCCATGGCCTTCCTAATATACCAATAAGTCACTTTAGTGTGTATTTTATAAACACAGGAGAGATACTGTAGATCAAAGGGCAGCAAATCCTAAATTGGAAGAAACAGACCATTCCAATAGCTCTGGCACTCTGTGAAGGCAGGAGTGGAAAGAACACAGGCACTCCTCTGAAGTTTTGTTTATGTTGCAATTGAAAAGCCAATAGGAACACTCAGAAAAAATGGTTGGCAATTAGTTTAGTACCTTAATGTTCATTTTTCTCACCTGATAAAATGAAAACATTGGATTTGGTCATTTCTCAAGTGCCTGTCATTTTTTTAAAAAAGCCTTGATAATCAAAAGCTACAATTTAAGATCTTTGTGGTGGTTTCCTATTGCTGTTGTAAGAAATTACCACAAACTTGGTGGCTTAAACACGACAAATTTGTTGTCTTACAGTTCTGGAAGTGAGAAATCCTAAAATCAGGTCATCCGCAGGGGGTTGTGTTTCTTCTGGAGGCTATAGGGAGAATCCACTCCCTTGTCTTTTCCAGTTTCTAGAAGCTGCCTGAATCCCTGGCTGGTGGCCTGCTTTGATCTGCAGTTAGGGGTAGTGTTTTTCTCACATGGAATTACACTGACACTTCCTTCGTTTCTCTCTTCTACTTTTATGGATTCCTGGATAATCCAGGATAATCTCTTTATTGTAGCGTTAGCTGATTAACAACCTTAATTCCATGTGTTACCATGATTTCCCTTTGCCATAGAATGTAACATTTTCACAGGTTTTGGAGATTGGGATATGGTCTTCTTTTGGGTCCATTGTTCTGCCTATCACAAGCTTTGACAGGAAAAAAGAATTTTTTTAACAACACACTTTTTCATTTGTTATTTTAAAATTATGCAAATTAACTACTCTGATACTTAGTTTCTCAATTTGTTGTAAAACAATAATAACTTTAATAGTTTTGGTACTGTGAAAAATAAATGGAAGTACATTTATATATTAGCAAAGTGTCAGGTATTTAATACTAGATATTTTAGCACTCAAAGAGTTATAGATTCTATAATAATAATTAGTAGTAGTAGTAGTGATATCTTCATTTGTGTAAATTCGGTGTCTTTTGTTATCAGAGCACAAAAAATAGACAATCTCAGATCTTGACAAGTGCCTAAAAAATAAGACTCTCCTATGATGATCTTAAAATATAAATGCATTATATATAGTCTATAGATGTTATGTGCAATACAGATATCCTTCATACTCATTGAATTATCTATATCTACTCTTGTAATAATCTTTTTTCTTAGTGTTGGATAAAGCCTTGAAATTCAGTTTATAAATAAATTTTAAAGATGTTTGTGTCAAAAATTACATTTATATTTGAATACATTTCTACTATGTGGATTTAAAGGTTAACTATAGTTATAAAAACTAAAGGGGATAAGAATTGGGAGGATGTTACTTCCAGTATTCTAGACTTAACAGAAAAGGTGGGTGTAAGAAAATGATTTGAAAGAGTGCACATAGCAGATGCCGATTAAGATGCCATTTTCAGCACAGGATGAAGCCTGGAAGTGTGCAGAGTGGGAGAGGAAGAAAAGGTGTACCTGTCAGCATAGACCCCTCATGGCATTCAAGACTGTGTGGGGGACGAACTTGGGCTAGGAATGCAGACAGTTCAAAGCCAGCAGATTAATGCAGGTTTAGAACCTTGGGTTGTAATTTTGTGAGATATTTTCAGACTAGAAGGGAGATTTTAAAATGAGTTGACATGATTAAGGGCCTGGAACAGTAAAAAGATTTAAGTAGTAGAGATTTTAAAGTGCTGAAAGAAGGACCAGAGACATTTTGCTGAGCCAAACAATGACATTCTGAAAGAGAATAAAATGAAATCGTAATTCATTTTTGGAATCTCACTGCAAAAAGTGTTAGCAAAAAACTTGAGAAGGCTGTATAGGAAAAAAAGAAGCCTAAATCATTTTCATGACTGTAAAACTTTTTAATACAGAATAAAAGAAGAGAAACTATAATAAAACTGTAGACAGTAAATGGAAAGTTTTCAGAAGACATATAGAACAGACAATATTTTTAGAAGAAAAACATCTAGATATTTGTTACAATAGACAAAAATAATCCCTAATTTAATAATAAAAGCCAGTGTTTACTGAATGCTTTGTGTGTATGTATCGGGCACTGTGACATGTGCTTTACATATAATAACTCATTCTATCCTTTCTATAACCTCACAGATAATGTTATTTTCATTTTAAAATTGAGGAAACTGAGGCAAAAAAGGTGCAAAATAATTTCCCCACAAATGCACAGCTAAAATCAGCAAAGCTGAAGTTTGACAGCTGGCATCCTGGCTTGAACTCATGCTTTCACTGTTTTGAAATAATTGCCTCTGTTCTTAAAAATGTCTCAACAGAGGACTATTTATCATTAATAAATACAATTTAATAAAGGCTTATGATAGGTCAACCTCACTAACCACTTACATATATCATCTTATTTAATTTTATAACTACTCAGTTAAATTCAGGTATTCTCTTCATTTCTAAAATCATAAACTGAGATTTACGCATTCACTAGATTTTGGAAAACAAAGAAACATGGTCACTGACCGGCTCAGGCCTAGAAAGACTATTATCTAGCAGGGGGGTTGCCATTGCATAAATAAACTCAAAATGCATGCATTAATATAAAATGGGCTAACCACTATGAAGGAAAGTCAAAATGCCAAGGTATGGAATAATAGAAAAGACTTAAATAAGATTATAAATTAGAAAAATTTTATGTGGAGTATGACATTTTTGTTGAGAATTGAAAGATGAATGAGTGCTACCGATGAGGCAAAGAGAGAAAAAAGAGCTTGTGGATTTGGAGGAAGTGAAAGAAACAAGAGAACAGGTACTTAGAGTGTCAATATGTAGGGGAAGATGACAAATTGGATGAGAATTACATAAGTGAGACTTGGCTGGACAAACTAAGGGATTTGGATTTTATATAAATATAAGTAAAAAGACTCTTGCAGATCTGGTTTGAAATTTGTGAAATTTAATCTTCCTACTAGAGGAGAAGACTTTGACAGTAATCCTTGAAGATGAAAGAGTCATTTGCTAGGCTAGGGGAAGTTGGGTCAGAGTGAAGTGAGCAGATTTGTAGGTAGAATGGGCAAATGGTTGATTGCGTAGAGGCTGTACTACAGAATTAAATATCAAAAATGAGCCTCATCATTCTGGTTCATACAGTTATACCGAATTTCATACCTTGAGAATATAAGCATGAAATTCGTAGGACAGGTAATAGTCAAATAGAATTTGGGAATTATTGGACTAATATTTAAAGCCCTAGGAAAGAATGAGTTAATTTACAGAGAAAAGGTGGAAAGAGAAGTGAAGAAAGATCTCTTGATTGAACCTTGATACACTGTAAAAGACATCATTTGACAGGGAAGAAGGTGTGAAATGTGAAAGAAAAAGAAAAATCAAAAGTGTAGGAAGAATATAAAGTGAATGCTTTATCACAGAACTAAAAAATATATAAATTTTTGGTGTGGGCAAGAGTTAACATCTCGAGTGAATCAGAGAGTTTTGGGGGTGGGGCAGGGAAGAGAGTTCTCAGTGGAATTCATTGCGTTTATGAAGCTGGATCTCAATGGTGGCTGTAGCAAAAACAATTTGAGGGCATGGATGGGAACAAATGTCATATTGTAGGGGGCTGAAGAGTGAAGTGCAATTTTGTGACAGCACTTGTAGACAATTGTTCTGAAAAGACAATTGTTTGAAACCATAAAAGCAGCGAAAAATATAGGTTTATAATAGAAGATGTGAAAACAAAAGGTGGTTTCAAATTGGTTTGTTTGCTTTTATTACATAGGAGAGGAAAGGGTCACTAGCTGACTTATGACTACTCCCCAGCCTCTGCCACTACTAAAGGCTGGCAGACAGGGAGGAAGAGACAAGGAGAAATCTGGGCTTGAGAGATCTAGGCTTCTTCAGGAAGACGTGCTCACCTGTGCCTGCGTCTCCTCTGTATTTGAATCTCAGTGCCTTGGGTAATACCTGTGATTTCTGTGAGTTTGCCTTGACCATTCAGTCCTGTGTGTTGACAAACAGAGGTAAATTAGGGCTCAGAGATGTTAATAATGGTGTTTTAGGTAGAACATATCGTAGTATGATTGAAATGGGATTTAAATACAAGATTTTCTAACTACAAAGCCTTTGATATTAACAAATACTATGCAGTCTTTTCCAATAGTCCAAAATAAATAATACAAAAATATTAATAACAGCATATTCTTTCTTTATTCACTTTGAATATATAATGGAATTTGTGAGGAGTTACGTTTTAAATATATACAAAATATAAAAACATATAACCAAAATTAAAAATGAGGTCAGAATAAAATAATACATAGTATTAACATTTGTCAATTGAAATATATTTGGGTTCAGGGACTATGACGGCATAGTATTTTTGTCTTGGTTAAAAACAACTGAGTACTATATATCACAAATATCTGATTTAATACATATTACCAAAAGAATTTTAACTTCAAAAATTTTTTTTAAATTGTAAATTTGAGTTGAATTCGTATTCTGAACAAGATAAGGAAGTCTAGTCAATGCTCAGTCATAATTAGTTGCATTTCTCGTAATGCTCCATAGGGCCCTTTACGTTGTACAAACCTGGTACTTGCTAGGTAAATGGAAGAGTCCAAGTTCAAAACAAAAGGGAATAGAAGACTAATTGGACTTGTATGATAATCTTATAAACTTTCTAAATTAACTTAGGAAATTAAAACAGTTATCAAACAAATATAATTCCTGCCTGCTCTTAGACTGTGTCTTAAATCTGTATGATTGAATAGATTAATGAGAAAGAATATGGCAATATAATGGAGGGAAAATTATTAAATTATAAGGAAATAATGTTGAGTTTTATGTAAAAACACAGGTAATTATGTTATAATTAATATATAATTAGTGACAAATACTGTTAAAAATAGGTAGAACAAATGTAAATTAACCGTAACAAGTAACTGTAGAGTATGCTGTAATTATTTAACGTATGAGTCAGATAACAACTCTAATTCAAATATAGTACCATTCTCGGATTAAATTAAAAGACAATCTTTATCACCATACCTTTCCTGTAGATCCAAGATAAGATAAAGATTTTGGTGGTAATAAATTTTAAAGATAATGCTAATTAGCTAATTTTAAAATCATAAAATAGTATTATGCTATCTTATTGAACATATATGGATAAAAATAAGATGAAACATGTTTATCTAAATATATAGTAAACATAAAATAATTATCTGCTTCATTAAAATGAGGATGTTTTCATTGGGTAAGGATGGTGGAGGCCCTAGGCAAAGATTTAGGAATCGAATAGGGACAGTAAATTCTGAGAGTGAATCCTTCAAAGTTAGAATCCTTTATGGAATTATCTTCTTCTTAAAGTGCCCTAAGCACTGATTAACTGTGATGTTCATATCCATGTGGTTGGTAAAGAAGAGGTTTCTTCTCTGGCAAAAGAGGGGATGACAATTGATATGGTTTGGATTCTCATCCCCTCCAAACCTCATATTGAAATTGGACCCCCGTGTTGGTGGTGGGGCAGAGTAGAAGGTAGTTAGGTAAGGGGGGCGGATCCCTCATGAATGACTCCATGTCTTCCTGTGTAATTGGTGAGTTCTCTGCTTTATTGGTTTACTCCAGAGCTGGTGTTTAAAAGACTCTGGCATCATCTCCTCCCTCTCCTGCTCCCTCTCTTGCCATGCGACACCCCTGCTTCCCCTTTGCCTTCTGCTTAGATTGGAGGCTCTGAAGCCCTCACCAGAGGCAGATGCTTCTTGTACGGTCTGCAGCACCATGAGCCAAATAAACCTCTTCTCTCCAAAGATTACCCAGTCTCAGGTATTCCGTTATAGCAGCACAAAATCTGCAAACACTGCAACTGTCATCAGATGTGCCATGATGCCTTTCTTCACACCATGTATAGTATTCAGGTGTCATTTTTGTTTCTGTCGGGCCTCCCCAGTGAGTTTTATTTTTCAGCTTCTTTGTGAAACCTACATAAACACAGGTTTAGAATTGTTATAAGTTTAAAATATAGTTTCTATTCAAATCTTAAATTAATAGGACTCATCATATTGTTATGATCATTTGTGGTACTTTATCAATGACTTCTGAATTTTTCATTCCAGTTCTTGGTACTACATATTTGAAACACTGATATCTGTTATTTTTAATTTTAATTGTTTTATTCACAAACTGTCATACAATTCTCATTTGCACACACTTAAACATATGATGGTTAATTTATACCTTTCACTGAAGAATGATTTGAGTACTGTCAATAAAAATATATACAGTAGTGAGTCTAATTTGAATCACTTAATATACATGACCATCTCAGAAAAGATGACAATTAAAAAACCTTTTCAACCCATTATTTTAATTTGTGAGATGTAAATAGGAACAAACTATTATTCTTTTCCTCCATATTTATTTTTATATTATATAAAACTCATCAGTGGAAACATTAACTTTCAACTCAATATTTGTTTGAAGCATAATTCTCATTTTAAAGCAGTGCATTCAAACCCAAAGCTTCAAAAACGATCACTGCAAATTAGCTTTGCAGCAAAAGCCACATGATGAGAGTCCACAGAACAGAACACTGGGGTATCAGGGTAAGCGCTTTCCAAAATGCTGAATGAGGGCGAGCAGAACAGAAGGTGGGTTTGAGAAATCTTTCGAGAGCTCAGAAGCCCCCTTTGGGGAAAATGAAATGTAGTCATAGGCAGACGAATCCTACCAAGCAACACAGTGTGCAAACAATTAGAAACAGATTCTGTCCAAAGAGAAGCCAGGTGTTATCCATAAGGCAATAGAGCTGGAGATAACAGAATCCACCCCAGGAATGGCTGAGACAAAACAGCACAGATTCATGTAACAGCACTTTCAGATGCACACACATCCTGTTAGAAAATAACACTATTAGCCATGGCATCTTCACGTAATAGGATAAAAAAATCACACACACAGGGAAAGTTTTTAAAGTAAGGACTAAAATCTTATCTACTTTCTAATGAGTTATATTTATCTATTAAGGCATTTAGGCTACACATCTGCTGATTATATCTCATTGCCTGTGCTCTGTATAATGCAATTCAGAGTTCACATTTTTGGCTTATGTTTTTAATGCACTAAAAATAAATCATATTCATAAACTTTAAAAATATCTGCACATGGTATATTAAAATACTTATTTTTCAGGCCATAATTTCTCTTTAAAAATATGCGCATTCTATTTAGCTACAGAAATGACTGGAAGTCATGTAAAATCAAATGGCTCTATGAAACACCCTGCAATATAAACATAGAGAAAAAAAGATTAATGTTGAAAAATAAATTGACTAATATATTACAATAAATTGTAATATCTTAACACTAACAGAGCGCATTGCAAACTCTGGGTTAATAAGGCTCAAATAAGTGATGCTAGAAACAAACTCTAGACAAAGGCCTGTCCAATAGAGCCTATAATTCCCAGACTCCTCTGGAATAGCAAATAGTAAACTGTTATTTTAGTAGAATCCTATTTATCACTCACATTAACATCAATAATCTCTTATGGAACTTGTCTTCATATAAAAACTATGACAGTGATACTCAAAATTCAATTTTCAGAATGCATTTTCAGAATGCATTTTTTCATGTTACTAATAAAATTTGAATTAGATCATCTGATTCCAAGTATTTCTGAATAGTTGATCATGTATTTAACAAAACTCAAGTAGAAATTCTAATATTCCTACAATGTCAAATTCATTACTAAGAATTTTTTATGATATGTATAAAATAAAACCAAATAAATCAAATTTTGGAAACATTTAAAGTATTATTTTAATAAATTAGATTATATAAAGGACTGCAGTCCCTATTTCCCATCACCATATATGCATGAGTAGAAGTAAATCAGAACAACTGTAATGAATATAATTCTACAGATTCTTACGCATCTAAAAATACAGACTCCCAAAAGCAACATTGAAATACAATTTTAATCTTCATTTTAACCTACGCCAGTATGTGTCCAAATTGATCACTACTTCATTCTTTTATGCTTCTTATTGTTTCAACTTGTCTGCCAGGACACATAGACTCTTAGTGTCACTCCATTAAATAGGAGTCACTCCTTCCCTGTTATTTTTTTACTTTTTATTTTTTATTTTTTTTGCTTGTTCTTTATCTTCTTTTTTGCCCTCTTACCACTGGAATATCCTAGGGCTAGTCCTTGGTCCTCTTTCTTATATGTACTCACCTTTTGCTTATGTCATTTATCTTCATGGCCTTAAATTTTGGCTTTAACTCAATCATTCTCAAACTTGTTTCTCCAGACCAGATTGTTCCCCCTAAACCTAAATTTTACAGCTTCACTTGTAGTCATCTCTACTTGGATGTCTCTAGTAGACATCTCAAACTTAACATTCTGAAGCTGAGCTGTTAATCTTCTTCTTCCTGCTCAAATCTGCATCCTATGTGGCTATTTTCATCATAGTTACAGCATCTCTAACCCTCTTGTTTCTCAGGCCAAAATATTGGAAGTCATGTTTTAATTCTATTCTTTCCCTTACATTCTAAATCCATTTGGCTCCCCATTGCTGTATGTGCAGAATCTTGCAGCCTGTCAGCATTCGATTTCTAACCCCTGGGTCCCAGCCACTGTTGCCTTAGATTATTGCAGTAGCCTCCGAACTGATTTTCTGTGACTCCCTTTGACCCTTTGACTTTTTTCCACATAGTAGACAACATGACCCAGTAAACTGTAAATAAGATCATGTTATTCCTCAGCTCTAAACTTTCCACTGGTTACCTATGACACACAACACGAGCAAAAGTCCTTACAGTGGACACCAAAGCCCAGTGTGATCTGCCTTCCTGTCCCTCAGGGTGTCCCTAAAGTTACCTTTTCAGAACTCCCACCCCTCCTGTGACTCTTGTCCTGCTCACCTGCCCCAGACACACCAGGTGTGCTTTCACCATAGGCGTTTGTTCCACTCACTCTCCTTGTCTTGCTTGTTTTTCTACAGGTATCTACACATCTAAATCCCTCATGTCCTTCTAAACCCATCTTCACCATTATCTCACCTTGCTCAACTCTCAGCTTCTCCGCGAGGTCTCCACTGACAGCTTCGTTCAATACTGCAGCTTTTCCCTCCCCAATTCCTCCCAGTCTTATGTAGACTGCTCCATTTTTTCCACAGCTCTTATTTATTCTTATAAAACAATTTATTCATGTATTATATTTATTATTTAATGTCTGTCAACCAGATTGATTTGAAGCAACATCAGGGCAGAGAAGCTTTGTCTGTTTTGTTCACTGATGAATTACAAAAGCCAAAAAGAGCACCTAACACATTTTGGGTACTTAATAAGTATTTGTTGAATGCAGACAAAAAGAATCAACAAAGGACTGAATATTTTTGCTCTATATTCTCTTAATGTATTCATCAAATATTAATTATGGAGCCACTGTGTTATGAACATCATATTGGATCCTGGAGACACATTGGTAAGAAATTTGCATGCAATTTGCATGCTTACAGAGGTTGTTTTCTAAATGAAATAAATAGACATAATCAAATGATCACACAAATCAGCATAAAGCTACAATGTAATAAGTAAAGGTATATGGGTGATATAAAAATGTCGGAGGTGGCTGTCGAGGTACAGGTTAATACCTGGCTAGATACCCAGACATCACATCACGTCACATCCTGATCAGGATGATGCAAAAGGAAGAAAAGAGAAAGGGCAAAGGGTTGCTGCCAGCTATTTCTTAGGAAAGGCTTTTGGAGACTCAAAAATGCGTTTCCACACACATCTAGGGGAGACGAGGAAATGCCGGCTCCTGTCTCAACAGGTGCCACCCATTCTCAAATTGAGGGCATTACCGTTTCTGATCATTCAGCCACCTCATGTTTACGAAGTGAATCCAACATGCCAGGCACAAATTTAAGGGGTTAATAATTAGCAGCAGAATAGAAAAGAAGGAAAAACAGACAAAATCCCCATGCTCCTGGAGTTTACATTTTAATGGGGGAAGGCAAACAATTTGTGACATATTTCAGCAAAAGGTGTCTGTACTTCTCTTGATCATCAGTGCTTTCTAAGTGCACAGAGGGTTCAAATATAGGATGACAGGGTTGTCAGGTTAGGTCTCATTTGGAAATGACGTCCGAGCAAAACCTGAAGGAAATGAGGAAAAGACTATCTAGATTTACTCGAGGGAAAGGAGAAGAAGTAAATGCAAGTGCCGTGAGGCCAAAGAAGGCCTGGTATGTTCGGTAATAACAAGTAGGCCAGTGAAGTCGGAGAAGGGGAATCCAGGAGGCCAGACAATGGATGGCCTTGTGGGGGACAAGGCTTTTACATAGAGTGAGATTGCAAGCTACCGGAGGACTTTTGAGAGGAGGGGAGACATTGTGTGACTTAACAGGAACACTCTGGCTGTTGTATTGAGAGTAGACTAGAAGCAAGCAAAGGTAACAGAAAGGAAAATGGTAACCCACTCCTTTTACTCAGTAAAAATCCAAATTCACTGCTTGTTGTTGTTTTTTCTCGTATAGAACAGTCTCACCTGTCCCCAAGGGAGATGGCTGAGAGTTGTATCTAGTTGCTGCTTTCAAGGAATAGTCCAGGAAGCCCTGAATAATGGGCAGCTCTTCAAGCTGCAGGAGCACACAGCGGTTCCCAGAACACAGTACACTCGACGCGCACTGCTGGAATAGGAATGAGATGACCCATTCAGTTTTGGGGAAAGTGGAAAGCAGAGAGCAGCCTTTAGTCCATAGAATTATCACTTTTTTCCTTGCTTATAGGTAGAATATACCAATTGCTTCCCTTCTGGCAGTAAATTCTGCAGCTAGTAATTATCGTCCCCTCTGGTTCTGCTCTCTAGAAAGAACTCATTTTTTGCACATCCTCTCTGGCCCCAGTCTATATACCTTATCCTTCAAGTCCTCCTCTGAAGGGAATCTTTCTTGGGGGCAACGTAGCTTTGTATGGCTGCTTTCTGTTTGTGCAGTTTGCATGGCTTCCAGTTGCTTTAGGAGTAGAAAAAGTACAGTGTTTGCAGGGTAGATTTTAACTTGTAGAGTTTTTGGCATAAAATTCACTGAAAGATTTTTAAACATCTGTTAGCATTTCTCCTTGTTTTTACCATTTCATCTAGGTACAGGATTTAATTGTAAAGACCTTAGTCTTTCAATTCCCGCACTCTTACCATTCCCCTACTTCCCACTCTTAATATTTAAAGCAGTGGTTACCAGCTCTGCTGGCAAAGGCCTTTGTAGAGGATGACGTAGTACTTCTGCTGGGTCAGCTGCTGGGGTGCTGCTGGTGAATATCTGCAAGTCTCCAGATCCTGTAATTCCCATCTCTCTAGATTTCAGGCCCCTGGCAGGCACCTCCCTCAGGGAATTCACACACAGGTAAATGTGGGGCTTTCTTGTGAGGATCAAAAGAGACAGTCCAGGAAAATATCCATGCTAAACTGAGAAAGTGTGCTCCCTTCTCTCGTTGGACCTGAGAATACTGGCAGCTAGACTTCAGCCTCCAAGTAGATCAGACGATTCTGTTGAGACCAAATTAAGATTAAAAACCTTAAGACACTGGCAGTGCAAGTCCGCAGCAAAACAGTGTGGCCTGTTCATCCTACAGTGAAAGCCACCTGCTAGCAGGCCTCACCTGCGTGCATAACAAGTCAGTCCATGGTAGCTTCTCTCTCCTAAATAGGATAGGCTAGTATCATTGTGATTTCATCATAAAGGAAAAGGCAGCAATCATCAGCTTTTTGAAGAAGTTTCACCAATAAAAGACAGAGAACAAATCTGTCTTTTAACACAAAAAGAAGTTAGAGTAATAATCCATGGTAAATTTGCCAAATAAAATACATGAGACCCAGTGATATTTGAATTTTAAATAAATATCTTTCAGTACAAACATGCCTTTTCTAATATCTGGGACACACTCTTACTAAAACAAATATTTTTATTGTTTTATCTGGAATTCAAACTTGACTGCGAATAATGCATTTTTATTTGCTAAATCTAACAATGCTAATCCATGGAGGGTAAGAAAACTTTAAGAAAACTATAGGCAATATCTCAGGAAGATAGAAAAGGGACATGGCAACCAGGAGAGGAGTCGGGTGGGAGTGTGACTCGAAAGATATGCAAAATTTCACTACTGTATTCGAGGTTAAAGAAAGAAAAAATAGGCCGGGCGAGGTGGCTCATGCCTGTAATCCTAGCACTCTGGGAGGCTGAGGCGGGTGGATCGCTCGAGGTCGGGAGTTCGAGACCAGCCTGAGCAAGAGCGAGACCCCGTCTCTACTAAAAATAGAAAGAAATTATCTGGCCAACTAAAATATATATAGAAAAAAAATTAGCCGGGCATGGTGGTGCATGCCTGTAGTCCCAGCTACTCAGGAGGCTGAGGCAGGAGGATCGCTGAAGCCCAGGAGTTTGAGGTTGCTGTAAGCTAGGCTGACGCCACGGCGCTCACTCTAGCCAGGGCAACAAAGCAACACTCTGTCTCAAAAAAAAAAAAAAAAAAGAAAGAAAAAACATTATGGCTGGGGCGGGGAGAAGTTTCCACTCGTGTTATGTCCCCAACTGTTATTTTGACCTGTTGGTATAACACTAATGTTTCTGAAACCTCAATTGACATAATCTCCTTCAATGTAGGTGGATTTAAAATCAAAGTATCGAGATTTTATTGTGTAGCAGGACTAACAGTGGTTCATAAACTATAATATACAAAATAAAATAATTTACTTTTAATTTAAAAAATTTATTTTACTAAAATACAAATTGCTGTGTCTTAATCCCATATATTTTCGTAGAGTATATCTAAATTAGGCCTAAGAATTTGCATTTTACCCAATAATGCAGGCAATACCTAAGTATTTTACATTTTGAAAAACACTGGCTTAGCACTTGCTAAATCTATCATCATACACACATATATTTATGATTCATATGAATAGGAACTGATGTATTCTTTTTTTCAAGTTATATTTAGTCTTTATTAGTAATTATAAAAGACAGCTTTCCTTGTTACATGTAGAAGAGAAAGGACACTATCTTAGTCCCTTCAGGCTGCTATAAAAGAATACCATAGACTGAGTGGCTTAAACAGCAAACATTTATTTTTCATGGTTCTCAATCCTAGAAGTCTAAGATCACGGTGCCAACATGGCCCTCCTCCAGGTTGGAGATTGCTAACTCCTTGCTGTGTCCTGACATGGAGGAAAGAAAGGGGAAGGAAGCTTCAAATAGCTCTGGGGCCTCTTTTATGAGAGTACTAATGCCCTCCAGGAGAGCTTCACCCTCATGACCTAATTACCTCCCAAAGGCCCCACTTCCTAAGGCCATTGCCTTGGGGGTTCGGGTTTTAACATATCAGTTGGGAAGACAAACATTTAATCTGTAGTATACCCCATACAAAACAGTGATGCAACATTTCTCTATTGAATTAAATGTTCATACAGAGCATAAAAGATAGTCTTATATAGGCCAGAATGGGAACTTGAAAAATAATAGCTCATCTTAGTGATGCACTGGCTACTTTTCTCCATTCTCTGAAATGCACCTGTAATAGCTGGAACTTAGAAAACTCTGATTTTAGATTAAGCAATTCTGATTCTCAACTCCCTGGAGCATAAGTATTTTAGGGATATGTATTCTGAGTAGGAAGTGAAGGGAAATGTTCTTTTAAAAGCAATCCCAGCATTAGAAAGGAGGGGGAATCATTAAACAACATAAAAAAATATGGTGAAGAAATTTGGCAGTGTCTCTGATGCCTGCATTGAATGCTATAATACCTTGGCTAATTGTCTGAAAAACAGAAATCATGGAGCTAATTTAATGGATGTTTATTCTGTTCTCACTGTTTTACATGTACCACCCATTTAATTCTCATATCAACTCTAAACATTAGGTATTGCCATGATCTTCGTTTATAGATGAGGAAACTGAGGCAGTAAAAGATTAAATAACTTGTAAAATATTTACTAAAAGTACATTAGTCACATCAGTAATAAATGGATTACCCAAGCTTTTAGCTCAGACTCACTAACTTTAATGAGTAACATAAGGCAGTTTTAAGCACTATTGAAAACATTACTGAGTAGCAATTATTCCTAAGAGAATATGCATTCTTAAGTAATTCAGATCTTGGTGACTGGTGATTTTATTTAGTTTAAAATAAAAATATGTCAAAATGTTTCAATTTAAAATGATTGTGCTTTCTGTGTAATACAAGGTTCCTGTTGTTTAAGTAACAAAAATGTTACAGCACCTTCCAAATCACTGGGCTGCAGCACATCCTCTTCTGGAGAACTTTAAAGGTGAAGCAAAGAACATTTATAATAAAATAGTCATCAGCCATGTAAGCAGCATTTACCTGTCTATGTACGTCTCTTTGCGTGTGTCTCTGTGTAACACAGAGATCTCATTCCATGCACTTCTAGGAGCAGAAAGCAAACTTCTTCCTGTACATTCTTCAGACTCGAAACTTTTATCTTGTACTGTCTTAGTAACCTCGGGCTGCCATAACGGAATACCAAAAACTGGGATTGCTTAAACAACTGTTTATTTCTCACAACTCCAAGGCCAAGGTGCTGGTAAGACAGGTTTCACTGTGAGGCCACATCTCTTGACTTGTAGGCATCTGCCATCTCCTTGTATGCACACACATGACCTCAAGTTACTTTTGTGCATCTGGAGAGAGAGAAAGAGCAAGCTCACTGGTCCCTTCTTACAAGAATACTAGTCTCCTCACAAGGACCCCATCTTCATGAGCTTACCTAAACCTAGTTACCTTCCGAAGGGCCCATCTGCAAATACCATCACATTGAGAGTTAAGGCTTCAGTGTATGAGTTGGTATTGGATAAAATTCATTCCATGGCAGGTACCTTAGGGAAAATGCTTTGTACTTATTGTAAATCTACTCCTGGGTGTGAGGACAATTGAGAAAAAAAAAAAAAAAAAGAACATGTATAGAGCATAAAATCTATGTACAAAGCAGCCAGCATAGAAAGCAGGGGAAAGAGTTCAGAACCAAGGCAGGACAGTGATGCAGTGCCTGGGCTGCAGAAATGGGGTAAAACCTAACAAGATGAAATTTAATAAGGATAAAAGTATAAACTCCTGTATGGACTGAAATCCAAAGCTCCCAATGTACAAGTAAATGTGGGGAGAAAATTGACTGAGAAACAGACCATTAAAAAAGGTTGCAAAGATTTAGTCTGTATAAGCTCAACATAAGAACAATTTGATACGGCTGCCAAAGCTACTGTGACAGCAAGCTTTATCTAGTAACAAGCACCTTCAAAAGTAAACCCTTTTCCTAAAACTTGTGCTTCTTCCTGTGCTTCATGCATTTACTAATGAAAACACTGTTTATACTCTTTGACAACAGATAAACCCAAAGTCCTTTCCCTCACATAAATCTTTATGATTCTAATAGTTACACCAATGCTTTCTAACCCAGGCTGTTATTCAAAATCACCTCTGAAGCTTTATAAAAATACAGACATTTGAACTCCAGAACATTAAGGTTTTGTAGGGCCTGACGTTTTAAAATTTGGGCATAGGATTATGTTTGTATTCCTTAAAAAAATAATGCAAAGTTGTAATTACAAAGCCATTATGAAAGCAAATATATATTTAGAATGAAAAATCACAATCAACTGCAAATATTAAAAAATACACAAATATTTAAAATAAAATAATGACAAATGCTTTTATTTATTAATTGCCTGGTATAAATCTGTAATAATTTCCCTAATTTATTTTTGGCTACATGCTATCTCATTATCTATAATAGTGATTCTGTACAATATTTTTTCCAGAGGAGGTAGAACTAAAATTCATTATTTTTCCCAGTATGGTTAATTGAATTTTTTTGTATTAAATTTAGTTTAGGAAAAAAATGCCCTGCTCACATGCATTTTTAGTGTGTTTAATAAATTTAGAAGGAAAAGCCTATCAATTTCATTTTTTATATGGAGTTTAAAATGGAAGGGTATGCCAAATTTTCTTGTGTTTTGACTATTTTTAGAAATTCTTGAAGTTGATGACATTTGTTAATCAATTTAATCTCTATATCCATGTGGAGTGGCATATAATAGGTTTTATGTATTCCTCACCCTTCGCAGTATTTCATGAGACATCAATAAGAAATATTAATCTTTTTCTAATTTGGCATATTAATTTCTCAATTGTATTTTCAATCTTAACCTGTCACTTCTCTTTAAAATTTATTTAATGAGGAATGATTTGAAATTGATATAATTTGAAATTTTATGTCATATTTACATCTTAATGTCAGAATAATTTTGTTGATTCACTTAGAAATATATAAAATAAATTCATATATAAAATAAATAACTTTTAAAAATATGCTGCCTTACCAAGTATATTTTTGAGAGGTGGGTTTCCATTTTGAATATATGTAAATGAAAATATAATTCTCAGCTTGCAATTTTAGAACTCTGCTAATTGGAATAATTTTTCCAGGCTGGCTTATGGCTCCATAAACTTCAAACATTGCACCTCCTCCCTTGCCCCCATTCTTCTAATTCCAGGTACCAAATTCACATAAGGAAACAACCTCTGTTTTGTGGCTTTGTGTCATGATGCCAGTGAGTTGCTGTAATGACAGGTAAAATTTTTCCTGAAAATTAATCCTACACTAAGACAACTAGAGAACACTGGCTGTCCATGGAAATAATTGGGATTATGTAAACGTTTCCTATTAAACCCAAAGTCAGCTCAGATATCCCTTATTCCAATCCATTTGGCAAACACAGCCAAATGAAAGACAGTAAAGGAGAGGCTTATGACTGTTTTCAAAAAACAAAAATGTTCACTAAAATTGAACATATACTTTTTTCATATAATTCCTTTCACTGTCTGATACGTGGTGGTTTGCTCTTTTGATAAATGACGTCAATTCACGTTTACTTAGGACTAAATTAAATTAACAATGTATTTACCCAGGATATATTTCTTATGTCAACCTAATAATAATAATCATAGTAAAAAGTAATAATAATAATCATTGGTAGAGTGCTTACCAGGCACTACTCTAAGCCTTCTTTATATATTAACTAATTTACACATCACAACAGCCCTATCTACCGTCATTATACTCATGATAAAAGTGAGGCACACGGCAGAGAAAAGCCTTCCCTGACGCCACACAGCCAGTGAAAGACAGAGGCAAGCCTGGGCCCCAGACAAGGCTGTACCACCGTCCTTCATGCCACTGTACCTTGGAGTCCACCCCACAATTATACAGCAAGGCAGGTGGTATGTTACTTATGTTGAAGATGTCGGCTAAGTACCTTCTTACTTATGGATATTATCTACTCTGGTAAGAGGCAAGTTAAGTTGATTGATGCGCTTTTGTGTCATCAGTATCTAGATACTTTCAATTTCTGACTCTCATCAGAGCCATGCTCTAATCATGGGAATACATTTTGCCCATTCATTAATTGCTTTGGGAGTTCAATCCCAAATGGAATTGGGGATGTCTAGTAACATTCACACAGCTACCTAGTAACATTTTTAACCCTGCCTGTGAATATTACTAGATATTAATAGTGGCAGAATTATCATTTTCGACTTTACACATCTTTAAGGGCACTGTCAGCTTAGTCACTTACTCAAGTACATATATGTACATATGTGTACACATGTATGTACGTAGGCACATGTGTGAATATGTGTTTCATGTAAGCATATATGTTTATGTGTGTGCATGTGTGTATATATGTGCATATACATATTTTGTGTGCCAGTTTGATTTAGTTTCCCTGTTTGTAGAGTAGAATACATGTTTGTTTGAGTCTCTTGAAGGGAGAGTTTAAAGTATTTAAATGACCTAAAAAGTAACATAAATCTGGTAGACACTCAGAAATGATAAATAATAATGACAATGAAGACTCTTAGGGCATGGTCTATGATTTGTAGCTATTTTATAATTGCCTCAAGAAACTGTGTCAAGTTGCAGTAATATGCAAGTTTCTTGTACGTATTTTATCCAACATCCTTCACTAATGCAGATCTTAACAAAAGCATTCAATTATATAATAACCTTGAATTATTGAGGAAGAGCTTACAAGTTGACATAAAGTAATTTCAGATAATTGTGCTCAATTTAGAGTCATGTAAGATACTTCTTGAAAAATTCTAATTCCTTCTTTTTCATTGCAGTAAACCTTTAGGCAAATGGTTGAAGGGATTGTTTACAGATATTTGCAGAGGGCACTTCACATATTTCACACATATATAATTTAGATGAATACAACAAAATAAATTATATTTTTACTTAAGGAAAACATGTTCTAAATAAAATCTATAAACAATACATAGGTATCTATATCTATATATGTTTATATGCTATTGTGTTCTATGAAGTAGACTTCTAAAAGCTTCAAAAATATTCTTAATTGGTTCTCATACTAATTTTTTGATTTGATACTATGATGAGATTGAGTTTTGACTACGAAAACTGAGGCCTAGAGAGGTTAAATACTATGACTTGCCCAAATTTCCTTAGATAATAAGTAACAGAGTCATTTTCATTAGCTACACAGCTCACTACTACATATTTTGCCATTATAAAGAAAGTGCCAAATTCTGAAAGCTGGTTTTTGTCTTTAATTTATTCTTAATTACTTATATGAACATACAGAATTGGTAACATTTAGAAATATATATTTTATGTTTCACCTGACTAATTGTAGTTTTGAAAAGTTGTATTAAAATACATATGTATATGTTAAATATTATATTTCTTCCATTATTAACATGCATACAAATGTCTTATATGCTGTTATAACTCAAATCCATAGTAAAGCGAGAGTATTGGACATACTATATGTCATATACAGTACACACACATGCAAAATTTGGTTTCATTATCATTATAACTCACATATGAACAATAATGATTTTGAATTTTGAAACTTCTAACAATAAAGGTATTAGGGAAGTAGTAAGTAGTCAGATAACCATAGTAATTTATGCATTAATCAGACATGTTTTTGTTATTGATAATAGAAAATCAGTTGCATGTTCAGGGATAAAACATGAGGGAGGAGTGAAAAGATGACAAAAACCTCCATTTTATTTCTACTATTTTTAAAGCAAAATTGGCAATAAATGATTTGTTATGGAATTCAACATGTCTTTTTAAACTAAAATTATGGTATATTATTTTTCAGTTTGGAATGTGAAAAAGTACTTATTTGAATATATCCATATTATAAAATTTTTAAATTAAAACTGTGGGATGATCCAGGAATAGACTTGTAACCTGATAATGTGTCAATAACATTGCTACATGCCAATTCCAGTAATTCAAATGAATATAAAATTCATTTAAGAATTAAAAGCAAGTTTTTTTTATTACTTTTGTCAAACATTGAATTATTTGTCATTGATGAAAACTTCTCTTTTATTTCATTTTTGCCCTTGTTAAATTTTAAAATAAATGATAAATAATTACAATTAAAATATCCTTCAAAACAAATTGTAGTACAACCATAAAGCAGAATAATATTCAGAAAAAATAGAAATAAATTGATTCATGCAAGAACATTGATGTATCTTAAATGCATTTGGCTAATTGAAAGAAGTGAGACCCAAAAGGCTGCACATTTTATCATTCTATTCATGCAACATTTTGGAAAACAAAACTGTAGCAACAGAAACAGAGCAGTAGTTGCCCAGTGATTAAGGAGAGGGTGGAATTGTTGATTACAAAGAGGATGCACAAGGAAATTTAGGGTGATAGAACTCTTCTGTATAGTACTGAGGTGGTAGAT
Organism: Lemur catta; assembly: GCF_020740605.2. Classification (NCBI taxonomy): domain Eukaryota; kingdom Metazoa; phylum Chordata; class Mammalia; order Primates; family Lemuridae; genus Lemur; species Lemur catta. Next base: position 110,452,562 of record NC_059132.1, read on the forward strand.
GCATGACTCTATGCATTTTTTAAAACTGATATAAGAGATATACTGAGATTGCAAACTGCACATTACCATGAGTCCCCCACAGAGGACTGAATAATGTGCAAATATTAGAAATTCAGATAATATCGACATGAAAAGGAAGTTTCACACTTGAATCATCCTGTCCAGTTTAGAAAGATATTTTTATTCCTACACGTGAGTAAATTACCCCAGTTTTCCTAGAATCCTACATTGTTTACTATATGGGGAGTCCCTGAATTATGGACAAGATGCATTCTTGAGAATGTCTTTAGGCAAGATTTGTATGTAACTCAGGTCCCTGACGAATAGCACATACACAGTAGTAATAATAATAACAATACTATAATAGCTCATGTGGTAATGATAATACAATGTGATATTAATAATACCTCTGTACTCTAATAATGTTACAGAAACTATTGTGCTCTTTCTTTTAATTAAAAAAAACTGAACATAAAAACTAACTCATACAAAAAGGTTAGATAAGAGATAGGAGAAAGTTCAGGAAAGAATGTTAAAGGTTAACACTCATCTGATGCTGCATCAATGTCTTGCTTACTGGAAGGGGCATTTTTGAGGCAAGAAGGCAGCTGATGTTAATCAGAAGATGAAGGAGATGGTGTTGGAGGGGACAGAGTGGGTGCTGGAGAGTCAGGATTTGGTTCTGTGGCTGGACGGGGAACTTACTACTGAAGTCAGTTTAGGAAAGGTTGCTTGCACAGCCCTTTTCTTTTTTGCATCATAAATGGCTTTGTAGCAGCTGATGTTCTTACTAACTGCAATGGTAAGCCTTTGTAAACTGTGCGCTCTTAGGATCTTGCTCCTCAAGCTTAGCAAAGAGAGAGGGCTAAATCAACAAGGTAAGCCAGGAAACTTAACCTGTGTGGGTTAATTAATTGCTTTGGTTATAAGCAATAACAAGTCACCATTATTTGATTAAAAATAAGTTTAAAAATAATCATTACAATGCATGTGATTTAAACATCAAATGACTCACCGAATACTTATACAAATGACAGCACCTCCCTTACTATGACTATCCTCAGTTCCTGCTCCCAGCGGCAACCAACTGATACTTTAGTTTTTTTTTTTTTAAAGACAATTGGTTCTCTTAATTATTTTAATAGATATTTATTAAGCATCTATCATGCAACATTCCTTGTGGACCACATACTCTAATGGAGTAACAGATAATAACTGATATGAGTAGTTAATAGGCAAATTAGATAATACGTAAGAGGACAAAAGTGCTATGGGAAAAAATAGAGCAGGTACACTTACTGGAAGTGCTATGAGATGGAGGATGGCATGCAGTTAAAAGTACGGTACTCAGGGTAGGCCTCCCTGTGAAACGTGTGATTGAGCAAAATTTTGGAGGTGAAGGAGTTAGCTAGCTATTGAGATGAGAGAGTGTTCTAATGAGCCAATTGCCTGTTAAAATACCTAAAGCCTTGGGTATCTTTCTGTTTCCCCATGTTGTAACATTTCCAGAGCTCTTTGGATAAATCATATATTTATCTGGTAACATTTTCCTTCTATCTGAAAAACTTTCTTTAACATTTCCTATAGTGTGAGACTGTTGGTGATGAATTCTTTTAACTTTTGTATCACTGAAAATGTCTTTACTGCACTTTCATTTTTAAAAGATATGTCTGCCAGTTATAAAATTCTAGGTTGATAGCTTTTGTAAAATTTTTCTTTGAAGGTGTTTCTTTAGCAACTTCTTTCTTGCACAGTTGACAGCAAAATCTGCTGTCATCTTCATTTTTGTTCCTCTGCATGTAATATCTTTTTTCTAAGGCTATTTTAACAATTTATTTTTATAACTTATATTAAGAAAGTTGAGTATGCTTTGTCTTGGTATAGTTTTCTCCCATTTCCTGGGCTCGAGTTTTACTGAGTGTTATGATTTGAATCTGCCCCCAAAATTTCCTTTGTGGGAAACTTAGTCCCTAGTGTGGCTGTTTTGAGAGGTGAGGCCTTTAAAAGGTGATTGGATCATGAGGGCAAAGCCATTCATGGATTAATGGGTTAATGGATTAATGGCTTATCGTGGGGGTGGAACCGATAGCTCTGTAAGAAGAGGAAGAGAGACTTGAGCAGGCATGTTAGCACACTCAGCCCTCCTATCATATATGATGCTTGCACCACTTCAGGGCTCTGTGGAGTCCCCCCCAGCAAGAAGACCCTGACCAGATGCCAAGCCATGCCCTTGGACTTCCCAGCCTCCAGAGCTGTAAGAGACACATTCCTTTTCTTTATAAATTACCCAGTTTCAGGTGTTCTGTAATAAGCACAGAAACATGAACTAAGACACTGAGCATCTTGCATCTGTAGGTTATATAGTTTTCATCAAGTTTAGAAATTTTCAGCCATTATTTCTTCAAGCACTTTTTCTGTTCATCTCCTCTCCTATGGGACCCAATTACCCATAAATTAGGCTGCTTGATGTCTCACACCTTGTGGTCTTTTCATTGTGGTGGATTCTTTCTTTCCCCCCACGTTTCATTTTCAGTAGTTTCCATTGCTGTACCTTAAATTTTATTAATCTTTTCTTTTACAAAATCTAATCTTCTATTATTCTCATCCAGTGTATAGTTTACCTTACACATTATATTTTTCATCTTGATAACTTCGATTTAATTTTCTTTTATATATTCTTTGTCTCTAACTTTGTCAATATATGGAGTACAGTTAAAATACCTGCTTTAATACCCTCCTCTGCTAATTCCAGCGTCCGTGTTGGCTCTGCATCGGTGCTGATTGTTTGGTTACTCTCCTCATCATGGGTTGCTTTTACTGTGCCCATCACATGCCTTATAATCTTTGGCTTTGACTGAATGCCAGGCCTTGTGAATTTGACTTGGTTTTGCTAAATATGTTTGTATTCCTATAAATCTTCTTGAGCTTTGTGTTCAGATGCTGTTTATAAACAGTTTGATCTTTTAGGGATTGTTTTCATGACTTGCTAGGTGAGCCCGAAGCAGTGCTCAGTGTAGGGCTAATTGCTCCTCACTACCCAGGAAGTGCTCTCCTAAGTACTCTACCCAATGTCCTGTAAATTGAGTTTTTCCAGTCTGGCTGGACAGAACAAGTACTGTTCTTGGCCCCGTGTTAGTGCCAAGCACCATTTCCTCTAACCATTGTGGATGGTCTTTCTCATCCTAGAGTAGTTTGCTTATACATATATGCTGATCAGTTCAAGGAGGACTCTGCGGATCTCTGGGATTCTGTCTGTGCACTTCTTTCTTCTCTGGTACACTTTCTTAAGAGATGAAGTTGCCTTGATTTCCCTAACTCTCAGCTCCATTTTCCCAACACAAGCTTAGAGACTCCTAGTTTCCCCCTCAATTTCCCCTCCCTGCACCGTGGCCTGAAATTTCTCTCAACACAGCATACTGGAGCAATTGCAGGGCTCATCATGTTTTTGGTCCCATCTTTCAGGAATCACTGTTCTTTATTGACTGATGTCTCTAGTATTTTGAAATTTACAGTTTCGTGTGTTTTGTTTGGGATTGCTTGGCATTTCACACAGGGTAATTCCATTCTCTGTACTACATCTTGGGTTCCTCTGCTGTGTCATAAAAAAAGACCATTGTGAGTGTTGAGGAAACACTCCCAGAACTGGGCCTGAGCCAGTCCAACATTACGGCTAAGACAGTCCAATCTTTATGGCTAAGGACAGGATCTTTGGTTGGCAGTGGGTTCTTTGGTATCCTGTTTTCTTCACAAAGCAAAATGCTTTTAAGTTTCATCTATACTATTTTATATATCAGTAGTTTTTCTAATTTTGATGAATAGCATTCCATACGTGGATATACCACAATTTTTATCCATTCATGAGTTGATGAGCATTGAGTTATTTTTAGAGTAATTATTAATAAAATGATATAAAATTTGATTATAGATACTTGTGTGGATATATATTTAATTAATCTTGGGTAAATATAAAGAAGAGGAATTGCTGGATCATATGGTGATTCTATATTGTGTAATATGCTGCTAAACTTGTCTAAATTGGCTGTATATATTTTTAAATCCTGGTGATATATGAGAGTATTCATTGCTTGCTATAGCTATGCTTTTTAATTTGAGCCACTCTAATGATTGTATAGTAACATTTAATTGTGGTTTTAATTTGCATTTAATTTGTATTTTAATTTAAGTTGTATTTAATGACTAATGATGATGAGCATGTACTCATAGGCTTATTAGCTATTCATTTGTCTACTTTAGTGAAATATTTGTTCAGATCTTTTATTCATTTAATATTGAATCATTTGTCTTCTTATTGAGTCGGAAGAGTACGTAGTATACTCTAGACATAAGTCCTTTATCTGACGTGTTTTGAAAATATTTTTTCCTAATCTGTGGCTTTCTCCTCATTTTCTTAACTATCTTTTAATAAATGATACTTACTAATTTTGATTTAGCTTATTTAGCATTGTTTTCTTCTTACAATTTGTGATTTTGTATCCTAAGAAATCTGTGTCTAACTCCCCCAAAAAATATTTTCTCCCAGGTTTTCTTCTACAAGTTTTATAGTTTTAGGGCTTATAAACAGGTATATGATCAGCTCAAACATCTTGAACCATAAGGCTTAATCCTTGTTCTGTCATTAAACCGGGTTCTGTGATTTTTTTCAAATGCTGAGAATTACATACAAATTCGTTAAAAACACAAAAGTATAATACAAAGCAAAATCATATTTTCTCTTCTTCTTACCTCCTAACCAAGTTATTAGCATCTTTCTCTCTTTTGTGTTCACTACAAACCGCTAACAATGTATAGTCATGCACAGGTTACACATGCTCAGTGTAACTTCTAAACCTGCTTGAATCCGGTTAAGTCTTTCCACAGCTGGACAAAAGTTAGACTAGAAAACCAAAGGATATTTTTCAATTAACCTTATATTGCAAATTAACATAGTTTCCACTCAGTTGAGATGCAAATTTGTTGAGCCTAAGAATACTGAGTTATAGAAATGCCCCCTGTATTTCTGGAGACAAGATTTGATCTCAGAAGTCAAATAAGGCTTTGCCTTAAAGAAAAAATAAATGTGTTAGTTCAAAAGCTGCCTCCTCTCAGGAGGGCATCTTGTCTCCTTGGTCAGTAATAGCTGCACTTCAAAGAGACAGTTGTAAACTGGGCCTATGGTTCTCACCTATTTTGAAAGACAAGACAGGCCTCGCCTAGAGCCATGGGTTGCTGACAAAGACCCCTGGAGATGAGAGCTGATCAGAGAGATATGCTAATGCCCAAGCCGGGCACAGCTCATGTTCACTTCTGAGATCATCTCTGTCTCCAAGAACACAATCACCGGAGCCAAGATGTCTCTATTTTTTGCTAAAGTAATAGCCTTATCATAAAACTTAGAAGTTTGCCCCAAGAAGATTTTGTAACTCATTGTTCCCCTAGATAGAGTTAATTAAAGGATCTGTAGTAGCCTTTTAGGAGACTTTGACCCTAAACCAAACTGCCTGTTAGTATGTAAATCCCATTGCCCTTGGCAACAGGAGCCTGTATCTACCCTGTATAGTACCTGTGTGGAGTTTCAGTCTTTGAATATTTCTTGGCAGGAAGAAATATATCCATCCGGATACCCTCCTTATATCTATTTTCATAAACCTTTACTTTCTAAACTATATCTTTGGCTCTGTGTATTATTATCATTATTCTTTTATTTCTGTTTCCTACTATTTTTTCATCCTTTGCGATGACCCCTGCCTGAGAGACTGATTGGAAGAAAAAAACCTCTTTGTGGGGAGTGTAGCTAACTCCCCACACAAATTTTTTCCTTTTTTTCTTTCTGACCTCAACAGTTATTTTAACATTATTTTGACAAATATTTTTGGAAAGACAAAAGGTTCATAGGTACTGGTTTAGGTTTATAAATAAAATACGGTCCCTACAATTCAGGAAGGAAAAATTTAGTGAGATAGTGAGAAAGATAAACCATCATGAAATATGATAAAAATCTGCATTAGAGGTATGTACAAAATGTTTTGAGAAGGTTAAACAATGCTTTCACAGATAAGGCAATAGTTGATTAGAGTCTGACCAAGAATATCAATATCGTCAGTGGTGAGAGTAAGCAGTGGATGCATTGAGGTGAGAATCGATAAACCTGAAAAGTGAGCAAACATAGAGAATAAAGTACATTTTGAAGGGGAGAATTATTCTCAGGTGTATTATTAGGATAAATTAGATGTTCATGACATTAACATGAACAATTGTTAAACAGAAGCAGATGTGACTACTTGTTAATTTTTGTGATAAAAATCTTATGGTAAAAGAAGTCAAAACATTTTGTAAAATGTTTCAGTGGTTCATCAAATTTTTAGGGTCCCTTCTGACCCTTTGATTTTAAATTATTTTCACACAATTTTTATTTAACTAATAAAATCCAGTATGTTTGCAGGTTTTTAATTTTTATATGTCCATTATATCTACTAAAAGTATTCATGAGTAACTACACAGGGATGTTTGAGTAGGAATGTTATTACATTAAGGAGTGCTATATTTTATTGTAAAGTTTCATTTTCTTAGGCCACCTTGTTGTTGCAGGGACTCAAATAAAGTGTACTTAGATAATTATTGCCTTATGGTTGAAGGAAAGGACAAGAAAGCCATACAATAATGCCATTTTAGGTCTAAGGAAATACCAATTAATCGGTTTTCATTCAGAACTTGACCACCTTTGTGTGCATCCTTACACAATATAGTTTAGTCTGTCTGCTTTTGGATGTTAGGTAAATGGAATCATTCTGTGTATATTCTTTTGTGTCATTTTTTCACTTAACATTGTATGATCTGTCCATGTTGTGTCCTGGAGTTCATTCATTTTTATGCTATATGGCATTCGATTGTATGAATATACCTCAAGCTACATTAAAAAAAAAAAAACTTCATATGGGGAAAAAAAATTCTCCATTGTTGTTTTCTACTGCAGAGGGTGCAGAGTCAGGGCAGATAAAAAACTTATCTATAAATAGAATGGAGCTCTAAAGATACACATTAAAAAAGAAAGAGTCTATAATAAATTCATATTATTGCTACTTAAAATTACTATTTACAGTATTAGTAAGATACAAGTTCTATCAAAGCATCATTAACAGGGATGAGGTGGAGTAGGATATACTGAACATAGGCAACTCAACCGTAGGAATCGCAAAATAGAGACTTTTTAAGAGTCCATGGTAGACACAAACACTCATAAATTATTCCAAAGGTGTTTCTCCACTAGATGCCAAAGAGTTTAACAGTGATCAATAGCGAATTAACAATGTTTAAAAGTAATCTGCTCCTCATGTAGAATATTGACTTACAAATCTAAGTTTTGCAATTAATCAGAAAAGACGTTTGCATATGTTTTAAACTGTAGGCCTAATAATAGAATATAGACATAAAGTTAATTTTTTATTTGTTGACTTAAACAACAGAAATTTGTTGTCTCAGTTCTGGAGGCCAGAAATCCACAATCAAAGGGCTGTCAGGGTGGGTTCCTTCTGAGACCTATGAGGGAAGGGTCTGCTCCAGACCTCTCTCCCTGGCTTGGGGATGACCACTGTCTCCTGTGTCTTCTCATCATCTTTCCTCTGTCCACGTCTGTGTTGAAATTTTCCCTTTTTATAAACACACCAGACATATTGGATTAGAGCCCACCCATTGACCTCATTTTAACTTGACTACCTTTATAAAAACCCTATCTCCAGATGATGTCACATTCTGAAGTACTGGATATTAGGACACAGGAATGGGGGTAGAGTGGGGGGCATGATTCAACCCAGGTCACTGAGGATCGGATTGGAGGATGTTTAAGGAGACATGACAACCAAATACAACGTGGGTTCCTAGATTGGATCTTGAAGCAGAAAAAGGATATTAGTGTAAAAAATAGTGAAATCTGAATTAGGTTTGTAACTTAGTTACTGGTATTGTACTAAGGTTAATTTCTTAGTTTTGGTAATTGAGCTATGGTTATGTGCGATGTTAGTAGTGGGAGAAGCTGGGTGAGGAGTGTGTAGGAATTCTCTGTGCTATTGTTGCAATTTCTCTATGAGGTTAACTTTAAAAAAAATAAGTTGAAATATTTGAGTTGATTTCCTACGAAGTGTAGCTAAAAAGTAAAGAAGACCATCATTTGCAAGCAGCATTAAAATGTGAAAAAAATGAGTTAGTTGAGTCTCACTTCCTGAAACCAAGTCATGTAGTTATCTAGTTGTGTTGAAATTTGTTCATTTTGTTGAGAATTAACAAGGAGAATAAGAAGTAAAACATATTTTAAATCAAATCATACAGTAAAAATGAAGATATGCTAGAGAAATCTTATACATACTATGCCAAGTCTTGCATTGCCCTCTCCAAGCAATAATCTATCTATAGATCTCATGTGTTTGTTTCTTGGGGAAAAAGTTCAGATTGTTTAAGGACTTCTTATATTAGAGTGATGTCCTTACAGAAAGAATAAAGATAGTATTTTATTCACCTTTGGATTATATGCAGGAGGCACTCAAAATATGTGTATTTATTTTTTGAAATGTAATCTCTGTAAAAGAAATCTTTTGAAGCACTTATGGAAAAGCTGATCATACTAATATTATTTCCACTTATGTTTCTTCTCTCTCTCCTTTGCCTTCTGTTTCTTTTTTTCCCCCCTACTCTTTTTTTTTAGTTGACAAGTAATGATAGTGTGTATTTATGGGACACAGTATGATGTTTCAATACTTGTATATACTGTGTGATAATCGTATAAGAGTGATTAGTATATCCATCACCTCAAACATTTATCATTTTTTTGATACAAAATTCTCTCTTCTAGCTTTTTGAAATTATATAATAAATTATTGTTAACTATATTTACCCTATAGTGTTATAGAACACTAGAAATTATTCTTTCTGCCACGCGGTAATTTTGTATCCATTAACCAGACTCTTCCTGTCCTCCTTGCCCCTCTACCATTCTCAGCCTCAAATAACCACAGTTTTACTCTCAACTTCTATGAGCTCAATTTTTGTTAGCTCCCACATATGAATGAGATCTTGTGGTGTTTATCTGTCTGTGTCTGACTTATTTCACTTGACATAATGGCCTCCAGGCTCATCCATGTTGCCATGAATGACAGGATTATATTCTTTTTTATCACTGAATAGTATTCCCTTGGGTACATACACCACTTTATCCGTTCATTTGTTTGGTAGACATTTAGGGTGATGCTATATTTTGGGTATTGTGAATTATAATGCAACCCAACCACAGAGCCACAAAAAGTCATTACACAGTAATATCAGTTTTTTTCCTCAAACTTTGCCTTTGTTTTTATTAATGAAACCCCTTTACTTCTGTAAAAGGAATATAGAATTTTTTCAGGACTTGCTATAGAAAAATCATTCACAAACCTTTGGTGTTAAATAGAAGTAAATTACCAACACTTGTTTTAAATTAAAATTTATGCAGCAGCCCAACACGTAAAACAGATAAATGCAAATCTATTCTGTTTGAATCAAAGGTTAAAAGCTAAGAATCATGCCATCCAACCCCCACAAACACTCCCTACCCCCACCATGGCACATTAGGGAACTTCGCCAAGCACCAATTAAAAACTCTATCTAGGGCAACCTCATTTCTCATATAACCATGCACATGTATCTCTTAATAAGCAAAATAGTTGGCAGACCTCTTAACAATCTTGAACCTGAAACCTAGTGCTCTTGAGTTCTAGTTCATTATCCTTCTCCTAAACTATGAAACTGTTTACATTTTAAGTTGCTGAGTCAATGAAAAAAATTGATTTAAGATGGAAATTATTTTAAAAGAAAAAGACACTTGAGTAGGATAAATAACTGTTCTCAATTTTTTATTCTTATATTCTCTTGTTCATCACTGCTTTATAGTCAAACACCATTAAAGGTTATTAATCGAGTTCAGAGTGTGTCTTTGTCTGGGGATAATTTCCCATTGAAAAGAGTTTGTCTTTGTTGTTTTGCTTTTTCAATACCAGCTTCTGACAGGAAGTTGATGCTGGGAATATCTTTAAAATTGACTATAGCTGGGAAATGTGATTCTCAGCATTTTCCTAATGGCAGCTAAGGACTGATGTTTGCAATGGGATTTTACTCTATAATTCGTATCCCATTGGCATGAAAATGTTGCTGATAAGTGCCACATTTATTTCTCCAAACTTTGAAACTGTGTATCTAAGAGCTTTGAAATTACTTATAAATAATTCTTGATGCATTCCTGGTTCCTTTAGTATCTCTTTGGTGATTCAGAGGTTGTTTTAGAATGCAGAGACTCACTTCCAAATTAATTCAAAAGCCAAAGTAAAATGCTATTTCTCAAAAGGTCAAACACGGTGATGGAGGGAAGTTAGTATAAGACTTTCAAAATGTCTTGTAAGGAATAAGAACAATTCTGACTTTGCCATGTCAAATATAATACCAAAAATATAAATAACAGTTTTGTTTAAATAGAAGAAAAACTCTATAAAAAATAGAAGTTAAAAAATGAGAAAATATTAACATTAGCTTTAAAAGCCTCGATAAAGTTGCTAAAAAAAATCTAACTTGCTCTTTTGCCATGGCTTAAATATTCTATAAGCTGTTGGTATATACTTTGTCCTGCATGGCAAAAATGCATAAAGAAATGTATACTTTACATACGTGTTTTGGTAAACTTAATTTTGTCATAGTCTCATTCTTATGACTTTAAACAAAATTAATCTTGAGAATTCTGAAATAAAAAAATCTCTGAAGCTATTTGAGATTAATTGCTTTGGAAGTTTTAAATATAGATGCTTTGATCATCAGCTTAAGTAAATGTGAAATACAGAAAGAATCTTAAGTTGCCTTATCATTCCCTAAGGCCTTGTGTCTAGAGCTTACTTACTTGAAAGAATAGAAATGTGAGAACAAGAAGTTTAAACATAATTCTGTAAATTAGACCCAATTGCTTAGCAAAGTGCTAGGGATGCTGTTAAGTGAAATAATATCTAGTTCTCAAAATACGGCCTATTTTCTAGGCTTTGGATACCCTGAATGTAGACACTTAAAAAATGCAGAAGAGCTACCATCTCGACATGCAGTGCTGGTTTGCATGTCTGCGAGTTTATGTGACTTGCTCAAAGTCACACTTACCTCCTTCTTTTCGTCATCTGTGCTAGGAATCGGTTCTTCGTGGCAATATGATATACATGGGAAATTTACAATTTTATATCACACGCTTCCATTTTTACAGAAAGCATAAAGCAGTAGTCTCAATAGAGAAACTACTCCCACCTTGGGGCACTTTGAAAATCTTAGTAGTGTTTGTGGTTTCACAAGGACTGTGGGTGCAGGATGGAGCGTGTCAGGTGCAGGAGGTCCGACAGGCAGTTAGCCGGACCCTGTTCTGCAGCGTGTGAAGCAGCCATTGCCGTAATGCATGCTGCACTACTGTGGACAGTCTTGCCAAAAATGTGCGGGAGAAAAACTCCTTTATGATTAATTACCTGAGACTTGTATCTAACTTTTTTTTGCAAGTAAATGAAAAAGATCTAAGAAAATTTTAAAATATTAAGAGCAAACATCTCAGAAGTGAATTATTAGGATTTAAAATCTGGATCTGTCACTAGTTGTGTAACATTGAGCAACTTGCCTATCTTCTCTGTATTTGGTTTTCCTATTTGTAAAACTGATAATCAAAACACCATCAGGTTTCTGTGAGGAGAAAATGTAAACAACCTAAGACAGTGCTTGACAGACAATAAGCACTCCCTAAATCTTAGCTATTTTTAATATTTTGTAAGAGGGAGGTAATAGGTAAATCAGAGGAAAATTGTGCTTTTTCTCCAAGCTTTCTGGAACCTTATTTACCATTTCAAAAAATCTGTACCTATGTTGGTAAAATAGCAGCTGTTTTATTCACCAAAAATACACAAGATAGCTTTTAGAAAATTTATTTAGGCATCTAGCACTCCCTGCTGGATGCAGGGAATATCTCCCCCACCACTACAGGGATTTATGTATGTTGACTCTAATGACACACAAATACTAACGGATGTTAAATAAAGCTTATTACTTATGTAGCAAACAGGAAGTGGTTTACCTCAATGAGAAGGACTCAGGTTCTGTCCGAAGAGAAACAATAGCAAGAGGAGATCAGTGGCTTGTAGTTTTCATCTTGGTTAGGGGATGGAGGCAGAGTGGAGGCGCTCTGCCATTATTTTAGTTTCAACCTGTGACATGGGACAGAGGGTATGTGTCTGTGGGGGTCTTATTAGATTATCCAGATATGGAGGAAGAGGAGGATTGGCACTTTGAAAGCCGTCAGCTTTCTACCATTAAGAATAGAATCGTTCTTTTTATTACAGTGTCTTTCTGTATTTGCATTGCTCACAGCGATTCTATTTCACATTGCAAGCATCTCACTACTTCAGTACACTTCTAATGTGGTTATGTCTCATGTTTACACGCACACCATTATTTGTTATTGTTTTCATGTGCCCCTTATATTACATTTATGCCATTATCTTTGTTTATGTTGCTTATATAGGTAGGTATAAAATCTATAATTTTCATTTTAAGGTAGGACACAGTGTTATAAAATGTTTGCTTTTATAAAGTGCCACCGGGTCTTATAGGTTTGAGAATTTCTTAATAAAAATTTTGGCTTTTCTCAGACTTAGAAAAATAGGTAAGGAGGGCTGGAAAAAAGTTAAAAGGAAATTCACATGATATATTTTTATAATATAATTCACCAAATGAGATTTACTATCTCATTTTTTATACCTATCTATACTTACCTACTCTGAGGTAGATTTTGGGTAAGATATTATGTCCTGAATCATTCAGGGAAAAACCTTTACTGAACAATCTATACTGCAAAATATAAAAAAGGAATAAAGAAAAATCAGTATATGCCAGATGGCATCCATAAACCCAGCTGGTGATCCATGAGTTTGGAAGCCTTAGGCTGGATTAACTGCCTTAAATTTTTTAATTAATTGCTTTAAGGAATTGATTTACAACCACTGAGAACTGCTGTGTAGCAAACAAGAAGTCATATCACAAATAACTACAGAAAATACACACTTTGAATAAGCAAACTGCAAAACACAGGTGAGGAGAAAGCATTGATAAAGAAATTCTATTTATTCGAGAATGTAGAGGGATAGAATTAAACAGTCTCCCTGGGGAAATGAAAAGTATCCATAGTAGAATTCCACAAAACAAATACTGTTGTTCTACGTTCAGCCTAAATCTGATGATACATTTTGGTGGGGAAGTGAGCAAAAATGATGACATTTTTGTAGCTTGCAGTTTTATGGTTATTGGGGATGAGTTCTAATGAAGTGCATCAACAGACTATTCAGTCATATTTTTACATGCTGTTGTAAAGGGTTGCCACCTTTTTAATAAGAATGCTTAAGAGAGATAAGGTTATGTTTCAGTGACTCCATTGTTCACATTTCTGTTCAATTTCATTTCTCCAGAAAAGGAACATTATTTAGCAGTGAATTTGCATAAACCTCAGGGGATTCATCATCCACTAGGGAAGGCACAGGGTAGAGGTTCTGTAGGTTGACATTCAGTTCTTTGTCATTTAAAAAAAATCATGTGGCTGTTAATTAGAAATATCTTGATCTGGGTCTTTTTTGACAACTCATTATCTTAAATAAACATAATACTTGTTCCTTGTAAACATCCTATCTTTACTGTTAATTTTAAGCCCTCACAAGGACTCAGCTAATTCAACAAAGAGGTGAAAGTTCCACAGGGCAATACAAAATAGAGCATTAAAGGGTATGGATGCATAGATGTAACCAAAAATATTTTTAATCTCTGTTTCTGGTTTTTTTTTTTTTAAGACTCAACTTCTGTGACCAATCTGCTTCTTAATCATTCTCTAGTTTATGTACCTCCAAATAGCTTTTAACCACCAATATCTTTTGAATATTTTGCAAAGTATATGGAAAAGAGAGGGTACAGTGTTTAGGTTCAAAATAGCATATCAATCCCTGATGAAACTTCTCTAAAATTATGGTTAAATTATCTGGAGTAAGAAGACACAGTAGAAGAAAGAAACTCACAACAGCAGAAAATTCTAGGTCTAATTTTTTAAGTTTAGCAACAATTTATGTAGAATTTCTAAAAAGTTAATGCAGCTGTACTGTGAAAGGGAAAAGTAATGAAAAGTAGGCTCATGATTTGATTATTATTGACACCATTATTAGTTGCAGTAATAGTTTTGCTAATAGAAATTTTAAGAAAAGAAGAATTAGCAGCCTGGGTGGGGGCAGGTAGAAAGATATTTGATCTTAGACTAATCTTAGAGATTTATACCCTGCCACAGAAAACTGGTTAACCATCTCTATATTGTATAACAAGTGCTGTCAGGGGTAGGTTTCTCCAAATCATTTACTCTAGAGAAATTGAGAAGTAGTTCTAATAACCAGGACCTTGCCTGGCTTCTTTAGTCAGGCCTTGGTGTTGCAGGGATCTGGCCTGCCCATCGTCATACTGTAGGCACTGTGTTCTGTTACTGAACATCAGTTCTCTCACTGACCACCCCAGCAGACAAGTCTACCCCGTGACCATGATGGACTGAGAATAACGACATGTTCTAAAATAGGACAACTCCATATTCATATCCCAAATATTTTGCAAACAACAAAAGTAACCCAATATCCCTGCACCTTCTGGCTAATACCATTGCTGCTTCTTTAGCAAGTATATATTTAGCCCTCTTTCATCCTTTCTTCTTTCTAGAATTAACCATTGCACCTACTTATAGAATTACTGCTACTTTATACAAACCAGGAGACCCACCTCTTTGAACCTCCCTCAATCACCTGTGCTAAGCTCAATTTCAATAATAGTTCCTTTCTTATAGTTCCTATGGAAATAAGCAAAGGCCAACCAGATGAGAACAAACACAAGCTATTTATTCAGAGCTTTTTGCAGCAAGGGAGTCAGCCACCGTCACTTGCCTTTTGTCTGAGACTTGAAGGAAGGCAGAGGAACGGGAAAGGTTTATAGAGGAAAAAAGGGAAGACTTTGGGTGTGCCCAGATTGGAGGCTGTTGGCGTGGGGAGGCTGTCGGGGAACTAACTAGAAGCAGGGCATGTGACTGGTTAGGGGTACATATTTGGCTTTCTCTAGTTAGTTATGAGATGGAACTGGAGATAGAAATTTGGGAGATGATTTCCAGGATAGATATTAACAAATCTGGCCATTTAGGGGCTGGTGTTACAAGTGATATTTATTAAATATATGTTTTTGGAGGAAGTCATGAAAGTTACATGAAGAGAAAAGGGAATAAACAGAAGTATTGAGAGACCAGTGATTTTCCTGTATTGCAAACTGTATCAGAAACTGAGCCCTCTGATTTAAGAAAAAAATGCAAAGGAAGGTAAAACAATACACAACGAAACAATCAAAACCCTTCACAACTTAGCAATGAAAGCAAAAGTGATCCATATTTAATTTAATTTTAAAATGCATACATGTTTGTTCCTAGTAGTCAAAAGAATAAGTAATGTGTGTTTCAGTTCTTTGGTCTATGTGGAGAAAAACCAAGAACCCTATGACTACCATGTAAGTGACCTGCACAGTTTTCTAAAACTTAGATCTAAAAATCATTTTGTACAATGCACTCATTTTTATAGCTGGAGAGAATATATATAAATTCCACAAATATTTTAATATTCTAATAATATTCTAATAACTTCCTATTTAGGATTAATTTATTTCCATCACCCTGAAACATTGTATTTGTGCATTTGGATGTGCACATGTGTTATGTGTGATCACATTTAGCTATTCCAACTCATAATGAAATCTATCCCAAATGTTCCTGTTTTTCAGTTGTCTTCTCTGTCTCTCAGATATGAAATCCTTCATGAAACTAGAGCTATTATCTGATTCTGAAATTTGGAAAATGGTTATTGATTAACATTTTCTTAATTAACTCTAAAATTAGCTACATTGTGTGTATATATGGCTGTATATAAAATTGAAAGTTGCTGTATGGAATCATGAATTATATTACACACAAGAGGAAGTTGCTGTCTGTAAAAATATTTTCCCGAAAGCCCTAGGCTGTCAACCTCAGCTTTGGCAGTCAAACAATGCACTTCATATTATGCAGGGGCAGCTCTCGAACTAAGAGTGTGAAAAATCCCTGGGAATAATTTATGAGCAAACATTCTTTCATGACTGCTTCAGATATCAGATCCTCAGATGGTAGAAAATAGATATAAACAAATAATTTATTTTGTCTCATGCTCGTGCAGAGACATATCATAAGTTACAGATCCTGGTGCTGGAAGAAACTTGTAAAGGTCAGCTCATCATTTTATGCAGTTTTTAGGAAGTGGCTGTAGAGGTAATCTAGCAAATCTCTCATGTTACTGAAAAAAATAGTGAAGTTTAGACAGTTTAACTTCCTTCCCATAGGTAGTTTCAAGGGTAAATCTAATGCAGAAAGGGAAGGTCGAGAGAGCCAGAGTGTAGACATTTTGACTGATACTTGACCCTAATCACCCTGAACAAGGAAATCGCCAGCAAGTTGCCAGCCCCTGACCACTGAAAGATGGATGAACTAGTAACTGGGTGCCTTAAAAACTGCTCGTGCTTACCATTCAGTGACAGCGGTTTGTGATTAACTTTTATGGCCTGACCACAAGACAATGCTGGTCATGTATGGCTGGTTCCAAATGGGGGTTTTGAACACATTAAAACATTACCCTTACCCTGTAAGAGGTCCCCACCTGCTTGGGAGAGAATCACTACTCTTTCTGTGGGGTAGGATCTTTTGTCTTTCTCTGTCTCAATAAGCTTTCCTGTCTCTAGTTGTCTTGCACTTGAATTCTTTCCTGTGTGAAGCCAAGAACCCACTTAACGAGTTCAGGGGGCTTTTCTCCCTTCACTGGGGCACCCCCTGCTTCAAATCTGGAACCCAGGTGTCTTTATCCTGGCCATACTCTTTGTGCTGTGTAAAAGTGCCTCTATTACCATGATTTCAGGAAAACCTATTTATACTGTCAGTGAACATAAAGGCTGATCCTTTGTATTCGCTTCAAGGAAATCGTGGAAAAACTTTATCTGTATCTTATACTCTAACAATTTTAATGTTTAAAAAAAGCTGTCCTGTGTCTAAATGAAGTCCCCAGGGCAGATTTTTAAAACCATATCTAATTATTTAATTGTTTATTGCCATAAAGAGGGATTCTCTAAAGCTTCCTCTCTAGAACTTTAAATATATCTTTAACCAATTTCATCTCCTCTCCTTTCCATCATTTCTCAGAAGCCTAAGTACTTAAATATTTTCTCTAAGTTTAAACTGTATCTTGGATTTCGTCTACTTTTACTATTCAAAGATTTTGTTTCTTAGAGGCTTCAAACTATAACTTCCCACCACTGGCTACTTATTTTCATATCTATTGATAATAATCATTTAAGTCTATCTGGACCTCTATCTAAATCTCTATCTATATCTATACATTTACGTGGTCATCTATATCTCATCTCTATTATCTATATTTTTATCTAGATTTATTTTCTATAATACATCCCCACCCTAATGGAATTTCCAGTCTATCCTATTCAGTATAAAAAAAAAAATCCAAAAGGAACTTTGGTTCACTTGTTCAGTACTTCAGTAAGCTGTATGTCCCTAAATGGAGAGAAACACAAAGTCCTTCCTCTGCTTCACAGAGTTTAAAATCGTACAAGAGAAAAAAATAGAAACCCTAACAAATACAATAAAATGGGTTATATGGAATAAAAATGTTTGCACCCATCTCAGTCAGCATGGATCTTGAACAGAACATCCACACCTGAACCACGAAGGCACCTCATGTAAAGGGCTCCTGCATTACCCCAGGTACTTCCTGCAGTTCCTGAACTCCTTCACATAATCAGCATCTAGAACTCATCATTGTTTCTCTCAATTCATTTGACCAAAAGATTTTTTGCTTGAAATCTAAATAGCATTTGACAATTGTCATGGAACATGAAAGAATAGTCCCCATTTTGTTTATAATCTGTGCACATCCCAATGATGATATTGCCTCTTCCTCTAAAGACTAATTCAGGTCATCTCCTCACTGATTTTATCACCCTTTTCTCCTCTACCTTTGCCTTCACTGCATCTTCTTCAAGTAAAATGTGCGACTTTCTCTGAAGTCTGTCTCAAATCAGCACTTGAACTGGCACAAACTGCTGCTCATTCGTACCACCCCCGTAGCTGGGATGTCAGAATGTAGGGCCCCTAATTCATAGGTAGGCAGGTAAGGGACATGGAATAAGGCATCCCGAATGAATAGTAATTCACCTGATTTATTCATAAAAATGACTTTATCATGTAGTTTAATGCTTTCTGAAAGGAGGAGTAATATTATATTCCATAAGTTTTTATTCATTTTTGAATGTGTAAATGCAATAATGTGACACATAGAGTGAAAAAATGATATATCTCCATTTTATACTAATTCCTTAAGCACATATTTTCTACCTCAGAGGCTAATATCTGTTCTTCCTGAGACCTTTTATATTTATGTACATATGTACATGTATACACCACTTTTAGACTGTACATGAACTGAAGGTATCTTCTGTATAGGTTTTTGTTTCAATTCAAGAATATAACTTTCTTTTATGCCAGTGTCTATAAGTCAGGCTCATTCTTTTTACTAGATATATTACATTAATTAAGTAAACATTTGGTCCTGTCTTTCCTCCCCCCTCTTCCTTTTTATCCCTTTTGAATGTTGCTATTAAAAATAACACTTTAAAAGATAGATAGAAAAAAAATCCTTGTATATGTTACTCACATATGGGTAAGAATGTCCATTAAATAAATTCCTAAAGTGTGGTACTGCTGGATCAAACATTATATGTGTTATTTTATATAGATATTATAAAATTATCCTCAGTCGAGGTTTGTATTTCACTACCACTGTGTCAGGTTATCTTTTTTCCCATCCACACATTAAAATATTGTTATCAAACTTCTTGTGATTTATCAAAATAGTATAAAGGCTGGTATCTCAAAGTAGTTTTGAGTTGCATTTCTCTTACCAGGAGTGCAATTGTGCATATATATCTATGTAACATATAGATATATATGTGTATATGTGTGTGTATATATATGCATATATGTGTGTGTTTAAGAGTAATTTGTATTTGCTTTTCTCAATTCACATTGTCCTCTTTGTTTACTGCACTTTAAAAATGTTGATTTTCAGAAACTCTTTAGAAATTAAGAAAACCATTCTTATCTAAGATATGAGTTTCATTTTCTAACAACTGGTCATTTGTCTTTTGATATTATTTTATTTTTATGTATTAAAATATGTGACCTCTGTGTCACAGTAGAATTTCTTTCAGTGTATGCATTTGATATTCTGATTGCTCACTTATAAGAGGGAGCTAAAAAGTTGATCTTATGGAGGTGGAGAGTAGAATGGTAGTTACTAGAGGCTTGAAAAGGTGTGTGGGTACAAGGGAGGGGTTGAAGAAAGGTCGGTTAATGGGCGCAAACAGATAATAGAAATGCTAATATATGTACCTGAAAAGATTCTTAAATCATTAGTTATCAGTAAAATTCAAATTAAATTCACAATGAGATTCCATTATATTAACATATCCATTAGAATAGCTGAAATTTAAAAGATTGACAGTATGTGTTGAAGATGTTGAGCAGTTGGAATTTTCATACCTTACTGCTGAGAAAGCAAAGTAGAAAAGCCATGCAGCAAAACAATTGGGCCCTTTCTATTAAATTTAAACATGCACATCCATCTGACTCAGGAATTTTATTCCTAGGTTTTTATCCCTGCCAGTGAAAACACACAACTAAATCAATACATGTACATGAATGGTCAAAGCAGTTTTACTTATAATAACGCCAAGTTGAAAATAATACAATTGCCCATCAACATTGAATAGGTGGACATATATGGTAGACAGCTACACAAAGGGATACTACCCAGAAAGAAAGGATCTCCTATCCACACAATAACATAGATAAATCTCATAAGCACAACCTGGCTGACAAAAAGACAGACACAAAAGAGTACATCAGTGCCCCCATTTTTATTACATTCTAGAAATGGAAATGAATCTTCACTAACTAAAAGCAGATTAGAGGTTGCCTGGTTACCGTATTGGAGAGAATTAACCGCAAAGAGCCTGGAGGGAAATCTTTGGAATCATGAAAACGTTCAAATCTTTTTGGAGTTTTCAATTATACTAAAGTATATATTTAACAAATTTCATCAAACAATACACTAATAATGTGTGCACTGAATTTTATGTAAATTGATTTTAAATTGGCCTTTATAAGTTCTAAATTTTTGTCTAATACCTATGAAATAATTTCAGAATTTTTATTGTTAGGGGAAAGAGATTATATAGGTATTTTTATTTAGCTTATGATTGTGCTAAAATGCACAGTGTGCAGTGTACAAACATCTACAGACACATTCAGGCTCATTATTTCTGCCTTTAGTGCCTGCTAACTCCTAGCTCAGTTTCATTAGAAGGATCCATGAAGTAGTTGGATAAAGGAGTGAATTATCTAAAAATCAGTTGAAGAAACTTTATAGTTAGTCTGTATTTTTCTATAGTTGGTTTACATTATTGGTCTGATTCTATTTTGTACGGAATAACAGAAGGCTCAGGCACACTGCCATGTTACTCCAAGTGCCCTTTCAAGTGAATTGGGTTTATTAAATTTCAACAAATGTATAAGAAAGAGGGGAAATCAAGGATCCTTTCCTTTCGAATGAGATTTTAAAAATTCATTAAGCTGAAATGCATGTGAAGTTTGTGTTTCAGGCAATATGGAAGAATCTGTTTGTGGTGATAAGACAGCAACATACTTGGCTGTTTGACTCAAGGCAGCAGAATTCAGATTGAAGTGTAATCAAAATTATTTTCCCCTTTCTCTTTCTCTCTCTCTCTCTCGCTCTCGCTCTCTCTCTTTTCACTTGATTGCAGCTTCAGTCAATAGTCTTGAGGCTCCAGATGATCTATCAAACTGAGAAAACCTGTCTTAGGTAGCTAGATTCTCTAATAAAATATTGACAGATAAGATCTTCAGGGTGATAAAAACAGATTTAAACTCAGAGTGAGATTCTTTTATGAGATTCTCAGAATATCTATTCAAGTCAAGATGAAGCATGTAGTATATAGTATATATTTAGCTCTCAAGTTATTACTATTCCTTAATAATATAGTTTATTATTACTGTTTTAATTATTATGTATTTAAAACTAAGGTCAAACCGTTTCCTTTATGCATAACTAAGATATTTAACCTGTATCTGTAACTTGATCTAAATCCCAAGTATATAACTAGAAACAGTTTGTGAAAGTAATATGGAATCAGTTTAAACATAGGAAAATGATTATTAGTCAAGTATTTATGAATCTTATTTTTTAAATTTTAGGTCTCTCAATGCCCCTCTCTGGACTCCTAAATTACTTTAAAAATTAGATAAGTAAATATACCTTCTTAGACAAGAGATTTCAGGGAAATGAGAGAACTTTGTCCATTTTGGAAATATTTAGTATGTAAACACAAAATTTACAGGGCTGCATGGCATTTCTGTGCATTTTTAGTGGATCCCTGTGTCTTTGAACTAATGAACAGACATTAGAGGATGGAGTGTCAAACTGTGGGTGGGGATAAGTAGGAAAATGGTTCTTTATACCCAATGGTATAAATCTATACAGGATTTGAGTACAATCATTTTTCTCTAAAATATTGCTTGTGACCTACCATGGGAAAGAAGAATCACATTGTATTCATTGTTTAACAGTGAAAAATTAATACATTATTTAAATGCATAATACCTTGCATGAGGGAGGCAATAAAGTCTCGTCTATGAATCACGCCTGGCGGTAAGTCTGGGTCCTTGGAAGAAGAAACTTGGAGTCAGGCCTAGATATAAATCAAAGTTTTATGCTATGTAAGAGACCCAAGTCACATCTTGACCTTCCATTTTAATGTTGGGATTGTCAGCCAGCATCAGCACCATTTACTGCCATCAAACTCTTCCCACTTCAATAATTTTAACATTTCTTCCTCATTTTTTCATCACTCAGTTTTCCAAAGACGAGAGAAATTTGAGGAAAGTGTTATTCAGGAACTGCAGCAGGTCAGTTATGTAACCAAGCTTTCAGAAAAGTTCTTCACTGGGAATAAGATTCCTCAATTACTGCTGCCACAAAGCACTACGCTTTATGAGTACACATATTCAAAGGAAGTGAAGATACTAAAAATGAACCACAAGACTTTCTTGCATAATTATCAGTATTCTCTAGTATTTTTAATTAATGGGAAGAAGAGAGAGTGAATTTGTTAAATACAAGGGAGAGTAGAAATATAAGGTGCTTTTTTTTTTCAGCAGTTGAATCCAGAAAACAAAAATATTACTCCCCTCACTCTGTGGTGCTGATATTTGCTCAAGAGGGAGAGTTTTGAGTATCCTAATCAGGCAATTCTAAATGTTCCTAATTTTTAAAATATTTCTGATAACCATGGAAGATAACCTCACATACTACATTTTGTGTGTATGATTCCTTGGTCCTGTAGTCTATAAGATACAAGCCTTAAATATCAAGGAAAGAGCCTTTTCCCAATAGCAATAGTCCCAGCCATGAATTAACTCTCAAATTAAAGTAGCAAAAACCAGGTCCAGTCAGAGGAACACCTTGATGATATATTAGTTTATTAGATAAATCATAACCAAAATGAAGATAGAAATGCTGTATGCATGTTCATAGAAAAGGTACTCTTATTATATTTGATACTTTAATATGAAGTGATATATTTTTTCTTTTTAATGTCTATTTTATTTTTTTAATTTTTTTATTGATACATAATAGTTGTACATATTCATGGAGTACATGTTACATCTTGATACAAGCACACAACATGCAATGATCAAATCAGGATAACGGGGACAAGATTCACCTGAAACATTCATCATTGCTTTATGTTGGGGCATTTGAAAACTTCTAGCTATTCTGAAATACAATAAACTATTATCAACTATAGTTGCCCCATTGTACCACTGAACATCAGGGGGTACAAGTGTTCTTGTTACATAAATATCTTATATAATGCTTAAGTCAGGGTTTTTGGTGTACCCATCACCACAGTAGTGTTCATTGTACCCAATAGGTAAGTTTTTATCCCACACACCCACCCTTCTGCTCTCCTCTCTTCTTGGTTTCTCATGTCCTTTATATTGCTTTATGACGATGTGTACTGATCTATTAGCTACCACTTGTTAGTGAGAACATACAGTATTTGGTTTTCCATTCTTGAGATACTTCATTTAGGGTAATGGTTTCCAGTTCACTTGAATGTGCTGCAAATGACATTATTTCATTCTGTTTTATGGTTGAGTAGTACTTTATGGTATCTGTGTGTGTTTATGTGTATGTGAGGAGAGAGAGAGAGAGAGAAGGGGGGGGAGGGGGAGAGAGAGAGAGAGAGAGTGAGTGCGCACATTTTCTTTATCCAATCATGAATTGAAGAGCACTTAGGTTGATACCACATCTTTGCAATTGTGAATTGCACTGCGATAAACATTTGAGTACAGCTGTCTTTCTGATTAAATTACTTCATTTCCTTTGGATAAATACCCAGCAGTGGGATTGCTGGATCGAATGATAGTTCTACATTTATTTCTTTGAGCAATCTCCTACTGTTTTCCATAGAGGTTGTAATAATTTGCAGTCCCACCAACAGTGTATAAGCATTCCTTTCTCTCTACATCCACACCAGCATCTATTGTTTTTTGACTTTTTAATAACAGTTATTCTGATAGGGGTAAGGTGATATCTCATTGTAGTTTTAATTTGCATTTCCCTGTTGATTAGTGATGTTGAGCATTTTTTTCATATGTTTGTTGGCCATTTGTCTATCTTCTTTGAAAAACTTATGTTCATGTCATTTGTCCACTTTCTGATGGGGTTGTTTTTTCTTGCTGATTTGTTTGAGTTCTTTGTAGATTTTGAATATCAGTCGTTTCTCTGATGTATAGTTTGTGAATATTTTTTCCCATTCAGTAGGTTGTCTATTGACCCTGTTGATTATTTCCTTTGTTGTGCAGAATCTTAGTTCTATATTGTACAGACTTATCTCCTTTTATTGTGCTTCAGTTTATTGTGTTTTTATGAATTGAAGGTTTGCGTCAACCTTATGTCAAGCAAATCTACTGGTGCCCTTTGCAGCAGCATATGCTCACTTCATGTCCCTGTTACACTTTTGAAATTCTTGTAATATTTCAAACTTTATTATTATTTTTATTATAGCTGATATGGTGATCTGCAATGTTACTATTGTAATTGTTTGGGGGCACCATGTGCCAGGCTTAAGTAAGATGGGAAACTTAATCAAAGAATGTTTTGTGTTCTGACTGCTCCACTGAGTGGCCATTCCCCTTCTCTCTCCCTCTCCTCAAGCCTCTCTATTCCCTGAGACACACAGTATTGAAATTAGGCCAATTAATAACCCTGTAACAGCTTCTGAGTGTTCAGTGAAAGGAAGAGTCATGTGTTTCTCACTTTAAAACAAAGGCTGGAAATGATTAAGCTTAGTGAGGAAGACATGCTGAAAGCTGATATAGGTAGAGTTCTAGGCTTCTTGCACCAGTTAGTCAAGGTGTGAATACAAAGAAAACGTTTTTGAAGGAAATTAAAATTGCTGCTCCAGTGAACAAAATGATAAGAAAACAAAACAGCACCATTGCTAATATGTAGAAAGTTTTATTAATAGTGACCTGGGGAGAAGATCAAACCAGCCACAACATTCCCTTAAGCCAAAGTCTATTTTAGAGCAAGGTCCCAACTCTCTTCAATTCTATGAAGTCTGAGAGGGGTTGGGAAGTTCCAGAACAAAAGTCTGAAGCTAGGAGAAGTTGGTTCATGAGGTTTAAGGAAAGAAGCCATCTCCATAACATAAAAGTGCAAGGTGTAGTAGCAGATGCTGATGAAGATGCTGCAGCAAGTCACCCAGAAGACCCAGCTAAGATAATTGGTGAAGGTGGCGGCACTAAACAGTTTCCATGTAGATACAACAGCCTTCTATTGGAAGAAAATCTCATTTAGGACTTTTATAGTTAGAAAGGATAATTCAATGCCTCCCTTCAAAGCTTCAAAGGACAGACGAACTTTCCTATTAGAAAGTTTAAGTTGAAGCCAATACTCATTTACCATTCTGAAAATCTTAGGACTCTTAATAATTATGCCAAATCCACTCTGCCTGTGCTCCAGAAATGGAACAACAAGCCCTGGATGACAGCACACCTGTTTACAGCATGGTTTACTGAATATTTTAAGCCCACTTTTAAGACGTATTGCTGATCAGCCAAGAGTTCTGGTGGAGATGTACAAGGAGATTAGTGTTTTCATGCCTGCTGACATAACATCCATTCTGCAGCCCATGTATCAAGGGTATAGTTTTGACTTCCAAGTCTTATTATTAAAAAATATATATTTTATAAGGTCATAGGTGCCATAGATAGTGATTCTTCTTGATCAATCTGTGCGAAGTCAATCGAAAACTTTCTGGAGAGGATTCACCATTCTAGATGCCATTAAGAACGTTCGTGATTGATGGGAGGAGGTCAGAATATCAACATTAATAGAAATTTGAAAGATATTAATTCCAGACCTCATGGATAACTTTGAAGGGTTCAAGACTTCAATGGAGGAAGTAACTACAGATGCAGTGCAAATAGCAAGAGAACGACATTAGAAGTGGAGCCTGGAGAGGTGACTGAATCGCTGCCATTTCATGATAAAAGTTTAATGGATAAAGAGTTTCATCTTATGGATGAGCAAAGAAAGTGATTTCTTGAGATGAAACCTCCTGGTGAAGATACTGTGAGTATTGTTAAAATGACAACAAAGGATTATATCAGTTGTGACAAATGTATCATGCAAGCGCGGTATGTTGACACTGGTAAGTCTGTTTGCATGTGAAAGTAAGGGATATATAGGAACTCTCTACACTTTACATTTCGCCCAGAACCTAAAACTACCCTAAAATAAACTTTATTAATTAAAGAAATAAATAACTATAACAGTGGAGTAATAATAGTTGACTAATGTTATTTTAATAATTGAAATAATCCATGTAAATGTATGTAGCACAGTACCATCATAATCTCTCAAAAATGTGAGCCAGTTATTTAGGATGAATATGATGTTTTTTTCCTTTACATGCAATATTTGGAGATGTTTAGAAACAAAGCTTGCTATTTACTGAAAACCATAGTATTAGAACAAGAAAAAAGAATAATAATTAGATGATTAATATTAAAATAATTTATGCAAATATTCAAATGTTAATAGCGTAAATATATTGCAAAATTTTCAGTCAAAATATAGACCCAAACTAATCAATTCATAATTACAAGATTATTAATTCCTTGGCTTGATACCATTTCCCTTCATTCCTTTCTCTGTGCTTTAATAAGCTGAACTATTTTTAATCAAATCCCCAAACACTGTCTTTGTTTTTAAATCACCTGAAATGTATCCAGTGCATTAATTAAAGTTAGTTTTGAAGGGAAGGGCATGGTACAGTGAGGCTAAACAGTGGCTGGAATTAATGGGTTATTCGTTGGAAAGGTAATGAGAAACAGAGCAATTCACGCTTGGTTCTCTTGGCCATCTGCTGAAAAGGGCTATTAACTTTTTAATAGGAGTACAACTAGCTAATGACTTATATATAAATCTCAAGAAGTCAAAGAGCTCAGTGTGGAGAATTTTACCTGTTTACTGTATTTCACTGTAGCAGGAGTTCTATAGTGAGAAAAGAGATGCAAATTTCAATTGTTGGGAAAATTAGTATACAATATATATTTTAGTATGCCTCATGCAACAAATAAATATATATAAAGACATATGCTTTAATAGAAGAATGGACACATTTGAATTAATGTCAGAAATCTGCCTCAAAATAACTGAATAGGTTGTCAGATTAATGTTCTTCTCACTGGAAATAACAGCCAACATTAATTGACAGTTTTGAATAATACAAAAAAATTGCAGTACAAATCGAATTTGAAGACTGAGTCTGGAAGTTAGCAAATTTATACTAACAATGACTTAGTTTTATGTCTAATTGGATGTTAATATTTTTATTTATTTTTCAATAAAATTCTTATTTTAAAAAGATATTTACCTTATTTTCTAAGGTACATCGTTGTGTGGTACATTAGTCAATACTACATTTCCAGTGAACAAAACTTAGTTAATTTCATTAAAAAATAATTACTAGTTTTGGAGCTTTATTTGTGCTAGGGACTATAGATAAGAAATTTATTTGTATAAATTATATCAATCTTGAGAGTAACCCTAAGAGAAAGATATTGTTAACATTTCCAAAAGAAACATTAGACTCAGAAATGTATTTATAAGATCAATAAACTGGTAAGGGATGAAGGAAAAGGCTCAAATTCTGATTTTATCGCTTTAAAGATTCTACTCTTATCCACTATACTATATATTTTATAATCCCTTGACAACCTAAATTTTAGATCACAAAATGTGTACCTGTCCTTTACATTATACTTATACATCTTTGTCCACAAAACTATTATATTAATATATACAATATTATTAGTTTCCTCATTATAGGAATGCTAAATGAATGAATGGACAAATGATTTGGGGATGCTTATCTGAGAGAGAGAATTCAGGTAGCATCAGAAAGTTGTTATGATTTAGGGAGTAAATCAAAATAGGAATGGTAGACCCTTGTTCTCCTGCTGTCCTGTGCTATCTTGCATGAATTGTATGAGTTATGCTTACTCTTGTCATTTTTACTTTTAAAATTTTACTGTACAAACTTGGGAGTGAGTCTGGAAGTGCTACTGCAAAACCCAACCTGGTTTACTTCACAGTTTACAACGCACACACAGAGACAAACACTGAGAGACACACCATGGTTATACAGTGTCTACCCAAGGCTGGGTAATTCATAAAGAAAAACAGGTTATTTTGCTGGTGGTTCTGGATCTGGTGAGGGCGACAGGATGCTTCCACTTAGCTGAAGGCAAAGCAGACCAGTGGGTGCAGAGAGCACATGGCGAGGGAGGAAGCAGGACATGGGAGGGAGTTGCCAGGCTCTTTTTAAAAACCAGCTCTCATGAGGACTAGTAGAGTGAGAACTCACTCTCACCCACCCAGGGAGGGCACTAATCTAATCATAAGGGATCTACCCTCATGAGGCAAACACCTCCTAGTAGGCCCCACCTCCAAATCTGGGGATCAAGTTTCAACACCAAGTTTGGAGGGGCCAAACGGCCAAACCATGGCATGCAGTCTCTCTCTCTCATACTGCATGGGAATCTGATTAAAAATGTTCACACATGCTTGTCTTCCCTGTCAAATGACAATGAGTCCCTAATAACCACAACACAGTGCTAGGCCATAGCAGTTACCCGATATTTTATTTCTCCAGACACCAGACAGCATTGTGTTTATTTTACTCAAGAAATATTTGAGCAGCTAAAAATTATTTTTCTTTGAGATAGAGGAGAAGCCATCAAATTCAAATTATATTTCACAGTCTCAGTAAATATGAAGTGGTAGTAAATCTGCTTAAATAAATTCCAAGGCTTTCATAAATTTTGACAATAAATATTGGAAAAATTAGAATAAATAAAAGTGATTCTGCTCTGCCGACAGGATATTATAAAAGAAGGCATTTTAAAGTATACTCCATATAGCAGTTCAAACTTGACGAGAACTGGAGGTATGGTACAAAAATGTTTGATTGAGAACAAGTTTATATTGTATTTGGCATTACTTCATAACAAACCTTAAAGAAGGTTTGTGTTGTTTCTAGATTATACATAGTCTGAAAAATAATTACAAACTACTAGAATAATAATGAAAGTCAGAATTGAAGAAAAAATAGGGGTAACTAAATCTCTTATTTGTGTTATATTATTCTTTGTCCTCGGATAATATGATGGCATAACATCACTGAAAATAAAGAATACTTTTGACTAAGTTTTGAGTATTTCTTAAATAGTGCTTGTAAAAATATTAATATTTCCTGCATTCTCATGAATGCCTAAATTAATCTCAGTAGTGTATTTAATATTCTTAAGAACTCACTATTCAACTCAAATATTTAATACTTATCTCTGCCTAATACAAATGATTCTTTGAAATGGAGTGAAGAAAGAAAAACCAATTTGGAATCTTTATACTTAATTGATCATAAAGTAAAATGTTTCCTTACTTGAAGTATCATATAGCCTAAAAGTCTTTCATGTCTTATGAAGAAGGCATATTCTATTTATGTACTAAAATGGAAAATTTTTCACAGTTTATATTCATTTGTGTTGATGTAATCATTACCTATAAACCGTGCATTTTGCTCTTCCATAAAGTTTTATGGTGCAAATTTCAAGAAATATCTGAAAACATTTAACAGCCTCTGTTATATCTTCTGTGAAATATTCCCTAATTGCAAATTAGGTGGTTAGTGGTTTGAAAGAGTTAATGTGCCTCCAAACCTCTCTTATTATCTGGGAATAATTGTAGGCATTGGGCTCATTAAGCAACGCATTGATCCTCCTCTGCTAATACAGAAACTTCACATTTATGCTTTTTTTCTTCTTTTTTTAAACATTCGTTTTCTTTCCTTTTTATTATTTTTAAATTGTCTGAATTCAGTTCAGCAATGTCAGCTTATAATTTTCATGAATTGTAAGCTCTTTTAACATTAATATTTCATGAATGTATGTAATTTTGACAAAGGCCTCTTTTAAAAGTCTTTGTTGAGTGACATAGTTCATGTTAATACCATATCACCAATGCAAATACAAATAAATTATTTTTTATAGAAAACTCCAGCGGTCAAGAAATGTATTACTATTAAGATGCCCAGTCATTTTATCTTAGCCCCTAACTGTAACTGTCCCTCTAGGTTTTTATGGAAGGATTGACAGAGTTCTCATATATCATCACAGACTGATATGTTTTAACTCCACATACTTTGGTATTTACTGCTTATATCATCTTGGTTAATTAATACCTGTCACTGTGCCTCCCTCCCGTTGTGACCAATTGGCTTGGTCACGTGCTGTTACTAACCCCGCCATGTCATTTTGTACTGTCAGCAGGAAAGATCCTCCAGCACAGTTAAAAAAATCTGGATTTTATTTCTGTCACATTTCACAGGAATCAAAAGCAGGACTAACTTTGGAGACGATCAAGACAGGATCACGTTCTCCTTTGAGTCAGTATTCTCTTCAGTGTGCAGGCTCTAATTCTCAGCTTGGTGCAATTTTCTCAGTGTCTTTTGTATGTTTGTTTGTTTTCCATCTGCAGATCTTGATTCATGTGATAGGTCTGTACATATCTGAACCTCAACTGTAGCCTGGGTTCAAATTCTTGTCAACAGAAGTACTGTGTCCCATGTTAATTAAGCAATATATAATGCAATTCTTTTTAGACCTTTTGAATATTTTGTGATCTTAAAAATTTTGAGAATTACCCGTAGGGTGCAGGGTACCCATCTATGAGTCAGCCTCTTCACATACCGGGGAGTGAAGGGATGGTTTCAGGATGATTCAAGCGCTTTACATTTATTGTGTACTTTGTTTCTATTTTTATTACATTGTAATATATAATAAAAAAATTATATAACTCACCGTAGGTTGGGGATCCCTGCTGACCCATCTAAAATTGTCTCTTTCTAAGCACAAAACTTTTTAAAGAGATTATATTATTTTTAAGGAAATTAGAGCCTGTCTCTTCTTGGCTATTGTCAAATACTCTGTTGAAAGAAATGTCAATTCTTTTATTTATCTTTCTTTATAAAACAATATATGACAATTTCTTTTATTACTGTATCTTCAAAATCATATTATAATCAATTTAACTTTATTTGTATTAAAACATTTAAAAAGATCACCAAATCCTAAAATATTTCTAAAGATAGAGATATCCAAAAGAATAGATAAAAAATTAAGTTTTGGACTTATTGTTTCCAAAAATAGCAAGCTAATAAGTTTAAAACAAATTATGATAAAAGCTCAAAACTTATATATGCTACAAAATTTTTCTTAAAAGCATCCAAGAGCTGAACTAAAGATATTTTTGGACTAAAACTAAAGAGAAAATACAGCTTAGATAAATGAAGTCTTGAGAGTGCTTTTTCCCTAAATGTGTTTGCCAGTATTAAGAAATTTAAGATCTCTTAAGCTTTAAGTTTGAGGCTGCAGTGACCTATGATTGTACCATTGCACTGGAGCCTGGAAAACAGAGTGAGATCAAGTCTCAAAAAAAAAGAAAAAAAAAAAAAAACACCATAAAACAAAAACCCAGAAAGAAAGAAATTTAAATTCTGCTTTTAAATTATCTCATCACTCAGGGTGAAAGAAAGATTCTAAAAGATGACTCTTCTCTACCATGGGAAAATGCACAGAAGGGCTATATCTTTAAATTGAGGGTCAAAGAACAGGGAATGTACCAATCTGGGAGTGGAAGGAAAGCTTCCTCTGTTTTATTACCTGAGTCATTCAGAAAAATCTTAAGTCCCAAAACAGTTTTGTCATGATTCCAGAACAGAATTATACTCAGGAAACTATCATCAGGAGAATGTCAAAGACTCAGAACCTCTCTGGAGTAACATGCCGTAATCAATATCCTCAATTTTTATTAAAAATAATGCTTTAGGATATTAGAACATAGCAAAAAAAAAAAAACAGTTGTATAAACAATCTTTTCTCCATGGGCAAGACTAGAAGAAATAATCAGTCACAGAAAAAAATCAATAGAGTTCTTCAGAAGTTAATTATTAAACACAAACAATAAGATAGCTATATTTACTATAAATATGTTTTAAGAAAGATGAGCCAGAAAGAAATTTTTAAACGTAATAGAGCTAACTAGAAAAAGAATGCTTGGATATTTTATAAATAAAAATTTAATAATTCAAGTATTAATATTAGTAATTCAATGAATGGGTTTAATACCAGTAAGTCAAAGCTAAAAATAGAATTGATTAATCAGAAGGTAAGGTAACATAAATTACAACTTCAAGAATAAAAAATTATCAGATGAGATAAAAAGCAGACCAGTGCCATTTGTTGAAGAGAAAAATCGACTATTGAAATAGAACTAAGAATTGTAGAGATGATGGAATTAGCAGACAAGAGTATTAAAATGGCTAAAATGAATATGTACCACATATTCAAATTGTTATAAGAACACAGGAACGTGAAAGAAAAAATGACAGTTATGAATGTGTTAATATTTCTATAATTGAAAAATTATATTTGAGATGAAAAATGTACTGTATTGGCTAAACTGGATGTTAGAAAGCAAAAGATTATTGAACTGAAAACCTAGCAATAGAAATTATTCAAAACGTATCACAAAGAAAAATAAAGACTGAAAATAGAAACATTCATAGCTGTATAAACTGGTGTAACATATATAATAGGAGCCCTAGAATAAAAGGCAGGAAATTGAGGGGCAAAAAATAATTATAGAAACTGTCCATATGCAATGAAAACTATAAACATGCAGATCAAAAAAGCTCAACAAACTGCAATAATATCAAATGAATATCAAATGAACACATCAAATATTTTATTTACCTCTTTAACTAATGAGAACACTAGTAAGTTGTTACAACCAGTTCAAAGTAGAATTTGAAATACTAAACACACACATTTATAGATAAATAAAGAATGCGGAAATAAATTTACAAATAGATGCACTAAAGCACAAAATGATTGGAATGCTAAAACTAGGGAGAAAAAGAAAATCTTTAAAGCATACAGAGAAGAAGACACGTTACATACAAAGGAAGAAAGATAAGAGTTATAGTAGGATTCTCACTGGAAACCATGCAAGCCAGAAGACAATGGAGAGGCACATTGCGGATGGCTTTGTCAAATCGAGTGTGGCATTTTCTTATAAAGTTATACATACTTGTACTATGTGGCCATAGTCCATTCTAGTATTTACTCAAGAGAAAAAAATCAACAACAACAACAAAAAACCTTGTGGAACACCACATGGTATAAAATAAAATGTTGAAGACCTTCAAGTATTAAAGACCAATTAAAACTTTACTTTGTTTCAAGAACCAAATGACATATAACTCTTTGGACTAGAGAGATTACAAAGTTCATTATTTTCCAGATGCAATTGTACTGACAAAAAAATTCCCTGGGCCCAAATGTAAGAATCAAATTAAGAAATCCTCTTAGCAACTGGTATAGCATATTTTAAAGGGACTACTTTCTTTGTGGCCAGAGAGAACATTGAGATTGCAGGAAATTCCCAGAAACTAGGGCCACAAAATATTAGAAAATTGAAGATTCTGTCTATAGGAATGAAATTGAGGCCTAATCACAGCGCATTACCCACTCCCAGGCCAGAGAGACTTCAAACTCTACACTTTGATATTTCAGAATGGCTACAGCCCAGTAATTTTAATGGGTCTTTCTTCTTATCCCTACAAATAGGAATGTTTAGTTTTCCTTTCCCTGTTCCATGATAATATATATATAGAGAGTATTTTTTATAAGAACAAAGCATCTTCTTATGTCACCATTTGCTAGACCAAGAGGAGTAATATCCAAAATATTACGGAGTACAAATGTTTTTGTTACAGGATACGTTGTATAGTGTTCATTGTACCCCATAGGTAGGTTTTTATCCCACACTTCCCTTCCCAACCCCCACTTCTTGCTTTCCAATGTCCTTTATATCTCTTTGTGCCTGTATGTACTCGTTGTTTAGTTCCTACTTATCAAAACAATAAAAAATAAAAAAGAGGAGTAATATCCAGATATGATTTAGAGACCATCATGAATTACCCCTTATTTAAAATTTAGTCTGAGTCATGAAGAAATCTTGGCTTTAAGGTCATAGTGTGAATGAATTAGGTTTTGTATTTATCTGTCTATGGGGTAAGTGATTATACTTTGCTTAAGGGAAGGTGAGATAGCCAAATATTTCATGACCACAGGACTGATTATGGTAGTTCACTAGTGCTGTATGTTGACTACCTCTACCTCTCTGAGTCCCCAGCACATGGTAGGAATGTGTTCATTAGGCCTTTTGTGATGGAGGGGTTACCTGATTAACAGTAGGAAGTAAATGGTGAGCAAAAATGAAACATGCTTTTCTCAGGCCAAATATTTTTTGTATAACTCAAGACTCTCCAGAACTATCTTTCTCTCTGAATCTGTCATATTGTATTATAATAGATACTGACTACATCTTTAGTCTGGGAGACAAGAGAAGGATACTACAGTCTAGGAACAAGTATTATGAGTGGTATGTAGACATTTAATCATGTGGCATTTTTTTTTAACTTCAGCATAACCTAGTTCAGGGTTTCTCAACTTTAGCAGGCTTATGTTTGAGCTGGATAACTCATTGTTGTGGGGGCGAGGAGCTGTCATGCATTATAGGACGTTGGCAGTTTTTCCAGCTTCTATATACTGGATGTCAGGTATGAGTAGCAACACCACCCACCCACCCAACTGTCAAAACCAAATATGTTTCCAGACATTTCCACATGTTTCCTGGAGGTAAAATCACCCCAGTTGAGAACCACTGCTTATCCTGGCTTATAAAATTGGTAAAGCAAACAAATGACTATATAAAACAATAATAACTTTATCGTCTTAAAACCAAATAGAATTTAAAATACATGAATAGCTAGGAGGAGAAAATAAGATTTAAACTGCCTTAAAGTTCTTGTATTTTCGTAAAGGTATTAAGTTATGTTATTGTTTTAGATAATGATTCGTGCTATAAATTTTATGTTAACCATTA
Organism: Lemur catta; assembly: GCF_020740605.2. Taxonomy (NCBI): domain Eukaryota; kingdom Metazoa; phylum Chordata; class Mammalia; order Primates; family Lemuridae; genus Lemur; species Lemur catta. Next base: position 110,487,409 of record NC_059132.1, read on the forward strand.
GAAGGTTAAAGTGTTTAACATCTGATATAGAAGAAAGGTAAAGAAAAAAACAAATGAAATAGCACACGCACACACACACAGCACGCACAAGGATAATACATTATATATTAGTATATATTAGTGGTTATATTAAATTTTGAATTTTCACACTTAAGAAAAAAGTTTATCAGCCTAATGAAATAGAATCCAATTATATGCAGGTTACTAGTGTAGTAAGTAAACAGTAAACAGATGGAAATGTATAAGAATCAAAATATTCTCAGTAGAGAACTAATTAAAAGCATGGTTACTCAGTTATATTAGTATCAAACAAAATATATACCAAACCAAGAAAGCATTAATCAAAGTCAATGTATATATAATGTCCAACTATTAAAACAGATATAATCATTCTAAATTTGTATCACTTAATAAAATAGCCACTCTCTCTTTCTCGCTCTCTCAAAACACACACATGCATGCACACACATAGCAAAAAGTAGAAAATTACTAGAAAAAAACTCAATTCCAAAATCCACACAGTGGGGAATTTTAACATACCCCTCTTACTGATAGAACAAATGGACAAAGAAAAAAAAAAACAGTAGAGATGTATAGAAGATTTGAACAACAACTTAACAAGCATGGTCTAAGCATGACCAAACATAACATATAGAACACTGTTCCCAATAAGAGAGGGGCATGTGCTTTTTAAGCTTAAACAGAATATTTATAAAATTCAACATAGTAAAACTATAAAGTTTTAAGAAAGTATCAGCAAATCTCAGATCATTGAAATCAAATATCATATAAAGTGTGTTCTTTGTCCAAATCCATTTATGTTAGAAATCAATAAGACAATTCCTCCAAAATTATAATATATTTGGAAATTTCAAATATACTTCTAAGTCATAGATAACCCATTATTCAAAGAAGAAGTTAGAAATTAGAATATATTCTGAACTGAATATCAATGAAAATGCTACCTAGCAAAATTTCTGGTATCCTAATATAGTGGTATGAACCATTAAATTTATAGCATTAAATATTCAATATGAATATTATTTAATTTATTATAGAAGAAGAAAAGCTAAAAATCTAATGATTCAAGTATTCATCTCAAGAAGTTTGAAAAAGAAGAACAAAGTAAACCCTCAGAGGAGGAAGCAATTAATAGAAATGAGATAAATTTTTAAAAGACAAAAAATATATTAGGAAAATTAAACAAAAATGTAAATAAATAGTGAAAGATTGAGGAGACTAAAATATTAAAAGACAGAATGTATAAATTAGTAAAAAAATTATATGGACAAAATGAATATAAATAGGAAAAGTATAAGTAAGTGATTATCACAAAAGTTTGAAAGAGGTTATATCTATAAAGGAAGATAGAGGTTTCTTAGTAAGAAGGCATTTACTAGACCTAAGTAGGGTTTACACAGCCTTTGTAATTATTCACTATGCTGTACATTGATATTTAATATAATTTTGTCTATTATGTTTTTCAATCAAAATATTATTTAAATAGATTTATAGCAGATCTTTAGGGAAAATCCAAATATATAATCACTGCCATTGCTTTGAAGACATTTTAATTATCATAATCCTATATCCAAGACAGATAACACTCAATTTAATTCAAAATTAAATTACTCATAGGTAATAAGATAGAATTATGTCTGATGAGTTTAAATGTCAAAAATGATTACAGAGTTTTATATGTAATAGTTTACATAACATGCCAAGGGCCAAAAATTACTTTAGAAATTATTAAAAGCCTAATCCTTGCTAGGCAGTTCAATAGGTGATCTCATTTATACAACACAATAGTCCAAAATGTTTGGATAAGAGATACATTATTATCCACACAATATAGATGAGAGAACTTGGAATCAAAACTTAAATAACTTACTGACTTTCATTAGTAAGCAGCAAATCAAGGCTTTAAAACTTTTTTTTTTTCTTCCAAAGCCAAATCCCTTACACTTGATGAACTGTGCTGTTTAAAAATCAGTTTTGATAAATGATTTAAGAGATTATACTCCCAAATCATTTTGAAACCAGCATGGCCTTGATAACAAAACTTAACAAAGATAGTACCTAAAAGGAAATTCCATTTCGAATTTCCTGATTATAGTTTGTAAAGTTAATTTTTGAAATCAAATTATTCATATGACTGAAAAGCCAAAAGAAACCTGGAATTGAAAGATGTACAAACAATTCTTATTTTTTATGCATCATTTTCCTGCCTCCAGGAAACATTTTCTTAGTATTTTTGAAAAAATGTGATCATAAAATTTAGAATACAAATAAATGTAAAATGAATGTAATATAAATATAAGTATGCAGTCAATTTTAGATGGCATAAGACAAAGTACTTCCTATACTATGTACAGCTCCAAATATGTCTATTACAAAGAATCGTGCAATGTTGTTTACATTGTATTTTGTTTAGAAGGATATAGTAAAATATATCTCATTTCTGCTTTTTTATACTTTTATGCTTTCTGTGTGGCTTATAAATTATTAACTATTGATGAATCAAATAAGAATTAAGACAAACAGAAATACTAATGGTATATAAATGTATTTTGCATACAAATGATTTCACAAAAAGCTATGACTGACAATCCTGAATTTGCCTCATGCTCCTTGCAATCTACTTACCACCTATGTTCTCAGTGAGTCTTACATAGAAATTCATGTTTCCTCATTTGTGGAGCCATAGTTGGGTTAGAACACGGACAGTGACTTTTCAAACAGAAATAAAATTTTTCTTAAAAAAATTTATGAGGCAAATGCTATATTTTGCAACACTCCCAAAAGTCCACCCTTTTATCAGGAAAGTAGTATATATTTTATTCTTGCAAGTTGCAAAAGATGTGCTTCTTTTGTAAAATAATAATAAAAATAATTAATAATAAAACAATCTCATGGCTGAGGATATACTATTTAAATTCCTTCTAAGAAATTAAAGAGCCACTTTTTCCTGATTCCAAATTTCAGTGAAAGACTTTTCAGATATCATATTATTTTTCTTTTCTCATACCATAAAAAAGGCTTTTTCTACTACCTAAATCTGAAAATGAGAGGGAGGAAAATGAGCAGCCAAGGATAAAGTTAAGTAAGCCTCTTTTCTGGAGTCCTGAAGGAGTCCAGAGAAAATTAGCTAAGATGTGTGAAGATGTGTTTTAAAAGAAAGATATATGAGTAAAATTGACAGAAAGCCCTCCTTTTTTTTTTCTTTATTGTGAAAGGCTAAGAGAGTCAAATCAATTAGATGTATTAATGATAAGGTTAATGTTCAAACCTGTGTACTAATGCAGCTGGCTTGTATGAGCACCACTCACTTTATGTTCCTGATTGCCCTTTCTTAATGAATGCAGGAGAATGTATTTCTAATATGCCAAGGTTTTGCCCTATATTTCAGAGACTAAAATTCTGCTTTAATTCAAGAACCAAGCAATTCCATTAAAATTCTATACTTGCCAGAAGGTTTTGATTAACATTTGACATCAATTTTGAGCTCTGAAGCATTTTAGTAGAGGTTACACAGGATTTAATATCTTGGAACACACACTTAAGTGTATTACCTAAGAAGGCATGGGGACCCCACAGGAGAAAGAGTCATGTCCTGAAATATTAATTTGATTTAGTGCCTTGGAAGCAGAGTTAGGAAGGCTTGCTAATAAGAGAAGGTGGGAGGGGCAAGGAAGATCCATTTGCTCTCCTACCATATTATTTAATTACTATCACTGAGTTGCCCAATTCACTGGGTAACAATCAAATCCATCCATCTAATTGTAGCTATTTTATGTGATTTGTAGTTTGGCCATAGAATTCATAATTAGGCAATACATTCTCATCTGTCTCTATCTCCATAAAAATATATCATCAATTAAAGATTCTAAATGCATTTTCTACTGGCAGCCGTATTTCTAAATAAACAGAATCATTTTCAATAACAATTCACTGAGTTGATGCTCATTTTTATTTTATTTGCAAGAATTATTGAATGACCTGGTAAAATAATTCTTGTTGAAAATAACCATATGTTTAATAAAATCCATCTAAATTTCTTCTGGTAATGAAGTGCTTGTGTTTCTATTTATTCAGTGCAAATAGAAAGCAGTGTGATATATTTCTTGCTGTCAAAAGTTTAAAATTCTCTGAGGCATCAGGGACATTGAAAATTGAAACGAGGCAAGACAATTGCTCTCTAGATAAAAAAAATCAAAAATCAAAAATAAAATAATTCATTATAAAAGGAAATTTTATTTATTTTTAAGAAGTCATTTAGCAAAACATTAAAGTGGTGCAGAATTATTTTGTAAAACATAAGTGTTTCTGATGTGTCTTTATGTACCAGTCACCTGTGTCTCCCTCTGAAGATAAATATTCCATCTAGACTATTTTATGTTTATCATTCTAGAGATATTTTATTCATTTAAAGGCAAATATTTGTATGTTAGGAATATATTGTTATTTGCATTGCTTTTATTGTTTTTGCAAATCTTTCAATATTCAGAGATAAAAAATATACTCATTTATCTTTTTGACAAATGATGTTGGGAAAACTGGATATCCACATGCAAAACAACGAAGTTGGAGCCTTATCTTACACCATCAGCAAAAACTAACTCAAAATGGATTAAAGACCTAAACATAATTCCCAAAGCTACAAAAGTCTTATTAGAAAAGATGGGGGGGAAATTCCATGACATTGGATTTGACAATGGTTTCTTCAATATGACACCAAAAGCACAGGAACAAGGGCAAAAATAGACAAATAGTAATTGCAGTAAACAAATACTTTCGTGCACTTCTGGTTTCTGGCCTGGCTTAAGAAGAGCTTGCATATCCCTTACTCCATCCTTATGAGAAATAAAAAGCTGAACAAACTGAAAAATCCACAGTCCCACTTTGATCTGTCAGAGAAGTGAGGTCACACTTTCCCCAAATTGGAGAGACAGACAGGTAGACACAGAATCACAGCTTACGAATGCAGAAAACCCTGAGCCAAGTTCAGGGTAGACAAGCCTACCTGATAAATACATACAACATACAAATTTTATGTACAGATTTAAAAATAAGTAAATGAATAATTTTCCTAAAAAGCCTTCCAGGTGTGCCAGATCAGGGTGGTGGTAAGAGTAGGAAGGACACTTTTGTGAGTTTTATCTCCGTGAGCTGTAGGAGGTTCTCACTGTGAATACTGGAGAAAAATCCTTTTCTGCTTCTGACTGTGTGAAGGGGAAAGTATTCATTTTTAAATATGCCAGAGCAATCTGTTCTTCTGAAGTCTGCCCTCAAGAGAAACTGTTTTATCTGAGCTTAACTTGCTGTGGTTTTATTACAGCCTCATTGACCTTGGGGAAGGCAAATACCAACCACCACCCCTCCAGTGATCCTTTGTTCAGAGAAAACAAATGAGCTATGAAGAAATGAAAAGGCACGAAGGAAATGTAAATGCACATTATTGACTGAGAAAAGCTAATCTGAAAAGACAACATACTGTATAATTCCAACTCTGTGACATTCTGGAAAACACAAACCACAAAGACTGAAAAGATCAGTGGTTGCCAGGGGTTAGGGAAGGGGAAGTTATGAATAGGCAGAGCACAGAGGACTTTTAAGGCAATGAAACTATTCTGTAGGGTAATTCATTGGTGAGTATATGTTGTTATACATTTGTCAAGGCCCACAGAATGTGTAACAGCAAGAGTGAACCCTAACGTAAACTATTCATTTTGGGTGAGAATGAGATGTCAATGTAGGTTCATTAATTATATTAATAAAAAAGGGACCATTGTGGTGTAAGATGTCAAGAGTGGAAGGGATTTTGCATATGATGGGGTAAGGGATATATGAGAACACTCAGTAGTTTCCTCTTAATTTTGCTGTGAACCAAAATTGCTCTGAAAAATGAATTTTATTAAAAAAACTTCTGTGTATCAAAGGACACAATTCATGGAGTGAAAAAGCAAGCTACAGAATGGAAGAAAATATTTACTAATCATATATCTAAGAAGGGGTTAATATCCATAATATTTAAGGACTCCTACAACTCAACAACCCAAATTTTAATAACCTGATTAAAAAATGAGGAAAGGACTTGAATAGACATTTTTCCAAGGATGATGTTCAAATGGTCAGCAAGCATATGAACAGTGTTCAACATCACCAATCATTAGAGAAATGCAAATCGAAGCCACAATGAGATGTCACCTTACAGCCATGGGATGGCTATGATAAATCAAAACAAAACAGAAAATAATGCGTTGGTGAGAACGTGGAGAAATCGGAACCCTTATGCACTGTTAGTTGGAATGTGAAATGGTTCAACCACTATGGAAAACAGTATGGAAGCTCTTTACAAATGTTAAAGTAGAGCTACCATATGTTCAAGCAGTTCCATTTCTGAGTATATTTCAAAACATATTGAAAGCATATTCTTGAAGAGATATTTATACAGCTATTCATTGCAGCATTATTTACAATAGCCAAGAAGTGGAAGAAACCCAAATATCCATCAACAGATGATTAAACAATATGCTGTATATGCACACAATTAAATTTTACTCAGCCTTAACAACAAAGGAAAACCTATCATATTCTATGATATGAATGAATCCTTAGGGTATTTTGCCAAGTGAAATACACCAGTCACAAAAATACAGATATTGTATGATTCACTTATTTGTGGTATCTGTAAGAGTCAAATTAATAGAAACAGAAAGTGGAATGGTAGTTACCAGGATCTTGGCAGAGGGGGACACTGGGAGTTTTTCTTTAAGGGGAATAGAGTTTCAGTTTTGCAAGATAAAAGTTCTACAGATCTGTTGCACAACAAAGTGAATGTGCTTAACACTATTCAACTGTACATTTTAAGAATGATAAAATGATAAAAAAATTAAAGTTAAATTTTAAAAGTATCCTCACTTATTATATGTATAATATAGAGTATTACATTATGTGGATATACTTTAATATAGTGAATCAATTTATTTTTTATGAACATGTGATTTGTTTTATGTATTATGAAAAAATTGCTATAAAAACTGTGAAATAGTGTACATGCTCTGGAGTAGTCCAATATTTAGAGATCACAAAGGAAGGAGAAATCTGCCCAAAAGTTTGAGTATTAGGTACCATGAAGTAAAAGGAAAATGAGAGATGGTAGCTTTTAAGGTATGAAAATATAGTATCACGGGAAGGAGAGTGAATCGTGTAAGTTTCTGCTATTTAGTTTGAATCCAGTGAAAGAGCAGAATTGATGATTGAATTTGGCAAGACGGGATCACTGATACCTTATTATATTTAAGACTGCCATTTCAGAAGAGGGAAGGGAATGAAACCTCCCTCATTGGAGAGGGTTCATTGTGAGTCATGTGGAAGCATAAGCGAGACCTATTACTATAAACAAGTCTTTTGAGATTACTTGTTGTGGAGGAGAAATGAAGCAGTAGCTGGATGAAAAGAGAGCTCAGGGAAGTTTTTTTGTTTGCTGTGGTTTTACCTTTTACTTATTTTTTAAATTACAATTCTTATTGTGAGGTAACTGTAGATTCACATTCGTGGCAAGACATAGTACAAAGAGGTCCTATGTGTCCTTTAGCATTCTGGGAACAAAAGTAAGGGCTGGATTTTTATGAGATCTGGGCAAGTTCAAGTATTATAAGAGACAAAGTATCTTCCCATCGCTTTTATTTTGGCAATGACTTAAGTGATATTGTCAACTAAAAATGAAAATAAATGTTGAATGTTTAGTGGAAGATGGTATAAAATAATCTTTTCTAAGAGCAGTAAGGTATGTAGATAAAAACTATAGGTTTCCCACAGCCATACTGAAAACCCTTCTGTTGTTTGTAAAGACAACTATCAAATGAAGTCATCTAACATGGTCTCTGCTCCCTCTTCCCAAAGATTAAAAAAAAAGCTAATTGTGTTAATCATTATATTAATCAGGGTTGTAGCTTTGCAGGAATGTTAAAAACGTGAGAGAATGAGGAAATGGTGTTGATGGTATATGGAACCATTGATTGTTCTGATGTACCACAGATTATTTTCTCATAAATGGGGGACAATATGCAATGAAAAGGTTTTAAGATTAGTGAAGTGGTGGCAATGATGGAATCAAAGAACAGTTACCATCAATGGACTAGGAAATGAAAAGAGAGAGACAAATGTCTGAAAGGCAGTGAAGACCAAAAAGAGCCCACGCCCACCCCAGGCCCCATGGCACCCGTGGCAGGAAGAAAACTAATCCTAACTAAACTAACCAGGTTTCAGTTTGAGCAAGACTGATGGCCATGACGGGCGGTGTTTAAAGATTTGGAGATATGCTGATGACAGAGCATGCAATCCTCATAGCACAGTGGAGGGGGGAGCTCAGGAGAGGTGTGGATGGCTGGGTCCCACGGGAAAGTAGAGGGTGATTTGATATAGGGGGTTCATTGACAACCCATTCCACGTGAAGCTGCATTTCCTATGGAAATGGAGGCAAATAAGATTTAGTACATGAAAAAATTAGTTTCGATATTCTCTGAAGGGTAATTGAATAATTGTGTCTAATTAAAGCCACCTTTGGCTATAATTTGTCATCTTTAGAGGTGACAAAGACAGGCTTTTTAGGAACCTGAGGGGGCTGTTTCAATTAAGCACGGTGTAAGGAAGCATTGCTGTAATACTTTACCCATTTGATATATGTTATGTCTCAGTTTCCTCATTTGAAGGCCTTCAAGTGTGAAGTGAGTAGTAATTAGTGAACAGTACAAAACAAAGTTTGTGTTACATGGTGTGTCTTTTTCTATCACTGTCTTACTCTTGGATTTTCAGTCTCCGTATGTACTTCCATCTCTGTCTATATATAAACAGTGGGTCGTCAGGGACCACATTGGACAGATGAATGTGCTTTGGAATTATGGCACTTCAGTAACCAGCTGTATATCTGTCCTTGGGCATTCATTCTTGATACTATAACACTAAATCACCTAGTGAACTTCCTTCCCAAGATTAAAGGTTCCCAAACAAAGGAGGCAGAACAGATGTTTTCAAAACAAGTACAGATTATATTAATCTTATCTTACTTGAAACCAGGTGTTATATTTTGTCCCCGAATGCCTTCTTAAAAAATTAAGGGTGATCACATACTTCAAAATTTTCATACACAGTTCAACTAGTTTTGTAAAATAACAAATGCATATTCTGTGTGCACATATGCATAATTTATTTTTATTTTATATATATACAAAAATATGCATTATAGTATTATTTCCTAATTTTCATTCAAAATTAATTTTAGCCACAATGATTAAAAATTATTGAGAAATTAGCAAGATATAATTAACCAATCTCATAGTTTCTCCAGCTGTAGTTTATAATTCACTCATCCCAGCCCCTCTGTTAGTAAATAGGACTGATAACTAGAATCTATTTAGAACTCAGGAAAATCAGCAAGAAAAACATCAGACAACCCCATCAAAAAGTGGGCAAAGGACATGAATAGAAATTTTTCAAAAGAAGACAGAAGAATGGCCGACAAACATGAAAAAATGCTCAACATCTCTAATCATCAGGGAAATGCAAATCAAAACCACAGTGAGATATCACTTAACTCCAGTGAGAATGGCCTGTATCAAAAAGTCCCATAACAATAAATGTTGGTGTGGATGTGGAGAGACAGGAACACTCATACACTGCTGGTGGGACTGAAAACTAGTGCAACCTCTGTGGAAAGCAATATGGAGATATCTTAAACAGATACAAGTAGACCTACCATTTGATCCAGCAATCCCATTATTGCACATCTACCCAAAATAACAAAAGACATTCTATAAAAAAGACGTCTGCACTTGAATGTTTACAGCAGCACAATTCACAATTGCAAAGATGTGGAAACAACTCAAGTGCCCATCAATACATGAGTGGATTAATAAAACGTGGTATATGTATACTGTGAAGTACTACTCAGCTGTAAGAAACAGTGGTGATATAGCACCTCTTGTATTTTCCTGGATAGAACTGGAACCCATTCTATTAAGTGAAGTATCCCAACAATGGAAAAATAAGCATCACATGTACTCACCATCAGATTGGTTTCACTGATCATCACCTAAGAGCACATTTAGGAATAACATTAATCGGGTGTCGGGCAGATGTGGGGCAGGGGAGGGGATGGGTGTATACATACATAATGAGTGCGATGCACACTGTCTCGGGGATGGACACGCTTGAAGCTCTGACTTGGGGCGGGTGGGGGCGCAAGGGCAATATACGTAACCTAAACTTATGTACCCCCATAATATGCTGAAATAATAATTAAAAAATATATAGAATGGAAAAAATAAAAAAATAAAAATAATTTTTCTGCATAAGCCAATTAATATTTATATTTCACTATGTCAAATCTACTTAATTCAGATTCACATAAAATAAGCATAAACATATAATAAAGAAAATATAATATGTGTGTACATATGTATATATGTGTGTGCATATATATACACGTGGGTATACATATATACGTATACACATATACACATAATCAGCCTAATTTTCTTCTATATTTTAATGAATGACAATCCAGTATTCTTTAGTAATTATAGATATTCAGGGAATATCACATGGAAATATTAAGCTTAAAATGTTCAAAAACTACCATCTATCTCCTGTAATCCTTACTCTAATGAATGGGGACAGCACATGACCATTTGTCCATGTCGGGCACCTGGACATATCCTCCATCCCCCCTGGCCTGAACATCAAGATTTAGTTTTATTAGTGTTTTCTAACATCTAGCACAGCATCTGAAACATGGTCGGAATGCAGTGATTGTACTTGCATTGTGACTGAAGTGACAAGCTCAAAACCATGTGGAACTGTCATATATACTTTGTTCATGATGAAGAAAAGGGGTCAGGAGGCTGAAATGAGTAGACAGACAGCAGGAAAGTCAGAGGGTTGCCAGGAAGAAGAGGCAAAAATGAAAAGAAATCGTGAATGGCTCTCTAGGGGAAAAAAGATAAAGAGCATTAAGTGAAAAATGGCTGTTGTTTTTGGTGATTAAGGACTAATTTGTCACTTCAGAGAAATCAATTTCAGTAGAAGATACATGCACATGTGGTATGTCTGGTCTGTACATATGATGAGGTTCTTAAAGATGAGAAAGAATAGACTATTACTTCAAGAAATGAAAAATGAGAAAGTTAGGCTGGTTGTAAGACGGTCAGTCCTTGTGAGAACTCAACTTCTGTAATTCTAGCATATTTTTTGAATTTCTGAATTTGTACCGTGTCTGCTAACAAAAGATTGCTCATTGACATCATTTGAACTTATGCCTAATGTTTAATATACAGAACGTCTTGGAGTAACAATTTGTCCCTAACACAATATGTCTTTATGCATTTAATAGATAATTATTGATGACCTACCAGCCTTTTAAAGGTCATGAGAAATCAGTGATGAATAAGAAAGCCAAGGTCCCTACTATTGTATTCTAGTGGAGATTTAAAAAAATTAAGCAAGAAACAAATAAATGGAAAAGATAGTTTCCAATGGTAATAAAGTGGTATTAAAACAATAAAATAGGACGATTCTATAGAAAGTGAAAGGGAATTGTAAATGTTGTAGATGGGTTTATCAGGGCAGGCCCTTCAGCTTAATTTTTTTTTTGACTGACACCTGAATAATTAGCCAGTTGTGTGAATATTTGCAGCCAAAGCATTTCAGGCAGTAAAGACAAAATGTGTAGGTGTTTTGAGGTGGTAAGACATAAAATAATGAAAAATAACACCAGCATTCTTTGATTTTAGTGAGCAGGGTAATCATCAACAATTTTATTGTAAATCCAATTCACAGAACATAAACTCTGGCATTCAACAACATTAGGCTTGAGTCCCAGCTCTGTCAGTTACTAGTTACGCAAAACTAACATAACCTCTATAAGTTTCAAATACTTTATATACAGTATAGAGATAATGATATTACCTCTCCTATAGATCTCTGGAGATATTCAGTGAGATATTTCATATATTAATAATAAACAATCTATGCCTAGATACTATTATTAAGATTTTAGAAGGCTAGTATTTGCTTATCATACTGATTAGTGCTTACTATTCTAAATCTAAACGTTCAAAATGCAAGCACCTTCACCACAGGAGATGCATCATACAGAGCAAAAACATGAATGTGTCATATTTTTTAAAATGCCATATTTCTCATGTTACCAAATTTCTACACGTTACGAACTTCTGGATTTGAAGTCTAATTTGTAAAACTTTTCATTTTTCTTCCTTGACTTTTGATGACAAAATGTAAGGTTCTCTAGGGATTCGTTTGAGGGTGGAATGGTCACATCTCCCTACCTACAGAAAGTTCCTTTAACTGTGTGTGATAAGAGAGGTGTTGTGTCTCAAACTGCATACCCACGTCATTACTCTCAGAATCCAGGGGTGGGGAAAACTGAATATTTTCTCTTTCACGTGAATGGGGTTTCTGATCTCATGGTTCAGATAGAGTGTTAGCTTACTTAGCCTTTATATCATTATTTTTAACATTTTCTTTCATGTGTGTCAGAGGAAATGCTTTATTTTGAAATACGCGGTCACCTTATTTTCAGCCTAATAACATTCCTTAGTGTGGCAAGTGAGCTTTTCTTGGAAAATGACATTCACAGATAGTTACTATTAATATATCTTCACCTGATACCTTATGATTATGTTGTTTCTGATTGGCTGGAGGAAGAAACGCTGCAATTAGCGAAGTGTTTGCATTTCTAGCTGTTGCTTGGTGACGCTTTGCTGGAACGTTCTGGAGCACTTGGACGCTGAAGTTAATGGAGCAGCATATGCTGCAGGGAAGAGTGGGCATATTTTGCTTATTAGGTTGTTTTTACTCAAATACTCACCATTACTTATTTATTTGTTACTTAACATATCACAAAAATGGTAGTGAGAATGTGAAGTTGTGATTAATTGTTCTTTGCCGTTTTCCCTGGGGGGGCACAAAACTAGAGACAACAAGCTTTCCTACTAATATTTTAATTGGGGTAGGAGAGGGGGGAGGAAGTGAGGGAAAAAAATATAATGAGAAAAAAGTGAAGAAAAGGAAATAGAGGAGATTCATTACCACACTGTCGCAACTACAAAATAAGGTTACTGATTGCTCGTTCTTACGCGTACGTATTTAGACGGGACTTTGAAACCATCGCATCCCAGGACGTTCAGTTGGAACAGATGTGGCGGATGCACAAACTACTTGTCTTTGCCTTCCTCTTCCTTCCATCTCCGGCAGAACGAAATCTACCCCGGAGTACGCCACTTCCTGCACTCTGGGTTGTGTCATCGAGCATCGTTATTCAGGCCCCGGGGAAGCCAAAGCCCCGGGGTGGGGTTCAGCCCGTGCACGTGCACACTGTATGAACGTGCATCTGTGCGTGGGGGCTCCAGGGGCGACTTCAGTGGCAGGGGCAGCGGCACGGACTTTATGATCACAGGAAAAATGCAGCCTGCCCTGAAGACGGAAAAGGAAAGCTGCCAGCTCCTGGAGGGCGCATGAACTAAGTCCAGTGCAGTCCTGCTGTCATTTGGATTCACTCCACCCTCTCAGCTAAATCCAAGCTGTCCTACAGATATCTGAGAAAAAATTAAGCGGTGGTTGTTGCAGAGACCTGAGATTTGGGGGTGGTTTGATATACAGCATTATTGCTGCAGTAGCTGACCAATACATGAGGCTGTGTAGGCCATTTTCAACAAAGCAACATGAAACTATTGAATTCCAGACTGACTATTGATGGGAAAAAGAAAAAGGTGTTTATCTGTTGCCTCCATCCTGTTTCCCAAATCCCTCCTTCCTCATGGAGCCCCAACTCCCCTGCAGTAGAAGGTTGTGTTAACCAAACCGGCTGAGTAATTTCTGGCAACTTCAATGCCTCTCTCCTAGTCTACCAGTTTGCAGCAGGCAAGATCAACTCTTCACCAGTATGAAGGGCTTCTTAGCTTTAGCGATGTGGTTAGCCACTAAGAATGATGCTCTCAGTGCAGACACGTTTGATGGAGTGGCCTTCGATAATTGCTTGTGTTCTGCATGTTCACACTTTTTTCTTTTGAAAAACTCCAAAGGTTTGTCTTTTAACGCAGGGTGCTTGGCCTCTATGTGGTGGAGCAGTTTTAAAGGTTCCATGGCTTCGCTGGATAGCTAGTCACCACATATTATACAAAGTGGGTTTAGAGAATATGAATCACTTGTTGCAATGAACCTGTAATTTAAGTAGGACTCTTGGTATATTCTTTTAAATGCAGCTTTCATTTTGCTGGCAGTCTTAGAGTCTTCTGCTGTCTCATCATTGGGTCCTTTCCCCTTTTCAAAGAAGCTCTCCAGCAACGCTTGTGTTTTACTAATTTTTGCTAGGGCTAGCTTGTGAGCTTACCAAAGCTGTGACTGAGACAAGTGCGCAATGTGGGAAAGCGGCACAGATGGAAGTGGTAGATGAAATATTGGGCAGGCTACACATGGACTAAAATAAGTGTCAGATTCTGACTTAAAACCTGCCACCAGATACAGCTGTACAATTGAAGTACATCACCTCACCTGCCACCACAAATCCTGCCTCCACTTGCAGCTTTACAATTGAAGTAAGATGCTCACTTGCCACTATAAAGCCTGCCACCAGATGCAGCCTAATTGTCACTTGCCACTCACTGAGAGGGTTTTGATATGAGTCTGAAAGCAATTGATTTATTACAGTCTGTGTGCTGTCAAACCTCTCTGCTAATGATAATCTGTATTTGCAGCTGATCCCCAGCGCTAGCATCACTGCCTCAGCTCCACCTCGGATCATTAGGCATGAGATTCTCATACAGAGCACACAACCTAGATCCCTCGCATGCACAGTTTGCAGTAGGGTTCATGCTCCTATGAGAATCTAGGATCGACAGGAGGTGGAGCTCTGGCAGTGTTGTGAGCAATGGGGAGCAGCTGTAAATAGGATGCCACAGACTGTTACCAGTCCATGGCCCAGGGAGTAGGGACCACAGCTTTAGGGTATGACTGTGGTGAGTGACAATTACATTGACTTTCACAAAATTTTGAACAATGTATCAACACATTCAGGCCCTGACAAACATAATTCTGAACCCCTTTGGAGGTGTCATACTGAGAAATATTGCCAAAAAATGATTCTTATAACTAATTTTTATAACTAATAAATGAAATTGTAAGAAATGAATTAGTGTGTAGCACATGACATTTATCAGTTGAGTTTAAATTCTTCTTCATACAACCAACTTCTACATATCAATCAATTGTATGCAGTATAATTAGTGTTTTCTTTGGAGAAAAATTTTGTTATTATATGGTTTGTGTTTCACTCATTGGTTTATCATTCAGTAACCTTGGATTTAAAGGCTTTTTTTTTCCAAGTAACAAAAAAAGCAAGATAATTGGGAAAAGACATTAATGAGAGCCATCAGGGTAAAATATATTTGTAATATATTGTTTATTTATTGCTTATAAAAACAAGATAAAAAGTTCTTGATTTGTAAGTTTTTTTGTTGTTTTCTTTTGCATTTCAGGATTTGCATTAGTTTAATAGACTTAGAAAAGAAAATTCAGTGTTCATGGTCAAACTACTAGTTTTCGTTATGATATTTGGTTAATTTCATTTTGGAGAAGAATGTGTTTATGTGTTTATATGTTTGTATCCGTATGTGTTTATGAAAATTAATGTCCACACCTGCTTTTTGGCATATTTTTTTCCTTAGCACAAGTCCCTGTTTAGAATCTAGCATTCAAAATGGGTAACATTGGGTAAAGTATTTCGTATCTCTAAACCTCAGTTCTCTTCTAAAGATTGAGATAATACTGGTTTTCATTGGACAATTTTGAGGTTAATGAAAATAATCAAGCAAAATAATTGTCATAGAGTATATTAACTTTTTAGATCCTTCTATTTTTTTTCTAAGATAATCCCCTGCAATTGTATCTTTTCCATTTCTGTGTTAATTTATTCAGAATGCCCAGACTCTTTATGTAAGAAAGAGGTAACCAATAAATTTAAATGCCAACGATATGTTATTGTAATGTTCATTATGTATAAATATACATTGAACTTTCTCTATGACCACTAATATACTGAGAGCAAACATATCTTTAAAAGTGAATGAAATTACGTTATCCATATATTCTTCTCTTTTGATGTGGCGACAGTGAATGTAAGTTTTAGGCAGCATTTTTGACATGACTCGTAATGTTGGAAAGCCAATGGACAAGTGTCCTCTAGCTGTCAGTTTCTGGCTGGAGTCCCAAGTGAAAATGAAAGAGTAAAGAAATTTGAGACAGCCTAGTCACAGCATACAAATTGCATGATCATGTGGTTAACAATTTTTCCTTGTAATGACCCAATGGATCAGATGTAGGAAAGTCATTTCAAAGCTGACCACAGAATCAATATTGACTTATATCTGAAAGTTTTCAAAGTCAAGTTATGAAATTAATCTAATGGTTTTGTGTTTTTTCTAAGATTCCACTTTTAGCAGCTTGGTAATGAGCCATATAACTAATCGTTATTTCTAAATAATTGCATGATTTGGTCTTAAAAAGGTAGAATACATTTCTTATTTTAATCAATTACTGAGAAATATTAAGTTATCTTTCCATTTTTATTCATTTGATTAAAAATACCTATTTTATATCATAATCTAAAGTAAATAAAGCATTTCTAATCTATATACTCTTAGGTTGGAAATTTTTGTTTGCTTTTTCCTTTGCACAGATTTTGTACAAGGGGAATTTAAGAATTTAATTAAAACTGTCATTAGATATTCTTGAAAACAGAAACAGTACATCGAACTGTAAATTAATGTATACAGGATAAATTAGAAGTCTTTTTTTTCACGACCACTAAACCTGAATAAATTTTCATGTATCACACATTGAATCAAATTGAAGCAGAAATATAACTTTGGATCATCAGAAGGAAAACACTCTATGTTTTATGTTGGAAGTGGATTGAAGTCAGCAATGCCAATTTTACAGAAAAAATGTTTATCACATATTATTTAAGAAAAGCTCAAGAAATTATGCTAGCATGAATTTCACAATATATATACATTTTTTATCAGTGACTTCTAGCTCATGAAAGAGAAGGGGGTACATTTAACATCTTTTAAAAATTTTTGTTTATTTAAAACACATTTCTTCTGAAAAATAGGAATATTAAGAATCTGGTTTTTTTGAAAACCAAATTTTTTTTTTATTATTAACTGGTCATCATGCTTTACAATAGATCACTGCTTTTTATTTTAAAATCATTTTGAAATGAGCAACATATTCTTGTAGAAGAACCCTTACAACTTTCTATTTCTGTAGGCTGTATTGCATTCAGATTAAGCTATAAGTGAATTAGAGCACTTCAGTTAAATTTATTATAGCCTATCCAAATCTGCAAAAGATTAAAAGTATAGAATGTTGTAAAAGTTAAATTTCCATTTAAAAATTTAGAATATATTTTAATATGATTTTATTTTATTAACACATTGCATGGATATAGACCCAAATTAGAAAACAGTTCCCCAAGTAACTTTAAGTCCTGAAATTATATTTTTTGATTGTATATTCACTTATGCTTCCTATAGCTGTCTCTCTCTTTCATAACTTTGGGGTCCCTTAGGGTAGAGATGTATCTTGTATATTTGGTGTCTTTTCTAACTGTTGCAATGCTGTTTACATAGGAAGTACATGATGATTTATGAGTAAAAGGGGGGGTGAACAGAAATATAGAAAGATAAATAAGCAGACAGGTATAGAGTGGTAGGTAATTTTAAGTACACGTAAAGAAACTTTACCTAAATAGATGTTGCAAAAAATATGCATTAATATAGTTGCCTCATTGAAGCTGCTTCTCTAAGTCAGTCCATTAAATAAATATTGAAGCATATATTGAATGACTAAAATTTCATATTGTAGTAGAAATTTATGAATTAAAATTAGCCCCGGAAAATAGTTTAAAAATTCATCTAGCCCTTTTACACTACAGAGATCCTCTTAAAAACTGGATTTTGGAGGCATACAAAGAAAACATATATGTATGTGTGTGTGTGTGTGTATTTTTTATATATATGTATATATAATATATATATATATATCTCCTCAAACCTACCTGCTGAAGTCATGTACAGGCCAGTAATAAAATTATAACTGGAAGTTATAACTGAAAGACACAATGTATACTGTTTTACAAAAAAATATTTCCTGAATATGTTAAAATTGTGCATACAGAGAGTTTGGCAGCAAAATAAAATATCCAGAGAACTAGTTATCCAAAGAGGTTTCTGGAGATTTTAATCAGAGGCAGTGGAGAATTTGTAAATACTTTAAAATTTTAGTATATCATGTGAAATGTGACAATAAGACCTGCCATTTCTAATTAATTTAAGAAGTACATCTCTCTAAGCCAGTAGTTGGCCTCTTTGCTGTATTTGAATCAACATTTGCTAACAAACTGATGCACTGTTGCATATTGTCTTTTGCTGGACATTTGGAAAGGCACAGAATTTTGGAAGGCCATTCTGACCTGGCATGAAGTTCTAGAGAATGGCCATGAAACTGAGGTCTAAGGATACTCTGTCCTGTACTATTTATAATATTTTTAAATGTACTATATGGAAATTTTAACAGTGTGTTTTTTAGGGGTTGGATATTTAGTTCTTCCTATATCACAACTTTACAACACCTCAAGAATTTTAAGAATACATCAGACCCAACAGCACTCCTCAGAACATCAAATTAATTTTATTAATAATAAGAGATAACTAAAGGAAGCCCAGAAAGGGATATTCAAGGAATTAATAGCTATACATATATGTTTTTTAAGTGTCTTATTTTAAGTGCACTGTAAAACTTATAATATCTGGTTACAAATGTAGTTGCTGGATTTCTGAATGATCAACACCCAATAATAGCATTAGAACTCCTCTGGTTCAGCAAAACCGACTTCTCTGGATCTGCTAAAGTTTCATCTAAGAAGGTCTCATGGTCCTTAGGTGAACCCCCCCAGATATCAGCAACAATAATTCAATTGCTAACACATGATAACTGTCATCACTATGTGCATGTATGCATGCATCTACACACCATTATTATTGTTCCTAAACAACACAGTAAGACATGGCAAAAATAGTGGCAGCGTCTAAGCATTGTTTGAGTGTTTTGCCTCCAGTGTCAATAATTTCCATCAGCTGCCCAAGTCGTTCTAAAGATATTAGTTCTACTATTTATATGACCAATAATGATGTTTAAATTTAAATTTTCTTAAGCTTATAGAAAGCATTTTTAGAAAACTATCGTTTTAATGATCAACAACATAAAATATAAATTAAAAAAGCATCATGCTCTGAAAATGCGATTGTAGAACAGGTGACCTATCTTGAGCCCCACTTTATAGAAAACTACAGGTACGGCTTTTTAGCCCACTTTATATAGAATCCTGGGGACACCAGTTCAGAAGCTAAGTTGAAATATTTTCAAGGAGATCAATATAATAACGTAAAATCGGAGGTTGTGCAAGTTATTTTTTCATTTATAGATTACATACTTTAATACTTTGTGGTGCTTATGGTATAACTCTACATAAATTAGTTTTGTTTAATTTATAATTGCCTATTATTTAATGGCAGTATCCATAGATTATGAAACTTCTTTATCCCCATTGTACATTTCATTGTGATGGACAAAAATTAGTCCATAAACATCTGATTGACAGTAAATGTATTCTGCTTAAGAAAAAGGTATATCAAATAGTACTGAATGAACTTGACAAGGGCTGTGGAATAGTACATTCCCAGAGAAAAAGGGCTTTCTTTGGTTAACCAAATATTAATAGCAGTTTCCTACTTAGATGAACCAGTATTATTATGCATAATCTAGGTAATTTTCAGAATATTGCATCAATAAGATAGTTTAGAACAAACACATTAGACCTCTTGCCAATGAATGTGAATTTTTATCTCTTGTATGTTAGAAAATCACTATCCCTAATTCTGCTCCCAACTATCTCAGTGATTTTATTAAAGTCCCTTGTACTGTCTTAATTTTAATTTCCTCAGATGTAATTTCAAGGAGTTGATCTACTACTACAAGATTTTTTGATTCTATAACCTTTGAATTGTTCTCCTTGGCTACTGAACACAAATAACTATATTCAGCAGTAATAGAGAAAATGAAAAGATAACAAAACAGTGATAGGGTTTCTAAAGTGTTATTTTGAGGTTAATCTGTAATCAAGAAGGAATACGCATACAGGCAATGTGAAATTGCCTTTTTCTTTCCCAGTAATCCTGACCACATATTGAATTGATTGAAAATACTCCCGTGAAAAAGCAATAAATACAAATCCTAAACTGGATCCTTTACTAATTAAATCAGCCTGTTACTTGATTGCTCCCTTTGTGAACCATTCATTTTAATATTCTTGATTCTGTCTCAGTGGCTTATAAGAGCAAAGTTTACTCTCCATATTGAGGGTAAATTCTTGTCAACTACCAGACATAGAGGCCAGAAAAGAGATCACCACGTTTGATTCCCCTGAGCCCAGCACAACTAAATGAGTAAAGAGTGCCCAGTGGCAAATTCTGTCGTACCTTATAGAATGCCAGTGGAACCTTTAGCTGACTGCAAGACAAGATTGATTCACTTCCGTAAGTGGGTGTCCAATTGGTCTGAAAGATGATGAGTATGGCTTCTAAAAAAAAGGAACAGCTTTCACAGTGTATTAATCAGGCTTAAAAGATTTGAAGCATAGTATGCCCCCAAATGGAAAGATTACCGAGTTTAAGTGAAAGATAAGACTTCATTTGAAACATTTCTTTCTTTCCCCAGAGTCAGGGCATATTTAATTTTGTGATTAAGGATTATAATTGAGGTATAATATCTATTCTTTCTTTCTTGTGATGAAATGAATTTTAAAAAGCTCTAAAAATTTGTTATATTTTAATTTTATGTTAAAAATTACTTGATTGCTTTGTAAAATACAAAAATATTTTACGAAAATGATGTAGCTTATTTGCCTAATATTATCAAATGGGAATACAGAATATTATTAAAAATATGGATCTGAATGATCATTAAAATATCAATATTATTCTTTGATACATTATTTTACTTTGAAAAATCTAGTGAGTGTTATTTTCAGTTCTGTATGAATAAATTAAAATTTAGATTGTTTCAAACATTAGTTGTAATATTCAGCATTTGGTAAAATGATTCCCAGTGCCCTTAATTCTAAATGAAATGGTAAAAGGGACTGTGAAAACCCAATTTATCACAAAATCTGCCCTGCTGAAAAAAATATATATACCATAAAATGTCCTTAAATTTGATCAAAAAATTATTTTAAATGATACTACTATATAGTACAATATTACTTCGGCTATCAGCTAAAACTATGTAGTAGATGAGTTACTTATATGTATTCCATTTGCAAGACATGAGAAATTTTTGATCATAATATTTATTATAAAGGATAAAATTGATTAAGATTTTTAAAAAGTTTCCAAACATTTTTTTCACCAGAATATTTTGAATCAATAAAATATGTGGTCAGGATTACTGGGAAAGAAAAAGGCAATTTCACATTGCCTGTATGAGTATTCCTTCTCAATTACAGATTAACCTCAAATAACACTTTAGAAACTCTGTCAATGTGTTGTTATCTTTTCATTTTCTCTATTACTGCTGAATATAGTTATTTGTGTTCAGTAGCCAAGGAGAACAATTCAAAGGTTATAGAATCAAAAAATCTTGTAGTAGTAGATCAACCCCTTGAAATTACATCTGAGGAAATTAAAGTTAAGACAGTACAAGAGATTTTAATGAAATCACTGAGATAGTTGGGAACAGAATTAAGGCTAGTGATTTTCTAACATACAGGAGATAAAAATTTACATTCATTGGCAAGAGGTCTAATGTATTTGTTCTAAACTATCTTATTGATGCAATATTCTGAAAATTACCTAGATTATGCATAATAATACTGGTTCATCTAAGTAGGAAATTGCTATTAATATTTGATTAACCAAAGAAAGCCCTTTTTCTCTGGGAAAGTACTGTTCAATTTTATTTGAACAAATACATGAGTAACACCCTGAAGGTTTTTGACTCAGACTTACAACTAGCTCTGAGTGTTGTCCTTAAGGTAGCCTACTGGTTAATTTTATATTTAGGTTTCACAAATTATAACCATGAGTTTTTATTTTACTTTTGCTGCTAAATTCATTTTTAGAATGCAACTTCATTTTTAGAATATGTTAAATGGAAGAAAGTAAATAAAAAAGAAGAAAATGTGCAATCACCACTCTTCTAGAATAAGAATAGACAAAAATTAATTTGGAATATTATCTAAGATATGTATTTTTCTAACCGTTTTGAAGGATTTGCATGCACTAATGTGAATAATAAATTGCTGCATACTCTTTTTTCTCCATAATCTAACTCTTTAAAATTTTTTATTTATATGAATGTCATACTTCAATCAGTTTTGAGATGGCTTTCATTTTTTCCCTACTTTAGTTATTTGATCTTTTGATTGATGAAGTCCAGAGAAGATCTCATTCTGCTGAGTATATGCTCATTAAATGCATTAACTCTTCAATTGTAGAGGCCAGAAGAACAGGGCTCTAGTCTTGACTCCACCATATTAGTATGCAACTATTCAAGGCCAGTCAGGTGACCTGAGTCTCCTTCATAGCAAATGCAAGTTAATGTGGGCTTTATGAACTTCATAATATTATTATAAACACTGTATAAAATACCATATTCATGGGCATCTTTAAAAATTAATTGCCAGGTTATATGGCTTGGAAGTCAGAAGCTTAATATTATAATTTTTATGAATTTCATTTTCATGATTTTTAAATGGGTGACTTATTCCAATAGGCTTATATCAATTCTGTTCATAAATCATCTTGCTTATATTTTAAACAAGTATTTTTTCCAACTTCACTTGAAATTAAAATATATATTGGATGTGACTCAGTCTGAATTCATCATAAGCAAATTCCCTATGTGCATTCCAAAGATTTTAATAGAAATTTGCAACAAAAATGAACAATAAAACTCTGTTTTTGTTCATCCAGGCCTTTCGCATCATTTTTATTGTCCAAATTAGAGAAATATATAATAGGAAATTTGACTTACAGTTTTACCAATAGCTATTTTATTAAAGACAAATTGATTAATGAGTACTGAATTGTACTCATCAAGAAATTGAGGTATGATCTAACAGACTTTATAGAATACAGACAGAAACTACAAGTGCATTTCAGTGACAACCTTCACCCATGAAACA
Source organism: Lemur catta (assembly GCF_020740605.2). Taxonomy (NCBI): domain Eukaryota; kingdom Metazoa; phylum Chordata; class Mammalia; order Primates; family Lemuridae; genus Lemur; species Lemur catta. The sequence continues at coordinate 110,510,732 of NC_059132.1, forward strand.
AATTAACCAGACTGATTACCAAATACCTAAATATTTGGGGATTTTGCTTTGAGAATATACTCAAAAAAAGTGTAAGATATTTAAATTTGAACAAACATTTCTCAGACACCCAGTATATTTTTAAAAGAATATGACTCACAAAATTAGAGATGCCTAGTTCCATAAGCAGGCACTAGAGCATTTCACTCTAAAGGAATGAACTCATTTATAGAGATCGTAGTAATTAGCACAAGGGATCACATTATGTGTGTGTCTGCCGGGGCTGGGGGCGGTTATTGTTGTTTTCTTTTGTGGGATACAAGATCTGCAGATTGTTCTCCATATAATCATAAGCCTTTTTGGAGGCAGTTTAGTAATAATCATTAGTATTCTTGATTTAGTCTTTGGTCTTACTATAAACAATGAATTATGAAAGAATATAATACATTTCAACTTAAAAATATTATTTAATTTCAGGGCACGGTGGCTCATGCCTGTAATTCTAGCACTTTGGGAGGCCAAGGTGGGAGGATTACTTGAGGCCAGCAGTGCAAGACCAGCCTGAGCAAGAACGACATCCGTCTCTACACAAAATAGAAAAACATTAGCTAGGTGTGGTGGCACACATCTATAGTCCCAGCTACTCAGGAGGCTGAGACAGGAGGATCACTTGAGACCCAGAGTTTGAGGTTGTGGTGTGCTGTGATGATGCCACTGCACTCTAGCCCTGATTACAGAGCGAGACTCTCTTGCAAAATTTAAAAAAAAATTTCAATTTCAGTAAATATTTTAGTTATAAACAAAAATTTTCACTTCCAAATAAATATCACGCTTTACTCTCATACTCTGTTTCACTGTTTTAAATGTTAAATAGTGATTACAAAGAATGATAGAATTGAAGCAAATGAAATGTCTTCCTTCCCTTTGTAGTCTTCTATCTATTCTTTTTAAAATATACTTTTAAACACAGAGCAATTTATGTGTGCACAGGGTTTGGAGACACAAACTCTAGGTTGAAATTTTCAGACATAGTCTCAAAATGAATGCAGCAGCTAAGTCCACATGTATCATTGTTCACTGTGTAACTGGTTGTTCTTTGAATTAACCTCTAAGCAAAATGCACCATTTATTAAAAGAACAGTTCTTGAAAAGTGCTGATTTGAAGCTTACATATATATATAAAAAATTAAATATCTATGTGAATGTATAATTAAAGCTCATTAGCAATTCTTTAAAACTTAATGCAACAAAAATTTTTCCATGAGGGACTATTTTATCACTGTCAAGCTTTAGAATTGCCATCACATGGTGATTATAAAAAATAGACCAAATTTTAATGGATTCCTTATTGTTTTTAAAGCCTCTGCAGGAAGTACAGACCCTAACTGCCTACCCTGTGGAGAATTGCTCCCATGACCTCATTATTATCTACCATTGCTAATTCAGGAAGACAAATATGTATCTGTGTCAATCCAAGTAAATGACACTGCAGGCTAAATTACAAAGATGTCTCCTGATTATTAAAGAATGTTTTTCTTGAATGGTAACCCAAGATTATTGAACTAAGTTTTCCTCTATCATTTTGCAGTCACTTCCAAAGAGATTTTCCTAATATTTTTTTTAATTTTTTGGTTTCCTTAATTAAGTAGAAAAGGCCTTTGCTCTGTTCAGTTAAGAATGCACAGTGAATGCAAAATTTAAGTGAATTTTCTTAGTAAAATTAAGCCATAGAACTACACAAAAATATTAGAGCTCTATTTGTGCCATGATTAAATTACTACATAACATTTTTCATATATTATACTTGAGATTTAAGCAAATGTTAGGTCTATTATAATCACCAATGGCTTCACCGGATAGCCAAGGTCTGCACATAACCAAGGCAAAATAGCATGCTTATATCAGAATGGATAAAGTAAACATTATGTATATAATATGTTGATTACTATGGTACTGATAAGTTAACATAAAAATATAAAATGTAACTTAAATATTGCATTAAGTGGTATTATCAGATAAAATAAATTTTCCATTTTAAAATTTTATTTAATAAAAAAGAATATTTGCAATTGCTTTAATTTTAAATCAAATAATACATTTTTAAGTATTCAAATATCTTAGAAAAATAGAATCACAAAAATAGAAGTTTTTGTAAAAGCTCAAGTTATTATTTACCTCTAGAAACTTATGATTTGTTTTCTTAATGATACATTTCTCACATGGAAAAGCTATAAATAGAAAATGAGTTAATAGTATCATATTGAGATGGTGATTATTTTAAAGGTATTTTTATTTGAATTTATTTCCAATTACACAGATCAAACAATTTCTAGAATAATACTTATGTAAAACGATGGTACACAACTTACAGCATGTAAATGAATACACTTGAGCGCTGTCACAGTCTCGGCAGGTGTAGCTCAAGGCAGAGCAACTTACCACCTGCCTGATAGCTTTCTGATCTGATGAGGACATAGTGTGTTCAAGACCTTGTAATAACAATCAAGGACAATATGCCGAGGGGAGAAGGATGAAAGTGTATAAATTAAGTTGCAAATCTGATGCCTGGATCTGATCATTTATACAATTTAGTGCTTAGTCAAAATGGCTACATTATTCTAAAGAAATAACACTCACATTTCACTCTTAATAATGTTTGAAGATATTCTTCAAAGGTATAGAGAAATTAAACAAAGCAAGAAACTTTAAAGGATTTAATTAGAAATTCTGTATAACATGCATATATCCTTGACACAAGGAAATTGATTTCCTCGTGGTTTTAGATCTGCCTACATCCTTTTCCTGACTACTTTGACTTTGCACTTTATAACCTGCCAGTTTAAAGGTTTTGAACTAGGTTTTCATGTCTGGAAATTTCAGAAGCCTATATTTAGATATAGCTCTGGTTATTTCTGATAGTTTGTAAGTCTTCTAAATATTATTGGACTCTGATTGACTAGAAAATTGGATTAACTCAGTATAGTCTGTGGAAAATATTGTGCAGAAATTAAATGATGTTCTTTTGGTTTGAACATTTTTGTATTCTAAAACTGTTTGGCTTATTGTAAATTTATTGGCAAAGAATTTTCAAGTTATCTAACTTTGTGTGCATTTTTTCAGTCTCAGATATCATCAATAGTAATTTTATGAGCATATGCTATAAGCATCCCTAGGATTCAGAATTATTTCAAAATAATGGAAACTGAACCAGTTTCTTAAAACCTTATTCAAATACAGGTAAATGAAAACATAAAGAGCTCTATAGCCTTCCTTATCGACTAGCAGTACCCCAACCCAGGAGAACAAAACCAGTTTATTTTGCGTCTAACTGAAAGGTATCCGGAACTATTCATAAATATATGAAAATATATACAATATTATATATTTGTATATATGAAGTACCAGAGAATCCAGATATCCTGATAGATGTGGATACAAGAGTATAAAATTCATAGTGTTTTACTCTTCTTATATTTATTTCTTGTCTAATATTTATTTTTGTATTTCACTAGTCTTTGATATTTTTTCATTATTATGAATATTCACAAGTTGTAAATATCCCTAACACTCAAGAAGTATAGAAAAAGGGACTTTTCTTATCACCTCAGGGATAAAGACTATTAATATATCTTAATTATATCTTAGTATATCTTATTTTTATGCAAAATGTCCTATATGCATATACATATGTGTGCATAAATATACATATGCTTTTTCAAACAGTAGCATGTTTTTTTGTACCTTGCTTTTCTCATCTAATGATGAACTTTAGAGAATTTCAGGTGCAATTACAAAGTTCAGAAGTCCTTGCTCTTTATAAATGGCTATTTTGAATTCCATTAATGTATGTACAATTTTTTTTCAGCCAGGTGTCTGGGTTGTTTATACTTTTATAGTAATTAGCTCTGCAGTCAACATCCTCTTATACATATCTTTAAACATAAGCATGACTATGTCTCCAAGATAAAATAGAAGTAAATTTCTGAGTGAGAAAGCACTTATATTTAAATTTTTTGAGGTGCTGCCAAGTGTCCCTCCAGTGTTCACCCATTTATACCCAAAGTAATGGCGACTGTGAGTACCCATGATCTACAAAGCCCTACTGTAATCCCTCAGTCCTCCCTTTATCTCTCTGACCTCATCTCTTCAATTCTTCCTCTCAGTTCACTGGTCACTCAGTCCTTTTGTTGTTCTTTGCACACCAGATACTCTCCCAACTCAAGGCCTTTGCATTTAGTTGTTCTAAAAATAGCCTCATCTGACTATTGTTAGAGGTACTAAATCCCTCATTTCTGCAACTGATACTAACGCACAGCCGATATTTAATACTTCCATATTTACTTTCTTTTCAACCAGAACCTCAACTGGAGGGTTCCGTATTAGAGAGGTGGTACAAGTCTTGTTTTTAGAGAGATCAAGCTCTCTGTGAGTATTTTGTTGTGGTTGTTGCTATAGAGATCCACTAATTTTACTACTGGGCATAGAAGTACAAAGAAGTGCCTCAGGTAACACTCGACTTCAGTTTCTAGCAAGAACTCAATTTCTCCTTGGTAATCAGGATCATTAACTTTCATCCAGTAGAGTAACATCTTTCTTTTCCTGTTGGTCCGTGGTGTGTTCCGCAGAACTGTTTTCCCTGGTGGAAATGTTCTTCTCTAGGTAACTAAGAAATACAAACCAGCAGCACTCAAAGTTGTAGAAGTCAGACTTCTATACCTGGATCGTTAGGCTTGTTGGTGACAAACTATTTCCACTTCTATCCTTTTTTTCTAATACTTGTGTTTTCTGGCTGTACCAGACATAGCATCATATGCTGCTGGCTGTGTCAAGCACAGGCTGAATCCTGCAAGATTGAACCTGTGTTCTCAGGGTCTTTTCCCTCCCAGTGCCATAATGGGGTCTCCAGGGTGACGTTGCACTGTCTGTTAGTTCCGCTGCTTCTCAGTGAAATAACAGTGATAAGCAAACCCCATAGAGGGGGGCCCATCACTGCACGTTTTCTGCTGTGAACTTAGTTATGTGATTAAAAGCATTATTAGGCAGAAAAATATAGCTAAATAAATACCATCCTACATAAGTCCACGAGCATTCTTATTCTCATCCCCATTCAAAAGTGGCAGACTTGCAAGTTATTGAATACATTGGTTTAAATAGCACATTTAATGGCTACATATTGCCTATGAAACTCATATTGGCTCGCCAAGCACTAATTCCTTGGTATTGCTGGATGGTCCAGGATAAGGTGACCTGTCTGTCACTGGAGAGGAGATAACGCCACAAGATCCCAGTCACTGGACTGCTAGAAACAGTACTGGATTTGTGGACCCCAGCAAATCACTAAACTAGTCCCCTAATCCTTGAGAGATTCTGTGGCAGTGAAAGTACTTGCACTTCCTGCTCACTTGTTCTGGTTGGTGTTTATCATAATAAAATGATCAGTGTGACGTAAGGAATTTCCAGATGACCAAAATTTCTCCAGATTATGGCACATCAGGGGGTGGGAGACAGGATGCACCTCTGAGGCAAGGCTGTGAGAGTCTGCTGTCACACCTGCCAGGCAGTACACTGTTTATGGTGGCTCCTGTGGCATTTTATGAATAAAAAAGCAAAAAACAACAACAACAGAACACTTGCCAGGTTAATAGCTAACTATCAGGTGCCAGGGACCTACATGTGCAATAGCAGCTGAAACTGGTTAAGCTACCTGATTACGTTTACAAAGACCTATAGTCATCTGGAAAATCCTATCTGATTTCTGCAGAGACAAACAGAGAAGCTGGATTGGGATGTGATCGGTATTCCCACCACTGCATGTTTTATGTCATTAGTGGTGGCACTAATCTGCACAGCTCTCCCAGAGATGGAGTATAGCTTTTACATTACTAATTTTAAAATATTGAAATACTCTAGGTCCTTCAATTTAGACCTTAGCCCATAAATGCCCTTACTCTTAGGCGAGAAAACCAATGTGGTCATTCTGTATTTTCCCAAGTGTGCCAATTCCTACTGTACATTTGGTGCTGAGGAAACTATTACAGAAAGGGGCCGCTCTGGGGGCCTATCACTGACCCACTGTGACTTAGGCTAGAACTTTATCACATAAACACCATATGCCCTGCATTTAACCCATGGACCAATATCACACTTTGGGTTCTTACGAATTAGTACCACTTCAAAGGCAATGTTTAGTAATCCCCAGTAGATCTGGGCGTTTCCATCATCCCAACACAGCCACTCTAGAAAACAACCTCATATCATCACTATATAAACTTGTGAAAGTAAAGGGAACACAGTTTCCCCTCTACCCAAAAGAATCTTGGTCTGTGAACTGATTTAGGGTCTGGAAGCATGGCAAGAAACTGAGAATGTCTTTTTGGCCAACTCAAGTTGTGTTTCTGTTCATTAGTCCTGGGGCTACCGTATAGATCTGATGACATTTTAGTTGGCTGCCCACCTGTTTTGTTCTTGTCGACAAAGAGATCAATTCAACATAGTCTTGATCGCTATGTGTCAAAACCTTCTGCCCACCAGGTTATCGCAGCGGCCCACGACAGCAGTTGTCACTTCATCTTCTGAAGTTAAGAGCTGCAAGTGGCCTATGCAATACAGGGATCCTATTTTTCCCACTGAAATCAGGGAGCCCTTATCAGTGGCAGCATCTCCACCATCGGAGCTTGTCAGGGATGTTGGCACTCACTTCACTAAGGGTTTCAGTGCTCCGTGCAGGGGCTGCCTTCTGGGCCTCTTGTGAGATGGAGAGTGTGAGTGTACGTGGAGTTCACACGTGCGTTCAACAGTCCTGTCTCCTCAATCCACCTTCCACATGTGGCAGGGACAGTTCTAGCATCCCCATGTCACTAAGCAGAGGCCACTGCTGAGTGCAGATTTCAGTCTGCCAAGCACGTACGCTGTTAGAGTGGTTTGCAGCTGAATGAGCCAACAGACTAGATCCAGGATCCCTGGTAAACACATCTGTATAGATAAATTCAACTGAATCTGGTGTTATACTTGATCCTCCCTAATATAATACCTTTGGAATTCATTTCCACACATATTCCTCAGGGTTCTGCCAATGTAAATTAGCAAAATATTCCAATTAAGTTTTATATAAACCATTTATTCTTGTATCAAAATTTTACTTGCCTTGCTGGAAAATACTAAGATATAGCCCTACTTATAAGTTTAATTGGAGCAAGGAGTGTTCGAGGTAGATTTTAAGGCAAACGGTGATTTTCTTGAAAGGAAAATCCCTAGGTGTGATTATTACTGTTTTTCCAAGCAAAGGAAGAATGAATATGCACATACCTAAGAGTGAAAGCTGCTTCCAAACAAATGCCTTAATTCAAAAGTTAAGGTTTACACTCCTTACTAAAAAACAATGCACTGAATTTTTTATAAGACTTGAGGCATTGGATCAAAATTATGTTTTAATTCTTCAATAAGTAAAATTAAATTTTTAAAAAAAGCAGCAGCTTTAGGTTCAGTGGCCACAAAAAAATAAAGAAATATTTTAGAAACGTCCCAGATATAGTCTTACATCTCTGACTGTAATTTGTGGGCATGGTTTAAAGACCTCAAGCTTGGCATGTTGTCTCTGTAAGTGATCCAGTGTACTGAGAAGAGTATACCCCACATGACAGATAGTCTTCGTAGTCATTGTCACTTCCATAGCAGACAAATGCAATAGCTGCCTGGTTCCTCAAGGCACTTGCTTCAGTCGAGACTTCATCACAATTAGTCATAAATGAAAATTTTATTATTTATAATTCGTAATGTGTCGTGTATTACTAACATCCCGTTTCCAATTTGCAAGGGAATTAGCTCTGTGGACAAGCAGGAGGACAAGACCACACCAAGCTCAACACTTGATACTGTGGATTCTGTTCCTCGGGATTAGTCCCAGCAGCATGTCTGCTATTATCAAGGTCCAGTCACTAGACAGGAACTACACCAATTATTTGAACAGAAAAACAGTTATTGTGACAAATGGCTCATCAAGTATAAAGTTGTTCACCAGCTCATTTGAGGCACTAAACAAATAAATAAAACCCTAAGTTATCACACACACAAAAGTAACAGAAAGGCAGCTAACAGCCCCAGGCTTTGTGGACAAAGGAAAAAAGATAGAGGCTTATCAAAATTTAGATGTTTGGCAAACTGCCCCCCGGGGAGAAGGTGCTGCGTGATTGTGGTGTGAGTCACTGATCTTGGAGATGTCCCTGGGGCTGGCCCCAGACCGACAGTGAGCAGTTTGCTGTTTCTGAGAGAGTTTGATGAGGCTGGTGATTGGCAAGGGATAGGAGGAGAAATGCACGAGAGGGAGATGGTGCTGCTGGGACGAGGAAGCGGGGGATGCTAACGCGAGAGGAGAGGATGCAGCAGGAGTCGTGCAGGACCACAGTTCACACTTCCTGGAGTCTTGGAGGCTCCCTGAAGCACCCTGTAGTGGCGGAGCCTCACAAGGAGCCCGCTGACAAGAAATGTGCTTTTTGAGGGCTTAGCACAAAGCAGGGTATAGAAAGGTTGATTTGGAAATGAGAGACTCTATCTTCCTTGCCCCATCAAAAGTAGATTCAATTTTCAGACATCTCCTACAAATCCCCCAAATACTCAGAAACTTTACTGAAACATCAACAGTTTTGGAAGTTGTGGTAATCCGTTTGCTTTCTAAACTATTATTTAAAAATATTTCCTAAACTGTGCTTAGTCTATCCTTTCTCACTTCCTTCACACGCAAAAGACTCTTAGCAAGGAGGCTCACTGGTGAAACAAGGAAAGACAGGGTGTTTTTTTTTTTTTTAAAGTAAATAAAAAGCTTTTATTTAGTATATCAGTATGTGAATGTGTATCAGTTAGGTATTGGTCTGGAGGCAGACACAGCTCTTGTTAATTGAAGAGGGGAATTTAATGATATTATATGTAAGTTGTTAACTAATAAAAGATGATTAACTACTAAGAGTGGTAAGAAAATTCTAGCAGGACCAGAAGCAGCAAGTGAAATAAAGCAAATAATACAGCAGGCTGAGGAACATGGACAAAGTAGGTACTAAGTACCTGGGAGAACACACCCACTCCCAACTGGCCAGGCTGATATTCAGGCCTCTTCCACGAAGCATAGCCACCCTAGAACACAGCCTGCCACGGCCAAGGAGGTGGCCAGAGGCTCTGGGCACGTGGGAGCTGGTCCACAGAAGATGCTCAGTAGCACTGCTGGGTGACTGGGAGCAGCTCCCTAAAACTAATTGGACTGCCATGGAAGCAGCTACCAGGTGGAGAGGGAAGCCAGGCAGCCACCCAGGAACCGTCCCGAAGGCCACAGGGGTAATGTTCCTAGGCTTTCTGCACAAGAATCCCTGAGTCCCTGCACTGAAGGAAGGAAAACTGGAAGATCTATGAGTCCTACTGCAGTATCAGAAAACATAGCCAAGAAGAGTGGATTTAGAGATGAGAGGCCATAGATTGATCATTGTCATATTTGTCTATTTTCTATCTCAAAAAGAAAAATTAGAAATTAGTCTGGAAACCTTTACTGATACACATTAGGTCAAAACTACAATATCTCCATCTGTAATCAGTTGTATTTCCTATTTCATGATGTAATCAGAGCTAAGGGACAATTCTGTGTGTCTTTTACAATAGAACTCAAATTATTTTCCCCAGTCTAGCAACGTTAGCATCACCAGGGAACTTTTTAGAAAGCAAATTCTTGCACCACACCTCTGACCTTAGTAACTGCTGAGCAATCTGTGTTTAAATAACTCGTACAGGTGATTGTGCTGTATTCTAAAGTTTGGGAACCTTTAATCTATACATTCAAAATTGATTTCCACAAACCAGAATACAAAATAGCAAGAATGTTAAACCTTACAATGCATACTTTAAAAAGAGGCAAAAAATGATAAGCTTCCCTTTTTGGGGAAAACGATATTAGAAATGTGATTTAAAGTTAATGAAATATTAATGTTAAAGAAATGAAGAGTCAGAAAGATTGACTCTTTGCACCTCTCATTAATAAATTAATACATAAATGGTTGATCAAATAAAGCCCTTCATTATCGACCTAATATCCAAACCCTAGCACACCACCACGTTATTCTTTCCTAGCAATCTGCTCCTTTTAGTAGTGATTTTTGATAATGGCCAAGACAATATATAAGCTTGAGTTGGATTTGAGTTTCCACTGAATTTATATGTGCAAGAAATGAAAACATTTTTTTAAAAAATCTAATTTTATTAAATGCCAAATTAATGTTTTAAAATAAGTCTAATGATACATTACTATTTGCATGCCACCGATGACAGGATATTAAATTCAGCATTTCAGTTGTACTATTCAATTACATCTTTTCTATAGTACCTGTTTTTTTTTTTCCCTAAGACAGATTAAGTGGCCATCCTTGTCCATAGTCATTTATTAAAGTATAACAAGCTAAATTTTAGTTTCATTTCTGAATGGCATTTAATCAGTGTAACTCATGTGATCTTGACTTATGTAAGGGTCACAGCAAGTATATTATAACCCCCCGGCAATTGAAAGTTAACAGCTTAATAAATATGTCACAATGACAAAAGAGCCATAAAGTTGATATAAATTTAATATGAATGGTCATCCTTCTTGAATTTCCTTCTTGTATGAGAGAAGTTATTTATTTTATTATTACCATAATTTTAAATAACCTTAATATAGTAGCCAGCTTGGATCACAATGCATATTATGATATATTATAAATATATATAGCTAAACAGAAGTGTACAATAGAAGCAATTATAGAATGTTCTTTAAAAACTAGTCAAAGCTTTTGATATCTTTGGACACTTCCTTAAACAGTGGTAAATATATTTTTTAGAAACTGTATCACTGAAATATTGTTACCTTTAATGTAAAGATAACCAAACCTTTAGGAAAATAGTATCTGAAGAGTTTTGTTACAAACTCTCAAAAAGTAATTATAGAATACTAAATAATACAATGTTAAATTTTTATTCAAATATGTAAGTATTTGTGTAACATCGCAATTAAAATCAAGTGGCTGTAGTCAACTGAATTCAGTGGTCTTGTATGGACTTCAGTTCCCTTCTATGTTGTTAATTTTTTAAAAACTGAATAGAATTGACAGTAGGAACAGTTTGTGAGTTGGGTTAAACATTTGGTTTATCTGAAGTTCTGTGTTAATGATTACTTTTTTGGAAATGAAAAAGTCAACAAAATATAGATAAAAATGTAGAAATTTAGAAAGGTGGAGTTATTTTGAATCTACTTCTAATCTAGGTGGAAAACATTAAGAGTAAAGATGATTATACTAATAACTAATTGAAATATACTTTTGGCATAGTTTGAACAGGTTCACTATTACAGTTAACATTACTGCCCCCTAACTCAGTTTCTGCCTTGGTAAATAGTGGTCATTTTCTTTTATTCAGATACTCATAAACTGAGAGACCAATGGATATCACGACTATAAAATTATACCTCCGCATATTTTAAAATACATTTTCTTAAAAGTTCTAGCTAAGACCCTAACAGACTGCTAGGGGTAAGAGAATTATTAGAGCATATCAGTAACACGTTTACTACCCTTATGAAGGATACTTTTACAAGATAAATAAGGCAGGAATGAAAGATGCTAGAGGGAAAGTAAAGTGGTAGCTGGACCAGAGCTGGAAAGCCTTAGAAGTGTAGATACGTCCTCAGTCAAACACAAACTTCCTTATTTTTTAAAACTTTCCTATTCCCATGTGGTTAATATCTATCCTAAAATGACTGTCCCATCAAGCCCAATGAGGGCAAATATTTGCTCTCCTTCCCAAGTCCAAACGTTGGCTGGGTGTGGTTGGACTTCATGTCAGTGAGGGTAAGATGAATGAGAAATTCTCTCTCTAAAGTTTTCCTTGAGATTACTAACTTACCACAGCTGAAGTTGGTAAGTCCCTCATTGAGTAGATTTCACATTGTGAAAAGCAACCCTATTCTGCTTTGGGATGACAATATTTGAGAGAGAATATTTTCTTACGTTGAGATGTAACTAAGTTTTAATGAATTGTAGTTATGACTAGTTTGTTGAACGTCTATAAATATTTTTATTCCCCTTTGCTCATTTAGCTATGTTTCTTTTTTTTTTTAGCTATGTTTCTATATAACTTTATTTTCATGCTTCTTAAACATTACTGTTTTAACACACAATTAACAGGCATATTTAACAAGTAAAGAAAAAATAAAATTACCATAGAATAACAAACACTTTTAATATGGTCCAGATAATAGCCACAAATAAGTTTTTTTTAACCTTCTTGTAAAATTATTTTGAAACTATAGTGAAATCACTAAAGCATATGATCAAACAAATCAATAAAAATCTAACTAAAAAAATCCCAAATTAGGCAAGAAAGGACAGAAAAAGGAAAGAAAATGGAAGCAGGACAACTGCAAGGAACAAAAAAAGGATATAGATTTATTTTTTAATATTTTTATTTGCCTATTTAATTATTTAGAGACAGGGTCTCACTCTGTTGCCCTGGCTAGAGTGCAGTGGCATCATCAGAGCTCACTGCAACCTCAAACTTCTAAGCTCAAATGATGTTCCTGCCTCAGCGTCCCGAGTAGCTGGTACTACAGGCATGCACCACCACACGCATGGCTAGTTTTTCTATTTTTAGTAGAGACGTGGTCTTGCTCTTGCTCAGGCCAGTCTCGAACTCGTGACCTCAAGTGATATCCCTTCCTTGTCCTCCCAGAGTGCTAGGATTACAGCCATGAGCCACTATTCCTGGCCTATTTCATTATTTTTTGAAAGTCAGGTTTATTGAAATATAATGTATAAACAGTAAAAGTCACCCTCTGTAGGTATATAGTTCTATAAATTTTGACCAATGTATACAGTTGTGTAAGCACCAATACCTAGAATACTTACATTATTCCAAAAAGTTTTTTCATGCCCCTTTTAGCCAATCCTATGCTCCCACCCCATCCCCAGGAAACCACTGATCTATATCAGTTCTAAACTACCACAGTGTTGGCTCTTTGAAAATATCATATAATTATACAGGCTTTTGTGTCTGCCATCCTTCACTTAGCAAAATGCTTTTGAGAATCATCCAGGCAGTTTTGCATATGGTAGTTAGTTCCTTTTCATCACTAAGCAATAGTCCATTATATGGATATACTATATTTTGTTTATTACCCAATTAATGGACATTGGGTTTTTTTCAGTTCATGGTGATTATGAATAAAGTTGCTATAAATATTCAGAGACAAGTCTTTATATAAGCATATGTTTTTATTTTTCTTGAGTAAATACTAAGAAATGGAATTGCTTGGCCATGTGGTAACTGTATGTTTAAATTTATAAGAAACTATCAGACTATTTTCCAAAGTAGCTGCACTATTGTTCATGCCCAATAGAAATGTATAAAAGTTCCAGTTGTTCCACATTCTCACTTATGAAATATCATAATTTTAATTACTAGAGCTTTATGTTTTTATATCCAGTGTTCAATTTGTCCTTTTACTTATTTATCAAACTTATCAGGGTATTCTCCCACAATTACTCATCCATATGACTTTTAAAATCATATTGATAAATTCCATAAACCTTGAGGGATTTGAAGCTGTTATTCCATTGTTTGTTTTCTGGCTTTCACAATTTCATTTAGAAATTCAACTGTAAGCATCATTGTGACTCTTGTGTGAATAATCTGTCTTTTCTCTCCAACTGTAAGATAAGTCATTCTCCCTTTAGGCTAATGTGTTTCACTGTGATTGTGAAGATGTGGATTTCTTTTTATTTCATATGTTTGAGATTTGTTGTTCCTCCTGATTCTGAAGATTCTTTTCTTTATTCAATTCTTCAAAATTCTGATCCACTAACTTTCAAAATACTGCCTTTATTCCATTTTCCTTATTATCACCTTCTGGAACTCTTAGATATATAATAAACCTTCTTATGCTGTCATTTCTATCTCTCAACATCTCTTTTATAATTTAAATTCCTTTGTCTCTCTGTGTTACATTCTGTGCAATTATACCAGATTCATCTTTTAGTTTACTCTTTGTTTTGTCAATTGTTTTTCTTTTTTTTTTCTTTTTTAAATTTCAATAGATTTACAGGATACAAGTTGAATTTCATTGCTTGTGTATATTGTTTGGTGGTGAAGTGTGGGCTTTTAGTATACCGACCACCTGAATAGTGTACAGTGTAACCAATGGGTAATTTTTCGTCCCTCACCTCCTTTTACCCTCCCCCCTTTTAAGTCTCCAGTGTCCATTATACCACTCTGTGTGTCCTTACATAGCCATCACTTAGCTCCCATTTATAAGTAAAAAGTTTTGGCATTTATTTTTCTGTTCCTGAATTACTTCACTTACGATAAGTGGCCTCCAGTTCCATATACATTGTTGTAAAAGACATTATTTAATTCTTTCTTATGACTGAGTAGTACTGCATGGTGTGTGTGTGTGTGTGTGTGTGTGTGTGTGTGTGTGTGTACCACATTTTCTTTATCCATTCATTGCTTGATGGGCATTTAGGTTGATTCCATATCTTTTCAATTTTGAATTGTGCTGTGATAAACACATGAATGCAGGTATCTTTTTGTTAAAATGATTTCTTTTCCTTTGGGAAGATACCCAACAGTGGGATTACAGGATCGAATGGTAGATCTACCTTTATTTCTTCGAGAAATCTTCAAATTGATTTCCATAGAGATTGTACTAATTGTATATTCCCACCAATGGTGTATAAGCATTTCCTTTTCACCTCATCCTCACCAACATTGATTGTTTCTTTTTTTTTTTTTTCTATAATGGTCATTCTGATTGGAGTAAGATGGTATTTCATTGTGGTTTTAATTTACGTGTATCTGAAGATTAGTGATGTTGAGCATTTTTTCATGTTTGCTGGTCATTTGTATATCTTCTTTGAGAAAATGACTGTTCATGTCTTTTGTCCATTTTTTAATGTTTTTTATTTCTTGCTGAGTCACTTGAGTTCCTTGTAGAATCTGCATATTAGTTCTTTGTGGAATTCATAGTTTGAGAACATTTTCTCCTATTCTGTAGGTTGTCTATTCTTTTGATTGTTTATTTTTATGTTCAGAAACTTTCCTAGTCAGAGAATATTTTCTCCCATTCTCTAGGTTGTCTATTTACTCTTTTGATTGTTTATATTGCTGTGCAGAAGCTTTTTATTTTAATTAAGACCCATTTGTATATTTTTTGTTGTTGTTGCATCTGCTTTGGGGGCCTTAGTCGTAAATTCTTTACCTAGGTCAATGTTCAGAAGATTTTTTTCCTAAGTTTTATTCTGGAATATTTATGGTTTCAAGGCTTACATTTAGTCCCTTAATCCATCTCGAGTTAATTTTTGTATTAATATATGGTGAGAGATAAGGATCCAGTTTTATTCTTCTGCACATGGCTATCCAGTTTCCCCACCACCATTTATTGAATAGTGTGTCCTTTCTCAAGTGTATGTTTTTGTGTACCTTTTGAAGATCAGTTGGGTGAAGGCACATGGTTTCATTTTTATGGGTTATCTATTTTGTTCCATTGATCTATGTGATCTACCTTTATGCCAGCACCGTGCTGTTTTGGTTATTGTAGACAAGTAGTATGATTTAAAGTTAGGTAATTTGATGGCTCCAGTTTTTTTCTTTTTGCTTAAGATTGCTTTGGCTATTTGGGCTCTTTTTTGGTTCCATATGAATGTGAAGATTCTTTTTCTGATTATCTGGAAAATGACATTGGTATTTTAATAAGAATTACATTGAATCTCTAGATTGCTTTGGGCAATATGGTCATTTTCACAGTATTGATTCTTTCAACCCATAAACACAGGATATTTTTCCACTTGTTTGTGTCATCTATGATTTCTTTCATCAGTGATTTGTTATTCTTGTAGAAGACTTTCGTTTCCTTGGTTAAACGTATTCCTAGGTATTTTCCTTCTTTCTTTATTTGCAGCTATGGTAAATGGGATTGAGTTCTTGATTTGGTTACAGCATGGTCATCATTGGTGTATAGAAATCCTATTGATTTTTTAAGTTGATTTTATAACCCAAGACTTTGCTGAATTCATTTATCAAATCTAGGAGTGTTTTGAAAGATTCCTTAGAATTTTCTAGGTACAAGATCATACCATCATCAAACAGAGACAATTTGACTTCCTCTTTTCCAGTTTGGATGCCCTTTATTTCTTTCTCTTCCCTGAATTATCTGGCTAGGACTTCCAGTACTTTGTTGAATAGAGGTAGTGAAAGTGGGCATCCTTGTCTTGGTCAAGAGCTTTCAGGGAATGCTTTCAACTCTCCTCATTCAGTATGATGTTGGCTGTAGATTTATCATATTTTTTATTATTTTGAGGTATGTTACCTCTATGTCAAGTTTTTCTTAATGGTTTTTAATATGAAGGCATGGTGGATTTTATTGAATGCTTTTTCCACATCTATTGAGATGGTCATATGGTTTTTGTTCTTAATTCTGTTTATGTGGTAGATCACATTTATTGACTTGTGTATGTGGAACCATCCTTGCATCCTGGGAGTGAAAATCACTTCATCGTCTGAATGATTCTTTTAATGTGCTGTTGGATTTGATTTGCCAATATTTTGTTGAGGATTTTTGTATCTGTGTTCATCAGAGATATTGGTCTCTAATTTTCTTTTTTTGTTTCATCCATTCCTGGCTTTGATATCAGGGCAATATTGGCTTTGTAGAATGAGTTAAGGAGGACTCCCTCCTTCTTGATCTTTTGTAACATTTTTAATAAGAATAGCACCTCTCATTTTAGTTTTTGACAAATTTTCCCATGAGAACCCTACACTATTTGCCACCCTGTTGAATGCATTCAGGTGGCCTTAGATCATCTATTAGGAACCAGGCAACAAAGCAACAGGTGAGCAGCAAGTGAGGGAGCGAGGCTTCATCTGTATTTATAGCTGCTCCCCATGGCTCACATCACTACATAAGCTCCATCTCCTGTCAGATCAGCGGCGACATTAGATTCTCATAGGAGCACAAACCCTACTGTAAACTGCTCATGGGAGGGGGATCTAGGTTGCATAACTTTTGAGAATCTCATGTCTGATGGTCTGAGGTGGAGCTGAGGGAACTAACTGACACTTTCAAGAGAATCAACTGGCCATTCAGTAACCTCTCAGGCAACCAAGTCAGAGCGTTTCATCCAGATTTGAAAGCAGGGAGCAACCTGGAACAAGAGGTGCACCAAAAAAGAGAGGAGGCGGCAAGAGTTAGAAGTCTGAGGAAGCATACAACTTCACGTCCAAATGTAAATGCTTAAATATGATGTTGTATGGAATGTTTTATAATCTTCACACTTTTTCAGATAAGTTATTACTAAGCAAATGGAGAGGAAATTATACACTGTTGTTCACAACTCATAAAACATGCAGTCAGAGTCATATATAATGATTTGATTTGGTTTATTTTGTTACTTCAAGCTCTAATGAAGATAGAAGTTCATTGCCCACAAAATCTACAAAGGAAATATGCGGCTGGCCACAAAGATGGAATCATAATGGCCTCTCAAATTACATTATGGCAATGTAAATAAACATTATGCAAAACAGCTGCTGCCCTTGCACAACAGCTGCTTGATATAATTAAATAAGTCAGATGCTTCCATGAACGGAATAAGGCAAGAACATAGCAACAACAAAAGCCCGCATTAAGGACACTATAATATATCTACATATTAACTTTGAAAATGTAAGTAATCATTAGTAACTGCCAACAATTTGTTAATATTCCCATCTTCTGAGATCGTGACCTAAGTTCTTAAAATGGTGTCACCTACTTCAAGTTAAGTGCAAAATATAAAAAGGAAAGTACAAAAAGACACTGAAAAACCAGGTCAAATACTACAGCACTTGATTGCACTGAGATAATGTAATACCCTCTTCCTGCTGCAAAGGAGAGGTATTAGGGCAGTTTCTTAAGTGTGTATGAGCATCAGTGTGATGAGAGGTATGAGTAAATGACTGTTGGAAGAAACAGGAAAAGGGATTAAACACAGGAGGGTGCTGAATTCTCTCTTATATTTTCCATTTGAATGTCTAGATTTTACCCCACACATTGGTAATTCTCATCTGCATTCTGAAGAGCTGCTTGTAGAGCAAATGAGAGAAAGAATACACAAAAAACGAAAGAATACAATAGACAATCCACACAGATATCTGTTTCTTTACAATAAGACAATTTTCTACATTTAGTATGTTTTATTAATGTTCAACGTAGTTTGAAAATTTTAGTTATATGTAGTATATAATATGTAAAATATAATTAAGATGTAAATTATAGTAAAACTTTCTTAAAAAAATAGGACAAAATGTGGATTCTGAGAAAGTTCAACACACAAATTCATCTACTGGATGTCTGTGCTGCTTCAGTTTTTGCTCATAACTTCTGTATGGTAAATATTTGCTGTGCCGTAATTTCAAGCAGGGATACAGATGGAGTGATTTAAACCTCATCCAGAATCTGTGTAGAGATTAGGAAAATTGTCAGTCAATATACCAGAGGGAACAAGGATTATAAAGCATACTTGAGAGCAGGAGATTTTTCTTGCCGTGTAAGTGTAATTCCAGTAAGCGCCATATGGCTTAGACAGTAAAATCAGGTGGATATGGAGACTCATACTGTTAGTGTTTCTATTGTTTAGGGTTATGATTTTAAACAACTATTAATCTATATCCATATTTATGTACATATGTATTATATAGATATACAGATATATGTGAATTATAAGAGAAGATTGAGCTTAAATAATTAGGATCCTGATATCACAAAGGTTATTTCCATTTCCTCATTTCTATTCTGCTCTGTTTTCTATTTTTTCTTAGCTCAAATCAATCAATGGAAGTGTCTTTTATGGAAAAATATTATTTTTAATGTGAACATATTTTTAAAAGAAATTCTTTAATCAAGTATAGAAATTTTTAAACCTATTTTTGGAAACTTTCCAGTTTGTTATTAAAATCTCTAGGTTTCCTAATTAAAATATCCTTTTTGATTTAAAATTAAGATAATATGTAGAAATGTGTCTACCTCTGTATTTTCACCTGTGTTTGTAAAAATACAGATTTCATCAGTTTGGAGTTTGTTTAAAATAGTGACAGAGACATTTTACAGTTCTGCATTAAATACTTTAAGACATGAAATGCCAGTTTTCTTTCTTTTTTTTTTTTTTTTTTTTTTGAGACAGAGTCTCGCTGTGTTGCCCGGGCTAGAGTGAGTGCCATGGCGTCAGCCTAGCTCACAGCAACCTCAAACTCCTGGGCTTAAGCAATCCTACTGCCTCAGCCTCCCGAGTAGCTGGGACTACAGGCATGCGCCACCATGCCCGGCTAATTTTTTCTATATATATATTTTTAGTTGGCCAGATAATTTGTTTTTATTTTTAGTAGAGACGGGGTCTCGCTCTTGCTCAGGCTGGTCTCGAACTCTTGCTCAGGCTGGTCTCGAACTCCTGACCTCGAGCAATCCACCCGCCTCGGCCTCCCAGAGTGCTAGGATTACAGGCGTGAGCCACCGCGCCCGGCCGAAATGCCAGTTTTCTTAACTGGATAAATCCTCATCACTATAAAATGCAGATCTGTATTTATTGTATAAAATTTATAGTGGATTCAGAAAATTTATATGACTTCCAAAAGTATCTAATGGCCCCTAATCTAAAAAAGGAAAACAACGGCAAACGATTCTCTTATAAGGTAATAAAGTTCTCAAATATAAAAATGAAATTTTAGTTAATTTTATGTAGTTATCACATTTCTTCTTCATCTAACCCAAATAATATACATTCCATTAAAATGAATATAAAATGTCAGGTGATTTTAGAGCACTGGATTCAGGAAAGGGCCCATGTTTAACAATCAAATTTCAAGGAATTAAATATAATCAGCTCAGATTTAACAAATTCAATAATATGGAATAAAAGTAAAGAAAAATCTCTTTTGATTTTACCTGAATTAATTTTCCTAAAATAATGAAAATGATACTACTATTATTTACTAATACAAGTAATAAAAATATGCAGTGCCAAGCATTTATTTGTGCTTTCTATGGGCTTAGAAGTTTATCTCAATTCGTTTTCATTACATCTCTATAGGTGAGTGTGGTGGTTCACTTACCTTAGTGCTCACCTGCCTGAGTCGTGCGATGCCCAGATAGCTGGCAGACAGTGTTTCTGGGTGTGCCGTGAGGCTGTCTCTGGAAGAGGCTGGCGTTTGAATCAGTAGACTGAGTAAAGAAGATCCTTCCCCAGGGTGGGCAGGCATCGTCCAACCCACTGAGGGCCTGAATAGAACAAAAGGGGAGAAGAATGGGAAATTTTCTCCCTCTTCTTGAGCTGGGACATCCGTCTTCTCGGGTCCTTGGCACTCCTGGTTTGGGGGTCTTGGATTCTGATGGAATCACAGCAGCAGCTTTTCTGCCTCTGCAGCTTACAGAGTGCAGATTGTGGCCTCCATAATTGTGTGATTCAGGTCTCACAGTAAATCTCATATATATCCGTATGTATAGATATATCCTATCGGTTCTGTTTCTCTGGAGACTGATACAGTAGGAACCCTAATATTGCCCCTTTTATAAAGAAGAAAACTGAAGCTTACTTGTTCAATCTTACACGATTTAAAACAAGGCAAGCTGAGGTCACGGCTGCCTCATTTAGTCATGACCTTTCTGAGACTGGTTTGTATGTGTGTGGGGAGGTGGGATGCAGTATATAGGGAGGCTCTGCTCTCTTCATGTTTTTCAGGATTGCTAATGAAGACAATTAAGAGAATCTTGGTAAAGCATCCTTAACTATAATTGAAAGACCTCAATTCCAGCCCCCATTTGCCTCTAAGCACTGGAGAAAGATGTGTAATTTCTATTCCCAAAACCATTTTTTCTTGTTTATACATAAAGTGTATTATCAGTTTCGGGAGGGGGGAGTGTCATTCAAATTGTAATAATTTGTGGGGAGTTTAATAAAAGGATCATTTACGAAGTTGTAGTAGGATGTAGAAACATCACGTGGAATAGGGCAGGATCCGGAGGAAAATGCGGAGCAGTGACCCTTCCCAGGCACGGGAAGGGAGTGCAGAGAACAGCCCTGAACTTGGAGGGAGAGGGCTGTGTAGACAGCGATGACTCACAGGCCCTCTGGCCTGATGTTGAAGGTTGAGATCATCCAGTGTCACCCTGCAGAGGAAGAAACACTTCAGTCTCACCCTCGCCCCTTCCTCTAGTCACTTTCTGGTCAGTGGTTGGCTTTGAATGAGGGATCTGGTGAACGTGGCCCACACCGGCCCGGCGGCAGCACAGAGCAGCGGGAGATGGACGGGAGGTAGATCAGTGGGTCAGCAGGAAGCTACACAACACAAAGGGAGTTGTTTGTAATAGATAATGCCAAGGACTCTTTCTCTTTCTTACTTCACAACTAAATAGAAAACTTAAAGCTATTCTATATATGAGTAAATCCAGCATTCCCTTATAATCTTAAACATGTGGATTTGAACTTCCTGTTAAAAAAGTGTGAACTGGAACTAACCCATGTGCACACAAGTGCACAGAGGGAAGTGAAAGTCATAGGAAATCAAGCGGGGGGGCGGGGTAAAAACCCACCTAACGGGTACAGTGAACACTATTCGCGTGATGGGCACATGTACAGCCCTGACTCAAGCCACCTATCAGAAGCATGTGTCCCCCTTAAAAAAAAAAGAGTATGAACCCACGTTTATAGGTTTTAATATCTCATTTTTAGTAGTATTGTGAATAAGGTATTAGTAATTAAAGGTTATTTAAGTGAGACTTAAAAGCCACCATACTATTAATATCACCATAAACAATTGATTCAAGGAGGAAAATAAACATTTTGTATTGAAGAGGAACGAATCCAGTATTTCTTTATAATTGTAATCAAGTAGAATGGAGTTTCCCATTAACACAGTAAGAGCCTAAATGTGTTGTTGTTTTCTTAATTTTAAATATTATCATGTATATAAAATAAAGTAATTAAAAACACCATGAGGGAAATTTCACGTTAATTAGTGTTTATTTAAAATCATAATTGTGACTTATTAATAGCAATGGCTAACGTCTACTGAGTGAAAAAGAATAGGCACTGCTATAAGCGCTTTCTAAGTATCATCTCATTAAATCCTGACAACAGCCCTGTGAAAAGAGTGATTTATTGTGAGCATCGTTGCCTGTGAACAAAGGACAGAGTCACACGGAAGCCCCATCTGCCTGCTCATTTTCCTTTTCTCTATTGGTTGAGAATCCAACAGAGAGTAGGAGCAGGAATGGGACCCTGGACCCATCCGCAGAGACCCAAACCGTCTGAGTCAGTGACTTACTGAGGACACAACAACAAACAAAATAAAGTGACTACTTTCATGGAGCTGACATTATCAGGGAAATATTAACAATATAGGTAAAAAATAATAAAGGTAAAACATAATTTCAGATACACTAAAAACCTGATACCTGTCACAAGCTTAAAATGCCTCACCTCAAAAGAGTCATACATAGAAAAATAAAATACCCTCTTACTGGTATGCTTTTTAAATTCTGTTGCAAAACAAACAAAGTGTATTTATCTTTTAAAACTCACTTTATGCCACCTTGTCATTTACAGCTTCCAGATTTTCCTTCCTAAGGTCCTCTGCCATGAGCACAGCGTATGTCTGTACACAGCCCTCATCAAATTTGGTATTCTTGATGAAGGATATATTGATAACTTTGATTTGATGTGAAGGATCATTGATTCCCATGTTGTGTACACTGGGTCAGTGCCGAGCACACAGTGTGCATTCCACTCTTCTAAATCAGTAAGACTGTTAATAATGATAATTATTTCATTAAACCAAGTACGTAAACATTTGTTTGTACCAGGGTCCCAGTGACAAGCTTCATCATCTTTCTGGATCTGGTGTTTGGAAACTGCAACCTCCTGAGTCAAATCTGCCCTTATTGACTGTTTCTGTGAATACCGTTTTATTATAACACAGGCTCACATATTCATTTACTTACTGCCTTTGGCTCTTTTCACACTGCAGCAAAAGTGAGTAATTGCAACAGAGAATGTACAGCCCTCAACGTCAAAAATACTTACTATCTGAGTTTTTACAGAAAAAGTTTGCTGACCTGTGCTCTAGAGTAAAAAAGAGGAACCAATTTATTTATTTCAATTCCTGATTACATCAGTGGACCTGTTACAGAATTTTGCCATCACAGGCAAATTATACAGAACTGTAGTCCATTTGCCTAAACAATGCTAAATCCAGATTTTTGGGCTTTTGTCAACTCATATATAATTATTTAGCTAATAATGATTTTCAGAAAATTAAAACTGAATTATATCTCAATGTCATTACACTTGATATACATTTGAGGCCAGGCACGGTGGCTTATGCCTGTAATCCCAGCACTTTGGGAGGCCAGGACAGGAGGATCACTTGAGGACAGGAGTTCAAGAACAGCCTGGGCAATAGCGAGACCATATTTCTACAAAAAGCAAAAAAAATTAACCAGTGTGGCAATATATACCTATAGTCCCAGCTACTGGGAGGCTGAAGCAGGAGGATAGCTTGGGCACAGGGCGAGGCTATAATGAGCTATGATAATGTCACTGCACTCTAGTCTGGGCAAAAGAATGAGACCTCATCTGAAAAAAAAACAACATTTATTTGAAGAGGTTAATGAACTCAAGTTATTTATTTTTTTCTGTATTATGACTGATACTTTATGACAATATTTTATTTTTATTCTAAAATAAATATTCCTTGGGAATACTGAGAACAGGAAAAAAAAAACAAAATTGAGAATGCTTTGAAAATTCATATTTTGCACTTGAGTATATATATTTAACAACAGTAACAATGAATACTTGAATAACTTTAATATTAAAACCATAGTATAGCTAGATTAATATGCAAACTAAAGTCTTAAGTAGTGGGAATACTGACTTAGCATTAATATAATCCCTATAAACTGCTCACCCTTTCATTATATATTCAGAAGCATATTTAAAATTTTTACAGAATTCACCTATGTACCTGTGATTGTAATAAACATAAAAGCACACACACATAAACAACCACTTACACATTTGCAAATACATTTACAGTGACTGGAAATTAACTACAGTTGTATGAGCAGTTAACCAGCTGCTAGATGTTTTAAAATTATATATAAGATTATATAAATATGAATTATGAAGTAGCTTAGATTAAACTTATGTGTATTTCTGTATATGTATCTGTATGTGTGTGTGTGTGTGTGTGTGCGCGTGTGTGTGTATCTGTATGTGTGTGTGTGTGTGTGTGTGTGTGTGTGTGTGTGTGTGTGTTAGTAGAAATGCAGGGTTGCTTGAAAGCCTCCGGCGTTCTACTAAGTCAAGACAAACTTCAAAGAAAGGAATGTGGGAAATGCAAAAGAGAATATTTGAATTGATAATTTTATTTCATGAAGTATTGAAAGATGTAAGTCATGAAATTAAAAGTGTACTCATATAACAGAGCATATTGAAACTACGAACTACATATTTTTTGCATTACGCCCCATCTCTTGACAAAAGATACTTTTAAAAAATACTAATTGCAATGTGGAATCTAAACCCCTATCAATGAACGTTTTATACCCTGTTACATTAAAATTCATTGGTCTTTCTTTCTTGTGGATGGATCTTTTACCATGTATAGTTTTCTAACACACTGCAGTGGTCATTTTGAAAATATTGGTTTAGTGTGTTATTCGTATCTTCCAAATGTTGACAGATTTCATTATACAAAAATAAGATAAGAATCACACTTTTAAATGTCACCACTCTTCGCATCAGAGAAGTGTTAGGCACAAGTAAGCTGTCAAACTCACGGTGGCAGATACAATTTTTTCAGAATCGGATTTCTTTGAAAGCTCAGTTTCTATCATTGGCAACACATACTGTCAGTTGTTTACCTTGACACGACGCACTCATTTCATTCATTTTCAAGAAAATGTCTGCCCCACACCCAAATCAGAAAAATTATGGTTTTTCATTCCTTCAAGCTAAATTAAACTGTGTTCTGTGAAAATAGTGACTGGTTTTCCTCGGAACTCAAATGATTGCGCAAGTGCTTTTCCCTGCGATAAGCATATTGCACATCATTATCCAGAACTGTTGCGTGCATATTTTATTTTTCATCAAACAGAATATTTTAAAAACATGTATTTGAGGTCAAGCTTTAATAAAGTATAATTTGAATTGCTTCATTATGTACATTCTTCAGTGAAATAACATTATTTTTTACTGTGAGTGCAGGGAGGTCAAAACCATAATGACGACTGGTACAGTTGGTGCCACGGCCTTGATTCGTGGTACGGAGCTGTTGCTTTTGCACCATGATGCAAATGTCACTGCAATGAAAAAGGCAAATGACATCCAGGTTGTTTTTTTTTTTTTTTTAATTGGGGTAGTAAAAACATCTTAGTTTTATCATGAAAATAATTTTGACTTTATGGTTTGTCGCAGGACCCCCACTGTTCCACAGACCACACTTTGGTCGTGGAAGGACAACTGCCTGAAAGGATTTAAAACACTAAGTATTTTCTATGCATATCTAATAAATAGTGTATTGCATGCATATGCATGTCATTTCGCTGCTTTGAAAAAGTAGATGCAGATACATTTAAAAGTGTAACTGAATGTAAATGGGCTATCTACATGACATTTTTAATTAACAAACATAAAAATTAAAAAACGTATCATATAGTGGCCCTTGGCATTTATTTTAAATGTCAAAAATAATTCTTCTTATTTTAAAAGTCCAGAACTAGGGAATTTGCTGTTTGCGATGAGACCTTCAACCTTGCTTCTCAAAATGTGTTCCACAGGTAGAAATCCCTGGCATCATTTAAGTATCTTAGGCTCGACTGCAGGCCGGTTGATCAGACTCTGCATTTTACCAAGATACCCAAGTGATTCATATACATATTCAAGTTTGAGAAATCACATGCTCAGCTACTTTGTGACAGAGATAAAAGTCTTTTTATATCCTCTCTGATTCATTTATTCATCCATTCATTTATTAATCTATTTTATAAATAACTATAGTAAATCTCTCTTGTGGTACTCTGATTGACATTAAATATATCACAATAAACAAAATATAGCCCTTCTGATTAAGTACAGACACCAAGCAAGCCATAAGTAGTTAATAAGTAGTACTCATTTTCAGCAAGCAATATAGAAAAGGTTTTTCATTTTCTGTAAGGAGAAGCAGAGAATGTTCCCAAATAACCTCTGCAAATATATATGTGCACTGTGCTTATTACTCATGCAGATAACAACCACAGCCACATTCTTTCCAGGGTAGGACATTTAACAAACTGAAAAAGTATCATTGGACTTAAGTGAAATAAAATAACAGTACTCAGCTAAATACCACCATGTAAGCATGTTAATAATAGTCTTCCCTCACCTATTCTTTGTAAGAATTGAGCAGTGTATTATTGGAATCACAACTTGGTTTTATAGAATTTAAGACATAGACTTTCTTTGCAGGCTTTTGGGAAAATCGCTGTTGTTTTCTATGTAACTTTTCCTAAGAAATATTCTGAAATTGTGAAAGTCAACCAGGGACGAAGCAGGAAATGGTAGGGTCAGACAATAAATACTGAATTTGTGAACATTTCTTCTTGTGACAACAGTTGCCATTTGACAGAAGCAGCCTATGTAATGGAGAAACATTGTCAGTCCACTGTATAGTTGCTGAGATTTCCAAAGAGGTTGATGTGATGTCACCCTGTGTCTCTCTTCTAAACCTCAGGGAATGCTGGAAAACTTGCCACCTACAACCCAAAGTACCTAAGACAGAAGGCTAAATAATATTATTAACTCACAACTGCTGTATAACTGGCAGACAACCTGTATCTTCACTCTGTTTTAAAGGCTTTTTTTTTTTTAATAGAATGAGTTGCCTGGGTGGAAATCATTGGCTCTAACATAAAAGAAAAAAAAATCAATCTCTCTCTCTCTCTCTTTCTCTCCCCACTTCTCCTCTCCCCACTCCCCCTCTCTTCCTTCATCTTTCATAGGTAAACTTAAACTAATAACATGCTAAGTGAAAGGGGCGGTCTTGCAAAAATAACAGGAAAATATCAAATCCTACAATTTCCCCAGTTAACTGTTAAAGATCAGTCGTACTCACTAACAGTTACTCTGCAGGAGTTCTGTTTTGCACAGTTTCTGGAAGGATCTGAATGAACGGAAAAGAGATGTAAATCTCTCTCTTTCAAAATCTTTTCTTTGAGAATCTGCTTTTACAGAGTTCCTGAGTAAACAGCAGGAGAACAAGCTCCAAGCCTCAACCCTATTTGGAGGACAGAGTCACATCTCCTATGATAATCCCTTCTCCAAGGAAAGGCAGGAAACCAACTCGTGGACTCGGACATCCTTGCAGTTTTTGTTATCTATCTGCTGCCACTTTTTTTAATCAACTGACAGCCACCACTAATTTTTTTCCTCTTCATCCCCCTTAGAATCAGTGAGCCACTTGGCCTCGCTGCTGGCATCTCCCTTCTCTTTTTGGGGATGCCACGCCATCTCCCTGTTCCCTTGCCCCACTTCCCTTCTTTGTTTCTCTCTCTCACTCTCTCTTTCTCTTTCTCTCTCTCTCTCTCTTTCTCTCTCATTCTCTCTCTTCTCTAAGAAGGATAAAATAAACTTTTTTAGTTCTATATCTTAATCTCTGCTTGAGAAAGCTTTCTCCACTTGAGTCCTGAGCATCTACTAGCCTTTCTACCCTCACATTTGGTGGCCCGCCAGGGGACTTGTCTCTGCCTCCACTCGGGGAGAAGTCCCTTTTCTCCCCCATGGGGGGAATGTCCCCTCTCTCATTTGTCTACCTCTGGATGCGTAGCTGCTTCAGTCTGGAAACTGCTCCCTCCTCTGCAATCCCTATGGTATATATCTTAACTTCTGTGTGAGAAATCTTTCTCCACCTGCACCGTGAGCACCTACTAGGCTTTCCACCCTCACATTTGGTGGCCCATATGCAGACAGTCATTTTGTCTGAAATCTTTCTCAAAAAACCATGTGCACTGGCATCACCACCCTAACACTAAATGCATAACCTCCCTCGACACCCAACCCACAAGGAAAGTAGCCAAATTACCTTTTGTAACGTTTCTGGTAGTGATTTCTCTGGTGAGGTTACGGCTGTCCTCAAAATGCCCCCTCCCCACAGGGAACGTTCACGTACTGGGCACAAGGGAAGCCTGAGCTCTGGGGTGCTCCAACAGAGACATCTTTCCATTCATTGATTCCTATATTGACTAAAAATAGGTTGATGCATTGAATCACATCTTAGCTCAAGAAGATCAGGGCACGGCATATAAGGAGCTTATAAAATACAGGGTAGAAAAGAAAGGGAACAATGGTAGCAGATAAAGCAACTTACAGCAGTGAACCTGAAACAGAATTATTGAATCTCTAGAATAGGAAAGAGTTTTCCTCCCCGGCTTGTCAGTTGCTTCTTAATTATGGGGAAGTTTAAAGAAAATTGAACGCCTGCAGCTGCCATTGGGTACTGGAGTTGCTGCTACAAATGAACGGTGCTGCTGTATCAGGAAAGAAGAGAAACACTTCCCGTTGCACGAGGCGTTGTGGTGTGGCTAATCACAGAGTTTCCTACATACCTTCCTCTGTATGTATGTGTGTGTGTGTGTGTGTTTAAATAAATTCCAACAATTTGCAGTTCTCTGTTCATTTCAACCTGAAAGCCCTAAGCTAAGTTAAAAATAACAAAGGAAGCTAAATACAAACAGCAAGGGAACAATTAAATTTGTCCTATACAAAATGGGATGGGGAAGGTGTTTTCCAAATAGAACACCGCACCCCTCAGTGTATCCCTTTAGTCTACAGTCACCATCTGAATAGCTGAAGAGAAGGGGGAAGGCCCGGCAGTTACTTCTTGTGATAGGAAAACCACAATCACTTAAATAACAGGACAGATTTGTTTGTTCGTTTAAGTAGGAAGGACCCGTGCATTAAACAATAATTTAAAAAACTCTGCCCAAGCACTTTCTGCAGGTGACCATCTGCCCTGTGCCCTGCGACAGTGGTTCTCAAGTTTAGTTGGCCTTTAGCGCCACCTAGCAAGCTTCAGTGTGAAGCATTCTGGAGTCCCATCGACCGAGTTCAGAAACGTGGGAGATGTGGTTCTGTGGTCTGGAATGGGGCCCAGGAATATTCATTTTAAAAAGCCTCCAAGATGATGGTGTCATGAGTGATGCAGGGAATAGTTTGTTGAAACACCATATTGAGTTATTTCAGGTTCATCTTTATCAAAATAAGAGAAGTGAAGGTTTGAGCGATACTGTATGGAGAATTTGTATCCTTGAAAGGATGATTTGCAATGTGCTGGCTGGTAACAGAAAAAAAAAAATAATTATAGCTTTGCAGTTTCTAAATAAGTCCCTGCTCTTTAACATATGGGTCCAATTTGCCATTACACAACTTGTTAGCTCGGGGTAACTGTTACGGTCTGAGACGCGAGAAATGACCACCTAAAGACCGAATTGAGCCAAATCAGGAGTCTTTATTAGCTGGCCAGTGACTATCCTCTGCACCGCCAAAGGCGGCACAGAGAGCAAGAGTGGGCCTTTGAAACGGAAAGTTTTTATATTGTAAGTTGTGGTTTGCTTCACGCAAAACATGGGTGTTGTAATTATTTTATGTAGAACATGGGTGTTGTAGTCACTTAGGAATTTCTGTGCTGGGGGTGCTATCTTGAGTAAGCAGGAGCAAGCAGGTTTACAGAAGCAGAATGGCAGATTAATGATTTTTCAGTGGGAAACTCATACTCTAACAGTAACATCCGCAGCACCAGCAGTCTGTCATGGAACATCAGTGCAACATGCAGCAGTGGCGTCTTCAGGTTACACCAAGCTGCTGACACGTGTTGTACTTCCTAGTGATGCATGTTTTCCTCTTTTATCATTAGGTAGTTTAGGTCTTAGGAAATATGCATAAAAATTCTCTTAGGGAGATCTGTGTGTATGTGTGTGCACGTGTGTGGTTGTAAAATATGTAGCATAAGTAATTCAGGTCTAGCGTGAAATGCTTTTACTTTTTGCAATTATTCCTCCTTAATGCTAACAGTAACTGAATTATTTACCCCTCAAATAGTTCTCCTGTTCCCTTTATAACAAAACGAGACTCATTCATATATCACAAGAAGCCTGGTTTGCTAAGTTCTTCCCCCCATCTCTTTTTAACATGAGATAATATTGCTTCTAAAATCCTAATCGCCAAAAAAAAAAAAAGTGGTGACCATGCCACAGAAAAGTCCACCCATTGACCAACAAGACTAAGGATGACTGCAGCTATAAAATGTCTAAACATTTTGGGAGAGGAATGGTAGTTAAGAATTTCTCAAAGTTATGCTTGGTCAATGAGAATGACTATTCAAGTTTACAAACGGCATCAGCACTCAGCCAATTTTGGTAGCGTAGACACGCTGAAATGTTGGCTCTGAAGTGTTTCGGGCTGTGATGGGCTCCTTGGAGACCGTGGGAGCTGCAACAGCAAGTGTGCAAACTGCCCTGACCGGACCTCAAGGAACTCCGCAGTGCAGGCGAGGACAGGCCACACGGAGGCCCTGGTGTGAGCAAAGTGCACAGGTGGAGATTGCTAGGCTGCAGATTGGCTGGGATTCTTAGCTGCAGAGTAGGAAACAAGAGTCACTTTATCAATCAGTCAAGATTAATTGACACAATGTTTAGTATCATTGCTAAAAAGAAGGTACATTGTTCTGTATTGATCAGGTTAAGGGTTTTTTTGTTGTTGTTGTTACTGAAACTGAAATAGTGAAGAAACCACACTGCCTAATTACAAGCTGTCATGCCTATTTCATTTATGGGAGGATATCAAAGAGATATGTAAGACAAGCCCAGACGTAGACCCTGTTAAAATAGCCTCTCTCCCATATCCCACATTAGGGTAAACGTACCTTCTGTGTGGCTCCTTTTCCAGTGAATTGTGAAGGCTGTAGCTTTCCTTCACATGACAGGGTTTACATATAAGATGTCTTTTTGGTTATACGGTAGGACAAAAATATATAGAGTAGGCCGCTAGAAGCTTTGCTTTTAAGTTATTACAAGTTATCTAGGTTAGATATGACTGTTGATCACAACACATCTTATTTCTCCTTATTTCCTTTTCTCTGTTCTCAAAACTCACTCATAGATTTTGAAGGAATGGGTTACCAAAGGATAGAATTAGGTTATGTCTTTTTCCTCTAACCTATATCCACTTAATAACTGATTTTATTACTCAGGGGAATTACCTTAAATACTTTTGGAAAAATATTTCAACTTCTTTGTCAAGAAATAACAACAGTATAATAACAGCAAGTTATCAATATGCCCTAACATCAAAGATTTTAATCAAGAAGAGAAGAAACCACATAGCAGAAATAGCAGATTGTGTGTGTGTGTGTATGTGTGTGTGAATGTTCATTTGTGTGCTTGGATTCCAAATGCCTCTTCTATTTTTGTTCCTTCTATACAGTGTTGAAGCTTAAGAGTAGTTTTCTAAGCAGCTACCAGGTATATTTTTAAATATCAGGATAAGTTAGAAGTAGGTCATGGCAAGGGTAATGTATAACATAACTCTTGTGCATTTATTATCTGGCATTGTATCAACAAAATGAAGTATAATCTGTCCAATATCCCAGATATCTGAGCCAAATTTCAAAGAAGTGTCAGAGGCATGAAGATTCAGACTGGATATTGATAAGTTCTGACACTTTAAATTAGTTTCACTGTTTAAGAATTGAGTCAGCAGAGATGTAATCTATGAATGTATATCATTAGTTTAGTAAATACCTTATTTAATATGTTGTTGAAATATATTCTAACACTGTTGTTTCATTTTTCCCTATAGAATTATTTTCATACATTTGTAAGATACAATTCGATGGCTTGTATTTTTATTTTAGAGGAATCATTTAGATTTCTAATAAGATTGCTGACATATCTTTGTTTTTCCATGACATACAAAACTTATCTCACAAATTAACATTATGCAAAATGTTTCAATTATACATTCTACTGTTTGAGAAAAACTCTGTGATGGAGGATAATCAAATGTATCATTAATATGTATGCTAGTTTTAATCTTCCTAATAAATTAACTTTCCATTATTCTATAAACAATAAAAACATCCTACTGAAAATAGGACAATCTATTAGTATAATTAAGATTGAATTCTAAATGATTACATGTAAAAACATAAGGCATGTAGCTTCCAATTACAGAAATATATACCACCTTGGGTTTCTTTATTATAAATTGTATAACTGATGTGCAATAGAGATGAAGATGACATTCATTTATTTAACAAATTAGTTTTGGAAACAATAGAAAATACAGTACAATGAATGCTTAGGCTACAAAGCTCTTAAAAAGCTTTTAGTATTTGCATATTCTAGTATGTTGAAGGAGCTCAGCATCATTTATTAAATGTATGTGTGGAAATATCAGTAACCTATAATATGAATTAGTCCACATGAAACAGAAATGCCTTTTGATTTGTTTCATGGACCAAGGACACATGGCTTCATTAATATAAAATCTAATTTATGCCCTATCCTATGATACATGCTGCTGTGTGGTGGTCAGGGATGCATAGAAGCCTTAACCACTGTTACTTCAGTACTATCTGATTCATAAATTACTATGGTAGGTAAATTCAGAGCAGGCATTTATGAATTTCAATTTTATGAGAATTACCACTACTCATACATAAAGGGACTCGAACTTTCCCTTTAGTACTTTTGATTTGGATGCCAAGTCTGTTGGAGGCAAACATATTCGGTGATATTTTCTTATTATCCTCCAGACATCTTTTTATTACTCCTATTCCTTAGCCTATATGGGTTTTAATAAAGTGAAGTGATAATAACCACCCCGGTGTACTACAATACAGTTCAGTTAGGGCTGGTGCTTTGTGGCAATTTACCAATCGCAGGGCCAGGTCATTTCATATCATTAGCTTCCTAATAAAAATACTCTTGCGTTGAGAAGTAGGTCAAGGAAAGGCTAATAAAAGAGCAGGAGAAAAAAGAGATAAAAACATGAAAGGATCTGAGAATATACTAAAAGCCATTGAATTGTGCCCTTTAAGCAGGAGAATTGTATAGTAAGGGAAGTATGTCTCAATAAAGCTGTTTGAAACAAGCATAGAAGGGGCAGGAGAGTGTCCAGTGAGCAGGAGGGATGGAGGATCTTTTAAAGCCACAATAATTTCAGTAAGTGCTTAGTGTGAACATCTCAGGCTGAATTTATGTTGTTTCCATCCAAATTTTTAACCATATGGATTACAATAAGAGTAATCGACCTCTAAACTATATATCACAGCTCTAATTTTTCACTTCTCTAATATTCATTTTAGAGTTTCTTATACAGAGTGAATGTACAATAAAAAGAACAAATATTAATTATTGAAAATATACTGTATAAGATCTATGAGAGGAATTATTAAACTAAGAAAACTATGGATTTTTTCTTTTTCTTTTCTATCAGTTGAACAGCAACTTGGGTTTACCATTATGCTCTACCATTGATGAATGTACTTTTTCTCCCAAACATTTCCAAAATATTTTCAAAGATCTGTAACTTTATTGATTTATCCATTATTTTTAGGTAAGTAGAAATAAAATAATGATACATGATTAAATGAAAGGATAGATATTAAACTCATAGTATGAATTAGTTATAATCATTCTAATGTTTTCTCTAAGGAAAAAAAGTTATCATTTTAGCTTTAAATTCTGTATTTTCCTTTGCCTAGTATTTTTGACTTTCTTTTTATATTCTGTAGCAATGTTAACTGATAATTTTTTTAATAAACCTAGAAGCATTGCATTTGTTTAGAGACAGCCTTTAGATATTAGCATACTAGTAATTAAAGATAATTGTTAATGAAAAATAGGAGAAGTCTAATTCTGGATACAATATTGCTTTTTCCAATTACTAGTAACCTTATAAGCTCCTAATATGTACACAGTTTAGAGACTCACTGTAATGGGTTTGTATAGTTCCTAAGTATTTTCTACAGTGGATTGGAGCAGAGATATCTTTGGAAATTCTAAAGTAAGCCCATGGAGCAATAAAAAGAACCAGAACAATTTTAAATAATATTTCACTTTGCTTTAGTGTGTATGTACTTTAGATTCTGGAATAAGTTGAAAATTCAGGCTTAAAATTTCATTTGAACTTTACAGATGTTTGGGGAATGCTAAAACATTTCATTACCCATAAACCCTATCTAGAGTTCAGTGAGTGCATCAACACCCATGTGTGGTTTTCCCAAAATAACTGATTTAACAGAGTATTGTTTTTTGTATTCCTCAAAGAGGCTCCAAGAGATCTTCGCAAATACATCACCAGTTGTTAACTAGTTAAGTCTTGAATAAATCAAAAGATATAATTTGTTTCATTAAACACTGAGATATTTGTCATAAAGGACCAGGCCACTGGGGATAAGAGACTTTTTTTGCCCTATGATAACACTAAGCTATGCCAGGTTTTAACTCAAGACCGAAAAATTATCCTGGATTTTAAGAAGGGGCTATGGTCTGTTCTGTAAAGTAGAATAAATGCTAATGAAGGCAAGAGTTCCAACCTGAGGATGAATTGGATAATTCTAACCATTAATGCATGTTTCCAACCAGAAAATATTCAAACTTAAAATTTACAAAATAGTTTCTTCCATCTATTCCTATGACTCAAAAAATGCTGTTTATGTATTTTTAAATAGCTGGCAGTAAGTTAAAACTCACTGCCTAATTAATTGAATCAGAACTAAAATATAGTATTATATATAATATAAAAAACATACATTTTCTCTTATGGGAGCTAATAATTCATGCAGAAAAGTTTTTAATATTCAGGCACCATTTTACCATAGAGTACACTTATAATGTCAGGTAACTTTAATATTAACTAACATTTTATATCTACCGCAAATCAGATATGTATTTGGTAATACCCAAGTAACACAATTTAGAGTCTACTACTGAATATGGTTTATAAATTGAAGTCGAATGAGTTGAACTGACATTTAAGGTTTTTATTATGTATGAAAAACCATGCTAAAATTAAAAGATGAGTCAATCAAGATCCAGTCCTCATGGTGGCTTAAAATTTTTAAAAAAGGAAGCATTGCCGGGCGCGGTGGCTCACGCCTGTAATCCTAGCTCTGGGAGGCCGAGGCGGGTGGATCGCTCGAGGTCAGGAGTTCGAGACCAGCCTGAGCAAGAGTGAGACCCCGTCTCTACTAAAAATAGAAAGAAATTATCTGGCCAACTAAAAAATATATACAAAAAAATTAGCCGGGCATGGTGGCTCATGCCTGTAGTCCCAGCTACTAGGGAGGCTGAGGCAGTAGGATCGCTTAAGCCCAGGAGTTTGAGGTTGCTGTGAGCTAGGCTGATGCCACGGCACTCACTCTAGCCCGGGCAACAAAGTGACACTCTGTCTCAAAAAAAAAAAAAAAAAAAAAAAAAAAAAAAGGAAGCATTAATATATGTGCACACTGATATATAAGCAAAATCGTTGTGGTTATATCAAACAGAGAGGAAAATTTCTTCTTTTTATGAACCAAGAGGCTCCATTTAATACATAACATTTTAAATAGTGGATCAGTACAAAAGAGGAGGAAGGATATCTAAAGTCATGATCTAAGGCATAAAGAAAAGGCAATAAAGTTCTATTAAAATATTCCATATTTTTATGTTTGACTTACTTAGAAACACAAGATACAAAGGGGAGAATATGTATTAAAGGGATTGAAAAGATGCTGCAAATTTCATTCAGCATACATTGGCTAGTGTTCACCTCCCGTTCTATTTTCTCTTTTTGTTTTCTTGAGCATGTGAGTGGCATGATAATAACTCTGTTTTTAAGAATAATTTTGTTATAAAGATTTCTTAGAAGCAGAGCTAACAGATGGCAATCAGGTAGAATAATGGCTTACATCCATCCATATGTAGAAGCATAGCTTCTCAGGAAAAATACTGTGTATGTTCAATTTGAGTAAACCCATTACACAGAAGCAAGAAGTATCCGCTAACATCGCAATCCTATGCATTGCTAGATCTAAAAAATTGCTGAGAACAGCAAAGTGAAGCACTTAATGATTATAAAGTTAACAAGTCCTATAAATTGTGTACAAAGATTGTTAGTGAGAACAGAAGAGAAACTAATGATTGTATCTTGGCAATGCCTCATATAGGAACAACGTGAGACAAATTCAAGAAATTCCGTAAGAGAATTACATTCCAAGGTAAAAGACTTAGAATGGGATCTATTACTAGAGATAAACATGGCTAAAGAAGTTATAAAAATGAAATCTCAAATGAGTGAATGAGAAAATCTAAGAAGCATTAAGGTTTTATGCTAGTCACAACCTCTTTCTAATTTTAGCCTATCTGCAAATATTGGCTTAATTTTTATCTATTTTTTAAAAATATTTTTACTTTTATTTCTGTTTTCACATACTAAAACATTTATTGCTATTTCATTTGAAAAGTCAAACTGAATGTATCCCTATAAAGTAATTGCTTCTAGGGATTGACAGACTAAGATCTTAGTCACTAACAGGTTTACAGCCAATGATTTTCTTTATGTTCTTAGGCAAAACAAGAGTTTTGCCCTTTTAGGCTCCAAAGTAGTTAGCAGTAAAGCCTTTGAAAGCTTGTAAGAATGCTAATTAAAGTAATTATGACTTGATTGAATTATCTTGGTACACAAGGACATCAAAGAACTGATTGTGTGATACATGATTCTCTATGCCATCACCTATATATTTTGTCAGTTTGTTTCATAAGTCATCGTCATGTAGAGCAATGGTTCTCAATATTAGATGCATATTACAGTAGGCAGGGACTTTAAAAATAAAAATGTCATAACCTATCCAAAATTAATGACATCAGAAACTCTGAAGATGGGACCTGAGAACTGGTGTGCTTTGAAAGTACCCCCAGATGACAATAATGTTTAGGTCAGGGTTGAGAACAACTGAGATAGAGACAGTAAATATAGCACCTAAGAGCAAGCACAACCTTTGGAGTTAGACTGCATGAGTTCAAATTCAAATTTTGGCAAATATTACTCTACAATTTTGAATATATTACTTAAGCTTTCTATGCTTTAGGTTTGTTGGTTTATAATGTTTTGTGGTAAAGGATAATTATGAGGAGGAAACAATTAAAATTTTAAAATTATAATGCCCAAGATATTTTAAGTTCTCAGGAATTAGGCAAGTATTATCACCTATAAACAAAGAGTAAATGTAAATAAAAATATGTTGCAGAAATAAAATTTATGAATAACTCACTTATTTTCTGACTGTGGTTGACCATGAGTCACTGAAACCATAGACAGTGAAACCATGGATAAGGGGAAACTACTATAAATAAATGATTTAAATTAAATATGTAATTAGTTAATTTTTATCTCCTAAAGATATTAAAATTTAAATATATAAATTTATTCCCCTGGTTGAGGACTGTGTAATGCATGCTAAATTTACCACTCCAAGCAAAACAGGTACCTTTTAAATGGCCAATTCACTGAATCTGCTCCTTACAATAACAGGAAGATGACAAAGTGAAGACTTCTGGATAGGGTTTTATGGGAAGTTCAATTTGGATAGTATTTTTGTGAACTGACTTAGGAAAAAGAAGCCAACATGAGAGTATTTGAATACTGGTATGCCCACTCTATAGTTATTTTCCATTTAAATAGGAAGAGCCACCATATTGAAAGAGCAAATCTGAGCTCCACTTAACTATCCTGTCTTTAGAAATGTCACTTAATTTTCCTGAGCTTTATGCTCATTTTTAAAAATGAGGATAGCCATTCCTGTTCTAGTCTACCTCATATGATTGCTGTAAGAACCTAATAAAAAGAGTGACTACTAAAGGATTTTCGAAAACCCTCCAAAAGCACTAAAGAATTTGAATATATTCAAGAAATCTCTATTTTCTGTAGAATCTAATACTATCTTTGCACCACTCATTTTAGTCTAAAATGATACTACTGTGTTACTGTGATGTTCACTTCTATAACAAAGTATCATGTGTGGAGAATTTCATTTGTCTTTTATCTTCACTGTATCCCATGCATGAGTGGGTATCATGTTAGTTTTTCATAAGAGAAAACTGAGCTGAATGAGGATAAGAAAATTGTTCAAGTCTACACAGTGAACACGTAAAAATGTGAAATTATGACTCTCCTTTATTTATATATGAAGGCTGAAGTCTTTCTATCTCTTTGTGAAATGATTTAGGTTTTAAGATTTGTTCTCTACATTATTTTTCCTTTTCTATTCTTTTCGTTCTTTTCCTTCCTCTTTCCTTTGATCCTGACTGTAAACTATATAACCAATTTTCTTTGAGCCAAAAAGTAAGAAAATTCCTTTCTTGGTGTTAGTACAGAATTTGGTTTGTCTCAGCCCAGCACTTTTTTATTTGCATGACAGAGCAACTGCATTCTCTGGCCAGGCTTCAATTTTCATACTTTTTATAATCTCAGTTTCTACCATCTCTGCCAAAAACGTATTTTTTTTTATTATTTCAGCTTTTCATGGGGGTACAAAAGTTCAGGTTATATACATTGTGCGTGTCCTGCCCATCCCCCTGAGTATGACATGAATAATAATGCTTTGAATAGATTTTAAATGACCTCTCTCAAACTACCCAATGTTCTAGATTTGGTGAATAAATGCGGATGCAATTCAGGTTAATATTTCATGGTTTTACATTGGATATAGTACCCAACCAAAAAAATATAAGCTACTAAAATATTATTTCAGTTTTAAAAATTCAAATTCTTTATAAAAATATTGAAAATGCTGGAGAGGAATACGTTCAAAATAAGACTACAATAATATAGTCGTCTCATTTAATGCCAGGCATATGTTCTGAGAAATGTGTCATTACACCCTTTTATGATTGTGCGAACATCATAGAGTATAATATAAAGCAAGATGGTATAGCCTACTATACACCTAGGCTACATGGTGCAGCTTACTGCTTTTAGGCTATAAACCTATATAGCATGTTATTGTACTGAATGCTGTAGGCAACTGTAACACAATGATAAGTATGTGTACATCTAAGCACATCTAAACATAGAAAAGGTACAATAAAAATATGTATAAAAGATAAAAAATGATACATCTGTGTATAGGGCACTTACCATAAATGGAGCTTGCAGGAGTGGAAGTTGCTCTGGGTGAGTCAGTGAGTGAGTGGTGAGTGAACGTGAAGGCCTAGGACATTACAATACTGTAGACTTTAAAAACACTGTACGATTGGGCTAAATTAATATAAAAGCATTTTCTTTCTTCAGTAATAAACGTAGTTTGCTGTAATTTTTTACTTTATATACTTTTAATTTTTTAACTTTTTGACTGTGGTAATAACACAGCTGAAAACACAAACACATTTTACAGCTTTTCAAAATTATTTTCTTTCTTTATATTCTTATCCTATAAGGTTTTTTCTACTTTTAATTTTTTTTTTAAACTTTTTTGTTCAAAACTAAGACACAGACAATACACTAGCCCAGGCCTGCACAGGGTCAGGATCATAATGTGTCTTTTACCTCCGCATCTTGTCCCACTGGAAGGTCTTCAGGGGCAATAACATGCAAGGAGCTGTCATCTCCTGCGGCAACAGCACCTTCTTCTGGATACCTCCTGGAGGACCTGCCTGAAGCTGTTTTAACTTTTTTTTCTTTAATAAATAAAAGGAATATTCTTTAAAATAATTATAAAAAGTATAATGAATGCATAAACCAGTAACATCCTATATTATCAAGTGTTATGTACTGTACACAATTGTATATGCTGTACTTTCATATGACTGGGAGTACAGTAAGTTTGTTTACACCCACACCACCACAAACACGTGAGTAATGCATTGCCCTACAGTGTCACTAGGCAATAAGAATTTTTCAGCTCCATTATACTCTTACAGCACCATTGTTATATTTGTGGTCTGTTGCTGACCAAAACATCAGTGCATAACTGTGTTAGTAACTGCAGAAAATGTCTCCTTCTGCCTGGTGATGCTATTGTTAGAAACATTGTGTTTGAACAAGAAGCCAGTAGTCCTGGTTTGTCAGCCATGTTGCTGTAGCAATTATGACCAGTGCTATCATGTTATGTCTTGTCATAAAAAGTTTTAAATTTTAGGCAGTCAAGTTTATCCTATGTTTTCCTTTATTGCTTCCAGATTTTGTTAAGAGAAGGGATTTATTTCTTCTTCTGTATAAAAAAAATTTGTGGGGTTTGTTTTTCAGACACAAAATGGTTTCAGTTTTATATTTATATGTCTAATCAATTGGAAACTTAACTATCATAAGTTACAGAACCAGTTATAACCTAGCCAATTGTTACATGCTTGCCCCAATATCATTTAACTGAAAAATCCTGACTATTACTTTTTATTTGTTTTCCTTTCATATACTTAAAATAAACTTATCAGGTGTCAGGGGAAAATATTATTGACATTATATTGGATTCTTAAATAAAATATTACAGTAATTAGTTGGGGATAATTAGCTCTATGAGGTAGAATCCTTCTAAGTAAGAACATGCTGCAATTTTCCTTTTTCCCAATGTATTTATTATACAATTGAAACATTTGAAATATTTTATGAATTTTCTTAAACATATTCACCCATTTCTTAAAATATTTCCTATTATTTAATAAGATTTTTAAATTTACATATTATATAGGTATTATCTTCTACTTAAACATCTTACTGATTATAATCTGTATATATGAAGGATAGTGATTCTTACAGTTTTTAAGTAAAATGTTACCTTACTGAATTTTCTTTTGTTTACAGTATTTTAAAATTGTTATTCTTGGGTTTTTAAGGCATACTACCATATCAGCTTCAACAGAGAAAGTTTTACATATTCTTTTACCAGTAATTTATCTTCAATTTCTTTTTCTTCTATAGCTAGTTTGGCAAATATTATCAAATAGTAATGATGGTGGTCAGTATTCTTTCCTTTCTCTGTCTTTAGTGAGAATGTCCCCAGTTTTCCTCCATTAAGCTTCCCTTTGAGAACAATGTAGATAATACACAAACATTTTCACATATATATAAAATCAGTTTGACAAAGGATCTATTAGTAGTTCTATTGAGTGCTTATAGCATTAATACATATTGACTTTTCAAAATGATTTTTAGTAACCATGAGGATGAGTATTTGTTTAATTTATAAGTGTAGCAAATTTTAATGGATTTCTATGTATCAAATAATTTATATAGATTGGTATTATCTGAACTTCTAAGGTATTATGGAAAAAATGTTTTGAAACTACATAGAACTGATCTTACTTGGAGAGAATTTCTCCTGACAACTTTACTGTCTTTTATGGACATTCTCAGGGATAAAATATTTTCTGAGTTCTTACATGGTCAACTTTTTAGTAGTTTTGATATATAAAAGTTGGCTTGGCTACATATCCAATTCTTGGCGTACATCGTCTTTTCTTGAGCAGTTTTGAGATATAGATCCCTTATTTTACTGACACTTTAAGGAAGCATGATACAAACCTGGTTTTGTTTTTGTGATGGTTTCTTTGAAAGTTAGTCTTTTTGTTGGTTGTTTGCCTGTAGGCCCAGAGGGGTTATTTACTTACTGTTCATGTTTTCCTAGAGTATGTTTTGGGTCTTGCTCTTGTGGGTGAATCTTCCCTTGTGACTGTGTTCTTACAGGGATTCCTTACTGGCGAACCTAAGTGTTCCTATTCTCTCAGTTGTGTGGAAAGCTGTGTTGATTGGAGGCTTGCTTCCCGCTAAGGGATGTGCCCGCGGAGCGTGCTGCTCCCTGCCAGGTGATGCGCCCGGAGCGCGCTGCTTGGCCGCCTGATCTGTGCACAGACATAAGTGGACTGTGGGGGTGTCTGAAGCTGCAGTGTTCCTGGGCACAACAGAGTTGTAAATTCCCGTCAGGTCAAAGGAAGGAGCATACCACAGAAGGCCGGAGCTCAGGATAGACGAGTATACACGACATGTGACATGTGTTCCTGACACCAGGAGCACTTGAAATCATCCATCTGAAAGAGACCAGGTTTAAGGATAAAAAGCAGATAGAATTAAAAAAAAAAGGTTTTGGTCACATGTCCTCTAATATACTGAAATCTACCATGGCTTAGATTTTTAGACAAATTCGGGTTTGCGATAGTTGTATAGGAGAGACCAATGAGAGAACTTTGCTGAGACAGGATAATCTCTCATATGGAGACAAGAGATCTGGAAAGTGGATATACAAATTGACCATTTTCCACATTTTGTAAGGCACATCTCTGTTTTTGCTGGTTCATATGCAAATTCTCAGGGAGTGGCCAGTGGGGTTCCTTCAACCTTCTGAGTTTTTCAGAAGATCCGGGGTGGTCTGTGCCAGGCATTGGCTCGTCCTAATTCCTCTCCTTTTGATTACAAGAACATATTGAGCCAATAGGTTAACTAAGGTCAGTGTAAATGATGATTCAAAATCAATTTTCTTGTTAATATGGTGTTTTCTTTACCTGAAACGCATCCTTTGTGCTTTTAGACCCTGACTCACATCTACATTTTACCAGTAGAGGCACCTTAACAAAGTTGATGAATAGTGTACCTCTTCCTTCTTCATCAAGGTAATGCTCTTGTGAAATATTCCTTACTTATGTGTCTTCGTCACTGTGAAAGTTTTCAAAATGAATTGATGTGGAGGTCCGGAGGGAG
This sequence comes from Lemur catta, assembly GCF_020740605.2. Taxonomy (NCBI): domain Eukaryota; kingdom Metazoa; phylum Chordata; class Mammalia; order Primates; family Lemuridae; genus Lemur; species Lemur catta. The sequence goes on from NC_059132.1 coordinate 110,553,508, forward strand.
AATAGAGGATCATCGAAGTGCTTTTCACACACGCTGCCCTTACCCTTCCTTGTCCCATGTCAGAATATGCTACTACTTGAATATTCCTGGATCAACCATATGTAAAAATAAAATAAGGAGAAAAATTAATGACACCAGGAAGAAGTACTGATAACTGTCACTTTGCTTGAATGAAAGAACTTAGGATCAGTAATGTTTGAATTAAAACCAAGGATAAGTTACGGTGGTAGGCAGGATTGTGTCTCCCCGAAGATGTCCACATCCTCTTCCCTGGAACCTGTGCATATGCTTTTGGCAAAGGGGAGCTAAAGGTAGGAAAGGGAATTATACTTGCTAATCAGCTGACCTTAAAATAGAAAGATTGTCCTTCATTATCTAGGTAGACACACTGTAATAGCAAGAAGGGTCCTAAGGAGAAGGAATGGTGCAGAAAGGGAGTCGGCCAGAGCAGAGATGTAACTATGGAAGAAAAGCACAGAGAAACCCAACAGGGCTGGCTCTGAAGGAGGAGGGGGGACCATGAGCCGAGGAATGTGGCAGCTTCAGAAGCTGGAGAAGGCCAGGGAATGGATTCCCCTCTAGAGCCCACAGCAAGGAGCACAACCTGCGGGCAGCTGGACTCCTAACCTACAGAATTGTGAGATAATAAATTCGTGTGGATTTCAGCCACTTGTTTTGTGATAACAATAGTGAACTAAGGCAGTTATAAGTACTGAATTAATATTGAATAAAACCATCTACTTTAGTAAATGATATTATCTTCTGGATTTAAATTATTTTAATTATATCCAGAGATATTTCCTTTATGGAAAGTCATGTTTTTGAATCTTTTATTTTAATCCTAATCATAATACTTTCAAAGTATAAAAGAAATGAAATTATTGCAAATCTTTATCTATTTACTTTAGCTAAAGCCCTATTGTAGGTAAATTAAAATTTTACTTTTTAGCATCTAGCTTTGGATTCAAGTTGCATATATATTATATTAATATATATACATACATATTAATTTATACTATATGAAAAACAGTTTTTATTTTTCATAAAAATTGCAAAATAGGTAAAAATATAACATCAAACCACACAGCTGAGGAAATGGAAAATCCACATTTAAACCTGAAGTAAAAATTTTATTTAGGTCAGTCACTAACAATTACGTAACACAACTTATGTAAGGAATTTTAATTATACCATTTGTTCTGCTGTATTTTCAAATGTTGCTGAAAGCGCTGAGGTGGAAATAACTTGCAGGTGTAAATGCTTTTTCTCACTTATTAGAACGAGATCAAGGAGAGGCAAAGGTATATTTTCCATTACCTAATATTATCATAGAACTAAGATCTCTAATTCGTGCTATGATAATGTTGAATGTAATAAATATTTCACAAAAGTATATGAAATTTAAATAATTTAGACATTTTACTTTTCACAAAGCTCCACTTTAAAAATATAAATAAAAAAAATAAAAGGTAACAAGAGTATATTGATAACTCACATTTATGTGATATTCCTTTTTAATGTTAACTAACTGTACACCCATGATATAGAATCATGACATATTTAATATATATTTTGTAATGATATGATTCAGTGATTAGGATTACATGCTCTGCAGTTACTTGGCTTTGTGTTAAGCCTGTCTACTTTCTAAATGAATGAGTATGGCTATGTTCCTATAAAATTTTATTTATAGACACTGAAATTTGAATTTCATACAAATTTCATGTGTCAAGGGATATTATTCTTCTCTTGATTTTTTTTCACCCATCTAAAATGTAAAAACCATTTTTATCTGGGTTCTCTGTACATGAGCAAGCAGCAGGCTGGGTTTGGCCTGCAGGTCCTAATGTGCCAAACCCTTCTCTAGAAGCTATATTAGGATATCATAGTTACAGTCTTGAACATTGCTGAGCTAATTCCCCTTGTTTTTCTTATTAAGAAGATTTTCAATAATGATGATTTTCTATCCATATTGTCCATTGTAAATACTGAGTAGCCAACACAAGTTAGGTTGATTATAGTAGTTTTCTTTGAAGAAAACAGTCACTCTGATTATTATATCATATTCTTGGTATTTCAGCAATAATGAGTCAGTGACAAAGAGCTAGATCACCTTGAGAGACTGACAAAATCAAATTTCTAGACTTACAGACACAACGACTTAACTCTGAAATGTGAGACCCACCCCAGTATATTATGTCCCTGTAAGGCCTTGGGGCAGGCAGTTGGCCTCTACTGGGGCACAATATAGGCTACGACTAGAGTATGCCAGGAATTTCATCTGCTGTCCCCAATAGGCATTTTCATCTGTGACACTAATAATACTAGTTTGAATATACTGTATCTTTAATGTACTTGTATTCGTACAAATTATCTCTAAACATGAAATTTAGTTCTTCCTCTCCAATTAATAAATATAAGATACATAATTGAATTTTTAAAATTAAACATCAAATGAAAGTTGGTAATGATTTTGTACTGTCTTTAAATAATTTACAGTAACCAAAGATTTTAAGTCTGTTTCCAACAGCAAAGTCAAGGTAGTTAAAACAAGCACTGAAGAAAAATGCTGGGGTGCCTCAGAGGTAGGAGCTCCATGGTCCATGGGCTGGGGCTGGTGGAACACAGCAGCAGATGCACGAAATCTGGGGACAGCGGAGAACCCCAGGCTTCTCCTGCGGCTGTCGGCAGCACAGTGCACAGTACCTACCTAGGGAGTCTTGAGCTGCGAAAAGGATATTTCAGTTTTTGAAATAACAGAAGACATGAAATCTTTTGGAGACAAAACAAAAATAAAGCTATGCTGAATTTCTTTGTTTGAGTGTGTCCTAATACCTCTTATGGAGACAGTTTAGATCTGGGATTAAATTGATTCAAAATACACTATGGAATACAATAGAAATTAACACTTGAATGTTAAATGAGTGAAACACAAGTAACATAATTTTCTTATAAATACCCAGGTCCAGTGATGGATTATTTATTGATCAATATGAGTACTGCGAATTAGGAAGAAATGATAAAATCCTTACTCTTTGTAACTATAAATATTTTATTGACAAAGCATAGGAAATTAACTTTCTCCTTTAAAAGGTAATTTTACATTTTTATTTTATTTTAAGCTCCTGTGTGGGCATGGGGGCATAGTCAGCCCAATTTAAACACTGATAAATTTAGTTTCATATTGCCATTTAAATGAATTACAAGTTCGAAGTACAATAAAGATATGGATTAATTTCCCTTCTTTTAGTATTGACCAAATTATGGTAAAACAATGTTTGGTTAAATTATGTTAAAACATTATTTCCAAAAATTTTTATGTGTTCAATCCATGATATGTGTTATTCTGAAATTAAATGGGGATTAATTCACCTAATTGTAAGTTTTATTTAAAAAATTCTGTACAGATGATGCAAGACTCTATTATAGAAACATAACTTTTTTAGTCAGAGAATTTATTTCAGTAACCAAGGGAGCAAGACTTATTAATGTGTTCTTACTAGAACTATTTGACTAAGATTTAACCAGGACTTTAGATTTTAATAGCAAATTGTTCCCTAATGTGGGCTTCTTAAAAGTGCAGTAGAGTAAAAATTCTCTTGCAAATCTAAAATAGATTGGGACTGTTAAAATCTCATAAAACTTTGCAAATTTTCTGAAAACTTAGGGAAATGAGGCCCGAAACAGCACCCATTTCTAGATGTCACATGGATTTTTATTTAACCAATCTTTTCAGTATTTAAGTGGTTAGTGAGGGAGGTAGTCGGTTGTAAGGTGACAACTTAAATGGTGGAAACTTTGAAAACTAGCCACTAAATCCTCATAGGCCCCACTCCAATTGGTATAGTGTGTTTATATTATTACTTTGACATTGTAGTATTTTATATTTCGCAGTGCAACCCTTTATAAACCATACAACACCCTTGTGTGATAGGAAGGTGGTATTATCGTCTTGTTGCAGAGAAAAACGATGTTCCTCAGATGTTAAGTCACTTGCCGTAAGCCACAGTGTGTCACAGCGGCCAAGGGGGACTAGGCCGTGGAAGCCTTGATTTGATTCTCAGGAATGAGCTCAGAATCCACCAACAATCAAATCAAGAGAATAGCTATACAACTTTAATATACTCCTTTTTGTGTTTATATTTAAAGATAGTTTTTCTAAGAAGATTTTTATTAGGCAATGATACTGAGAAGTAAGTAAATACTGTATTTACTCAGTAAGTATGCGAAAATTGCCTTGCAATATATAAAGTATTCTAGGAACACTTAGATAGCATGGTATGACATTATATAAAATGTTGTATAATAATTTCTTTGCAATCATCTCTTGCTACATAACAAACCTTGCCAAAACATATTGGCTTAAAACAATTGATTTATTATCTCTTACAACCTTCTGCATGTTAGGAATTCAAGATGGAGCGGGCTGGGCAGTTCCGAGTCAGGGTTTCATGTACAGTTGCAATCGTGGTGGCTGGAGCCTGCAGCCAATGATGGCTACTACACGTCTCTCTCCATGGGGTCACAGAGCCTCTCTGTGGGGCTGCCACAGGAACTGTTTCGCATGGTGGCCTCAGAGTAGTCAGAATGCCTACATGCTAGCACAGGCCTCCAAGGAGAGTGTCTCAGCAAGCAAGGCATAATCTGCATTGCTTTTTCTAAGCTATCCTCAGAAGTCATGCAGAGTCACTTCTGTATTCTGTTGGTGACAAATGAGTCATGGCGCCCTCTCCCCATTCAACTGGGGGCACACATATGGGGATTGACAGGAGCGATGTCAAGGTCCAATTGTAGAATAGTTTGTAGAATGTGAGATCTATGGCAGCCATAGTTGTATAATAAAATCCACTGCAACATCTCACAGAGAACAGAGTCTTTTGTAAATCATTACAGAAATGATTGAGAAAGAGGTTTTGTGGATACAAAACACACATGCCCCACTGACAATTACACATATGGAATTAGAAGATTGTGCTCTGAAGAAAGCCTATGAGGATGGGAAGCTTATACAACTGTCCCAGATGACTGGGATGCTATTAATAGATTCCTTTGTGCAGATGGCCGTGCAAAGGGCATTGTAGTGTAGAGGAAGGAGCACACGTTGGAAGCTTTAGGAAGTGGAGTATCAGTTCAAACTTGGTATTGATGATGTTTAGTAGGCATTAAAAGATATATTTCAAATACAGAAAGAGGAAAAGAAGGCAAAAATAAGTTCCCTCGCATATGGAAGTGGTGGAATGTATATTTATAGGATATTCTACCAAATGTGAGTTTCTGATTGTAGTCTGCTAGCCATTATATTTTCCCTGGTCTCTACAACTTTTCCCTAAATAGGGAAAATTTGACTAGTCCTCTTTATTTTTCAACATTTCCAGTTGAAAAACTATGTAAATTTTTATAGCAGTGCCTAGCAATTAGAGAGCACAAAGAAAGTGTTGGTTATTAGTTTGCATATTATCATTGTCACAATAATCATTACTCCTCAGCAACTTCATTCATTCCTAAGTTACAATATTGGTTTTCTCATTGGATGCATCTGGTGTCTACCACCTGTTTGGACTTAGTAGAATTTTTGGCTTTTTTCTTCTGCTACTCTGGAATGTTTGTGAAATTAAGGAAAATATCTGCCTTGTTCTTCACTCTATTCCTAGTGGATAAATAACACTTTTCGAAATCTTTCATACAAATATGTATCTTTATCTATTCCTCAAGCACTAATACTTTTGCCTTAAAATAATATTAAGAATTATAAAAAAATTAATATAGTTTTCCTTACTAATAAGATAAAAACAGCGTATATGTATGAGCATGATCAAAGTACAGCATATATATGTACTTTTACATGATCAAAATAGAGCACACATGTTTCTTTTACCTCATTAGTAAGGAAATACATATTTTATATATATATATATATATATATATGAAATCTGAGAATCTGAGTTCAGGTTGTACATAAGTTGCAAAGGCTAACTCTTTTGGAGAAATAATCTGTGATAAATGTGATTTATGAAGCATCTCACCTGATGTTGGTAAAATATGATTGTCTAGTGTTTTAGTTACCTGAGCTTTACAGAGGATTTTATATGACTACTATAATGGCTTAAATAACCTTTTGGTTTTTCAAGTCATAAAAAGACATTCTGTCCCTGCAAATATAAATTATACAAATATACTGTGATTCTGTGGGACAATAATCTTTTCAGGTCACTCCACTCATAATTACAACTAATTAAAATGTGCCAGAGAAAGGATAGAAATTTATCACTGCTCATTAAACCTGTAAAGACTGTGTTAATTAGATGTCAGGCTCACTAACTCACATAAATGTTTGGTGCCAGTCTAATTTTAGAGAAAAAGGAAAGGGAACTTCAGAATATTCTAGCTGGGAGTCTAAAGTTATTAAAAAAAATCTCTAGCTTTAGAGAGACAAGAAATTTTCAGCTTTGTTATGGTTATCATCATCATCAACCATTGGCCTAAACAAATGGAACAAATTAGCATGATATTTGTTTACTTTTAACTGAGTTAAGTGTACAGTAACCCCCAAGGCAGAGCATTGAACAAGCCAGGCTCATTGGCAAAGCTGAAGAATTTCAAGAGACAATATATTTTAAACACCTTATCTTTTTAAAAATATTTTCAGGGTTATTATATTTAGAAAAATAAGTGTTTGAATTGAAGAAAAAGTGTTTTTTTTCTGCAAAGGATACATTTTATACACAATCCATTATCAAATTTTTTATTCCTTATATACATGCACTCCATCATTAGATTCTTCTATAGAAAGCATACTTTGTATGCATAATGAAGAATTGCATGAGCAAAGTAAAACAGACTTGCAGGAGAACCAGATATGGTTATGGATAATGAAGCTATTAATAGTAACAGATGAGAAGCCAAGTATAAAAATGTCTCCTTTTTCTTACCTAAAAAGTAGGTGTAAAGAGTGTACCATTATGCGTAGGAGGGACAAGGACTTTACAAGGGTGGAGGTCTCAGGACTCAGGCAGAAAGAATTGTGAGTCTTGGAAATGGTGATTAAGCATTGCGTTAGTCTGGCTTCTCACATGTTCCCATCACAATTTCCTGGCCTTTGTCTTATGTCTAGTCGTGACCTTATGTCTTAAAAATTTAGATACTCTTTTTTACTGTCCTACAAATAGACATCTTAACAAAAAGCTGGGTTTTTGTTGTTGTTGTTGTTGTTGTTGTTATTGTTATTTACATGGTCATTTTTTTGAATTTCTGTTTCAAGCAAACACAGTTTTTATAACATCTATCTAGTCACTCTCCCACAAGCCTAAGGACAGTCACAAGATCTGAGATCCCCTAAGTATGTAAGTATGAGTTTGTATACCTGGAGAATATTCCTCTTGGCTCCCGCAGCTGAACTTCATAACCTAACTATGTTTAGCACAGTTTTCGTCAAGCTGGGTGATGTAGATTATAGATATAAACAGAATAATATACAAGGAGGCACTCAGCCACTCATTGGTTGACTTGATTATTTTTCTCATGTGTTTATCTAATTTAAAAAAATGTCTACTTTCAAAATTACGGCTTTAGTTCAGTTGATTTTCTCACATCATAATTACCTTTTTAAAAAATGTCTTGAGTGTTATTATGTTCTGAGAATCAATTAATTCCTCTTTGTTATAAAGTATGTTATCCTTTGAAATGATATTTTCCCTAAGATGAACAAAAGACAAAGGAGGTGTTAAATTGACAGCCACAGGACTCTTCCTTTGTTAGTAAATTCCAGCAGCAGGAAGTAGTTAATATCTAAATTTTCATTTGTTTCTGTAGAATAGCCATTTGTTAAGTTTATATACATATACATATATATATATACACATATATATATATATATATATACATATATATATATAGTTGGTTTGTTTGTTTTAATTTTAGGTTTTTGATCTGGTTTTGGTTTTCTGCCCCGCCTCTCCACTTAACTCCTTGCGGAGGTCCTCAGTGACTTCCCTGTGGACATATCTGTGGACGTGTGAATAACACAACCCTCCCTCATGCTGCTCTACCTGTCAGGCTAAAACTCCTTTGCTCTGAAAACACTCCTGTTTTAGCTGAACAGTGCCACTCTCTGTGATATCGTTCCGCAACCTTCCCCTTCTTCCAAGTCTACAGTCACAGCAGCGGGCTTCTCAAGAACCTCTCCCCAGTTTGGCTATCTCAAGACTTGGTACTGGGCATTGCTTCCTTTGCAGATCTCTACTGTGTAGTCTCTTTTCCCATGGTTTAATTTGCCATAATTGCCTAATGAATTCTATATGTGGATTTCCAGGCCACCTTAATTTAAATATCTCAGAATAAAATATCCCAAATGAAACCTTGGCTCTCACACTTCTTAGTCTTCCCTGTTTCTGAAAGTCGTAAAGTTCACCCAGTTCTTTAAGCCCAAAACTGAAGAGTCAGCTTAGATTGTTTTTCTTCCTTCATTATCTATATCTGAATCCTACCCCCAGAAAATATCCTGTACATATTCTCTGCACTTTTCTCCAAACGACTTCTATCTTCCTAACCTGGAACAGCATTGCCACTTCCCTTGATTGCTATAATAACTTCCTACTTCAATAATTTCCTCACATAGTAAAAAAAAAAAAAAAAAAAAAACTAGAAAACATAAATATTTTGAAAAAGGCACAGCTGTGGAGACAATAAATCAGTGGTTGCCGGGAGTTATCAGGGAGGGAGAGATAAGCAGGCTCACAGAGGTTTTAAGGCAGTGAAAGTCTTCTTCATGATACTGTAATGGGATACATCCCATTACACCTTGGTCAAAACTCCTAGAATGTACGATACTGGGAGTGAACCCTACCTTAACTATGGGCTTTGGATGATGTAACAAATGAACCACTCTGGTGGGGATGGTGATAGTTGTAGAGGTCAAAATGTGGGAGATGGGGCAGAGTTTGTGTGGGAGCTCTCTGTACTTTCCTCTTAATAAGTCCAGGAATACTCCAAAATAAGTCATAAAGCAATGGAGACAACTGGCAATATTAACAATGCATGTGACCCAGGAACTGCTAACGAACATACAGTGCTGTGGTGGTTCAGGAAGTTTTGCAAAGGAGACCAGAGCCTTGAATATGAGTAGCACAGTGGCAGCCATTGGAAGGTGACAGTGACCAATTGAGAGCAATCATGGAAGCTGATCCTCTTACAACTATTCACGAGAAGCTGGCAAAGAACTCAAGGTGGGACCATGCTATGGTTGTTCGGCATTTGAAGCAAATTGGAAAGGTGAAAAAGCTCGATAAGTGGGTGCCTCACAAGCTGACCAAAAATCAAAAACATCGTCGTTTTGAAGTATCTTCTTCTCTTCTTGGACACAACAACAACACACCATTTCTCAATCGGATTGTGATGTGCTACAAAAAGTAGATTTTATATGACAACCTGTGACAACCAGCTCAGTGGTTGGACCAACAAGAAGCTCCAAAAAGCACTTCCCAAAGCCAAACTTGCACCAAAAAAGGTCATGGTCAGTATTTGGTGGTCTGCTGCTGCTCTGCTCCACTACAGCTTTCTGAATCCTGGCAAAACCATTACATTGGAAAAGTATGCTCAGCAAATCGATGAGATGCCCTGAAAACTGCAAGGCCTGCAGCTGGCATTAGTCAAGAGAAAGAGCCCAATTCTTCTCCAGGACAACGCCCAACTGCATGTCATTCAACCAACGCTTCAAAAGTTGGACAGATTGGGCTACGAAATTTTGCCTCATCCGCCATATTCACCTGACCTCTCGCCAACCGACTATAACTTCTTCTAGCATCTTGACAACTTTTTGCAGGGATAACTGTTCCAAAACCAGCAGGATGCAGAAAATGCTTTCCAAGAGTTCGTTGAATCCCGAAGCATGGATTTTTACGCCATAGGAATAAACAAATTTATTTCTCATTGGCAAAAATGTATTGATTGTAATGGTTCCTATTTTGATTAATAAACATGTGTTTGAGCCTAGTTATAATGATTTAAAATTCATGGTCTGAAACCGCAATTACTTTTGCACCAACCTGATAGCTGCATGTGAAAAATGTTTTAAGGTAGAATGGATAGCATCTGCTAACTGTTTGGTTTCCTGAAAAGAGGGAGAGGGAAGAGTAGTAAGTTTGCTTTGAGAGCACCTATGAGTCTCTGGAATCACTTATTCAGAAGACAATCATTGGAGAAGAACTAATTTTGGGAATTGATTTTGAGGTACTTTTTAGACATTGTAATATTAGTTTATAAATATCTGGGCATCAAGAGAGAGATTTGGACTGGAAATATTAAATAAGAAAAAAAGTTACAAATATAATAATGATGGAATATGTATGTAAATAGTCCCAGGATAGACTCCAAAGCATGTTAATATTTTAAAAAATAACATTTATTGAGAAATATTCAGAAATGGCAAGATACATGTGTAGAAAAATAAAAGAATGATGTGTTTATGACAGCAAAGGAAGAGCATAATCAACGATGTCAGAAGGTGATGAAAAATGCTTAAGGTGAGTAATGGCAAGGATTTGGGGGACTCAAAGGAAAGTATTGTAATAAGAATGTCTTAATTACAGTGATGGTACACGAGTTTATAAATTTATTAAAATTTATCGGTTTGTATAGTTAACATCTGTACAGTTTACTATTCCTAAATATTATCTTGATGAAAAAATTTTTAAATATTACTTGAAAGAATTTTTATGTCCATTTCTGTAACTTGTGGCTTTGGCGTGTTCAGGAAACAGCCCTACTTTTTCCTAGTTGTGCAGCTACAGCGCCGCTGTCCTTGCTTCTCTTTCCTTGGCACTTTCTTCCTATGTCTTGACTCCAACAGGAAAGAAAAGAATGGGTCTTCCTGTTGAATGGTTGAAGAAAAACCAATACTGAAAGAAGGCAAAAAAATTTCCAATCTGAAAAATTTCCTTACTATGAAGTGTTTTCCAACCAAACCAAATGAACTAACACTTCGAAGTGTCCTATTAGATTTTACTTTAAATTCTTCAAGAGCCATTTAGTATAATTAGAGCAGGATTGAACAAATATTAGATTAATTGATCTTGTTAAAAACTAAGGTAAATTTAACTCATTGATTAAAATACAGATAAATTTTAAATTTCATTTATATTTTTTCAAAGGTTACTTTTTCAGCATCAATTGCTTTGTCTTTTTACTCACATACATCACTCTGAGTCCTTCAAGAGTAGGCATTATTTAATTGCCCATAGTAATCAAGAAATATATCCTTTCAAAAAATGAATACATCAATTACTTCCATATAATTACCCTCTCACTTTAGGGTACATTGGCCATATTTTTAGGTAATAATGCTTATTCCTTTCTTAAGAATAATTTTTGTATCTGTGTATACCAACTTGCTTCCTCTCAAAGCGTGCATTTTCCATTGAGTATACCATTTATCTACCTAAAAAATTAGTCATGTCCTGTATTTTAAAAAATAAGGAACATTTATGGAGCTGTATCAATTAATTTAAGTCATTCTAAGTCTGCCTATATGCAGTGGCATTTACAGAGATTTATAAATACTAAGAAATCCTATTGAATAGCTGGGGTTTTAAAAGCTGGTATTTTTTCCACAAGAATAGAAATGTCTTCCCCAAATCATTAAATGGGCTGTAATTATGGCTTTTGTTCTAAGCTTTTTTGTACAAAAAGGAGGCAATTGATTTCTTTCTAGCTATCTCAGTACTTTCCTGGATTTATACTAACATTAAGTTTAGGTGATTGAAGAAATACCATAAAGAAATTTTCCACTGGAAGAAAAAATAAATGGCAGAGATGAGAGATGTGTATTTCAAAGACTGTCTTCTAAAAGCCTGTCACAGGAGACACTGAATTGAATAATAGTAGATATAAATTTAAGTCCACAACTCACATGTACAAAAACTTTTGCATTTCTTTAGTTTATTTAGATCAACTACATTTTTATTCTGATATCTTTTCACATTAAACTCATTCTTGAGATTTCCTCCCTCTAAGGGTGATGTTCCGAGACTCATTTGGCACCAAAGTGATGATTAAGCCACTTTGTACTTCATTTTTCCATTAGTCAAGGTTACTGTAAAGGTGTCTTCAGATGCAGGAGCTTTTCTGCAATCCCTGATCTATGCAAGGGGTAGCCATGATTCTTCAGACCTGGCCTCCACATGCTTTTCCCCACTGAAGTCTTTCCATTTCTAAGACCTTTCTAAGACTCTGGGTAACAGAGATAGTGTCCTTTTAGCTAGCAGAACTTCAAAATCTTGCACCTTATAAGCTTTCTGTTCTCACTCTTTTTTCTTTCTTTTCAAGACACTTATAAAAAACACATCAATGGATCTGTGCCTTGAAAACACTCAGGAAAAGGTGTCACCCATAATTTAATAGGACATATTGCCCACATTATCTGACACTGAAATAGTATTAGTAGATTCTACCATAAGTACATGATGTTAACGATCAAGTTTTCTAAAATGAGGATTCAGAAGCTTAAATTTAGTCCTTGCATTTTATAAATTGAAAGCATACCTTGTGTTCCTTGTTTCTTTCACAGATAAAATAATGACTTTTTAAAATAATATTCGAGGAGTTGAGATCAATCCCTGGTCTATAGCTGGCAAGAATATGGTGCTGGGACTATATGTGTGAGAAACTGCGTTTTGCCAATAACCTGAATGAATTGGGAAGAAGACCCTCAGCCTCAAGTTAGATGAGAGCCCCACTGACATAGGGATTTCAGCGTGGAGAGACCTGGGCAGGAATCTGGTTAGCCGAGGCCTGGAATCTTGACAAAGCCAAACTCTGAGATAGTAATTTTTGTTGTGGTAAGACCTTCAGTTGGTGGTTGTTACATAGCAACAGAAAACTGATACAGATACTAAGAAAAGTTGTTCCAGTCAAGTACAAGCGGTGAATGTGACAGTTCAATTTACTGTTTAATTTCTTTGTAGAATCTGAATGAGTTAATGCAGAAAAAAGAAACGATAACAAATAAGTGGAGAGCATATCATCACCAATTAGTTTTAACCTTGTTTAAAAACTCTTTTTTCCTATCCTGGAATGAATTCTGCTGACTGGCATCCTCCTTTGATGTTTTGTGCTCAGCGCGGTGCGTTCTATGGAGGGATCACTGCGGTGAAATGGCAGCGTCAGCGCTTTCTAATAGGGCCTGCTCATGGCACAGGTGGGCAAGCTACCCACTCGAACTCTAATTTGTGTTTTCAATAAAAGAATGGAAATTTTATTCTTTACTTTTGACATTATTCTGAGGATTCAGGGCTCGAGCCTCATTTATCTTAATTAAAGCTCATCTTAATCAAGATACTGTCTGTCAGACAATATTTCTTGAAATACAGTTCTTAGTCTCATCATCATAACACCAGTCACAAGGGAAGAACCACCAGGGTTGCATATCTGAATACACAACCGCAAGTCAAAATGAATCCTCAGTTCCAAAATCTTACATAATGAACCCTCATTTATTGAATAAAACGTGAGAATCACTTAATTCAAGTATTTGTAGCTTGGTGTCCTAGCTCTTTATTTAGAATCTTCACAAGTGATGTTATATACATAATGTACACATTAATATTATATATGTATGAAAATATTATATTAATATGTCTAAATATTTTGATACACAGAATATGTAGCTGACAAGGCGTGTATGCATGCACAGAGGAACCACGAGAACTCAGCAGAAAGTGAAAGCCTAGGCAGACAGGAAAAAGCCTGAATTTTTTTTTTTTTTTTTTTTTTTTTATATATATATATTTTTTTTATTTCAGCTCATCATGGGGGTACATAAGTTTAGGTTATATACATTTTCCATGTCCCACCCATCCCCCCGAGTCAGAGTCCCAAGCGCGTCCGTTCTCATTCTCCCGACAGTGCACCTGGCACTCATCATGTAGTCATACCTCCATCCCCTCCCCCCCCCACCTCCCCGGGTCTGCACCTTCAAGCATGACCATTCCCCAGAGGGTGTGCAACGCACTCATCATGTAGGCATACACCCATCCCCTCCCCCCACCCCCCATCCCAGTCTGATATCCAATTGGTATCCTTCCCTGATGTACATTTAGGTGATGATCAGGGAAACCAGTTTTCTGGTGAGTACATGTGATGCTTGTTTTTCCATTCTTTGGATACTTCACTTAGTATAATGGGTTCCAGCTCTCTCCAGGAGAACCAAAGAGATGTCGTATCATTGTTATTTCTTATAGCTGAGTAGTACTCCATGGTATACATATACCACAGTTTACTAATCCATTCGTGGATTGATGGGCACTTGGGTTGTTTCCACATCCTTGCGATTGTAAATTGTGCTGCTATAAACATTCGGGTACAGGTGTTTTTGTTAAAGAATGACTTTTGTTCTTCTGGGTATATGCCCAATAATGGGATTGCTGGATCAAATGGTAGGTCTACTTGAATCTGTTTAAGGTATCTCCATATTGCTTTCCATAGGGGTTGCACTAGTTTGCATTCCCACCAGCAGTGTATGAGTGTTCCTGTCTCTCCGCATCCACGCCAACATGTGTTGTTTTGGGATTTTTTGATAAAGGCCATTCTCACCGGAGTTAAGTGGTATCTCATTGTGGTTTTGATTTGCATTTCCCTGATGATTAGGGATGTTGAGCATTTTTTGATATGTTTTTTGGCCATTCTTATGTCTTCTTTTGAAAAATTTCTATTCATGTCCTTTGCCCATTTTTTGATAGGATTGTTTGATTTTTTCCTGCTGATTTTCCTGAGTTCTAAATAGATTCTTGTTATCAGTCTTTTATCTGATGTGTAGTATGCGAAAATTTTTTCCCATTCTGTAGGCTGTCTGTTTATTTTCATGACTATTTCTTTGGCTGTGCAGAAGCTTTTTAATTTAATCAGGTCCCAGTCGTTTATTTTTGTTGTTGCTGCGATTGCCTTAGGGGTTTTCTTCATAAATTCTTTGCCTAGACCAATGTCTGTAAGAGTCTTTCCTACATTTTCTTCTAGAATTCTAATTGTTTCCCATTTAAGGTTTAAATCTGTTATCCACCGTGATTTAATTTTTGTGAGAGGTGAAATCTGTGGGTCCTGTTTCAGTCTTCTACATGTGGCTATCCAGTTTTCCCAGCACCATTTATTGAATAGGGACTCTTGTCCCCAGAGTATGTTTTTGTCTATTTTGTCAAAGATTAGATAGTTATATGAGGATGATTTTATATTTGGGTTTTCTGTTCTGTTCCACTGGTCTGTGTCCCTGCCCTTGTGCCAATACCAAGCAGTTTTAAGAACCACAGCTTTGTAGTATAGTTTGAAGTCTGAAAAGCCTGAATTTTAAATACATTTCACAAACTACACACTGATCCCCACCAGTAAGGACTGGAAGCCTCACTAGCTCAATGTGTTCGAATACAACAAAAGTCTGGATATATACTACTCTAGGCAAATGTTAGAGAGAGGTGTAAATATAAATGATTCTATACTATGTTTTTTTTTTCATTTTCTCTCAATTTTATAAAATGCATAAGATTTTATAAAGCAATAATTATAACATTGTATCGTTTCATTTATATCATATGTAGATATATATTAAATATAATAATAAAATAAAGGAATGAGAAAGAAAAGATTATTTATGGAATAAAATATCTATATTTTATCAGAATCATGTTAATGCCCTTAAATATTATCTAGAACCCTAAATAAGTAATAAGTTAACAGGTATTAAATATAATCCTTGGAGCAAATGCTAAGAAAATAACTCAAAAAAGATAGCAAAATAACCTACAGAGGAATAGTAATGGTAGATAAAAAGGATATTTATTAAACAGAAAAATCAAAGAAGGAAGAAACAAAGAAAAAAATGAGACAAACAAAAAAGACAGATATGAATACAATACCAATAATTACATTAGATGGGAAATGAACTAAACAAATCCAGCCAAAAAGTCAGAGATTATCAGATTTGCTTTAAAAAATCAAAAGTCAACAATATATTATCTACAGAAGATTCAGCTTAGATTCAAAATCACAAAAAGTTTGAAAGTAAAATGATATAAAAATGTAATATGAAAAGAGTAACTTTGAGAGAGTTGAGGTGGCAATATTAATATTAGGCAAATTTACTGTGAGACAAATAGTACTAGTGAAAAAATAAGTATATTTCATTATAATAAAATTCATAAGAAAGCTATAGCAACAATGAACCTATATGCATGAAAAAGTGGCGTCCCACTCTCGACAGCCACCAGTACAGTGGCCTGGTCTCCCATCAGCAGCCCTGGAGAAACATGGTGCATGAAACAAGCAATTGCCCTAAAGCACATGATCACTTTATACAAAATTAACTAACATGGATCACAAAATTAAATGTAAAATTTTAGGGTTTAATTTTAGATGAAGAGTTCTCAGACTTGACACCACAAACGTGATAGTTAAAAGAAAAAAATAATGTACTGGATTTTATCAAAATTAAAAACTGTTGCTCTCTGAAAACTTTATAAAGGAAATGAAAAGATAAGTTACAAAATGGGAGAAAATATTTTGAAATCACATATCTGACAAAGGACTAGAATACATAAGGAACTCTCAAAACTTAACAGTTAGAAGAAACAATTCAATTTGAAAATGGATAAAAGCATGAATAGACATTTCACCAAAGGGAATAAACAGCTGGTAAGTAGGCACACAGACACATGTTCAACTTCATTAGCGATTAAGAAAATGCAAATTGAAATAACAATGTGATATATTACTATACCCCTATCAAATGGAGGGGGAAATAAGTGGTAACATCAAGTCTTTATAATGATACAGAAAAATGGGATTATTCATGGATTGCTGGTGGGAAAGTAAAATGGTAGTGCTACTCTGAAAAAGTTTGGCAGTTAATTTCAAGTCTCAATATATAACTACCACCCTATCTAGCTTTTGCACTTCTGGGCATTTATCCTATTGAAATGAAAATTATTTTCATACATAAACCTGTACAGAAATGTTTATAGCAACTTTGTTTATAATAGCCCCAAACTGGAAACTATCCAGATATCTTCAATAGGTGGATTAAGTGAAACAATGATACCTCCATACTATACATTACTACTCAACTACACGAAAGCCAAGTGTTGATGCATGCAACAACTGTAATACATCTCCAGAAATGTATGCTGAGTAAAAAAGAAAAGCCAACAGCAAAAGATTATATATTAGAAAATTCAATTTATTTAATATTCTTAAAAGGACAAAATTCTAGAAATGGAAAACAGATCAGTGGTTGCTAGGGGTGATGGATGCGAGAGCAGTGGTGTGAAGTGGATGTGGTTATAAAATGGCCAAGAACAGTTTTGTGTTGATTAAGCAGCTCTTTATTTTGGCTATGGTGGATATATGAATGTACACATGTGATGAAATTGCATATAACTATACACATACGAATGAGTCCAAGAAAACTGGAAAAATCTGAAAAAGATCAGTGGATTGTAGCAATGTCGATATCCCAGTTGTGATACTGCACCACAGTTTTGAAAGATGATATGGTGGGAAACTGTGTATAGGGTTCAGGAAATAGCATTGGCATCATTGATTCAAAGTTCAATATTACCAATTGATGTCTTCATTATATCCTTGGAAACTTGGTACTGAAATAGGGAAATATTGAAATTGTATTAATTTGAAGTGAATACAAACATTCAGATTAAGATTTGAATGTTTATATTGAAATAGATTTGTTTCAAGAAATTTTATAATTAAATTCTTGGTTGTCCCTCTCAGGGGTACAGAGCAAATCTATCTGTAGAAATCTGTGCAATACAGTATTTTTTCCAAATAAAATGCACTTCAACACTAGTTAAATAATTCCTAGTTCCATTATTTTTCTATAATTCCAAAGGGGATGCCATTTTAATTAGATAACTTCTATTAAAATTAAATAGGCATTATAAAACCATATACAGTTACCATTTAGAAGGAATCAACTAATAGCTGCTTAATTGGAATATTTTACTCAAAACTAATATATTTTTTAAATTCTTTAACAGCCTTTAAAATCTATTTAAGTAGGGCATCTCTTATAAACCATTTTGATTATTAGGCATGAAAAAAATACATTTATTTTGTATCTGTAATTTTTATCTAATAGGAAATATTAAAATAATACTGATTTCTTCATTTGCCAAGTATAGCATGCTTAAAATTATAGGCATATAACAACTAAAAACATGTAGTAATAGGTGTATCAAAGACTAATATTAAAACATTTGTGATAGCATTATTAAGTGAAAATTGCATATGTATTTTTAAAAAACCAAAATTTGGTGGTCAAAAACTATATTGACATTGGGGTCTTCATTGTTATTTCAAAATTATAACTATAATCTTATGAAATTTCTTATGAATGGGGGCGAGAAAGAATGTATTATTTTGTAGTTCATTGAGGCATAACTGATTTCTAATAAACTGCATGTGTGTACATATATATGCACTCATACACATATTTAACACAATTTGATGAGTTTTGAGATATGTATACATCCACAAAACCATCACCACAATCTAGATAATGAAAATATCCAACATTCCCAGAAGTTTCTTCATGATTCTTGTAATATATTTCCCTCTCCCTTCTAATTTCTATTGCCATATATTAGTTTGAATTTCCTAGATTTTTTGAGTAATAATTGGTCTTTCTATTTTTTTTTATTTTTGGAGAATAAGATTTATTTATTTACCCATTTAACAAATATTTACTGAGCCCCTACCACATGCTAGGCCTGATCTAATTGATTGTATTTACTCAACAGTTTGTCTAAAAGTAAGTTGGGGATATAATTTTCTTTTTTTAAATTGACATATAATAACTCTGCATATTTAGGGGGTGTGTAGTAATGGTTTGATACATATAATGTATATATAGTGATCTGATCAAGGTAATTAGCATATCCATCGTCTCAAATATTTATCATTTTTGAGGGAACATTCAATATTTTCCTTTATTTATTTGAAACTATATAATATAAAATTGTATATAAATTAAAACATATGCACTGTTTTTTATCATTTTTTCCATTCAGCAAAATTCATTTGGGATTTATCTATGATGTCATATGTAACAATAGTTTGTTCCTGTTTATTGTTAGTATTATGCCATCATTCCATTTATATTTTGATAGGCATTTGGAATGTCTCCAGTTTCTGAATATTGCCAATACAGGCTATGAAAATACATGTAATTTATGGTATAATTATTTTGGGTAAATGTCTATGTGTACAATGACCATAGTAAGTATATGTTAAACTCTTTAAGAAAATGTCAAACTAACAAAGTTGTTGTACCGTCTTACCTTACCACTTAGCAGCATCTAAGAGTTCCAGTTGGTTCCATCTTTACCAAGATTGAAATAACTTAATTTTAGTGTATAGTGTGCAGTATCAGAATTAATTTTTGGCGAATACCACTATCCTATTATGCCAGCACCATCTGATGAAAGATTATTCTTTCCATATTGAAAAATGACCTTGGTGCCTTTATGAAAAATTAATTAATTTGATAGAAGTGATTCCATGTCTGGACTTGTCATTTTGCTATAGTAGTCTCTAGGACTACTTTTATTTCTCAGTCATACTCTTGATTATTGTGGCTTTGGTAGTAAGCCATGAAATTAGGTAATATAAATTCAAACTTAGTTTGTTTTCAAAGTTGTTTTGGCTATTTGATGTTCTTTGTACTTTTATATAAATTTTATAATCCACTTGTCAACTTCTCTAAGAAATAGTCTGCTAGGCTTTTGCTTGGAATTGCTTTGATTCATACATCATTTTGAGAAAATTAATGTCTTAACAATACTAAATATTCTGAGTCATGGTCCATGTACGATTCTGCACAAATTTTGTCAAAATTATCACTAAGCATTTTATATTTCAATGTTGTTTTAATGATAAATTTTAGATTTGCAATTTGTATTGCTATCATATGGAAATATAAATGATTACTGTGTATTGACTTGGCATCCTATAAACTTGTTATACTCCTTTATTAGTTCCAATAGATTTGTTTTTGTAGGGTTTTTTTTAGGACTTTCTATATAAGCAATTACCTGCAAATAAAGACAGAAATTTACATTTTCTGTTCTAATCTATATGCTTCTAATTTTGTTTTCTTGTCCTATTGTTTTGGCTGGAATCTCCACAAGAACATTCAATAGAAGTTCTGAGAGTGGGCATTATTGCCTTTTTCTGGATATTAGGAATTCATCATTAAGAATATAGCCACAGATAGTTTATTTTATAGATGTCTTTGATCACTTTGAGCAACCTCGCATATATATCTTGTTTATTGAGAGGTTGTCATTATTAATTGATGTTAAATATTGCCAAATATTGTCTACATCTATCAAAATAAAACTGGTGTTCTTCTAATTTAGTCTGTTCATATTGTGACTTTAATAGATAAATTTCTGAAAGCTATCCCGGTCTTGCATCTCTGGGATAAACCTCACCTAGGCATAGTATGTTATCATTTTTATAAATTGTTGAATTCAATTTTTTAATTTTTTGATGACTTTGGATTCTGTATTCATAAAGGATATTGGTATATAATTTTCATTCATTGCATGTTTTTGTCTGGTTTTGGTATGAGGCTAATTCTGGCTTTGTAGAATCAGTTGCAAAGTTTTCCCTATTCATTAATTTTCTAGAATATTTTGTAGAATTGTTATTTCTTTTTTAATATTTTTACACATTTATCAGAGAAGACATTTAAGTCTGAAGTTGTCTTTGTGGATAGACTTTTAACTACAAATTCAATTTCTTTAATAGATATGGGGATATTCATGTTACTTATTTTTTTCTTGAATTAGTTTTGATACTTTGTGTCTTTCAATGAATGTGTCCCTTTTGTCTACATGATCTAATTTATTGGCATAAAGTTTCTCAGAAGAGTCCCTTTTAATCATTGTATTGTCTGTAGACTTTTTGTGATTTCCCCATGTCATTCCTGATATTGATAATTTGTTTCTTTGGGTTTTTTTTTCTTTTCTGTGATCACTCTGACTACACTGATAACAGCTTATCAACTTTATTGATATTTTTAATGAATTACAGATTAATGATTTATAGATTTTATTTATTTATTTGCTATTATAAGCACTTAATGTTATAAAATTGATATGGTTTGAATATTTGTCCCTTCTAAATCTCATGTTGAAATTTGATCCCCAGAGTTGGAGGTGTGGCTTAGTGGGAGGTTTTTGGGTCATGGGGGTGAATCTCTCATGGATGGCTTTGTGCTCTCCCCATGGTCCTGAGTGAGTTCTCCCTCCACTAGTTCCTGGGAGAGCTGGTTGCTTAGAAGAGCCTGGCATCTCCCTCCTCTCTCTCTTCTCTCACCATGTGACACACCTTCTCCACCTTCTCCTTTCAGGACAATTGGAAGCTCCCTGAAGCCTTTACCAGAAGCACATGCCAGTGCCATGCTTCCTGTACAGCCTGCAGAACTGTGAGCCAAATAAACCTATTTTCATTATACATTACCCAGTTTCAGGTATTTCTTTATAACAGCGCAAAATGGACTAATACAAAAATACAATCTAAGCACTGTTTTCGCTGCAGCTTATAAAATTTGCAATATCACATTTTCATTTTCATGCAATGCTTATTCTTTAAGATTGTTTAATCTCTTAAAACTTTAAGTCAAAAAGGTAAATTTTTGTTCAGTTTTTTAAATGTTTGTTCATTCTCACATATATTTATCTTATTGAAGTTTAATTTAATTACATAGGATTCAAGGGATATTAATTGTATGATTTGAATTGTTTTAAACATATTGAAACTTGCTTTATTGTCTAGAATATAATTTATTTTGGTAAGTGTTTCTTGTGCTCTTGAAAATGACATGTATTCAGCTTTGGTTGAATGGAGTGTTACATAAATGTCAATTCAGGTAAGTTAATTAACAGGGTTATTCAATTTTTTCTGTCTGGGGTAGGGAGAACACAGCCTGTTGGCCAAATTTTTATAAGTAAAGTTTTATTGGAACACCACTGTACCAATTCATTTATGTATTTTCTATGGTTGTTTTGTGCTATGAGGGACAGATTAAGTAATTGTTATGGTGACCATATAGTTCACAAAACCTAAAACATTACTATGTGATTCTTCATTGAAAACAATTTGCTGGCCATTGTTATCTACTCTCAATCGTTTTCTATTCTACTATTCATTGAGTGAGTTGTATTGAAATCTCTTAATTATAGGCTTAAAATTTATTTCTCCCCTTAGATCTTACCGTGTTTGCTATGTGTATTTTGAAGTTCTAATTATTATGTGCATAAAGATTTCTTCTTGATGAATTGACCTCTTTATCCTAATGTAAAGTCCCTCTTTAACTCTGATAATCTTTTCTCTAAAATATCGTTTACCTGATATTAATCTAACCTCATTATGTTTATTTTTTATTGTTAGCATGATACGTACTCTCAATCCTATAACTGTTAACCTAAGTGTATCAATATATTTAAAGTGGGTTTTTGTTTAGTATATCGTAACATTTTGCATCTATATAATCTGACAATAGTTACCTTTTAAATGATATGCCTGCTTAATTGACATTTAAGGTGATTATTGATCTGGTTGAGTGTATATTATCAAGTAGCTATTTGTTTCTCAATGGTCCCCGTGTTGTTTTTTTGTTTTTAATCTTTTTCTTCATTTTCTACCATCTTTGTATTATCATTTTCATGATTCCAATATGAGTGCAATTCATTCTATTTTTGTGTATTAACTGTGTATCTCTTTTATACTTTTATGATCACTTTTGAGTTTATAGTATTTATCTTTTACTTATCACTGAGGTGCTTCAAGCTATGATGTATTAATTCATTTGTAGCATAAGAACCTTACTGCAGTATAATTACTTTTCTCCTCTCCCAGCCTTTGTGCTTTTAATGTCATACATTTTATTTATATGTGTGTATTAAACCCTACAATACGTAGCTATATGTTTTAAACAATTTTATTTGTAAAAAATTAAAACTAAAAAATACTTTATATTATTTTATATTTATCCATATATTTGCCATTCCTGGCACCCACTTGTGTGATAGTGGATGTCTATATGGCATCAGCTTGCTTTCTTCTGTCTCAAGAACTTTTTTTAGCATTCCTTGAAGTTTTTAATCGTCTTCTAGTTTTAATTATTTTAACTTTTGTGTATATGAAACTTTATTTTCTTTTTAAAAATATATTTTATTGATTATAAGATTCTGGGTAACAACATTTTTTCTTTCAGTTCTTAGAGATGTCATTTCACTGTCTCCCATCATGCATTTTTAATAACACTGTTATCGCCTCCCTTTGTACATAATGTGCCTCTTTCCTTTGGCTCTTTGGCTGATTTTTTATTCATCATGGGTTTTAGGCAGTTTGATTATGTCATGGCATGGTGTAGTTGTTTTTGTTGTTGTCGTTGTTCTTGTGCTTGGAAATTTATGAGCTTCTGGGATCTGTGGGTTTACTGTTTTCATCATGTTTTAAATTGGTATTAATTAATTAATTAATTAACTTTCATACTCTTTCTTCCCTCTTCTGAGACATATGGGTATACACAGCTGCTTATGAGACTTTGTTCAATTTTGTTTTTCCACATGCTTTTTATTTTGGATAGTTTACGTTGCTATGTTTTTAGCTTCATTAACTTTTTCTTCTGCAAATGTGGAAGCTATCATCTGTAACATGAATAACTCACCTACACAAGTGCAATTAGGTGTACTTTGAATACTTTATGTTTCTTAACATACTCATGCTTTCCTCTACCTACTGAACTTAATAAATTTATAGCCAATTCAATGTCCTCGTCTTCTAATTCTATCGCCTATGTCAATTCTGTCTCGTTACACTGTTTTTTCTTCTGATTAGGAGCGGCATAGCAAACAGAGACCAGAACAGCTTCTCGTTCCGATTATTGTGCTCCATTATGAAAGCCACATCCTTCTGGGTTCTCTACCTCAGATCTGATGTATTGCAAAGATTTTTTCATTTGTTTGTTTTTCAGTCTGGATGGTGAGAATATTGGTTATTACCATTTTTCTTTGGGATCCAAAGCTTCTATTGCTTCTTTCACTATGGTCTTCCTCAGCTTTGGATGTTTTCCTTCTGCAAATGTGAGGATCACCATGCAGGAAGAATAGTTGGGAAGCTCTTTTTCTGATGTCCTTTCTCCTGTTTATGCTATTCTTTTCTTTTCTTTTCTTTGTTTTTTTTTTTTTTTCAATTTTCTGGATTGCACATTTTAGCTGCTTTTTTCTCTCCAAATTCTAAACTTTTTATCCTCAACTGAGGGGCCTGCAGGGTTCTGTTTGGGCTCATCCTCTCTCTCTGCGCTGTGTCCTGTGAACTGTCTTCAGGCAGCGAATTGAGACAAGTGTAGGACTCAACTCCTACTTCTGCTGTCTAGGAGATAACTGCCATGTGCAGTTTACTGTCAGTTGTCTAAAAACCCTTGTTTCATGTACTTTGTTCTATGTTTTAATTGTTTAAAGCAGAAAGATAAGTCTCTGTTACCCCATTATGGCTGAAAGCAGAAGTCTTATCTCCCAAATCCAGCGGTTTTTTTAATGCCTTATTGTTATTGCAGCAATTATTATTAAACAGACTCAGAATAATAGCATATTTCACTGAATCTAAAATGCCATTGAGTTTTAAATACACTATTACTTTATGTAACAAAAGAAAGAATATCACTTCCATTTTTATTTTTACATACTATCACTATGTGCAGATATCAGAGATAATACAGGTAGAAAATAAGCTCAAATTTAGGAAGTGTGGTCTCACTGGCAATATATGATAAGCATAATAAGATTTAATTTCATATGAGATAATCTTTAGTTTTTCCTTCTCTATTTTATGCAAATTAGACATAAATAAATATTTAGTCTGTTTATAATTATTCTTATAAACAAGCTCTTTTGTATAAGTTGACCAGGGACCTTCAAAAACTGAAAATTACATAAAATGGGAATTTCTGACATTCATTGGTCTCGTAAAGGCTTCAAATATATCTCTCTGGAACAATGACAAACTGAGACTCTCTATAAGCTTCTTATACAATTAGAGACTTCAAATGGCACTGTGGTGTTTCTTTAATCAAATTGGATTGAAAGAAAATATGAAAAGGGAATAAAGATTATAGTAAAACATAACTTTTAAATTCTTTGGAGTAAATGCTTATCATATCACTATGCTGAAACTGAATGTTCACATTATTATATTTCTAGCTCAGCAATCCCTTAGGTGAGTGATATCATTCCAAACTGAAATTCAAATTTGAAAACTAGAAGCAAGGCCACAGGATTCTTAATAGATGAACTAAAATAACTCTCACAACTCTTTGAAGCATTGCTGGCTACAGACATGTAGGAAGTCTGAAATAAACAGTTATCTTGTCCTCACAAGTATAACCAAAAAAATGGGTAACTGGAGCCAGGTTTAGACAACTTATGTAAAGTTGAAAAATATTAAAGAAAAAAAACACTATGACACTTAAGATGGGAGGAACTTATTCAGAATTATTTGATAGGTCTCAAGACTATTGCAATAGGGGAGATTAATCAGCCTGAACTCCAAATACAACAAGAACAAGTAGGGATTTATAGCCAAGGAGCAGAATGTGAGGGCAGGGCCTCCATTCACGAAAAATGACTAAGGGTAATCAGATATCACTGGGAAGGGAGATAAACAATTTGATCAGATATTGAGAGGGATCAGATATGAAGGGTGAGGGATGCCTTCTAAATTGTCTTAGCAGGATTCTTGCTAAAACTTGGCAATGCAAGGATAAATGCAGAACCTAAAGGTTGAAGCCTCATTGAGAAAAGAGCTCAGAAGAGCCTAACCAAAGCTTGGTCAAGAAGAGAGTCTTTGTCCATCACTCTTCTTGTTAAAGGAAAGGAGATACTGTCTTTTTCTTTTGATCAGTATAATTCCATGTTTCATTCAGTCACCTTTTTTTTTTTTTTTTGTTAAAAACCAGGTGAAGAATCTGTTGAGACTTGGTAATAAAGAATATTTGTTAGACAGGAGAAACCATTAGGCACATAAATGATGGAGGTTTCTATGATAATTTTAAAAAATCAAAAGTTTAATGGCTGGAGCAGACCATAGGCCCAGTTTCTGAGTCCAGTGGGCAGGTGGTGAAGAGGACTTGGCTTGAAACATCTTCAGACAATTGGGTGAGGACAGCATGGCAATCTGACCGGGTTCCTGGTTTGCAGTTGGAATGTCTTGGTTGATAGCGTGGATATCAGTGTCACAGTCATGGTTGTTTTCAGAGAAGAGCACAGAAATGTCTAGCAGCGCTCCTTCAGATATCCTCAATAAGGATCTGGGACGTCATGTTTTAGCTCCGTGGTGTCAAGTCAGAAAAGTGGGAGAAAAATCAGAAACATTAATTTGGAGTGTTGTAGCCAAACATTGGAGGAAACTAGAACTGAGAATCTGGTAAGGACTGAGAAAATGTGCAAAGGCAACCAAAACCAGTCGAGTTTATAAGTAGATTGCAAAGTAAAAAGTAAAATGGAGTTTTCCAAGAAGTGAGAATAGGTCAAAGACAATGAAGAAGGCTATAATTTAATATCCCACAACGTGTGCTATATTTTTTCCACCAAAATATAAGATTTCTACCTATGATCACTCCTCTTTTATTCATGTTTAAAAAATAAGTATGGTCTAATTACATTTGGACTGATTATTTAAAGTGTGATAAGACTAGTCATTGACCGATTAGGCTTTTTTAAGTTTGCTTTGCTAGAACTTTTCATAAAGAATCTCAGCTAAACTTTCAAAAGCCTCTCAAGGCTAGCAAGCCAAGCCAAGAATTTGCCACCAGATTTTACCTTTGGAACCTATAGATTTGGGTGATTTTCTCTTTTCTAGAGTTCTCCAAAATACCCTAAGATTCCTGGATCTGCTGGGAAGTGAGGAGTACATGAGGCACAGGCAAGTCTTTCCAAGAGAGCTTTGCAGCCATTGGCTTTATAAAGTCATATCTGCTTCTATGCACATCATGCCCAAATAGGACAGTCCACTAAAAACCTCGGTAATAGAATGAATGTCTCCAATTATGTTGCAAGAAGGACATATTTTTATTGAACAAATGCAAATAATCAGAGTCATGGAAATAAGAATACTCAATGAGAGTGTACAAATTTTGGAAATATCATTTAGGGAGAAAAGATAAAAATTTAATTTCTGTTTATAAAAGTATAATTACAAATAATTATGAATATAGATACTTAAGATAAAGGGAAATGATTTTTTAATATTCAGAAAATATATCATTAAAGAACAAGCAATATTCCAAGCAAAAACCCATAAAGATTATAATCATTCTTCATCAGTCCATTTGGTCCCATGTAATTAGTTCTTGTTCACTTGATCTTGGGTTAACAGTTTGATGAACCTGTTAGCATCTCCATTATAGTTCTAGAAATCCTTATCCAGTCCAGTGGTGTGGTCTCAAAGTTATGTGAGCAATGCCGTCAGAAGCCTGTACCCCAGATTACCTGCTGTGGGTATAGTCCTGCCTCTGGGTCTCAGAGACAGTCACATTTTGCTGAAGATGAAGCTCGAGTCCTGTGAGAGCCCTTGGGTGGCATGGGCCCAAAGTTCAAGGGACTACAGAGAGCTGAGGGGCTAGAATGGGAAGGGAGAAGTCTGCCAGGATTGAACAGCGATGGAGGTGGTGTGGGGTTGAAGGGGGAATATAAAAGGATTCCAGGGAGCTGAAGGGACAATTGAAGATGGTAAAAAAATGAAAGAAGAGTGGAAATGAGTGAAGGGAGAGATCTTAAAGGCACCAGTTTGGGGGGATCTTAGTTTTTCAAAGGGGCCACTGAAGTTCCGTATTATTCTTAGTATTAATAAAATCATGCCACAAGAAAGGAAGGGGACAGAGGTATCACTGTAGCAGTAGAACACATACGCAGAAGGAGTTCGAGAAGAGAGGTGGTTTCAGTCAACTGAGAAGCCCCCATGTTCTTAACCAATAGTACCTTTAGGCTTAGGAGCAAAAACTCTTGTACACTCTCCAAGTCCCTGTTTCTCATAGAGACTAGACTAGCCTCTTACAAACAGAGAAGCCTAGGGCTCTATCCAAGTCTCTGTTTTCTGTGCGACTCTAACCCAGTTTCTAAAATATAGTCAACATCTTAAGAATCAAAATCTGGGCCGGGCGTGGTGGTTCACGCCTGTAATCCTAGCACTCTGGGAGGCCGAGGCGGGTGGATCGTTTGAGCTCAGGAGTTCGAGACCAGCCTGAGCAAGAGCGAGACTCCATCTCTACTAAAAAATAGAAAGAAATTATCTGGCCAACTAAAATATATATACAGAAAAAAAAAAAAATTAGCCGGGCATGGTGGCACATGCCTATAGTCCCAGCTACTCGGGAGGCTGAGGCAGGAGGATCACTTAAGCCCAGGAGTTTGAGGTTCCTGTGAGCTAGGCTGACGCCACGGCACTCACTCTAGCCCGGGCAACACAGCGAGACTCTGTCTCAAAAAAAAAAAAAAAAAAAAAAAAGGAATCAAAATCTGTCCTTACTGTGCTTCAATGGACTGTCATCCACAGCGCTGGCTCAGAGGTCACCGTCACCAGTGAATTCCTGATCAGTCAGTCAGGTAGAGAAAGGCTTCAGAGGGGCACACACTTAGGCTCCTGGGTGAGAGATTCATCACAATGAATCTGATCTTGCCAGAATCACGGCACCACAACTTTCCTCTACTAAGTGTTATACTTCTACGAAGGCTGTGAACTCATAAAAGCCATAGAAGCCATTGGAACATTATAGACACTCAAATATTTGTAGAATTGAGTTATCAGTGAGCTGTGAGAAAGTAAAGCTCTAATAGTTCATATCTACAGTCAAATTTGATGTTGATTAATAATTAGGAATTTAGGATCCTGACTCAGTTTATCTGGGATCCTAGACCTTCACAAAATGTTGAAGTGAACAAATGGATCATCATTATGGAGTCAAGTTATGATATGATTAAACATTTCATATCATTTTGAGGCTTCATTACTAAGAATTCTTGTTCATGAGGTAACTTAGAGTAGTTTACAGTTTGGAGAAAGGTCACCATGAACACATTTGTATGTATCATAAAATAAGAATTACACAGTAATTAATTTTATGGCCCATAACTATGCAATTAAGGATGTGAAGCCATCAAATTATCTGTAACTTCCAAGTGTTTATCCCTGGTGACCATTTAAATTAGTTACATTATTATATATCTCTCCTGTATGGCTGAGTGACAGTTTGTGGCTACACTGTACATACATAGCCAGTTCCATGTAGCTTCTGTCCTGAGTACATCTAGTTTCCTTTTTCATGAGGGGCAGAAACTTAATAAATCCAGAACACAAAGTAGCTTACCCAGTTTCTGCAATAGAGAACCAGGAGGCAGCAGCATATGATCTATTAATTTAGATCACATAGGCCAAGTTCCTTTATCGATACAACACGGTTAAAAGAAAAGAAATGTTTCTTATTACTTCTGTAGTTAGCTAAAATGTTTGAAAATCAGTGACCCATTCATATTATAACATTCAATAAGTATCTATTTATTGAATTATTTTTGTCATTAATGGTACAAGAGGGAAGAAAATATAGTCAGTCCTTTGCTTTTAGGATCTAACAGACTATGTCATCACTTTTATCTGTTACTAAAGGAAATAAAATTCCATCATATTTTATATTCTAAAAGTTTTCAATTATGGTGAAGTAAATATCTGAAAATTTTATGAAGTCAACTACCAACTATCATAATATATATATTTATTAAAAAAGAAATTATATCAGAAGAACAAAATAAATGAGGATTCTCTAGTGAATCATGCCCAAAGTTATGAAACAGTGATAAAGTATTTACTGCCCGAGATAGTTTTTGAGCATTGGGAATAATGGCCAGTGACTGTAAATCACCTCTGAAAAGTGACAGTGTAGCAGATTTTAAATCATTAATGGTTATTTTATACTAGATATTCATAGTTTTGGTAATAGCAGTATTGAATTTCAAGTAGTATTTAATTAATTACCACACTATTTTAAATTTCTTGGAAAAGAGAGGCATATAAATACCTATGAAATGATTTACCTTTGGATTTTGAAAAATTAAAGAATTCCAGATGCTCTTAGTTTTATAAATTAACTGATGCTTGTGAAGATTAACAAAGACCCATTGAAATTTAATAAACCAACTCTTATATGTTTATCAATATGTGCTCAGGGTTTTCATAGTTCACACTCATGGAGGAACATTAAATATAATGAAATATACTATTACAGGAGTATTAGGGGCAATTGCAGAAAAACTAAACCATGAAAATACAAACCTGGAAATCAAAAAGTTAGAGAATTATCCATGTAAGAAATAGAACATGCTTTTAGTTCAGCTGTATTTTCTCTGTTTCTGTGGGAGAAAAATGCAATTGAAAGGCACAGTCATTATGGAAGAAAAAAATCTAAAAAAATTCTAGTAATTTGAATACTACAAGTAAACACTTTTCCTCAGCTAGAAAATAAGCATATTCCTGAAACTTGGAGTTATTTTTATTCACTAAAAATAGCAATATCATCTCATACATATTTTATCAGTTAGTGTTTTATTCAGGAAAACAAAAACTTCCCCAGGTGTTTTGAGGGGGAAGAAGGCTAAAATAGAAAAACTGAGGTTTAACCAGATGTAAGCTGGAGAAATAGAGTCAGAGAATCGGGAATGGCCGGAGTGGTGGCCTCAGAGGTCCGTAGCACCCAGATGGGCATTTTTCAGGAGAACATTCAGAGCTGTTGGAAGGCACCGCCCATGGCATCTGTGCACACGGCCCCCTGTGCTGCAGTGAGTGACTCGACACCGTGCACGTGCAAAAGCTGCCGATAGATCAGTCTCTGATGCCCGATGTTTTCCACACGACTTCCCAAAGCTGCCATGGAAGAATAATGGCTTTTCTTCCGTTTCCCTCGTCCCGGTCTGCATGTGGCCATTCATTGGTGGCATCTGACAGGAACTCTCCTGGCAGGGGAGTTGGGGAAATGAAGTTTCCAGGCTTTGTGCCTCCGTGGGGGGAAGAGAGGAGCTCTGAGGAGCAGAGATGCCAGTGACGATGCACAGACACCTGGCCTGTCTTTTCTCCGCGTTTCACATCTGCCTTGCTTGAAGGACACCTTGTAATCTTTTCTGTATGGATAAGTGTTCTTATAAATCAAGTAATTGTGTATTGTTATGGTTCTATATATAATTTTAAATATTTGGGAGTATACATCTTTGACAAATGTAGCTTAGGCTTAACATCTTTACCCTTCACCCTTTCCAGCAGTTTGATGTGGCCAGGCTATTGCATTTCTTCCTGCTAGTGTCAGCAAAGACTGGTCCCAGTGCCTATGCTCCTTTAAAATTCTTGTTACGTTTTACTGCTTTGTGTTATAAGTAACGATTCACGTTCTTGAAATCACTGTCCACTTGACCTTTATTCACTTGACCTTCATTATCGACCCTGTTTTATTCAGCATCTATTTTATTACCATTTCTTTTTTATCTCTTTTTCTCCCCTCTTCCTTTACCATCATATTTTTCTCAAAGTCTTGTTTTCTTCTCCCTTTTACCTCCTTAAATTCTCTCTTTGTATTATAAGTCCACTCCACTCCTTCAGCTGTATGGCAGTAATTCCTCAGCGTTTACACAGAGCCCACCTTCTGGCCTGAATTCCAGATCCGCACGTCTAGTTTTATACTAAATAACTCTATTTAAATAGCTCACAAAAATTATAACTGATACTGTTTATATAATAAGAACAGTAATAAGAAACAAATTAAAAATTTCTCTTCCCACATTCCCTGTTTGGTTTAATGGCTTCATCATTCATCCAGGAAACTAAGTTATCACATTCAACACCTTACAGCCAAAAGCAAAGATGGGAAGTGTGCATTGCCTGATCTTTCACTGTGCTCTTGCACACGGCTCAATGTCTAATGGTGGTTGGAGAAATAAAATCAGATACTTCTCTAAAGAAAAATTTAAAAAATATTGTATCAATGAATTTGAGACAATGAAGTGGAAGGGAAAAAGCATCATTTGCCAGCACTCATTTCCCAAACCCAACCGGCCGACTCTGCAGAAGCATGTGGCCTGACCAGGAACCTCTAGGTGATCAAGACAAAAGTAAAAGGGAGTTCACATTAGTGAAGATAAGTTTTGTATGTGGATGAGCAACATGTATTTATTTAGGAAGATGTGCTGTAAAGTGTTTATAGTAATAAAATGCATTGGCACGTTATCAAGAGCTAACAGCAAGAACAGGAAGAAGACAAATCACAGTTTGTAAAGGCAGCTGTCTGTCTCTGGATTGGGAAGCACACAGGCAACTTGACTTTTTACTTTGCAGGAGCTGCATTTAAGTATATTTAATGTAGGCAGGAAGATTAGAAGCATGTTATATCCTTTCTAATGGGTGTCAAGTGATACTTCATTGTGGTTTGGATTTATATTTCCCTAATAAGACTAATGCTATTGAGTATCTTTTCCTGTGTTTGTTGACTGTTTGTAAATCTTCTTTGTAGAGATGTCTATTCAAGTTCTTTGCCCGTTTTTAAATTGGGATGTTTGTCTTATTTTTTGTTCAGTTGTAAATGTTATTTATATATTCTGAATAATGGGCCCTTATCAGATATGTGATTTGCCAATATTTTCTGTTATTCTCTGTGCTATATTTTCTCTTTCTTCATAATATTCTTTGAGGTCCATTTAAAAACAATTATGATGACCAATTTATCTATTTCTTTTCTTTTTTGCTAATGATTTTGATGTCACATCTAAGACACCATTGTCAAATCCAAAGTCTTGAATATTTACACCTGTGTTTTCTTCTAAGAGTTTCAAGGTTTTAGCTCTTATGTTTAGGTCATTGATCCACTGTAAGTTAATTTTTGTATCTGGTGTGAGATAGGGGGTCTAAACTATTCTTTTGCATGTTGTCCAACTGCATCCAGTTGTCCCATGAACATTTGTTAAAGACACTGTTTTTCCCCCAAGGAATAGTCTTGGAGGAAATAATAATAAATTTGCTATAGATGCATGGATTTATGTTTTGACACTCAGTTGTATTCTCTTGATCCATATGTTTATCCTTATGCCATCATCAAAATCTTTTGATGATTATACTTTATAGTAAGTTTTGAAATAAGGAACTGTGAGTCCTCCATCTTTGTTCTTTTTTTCAAGATTGTTTCAATTTTTAAGGGCCACTGCCATTTCCATATAAATTTAAGGATAGGCTTTTCTATTTCTTTAAAAAAAGGTCATTGAAATTTTGATAGAGATTTCTTTCTCTAGAAATCTGTAGATTTGGGGGAAGTATTGAAATGTAGACAATATTAAGTCTTCTTATTTATGAACACTAGATGTCTTTCCAGTAATGTAGGTTTCCTTTAAGCAATGTTTTATAGTTTTCATTGTACACAGGTTTTTCACCTCCTTGGTTAAATTTACTCCTAGTTATATTATTGTTTTGGATGCTACTATAAATTGAATTGTTTTCTTAATTTCCCTTTTTGGATATATATTGCTAGGAAAACAACTGATTTTTCTGTATTGATCATGTACCCTGAAACTTTGATGAATTTGTTTATTAATTCTAGTAGTTTTTCCTGATTTTCTGCATATATAGATTCCTGTCATCTGGAAACAGTTTTACTCCTTCCTTTCCAATTTGGATGTCCTTTAATTCTTTTCTCTATACTCATTGCTCTGAATAATATGTCCAGTAAATGATAAGTAGCACTGGTCAAAGAAGGCATCCTTATTTTGTTCTTGATCTCAAGGAGAAAGCTTTCAATCTCTTACCAGTAATTATGATGGTAGCTCCAGGTTTTATATAAGTGGATTTTATCATGTTAAAGAATTTCCTTCTATTCCTAGTGTGCAGAGTGTTCTTATCATTATTCATAATGAGAAACGTGGTCTGTAATTTTCTTTTCTTCTGATGTCTTAATCTGAGTTTGGCATTAAAGTAATGCTGGCCTCATTAAATGAGTTAGAAAGTGTTCCCTCCTCTTCTATTTTTGGAAGAGTTTGAGAAAGATTAGTGTTAATTTTTTAAATGTTTGGCAGAATTTACCAGTGAAGCCATCTGGTCTTGGACTTTTCTTTGTTGGAAGTTTTTTTTTAAATTCCCAAAATGTTGATTCTGATAGTTTATGTTGGTTTTTTTTCTTTCTTTCTTTCTTTTTTTTTTTTTTTTGAGACAGAGCCTCACTCTGTTGCCCAGGCTAGAGTGCCATGGCATCAACCTAGCTCACAGCAACCTCAAACTCCTGGGCTCAAGCAATCCTCCTGCCTCAGCCTCCCCAGTAGTTGGGACTACAGGCATCCACCATCATTCCCAGCTATTTTTTTCTGTATATATTTTTAGTTGTCCATATAATTTTTTTCTATTTTTAATAGAGGTGGGGTCTCACTCTTACTCAGGCTAGTCTTGAACTCCTGAGCTCAAACAATCCACCTGCCTCGGCCTCCCAGAGTGCTAGGATTACAGGCGTGAGCCACCACGCCTGGCCATCAGCCAGTTATTTTTAATGCGTTTTTTGGAAGGGCAGAATTTTAGAGTTTCTTACTCCACCATTTTTGCAGATGCCACCTAGTACTTTCTTAAAGGTGGTTTGCCATGTCTAATCTGAAACCATGCCTATAAACTTTTAATACTCTCAGAAATTAAAATCCATCAGTAACTCAGCACCCACATTTTGACTTCCAACATCATTCTCTAATAAAAGGAAACAGGGATCCTTGAGGAAATGGTTGATTCTAGGGCTGTGACAGGGGATATCCATGAGGAGCCCAGATCATCTTGTAGTGCCAGTAAGTAAGAAAGTGCACACACATGCATGCGTGTGCACACACACACGATGATGACGGTATGTGAAAGAGACACAGAAACCAATGTAAAAGAGCTTCCAATGGCCAAACTTGGAAAAATTTGAGCAGTAAAATAAATAGTGAAGTATTATATTGTAACTTACAATGTTAAAATATATTCATGAGTCCACACTAATGTAAATATCAGTGTGAAAAAAAGATAAATGAGCAAATAAATAAATAGATGATGACAAATCTTCCATACAGAAGAATTAAAAATGATTTATGTAGATATCAACCTGAAGATTTAGGCTATACACAGTATTTCTTACTCAAGGGTATATTTGGGAAGAAAAGGGCAAGAGTAACTTTATAATAGAGAAAACTGATAAAACACTATCTCAATCAAGTAATAGGTTAACATCAATAGTGATATTATATTGATAATATATATCCTTTATATGGTTTGATGAAAACAGCAATTTATCTTCATGGTTTTCTCTTCCCTACCCCTGTCAGGAAAAAAAAGACACAATCATTGTTTAATTATGAGAAAAACATCAGGCACACAAAAATTGAATGTAGTCTATAAAATGTAGAATCAAGATTCCTAAAAACTGTTGAGAACAGTCTGAGAAACTCTCATTGTCTAGAGGAGCCTAAAGATACATGATAAATAAATTTAGTGTGGTGCCCTAGATAGAATCTTCCAATAGAAAAAGGACAGTATGTAAAAAATATAGAAATATGAATGAAGTATTGTTTTATTTAATAAAAGTACACAATATTTGTTTATTATCTTTAACAAATATAGCATAATATTGTATGATGTTGATAACAGGGGAATATGGATGTGGGGTATAGGGGAACTCTCTGTACTGTCTTTGCAATTTTAAAAAGAAGAGTAATCTTTGTATCACTTAAATATTATGGAAAATTAAAGTGTCTGCGTCTATAAATAAATTTTATCAGAGCATATACACAGAAAAGTCCATTGGTGTATTCTGCACTGAATAAATTTTTAAAAATTAGTTCATGATTATGTAACATATCAGTCATTTGGAAAATTTTGGTTCCCTGAGTTTCACAAGTAAATGTGCTGACACATTTTACTATGTAGTTACAAAAACTTATATTAATGAATTTCACCAGTGTTAGTATCAGAGAATTCCTTAAGAATTGGGAAAT
Source organism: Lemur catta (assembly GCF_020740605.2). Taxonomy (NCBI): domain Eukaryota; kingdom Metazoa; phylum Chordata; class Mammalia; order Primates; family Lemuridae; genus Lemur; species Lemur catta. The sequence continues at coordinate 110,589,591 of NC_059132.1, forward strand.
TTGAAGTCCATGGTATTAGACACAGTTTAAAAAGCTCTAATTTTTATTTATAAACTTGTATTTTATAACTTAAACCAAATACTGCCAGTTGCTTTTATTAAAGTAATAGGCTCACTTTGTTTACCTCATAGTGTAATGGCTGTCTCAATGAAGAATTTTTGTGTGACTATTTGAGTTATGAGCTAAACTAGTCACTTATATGGAACATTAATTTTGCTTTGAAGAATTACTGACAAAAGATGTTCATCCATATTCAGGTACTTGGCAGACATCATAACTGGTTTTATAATGTGAAGGCAATCAATGAAATTATCACACTCTCTTTTGTATATGTTTCTTTGAACTTAAACACAAACAACTGGAAACATGCCCAGTGCCGTCTGAACAGACGGGCTTGATTTCCGTCAGGCAGTTAGATATGTGTACATGTACATCAAACACACAAGCATCTCTGCTCTTGAAATCAGACTTTATGTCATTTGAAGCTTCTTTGCATAAAAATCAATTGTATTTCTGTCTTTCTAAGGCCACTGCACAAATGAAGTGACAATGCTAATAGATATTAAAAGATGTCTGTATATTTTCAGTGCATGGGTTGCCTGATGTAGTTATACAAAATAAAGAAATCAATATTGTGGAGCTAGCTGATGGCTAGCATCTCTGGCAAAAAAAATAACATTTTTTTTCTTTTTCTCCTTTCCTGATTTCAGTCACTGCATCAACACTTGCTGTGTTAAAACAGTATACAGCAATATGGCATTTCATATTTTGTGACTTATAAGTATCCTTTATCAAATATTCTTGACAGAGTTTTCTGAGGATAAAAACAGTCATAATTCTATGCTAAAGCTGACTGCACTGTAAAATGTTGTATGAATCACAGCATTGAAAGAAATTCATGTAATGATCCCAATATATGGAGAAAAAAAATTTATGTAATAAAGGGAAATATGTGAAGTGGGATCAGTAGAATGTGTTCTCCTGTAGCATATGATACCTTTACTGATTGCATAAAGCTTTCCCATAAGTTACCTCATTTGAGCCTAATGACAAGCCATGGAAATAAGTAAGGAAGGTGTCATTTTCCCAATTCTAGAAGACATTGTGGTAGACAGGAAAATGCTCCCTCCAAAGATAAACAATTCCTAAATCCTACGACTGTTATCTTGCATAGAAAAAGGGACTTTGTAGATATGATTAAGCTACCGATCTTGAGATGGGAGATAATCTCGGATTATCTGGATGAGCCAAATGTAATCACGAGTGCCCTTGTGAGAGGGAAGGAGGAGGAAGGGTCAGAGTCATAGAAGGCTATAGGACGAGGGAAGCAGAGACTGCAATGATGGGAGAAAGGGCGGAAACTAAGGAGCATAGGCTGCCTTTAGAAGCTGAAAAAGGCCAAGAAACAGATTGTCCCTAAGAACCTGCCGCAGGAACACAGCCTTGCTGACACCTTGGTTTTAGGACTTCTGACTTCAAAACTGTGAGATAATAAAGGTGTGTTGTTTTAAGCCCCTAAACTTTTAATAAATTTTATAGCAGTAATAAAAATCTAATACAGATGAGAAAACTAAAATTTGGAAATTATAAATATTTGTACCCCAAATCTCAAAACAAATGTATTATTGAACTTAGACCTAACCCAGAATGTCTGACCTGCTTTCAAGAATTATCTTATCATTCTCATAGAACTGTTATTAAACAATCTCATGTGGAGAAAGGCTCAAAGAAAAAAAATGTTATTTTTTTGCCAGAGATGCTAGCCACTCTTGAAGTTCCCTTAAATCACCAATAATGTAAAGTAAATATGCATATGGATTTAATTTTAAAGATGTTTTTATACCAAAGAATCATCTTTATGGTATAAGAGATAGTTGGTGAGAAGCCCATTCTGGGATTTATACCCCGGGTTCATGGGAGGCACTGGGCCAAGGCAGAGTAGCTTATTCTCTTTCTGGGCGGGACTGAAACAGAGCCTGGGCTGTCCTGGCCAGTCTCCTCTTAGCTCGGATGTGGCATTCCCAGCACATTCTGCAGTTATTCTTGGGAACTACCAATGAGAAAGGAGGTGGGGAGACTGGGTCGGTCCAAGGCCACCTGGAGGACTGTCCTGCAGTTAACATCTTGCAACTCTTACTGAATCCAGAACAAATCCTGGGAGTTGCCTGCAAGGCAGATTGGCCTAAAGATTTGAAATCAATAGCTTGCTCTCATTCTCTCTGCATAGAGAAGTGAATTAAGTTATCCTTGATGGGCTTCATCTCCTTTGATAAATGGAACTGAGTGGGCAATGCAGGAAGGTGTCTTTCCAGGCTTTGGTAAATGCAGAACATCTTCATCAGTGCCTTAGAGCTTTGAGCAGGACTGAAAATATGAGGGTAGTCACCTCTGTGACCATAATCTAAAGAAAATAAAAAACAAAGTCACCTTTGCTCATAATTTAACTTCCCTAGACAGCATTTCTTACCGGATGTCCTAAGAGAACACATTCTGCTATAAACTTAATCTCTTTTCATTAGCCATAATTTAGTTATCTAATTTCTTGTGTATAGCATAAATGGTGAAGTTACAGATTTTTAACACTTTGACTGCCACACTAGAAAAAATTTTTTTCCATGGGGCCACAGTGTCTTATTATAAAAATAGAATAAAAATTTGGAAAATAAAATAATCCTTTCTAATTTATTGAAAAATTTGTTGTTTTTTATTGTTTTGTGTGCATGAGTTATATGCAACTTGAAAAGTAGTTCAGGCAGCTCCCAAGGGGGATGTGTGAATTACATATGCTTCACGAGGCCCCGGGCTCAAAACCAGCATGAGTTACATACAACTCACATGGCAGTTAATGTGTTCAAAGTGGGAGGGCAGCATTATTCATTGTCTGTAACCAGTTATACCTCACTGAAAGAAATGTCTTCTCACATGCTTCCTGACTTCACTACCCTGACCTCCACTCCACCTCTATCCCTGCTCAGTCACCCCACCAGAGGGTCTGTTTAAATAGCAAAGGAATCGCTCACTTTCCTGCAAAAATCCCTTAAATATTTACCAAAAGTATCCGAACTATGTCCCTTAGCACTCCATGTCTTACAAAATCTATTCCCCCTACTTCCACTTCGTGTAATCTGTACTTCCAGAGAACATATTATGTTGTGGGCTTTATTAGACCGTGGTTTTAAAACTAGCTGAAATGACCTTCCTATGGCATCTGTTTATCCTTCAAACCTTGGCTCAAGATTCTTTAGCCATCTTAATCTGAACTCCACAATCAATATTAGAACTTCTAGCTTCGTGCCACCAGTACAGTCTGTAAATGCTGTTTTACCAACAATCACCATTAACTGTCCTTACTTATTAATTTCTATGCGATTATGAGCTCTTTAACTATAGGTGAACATTTATAAAATGTTCACCCTCTTTGCCTTGCACAGAAATTAATTGTCACATAATAGGTATTGGAGGGCTGTTTGTTTGCAGGATTAATTAATTTTTGGTTTTTCTACCTTAAATTAAACCAAACCATGTTTACCTTGCACGTAGAGAAGTTACAGCAATTATGAACAGGTCAAAGTAGCTGAACTCAGGCTGGTAATCAATTAATAAAATATTTCAAAGTTCATGTGCTTAATCAGTCTAATATCAATAGTGTACTATGCCTTTTCAGGGTACATGTATTTTGGAAGCAAACCATCTTGCTCATTAGCACATTTGTTTTTCTGGAAGAAATTAGCTTTTCGCCCAGCAACATGTACTTTTCACTTTAGTTGAAACTGGCCAAACTACCACAGGGAAGAATTGACATTTTTCATCAATTTCTGGAAAGTGCAGTAGTACCAAATGTCATCAGACTTGAGTTATATTGGGAATTATTTTGAACCGCTCATGAACATGCTTGCAAAGGTTAATGTCAATCCTAGTGGCACAACAAGCAGGGCAATCTAATGTCTGGAGCACCAGACTGGCCCCAAGGTTACCGAGTCCTGCATTCAGTTCAATCAATCACACACTTTTGGACACGTTTTATGGTGCTCGTGTTGGACTAAAACACTGTGGGATTCAAAAAGAGGTGAAGGGATTTATGATTCTACTCGCAAAATCATTCTGTCTAGATGAGGGGGCAAAAAAGTCCACATATAAAAAATACCAAATAAAAAGTCAGAAGACTAATTCTCCATAGCTAGGGAAAATATGATTTATACTTCATAGCCATACATCGTGAAAAATAAAATCCTTAGTTGAGTAACAAGTTCTTAAAGACAGGTGGTATTTTATAAATTGCTGGCTGAGTGGATCAGAAACAAAGCAAAAGATCTGGGGAGGTTTGAGATCCAAGTGTTGGAATGGTCGTGAACTCTGTGGCTCAGAGGAGATGTCCTGGAAGGGCAGCACAGGAAGAGGCTGGGCTGGGCGATGGGAAAGGGCTCCAAGGTGAACAGAAGGGCAGAAAAGGATGCAGCGTGGGACAGAACACAGCATGAAGTTAGAGGAAGTGGGGGGATGTCAGTTTTTTTCTTCCATTAACTATTAATAGCATCAGGTTTAAGGTGGATCAGAAAATGTCCCCAGCCATCCTTTCTTCAGCTGCTGTGCAGGGAGAGGTCACCAGGAAGCAGACAGCCAGAGTCACGGACTGCGGCTCTAGAATTCTGGCTTGGTTATTTTACTTTATCTTGCTCCAGTTGCCTAACTATCATATTCCCATTTTTTTTTTAATCTGTAAAATGGAAATAACAAACTTACAGATTTACCTGGAGAATAAAATGAAAGAAAGGGTTATGTTTATTCTGTCTTTCAAAATTTCGTAAGTTGTCTGCTAATCATAAACGAATCCTCAACCATGTGCTTCAAGAAAGCTTAAATCACAGCAAACAGCAAATATCAATCATAGTACTTAATCTTTGTTTCTTTGGGCCAGGTCTGTCAGTAATTGAACTTCTGTCAGCCCCCATGGGTCAAGGTCACTTGCCAGAACACAAAATACATGACAAAAACAGAGGTTGCGGTACAGTAAACATCACTCCTTGCAGAGCATGTTCAAACCAGGCTAGCATTTTAGGCTTTCGTTAGTTAAGAAAGCTTGCAGTGCATTTCCCTTGTGTGTATTGTCCCTGTGTAAACACATAGATTGCCAGACTAGCTCTTGCTGGCCAAGACTTAAGATAGTAGGTTGAACATGGGAAACATGTGTTAACAGTGTACTGCAAAGATTCTCAAGCTTTCTGGCCTTAAAGATTATTGAGGACTGCAGGAGCTTTTTGTTCATGTGGATTAGGACTATTGGTATTTACCATTAAGAAATTAAAAGTGAGAAAATTTAAAAATATTTATTAATCCATTTAAAAATAATAAGACATATATTACACGTTGACATAATGTATTTTTATGACAAGTAACAATTGTTTTTGCAGACCAAATGATATTAGTGAGAAGAGTGGTACTGTTTTACATTTTTGGAAATCTGTTTAATGTTTGGACCATTGGAAGAAAGCTGGATTTTCCTGTCTGCTTTTGCATCCCATTTATTGTGATATGTTGTCTCAGTTTTGTCGAAATATGTGAAGACTATCTGGTAGTATAAATACATAGTATTTTGATAGCATTTTCAAATAATTTTGGATATTCTTCTTTGATATTCTACCAAAACATGATATATGGTAGTTTCTTAAAGATTGGTTGCAGTGTGGAATCAGAAACTATTATCTGTAAATACTTCTTACTTGTTATATTAAAATCCATTGATTTATAAAAAAAAAAAAGAAAGGATGCATATAAATGTCCTTATCATAGTCCCTGGCACATATTATATGACCATTAGCGTTTCCTTTCCTGCCATTCAAGAAAAAACAAACAAACAAACAAAAAGACACAAACAACTCCACCCTCCCACAAAAAAAAGCCAATAGCCAAAAAGAAAAGGCCACCTTTGAATTGACTGGTGATTTCTGCAAGAAAAAAATCACATTATTTAAATGTTTTCTTGAGCCCAGAAAACAGCATAAAAGTATCTGTCCAAAATTTAAAATGCCTGCATGCATATATACTAGTATATATTATATATGAGTTTATCAAGTATTTGTGCATATAAACATTTCAATATGTGACATTCAAGTAAATATATATTTTAAAATATTTTTCTTAAGGAGAATTAACCCCAAGTCATTCCATTCCATGAAAAAGTGGCCTAAAACGTGTAAAGATCCACATGTAAAATATTAGCTCTAAGTCACAGTTAAATTAGTCTGAAATATTATCCAACCTTCTTGGCTAGAATTGGTACTTTAATCTTTTATATATCCTAACATTTATAAAAAGTTAGACACTGATCAAAAAATTCTGTTTTCTAATTTTGAAATATCAAATATATGTAGTCGGACATGAGAGCCCTTCTTAGGAACAACAATTTTTCTGTTGAAATCTATGAGTCCCTTGCATGAGGGCAAGTACTCCGTGGTAAGTGCCCTCCTTACCTGTAATTGGGGCTCTACACAGGAATCGCAGCATCTAATTTGCTTTTGCAGCGGCGTGACAGCAGGTTGCCACTTAGTATTCTCTGGACAAAAGAAAGGATGTTGAAGCACAGCTGTTTTTAAAAGCAGTCCAAACTGGAAGCTGGATGGGATGAATCTATAACATGTCAAAGCACAACTTAGCAAACACACAGTAAAAACGTTTCAAGCATAAAGGGTTAGCAGAAACTCACAAAAAGCAAAAGAAACTTGTGGAAAATATCCTTTAAAGGTTTTATTTAAAAGGTTATGTGGGATACGTTTTAGATTGTTGAGAACTTGCTTCTCATTTAGGAATGCATTTGGTCTGCTTTTACAAAGGAATCATAGGGTATGTGTTTTGTAAAGCTCCTTAATACTCTGGCACAGTGAAACCCTATTTTAGGTTACACAAATGGATCACATAAAGTTTAATATCACCCAGGATCATTTAAAATATTTTTAAAATATTTAATATTACGTACTCATTTAATCATGAGTGCTACCAATAATCACTAATGATTTTCATGTTAATTTCTAACAATGGTTGATCCAACCAACTGCCTAGAGTACTGTGTTGATGATTTTGAAGCTATGACCAAGCTCAGTGAGTGAAGTGTGATTTACTATCAATGTCTACATTAAGATCAGATGTGAGAGTGATTGCACACACACTGTACATTTGGCAGGTGTCAATTTAAATACAATATATGATAATCACCCCATTCCAAGAAAATAAACATTTAAAAAGACACTGGTAGATTTTATTTGTTTAATAAAATTTCAAATAACAAATGAAACAATTCACCAGTAGAGGTATTACACTCTGTATTCTCACCGTATTTGTTTGTACCTTTGTGTTAGAACCTACCATACTTGATTTTCTTCCCATAGGAACCTGTGAGTTCTTTGGAGTTAGGATCACACCATATTCATTTTATACCGAAGCTGACATATTGTCTACAATATAATTGGTCTTCTCTTAAACTTTGTTGAAGGTAGTCAAATGAAGGAAAAATGGACAATTCAATGGAAAATAGAATAAGAGGTTTTAAGGTCTGGAAGAAGGAGGCTACCTGTGCTGAGGACTTTTCTGGAGTTTTTGAAACTGGGGTCCATATCTATCTGGAAACCTAAAAAAGTATCTAAGACACCTAAGGTAAAACTGTCTAAGACTAGAAAGTCTTAGATAAGACTATCTATGCTGTGAAGAGACAGCTAAACCACAGTGTTTGCTTTGTTGCATGTCTATTTTGCTGTCACACTTGCTGTTGTAGAAATACACCCGATCGCCTTCTCGTTGGATGACTGGTATCTTCCTCCAGTCTAAGTTTGAACTCAATGTATGTCTTGCAAGAAGAGCAAGCAAAGTTCAAAGTTTCACAGTTATATATCCATTGTACAGTCTTTGTTGTGATTTACTTTAAAATATTTCAGGATAAAACATATGTATGTGTTTGCTTTAATCTAGAACCTAGGCATGGTTAGTCAGCACATAAGGTAACCAAATCAGGAACCAATTCTCCTGAAGGTGTTATACTTACTCCAATCAGGAATCAATGGAATCAGAATCAATGTAATTAATGCGATCTAAGTTTTAAACTCGGTTAATAAAATTGTCACCTGAGTTTGTTCATTAACAAAAAAGGTGTTAGAATTGTTTATGGTGAAATGAGTGGCCACAGTTTTAACTGCTAGAAAATACACAGGCATCTCAAGATGTGCAGAGAAAATGTGTACAACCCGGCCAGGCCAGTGCTGCTGGGACACTGCTCAGTGGCCAGAGTCCTGTTGGTCCTGTGTCCCTCCTTTGCACAAAGGATCTGCCACTCCATTGAGTTACAAGGCTGCTGGGTCGTCTGTCTATGTTTTTTCATCTATTTCTAAGTCATCCTCATGAAAAATGCTGATTATATTGCCTTGGTCAGCAAATGGAAATTCTCACAGGTATAGAAGAGGTATATGACTGTTTTTTCTGATTCCTGATAATGTTTGTATGCTTGCAGTAATCTGGCCTTATGCTTACTTTTATTATGACATTCCACCTGGATATTTGGCCCCTAAAAATATTTTCCCATTATTAGCCTAACAATCTTACCAGGCACCCCCTGCTTGCTGAACCACAAAATTGGCCTGGGTCAGTTTGTAGCAATAATATTCTCATTGAATGCTCTCATTGCCAATATAGTATTAATACAATCATTGCCATCACAATCTTTCTCCTCCCCAGCAAACTAAACATGCGTTGAAGGGCAGGATTTATATCTTAGTCAGATTGTAATATTTAATGGGTTTCTAATAAAAAATTTTAGAATGAATAAATGATTAGCCACCCTGAATCATTCAGAGAGAGCAGGAATATTCAAAAGTAAAAGCTATCCCTGTTGGTAAATAGACTGTGCTATTCTTAACAGGCATACAGCAATGTTCACAATAAGACATCGACAAGGCCATGTAAACAGTCCTTCTCCAATGACCATAACATGGCTATACAATAAATAACAATCCCTCCTTTTGAGGTACCACTGCTCCCCCACCCCTGCAAATGACATCTTGGCGCAGCCTCATTCCTCTCACCTCCTGAGCAGATGTTACTGAGAGCTCCACTTGCTAAATGCACTGGCTCCTTGACAGCACCCAATCCAGAACTGATCTTCACTGTACCTTCCTTAGCATCAGTCATCAAAAGCCCAAACCCTATAAAAAGCTTCTCTCCACTCCTTTTAGTGAGATATTTCCAAGGCCTCTTTTTTTATTTTTTTTTTTGAGAGTCTTGCTCTGTTGCCCTGAGTAGGGTGCAGTGGTATCAGCCTCGCTCACAGCAACCTCAAACTCCTGGGCTCCAGTGATCCTCCCCCCTTGGCCTCCCAGAGTCTAGGGTTACAGGCGTGAGCCACTGCATCTGGCCCCAAGACCTCTTCTGAAATGCATTTTCTCTTCTTCCAGCAAGCTAAATAAATGTCATTTATCTGAGTATGGCTGTGTCTCCAGTGTGCTTTGGCTGGTGGGCTTAGAGTAATAGTTAATATAGTAAAAATTTGGCTGTAATCTCTCAGAAGTGCATTTTATAAATTAAGTATAGCACATACAGAATTATCTTGAATATCATTATTTGTATTTATAAGTATTGTTTTCAACATTCATCTGATTATTTTAATGTTTCTTAGTTTACAACCCCTAGAGTCTACAACATCTATGACTTGTCACCCTTAATCTTCCCTGGTTTGGTATATTACCACCATTAAAGCTCCATTGTGATACCTATATCCTTCATGTAATGGTCTTTCATAGCTTATGTACATATATTTATCTCCTTTATTATGTCACAAGCAAATTAAATGAAAATTAAGGGAAAGAACAATAGTCCCTACTTCCCATCTTCCAATATGCTCTGTAAAGGGAGATGGTACAGTTATCCATGACTTCTCTGTAATTATGGAGAACAAGCTAGTGAGGGAATTCTCTGAGAATGACACCAGGCCCAAGATACAGAAAAAAACATGTAACTTCAAAGCTTCTGCTAAGTATTTGTTATTAGCTAACATGTGTTGTATCCTAATTAGGAGCACATACTCCAGGGTGGTTTGCTGTCATTTAGAAGACCCTAAAAAGGAGTTTCCATTCCAGTGGTGGCTACATTACCTCCATATGCACAAAGGAGCTGTTAATTAGCAAAAATATGCTAGAAATGCTTTTCTATTGAGGAATAAATAATGTTCATCTGTTGATTGCTTAGAAATATACTAATACAATCATGCTTGAATGAGGAGGAGTATCAGAATATAGAAAATCTTGCAACCTACACCATTTGAATTTCAATTAGTGGCCTACAGGATACCCTTGGAGGATTGCATAGTCTAATTTCATTAAAATTTAGCTGAATCCAGTCAACAAAACATTATGCCCATTCTCTCAAGCGCTTATTTTATGCAAGGCATTTGCCTAGTGACAAAAATAGGAACCTAAAATTTCCATGAGACTTTATAGAAAAAAAATGTTTATGACTGTTGGAGCTTATTTGATAATAAATGTCATTTATGGTGGCATAATATGTTGACAGACCTGCTTTTATAACATACCGTTTGATTATAAGATTGTGAGGGAGGAGAGCTATAGGAGCCACTCAACTTTAATTATTATTAGAATCTATGACATTCAATCAAAAAGAACCTGTGAACAATTTGTGCCCAAATTGACCCAAGTCAGTTCATAACACTCCCTGGGATACAAACACTTGTGGTATCTCCAGCCGTCAGTGAATTTGCTTGCACAGACCAGATGCTCGTGCTGTGGGAAACGGAGAGCTGGCAAGTTCAAGTGCAGTGCCTTCTCCTACGCCATCTTTCACTGGGGTCACTGTGACAAGGAGCACTGTGCAGGGAAGGTGGGATGTTCATGCCCAGATTCCTGTGTTTGCCAACAGTAAAAGAAATAAAATAACAAAAGTGGATTAGAGAGTGTTGTAGAGAAAGAGGTAATTGGCTGATAACATATTACACAGAGGACAGATTCAGCAACAGACTTAAGGGAAGTCACTTTTTTCCCCCAAATAATAGAGCATGGTGACCTTTCAAAGAGAGAAGACAGACAGACTTGAGTTAGTGAAGCTTAGGAGATTCTATGCCTTTCATATCCAAAATAATGCTTAGCGCAGAGAGAGAGAGAGAAATATTTAAAGAATAATCCACGTACCCAGTTATTGTGTCACAGGACAAAATATTTGAACCAGAAGGTACTTTAGACATTACCTTGTCCCAATTCCTTATATTGCAGGTGAGAATTCTGAAGCAGGGAGAAGATAAATGGCCCATCTCAATGTCATACCAGTTAAACGTACAACCAGGACTACACCAAAGCACTTAGTTAAAAATTAATGTTTTGAACTTACTTAGACCTGTGTTTAGATCCCATTTTGGCCACTTACAAATGTGTGACCTTGAGCCAAGTTACTTAAATTTGCTGTGCTTCAGTTTTCTCAGCGTAAAAGAGAAATAATGGTACTAACCTATTAGAAATGTGAGGTTAAATGTGATTAAAAAGCATTTAGCATCATGTTATTGTTTCGAACTATTTTGATGGCCAAAGATATCGGGTGAGTTAAGTAAATAAAGATTTAGTTTAAGATTTGATTTTAATCAAATATCGAATACCATGACTTGATTTAGGTTCAGTAAATTTTGGTTGAGAGATCTGAAATAAAAAGAGGTCTACAATTTGTGCCTATTTACATATTTTTATTTTATTTAATAAAATAACCCTATGCAAATTTACTTATAAAAAATAGAATTTCGGAGTTAAAAATGTGCTGCAGTCTTACAGCTAATAACTGGAGGAATAGGCCGTGATCCTGTCTTTTTCAAACTCTCAAGTGTGATGTATCACACTGCGCCCATGTGGGGATGAAGACAGCTAAAGGCACCTTGGTGATTATAGACACCTCGCTGTTACTCAGAGTCACCAAGTGTCCTGATGGATAGAGTTCACAGATTTAACCTGCTGCACAAGTGTGCTTTGGATGGGCTATGAACAACTATACCCTCTATCCAAAACAATAGTGACCAAAGATGAAAAGAAAATTCAATTCTTCTCTACGATATAATTCCTATTTTGCAGTCCTTAAGAAGATTCACATTTTTCCTATATAAATAATAATGCTGTCACACAATTCTTAAAAAATCATAAAGGCGACTGGTTTTGAAGTATAAATACTGACTTTTATATTGAACATAAAAGCAAATACCTTTGAATCATTAATCTGAAAAGAAATTCAAAAGAACATTTAATCTCCCTTGCCTCAAGAAAGAACTTCACCGAAACTATTTCTATGAGATGCTAAATGCCTCCAGAGAAATATTTCTTACATTTTTCAAGTATTTCAGAATTTTATTCAACCTGATGACACAATATATATTGTATAGGAATCTCGGTCTGCCAACTCACATGTCCAGGAATGAGAAACTTTATTTCCTATAACTTTTTTTTCATTTCTAGCCCATATCCATTGCTGTCAGTAAATTTTCCCGGTTGTGAATTTATTACACAGGCATTTTGGGTTTGGGTTAGGATGTGATTCTTGGGCCATCAGTCTGAGCAAGGATTTGCTAAGATGCTTATTTTATCGGTCGGCATGACAGTTTCGGTTCCATGGTTCTCTGTATGTGCTTTCACTTGGCTACTTCACTTTCTGACCTTGTCGGAATAGAGATGGGGTAGAGTTATCCTCCCTCTGCCGTCTTACCTGTGACTGCTGCAGGGCAGAAGCCAGTTTCTCTCCCCGAGGCGTGGCTGGATCAGACTGGATTAGCAAGATTTAACCTCTTTCCTTTGCCATCTCGGATCTGATTTCCCCCAATTTGGCTGCAGCCCTAGGCAGATTCTTCCCTCATTGTCTTCATAGGTATCCTGGTGGAGAGAGAGCTTCTCTTTCCCAACTGGTTTAACAGAGGTCCTTGGTGGTCTCCTGTTCACCTGGCTGGGACCGTGACCCTGTCTGAGCCAACCGGCGGAGCGATGGATCCAAGACAGTCTGATTTTGATCCTGTGCCCAGTCCTGGATCTGGGGTGGTGTCCGCCCACCCAGAACACATGAACTGAGTTTGGAGAATGTCAGTTACTGAAAGGAACCAATGCATGGGAACTGGAGGCTGACAATTTAAAACAATAAAATCAACCTCATTAGAGTACTAAACTCCCGCAGGCATTCCTCCCACCCCAAACCTATCTTCCTCTTCATCTCCCATTTCTGGGAAGCCTCACAGTTGTTTCAGAGAAAAAGTCATGCTTGCTAGGTAGTTTTATTTTTCTATTTAAAAACTATTTTTGCCTGAAAGCCATTCATCTGTCAGACAGTAGTAACTTAATATTTAAATAAAATTCAGGGTTAAATACTAAAAACTTAAGCCATTTGTGGCTAAATTTATTGGAGACATTTTTTTGAAGTTCACCATTTTTTCTTGAAAGCTAACTTATGTTGCATCAAATATACTTATTTTATATTTACTGTATCACTTTTAAGATTGGACTTTATAACTATAACTGTGATAAATATATGGAATTTTAAAAATTTACGTCTGAAGCAAGTGAAGTAAATATTTATAGTGGGAAAAAAATCTAAAAGTGACAGAGTAGCTACCTTCTAACTGGGTTCCAATGTTTTAAATCTGATTAATTTAATCCCATGATTCCAAAGAAAATTACAATTAAGACAATTAATCAAATGCCAGTAATTTTTGAAGATTCTTGGGGAACAGAAGGTAAATCAGAACATTAAATACAGAAAAATAAATGAGAAATTTTGGTAAAATAATATTCCTAAAGCGAGAGGGACAGCAATTATCAAATCCTGCTTTATGCCATAGACATCCCTTTCTATGAAAACCCCTGGGAAAATACAAGTGCAAAACATTTGCCAAGTTAAAAAATAATGCTATTTTATTACTAAGTGTGGGTTCTACATGATTCCTCATTGCAGACAATTTTGAGACACTGGGTTGGGCCAAGTTGCTACACACACTTAAGCTTCTGACAAAACAGGGAGCACAGGACCTTTGGCACAAAGGAAATAGAGGGAGAGGAAAGCAGTTGGGCTTTTGCTCTGTAGGGAGGATTTAAGAAATCCTTGTGTAGGACACAGCAGCAGTGGAGACTGGAATGTTGAGATTTATGAATATGTTGTAATCTTTCAAGAAATAAATAACAACACAATATCAAGTCGCTGGGATTATGGATGCTGTAAGATTTTTAATCTTGATAAAAAGTGTAATAAAATATCTAAATTATATTGAGAGCTTACCCCGTGCCAGGGCTTGTCCTATGTTAGCACTTTACACGTAATATCTCCCTTAATCCTCAAAGCAAACTGAGGGCATAGGTATTGTTATTATATGCTTTAATAGATGAAAAGCCTGAGTCTCAGACTGGTTAAGTAACTAGCACAAGACCAGACAGTTAATAAATTGAAGATCAGTCACCAAGCCATTCATGCGGGGTCTGCCCCTATGACCTAAACACCTTCCTTTCCCATTGGGCTCCACCTCCAACACTGGAGATCAAACGCCAAAGATTTGGAGCAGAAATGTAGCACTGACCTCTTCTGGTAAACCTATTGGAACCTTTGATCATGCTCTTTGACATGGTAACAAGTAAAACATTCACCTCTTTCTTCACGAAATCTTGATAGTGGGTTTGATCTCTAAGAGTTCAATCTTTCTCATATGATAGAAACTTAGACTTGTTAGTTTAATTTTTATCATTTTTGAAGGTACATTTACCACTGGGAAGATAGCTTCATGTTTATTTCACATATCCCATAGTTTAGTTTATGTTTGGTACCCCATTTATCCAAGAAGGAGCTATTAATACAATTTCTATGTAACACTGTGCCCCTCATTTCCATTTGTTCAATAAATATTCTATACTGCAAAATAATACATATCTTACTTTCTTCTTTTCTGGTTGGACTTTTTTTGTTTGTTTTGTTTTGTTTTGTTTTTTCTCAACATTTACTCCAATTTTGTGGGATAATATTCCTTCAATTTTGTTTCAGGGAAATTTATCTTCTCTCAGCCCAGAAGTTTCAGTCTCTCACCTGACTCAGACCGCGGCAATGGGTGCGCTAGCTCTCTCTCTTGTTACTCACATTTGTTCTGGAATGGAGGGAGGCAGGACTCACTTTTGTTCATCAGTGTAGGAGTGTGTTTGATTGACTGAGGAATCAAACCTTTGTTCTGCTAGAGTAAGAGATGAGATGTGAGCGTCACTGTGACAGTGGCCATCGTGTGTGACTTCTTGAGGAAGTGGAGAGAGCAGATGTCATTTGAGCCTGGCTTTAAGCTGTACCTGAAATCTGACTTGAACTGTGAATGCATAGGTATGTGTGTCAATAAATTCATTTCATTGTTTTCCTTTTCTTTAGGCAACATTGAATTTTTATTAGCTCCTATTAGTGTCCTAGTAGTTACATTTACTAACCAAAAAACATTTTTAAACTTTTAATTTTCTCTTAAATTTATACGGCTCTAAAAGTTGACTGTAAACACTCAATAATTTGTACACACATACATTTTATATATGAAAATGCTTTCACTTCATGCATGGTGTTATTAACCTTCTCTCTGTCTCTGCTTCTCGCTCTCTCTGTCCAGGCACATTCACTTACAAACACATCCACAGCCAAGGAGAAGTACTCAATGATTTAAAGTGAAATGATTATCTTTTAATTGTGAATTATTTTTCAATCTGAATAATATTGGTTTGTCCAACATATATGTTAGTTTAGCACAAAAGATATGTGAAATAAAGGTTGTTTCACATTTGGATGGAAACTTTAGAGAAAGATAGTATGATTTAGAAGTGACTTCCTTATAATGATGTCAAATGTAAGAATGGGTCCACAAAAGGCAAAATACAGTCAAGTAATTCTTTTCTGTGTGATCTGTTAATATTTTTGTTCTTATTGATGAAAAAAGAAGAGGGACTATTATTTAACCAACTGTTTAGCAAATATCCTGGAGTAGGAAAGTGTATATTGAAAAGAAGAAAATTTCACTCAAGGCTAGGAATTTGAAAAATGGAGCAAGAGTTATACTTTTATCAAAATTCAGCAATTATTTTGATAACCTCTTTGTAAGGTAACCACATATTAAAAGATCAAAACTTAAAGGTGAAAATAAATTATTCCAGTGGAAAATCATGACTTTATAATAAGAATGTGCAATTATCTTCAAATCAACTCTTAAATTATTTACAAAGTGATGAAAAAGTAGATTTAATATTTATTTACAATCATATTTTTTACTTTTGGAAATTTTTCTTAAGTAAATATTTGAAAAGAGCAGAGGAAAAATAAGCTATAAAGATATTCTTAGCACTGATGTATAAGAATATTTTTACATAAATAAGAAGTCTAGTTTTAAGAGCTTGGTTAGATAAGCTGAAGTCATCCAATTAATAAAATATATTAATTCAATGAAAAATGTGGTGGTTTATGAATATTTATTAGCCTAAAGGAAGTTTATATTATCTTGTTAAACGTACAGTGTTTAGACGTACAAGTAACAACCTTGAAGCCAATTTTACCATAAATAATATGTATCTGAGTATGTGTTTATATGTGTGGGAATACAAATAAGAAGTTTATACACCAAATTATTAGCAGCTTTCCCTAGGTGGAGGGATTAAAGGATATTTTTATTTTCTTTATTTTATTAATTATTCTTTCTTTCTTTCTCAATTCACATATATGTGCAATATAATGAAGATTAAATAGAGTCAAAGACTAGGGTTAGCCTTACAATGAATACCATAAACAACCTTTATAGTCTTATTTTGAAGGCACATGACCAGCACTGAAATTTAAAATGTTCTTTACCTAGATTACTTGTTGGTGCTTAAAACTATATAATTGACTTTTCATTTTTTTGAGCATTTATAATCCTACCTGAAATATCACGAGGGCAATGCTACTAATAAAGTAGAACATGGAATGGGGAATACAGGAATTAGAGTCTTGGGAAATGGGCAAGAAAAATAAAAGGAGATAGGAAAAAAAGAGAAACTTCATTTTCTTCCAATTTTTACTAGGTCTTGCAGTGACAAAATCACTGCTAAAGTTTACCTAGGGTTTATTTGTCAGAAAGCATTATAAAATAGGCATGATATGCATACAGATAACTTTTCAACTCAATTTAGAAATGAATGATTTATATTTCTAAGTAAAGTTTAAAGTGATTTTCAATTGGAAGTTTCAATTTAAAGTTATGATTCTCAAAGATCTAAAAGGTGAAGAAGACACTCTACTGGGCAAATATCCAAACAATCAACTTTTCTTTTTCTTGAGACACTGTGAGGTTGAAAGAGGACATTTTCTCATGGTAATATAATTTGCCTACATTAATCAAGAAAGGACTGTAAGATAGATTGATTTTCAAAACATCAATCCTCATATCTACCAAAAAGATATATAAAAATTCCATTAAAATCAACTCATATTACCTAGAAGTACACTCACTATTATAGACATTTTAAAATATTTCTTATGCTGGGGCACCACATTCAAAGATCGATTGAAATATTTATCATGAAGTGAACAGTATTTTTATTTGTTTTAGTTTCCCAAAGATTCCTGTAGTCACCAGGTTGTGTCACTCAGTTCCAAAAAGTTTGTTCAGACTGCTTGCATATTACTAGTGATATTTTTCTAGATATGGATATTTTTATCAGAAAATTCCACAGTAATTGAAGTCAAATCTAGGATATAAAAAAGTAACAGAGTGCATAAATGCCTCAAAGTGTCTCTTTACAGAAAAGAAATATAATTAGTTGGCTGGAATGTCTGAGCTAAAGTGAACCCATAGCACTAAATATTTGATAACTTATTCTAAAATAGAGTGAACAACAAAAGAATGTTTCCATTTATGTGGCAATAACTGTGTTATCGAATTTAACACACATACCCATGCAGCTCCAGTAACTCAGTGTGATGTTTCTATAGAAGCTATTTCCCTTCGGAATAGAATTTTATATTTTGAGTAATGGGCACACAATAGAAATTCATGAATGTAATATTAGAATTGCTTGTCCACTACTTTATGTAGCTCTAGAAAGAAAAAAGAAAGGAAAGAAGGAAGGAAAGAAAGGAAGAAGGAAATGCTCCCCAAATATGTTATTTAATGAAATGTTCAATGTAAATGCTTGAAATTTTCTTATGGATTAAGATAGATAGAGATTAATCAATTTATTTTAAAAAATGGGGAAAATGAATCAATATCCAGAGGGAAAATGTTAGTAAATTTCCAGGGTTTAAAACCTTGAGGTCTGTGCACAGCAAGGTGAATCTAGTCAATAATAATGTACTGCATATGTCAAAATAAAAAAGTAAATTTCAATTGCCTCACCACAGAAAAAGGATAAGTGAGGTATCAGATATATTGATTAGCTTGATTTTATCATTCCATATGGTATACACGTATCCCATCATCACATTGTGTGCCATAAATTCATACACCTATTTTGTAAATTAAAGATAATATTAATAAAAAAATTAGAGCACCACACACAACAAAATAAATAAATAATTCTAAAAATTGAAATACACTGCTACTGAGTAGGCAAATAAATGAGCTGAGATTTCATAATTTCAAAAATATACTGATTTTAGCCATACTGTTTTATTGTTTTTATATTTTCTCTTACTCAGACATTGGTGAATAATAAATGTTTCAGCATGGTCTACCTTTCCTTGCTCCCATATCATTTTTGTTTCCTATTTTTATGGTGGGCAGGGTAGATTTCATGTAAACCAGGATGTAATTAATCTTTTTAATACTGATAAGTATGATTCTGTAATCTTGTTTATTTATATTTTCATCTTTGCCTCTGGCTCATGAACATCTTCAGGGAGACAGTAAGATTCCTGATGGAGAGTTTATTTCACCAGATGGTGGAAAGCAGCCTAAATCCAGGAGGCTGACACTTAGAATTCACAAATGTTACTGAAATAATATAGTTTTTTTAAAAATACTCAATGTTATAGCCATAATTAATGTGTTATAAAAAGTCCTTTTGGCTTCTTTTTCCTATTTTAAGAGGTGGTAACTGGATTTAAGCTTAAGTAAAGATGTGATGTAAGAGTTATACAAGAGTAGCCACTATCTGATACAGCTTTTGACATATTTTATTTTGTAATAACTTGAACATAGGCAAAATTCTCTGCTATACTCTAGCCATCTCTTAATGTTAAGAGAGAAGCAGTTAGATAGCAAATTAGCTGTTCTGTTGCAATATGGTCTGAGCAACCATGTAAACAAAGAAATCTGCTAATCAAAAGCAATTTCTCATGAAACAAAGACAGCAACTAATTGAGATTATCTGAGGCTAAAATGAAATTAACTTCAAAATGAAAACCCTTGCAGCTTCTTGCAGGAAAGCTGTTGGGATAATATGAAAGCCAACAGCAATTTAAAAATGGAAATGTTAGTAGAAATGCTGTATTTCCCACTCTGGCAAAATGCTTTTACAAACCTCACAATTAACTTTCTCTCTAGCAAAACTGTTCCATAACACATAAGAACATGACAAAACAAAATTCTCTCAGGCTCCAGAATAGAAGAGGATATTGTGGCAAATCTGTGCCTTGCACAGCTGCTGTTTGTGCCTCCAGAGGCCCACCTCTGTGCGCCATTCTCATGGGCTCTGACCCTCTTGCGGTTCAGTGGAGGATGCTGCAGAAACAATAGCAGCAGCCGATTGTCAGGAGGGAAGAGTCACAGGGTGGAAGACCAGCCCAAGTGCGTGGGAGCGTGAGAGCACATGAGGGAGGGTGGGCGACAGAAAACCCACAGGCTTGTACTGTGCTGCGTAAAGATTACACATTACAGTGCTTCTCAGGGCCGAGTTTTACGGGTTAGAAGTAGAAAATGGGTTCTAAGATAGAATTTCATCAAAAGGAGGGACAGAAGTTAGTGCCACTTTTAGCACATAGCACAGATAGGGTGCAAAAGGATTTCAAAGTAACAGACTCAAACACTCACAGAAATAGGACAAAGCCTAAACGTATTGGCATCTCAGAGCTATTGGCTTCATTTTGTGTCAAAAATGAAATGGTATGTCTATCCTGTTTTTAAAACATAACTAATGTGTATGTATATATGCTTTCCTAGTATATAATTAATATCATTATTTTCAACTAATTAAAAATATCACATGTAATTATGTATATAATTATATAGAGAGATTGAACTAGTTATGCACAAACATATGTGAACGTATGAGGTATATAATAAGTGACAGGTGAGAAAGAGAGAGGGGGGAAGAGAGAGGAGAAGCAGCAGAGGAAGCAGGGGGAGGGGGAGGAGGACACAGAGAGAGGAGGGGAGGGGAGAGAAGCAGGGCCATTTTTCACACATAGAATCAAAGTTGAATATACAGAGATGAAAGTTGCTTTATTTGTCCATTTGGAGACATGATAGCCAGAAATTCGTCTTTAATATTCAAGGCACTTCTATTTTTAAGATCAACCTCTTTTGTTTAAACCCGTAATCAAGCACCCTCTCACCTCCACAAACATCCTCTGCTGCCATTTCCTGCCTCTCTCCCCACACGTGGTCTGGAGTCTGCAGGACCTCACTTATCACCCTGGTGCTAAGGGGAGGGGTATCAGTCCTAAGGTTTTTTATTTTTTGTTTTTTCCTGATCTTTGGTGTTTGTGGTCTTTCTCATCATCGGTTATCACAGCACATGCAATAAAAAGTGGGTGCTTGAAGAGAGCTGATGGTTTCTTCCTGCTGGCTCAGTCCCACTTCAGACCTTACTTTAACCCCACATCACATAAGGCAGCACTGATCCTTCAAGGCGGCTGATCTTCAGCAGAGACTGTCAACAGCAATGGAAACAAACCAAGACAAAGTAAAACAAAACAAAACCCAGCAAACCCTGGGGAAGAAGGAGAATATGATTTCTAGAGTTACCACAATATTAGGTCCAAATGAATGTTCAGTTTAACAACAACAAAAAGTAGTCATAAAACATACAAGCAAACAGGGAGTCATAGCCCATTCAAAGGATAAAAGCAAAAACAAAAGGAAAACTAAACTTTAGAAGGTGAGACGACAGATCTTCTAGATAAAGGCTTTAAAACAATTGTTTAAAGATGCTCAAAGAACTAAAAGAATACATAGAGGAAGTCAAGAAAATAATGTATGAAAAAGTGGAAATATAAATTAAAAAATAGAAAACATAAAAAGAAGCCAAAAAGGAAATTCAAGAGATAAAAAATATGATAAATTCTAGAAATGGAAAATTTACTGCAGGTATTCAAAGGCAGATTTTAGCAGAAAGAAGAAAGAATCAGTGAACCTGAAGATAGACCAATGTAAATTATTGAGTCTAAGAAACAGAAAACAAAAATTGGAGAAAAGTGAAAAGAGCCTAAGGAACCTGTGGGACACCATCAAGCCAACAGATACATGTACTGTGAGAGTCTCAGGAGGACAAAAGAGAGAGAAAGAACAGAGAGAATATTTGAAGAAATAATGATAGGATGAATTTAAAGAGATTCACACAAACACTCATTATAATCAAGATGCCAAAGACAAAGAGAGAGGCTAAAAAGCAGCAAGAAAGAAGCAACTAGAAAGACACAAGGATCCTCAGTAAGATTATCAGCATTTATTATCAGAAACTTTGGAGAAAGGAGACAGTGGACTGATACGTTCAAAATGCTGAAAGAAGAAAATTATAAAATAAATTAAAGCTGTAAGCCAAGAGTCCTATATCTGGCAAAATGGCCCTTCAAAAATGAGAGAGAAATTGAGACATTCCCCAAACAAAAACTGACAAAGTTCATTACCCTACAACTGCCCAGCAAGAAATGCTAAAGGGAGTCTTGCCAGTTGAACTGAAGGAATGCTAGCATGTAACTTGAAGCCATATGCATGAAGATTTCAATAAAGGTAAATACATAGGCAATTATAAAAGCTCGTACTATTGTAACTTTGTTTTATGACAACTTTTTGGTTTCTACAACAAGAAACTTAAAAGATTAATAATTTGAAAAAATATCATTACTGAAAAAGCTGGTATCATTATAAATTTATAACTCTACACTTTGACTCCTACATAATTTAAGAAACAACTGCATTAAAACAATTGTTGATGTATGTTTTTGGACACAATGCACAAATATATAATTTTGAGACATCAACAACTAAATGGGGAACAAAGTGAAATTGAGTACTTTTTTATATATTATTAAAGTTAGGTTGGTATAAATTAGAGTGTTATAACTTTAGTGTGTTAAATGTAATTTCCATGTAACCACAAAAAGTAGAGCAGAATAGAGGTGTTCTTTGGCTTATGATGAGGGTTACATTTTAATTAGCTCATTGTAAGTCAAAAATGCATTTAGTATCCTGATAAACTCTTCATAAAGTTTAAAAAATCATAAGTTGAACCATCATAAGTTAGAGACTGTCTATATACAAAACAAATGAGAAGGGAACTAAAACATTTCAGCATAAAAAATCTACTAAAAACAAGAGTGAGTAATGCAGGATATTAGAGACAAAAAAGCTATAAGGCATATAAAAAATAAATAGCAAAATGACAAAAGTAAGTTCTTCCTTATTAGTAACTACTTTTAAATGTTTTGTATTAAGTACTCCAATCAAAAGACAAAGAATGGAAGAATGGATTTTTTTTTAAAAAAAAACCCAACTATATGCTATCTATGAGAGACTCAATTTAGATCTAAACACACAAATAGGTTGGAAGTGAAAGGAAGAAAAAAGATATTCCATACAAGTAGCAACCATGCAAGAGCAGGTATGACTATACTAATATCAGACAAAATAGAGTTTCAATCAAAAAGATTATGAGAGAAAAAGGACATTGCATATTAATAGGAAGTTCAATACAGCAAAAAGATATAATTATTAACATTTATGTACCTAGTAGTAATGGACCATCAAAATATATAAAGCAAAAATTGGCAGAAATGAAGAGAGTAATAAATAACTCTGCAATAATATTTGGAAACTGTAATATACCACTCTTAATAGTGGACACAACCACCAGACAGAAGACAATTAAGGAAATGGAGAACTTGAACCACACAATAGACCACATAGATCTAACAGATATACAATACATGTAACACTTTACCTAACAAGATTAGAATACCCATTATTCTCAACTATACAGGAAATATTTTTCAAAATAGACTATATTTTAGGCCATAAATTGTCAATAGATTTTTAAAAGACTATATGACATTATGTAAAAGGCAAAACTATGGATACAGGAAAAAAAGATCAGTGGTTCCCAGAGGTTGGGGGAAAGGAGGCATGAATAGATGAAGCTGGGAAATTTTTAGGGGAATATAATTACTCTGCATAATACTATAATGATGTATACATTTCTCCAAACCCACAGAATGTACAACAACAGGAGTAAACATTAACAAACTATGGACTGGGTAATAACAATGTGTCTATGTAGGCTCATGTATTGTACATACATATCATTCTAGTGAAGGATGTTGAAAGTGTGTCTGTGGAGGTCTATGTGAGTGTAGGGGTAAGGATTATATAGAAAATCTATGTACCTTTCACTCAATTTTACTGTGAACCTAAAACTGCTTTTGAAAATAAAGTCCATTATAAAAAATGACTGATACTGGATGAAATTAGAAATCAATATCAGAAGGAAAACTGGAAAATTTATAAATTTGTGGAAATCAATCAACACATTCTTAAAGAACCAATGGATCTAAGAAGAAACCACACTGAAATTAGAAAATACCTAGAGATGAATAAGAACCAAAGCATAGATACCAAAACTTATAGGATGCAGAGAATTCTGTGCTTAGGGGAAAATTTATACCTACAAACACATTAAAAACGAGAAAAAGATCATATCAACAACCTAACTTTACAATTTAAAGAAGTGAAAAAAAAAAAAAGACAAACTAAATCCAAAATAGAACAGTGAGTGAAATATAATGAGTAGAGCAGAAATAAATAAAATAGAGAATAGACAAACAATAGAGAAAATCAAAGAAACCAAAAATTGACACTTTGAAATATTCAACAAAATTGACAACTGTTTAGCTAGGATGACTGAGAAAAAAAGAGACATGACTCAAATTACTAAAATGAGAGAGAAATTGGGACGATTATTACTGATTCTATAGAAATAAAAAGGATTATAAGAGTCTTAAAAAATTTATATGCTAAGACACTGAATAACTTAGACACAATGAAAAAATAAATCCTAGAAACACAAAACGTATTAAGACTGAACTGCAAAGAAATAGAATAGATCCAAATAGATCTGAATCAATGTGAATAAATCTATAACTAATAAGAACATTGAGTCAGTAAACAAAATTCTCCCAACAAATTAAAGCCCTGGACTTAATGGTTTCACTGGTGAATTATATCAAACATTTAAGGAACTAGGCCAATACTTCTCAAACTTTTCAAAAAAAAAAACTGAAGAGAAAGGAACACTTCCTAACCCACTCTATGAGACTAGCATTATGCTGATACAAAAGCCCAAGATACTACAAGGAAAGGATGCTATGGATCAATATCCCTTATGAACACAGACAACACTCCTCAACAAAATACTAGCAAACCAAATGCAATGGCACACTAAAAGGATCATACACCAAGTGGGATTTATTCCTAGAGTGCAAGGGTATTTCAACATACAAAAATTAATCAATGTAACACATTAACAGACTAAAGAGAAAAAAATTATCATCTGAATTGAAGGAGAAAATACATTTGACAAAATTCAACACCTTTTCACAATAAAAACACTCAAAAGTTGGAATAGAGGAAACAACCTTAACATAATAAAAGTCATATGTGACAAACTCACAGCAAACGTCATACTCCATGGTCAAAGTCAGAAAGCTTTTCCTTTAAGATTAGAAACAAGGCAAGAATGCCTGTTCTTGGAACTTCTACTCCACATAATACTAGAAGTTCTAGCTAGAACAATTAAATAAGAAAAAGAAATAAAAGGCATCTGAATTAGAAAGGAAATCAAACACTCTTAAAGTGTGTTAAATTATCTCTGTTTGCAAATGATATTATACATAGAAAATCCAAAGATTCTCACTGGGGTGGTGCGCACTGGCTGGGGGATGGACACGCTTGTAGCTCTGACTCAGGTGGGGCAAAGACAATGTGTGTAACCTAAACATGTGCACCCCCATAATATTCTGAAATAAATAAATAAAGTAAGAAAAAAGGATTGGAGAGAACAACAACAAAAATCCTTAAACAAGTACGGCAATATATTAATATTAATAAAGCTAGATAGCAGCTAAAACAATGTTCTTATCAGCCAATAGATACTATGTAATGCCATTTGAATTTTGAATACTTCTCTAAGAACATGTTTTCAAATGGAGGAGAAGAGAGAGATCAGGAAGCCACCAGCAACTGAAAGTGAAGGGCTTCTTCCAAGGTGGTTTTGCAGAGAAATAGAATAAGTGCACAGAATGGGGAGAGCTGAAAGCATAACACTTTGGTTGTATTTTTATACTCTGGCCCTACTCATAAGCTTCCCTTAAAGACCCAGCCAGAAAGCACTTAGATGTAGAAGAGTTCACGTACTCAATGTAAGTGTAAAATACAACTGCATATGGCACTTTCATAGGAGACTTGGATAAAGCAAGTGCCCGTTCTTCGGAGTTTCTTGAAGAAGAACACTCATGGCACTTTGGCAGGGAATTGCCTGAGCAGCCCACACTCTGTGAGCCAGAAGGGCAGGCCAATATACTCAGATGACTTTTTAAAACAGAGAAAATGAATTTTAAGTGCTTAAAACCATCTAGAAACAAGTGAGAAAAAGAATGGTAGCAGCTAATATTAATTCATCCTGTTACCAGAAATTGATTAACAATCATATTACTGGAAGAGAGGCTCTTTCGGTATCTTCTATGATTTTAATAATACAGCCTTATTTTCTACAGTGAGAAATTGTTTCCCTACGTGACTACTTCTTAGTATTGTGGTTCATTATATGCTAACACTTCTTAGGGTACAAAGAAAATGCCCTCAGCTCAATCAATTTTGTAATCAATAAGAAATTCATCACTTTTTAAGCTATGACTGTAATTATTTCAGTATATCATGCTGTGGTTATTACTGTGGCTTCTGCAAATCACCGCAGTAATATTTTTCAACTGCAGTGTGTATAAAATAAGTGACTTTTGTTCTCAACATAATTTTGTAAATTTTTCATCTGGGTAAGATGGGGTATTCCTGTAAAACATCAAGAATTTTTTAAAAATGAACCGACTTTCAGCTTATCAGTGGTCTACAAAATATGCAGAGGAGGCCAAACTAGGGGAAGTGGAGACTCATAGTAAGAAAATCTCAACTTGGATTTTTTAAAAAATGTTTATTTGAACTACATGAGGCTAAAGTAATAGAGTGGCTTTTGTTTTATTGACTGTTGATATCACTCTAATGGAGATACTTGCAGAATGCATTGCTTCTCTAGAAGAATTAACATGTCAATGGCACAGCTATATCCTGAGGGTTTAACTGAGCATGGGGAAGGGAGCTGCTGCAGGCAGTAGAACGTCCATGAAGGTGAAAGTCGGATCCACAAAATGTTGACCCTTTCAGCCTTTGGTGAGATTAAAAATTCTCAAAATTTATATTTCCCTCCATACTCCTGCCTTGTGTCTACCAGTGTGTCCTGCTCATGGCAGGTGGAACGATGATTATTGCATTTTATAAGAGATACTATAATCCGCTTTCCTACCCATAGAAATCCAGTATTGATGACTGGACTTGCCTGACTCTCATTTAATTTCACGTTTCAGTAGACAGAAGAAAAAGTTTGATTTAGAAACTAAAATTGGAGAATATAAGAATACTTTGGAGAGGAATATTTCCTAGTTGAATCTAGTGATTTTCTTTCTGTTGTCTTATTCCTCCCTAACCTCCCACCAAAATTTAATAGAAGATTCAATAGTGTAATTAAGCATGTGCAAGGATTCCAATACGTCACTGGCCTTTCATGATTGCAAGTGGGGCTGAAATCACAAACCCTGAAGCTCATACTCTCACGAATGTCTTGGGAATTCTTCCGCTTGGGAAACACGTGGCAGGGAACCATCCTCTTCCTGCGTCCTTATTTTCTTTTTTTGTGCCAACAATATATTTTCATTTCTTCTCTGAAAGCCTCAACATAACCAAATTTACAGATTAACTTTTCCTTGAATGATACTCTTGGTTCTGATAATCTAGAATTTCCTGAATCCAGACCTTAATGGTATGTTCCATATGTTTTCTATGCTGTTTAGATGCCCCCGCTCCCCCGCCATGTAGCTACCTCTCCTAAGATATCTACTTCACATTTCAAGCTGTTTCAGGAAAAGAGCTTGATCACTATGGCAATAATGTTCTGAAGAAACTTATCATAATGTTAAAAGATAGATTGACCTTGTATTTTTTCCCTTTGTTCCAGGGTTAAGTTTATCAGGTAAATAAGTTTATCTCCATATTCATTTCTCATGTTCAATACATATGGTTTCTGTAAATATTGAAGTATGTAAAGAGTAGATCACAGTGATAAGTTCAAAGTCAAAGTTCTGCCTTAATAAGTACCACTTTCTTCACCACCCTAGAACCCGACTACCCCCTCTTCTAGGCTTCATCACTCATCAAGACTTGATTTGAAAACCCCAATTCTTGTTGGAAGTGGCTTATTAACTAAGGACATCTGGTTACAAATGGGTTACTTTCAATTCTCTTGTGCCATAATACCTTCAAAAATAGCTTCACAAGTTCCAAGTAAAGTACACTGCTTCTTAAAGATTAATGGAAAGTTTAAGAAATTGTGTTCAGGATATTCAGTTTTAATATTAAAGAAGTGCTAAAAGCAAATCCAGCCAAAGTTATTAAAATTCATGAAAGAAACATGGGGCAATCAAAGAGTACAGTTCTGCTATAAATATCTGCCAGTTCAGTCAGCTAGCTGTGACTTCACCAAGATAACTTGTCGTGCAGTTGCAGCGACTTCCCCCCACTCCAGTCAGTCCAAGGCACCCCAAAATAGAGCTGGAAACTACAAATTCACAACTGTATCCCAGGTGGGTCTATTCAATATGTTTCATGACTTTTATTGTATTTTTTAATTAAACTTATTAGTTTGAGAAAATTGTAAGTTTATATGTTTATTGTAGGAAATGATGCAGAGAGGTGAACCAAGGGACATCTTGCAAAACTACAATACAGTAGCACAACAGGATACTGACATTGATACAATCAAAATGTAGAACATTTCCATCACCGAAAGTGTCCCTTGTGTTCCATGTACATAGCCTCGACTCCTACGCTTTTGCCCCAAATCCCTCCTTAATCCCTGTGTTCTATTTCTACAAATTTGTTGTTTCAAAGAACGTTATGTAAGTGGAATCAACAAGAATGCTATCTTCTTGGTCTTAGGGGGTTAAGCATTCTGTCTTTGGCCACCACCTGGATGTTAGCTTCTTAGCTGTACCTTTTTTGAAGATGCTCGTTATCAAGTTCAGGAAGGCTCCCTTCCATTCCTAGTTTTCTGACAGGTTTTATTTTGAATAGGTCTTGAATTTTGTCAAATGCTTTTTTTTTTTTTTGGTGCATAGATATAACCATGTGATTTTCCTTCTTTAGCCTATTATTAAAGTAAATCACATTGTTGATTTTTCAATGTAGAATCAGTGTTTCATCCCTGGAACAAACCCTACTTTTTAAGGTAGGGTTTATTATTAATATTTAAAATTTATAATTTTAAATTACATTCAAATATATTTAAAATTATAAATTTTATAATATATTTCATCAATGTACATGAAGAGACTGCTCTATAGCTTTCTTTTTTTTCTTACAGTCTTTGTCTGGTTTTGGCTTCAGAGCAATACTGGCTTCATAAAATACATGTGAAACTATATCTTCCTCTTATACATTCCAGGAAAGATCATGTAGGCTAGTGATACTTCTCCCTTAAATGTTTGGTACAATCCTCCAATAAAATAATCTGGATGTAGAGATTTCTTTTTTCAGATGTTTAGCTTATTTGGGATTTACCTAGCTTCTTGAATCTGCATGTTTATCTTTTCATCAAATTTGGGAGGTTTTAAGCTGCTATTTTAAGCACATTTTAGCTCCCACCTTTATTCTGTACTTCCAAGACTATGAGGACGTGAATGTTAGACCCTTTGTTGTAGTCCTACGTATCTGTGAGGCTCTGTTCAACTTTTGTCAATATATTTTCTCTTATGCTCAGACAGTGTAATTTCTATTGCTATATCTTCCATTTCACTATTTCTTTTCTTTGTTTTCTCTATTCTGGTATTGATCCCATTCATTGAGATTTCCATTTCAATTATTTTGTTTTTCAATAATAAAATTTACATTTGATTCTTCTGTAGGTATTCTATGACTATGCTGGAATTCATATTTCTTTTTTGAGTTTTGCTTTTCCTTTGTTTCAAATGCATTTGTAATTGCTTTTTGAAGTATTAAGTTCCCCCTTAATAAATATCACTTTCTCCACCACCCTAGAACCCCACTATCCCCTCTGACCTCAGTAAGAGAGCCATGGAACAGTTCATCTGCTGCTAATGAAAACGAAATCTCTACTTACCAAGGTTGGCAGTTGTCACCTCACTCTGAACTTTAACAAGGCTGCTGATGCATGTGTGACCCACGCTATGAAGAGGAGGATCTGACTTCGCTGAGAGTAGCCTGTCTAGAAAACTGCTAGGAGAGACAGCATTCAGACAGCCCGCGCACTCCCGTTTTAGAGGGGCTTCTGGCTAAGTTTACAAAGCCTTGACAGCCTGTGATAGCAGCTCGTTGTTCACATTTCGGATAATCTGTGAAGGACACTGTCTTCAATGCTCTGATGAGACTTTTAGCCACTTTTCATGCTTCAAACAAATTAGAGGCAAAGTATTCATATAAACTACTTTGACAAGGAAAACAATTAAAAGCCCAGGTGTAGGAGAATAATTCATGCAAAGTCACTTTTTTCTATAGACTACATTTTTATAAGACATTTCTGGAAACAGTTAAGAAAGAACTACAGCTTGAACTTAATCTGATCTCTGCAAGAAAAACTGCTTTCTTCATTTTTTCTTCAACTTGAAATACCCTTTTATTCTAAGGGAACTCAGTGTGGGCCAGATTTCTCTTCCCCTAGTTCTTACCATCACCTGAGTAATCATGGAAAATGGTTCTGTGTTTGAAGTAATCTAAAGGGCATTTTAAACAAATGACATAAGTGAAATGGCTTTGAAGCAAAGCAAATTACAACACACACACACACACACACACACACACACACACACACACCTTGTTTCTGAATCTTTCTTTTTGTCATTTGAGAAATAAACTACAAAAGGTGGCTCAGATTCTTTGGCCACAGTTATACTCCCACAGACTTAAGTTCCAGAAGGTACCACAAATTTTTTAAAGTCAGATTTCTGAAAACATCTGTCCTAAAACTTTGAAGAAATTAAAGTCTGGAAATATTCATTCACCACCACGCCCCATCTACTGGAAGAGATAAATTCAATTTTAAATTAGCAGTATTTCAAAAAGAGAGGAAGATGAGCCACATTTAAAAATATGTGTACACACATATAAATGTAGGTGAATATATACGTGCACATTTAAAATATATACATATACACAATATAAATGTAGGTGAATATATTACATATACACACATGAATGTAGGTGAATATATACATATACACACATATAAATGTAGGTGAATATATACATATACACACATGAATGTAGGTGAATATATACATATACACACATGAATGTAGGTGAATATATACATATACACACATGAATGTAGGTGAATATATACATATACACACATATGAATGTGTATGTATATATACATACACATACATGTAGGGGGAGAGAAAGAGCGCTATGGACGGAATGGCGTCTTACCACGAATGCATTTGTCGAAGCCCTCACCACCATTGTGATGGTATTGGGAGGTGGGGCCTTTGGGAGGTGATTAGGATTAGATGGGGTCACGAGGGTAGGGCCCTTATTATGGGATTTGTGCCCTTATAAGAGGGGACACTGGAGAGCTTGTCGTTTCCCTCTCTCGCTCGGCTGTGTGAAGACAGAGAGCAGGCAGCCTCCACAAGCCAGGAAGAGATTCCTCCCCAGCACCTGACCATGCGAACACCCTAATTTTGGACTTTTCAGCCTCTAAAACTGTGAGAAATTCCATTTCCAGGTTAATGTGGACCTGAAAATTAGAATACTTAGAAGGTTAACATGATCACTACCCATTCGAGCTATAGAAAATCACCACTTTTTTTCCATTTCCTGAATTCATTCAGTTTGGAAATTTATGAGAATATTTTCATCAGTAAGAAAATTGACAAATATAAATTTTAAAATTAGAATGACTGAGAATTTGGAATGATGACAGTAATAAAACTGAAGATAAAATTCTAAATCATGAGAAACACAGATGATTGTTGATACGGTGAAAATCAGGATGCTTATTTTTAATAGTTATCAATGAGTTAATACCTGAAATAATGAAATGCACCACTTTTTCTTGGTGATTGTCACAGCCAGACAAACAATCCTTAGCATTTAGCTTCCAAAATCTTTACCATTTCATTTCAGGCTCATGGTCATCTCTTTGGCAAAAGAATTTTGACAGAGCTCCTGCAACTGACCTCTATATACATTTATATTTCTATTCAAAAATATCAAAATCTAAACATAGACATGTCTAAGCATAGACATACTTAATGATTAATTCTACATATCTTTTTTTGGTTTTTGAAGGAAAACATGGCACTTTGGGCTATCTATAAGTAGGCTGTATAGCTGTGATTTATTGCTTATTTGGGGTAAAAATCAGGTATGTATTTGGGTTTCTGACTTGAAAAATGCGATACGAAGTAGTGGTCAGGATGGGTTCTGGAAACAGACTGCCTGGGGTGAGTCAGGGTCTCACCGTTGACCAGATGTGTGACTTTGAGCAAGCGCTGTCTGTACACTTACTTTTTCCTTTGGAAAACAGGAAGAAAAATTGTACCTACCTGAAAGGTTAATTGAAAGGATTAGACACTCATGCATTTATAGCACTTAACATAATACCAGTTGTATGCTCAATAAATGTTAGCTATTGTGGTAATGCTATTTACTGACCTAGGAAAAGCAGAAAAACAGATAGGAAGTATCTACGATAAGTTCATTTTTAATTATGCATTGGGAATTCCTGGGCTATTCTAATGAATATGTTCTAAAATAGTCAGATATGCTACTTTGTATCCTTGAAGTAGGATCTTAATTGGAGATTGAGCTATGAAGTAAACAGTAAAGAGATAGTGACTATAGTCAGAGAAGTATGAGAATTTCTCTATAACATAAGCAGAAGGCAAAAGAGAAGAGGTCAGAATACTAAGTAAAATAAAAATGTAAGCGGCAGAAAGAGGACAGTGGTCATTAAAAAGTAGAGTGAGACAAGCCAAAGAGCAGGCATTAGATGATGAGAAATCTCCGAACATGATGGAGATCATAATTTAAGATGTTTTACAAAGTCAGAAAAAGATGTGGACTAAAATAGACATTAAACTTAGTTGAAATGTTTTTTAAAGATAGTGCCTTTGGGAAAAGCAGTTTCCATGCATTGGAGGGATTGAAGGCAAGTGGACATGGGTTGAGAAATGAATGAGAGTGAGGAGGTGAGGTCTCCAAGTCTTGGTCACTCCTTTCACAAAGTTTTGTTGGACACAGTTCATGTGGCACCAGGAATGCAGACAGAGGAGAAGAAATAATTTTGCTTTTCAATGTCTAATAAGTTGTGACCATCTAAAAGGTCTGTATACCTTTAAAGAAAATAGGTATGTGATGTAGCCTGCAAAGGGGTTGAAACCGAGTACACAGAAAAGAGAAGGAAGGATGGAGAGAAATGTTTGAGGGTGGCAGTGTTTGGCCCAAAGCACAAGCGTAAAGGTCAGTCACAGGCAGAAAACAGATTCTACTTCCATGGTGACTGGAGAGAAGGAAAAAAGGATCAGTGTGAAATTGGAATGACTTCAAGTCTGCTGTCTCCTGTCTTCCCTGTGAGGGAAAAGGGAGAACATGTCACCTACAAAGAAGATCTAAGAGGTAGAACTGAAGGTTGGAGGTTTAAATAGCCACGGTAATTTGGGAAAGACAGGGCATCAAGAAGAACAATAACCTTTTCCGGTAATTTGTTCTTCCTGGAGCTTGCGTGTAAATGATCAAAGATGCTTGGTCACAAATACAAACACCTTCTAAGCAAACCAACTAGAAACAGTTGCTTCTCTGAACAGACAGGTCCCTAAAGAGCCTCTCTGAACATACATAATAATAGCAAAAGGAGCGACTCTCTCTCCAGACCACTGATGCACCAGGGCTTATGGAGGGACTGCTCATGCCTGGAATGAGACCTGGGATCCCAGCACTCTAGGCTCCTACCTGCCCCACCAGCTGGCTGCCTTTGTGCACTGACCAAACTGCGCAGGTTCATGGCTGTCCGCAAAGAACCATGCACTTTATTCTCTCCAGGTGGCTAAAGATTTCCAGTTTCTTAAACCAGGCCTCGTCCTATGTGCCAACCCACCTTCTAGTCTGACTCACTTGTTATCCAGACAGTTTTCTGTCCAAATGAATCTGCTGTACTGGTCATCTGGTCACCAACTTCAATCTATTATATGTGATAAATAACTCTTGGAAGGGAGAGGTTGATTTCATGTTAACATAAGATTTTTCACTACTGACAAGAAACTAGTGTTAAAGATTTTCAATATGTCATCTCCCTTGTAATATGGCTAATAAAACAGTCCTTGACCTAATATATTTAATCATAGTTTAGTGGCTGACAGTTTTTGGTA
Source organism: Lemur catta (assembly GCF_020740605.2). Taxonomy (NCBI): domain Eukaryota; kingdom Metazoa; phylum Chordata; class Mammalia; order Primates; family Lemuridae; genus Lemur; species Lemur catta. The sequence continues at coordinate 110,623,500 of NC_059132.1, forward strand.
TCAACTTTATATTAATATTTCTCAGGGATACTCTCTCAATATTTCTTAATATTAGCTTTCATTATTTTATAAAGATTGATGACAGGTCTGGTGTTACAGTGTAAGATCTGGATCAACTGTCATTTCAAATCTTTCGCTTCAACTTCACATACCCTTCCTGCAGTACGCTTACAGCATAGCAGCAGTATACCAGGAATATACTGTAATGTGTAGAAAATAATGAATTGCGGTACAATTCATTTTTCTGGTCTTCTTTAAATTTTAGTGTATTCCTTTTCTTATTTTCTTCCTTTGATAATTTATACAATTAAGTCTTCTTTTCTTACTTCGATTTTGATTATGGCAGTAAGGTAGGGAAGGTGAGAGAAAAAATAAATTATCTTTTAAATCTAATGGATCTACTAAAAAAACCTGAAAATAGCTTTCAAAAGATATACATTTTAAGAAATGTAAGAGGATTTTGTTTGCAAACATCAGAAAAGGCCATCAAATAGAAAGTTCAGTAAATAAATGTATAAAAGTAAATGCAAATTTGAGGGTTAAGAGTACATTGAGGAGCTATTGGAGTTTGGGGATGATTTTAAGCATATTCCAGGGGAGAGATATTGGAAGTAAAGAGAGACAGAAGATTTAGAGCAATTAGCAATTTTGAGAGAGGTGAAAGATTTGGATACTGATGGGATAATCAAGGAAATATGTTGAAATATTGGGCAATGCAAAGCAAAATTGTCCATATGTCAGATGCCAGGATAGAGCAGAATTTGCTTATAGCTTAAATATGAGCAGTCTAAATTTCATAAAGCCAAGGAGTATCCTTTATCTTAGTCAAGAAATAATGAAAACTGGCTTTAAATTTCCTTCTAACTCATAGGTTCTATGTCCAACATAAGACAAATTGAGTCCAAATGCTCAGCATATTTAGGGAAGCATGAACAGGTAAGTAGCTGGGATATTGTCAGACAGTAAAAAGAAAAGGAAGGAAGGAAGGGAGGGAGGGAAAGGAAGGACGGAAGAAAAGAAAAGAAAAACTAGATTTGTAAGCATTATTTTGTTTCTTCAAGTTTTTATCTAAAATAGTAAGAATATTAATCAGTTGGTTAGGTATGGGGTCATTGTACAGAAACCTGTAGACCATTAGTTTGTATGATTGGATCTTCCATGTGTAATAAGGACATACTGCATGTTATTTATCCAGTCAGTTTATGGTCATCTGGGTTATTGTCACTCTTTGGCTATTGTGAATAATACCATGAACATTTGTATACAAAATTGTGGGTAGACATATGTATTAATTTCTTGCGTGTATATATCAAGAAATGGATTTGTGGGTTCATATGGTAATTCTATATTAACATCTCAAGGAACTGCCAAATTGTTTTTCAATGTAGCTGCATAATTATCCATCCCACCAGCAATGATTGAGAGTTCCAGTTTCTAGAAATCCTCACTTATTTTTGCAGATTTTATTATGGCATATTCATTATCATTTAATTCATAATACTATATGATGCTTTATACAAAGTTAAAGAAATCTATGCAAAGTGTCTCTGATGTCATAGAATTGAAATTCTATCAGAAATTAAAAACCCTGAGTTATTGAAAGGAAAGAAAACATGATGACTGTAAAAAGCCATGAACAGTTCCCACTGCATATCCTCTTTGTATTCAGCTGTTACCTATTTCCCCAAAGAGTATTCCTAATGTCCCACATTGTGGCGTTTGATAGAAGTGTTTTGTTTTCTATAAAGAAAATACTTGAGTTGGGGTAAGAGCTAGATGGGAATGTATTCATAAACTCAGTCTGCAAGTAATTATGCACAGCTATTAAGTTCTGGGATACGCTGGTGTATTAGACAAATAAGGGTCCTTTCTCAGGGTACACGTTTAACAAATCAGTGGTAGGCAGGTAGATAATAGGTAGCTAGCTGGATAGACAGGGCAGTGAAAATTGGGATACGGCAGTTTAATAAAGAATAATATAAAGTATTTTAAAGTGACCTGCCTGCTTAATACCTCACTCCTACCAAAGGAATGGTAAAAGAAAATTACACCCAAGAGCAAACTAGACATTAGGAATCAAGGGTAATAATACCCTGGGAATAAGAAACTTCAGATGGGAAAGCAATAAGTTGGTAATGAATAGGAAGTTTAAGGAAGTCAAAGGAAAGTTGATCAGGTATGTTTAAGAATAGATCCTTAGGAGTTCATTAGCCACAGTAATGTTTACTTTTAACTTTTTTTTTTGAGACAAAGTCTTGCTCTGTTGCCCAGGTTTGAGTGCAGTGGCACCATCATAGCTCACAGCAACCTCACACTCCTAGGCTCAGGTGATCCTCCTGCCTCAGCCTCCTGAGTAGCTGGGACTACAGATGCATGCTGCTACTCCTGGCTAATTTTTCTATTTTTTGTAGAGACAGGGTCTTGCTCACGCTGGTCTCGAACTCCTGACCTCAAGCAATCCTTCCACCTTGGCCTCCCAGAGTGCTATGATTACAGGCCTAAGCCACCAGACCCAGCTGCATTTAATTTTAAAATTGATTGAAACCTTTGAATAATTTTAAGAAAAAGAGCCTCTTTGGTTTATGTTTATAAAGTATCAATTTTTGCTATATTCAAACAGACTAACTGAAGGAGAAGAGAAAAACTATTAGAAGACCATTGTAGCAGACCAAGCCAGAGACATCAAATAGAATGATAGATATACTTGTGAGTTAGCAGGGTTTGCAAATAGATTTAATATTGGATAATGGTTTAAACATATATAAATCAGGCACATATTACATATTTTTAAAATTTGAGATGTTGGCTAGTGACACCATTTACTAACATGGAGGCAACTGTGGGACTAGCAGGTCAGGGAATAATCAAGCTTGGTGTTGGCTGTATCATTAGAAATGACAAATATGCAGTTAGATAAACTTATCTGGAGTTCTTGAAAAAGATGACAGCAGGAGATATATATTGAAAATAATCTGTTCTCTAATGTTGATATGAAATTCTCCAGTGGTATTTGGTGTTCTGAATACATTTCAAATGCAATCTAAATTATTAGACTTATTGTATTTTTAAAAACTTAGTTGTAGAAAAAAGTATTCCTTTTTTAAATTTTAAACCATATGTTGCAGTTTTCATCGTTCTCAATTTAGTACAACTCAACATAGAACATCTTAATTTCCCCCAAAAAAATATTCTTGTTACATATTAGAACAGATGACTGTTAAAACTGCTTTATACAGGAATATAAGGAAACAAAAGATTATGACACAGTGGCTAGGTAAACCTTAATATTTCCATATCAATCAATTCTATATTTATTTTTATCTTTCTTAGATTTTGATTCTATTTCAATTGATAGAGTTGTGACTCTACAAGTGGCATAGATTTGGTTACTGTAAATTCTACTGGAAGTAGTAATCCTGTTATAGAATATAGTTATGTCCCTTTAAACAGACCTAGAAATATGACTAAATTGTATGAAGGTCTTTTACTGCTTCCAAATATTATGTCTCATTTCTGCTATACATTTTAAATGTTGCTTCCAAAGCATGATGAAATATGCACAGTATGAAAATAATACGAATATGATGATTGCCTTGCCTGCTAAATATGGTCCATTTACAGTCTGTTTTACAACTCAGTGCATTTTCCAAGGAATTCACTGTGTTATAATTCAGCATTAAGCTCTCAGATTTCATCAAGTATCACCATAAGAATCACCCAAATGAAAATCATTTTTATAGTCTATAATATCATCATTTTCTTTAACAAGAGAAAATGTGTGAATATATCTTTCCTTTTTCTCTTAACCTCTGAGATACTCTGAGAGAGAACAACTAAGCAAATAAATATAACCCAATAATTTAAAAGTTACTAGATTACTTTAATATTTGCACCTTGAATTTCACTTAAGTATATTTTAATTTTTTGTTTGTATTGTTAAATGGCAGAGGCTTACTGAGGAGGCCAGATATGAGGGAATATGTAACTGAATACTGTTTTGATACTCACACTTCTTGTAAAACTCCAATTTTCTATAAAGTTGTTGTCATGTAGTTTAGGGTGGGAAAAAGCTGACTGTCAAAGTCACATTTTTGACAAGGTATTTTTTCTACTTCAATTAGTCTGATAAAATATCTTGGCATTTGTGTAACATAAAGTCATAAGAAAATGACTTGCAAATGGAATTTAATTAAATTATTTGTGTAGCATATTTATTTTAGTAGGCAAAACTATTTAAGACATAACATTTAAAACAGAGGAAAACTGGAAGTATAAATATTCTAAATTAGGAGGTGTCTAGGATAAGCATACTGGAGCAGTCTCACCCAGGGGACCAACACAGCTAGCAACTATGGACACCATTAACTGACATTCCTCATAAAATCCCCCCTTTTCAACAATTGTCTGGAGCCTTTGTAGCATTTTGGAGTCTAATATCAATATTGCCCTTTATACCAGGCATTTTTAAGGAATCTATCTGAAAGTAGAGCCTGAGAATAAATGGAAAAAGAAAATCAAGAGAAGGAAGAAAGAAAAGCTACGTTAAGGGTTATGGCTGAAGTCCACCCTGAAAGCAACTGGAGCTCATTCCTGCTCAGGAGATTCTGCTTGTGAGATTTATCCACCTAAGGATTGACCTTGAGAAGTGTTTATCCACTGGATGGTCTTCCCACTGGTTGAGACTGGTCCCCAGTGGTGTTAACTCAAGCATGCAAGTACGGAGAAAAAGTGAAGAGGCAAGTCACAACCTCTACGAAGGCCATAATATTAGAGGGTTAATGAAACAATCCTGTTGCCACTGGTCCTAAGGCTATCTTTGATACTCATCATCTTCACCTTCTACTGCTCCTTCTAGATCTCATTCACCTTCCGTTAGCATTTCAGTTGGCCTCAGTTGCTTGCTTGGTCGGGGTGACCCTGAACTTCATATCTGAGGTGACTGAGCCCTTGTCAGGCCATGTCGCTGTGCTGACTTTTCTCCATTATCACCAAGTGTGAATGCACCAAGACACACCTAGATGAATTTCCAAGTTCAAGACATATTGCTACTTCTTCCTATTAGATAGAAGCAACTTTAGTTCCTCCTGGTAATCAGGTCCAATTGCAATTGCCAGGATAGTAACTTGTCTCGTTGGCACCTTTTCCCACTGGCACGAGGAAGTAATGTGATAAGGCAGTATTTGCAGTTCTCGTTTTCACAGAAAATTTATTGAATCACCTGGTGGAAGTGGGTTTATCCTAAGATCCAGAACTTCCAATCCAGTGGAACCTAACATTGCAAAGACAGGAAGGAAAATTTCTCAACTGGGTCGCTAGAGATGATGGTGACTAGGTCAAAATTACCTCCTCTACTTGATTTGTAACATAGTGTTCTAGCTTTGGAATGCGTGACTGTGGTTCACTGCCTATATTATACTCTGAAGGACAAAGCCCAAACACTGAGCTTTAAAATTGAGTGAGCAACTAAACAAGCCTTTAATAGACCAACATAGCATAGCATTAGGGTAGCCACCACCAGATGATGGAGTATGTGACAGGGTGAGTGCACCTGTGCTATCCATCATCATACCTCCTTTGCCGTTAAGGGGTCATGTAGGCTGAGGCACTATTGTGCAGGATCCCGTAGCTGTGAGCCCTCAGAAACTGTGGGCCAGGGAAGCAAAACCACAGCCAGTGCAAGTACCAATTCCAGTAAAATGGATTGCTGCCTTCACCCTCTCTGTGTAAACAGTTGATGTGATCAACTCCCAATTGATAGCAGATTTCCACAAACGATGGTGCCATATTGGGAGTTCAGTGTGTTGGGCTCTTCTGTTGCAAAACTGGACATTCAGCCAGTTTCCAGGGACAGTGGAGCCCGTGCTGCTGGGCACATGTATCAACCTCCGTCCTTGGCCACGGAGACAGTTTGGCTGATATTCACCAGATGAATCATGTCCTCCTATCTTTCTTCTCACAGGTAAGTTCTACCACATAACTTTGCCATTCTAGAATCCATAACAGCATGTCCTACTGCAAGCCTGGCCTGTAAGGACAGCCGTCACTGACTGTCTTGGAGATGGCAGTAATTCCCCTCCCAGTGCATTCCTTGTAGATTTAAAGAAGAGTCACCTGAGTTCTTTCAGGGCCTATGTTGAAGTGGTGGGTTTTCCAGTCTCCCTAAATAACTCCATTCTAAAATCCCCAACTCCATCGCCCTTTTGACTCCTTCCTCAGAAAGTACCAGATCTACCTCCTTTACCGTGGGTCTTTGGCAAGTTCAGGTTTTAAAAAGACATGTAACAACACATTGGGACTAATTAAAGATGCTAAGACATTAAGCCCCAAGTCATGAGCAAGTAATCCCATATCAATAACTTCTCCCTTTTTGAGCCTTATGTTTTGCCTTTGACCCTGGTTCAAGACCCTCAAGATCTTACTCTTACAAGTTTCTCACCAGCATGGAATGCCAGGTCTTTAACTTTTTAACTTTTTCAGGATGTTTGTTGTTTTCTCCTACAGAAAGGACAGTATTTCCGTGCTTTGTTATGCTGAGACCTGACCCTGGTAATTGTGTAGTGGAGTCAGGGATGGATCTTGAGAAAGACAAGCTTTGGCCGTGAACTATTTGCCTCAGGTAGATGTTTTCAGGGTCTTGAGCGGAGGGCAATAGTCTCTATTCCAGCAAAAAGAAGGGAGGTACTCTCTAAGCTTAGAGAATTCAGATCTGAGGTTCAAAATTCTCAGGCTTAACAAAACATCCCCAAAATGTCCCCAACTCCCCATATATTCCTATCACTATCCTTATACTGACATAGGAGATTTCTCAAGGCTAATTATTCAGACTTATTTGTAGTTCTAACAATTATATCCTGGGCCTTATTTTCAGCATAGTTTGTGCTGCAAATGCAAATGAAAATGATAAGGGTCCATTTAAACATTGCTTTGGAAGCCTTCTGGCTTTTATAGAAGCTTGAATTGGTATTTGGATGATATATATATATAAGATCTCAAGACTCCACTTACTAACTACAGAAGAGTCCCTACATTTTTCTACCCCATGAGTAATCCGGTTCCAGGGCATACATGCGGATATCTTTTATAGGGCCATTAGAGTTACCAAGTTTATCTACATTACAGATACAGGTACCCTCGGAAAGTAAAGTCTGCAACACAGCCTTTTATGCTGATAATGCCACGAAGCACAACTGAGAGACCTGGGTGTGCTGTTGAGGATGCAGCTGAGGCCAGCTGGGATAAGCCTGCTTGGGACAGTCTGTGAACTTTATAGAATACCTCCAAGAATTGCCTAGAGAAGGGTCACCATTATGGCTTTAGAGTTGTCTCTGGGGCTGTTTATGCCGTCATACTTCCAGTCTACACATGCACGTCTGAGGAGAATCCTCGTGCAAGTTTCTGCACTGTAGGAGATGCCTTAGGAGACAAGGTGAAGTGACACCTGGCATATACTTGACTTCAGACGCTTAAAAACCACCTCCTGCAGCCATAGCTGAAATTAGAGTGGAGGTCAAGTGTGTCAGTGAAAGCACAGAAGTGTTCCGTGCATCTGCAGCGGCCTTTTCTGATTGTGTTTATCATGTATCAAGGCTGTCAGGTTGTCTGTGTCAATAGGGTAGTATTGTTTCTCACGCAGCATTTAAACCCTAGAGTCTTATCTAATTCTTGGGACTTAGTAGACAGTCAGTTAAGAATTCTTGAAGAAACCATGCAAATGAAGTCACTAACCTTCCCAGGTATGCAAGCTATTCCTCTCTCACACCCTGTGCCAGTTCTGTCACTGGCCACTCTCCCTAGGAAATACTCATCCAGTCATCCTCTCCTCTGACCACCTTGTACACAGCCTGCCCTGCCGTCTGGATTTGCCATCAGTCTAAATAACAGTGCTCTGAAAAAAAAAAAAAAAAAAAGGAAACAAAATCATGTACACAGACTTGGATCATGCTACTCCTCTTGTAAAAGGAGTCTGCAAGCTCCTTACTATTTACAGTGTGAAATATCGGCTACTTTGCAGGGTGAATGCAGATCATTCACCATCTAGGAACAGCCTGTAGCAACCCCTCAAATCATATTCCAACATGGTGTTCCAACATTACAAAACTAGCAAATCCTTTGCGAAAGCATCATATATTTTCACTTGTCTCTTCCTTGCTGTCCACTGCCTCGGGTGTTTCTCTCCCCCTTCCTAGTGTGGAAAGCACCGCTGAACAATCTTCAGTGAAAAGTTACTTTCCTTGTGAAGTGTTCTCTTATTTCTTTCGGAGCAGTCATTCGTGCCGCTGGTGATTCTCATATCAAGTGTCTCTTCCGTGGGACTCGCATGTTATTTATGTAGCCATTTTTCTACAAATCTAAGAGCTTCCTGAGGCCAGGGGCACGTTTACCCTGATATCCTCACTAGTGCTAGCTCAGAGGAGAAACTCGTTTCTGGAGAAAAGAAAGGAAAGGAGGAGGGTAGGTAGTGAGGCTGGAGGGCAGGGAGGCAGGGAGGTGGTGGAAGGAGAGAGAAAATGAAAATCACCATAAGCTTCCCAATAAACGCTCGGGGGTCGCAGACGTAATCTGTGTTTGGCTCCCTCATTCCCACACATCTTTTAGTCTTTCAATATTTTCTCTCAGGAGATTACACAAAGTATTCTTCTGGATTCAAAGGTTTCTCCAGGTTCTTCCTGCAGTGGGAATGCAGGCAGATGGTCAGGCCCAGAAACTCCAGCTCCAAACCCAAGACAGGGATTAATGGAAAAGTCAGCGTCTGGGCATCCAGCTCACTGTACACACGGCAGGAATGTCCTTGCCAGATACCCCCTCTTCCAGAGTCATCCTGAGCATGGCGCCACGTGGACACACAGTGTGAGCACAACGGGAACGTCGTAGCTGCCTTAGTCTTCTGTCTTGTCGCACACACAAAAGCACCCCCCTACACACACACACATAAACCCTAAACCCCTGCACACGCGCCAGCTCTCAGTCACTCCTCGTGAAAGGACGCTGAAACAGAAACTTGGGTTCTGTGCTGTCCTGACATGATGTTGTGGCACCTGGATTCCAAGATGCTTTTTCTTAATTCCCTCTCTCCTCTGATCCTTAAACGCCTCCTTATCCTAGACGGAGTGTCGAAGCACTTCTGTTATCGTGCAGCACACGTCATTTCTGTTTGTCACACTCAGCTCTCTCTGGCTCCATTAGGACAGACCTCAGACTGAAAACCGGCACCATAGATTTTATGGCTGAGTTTCCTGTTTGTGTTCTTTGCCTGTCGATCTTGTCCTGCCTACTGAGGCAAGACTGTACCTGCTTCTTCTTTCTCCCCATTATCCTGAGATTCCAGGTGCTAACCTCCAGCTCTCACCAGGACCCCACCATCATCCTAATCCGCTAGAATCTTGCCTTTGAAAACTTGATCCTTCTCCTGCAAACCCCATGTACAAATGACGGCAGTCTTGTTGTTAATTCACATTCAGATATTTGCTAATCTTGTGATTTACTGTTACTGCTTTTATTAAAGTCTGTTTTGAAAATTTTATTTTTGCCTCACCTAGTTCCTGACACATGTCAATAATATTCGACAAAGGAATAGATTAATAATACTAATGTTGAGTAATTTGTCTTCCTGGCTCCTGTTTTACCTCCTTTAAATCTATATATCACATTTCTGTCAGAGTATTAGTTCTAAAAGGAAAATAGTAAATTGTTTTATGATCTCATTTTTGATGAATAAAAATCCAAACTCTTTTGCATGGCATATAGGGTCGCTTGTCCTCCAAACACTGCTTGGATTTTTTTGCTTATCTTCTGCAAATGCTCTTTTTTCTTCCAGGGATTCTGTTTGCTCTTGTCACCAAATGGGGTTCTATTTTATTCTTTGAGACTAAGGATTTTGTCATATAGTACTTTTTATATTCCCTATAACAGCAGTACTATAAGGCGTGGCCCTCATTCCTCTCGCCCCTAACTAGGTGTAAACTCACTGAAGCAAGGATTGCCTGTTTTGTCTAATGACCAGCATGGTGTCTGGCACATAACAAATATTCAAGATTTTTTAAAATAAACTGTATCCAAATATCTCATCTTTATGTTCTGCCTTTTATTTCCCTTCTCAGACAACCCTATCTTAACTTCACAAGTGTGCCGCTCTCTTTCATAGCCCTCCGACTTTGTTCACGCCTAGCCTGGCATGTTTTGCTGCAGGGAGACAGCAATCCGCCCTCCAAAGGCTGCAGGTCTGAGATTTCCCAGGTTTGCACAAACCTTCCCCATCATCCTTGCCGTGTGGCTCTTTCACATCGGCATGAGTTTCAACATTGGAAGGGAACCTTCACAGGGCTTCAAAAGTCTAATTTTATCTCTTCAGTATAAGATTGTTTGATATGTATATAATATAAAACATCAAGAGAAAAGAACATATCCCTGGTTATCTATTCATAGTTAGAACAGTCTCCAGCTTACAAACAGAATCTTATCTTTTGAAACAATATAGGACAACACGTTGAAATATTTTTTTCTCCTTCATAGAAAGAAGATAATCTAAAAAAATTGTGAGGCTAAGACATAAAGGAATAATATATATTTAAAAGAGGAATAATCTAATAAACTAGCCAGTAGCCTTTTTCATAGATGATGATTCTGGAGGGAAAGGAAGACATACTTCTGTGGAACCTCCAACTTACACCTTTTACATCGTACTCTGCACATCACAGGCTGCTCACTCAGCTTAGGGTGAAAGTGATGTGCTGAATTACCTGATAGCTATGAGGTCTCATATGAGGTTCAGGGAAAAATAAACAAACAAACAAAATAAGTGAAACCCCACACTGGACTTCAGGGAGAGCACAGTCTTCCCAATACTTCTATGGGACAGGTCATGATATATCCTCACAGAAAACAAATGATATCCCTGAGGTCATATTTAATAAATGAAAAGGCCAAGACAGAAACCCAGATCTGCCTGTGTCCACAAACCTGTGTTATACAACTTGTTTGTCTACACCCAAAGAAATGTGCAAGCTGGATGAATCTCTTCTAGTTTATTCAATAGAAATCTTCTGAGAAAATAAATCAGTGTTTCTTTAATTCTCACTAAATGCATAGGTATCAGGAAGTAATGTGGGGTTTTTTTGTCCAAATATCCAAAGCCTGGGATTTTTTAAAAACAACTGATAGATTAATTTATAGTGAAGTTCCTAAAGAAAATAACTGAGGTTTATCTTGACTTAAAAAGTATATCTACTTTTGTTTGTTTATTTTGGGTTGTTTTGTTTTGTTTTGTTTTCTGAGAGTGGTGTGGAGGAGAGCTCAGTTTCAGTTTAAAAGAAGAAAATGCCAGATATACAAAGGGTAGAGTCCTCGGTACTCCTGAGGAAAGAGAGGGTAAGAGACGGTTTTCTGCAGGGAGGTTGGCAAAGGCAAGGATATGCAAAACATTCATCTTTCCGAGTTTTACAAAATGAAGAGGTTCCACAGTAAGACTGAAAAGCAGAGCCTCTGGGGAACCTCCTCTTTTATAATCAAAACATGAAGCCTTTCAGAAGCATTAAAGATCCAAGAATGTAGGAGAAAACTACAGCATAAACTTTCCTTTGGAAGAGTTGCTTTTTCTCCCGCAATCTTTTATCTTTCTCCTATACCGTGCAGGCGTGATCTGTTCCCTTGCTTTCCGCAAGTCTCTCCTCCTCTGTGATTTCAGTGAGAGCCTCCTCCCCAGGAGTCAGAAAGACTCTGAACTCTTTTTCTCTTTCATATTCACCCTGCACACTGCATTTAGATGTATCTTCTTGAATCTTTTACATACATCAAATGATGCTACTGGTTCTCATAACTACTTTCACTTCAGCCAGTAACTTTTACTACATATAAACCTCGCACTGCACTTAAACCCAACGACATCCTTAGAGTTATTAACTTACAGACATTAGTGGAATGGGGAAAAAAAGGAGGAGGGTGGCAGATTTTTCCCGACTGATGACTAAACAATAGTTGAGGGATGCCAAGGAGAACTGTTTGTTACTGAAACGATGCATAACTATGATCTAGTCTTACCTGCTTTCCAGGGACCTTGTTGAACAATCAGCTGGATTATCTCCACTATCTCTATTTCTAACTCCAGCCTTCCCTTTCCCTCTGTTCCCAGATATGCTCAGATATCCGAATCCTAAACCAATTTCAAAAATAATTTGAAGTTATAAATATAACTTCCTTTGTTTACTGCTAAACTTTTCAGAATGAAATTTATCATTTATTCCAGTAAGTCCTTTATTTTGTATTTATTTTTGAAATTATCTTTGTAATACATAGTTCAAAAAGCCAGGAAATTCTGCATGGCCTAAAATTTAAAAATCAACAATACCTTATCGCACTCCTTCCACCTGGATTCTACCATCCACGGTCAACTACTTTTCTTTCACTACTTGTTACACCTGTTTACTTCTTATTGCTACATAACAAATACTACTTGGTTTTCTAATATTAGACAGTATCTACTATCTTCCAAATGCATAAGAGGAAAGTTGATTTCTCTTATATCAGGGTCCCCTTTCCTGGTCTGTTCTCCTGGTAATGTTAGACTCAAATTCACTGTTAAATCATTATTCAATATTTTCCTCATTATACTAGTAAATGATGTTCAGGGTGACCAGTATTGTACAACATGATTATATTTTCCTTCTTGTGTATCATTTTTTCTGAAGTTACTAATTGCCTCATTTTTTTAGCTTAGATTTTTTTTTTTTACTTAGTTACCCATCAATAATTAATATAAGAATATGGAAATCTTCCTAGAGGTCTTTCCTAATATGGTTGTGTACACAAGGTAATGAATCCATTTGTTTTTTTCTCCTTAAATCTCTTGACAAACGCTTAACCTTCTTACTCTGATTGTATGAGCTGCCCTTCTGTCATCTGGGGCTTTCCTTTGAGTCTTAAGAGTGGGATGTCTTTATTTTTCTCCTTTGTCATAGCTCATGTTCCTAGTTCCTAAGTCTTTCTTCTTCTCTCCCTCCTCCCCTCCCTTCTTTTCCTTTCCTTTCTGTTTAATTTCCAATTTTGAAACACGTCTTATGATAGTTTCCTAATATATGAAAGATAGATTTTTAAGACATCCCACTTTTGAAAAAAAAATTCTCATCTAACACAAAATTGAAATTTTAGCTTGGTATGTAATAATAAGTTGAAAATAATTTTCCCTTAGAATTTTGATGGAATTCCTCTATTTTTTCCTATATTCTAGTATTTCTGTTGAGGAACCTAAGGCCAACCTGATTTCTGATCACTATCTGTACTAACCTGAATTATTGAAACAAATTGTGCCCTTCTCTCATGGGTTTTCTATTTTGGACTCAACAGTCAGTGATTTTGTTAAATTACATACTTAATCATGTCACACTTCAGTTGTCAGAATTAACTATTCTTAGAACAAAGGGCACGCTCCTTGGCATTTTTACATAATTATTTATGCTCCACCCACCAGCCCCATCTCTTCCCACTCAAGTCTTGCACTCCAAGCCCTGAAATAATATGAACCTTATTTCAGTTAGCTTAATAAATTATGTTCTCATTCACATCTCGACTTATGTACATATTTTCCCTTATCCTGGTATACTCTTTGCACCCATTTCTATGCATCCTTCACGTTTTAATCTAGATTTGGTACTTCAGCCTTGTAGTAGAGTAGTAGGGTACCACATCCATTTCTCAACCAGAAACTAACACACTGCACCGTTTTTTCTGTTTATGCCTCTATTTCTTCCATTAAGTTGACAATTTCTTTACATAAAGACTGTAACTTATTTGGCATTTTCTTCCAAGTCCTAGAGAAATGCCTGGACTCAGTAAATACTTTCTTTTAATTAAATGGATTCCATTGGTACAAGTCATATTTTTATTTAAGCCACAGCTCACATACCATCACTTCCTTGAATTGTCATCTTATATCATGTTCTTTTTAAATTTTCATATATTTTTGAACTTCATTTACATGTATTACATTTGGTCTTATAATAAACTTACTTTGGAATACGTATCAATAACTAGTTAGCATGCATGATCTTTGTTTATTTGTTTGCTTAGCATAAAATTTTGGACCTCCTGATCACACAATGAGATGATTTTCAGGAAATAACAGGAAGGAGTAAATAAGATATTTCCTTTATTTGGCCACCAAATTATACCATTTTGGGGTGAATTTTGTGATAATAAGTGTACAATGATTTGGAATACTTAGCACTGGCACTGTACCATTTTCTGCATATATATAAGACACCAATAAGTCAGGTGTGTGTAACTCAAAAACAACGAGTATTAGTAAATATGTCTTTCAAACATACTTCATTTAAAGTTTTCTGACACCATATAATTTCATTTCAAACTACAGAGATAGTCCAAGAAGCTTATTTTTCATCCTGAAAAAAACAGATGCTGTAAAAGGCATGTACAGTGGAATAGGATATTTTTGTTAAATAAGACATCTAGCAAAAAATATTTCATTCCATCTGTGATCTAATTATCAAGGGATTACAGGATATAAGACTTCGAGTGCACCCTGGCACAGTATTTTTTAATCATTGAGGACAGAAAAAAAGAACTAAAAAACTCCCAGTTTTTCAAAGCACTAGTTATTTTTAACAGTTCATTAAGAAAAGAATGAAAAATAGATGAATTAAAACTTGATTTAGTTTTTATGTTCTAAGCTTGAAATTTTCTAGGTACAAAACATTAGGATTTATCTTTGAACCTTACAATGTTTATTTAAGTAACTCTCTCAGCATAAAGACAAGGCCTTGCTGCTAAAACAATCCATGGAAATATACAGAATTTCAACGAAAGTTCATTATTCTTTAAAGTAGACTAGAACGTGAGGTGAAAATAAGTTTCCTGGAAAAATACATTTGCTTTCACTGATAGAGGGTTAAAAATATGAGAAAGACTTAAGACAGCCCATATCCCACTAATGGATGCAATGCAGTATAGAGGTTACAGGTGTAAATGCTAGATCGTCACTGAGAAGGATCTAGTCCTACAGACACCAGGGTGATTCATTAGCTTCTCTGCATTGTATTTTCTTTATCCTCAGCCCCTTGAGTGTAGTTGTTACTTATTTGTAAAACAGTTATGTTAATGTGTTACTGTTTGTATTCCGTTTTAGTCCTTCCTTTACATACTGGTTGATTTTTATTTATTTACTTTGGGACATACATCACAGCACCATGGTTCTAAGAGTCAGAGGCATAAGAATAAACCCTAAGAAGTGGTCTTTTCCTTGATATGCCTATTACCTCATTTCTCTTGTTCCACTGTCTCTACCCCATATATACCAATACTCTGTAGGTAATCAAACTTATCCATTTTTTAATATTTTTTTACACAATGTCTTTCACCAGTGATTTGTAGTTTATATTGTGCAAGTCTTGCATTTCTTGAGTCAAATTTATATCTAAATATTTTATGCTATTGTAACAGAACATTTGAAAAGTTGCTTTGGGATTTTTAGTTTATGGCAGAAAGAAATATATGTTTGAATATCAACCTGTACCTTTTACAGGTATTTATGACCTTGCTAAAATCACTTAAAGTTCTAGTAGCTATTTTATAGATGGCTTTGGAGTGTCTACTTTCACAATTATGTCACCTGTACACAAATCAGTAGCATTCCTATACACCAACAGTCAAGCTGAGAATCAAATCAAAGACTTAATACCTTTCACAATAGCTACAAAGAAAATAAAATATCTAGGAATATATTTGACCAAGGATGTGAAAGACCTCTACAGGGAGAACTGTGAAACACTGAGGAAGGAAATTACAGATGATGTAAATAAATGGAAAATCATATCATGTTCATGGATCGGCAGAATCAACATTGTTATAATGTCCATCCTACCCAAAGTGATTTATAGTTTCAATGCATCCCCCTTCAAAATACCAATGTCATTTTTCACAGATCTAGAAAAAATAATTCTATGCTATGTATAGAACCAGAAAAGACCCCGAATACCCAAAGCAATTTTAAGCAAAAGGAAAAAATCTGGAGGCATCAATTTATCAGACTTTATACTACAAGGCTATGGTAACTAATATAGCATGGTACTGGCACAAAAATAGAGACATAGACCAACGGAACAGAACAGAACACCCAGATATAAAATCATCCTCATACTGCCATCTGATCTTTGACTAAGTAGACAGCAATATACACTGGGGAAAAGAGTCCTTATTCAATAAATAGTGCTGAGAAAGTTGGATAGACATATGTAGAAGATTGAAACAGGATCCATATCTCTCACTTTTCACAAAAATTAATTCAAGGGGGATAAAAGACTTGAATGTAAGGCCTGAAGCCATAAGAAGTTTAGAAGAAACGTTTGGAAAAACTCTTCTAGATATCAGCCTTGACAAAAAATTTATGAAAAAGATCCCAAGAGCAATCATAGCAACAATAAAAATAAATAAATGGGACTTAATTAAATTAAAATACTTCTGCACAGCCGAGGACGAAACAAACAACAGAGAAAACAGACAACCTACAATGTGGGAGAAAATATTCACATGCTATACATACAACAAAGGGCTAATAACCAGAATCTACAAAGTACTCAAGCACATTAGCACTAAAAAGTCAAACTACCCCATTAAAAAGGCAGCAAAAGACATGAACAGAAGCTTTTCAAAAGAAGATAGATTAATGGCCAATAAACATAAGAGAAAATGCTCAATGTCACTAATCATCAGAGAAATGCAATTTAAAACCACAGTGAGGTATCACCTCACCCCAGTGAGAATGGCTTTTATCAAAATGTTCCATACCAATAGATGCTGGCATGGATGTGGAGAGAAAGGAACACTTATACACTGTCGATGGGACTGCAAACTAGTGCAACATATATGGAAAATAGCATGGAGATTTCTCAAAGAACTAAAAGTAGAACTACCATTTGATCCAGCAATCCCACTACTGGGTATTTACCCAAAAGAAAAAGAGACATTTTATCGAAAAGACATCTACGCTGGAATTTTTATGGCAGCACAATTCACAATCGCAAAAATGTACTATCAACCCAAATGCCCATCAGTTCATGAATGGATTATTAAAATGTGGCATTTGTATACCATGGAGTACTACTCAACCATAAAAATGAATTAATATCTTTTGCAACAATCTGAGTGGAATTGGAGAACATTCTCCTAAATGAAGTACCACAAGAATGGAAAAACAAACACCACATGTGCTCACTATTAGATTGGCACTAACCAGTCAGTACTGTTATGCACAAATGGAAGTAAAACTCAATGGAATCATGCAGGTGGGAGGGTAGAGGAGGGGATGGGTGAAATCATACCTAGCAGGTACAATGTACACTATCTGGGTGATGGGCACACTTATGACTTTGACTCAAGCAGCACAAAAGCATTCCATGTAACCAAAACATTTGTACCCCTGTAATATTCTCAAATTAAAAAGAAATTAAAAGAAAACAAAACAGAAAAGGATAGAGAGTGAGTGCAATGGATTGCTTTAGAACCAAATAAAGATGTCATGTGAACATTAAAAAAAAAAGAGGGAAAAGGAATTAATTTCCAGTCCCATGTGAATCATTTGGTCCCCTGCTTTCCAGTGGTTCTTTCCTGCCTTCTCACACTTGCACGTTTCAGCTTCCGAAGACTCAACCTAAGTCTCCAGAGGTGTTTCTCTCTCTCTCTCTCTGTAGTGTCCTCCTTTCCAGACCTCATATCAGAAATTCTGACTGTTTCACCCTCTCCAAATTCTAACTCCTGCTTGATTAATTCAGCCAGTCCCCCAGGCTGTTGTGATTTTGCAGCCCTGAGCTGTAACTTGGAATATGAAGCTGGGAAGAAATCTAGTAGTATAATAGGGCTCACTTTATTTTGTGTGTGTGTGTGTGTGTGTGTGTGTGTGTGTGTGTGTGTGTGTTTGTCAGAGATTATAGCCCTGCACTGTCCATTGGCCAATATTTAAAAACCCTTGCTTAGATTTTTCTTTGTTTTCTCCCAGTTGTTGTTGCCAAATGGCAGATTTCCTAGCAGTTAAACTTTAATGGGCAGAAGTGTCTTTCTCTCCTTCTCTCTCTCTTTTTTTTGTTCTATCCAATTTCATTAAATAAACAATAGGACATTTATAGGGAGATAGGATTTAGATTATCATAGCATTAAGATGAAAATAAGTAACCTAATTAGTACAATGATATCCTAGAAGAAAAAGAAAAGGATGAGACAGTAACAATAAAAACCATAATTTATTTAGAACTCAGTATGTGAGAGGTCAGCTAATCTAATATACTTCAATTAGTTGTCAAGAAGGGCATTGAGGAAAAGAAAGACTTCTATTTACAAGTTATTAAAAAATTCTTATTGTACATAAAAGCCTAACTTTTACTATGTTGTAAATATATGTGGATTTGTATTGATGAAAAAGGACAGTGTAGTTTAAGCAAGGATATCAGCAAGTGATTATGATTAATCTTTTCTATTTCTTTCCAGTAATTAGTATCTAATCCTTCTAATTTCAATAAGTTTCTCCAGCCAGCATTCTCTGGCTCAATCTAAATGGGGAAGGCTATGTTATGATAAATAGATTTGTACACTACGGCATAATGCCAACGTTATTAGCAGACTTGACTTTTACGGAGTGTGCTGTATTAATCACATTCCACAAGTATATAAGCCTGTTAGTCACTTCCCTGTGCTGACTAGGAAGCCATCAATGCCAAAGACACTGGCTGAGTAAACCGCAGGATAAATTTGTGCTACTTTGTTGTTATTGAGGCTCAACACAAAGAAGCAACACAAAGGCCATCAGCAGAAAGTGGTGGATGTTTAGAAACGTATGTCTAATATATTTAGTAATGTAAAACATTAAAACATTATTATTTAGTCAAATATTAATGTATGCTATTTCAGACTCTTGTAATGAATGGGTTTTTCATGAGAAAAATGGAGTTTTTTACTCACACAACTTTTAAATTTCGATTGGGACTATTAACCGAAAAAAACCCAAGATCTGTAAAATAATTTTAAAAAGGTTTATTCTGAGCCAGTATGAGTGACCATGGTCCAGGTAAAATGGTCTCAAGAGGTCCTGAGAAAAAATATCTGAGACAGCAGGTTTACAGTTTGTTCTTACACATTTTAGGGAGACAGGAATTGCAGCTAAGATCATAAATTAATATATGGAAGATATACATTGGTTGGCCTGAAAAGACAGGACATCTTGAAGTGGGGGATAGGTGGATGCAGAGATTTTTTGATTTGTAATTGGTTAAAGAAATAAGGCTTTGTCTAAAATCTTGGAATCAGTAGAAAGACTATTTTAAATTAAGAAAGTTTGCTAATCACAGAGCAAGCCACAATATAAGCAAACAGATGGCCTGGGACCATGACTTAAACTTCACCTCGCATGGCCTTAGGTCAGGTTTGTAATTTAGTGTCTTATTGCCACAATGAGTCTGTTTTGTGCATCTTTTGATATCTATTTTAACATTAATACTGGTCTAAATTCCAAAAGAAAGGGGGTATAGGGAGTTGTGTCTGATCTCCCTTCCCTTCCTGGCTGGAAACTCAGTTTTAAGGTTGTTCTGGGATCCCCTTGGCCAGGAGGGAGTCCATTCAGTTGGCAGAAGGCTTAGGATTTTATTTATTTTTAATTTACAGAACAGTTAAAATAAAATTCATTATTAAAAGATATTTAAAATGCAAATTCAAACAAGGGTGAGTCATATGGGTTGGCCAACCAGAGAATGGACTAGATTAACTCATTAGATCTTGTAGAAGTTATGACAAAGATGCCGAAAGTTTTGTGTAGAAGGCCAAATTTCAAAGTATTTTCATCGACACATATTACTGATTATCCAGATGACTTGGGACCATATATTGATAATGATTTTGCACTAATGAAATACAAAAATTGATAGAATGGTATTGTGATAAGCAGAACAATGGCCCTTCAACTATGCCCACATTCTAATCCCTGGAACCTATGAATGTGTTACCTTACGTGGCAAAAGGTACTTTGCAAATGTCATGAAATTAAGGACATTGTGATGGGGAGGTTATCCCAAGTTATCCTTGTAGGCTCTTAAAATTAGAAGAGAAGAGCAGTAAAGAGAATCTGAGAACTAGAGAGAGAGCAGCACAAAGTACTTAGTCTGACATTGCCAGCTTTGGAGATGGTGAAAGGAGGCCATGGCACAAGGAAAAGTTTTCCACCTTTAGAAGCTGGAACACCCAAGAAAGTGGATTTTCTCCTAGAGTATTCAGAAAGGAATGCAACTTGCTAAATCTTATCTTAACCAGTGAGATTCCTTCTGGATTTATGATGTACAGAACTGGAAGATAATAAATTCATGATAAATGGTTATAATAGTAATAGAAAACTTAACATCACCATAACCAAGGAAGATAAGACATGGGGTCCATCAATGCAATCAATACATTAGAATAACTCAAGGAAACTATTAGTTTCCAGGAAATGTGAGCTTTTGTTATCTCTATTTATTGAAATGTATCCTAAAATGGTATATTAACCAATATCACTATAACAACAGTTGGCCCCAGCATCTCAACAGAATTTTCAACAGAAGATTCTATGTGTCTCTCCTATTATATATAGGTGGTAGGTGGTCTGTGGCTCTGTGCTTGGTGGCAGCTCTGGGTCTTCTCATCCAGGGGGACGAGCAGCTCTCTCTCCGGGCATGCCCATCACTACAGCGGAGATGGAGATCAAAACAGCTGGCCGAAAACTAAGGTGCCACTTAGCACGTCCACTCAGGTGTGGTGCTCATAGAATCGACTCAAATTCAATTGACCAAAGTATGTCACATGGTGATTAGACAGATATCAACTAAGTTCACTTTTCTGA
This sequence comes from Lemur catta, assembly GCF_020740605.2. Lineage (NCBI taxonomy): Eukaryota > Metazoa > Chordata > Mammalia > Primates > Lemuridae > Lemur > Lemur catta. Next base: position 110,644,360 of record NC_059132.1, read on the forward strand.
CAGTTTTAATCAGACATGAAAAGTGGGAATAAGCTGAGCCCTTCTCAGTAATAAATACTGAGCAGACAGAATTCCAGGAGGGTAACAGGAGATCGCTGCTTTATGTTAGTTAGTAAATGGGGGAAGCAGGAGTTTGATTTTCACTAACTCCCTTTATAACACTCCTTCTGGAAAATACATTAGGAAAATGTGTGCTGGGATTTGATAGTAGATTACTGAAGATTAAATAATGGATTCTCCTGATTGCCTCAGCTGTGTTTGGCATGGTCAAGTCTGTACAGGGACAGCAGTAGGTCAAGGGAAACTGGTATGTCACTGAAGCCCCAGATGACACCTTGTCTTCCATTCTATTAATATATAGGAGTACAGCCAACCACAATTTACATTCTTGTGGAACAGAAATCAATTTATGAAAGGGCTTCCTCTGCTCAACAAGAATTAAGGACATAGTTGTCCGTATGACAAATACAAGCTGGTTTATGAATCCAGCTCAAATGCAAAGTCCAATCCAACCTGGCAACTTTCTCAGAATTATGTGGCCTGAATCAACCAGACGCATTCCTCAAATTGCAAGAAATACAATGTTCTCTCACACAGACTCTGCCAGTGAACAAGAGGCTCAGAGACTACCCCCTTTTTCAGGTTTTGAAGAAATCATATTCTTCATTTAAGAATCCTTTCAAGACTTATTCACAAAATCAATAGTAAGAATCTGAATTTAAGAGGGGTTCTAAGGAGAAATAATCATTAAAAGATTTATAGGGGTTAGTGGCACAGTGTACTTAAGCCTTTATGATCCAATTGTTTAGTTGACGTTAGATGTATTTGCAACCACAACATTGCATATACCAGCATCTTCAATATAAAATGAAATGGGATACTCAGTGAATGACTCTTGGTATTTTTACTCCAAAGCTGCCTGAGGAAGCTTCTGTTGAAAGCCAAAAGAAAAACAATGGCTAGAGTCTTACTGGATGTTAGTGAAATCGGATGGTATTAATGGATGATTATACACCTCTGTCAGTAGTCCCAGAGTTGATGGGTGAGTGTTACCTGGGATCAAAGCCTCTTTTACTCTAGAGTCCACTCATCCTGTTTTAGAATAATCCCATGAAAACAAGTACAGATTTGTAATAAAGAATTATCTATCAATTCAGCCCACCTGGATTTTTTTTTTGATTACAGTATACATTTCACTATTTTGAAAATAAAAAATAGAAGAACGAAAGAGAATGTTATAAAAACCTACCATTTTACTTAACAATCCAAGAGCATTAGCTTCATTAAAAATTTGAATGAAAAATTAAAACATTTGTTACATGATGGAAACATTTCTAGGATCAGGAGATAGCAAACAGAGATGGAAAAATATAATTATAAAACTGTACATCTTACCCACCTAACAAAACTTTTATTTTGTTCTGCTTGATCCACTGGTCCTAGGCTCAGGTTTAACTTACATTTATCAGGAAAGCTGAAATCAATGCTCAAGACATAATATTGACTGCGTTGAAGTCACCAGTTTGTGTTCCTAAAGGCATTTTGGGGGTGAACAACAGCTTCATCAACATGAAGCTCTCTAAAGGCAGCTCCATTGCCAAATGCCACTGCTTATTTTATTGTCTTTTTGGCTTTTTTTTGTTGTTGTTATTTTACCAGATTTGTGGGTAAATAGTACCTATGGAAGAGGCTCTCTTTCAGAATGGAGAGATAACCCCATTCTAATTGAATGGAATGGTCAGTAGTGACTGTATTTGCACTTTCAACAATTCCTGGAGTAGCTTCTAACCTCTCCCAGGAAAAACTTTTAGATACTCAAATCACAATGAAATATGATGCATGGAAAATTCTGTGGGCAGCAAACTTGAAGAATCAAGTCACAGACATATACCTATAAGAAATCATCTTTCCCACCTAACAGAATTATTTAAGCTTCAGTGATGGTAGGTCAGTCACCATGAGTCCTATGGCTTTCATTATTTTCTAATGACCCAAGTACCTCCAAGTAGAATGATTTCCATCTTCCCTTTCTTTTCATTTAAGCCTCCCTACTATGTATATCTTGGGCTTCATGGTGTAACAGGATAGAAATTAAAGGAAAAGGGAACAACTTATGGTGGATATATGGACAGTGTTATATAATGACATAGTGACACTTAGCAGCTGGTGTCTGGGAAAACCTATACAATGCTATCTGGAGCAATGTGTATGTCCATAAACCAGAAAAAACAAAGAATTGGTTAAAAATTTTGTCTCCATTTACTACTTCAGTCATTGCTAATATGGAAAAATTTACTTCTTTGGGAAACGATGAACTATGTTACTGTAAGTTTAACTGACATGTGGTATAAAAATATTAATTTAATATCTTTGTCATAGAAACCTGGTAACATAGAGTATTAAGTTCTTTTACTTGAAAGCCTGATTTGTGCATACCATGGGAGCTAAGATGAAGTCTTCAACTGGCAGAATCCAACTGCAGTGACTTTGGCCTTAGGAAGATTACATACGCAGTTGAATACCTCCAATGTATATAAAGTTACAGCAATTATGGTTGACAAAGGATAAAGTATAATTTGGCTTGTAAAAGAATATCAGTATACCCATGAAGGGTTATAAATAGCAATTCACCTGTTTTGTAGGAGAAATTTCTACTCCTCTTTGGAAAACGAATCCTACTGATCAAGAGGGTAATGGCCTATGCCATAATTTGCTACCTTTACAGAAAGGTGCTCCCAGAGGAAATAAAAGAAGCAAGGGGATTCAGTCTAACCAGTTAGTGAGTACTGGTTAGAAATGCATGTTGGTAGACTTATAATATTTGAACTTAAGGGTTGGTAGACTTATAATATTTGCTAGGAGTAGGGTCCTTATTTAGGGAAATTTCTAAACAGAGTATTTCTGATTAAGGATTTAGAGGGTAAATTAAACTCAGAATCTATAGTTTATTGGGGTTAACTCCCTGGATAATGTCATATAAGCTTCAATATAAAATGGAGATATCCGTAAGCAAATTATTCTTCACTAGGTGAAGTGAAGGGATATCCCACATACCTCATTAGAAAACTTCTCTAGTCTAGGGTTAAAAAAAAAGTACCATTTCTGCTGTGGGAAAGAAGACCCTGAAAGGCTGCATTTAATATCTCAGATCACTTTCTGCTTCCCGTGAGCACATACATTTTCTGCATCCTGGAAATTGATTTTAAAGCTTGAATAATGGATAAGATCTCTCAGATCATATGAGTCTGATTTGACAATCCTACACTTTTGTTAGCTCAATAGCACTTCTTAAATCTGTGGGGCTTTTATCAGTTTATGAAAATCCTTAGCCATTATGTGTCTCTCACACTTTTTTCATGTTTTTGTTTGCTTTTTGCATCCTTTATTCTCTCCCCATACCATAGTATGGAGACAGCATCTGACCTGTTATTAAGTTCAATATTCTATTTTTTCTTCTATGCCTAATCTTCCATTAATTATATCTACCAACTATTTAATTTCAGTTATTGTAATTTTTATTTTATAATTTTTTTTTATTTCAGCTCATCATGGGCATACAAAAGTTCAGGTTATATACATTGTCCATGTCCCGCCCATCCCCCTGAGTCAGAGCCTCAAGCGTGTCCATTCCCCAGACAGTGCGCCTGGCACTCACCATGTAGTCATACCTCCATCCCCTCCCCCCACCCCCCACCTCCCCAAGTCAGCACCTTCAAGCATGGCCATTCCCCAGACGGTGCGCAACGCACTCATCATGTAGGCATACACCCATCACCTCCCCCCACCCCCCCGTCTCAGTCTGATATCCAATTGGTATCATTCCCCAATGTGCATTTAGGTGATGATCAGGGAAACCAATTTTCTGGTGAGTACATGTGATGCTTGTTTTTCCATTCTTGGGATACTTCACTTAATATAATGGGTTCCAACTCTCTCCAGGAGAACCAAAGAGATGTCGTATCACCGTTATTTCTTATAGCTGAGTAATACTTCATGGTATACATATACCACAGTTTACTAATCCATTCGTGGATTGATGGGCTTTTGGGTTGTTTCTACATCTTTGCAATTGTGAATTGTGCTGCTATAAACATTCGGGTACAGGTGTCTTTGTTATAGAATGACTTTTGTTCCTTTGGGTAGATGCCCAATAATGGGATTGCTGGATCGAATGGTAGGTCTACTTGAATCTGTTTAAGGTATCTCCATAATGCTTTCCACAGGGTTTGGACTAGTTTGCAGTCCCACCAGCAGTGTATGAGTGTTCCTGTCTCTCTGCATCCACGCCAACATGTGTTGTTTTGGGACTTTTTGATAAAGGCCATTCTCACTGGAGTTAAGTGATATCTCATTGTGATTTTGATTTGCATTTCCCTGGTGATTAGGGATGTTGAGCATTTTTTCATGTTTGTTAGCCATTCTTATATCTTCTTTTGAAAAATTTCTATTCATTATTTTATAATTTTTATTTCCTTGTTTTATTCTATCTAGTTCTCTGCTGAAATTCTGAATCTTGTTATTTGAGTCCTTCAACATGCTACTCATATTTAAATCTGGTAATTTTAATAACTGCATATCCTCTGAGTCTGTTTTTATTATCTATTTTCTTGTGGTTTTCAATTGAGTATTATCTTTTTGCGTGCTTGATTACATTTAATTAAGTGCTAACATTGTATATAAGAGAAATGGGGATAATTTGAGGCTCTGGATGTGGTTTTCTTCTGCTTTTGGCAAGAACAATCCTAGAGAAAGATCACTTTAATTGAATCATAAAATGAAATTATTTATATTTCTCTTATTTTGAAGTCAAATTACTACTAAGGTGTTGCTCCCCAGTGTCCTGGTCAAAATCCCAGCTTGTTTACTAAGCCTTCTAACTTTTCACAGTTTCTAAAAGTTAATTTTTTATTCCCTCAGCTCAATCTCTTGTACTCCCAGCTTTGCACTCCTTGCTAAAATGTTAAGTCAAGGGAAAAGTTGGACAAATGTCATGTGCATAGCTTAGCTTACCTTAATTGTCTGATCCTATTGCTAAAAATTATTTATGCGTTGGGTTCCTTTTGATTCAGAAGTGTGATGGGGGAGCATGGTAAGAGAGAACTACAATTTTAAATAGTATAATCATGTTAGACCACAGCATAACATATATTACACAGCCTATATTAAAATAATGTAAGGCCATAAGACAGAAATTGTGATAAAAGTCTGATTTCTACAGAAGTATAGACATAGCTAAGAGTAAAGCAGCCATGGTTTCCTAACTCGCCTGCTGCTGGATAGCTGCTCACTCCTCAGGTGTCATGTATCCTTGGTGGGGGCAAGATTTATGACTTTCCCAGTGGCTTCCATGGCTAACAACACCATTGTAAAACCTAAGACTGGTCTTTGAGATACCTTCCAGATGTTGTATTGGGGGAACCGACTGACGTCAGTTGGACCAGTGGCCGTGCATGGACACTGATCCAACATGTCCCATGACCCTCTACCCTGGAACTGTCTCAGCCAAGAAGACACTGTCTGCTTCCCAACACTGTGAGTTCATCCTCAGCCAATCAGTAGATTCAATTCACTAGCACTTTGTTAGCCAAACCACCTTTAAAAATCTTGGCCCCCAAATTCTCAGGGAGGTGGATTTGAGAAATTTCTCTCCTTTTCTCACTCATCTCTTTGAGATATTAAACTCCTTCTCTGCTGCAACTCCTGCTATCTCAGTATATTGCCCTCTATCTAAGCAGTGGGTAAGGGACCCACCCGGGTGGTAGCATATGCCAGGTACTGCTGTATTTACATCATGTCATTATTTCAGTTCTTAAGAATATTTATCACAACTCTGTGAGATGGGACAAATATTATCTCCATATTGCAGATGAGGCTATGGCTTAAGAATTTTAAATAATTTTGTGGATGATTAAAAAACAAATTTAATACTGTCTGTAAGACTTCCCCACTACACAAAAAGCCTTGCATTGAAGTAAAATGTAATGATCCAAAGAACTGACATAAAATCAATACAGTATGCTGAGCTTTAACATAATACTATATTAATATTTTATATGTTTTCCTAATTTCAACAACTTTGAAAGCCCCAGCAACAAGAAAAATAAGTATTTAAATTCATGTGGTTTAAATATGCCTCTCAAATTTCAAACTTAAAATTCATTCCATATCTTAGCAATACTAATCATTATAATTCTTTGTATACATAAAATTACCTTCTGATTTCCTTATCAGGCACACTTTCTATGAAAGTAATGAAAAGTGAAGAACTTTACTCAGGAAAATCAAAGCTACTGATACGTTAGTCTTATTAATGTATAATTTAGTTTATTTTCATCTGCATTTCTTCTTTGTATTTTTGGAAATTCTTTTTCTGTTCCTGCCCCCTCCTCCCTGATCTCTTTTTAAATTGAACTTTTAACAAATTCTCCTGCCATCAATTAAAATCCCTTTTAATCTCACAGTGACTGTTCCGGGAAAGAAAGTGTTTTGTAAACTAATTAAATGATTAATGAGACATGCCTGAAAGAATGTTTGGTGCTGAAAACATAATATAGCTGGAAGCAAATCTTATCATGAATTAATCAACAATGTGTGTGATTAGGATAAATAGCTACCTATTTTGTTTGAAAAAATTTTTACTCCACTTACTACATTTGAAATAATACATTTCATTGTGAAAATTATCCAAGTTTGTTTTCAGTACACTAAAATGCCAACATTTCTGGCATTGGTACAGAGGTATTTATAAATAGACTTTTGTAATTCAAACAGAAGCAAAAACTTTGGCTATAGTTTCAGTGTGCATAGAAATTACATTTTTCTGTAAGAAAATACAAATCTCACATAATTTCTATTTCCATTCAGTCCAGCTGGAAGAGGTTTTCTCATTTGGCCTCAAAAAAATTTATTGTTAATTGTGCCTGTTCTTCCGTGCTAGAGAACCTGCACTGACAGTTTGCATGTACCACGCAAGGGCTGGGCAAAAGTATCTCAGAATGTCAGATGGTGATAATATGATTGCATCATGAAAAAATTACAAAATAAAAAGTTTTACAATGTAAAGTAAATAGATAATATCTAATATCTAATAATGAATAAATCATCCAGTTGCTATTGGTCTAGTATTGGTGTTTTGTCCTGGATGCTTATTGTTTCCACGAGGTCTTCCGATGGCAAAGACGAATCCCACCCCCCTTACCAAATATGTAATTTACTTTCATAATCCCACACATACAACCCGCATCAAATATATTTTTTGTATTTTCTAGAACAAAAAAATATGTTATCTAGCTTGATTTTTCCCACAATGCCATGTTTCCATTTTTTTAAAATATCTTCATTTTAAATGCTTTCATTTCTGTTCCCTGTCTGGCTGTATTGAGAAAACTAAAATAAGTAAAAGACAGATGCTTGCTTTCTTCCAATGAACACTTTTTTATGGTAGCCAATAGAAATAAAATTTCTGAACACATTTTTTAAACATGATTAAAATTAAAAATTTTATATAACAGAGGTATTAAGTAAAAGAAATAAATTTCATCAGTAAGAGTCCTCCCACTATAATTAGCCAACTAATGCTCTCTTGGATATTTTTGACTCCTCAGTAACTTCTTAATACTTATTCTCTGATTTATATTATATAAGATAGCAGTAACTTCTTAATACTTATTCTCTGATTTATATAAGATAGCAAGGGAAAGTAGAATTAGTTACCATCTCTACATCCAATTAAAGTGATTTAAATCCTTATCTTTATTAACATTCAGCATGAATCAAGACACAGGGTTTGAAACTAAAATAAAAATTTTCAACTTAGAGTTGTGAATCATTTTTTTTTACTCAAATAAGAAGTTAAAATGTAAACAGTTTCAGAATCAATTAATGAAGATCTAAGAGCACTTGGGGAAAATGAGACTCATTTCAAACATATTTCGAATATTTGTAATAATTTTATTTGGGGCATTTCAGGTAAATACAAACAAATTAAGATTCACACTAATGGTGAATAAAATTCTCTGGCTGAATAATAGGAATTCTCCAGCTACACAATTTAATAGGAATAACATTGCAAACATTTCCTTTTCTTTGGTTTTTGTTTTGGTGTTGTATCTCAGCATGAGCTAGGAGATTTACTTAAAGAATATGGATGATTCATATATTACACTGAAAGATTTTTAATTGTGATTAAGTTCAGGTGACTTACAAATTCAACTGACTCTTATTTAATATGGATCATAGGCAAATTATTTGATAAATTAATATAATCCATGAGGTATATAATAGTGCTTTAATGATTTATAATAAATATGATACATAGGATATAGGAAACAGCAAACTTCAAAGAATGATCAAAAGTGGCACTAACTTTATACTTAACATATCGGTTAATATGAGAAAATATATGCAACATATCTATTTCTTAAAATATAAGGTTCAATTTGTGCATAAAGGTTAATATAATTTTTGGCTTAAATTTTAAAAAGTCAGATTAAACTACATAAAAAATAGAATAAAATGTAATGGCTCATGTGTTTGGTTGAATAGCAGTGTGTGTCTTTCTGTGGCTGCTTATTTCACTTCCCAAATATCCTCCAGTTCATTCGACTGGAGGAATAAGTTTTAGGGATCTATTGTACTGCACGGTGACCACAGTTAATAACAATGTATCGTATATGTCAAAATTGCTAAAATAATACATATTTAACATTCTTTCCACAAAAAACAAAAATGATAAGTTGGTGAGGGGATGGATATGTTAAATAGCTTGAATAAATCTTTCTACAATGTATCTGTAGATCAAAACATCACATGATACCCCATAAATATACACAATTATTGTCCATTACAAATAAATAAAAAAGAAAGAGTATGAATGTTATGCTAAAATTTTGTATGAAGACTAAAACATATGGAAAGAATGCAATTTCTAGAAATCAAACAGTTTCAGAATGATGGAGGACATTTTCCGCTATCAACATGCCCCTGTCCTGCAGAGGCGAGCGCTTCAGAGGCACTGCCAAAGGCACACTGCACTGAAGTCTTTTGACAGGCACCAGCTTAACATGTTGGGTATGTAATTTACTGACAGGAACAGCATAATTTATGTTAAATGAACTCAAATCATTCTAATAACAGTGGGACGTCAATGCCACTTTAAGCCTTGCTGGGCTTTTAAACAGAACCAATTTGTCAAAAGCATATAATCCATAGGACTAACCGTAGCGTTTACTTAGTAAAAGGAAACTGGGATTAGCTATTGAAATAGTCAGTATTATTCATTGTAAAAATTCTCCTGCAGCTAAAGATTACAATTTTTTATCAATAATTATTCTAGGATCATATTTAAAACTCACACTTGGCAGACCCTAAAATGGGAAATAAATTCAGCTCTTCCCAATTTCACTCCCCTTTCCTGATTTTCCCATTCCTTTTGCTTAACGTCTCTTCCAAATTTTGTCATTAAAACACAAGTAAATATATTACACAGTATGTTGTCCTCCCTGGGACATTCTACTGAAATAGAGCAGTCACTTCATATGTACCAGGGACTAAATAAGGTGTCTTTCTGTGTGGAGAGAGCAAATCTGTACCTCTGATCTCATTTGGGTAATTTTCCACGCAGCAAAATAGAGCAAGGGCTCTGTATCTCGTGATGTGGAGAACAACCCGATGCTGGGGTGGAAAGTGGTTTACAGAAATAGCCGATGAAACACGTAGGGTTCAGGGCTGCATAAGCTACTGCTAGAATAACCTAAAGTTGCTACACATAACATGGCCCCCACATATTCCAGAATAGCAAAATTGTTTGCAGACCACATTTTCTTTTACCTTTACCACAACACTGATATGGAGAGAGAGATGTTTTCCCTTCCTCAGATTTCTTCTTCATTAGAATATTTACAAACTTTTGAGATAAATCATAGGAAATGTGAAACACGCATTGTATGTTCTTATTTTTCTAAGGCTCCAAAACACACTGGGGATGACCATTGACTAAACAAACGAAATAGGATGTTAATTATATGTTCATATTTGCTCTTTGAGAGGCTTTTAGTTTCCCTTTCTTGGTGCTGTATCATTGGCTATGATACCCAAATCGCTTTCCATTTGCTGAGCCAGATAAAGGCTGTGAATCAGCTGGGATCTTCATGGCTAAGATCAGTATTGGCATTGAATAGGATAACAATAAATTACATATTGTTATGCAGAATGCTAAAGAGTATAAGGAGTATAAGGAATAGAAAATAATCAAGATTTGAAAATAACACCTAAAACTGGAGCCTAACCAATCACAATGCTTATACAAAGTTAGCAGTTTTATACTTTATTTGCCAATTGTTTGATATTTATAATCTTAGAAGACAGCATAAATGGACTAGTAGTTAGAGGACAGAAAATCCTCAGATATTTTTCATTTTGAGATTTTTAAAAAAAAATAAAATGTAACTTTTTGAATTTAATTTCCTTTAAATCTATAATTACGTGCTTAGTGAATTCTGAACAAAAATTAAATATATGTAATTAAACTAAACTCTTGATAATATAAATAAAAATAGATTGAGTATATTTTAAGTGTATATGAATCTTATCATTAGGTGTGTACACTGCCTCAAAATATTCTTCAAGGTCTACTCCTGGTCTAAAGGTCTAAAACGATCATTCTCCCACCTTAGGAGAATACCACCTCCATTTCTACCACAGTAACTCATTCTTCAATCCTTCTCTCATTCCCGAGGATCAGGAGATAAAACACATACTTTTTCTTTGAGAAACTGTCCCTGCCCTTGGGCACATCTGTTCTGCACAGGATAGAATAAATGAATATAGAGGGAACATAGCTCTTTGAGTTCATATCCAGGCAATAGATTTTTCCATACACAACAAATTAGCCTGCATTAATCTTCTCTATACTTTTATATACAAGTAATATAAAAAGAGTAGATTTTCAGATATCTTTGTTTCTTTTACTTGAAAGTCTACAGCATTGTAATTGAAATTGCAGTTGTAATTGAAATGGTAGTGATTAATACAGTGTCAAATATTCCAGTTCTCCTTCCAGGCATGAGGCAGAAGTGCACTTACTTGATGCTTTGAAATTAGTTACAGCTCCGTTACTTCCTTTGGCCAATGAGACGTGGGCTGCAGTGGTGTGAAATGCTTCTAGGCGTGGTGCTCTCTTCATCTGATGGGGCGGAGGGCAGTATGCGCCACTGTGGCCATTTCATCACCCCGAGTACCAAGAGAGGGATTGGGGGGGGGGTCAGACTCAGCAGGTGGCACAGTGGACGCTTATCACGAGTCAGGAATTAAACAGTGTTGCTGTCAGCAGCTGAGATTTTGAGTTTTTTGGTCACCATAGCATAATCTACAGACGATTGTGACTAATCAACTTCCTTTTCATACTTTGAATGTCAATCTGACATCATTCCATCTCTTTTTTTCATTTTATATTGCTCTGGATAATGTCAGGAACTAACCAGAACTATTCCTGCAACTTGCCCCTCTCATTAGCTGCATACTGAATACAATCTCGCAGTGCCTGACTTCCCTCGTCCAGCCCAGAGCAGTGATCAATGTGTAGCTTAGACTCCTGCCCAAACATCAAGAAACAAGAAGTAAAATCAATAACCACATCCCTAATGTCATCACAGGAACACATGGGGATTGTGCCTTCTGCTTCCAGAGTTCCTCCTCTTCGGGGAAAAAGTTTCTCCGGCACATGCAGCAGCACTCAATTAGCTCCCAGGTCCTCCGGGTGTCTCCCTTTGGAGGTAGCTGGAATGGTGTTGAATTTCTTCACTTCAGAGGCCTGAAATTCATAATGTGGCAGAAGTTTCTCTGAATTCAGAGTGAATAATGAAATTATCACTTCCAAAGTGCCTGAGGAAAATGGCATGTGTCTTATGATCCTACGTCAGATATACCCACTCTTTACCAGTGAAGTCATTAGACGTGAGCCATATTTTCTCTAGTCTTTGGCCATTGTTTCCAAGGTCAGGAAGATTGTGCAGAGTGTCCTGTGAAGTTTACGGCTCTGACTCTTGCAGGAATCTGCCCTGTGCTGCTCAGTGCACTGGGCACCGGTCTCACTTTGGAATTGACATTGATATTCTGATGAGTCAAGTAAATCCTTAAGCCAAGATGATTTCTAAAGCTCTTTCACTACCCCCAGGACCCGCATGGTCATAATTTACTCTCAAAACCACTCTCTAGTGGGAGTAATGCAAAGTTCAGGCCACACGTTCCCATGAATTTTGGTGAATCCTTGGAGAATAAGTGGCCTGTGGAAAAGCTTTAGTCTTCCCATGTATTGGCTCCCTTGTCAGCTCCCCATAGCCCATCATGAAAAAGTAATGCAGCATAGGTGACAGTTATCAGAAGTGACACCTTGGGGTCAGCTCAAAAAACTAAATTAAAATACCTTCTTAAAAGTGTTACTGCCTTGGGAGTCCAAAATTTCCTTTATGACTCTTAGCAGAATAGTTTTATTTCCTTACAGAAGGAACAGGGTGAAAGGTCATTTTTATCTTTGTTCTTTATCCATAAGTAATTCTAACATATCTACAAAGTGGGATTTTACTCTCTGTGTTTTATATGTGAGAATATAGAACAGAGGGAAATGATTGCTGAGACTCATAAATAAATGACAAAGCCAGAATGTAAACTAGAGTCTTTGATCTTAATTCAACATAATTTAAACTATATCATCTTTTATTTTCCCCTTAAATTTACAAATATATTTAACAATCATATCTCCTTATAAGACAGAAGTGAAAATGAAAAGAAGCATGCGTAAAGATAAGACAAATGCAAATTTTATAACTCCTTTTCTGGTTCCCTGTTAATACAGTTATCAGTGTTTCTTAAAGGACTAACTGACTTTGGGGTTACTCGTATGGTCTAAAACAGTCAAGGAATGTGAAATCAGCATTAATAGGGATCAAGACTGGCTCCAGTTTTTCTCCCTTGAAAACTGTTACAAATTTCAAGACAATAATATCAGAGCATTAAAGCAAGCGTGGGGCCCTTCACAGCATATATGCCCCTGAAGCCTGCAGAAGCTGCACACCAGTAAGCGGCCCGACCTCTGTATTTGCTTCCAGATAATCCAAGTTGGGCTGGTGATTGTATATATATAAATGGAAACTATAGGTCATGAATCAATAATTATTAAATTTCAATGATAAGATGAGGGTCACTATTTACAGTGTTTATATTTATATTTACAAATGGCGTAAGGCTGTACCATTGAAGACATGCAGTCTTGTCATGAAGATGATTGACAGAGAACAGATGCTTGCAGCAGCACAGACAGTGCAACAAACACACATACGCAAACATTTGATTGGTGACAGTGTGGCACTGCAGAACAACACCCCACGAGACTCTTACAAGACTGTAGGGAGGTCCTCATGGCTCCACTTTTTGTATCTCCCCCTCTCTAGAATACAGCATAGCTAGTATATCTTGCCCAATATATTTTGAATATGTTAATAGTGTTCAATTCCAGGATATCACTGAAGACTTACATTTTTTTTAGATTAGGGTATCCAGAATATGAGAGAGTTGAACATGTTTGTGAACTATTTTTGTCAAGTAGATTTGTACAATACAGTATATGGATTAAGAAACTCAGTAAAGGAACTTTATAATTCATGAGATTTCAGCATGTTTCTGGTCAGAGAGAAAAACTAGGAGAGAGAAACTAAAAATACGCTACTAGATTTTTTTTGTTTGTTTGCTTTGGTTTTTTTCTGGAAACACGTTCTCCCTCTGTCACCCAGGGTGGAGTGCAGTGGCGTCATCGTAGCTCATTGCAACTTCAAACTCCTGGGCTCAAGGGATCCTCCTCCCTCAGCCTCCTGACAATGACTACTTTTCAAAAAGAAATAGTATATTTGGGAATATACGTGCAAACATTATATTATTAGCCCTAAGGAGGAGTCACATAAAATTTCAGATTTCAACTAATAAAACAGAAGTAGAATCTGTTAGACTAGGTGGAGTATAACAGTATATGAACAATAAATTACATGTATTCATATAGCAGTTCTCTGGTATCTCTATTAAAATATCATAAAGTTAATTTAACAGAAAAAAAATAGTGCACAGGTAATATTCCCTGCCAAATGTAATACTGAGGTCTCTAAACACCACAAATGACAACAAATAAAACCACAAATGAGCACGTTAGTAGCAGAAATACTGTAAAATATAAAATCAGACAGAAATTAAAAGCTTCCTAAGACTAATTTTCATGTGAAATAACATTGTTCAAATTAATTTGAGAGCATCTTTGTTTTATGTATTGAGAAACCATTAGAAATTTTAATATGAAATATTAAAATACACAGAAAATATTTTAGACAGTCATGTATCATGACCCAGATACAGCAGACTTTCCTTTAAATACTTTATTGAAATATCACTTTAATTAACCATCTGTTGTCTTTGTGAGGATACTAGTTAACATGTGGTCATTTAGTCGTCATTGGAATATCCCACATTACAGATAGGTTGTATTTAGACACATAAACTATGCTCTTAATAAAATGACATAATTGTTCTCCAAAAAATGAAAATCTGAAATAGATTAAAAACTATAAAGATGATAATTGCAAATAAACACTAAATCGAGGGTGGTCTATGTGACAACTGGTAGGATCAATCACAGAGAGTTTAATAGTTAATATTAACATCACATTCACTTTCAAAAGCATACATTGAGGTTATATGGAGAGTTGAATTTGTGAAGTTTAGTATATTCTAAAAAATTCAGAGATTTTTATTATTACATTTCTGTTTATGCATCTCAATAATTATTCTTTCACTGCGAAGGGTCTTTCCCTCCAGGCCTCCTCATTATTTCACTCCATGCTTTTCTTTACCTAATAAAGCACTAGTCTAAGGGAGGGGGGATGCCTAACTCTCTCAATAGAGCCATTTGTTATATAAATACACAGCTATTCCACAGAACAATTATTTACTAGATGAATAATTAAATTAGAATTTCAAAACTATTGATTGTGTGAGAGGAGAGATTTAAAGAAGGGAAAAAATGACAAGAAGGAAGGCAAGTAACGTAAATTAATAATAAAGATCATGTCAGTGCCTGGGTAAAAACAATGAATTAACGTCCTAAAATAGTGATTTTACCCCTTATGCTTGATTATGCATATGAAGCTGGTTAAGATGATTTGTTTATGTAGAATTGGGGGCACCTTACGGTCCTTAGCAATTTTATTCTGTGTGTCTTTTCCTTCTTCTGCCTTTTAAAATTATTATATGTCTCACATAATTCACATGTATGAAATAAAGTATACCATGGCTAAATTGGTTCTATCATTGCTTTAAAGAATTTTTAGGCTAATATTCTTGTTTTAAAGATGGTATTAATAAGTTCTTTATATTAAATAATGTTCCCAAGAAAATTCAGGTTTTACTGCTATTTTTAAAATAATATATTTATTATATTTTATGTTTTGTTATATTTTGAATAAAAGTGGTGTAGGAATAAAATCTCTTATGAGATATGTTTTGGAATTCATTTTATCTTTATTTTTAAATTTCAAGTTTGTATTTTTAAATTGCAAACATTTTGGTTATATATGTTGCCTTTGCACCACCCAAGCCAGAGCTAAAAGCATCCCCCAGACAGTGCGCACTGCACCCATTAGCTGTGAATTTACCCATCCCCTCCTCTCACCTCCCACCTGCCTGGCACCCAAAGAATATTACTTCCATGTCTGCACATAAGTGTTGATCAGTTAGTACCAATTTGGTGTAGAGTACATGTGGCGCTTGCTTTTCTATTCTTGGAATACTTTACTTCAAAGAATGGGCTCCAGCTCTATCCTGGATAGTACAAGAGGTGCTAGTTCACCATTATTTTTTGTGGCTGAGTAGAACTCCATGGTATACATATGCCACATTTTATTAATCCACTCATGTATTGATGGGCACTTGGGTTGTTTCCACACCTTTGCAATAGTGAATTGTGCTGCTATAAACATTCGAGTGCAGATGTCTTTATTATAGAATGACTTTTTTTCGTTTGGGTAGATTCCCAGTAGTGGGATTGCTGGATCAAATGTTAGTTCTATTTTTAGTTCTTTGAGGTATCTCCATATTACTTTCCATAAAGTGTGCACTAGTTTGCAGTCCCACCAGCAGCGTATGAGTGATCCTATCTCTCCACATCCACGCCAGCTCTTGTTGTTTAGAAATTTTTTAGCATATGGAAAGGAGATGGTGCTGATCTGTGTACAGTATACTTGGTAATAAGTCCAGTGCCTTGGGGCAGCAGCTCATAATCCAAAACCTTAATATTTTCATAGAAAGCTACGTGGATATTCAAACTAAGGGACATAAATACAGAGAGCAAATAACCTCTTATCTCTTCAGGTCAGGATTTGAAACTAAATTAGATCAGGTCAGATCACATTTTTTACTGCCAAATGAGTTACAAAAAGAACTATATTTACAGCTGTTTGGACTTTATAAAATTGAATGTTTTGTACCAAAAGAAGACAAAACAAAACAGCTAATCTTTTTATAAATCTAAGTCTAATTATTTTTACTTGCTTATAAATATAAATTCTCCCATTACTATTTAATCATGTTCACTCAAATTCTTTGGACTTGTTCCCTGTTCTATTTTAGTTATCTCAAATGTTTAATCCTCCTCCCTGTAATGTTATTCATGCAATTAAATCTTCTTAAGAAATAACAATATTAGACCCTACGCTATCTTGAAATTGCATTAATAACAATGCAAAATACACTTACCTTTCATTAAGATATCATTCAATAAGATATTTAAGTGCTCCTGAATTAGTGCTTGTTGAATCCCCTAGAGAAAAAAGTAAATTTTCAAATAAAAATTATCTATTTGCATTTTATAACAAGATAGTAAATTTGAAATATGTTGTTAGTATAGGTACCTGTGTATGTGCTTGTGTGTTTGTACGTATAATTGAGGTGATTGTGTAGAAATATTTTGACACTTTCAAACGTGTTTATATTATAATGTATGTCACTGAGTCAGGAAATTTTACCTTGCTCACTGTTACAGGTTGGGTTCTCCAGGAACCCAAACTCTGACAGGAGCTTTGTTTACAGGATTGTAATAAGGGAGAACTCTCTTGGAATTAGTTCCACATGATGAGGATATTATTTTAGGCCAAGGGCAAATCCTAGGAGAGGAACTCATCTGACAGCTGTCAGCTGCCAACAATGCAAGGCTGCAGGAATAAGTGCTTTAATCCTGGAGGTCAGGATTCATTTCTTTATGATAATAAGCTTATTTTGGAGAAGGTGAGGACCAGAGTTGAAAGAGGAAGATTAATAGGATGCACTGCATTCCTTGTAAGAGAAAACTGTTACAGCCCAGCCAGGTTCATTGCCTGCTGCTCAAGAGGAAGCAGTTGGGTCTGCTGATTGACTGGGTTTGGGGTGGAATCATAGCAGTGTAGAAATTGTCTTGTGCTGATTCCATTCCTGGGCGGGGCTTGCAAGAGCAGTGAGTCAGTTCCTCAGTATGGGCCACTGGCCTGAGTGGGTCAGCCAGTCCACTGGAAGACAGGGTCCGGAGCATATCTCGAAAACTAGCCTTAGGTTTCAAAACACGAGGGTGATGTTATCTGTGGGAGCAATGAACAAAGCTAAGAATCTTTATGATCATCAGCTATGTGACCCCTGAATAGTGAGCGATTATAGGAATGCAAGTGAGGGAAAATAGCTGGTTATGTCTATTTTTTAACTGTGCCTACACCTTTGCAGCATTCGGGCTAACCCTAACCCTACCACAGTTCTCACCTTGTGGCCCTTTATTAACTTTATAAAGAAAGCTTTCAAAAATAATCTCTTTTCTTCTCTACACTCTCACCCAATACTTTTAACCTCAAATGTGTGGGCTTGTTCCATATGAAGCAATTCCCAGATTCTCTGTGGATACCAACTGAGTGGCTGACAATTCAATTTAATGCTGACACTATGTACCTGGAGTTGGCATCAGATGCCACAAGTTAAGGCTCAGTCCCAAGAGACTGCCCCCACTTCAGATGCCAATTGCAAGCCCAGGCCTCCCTTCTGACGTCTGATCAACTGGCTATAAATCCGGGGTTTCCACAGCCCCCTCAGGTTTGATAATGTGCTAGAATGGCTACCTGAACTCGGGAAAAGAGTTTACTTGCTAGATTATTAGTTTATTGAAAAAGGATGTTAAATAAAATTTATTCAAGGCCATTGTTATAGACTAAACTCCTCTACTTGGCCCCAACAGACCAGACTAAAAATGGAGTCATCCGCATTATAGTTCCATGTCTCCAAACTAAAACTAAGTTGTTACCTAACCTTCTGAAAAACCAGCAGAGAGATAAGCCAAACAGGCCAGCTTCAGTCTTCGCTGGGCATGATAATGGCATTCCCTCTGCTTTAATCCTTGTACAGAAAAGATAACCTGAAGTAATCTGATGTTACCTAATCAGTTATTTTCCTATCTTCTGTCTCCTTGCCCTTGCCTTGTAAGAAAAGTAACTTTGAAATGACCAATCTGCTTTTTTTTCTTTTTTTATGCTTTCTTCAGCCTTTTTGTCTATGACACCAACCCGCTCTGCTCAACTAACTCATTGGAACACTTACTCTGTTTATGGAATAGAGTGTTCTCTGATTCTAGAATCACAACAAAGCCAGTTAAGATCTTTAAACTAAAGATTGTAATAGTGTCTTTTGATGGGCACTAAACTCCAGAGCAGCCTGCTGGGAGAGATGCCCTGGGCCAGGCAGGAGGGGCAGGTGCACCAACCGCCTAGCACTTCCCAGTATTCACCAGCCCAGAAGCTCTGGGCATCCTTTCTGTTAGGGTTTTTATGGAGGCCTCCCCACAAAGGCATGATTGACGACATCAGTGGCCGCTAGTAATCAAATTCAACCTCCAGCTCCTCTCCCTTCCTTAGAGGTCTGATTTGGATGGAGCTGAAAGTTTCAACCCTCTCATCACAAGTTCGGTTCCCCTGGTAACAAATTCCTCCCATCCTTTGAGGCTTTCCAAATGTTACCACATTAACATAAATGCAGGTGTGATTGAAAGGGGCTTATTATGAATAACAAAAGACTCCTTTCACCTTTTTAGCTCCATCACTCTTTCAGGAACTGGGAACAAGAACCAAATATTATAACAAAAGATGTTCCTATTGCTCTTAGGACTTAGGACATCAGGGTTTCAGAAACTCTGGCCAGGAACCTGGCCCCAAGATCAAAATATATATATTTCTTGTTATATCACAACATCACACCCTGCTGCTATAGAAGGTTTGGGTGGCTTACCTGTTCAGGTGGCACAAACCTAACCACTGAGAAGTCCGAGGATGTTGTGCTCTTCTCAAGTTGTGGCTGTTGGACTTGTCCCTTTACAGTCAAAATAGGGCCAGTGAATATCAGGGGACACCCACAAAGGCCCAGTAGCTATGAAAGGCCTTCTCTGCTTTCATTGTACAAAGCAGTTCTACCTAATCCCCATAATCAGGATTAATTATCTCTACTGAGACTTTTACTCCTCTTCATGTCTGCTGGTCTTTTGGCATCAGGAGTCTAAAATGATTAGACAGTGACTTGCCTGGAAGCCCATAGAGAACTACAAGTTTCTCTGAAAATTTTTATTCCATTTCTATGAAAATATGCAGCTAGATAATGGCAGTATAGAAAACTAAACCCTGGTTTCTCCTATTGCAAGGAGAATGTCGTTCCCACAGCAATGTTTGGCAGCCTCTTGAAACTTTTCCCTAAGCATTATCTGCTCTATCTCAAGAAAACCCATTCAAATTGTCTCTTTATTCCCACTGCTTCCAACTAAATTCATACCTTATCATGTTTGCTTGAATGACTTAATGGTAGACCACGCATATTACTACCTGCTCCAGTCCAGGTTACACATCATCATTATGTAAATAACAGCATTCCCCAAACACATCACTAATAATACCACGACCCTGTTCAAACCCACCAGTTCCTCCTCATTGACCCTAAATTATGCACAAAAACCCAAAGAGACAGAAAATACAAGAAAATAGATGATAAAAAAGTTATCCAGGATATAAGCACCAAACTAAAGGCTCCCAGAATAGGAGGAAAAAAAGGAAAATTTTCAAACAAATAGCATCATTAATATTACAACTATTTCTTTTTGTTTTAAAAGAAATCTTCAGATATGAATGTATAACATTCATGTATCTTGTTATTAGGGCAAACATGTGTTCTGCTTTGCTTGGACAGTCATGGTTGACCTGGTTACATTAGCATCATTATTAATAGTGCGACTTTTTACCCTCAAAAATGTCCCAGTTTGAACTAAAATTTACATATTCACTGTACATCTAACCTTGTTTTACTCATGCTCCATGTCCTTGGAGCCTTTAATTAGATGCAACTATTATATTTAAGCCCTAAAAAACCCATCTCTAGTAAAAAATTATTGTGAAATGTTATGCTAAGCTGAAGAAACATTCTCAAAATATTCAGAATACAAAAATAGATATATTACAAAATAATGAGAATGAGACAGGTGTTGGAATCTCATCAGTAGCATTGAATGCTAAAAATTGGAGTAAGGGGATTGCCATTCACATAGAAATTTGTTTTGAGTGTAGAATTAATACATTTCAATAATCAGGTGTAAGAACAAATTAAAACATTTTTAGAGGTGTAAGAAGATAAAGTTTATCTTGTTATGTACTACATTTTGAGGCAGTTACTTACAGGTATTCTCAGAGAATGAGTAAATCCAGGATCATACATGAAATTTCAGCACTGCAGATCTACAAAGAGAGAGAGAGAGAGAAGTCCTCAGATGCCCCCTGGCTGGCAGGAAAGAGAGCGAGTACCACAGTTTGGAACATGGGGGGAAAAAATGTTTAAAGACTCCAATATTACACAGGGGATTCGATAGCCTAGAAGGCGTGATTGGTGGTTGTGACAATCACAGGAATATACTATAACTTAGCCAAAAACAGACAGAAAAAGAAGCAGAAATAAAAATATGTGATTTAAAGTTTTAATGATGACCAGTGGAAGAACCTAAAATAGTATCATAACTGTTTTGAGAAAAAAGGAAAGGAGAATTACAGGGCTGTGTAAATGAGGCAAATCTTACCTATAGATAAATAGGTAAAATAGATAAAATCAAAAGTGCATAAATCAACATAGAAGTTCAAGCACAATATTCATAGATTGAAGGAAAAGACTAGAATAATTAATGATAAAATAGCTGACTCTGGAAAATGACATTGAAAGTAGATAGTAAGATCTGGGAAGAAACTGTTGTTCATTCTAAATTTTTCTGTTATGTACACACATTTCCTTGATTTTAAAAAAACAGTAAATAAGTGGACAAAAATATATATGAAGATAGAGACTATTAAATATCATCTGTGCTAACTCATAGTATTTTGGTTTTCTAGTTTGTGTCATCTCAAAATGCAATCACATAATCCGGAAATAGTACTTAGTCTTAGCAGAGGAAAAACTCATTAGACTAATATTCATTCACACATGCATTCATTCATGTTACAAAACTATATGGTACATTTTCTACATGCTAAATATTCTCCCACATGAAAATTAAAATATAAAGCAAACAAAAAACAAAAACAACATTATTCTTTCTAATTTCAGGTATCTTGAGAACACTAGAGAATATGATGAATGTTATTAGTGTTCTAATCGAGGGTGCCAAAGGAATTTTAAAAAATCATAAAAAACTCCATTCAGGAACATATGCTATTTTTCTATAGAAGTAACAATTATGTTTGAAGCCAAGAGCAAATCTAAGCCCGTCAAACTTTAACCTGCCTTGACGGCTTTTAGCTGTTCTTAAGAAGTGCGAACTGTCTACATGCCGTGCAGTCAGGCAACACAGCACGGGGCTCCCCGCAGCCTCCCTGAGAGCACGTGTCTGCGGCGTGGGTCACAGTGGCAGTGGTTACCTAAGTTCTATATCAGGAACATAAAGTTGGCTCCTTGTCCAGTTCCAACCAGCTGAGACCACCAACCCTTCCACTGTGTCTGCACAAGCGTCCCATGCATGACCCCACGATGTCAGAGGGCTGACACCAGCCAAGGATCATGCTAACCACCATTCGCTGAACGTGCACCCTGTGAAGAGCCATGACGCTTGACTGTGCTTGCACAGGTCACACTTACTTACCTCACTTTTTCTTACCTCCAATTACCTTTCCCCGTGTCGCACACCACCCTCCCCCTCTCTCCCATAAAAATTCCTAAATCCCATCTTTGAGAAGGCAAATTCGAGACCTGCTCTTCCATCTCCTAGCTTAGCTGCTGGGTGGATAAACCCTTTCTCTGCTGCAAAGCTCCTTGTCCTAGAGATTGGCTGACTGTGCAGCAGACTAAACGGGCCTGGCTGACTCAAGTATCACAGTGACGCTGGAAAACTAACGTATTAATTTCTTTGACTGTGCTATGATAATAAAAATCCAACATTATGCATACATGTACATGTACTTTGTACTCTATTTAATGCTATTAATTCAGGAAGCAAACCCCAATTTTTCCTTTTATTGTAAAATAAACAAGTGTACTATTTA
Organism: Lemur catta; assembly: GCF_020740605.2. Lineage (NCBI taxonomy): Eukaryota > Metazoa > Chordata > Mammalia > Primates > Lemuridae > Lemur > Lemur catta. The sequence goes on from NC_059132.1 coordinate 110,666,961, forward strand.
AGTGACCTTGTTTTCAAATGGAAAACTGACTATATCTTTATTCAGAAACTAAAATTAATTGAAAATATTTTAGTTTTACAGTATGGTACTTTAAATAAAAGTGGCTTAAACTAAGAAAAGAATGACCAAAGGCTTAGATCTATTGAAAGAGTCATTGGTAGTACAGAAAAAAAAAAAAGAAGAAGAAAAGAAAAAGAAACATGCACATGAAAACAAAAATAGACAGTAAAGTTAAACTAAGATAACAGAACCCTTGAGAAAAGATATAAAAAACAAACAAATAAAACCTTGCTGCAGTTTAGGTGACAAGGAAATTATTCAGTTGCTGGGGCCGCTCTGGTTACTGGGTAACGTTCTAGGTCAGGCACAGGGGACTATTCGTGTAGACAAACATGCTGGAGGGGGCAGGAGTCAAGGTGGGGAGTCGTGGTGTGACTGCCTGAGCCAGACAGTGGCTGGGGCATGCTGACTGGGGTGAGGGAAGCCAGAGGGATTGAGATGATGCTGCCACTAACAGAAAGAGAAGAGGCAGGACAGCGAACTCTTTTAAAAGAACATAATGAAAACAGACAATGGAAAAATAGGAAGAGTGAGTTTTAAAGCTAAGCAACACATCATTATTAATTCATTTCAAGCTTAGAAAAGTGATCAATTAATGCAAGCAATCCAAATGTAAGAATAGTTTCTATAATTCTTACTATTAATTTCATAATTTTTTCTTAACTTAAAAGACAGAATTGAGTTTTAAGGATACTCTGTAAACATAATACATTATAGAAGAATATATTCTTATATGAGAATAAATCTCATAATTCTCTACCATTTCTAACATTTAAAAAAATTTAATTATACATACTTTCTTAATAGCGCTTTGGTGTTTTTCTCTCATATTACATTTCCAACTGATAAAACTTACTTTAATTTGATCTTTCCCCAGAAAAAGTTTTTCTTTCTCTCTGATGACATTAGAATTGTTGAAAGATTGCAGCTTGACTTTAAAATTAACAGATTGTTGGAAGGCATATAAATCTTTTCAGATGGGATAAATAATTCATATTCATTCCTTTTCTCTGGGTGTGGAAACAATCCTGGTTATTAACAGTTTATTCAAGGAAGAAGTAAGAGAAACAAAACTTACAAAACTTGTGACTGGTGTTTTGAGACTTCATGAACCACTTAAATTACTTCCAAAAACTACTTCATTATTTTCACTGTTTGTATTTGTTTGGTTTGGTTTGATTTTTGAACTGCAGTTTGCTCAATAAAAGATTCTGATTCATTGTCAGGTTCTCTAAAAAATCAATCAGAACTTTATCATCAGCAGAAGCATTACAATTAGCATGACTCATTTTGTGTTCTCCTGTGGTAGTTGGGCTTGGGTAATCTCCTTTTATCCTCAGAGGCTGGCAGCCTCAGGAAATAGGCAGCAAAGTGATCAGGCCACACAGTGCAGGGTGTCAGTTGACCCTCATAGAGTCGGAATCGGTGAGGGCTGCTGGGGCAAAGCCCTGGAGCATCCTCTTCCTAGACAGAGAGCAGCCCGCTCACGTCTTTCTTCCTGGGCAAGCACTGGTAATAGCCTCTGTTTCTCCCCGTTGTTTACCAGATGAGAATCTGGAGACTTTATTACAAGACTTGTAATTCATATGGTTAATTTTGACAAGTACCGGACTCCAGTCTAAGGATTGTTTCATTTACAATCCTTACATTGTGCTGGTCACATTAGATATTTAAAGGTCCACATTTATTTAAGCAATACCCCTATTTATTAGCTTACAGAAGCTCCCTTACTCGATCAAGATACATAGAAATTAAGTAAGGTATTTGCAAATGTATGTGTAACATCCACATAGATGTCTAGCAATTTCTGATGCCCAGTGAACATTTATCAAGAAAAATAAATGAGGACAAGCAGATTTTTAATTGGTCATCAATCTTGCCTAGTCAGTATGATGCTAATATCAATGTTCTCTCTCTAACATTGTGCCAAACGTGCATTTTGGTGATTGTATTACCTTCTGCTCATACCTGAATCACCTGGCCTGCCCTGTGCTGACTACTTACTCTAGATCCCAAAGTACGTTCTTACGATCCATGATAGTCCCAAGAAGGATTCTCTCCTTTGATGTGTTGATAAATAGGATAAATAGGATTTTTTCTTTTCAAATAAGAAATTCAATATATATGTCAAAATATGAAAAGAGAGGAGAGCATGAATCAGGTTTGTTTTGGGTTTCCTAACTTTGATTCTCACTTTTATTCCCACTTGAATAATGTTAAGATTTTAGTTATTATGGTTTTATAGTTTTTTCCCCCACATGCTTTAATATCAAATAAATATTATGAAGATACACTTGCCTAGTATTTGTATGTTCATTTAGAAACATGTTTCATTTGTATGATTTCATTTAGATATCAAATTAATGAAAACTTGATTTGAAGTTACAATTTAATCCAATTTTGGTCTCCCACTTTGTAAGTATTAAGCTGACCAGGGTAGAGATTTAGGTATGAGAATGGGGTCGCCTGGGGATTTCGTAGTCCGCCCTTCCTTCCCTTCTCTCTTTCAGACCCTCTGAGCTAAGAGAATGTGGTGTTTGTAAAACAGAATCTTCCCATATCCAGCTGAAAGGCCTTGCTGGCAATGTTCCCTTTCGCTGAACGTAGTATGGTCTTAATTTGTTCATGCCAGGGACATTTTCCCATTGTCCCACCTTTTTCTTACTTCCTAGCCACTGTCTCATTTCTCTCTTATTCAAGGTCAGTAAATGCCAGCTAGATCAGCAGTAGAAAGAAGACAGCTTTTTAATGTACTTTTTAATTTTTAACCTGAATGGTTGCACTGGCTGGGATTGCTGTGGAGCGATACACTTGAAAGCTCTTCTCCATGCACTATGCTGGTGCCTGTAACATCATCCTGTGACCTTTCCCTCCGCTCCCCTCAGTAATTACTCAGACTCCGTCCTCTGTCCTCTGCGTCTTCAGAAAATGTTACACGCAGACCAGCTCCCATTATGGAGCTCAATTTTGCTTTGTCACAGACTCTCCTTGGGTGGTCCTAATCATGAAGTCCTTCTCCTTAGGGCTTTTTCCTCTGTTTTTCTCGCTTTAACAACACTTTTACAAGGGTCATGATGGCAACACTCTGTAAAATTTCTTTCAAATTTCCCTGCTCTGTTGTGCTAATTTGACGCTTTCTCCTCTTTCATAATAGACTACCGTGGTCCTGTTTTTCAATTAGAATTTTCTTATTAATTCTTCATGATTTAGAGCATCTTTATCTCTTCGAGAAATCTGATTCAGTTAACCTCGAGTAACCTCAATTTTGTACACAACGTAAGTAATGTGTTCTTTCCTTCTACCTTTTAATACAGTCATGCTTGAATGATCTTCTTCCAGTGGTTTTATAGTTTTTTCCCCCACATGCTTTAATATCAAATAAATATTATGAAGATACACTTGCCTAGTATTTGTATGTTCATTTAGAAACATGTTTCATTTGTATGATTTCATTTAGATATCAAATTAATGAAAACTTGATTTGAAGTTACAATTTAATCCAATTTTGGTCTCCCACTTTGTAAGTATTAAGCTGACCAGGGTAGAGATTTAGGTATGAGAATGGGGTCGCCTGGGGATTTCGTAGTCCGCCCTTCCTTCCCTTCTCTCTTTCAGACCCTCTGAGCTAAGAGAATGTGGTGTTTGTAAAACAGAATCTTCCCATATCCAGCTGAAAGGCCTTGCTGGCAATGTTCCCTTTCGCTGAACGTAGTATGGTCTTAATTTGTTCATGCCAGGGACATTTTCCCATTGTCCCACCTTTTTCTTACTTCCTAGCCACTGTCTCATTTCTCTCTTATTCAAGGTCAGTAAATGCCAGCTAGATCAGCAGTAGAAAGAAGACAGCTTTTTAATGTACTTTTTAATTTTTAACCTGAATGGTTGCACTGGCTGGGATTGCTGTGGAGCGATACACTTGAAAGCTCTTCTCCATGCACTATGCTGGTGCCTGTAACATCATCCTGTGACCTTTCCCTCCGCTCCCCTCAGTAATTACTCAGACTCCGTCCTCTGTCCTCTGCGTCTTCAGAAAATGTTACACGCAGACCAGCTCCCATTATGGAGCTCAATTTTGCTTTGTCACAGACTCTCCTTGGGTGGTCCTAATCATGAAGTCCTTCTCCTTAGGGCTTTTTCCTCTGTTTTTCTCGCTTTAACAACACTTTTACAAGGGTCATGATGGCAACACTCTGTAAAATTTCTTTCAAATTTCCCTGCTCTGTTGTGCTAATTTGACGCTTTCTCCTCTTTCATAATAGACTACCGTGGTCCTGTTTTTCAATTAGAATTTTCTTATTAATTCTTCATGATTTAGAGCATCTTTATCTCTTCGAGAAATCTGATTCAGTTAACCTCGAGTAACCTCAATTTTGTACACAACGTAAGTAATGTGTTCTTTCCTTCTACCTTTTAATACAGTCATGCTTGAATGATCTTCTTCCAGTAACCTTAGGGGAACCTTAAAGGAGGATTTAGGTAAAACATTGTAAGAGCAGAAAGCTAATTGGAGTCTCAATAAAAAAATTAATTGCCATATCCTACAACAATAAAGAGGTCAAACAAATCTCCAGTGTATTTTGCCAGCAATGCATTTGCATTAGAAAAAAATCAATAGAAGGTAATATAACAAATTAATTTAGAAAGGTGAAATTGATTTGTTAACTCTTATATTACCATTAGGGTTGATGCTGCTGATAGAACTAAAACTAGTCTTTCCATAAAATTGATTTTATTTCTGCTTTGTACTGCATGGTATCATAGAGTTCCCTGCAGCAGTACTGAGTATGCATTAAGCTATGAAAACACTTTTTTGGAACATTTATGGAACTGGAGGCATAAAGTTCACACAGTGGCTGGTTGAAGTTATGTGAGAGTGTGTGTTTCTTATTTTCAACATTTTAATTTTGTAGACATAATGACATGTTTTTAACCAGACACCAGTGATATCACCTGTCACCTGTTTCTCTCTCTCTCTTTTGTATCTTTTTGGGCACCAGTATTTGGAAGAATCTGCATTCCTCTGTTTGAAATAATCTAGGCTGGTTGTTTGCCAGGAATACTCCACAGTAAAAAGAAGAAATGGATTGCAGATCTGCAGCTTAAAGATTGCCTTCAATTCATTTTCTGACTTTGGTCAATATCTACTTGCAATATACTTCTCATTATCAGTTTTCAACATTTCCTCTAGTACTTTATGTAAAAGCACCTACTAACACTCCAATAAATAGTGTTACTTAAGCAATCCATTGGTGAATAGGATTTCCCTTTACAAACCTTATTAATCTTTACCATATATCTTCACAGATCTCTTGATATTCTTTTATCAGAATAATTACCTTTTTTTTCTCTATCATCCATAATGTTTTGAAATTTTTTATATGATGGTGGAGGCATTTGATTGTGTATTTTTCCTAAGGCCAGAGTCAGTTCCTATCAGCATTATATCATTCGAGAGTTTAACTCCCAAAATATCTTCTCATTGTGCACATCATACTATATCTTAGGCATGAGCAAACTTCTTCTGTAAAAGGCCTGTGTACTAGTTTTCTTGCTGCTGCTGTAACAAATTGATACAAATTTAGTGGCTTAAAACAACACGAATGTATTTTCTTACAGTCCTGAATGTCAAAAGTCTGAGTTAAGTCTAATGGGGCTGGAACCAAAGTGACATCAGGGATGGCTCCTTCTGGACACTCTGAAGGGAGAATCCCTTTCTTTGCCTTTTTCATCTTCTAGAAGCCTCATGCCTTCTTTGACTCACGCTCACTGCAACCTCTTGCTTCCATGTTCGCATCTCCCACTGCCTCTCCTGTCCTGCTTCCTCTTATTTCCCTCGACTGAAATACAAAGACCCTTGTGGTTACATCAAACCCACCTGGATAATGCATATTAATAATAGAGGCTGACCTTCAACGCCTTCGGTATTTGCCATTTGACCATGCCTTTTCTCTCCTGGTGTATCTTCCCACCTTTCCCATCCAAGTAAAGTGAGAGAAGGATTGAAGGCTCACAGATATGCACTTTTTTCATATTTCTTTTTTCTATGTTAGCAGTCCTTTGGATTTATCTATTTATTTAATTAATCATTTATTTTTTATTTTTTTACGGTGATTCTGGGAGCTAGAAGGATAACAAAGCACTTACTATATTCCTAAAATAGTGGTTAAAGTTAACATAGATTTTTTTTGTCTAGTTGAATATCATGTTAATTTTCTTATGCCAAACCTAATCGCCAAATCCATCTGTACTCTTGAGTATATAGTTTTAATAAAAGCCAATATGTGTGATTAATTCTCAACATATTTTAGAACTTTCAACTCATAGTTTTTGTGAAATCTCACTTTTAAAAATATTGTCAATGGTGGCAAACTTTTGGCTTTGAGGTTTTAAAAAACAAAAAGATGTTTTTAAATCATGCCCAATTAATCTAATTTTGGTTAATCAAATGGAATTTTAGAATAGTGAGCACAATCAAGAGATTAATTTAACATTATGAGGCAAATTTTGTAATAGTCCTCGTAAATTTACTTTGAGATTCAATTCATGAAATGAGTTCAAAGGATTTGAGATACAAATACAATACCTGAAGTGTAGTTAGTTTTTATTATGGGAAATATATGTAACATAAATTTACTATTTTAACCATTTTTTAATTATACAGTTTACTTTGCTTACACATTCATCCATCATTGGACACTTGGATTGCCTTTATGTTTAAGCTGTCGTAAATAGTGCTGCAGTGAACGTGGGCATACAAGTATCTCTTCCAGTCCTGCTTTCAATTGTTTTGAGTTTATACCTAGAAGTGCAATGGCTGGAGCATATGGTCATTCTATTTTTAATATTTTGAGGCTTTCCATACGGTTTGCCACAGAGGCTATAACATTCTGCGTTCCCACCAATAGGACACAAAGTTTCCAATTTTCCGCCTCCTTGTCAACACTTTATGTTTTCTGGTTTGTTTTTATTTTTTTATTTGTATAGTAGCCATCCTAATGGGTGTGAAGTGCTACCACATTGTAGTTTTGATATCAATTTTTCATGTTGAATTCATATCCCGCTAATTCACTTATTGTTAATTTTATGTGCTGTTTAAATATCATGAATACTTACTTTTTCAAGTGCTAAAAACACTAAAAAATAAATAAATTTGTTATGTAAATTTAAAAATGATTGAAACAAGCATCACTCATCCTAAAAGCTAATCATCCTAAATATTTAAGAATTGCTTTCTCTTTGAGATATCCTTAAAATACAGAAAAAACTGTGAACTATGGAAAACCCATACAGGTGAGGGAAATAATTCTCTATTGTTTCTTACCAGAAATATTTGCAAGGTGATTACAAATCAAAAGAGGTTCTCAAACCATTGGGGAGAAAATTCCTTTCAGCTGGAATTATATCCTTCAGCTGTATGTATTAGCAAGAGTTTTTTCCTGTTGTAAAATTTAATAGTTTTAAATAGATTTTAATAATAGTTTTTAAAATACAAAATGTGTTCTTTACCATTAGTGGGTTTTGGTTCATATAGGTATGTTAAGTTTCATTTTGAAATACTGTTTTATTTAAAACTGTTATTGGGGGAAGTAGAGCTTCACCATTTAGCCCATTTATTATATCATTTAGCCAAAAGTTAATAATAGCAGCCTCCTGGTCACAAAAGCTTTGAACAAGAATGGAGAAAATTAGAAACAAATAAATAAATGCATGACAACATCTAAGCTTTTATGGTCAGTTTTTAAATCCAGGATTCCTATGGAAAGTCAGGCTATAAGTAGTTGCCCTAAAGGAAAAGGGGGGACCTATCTGTGTTATATTCTAAAAGTATTTATTTGTCATTTATTAATTAAATATATAACTTGCACTAAAATATCAAATTACATACATTTTACCATGAGGATATTACCAAACAAATGCTTCTTTGAGTAATCTTAGAATAATGAATCAAAATACAGTTGTTTCAGGACCACTTGACCTAGACAGAAAATAATAATGAAAAAAACAAAGATGGACATTGACCACCAAAGGTAGGGAAAATCACTAAATATGATATTAGTAAAAACACATCTTTCATTTTCTCCGATTTGTGAAGATTTTTCTCCTATGTCTATGTATACACATATATTTCATATAGGCAAACAATTATTCCATCTCTATTCTAGGTTTATAATTCTAATAAAAGGACATTCATATTAAAACATGTTTAAATAGCATTACTTTAGAAAATACATTGCACTTACATTGTACCAGACTCCAAAACACATCTGCTGTTGGAGAAATTATATGTGATTATACTTCTCTTCAGATATGATTAAAGTACAAAATACACCACCAGAATCATCTTGCTCTCTCAATTTCATCTAAAAACCTCTTAACATGACTGCGTAATCCCTTGGTAATTTTTGAATCACGTTGTGAATCCTGCTTGAATACTCATATGCACTGTTCTCAATTTAATGAACTTTAAGCTTGACAGCCAGAAACAGCATATAAATAAGTCCATTCAGTGAATGAGCATTTTAATTATTGGTTTTACTCTGTGCATATCCATGAAGTTAATAAAATACTCTACTTGTCATCCACTCTGTTAACCAGAAGAGAAACTCAATGAGAAAGATATTTCATTTTCACAATTAACTAAGAGCTCACTTCCCTGTGTCCCACAGATGTATTTTAATTTTTCTATTTATCAATTAAAATTTGTCAGAGATGAGGTTTAAATAAGTATGCTAGTATCCCAATTAAGAGTGTGATTTTGCAGATTTAATACTCATGTTTTCATTTATGCTTAATTGACAGCCACTAAAATAATGCAATGCTTTTCTCATAATCAAGGAAGGAAAAAACATCACTTTTGCTCTATAACTCTGCTGTAATAATTTTACATTCTGAACATGTAAGAGGAAAATAACTTAAAAGATGTCCTAATCCACTGAGTTAACAGCTACCTTCTCTGAAGCCAGATTACAGAGCATTAATGAATACAGTCCATTATAATTCAGATATATCTTGATTTTCTCCAATGCTGTATCTCATGTGCCTTAAAACGAGTTAATTTGGCTATGTGTTTTTCCCTATTTGCTATTATATAGTATTTTTATGATGATTAGGATATCAGAAAGTCTTAGGCTGAGACTTAGTACTGTTTCATAGTACCTATGTGGCATGGGTGATTTAGTAAACCATTTTCAGATTCAGTTTTCTTGCTTTCAAAATGCAAACAATAATAATACTTAAAAAGTTTATTTGTGAATTAAATAAGGTGAAAATTACACACTTCGCCTAGTGTTTGGCACATAGTAGGTGCTCAGCAGTGCAGATTTTCCTTCCCGTGTTCAGTTTCCCTAGTTTCACCGACTCAAAGAAGTCCCTGTACTATGGCCTGAGAGCGGTCTCTTTCTTTTGTGGATTCTGAAAAAAAATGATAGCTTTAGAAGTTTGCTCTAAAGTGCTTACCACTTAAGTATTTAAAACTTTGTTAACGTAATCTCTGGAAGAGAACCATGTTATAATTTATTTTTCATCACACAAAACAGACCCCACAAAATCCTGCCTGTATCTGACGTGCTTCAGCCATCTTTCCGTTCTACTGCGGGTTTCTCTGGTGATAGGATGCATGCTAAATCTTGCATGGATTAAACTCAAGTTTCTGAGAACTGCTCGAGAAAATGATAGGCATTGTATAAAAGAGGCATTTTTGTTATAGGTGTGTTAGTGTGTTAACGTTAGTAATCTCTCATGGTACCTAATAGTCTTTAAATCTTCCCAACGCTACTCACTTTCTTTGCATATTCTCCTATCTAAATCAAAGTCTGACTTGTTTTACTAGAATAAAAGCTCTGCTTGCATTCCAAGGTACTGATGTCATTGAAGAAGTTATAGCCATAAGACAAAATGTTTGTAAAAAATTTTTCTCCCCATTATCTACCACAGCTCCATTCACATCTACTCTTCCTTTCTTTTCTTTTGTCTCCATCAAAAACTGTACCTCCTGTTCAAGTCCAGCCACCTCGGTAATGCTTTATATCAGTGATCTTGAAAAGGTTATTTTCGGTACCCCATAAAATAAATTTAAAAAACATTGTATCCCCTCACACATTTTCACTTTTACATCAAAACATTTTTAAATATGTTTAAATGGTGGAAATAGACTTGATTTCCAATGTGATGCAAATATAATTTAAAATACATTTTACATCAGCCTTATAATATTTAACAAAATACAAAAAAATATAATCAACAAACTTATCAAGAGAATGCTGACAATTTCCTTTTCATCATAATGAATTTGTATTTCCTTCACTTTGTTCCCCCCAAAATTTACCTTATGGTGATATATTTTATTCTTAAATTATCTTACTAATTGGCAACAAATGCACATTTTTATATAAAACACATTTTTTTATTGAAAACATTTTTTTGTTTCTTGTTTTTAACTCTACTATTATTATAAGTCTCTAGGTATGAAATTTCTTCTGGATTAAGTTATTGTTATTGCTATTATTACCACAAATTAATCAAATTGACAAATTTAAAATTAAATATAAAGAAAATATTTGTTTGCAATTTTGTTGGAAACTGGAGCTTTAAAATAAATTCATTAATTCAAATGCTACAATAAGTCCATTTTGTTATCAGTTCTATGACTATTTTTAAACAATGTTACAAATTCTGAGAACTCCATTCCAAGTGAAATGCTAACGATAATTATGAGGTATACTATTACATTTATTCTTAATGCTATATCAGCTGAAAATTCTCTTAGTACATTTCTTTGAAAGTAAAGAATTGGAAAATTTTTGTTTAAAGAGCAATTTATTACTGGTCATAAGAATCAGTTATTTTTTTTCAGCACCACCAGTACTGAGAAATGTCCATTCCTTTGCCCTGTGTATTATCTAAAGCAATGTGCCTTGGTAAATAAGAGGGAATGACTATGAAATAAATCATGGGAAAATTATTCAGGCAGATCAAGTTGAGGAATGAGTACATGTGGAAGGTGAGTGTCTGACAGGGAGTCCCTCAAAGCCAGATGTCTCAGTCCCCAGTGGGACATATTTGTGTTTTATATCGATTGAGTTGAAACACCTTGGGGATTAGCCTTCTGTAATCATCTGATTGTCAAGTTCAGATTTTCAGGAACTTTTTTCAGTGGTACAAAGATTTGAAAATAGACATTAAAAGATCCAGATAGAGGATTAGCTGGGGAATAGTGAAAAAGAGAATGTCTCAGGAGAAACTTTCTGAACATGAGCACTAGGGATTATGAGTTAGTAAATGGGAACAAGATGGTTATGCAAATTGCATTAAGTTGGCTGAGGAACCTATCAAGTTAACTAATTCTGTCAGTCCAACTAGGGTTTTGCTTCTTCTTGTGGCTAATTAATTCTAATATGACCATATTATTTATCTTTCAAACTGGGATACTTTTGAGAGTGACTGGAGGTGAAATTAACTACTCCATCAGGACAATATACATAAATGAAGATAATCTTGACCAAACAGAAATACACAATGAGCAGATGCTACAGTGGTTAATGCAGACCTGGTGCAGAGAGAACTCTTCCTCCCCAGCAAACCTCCGTTCCAGACGGCTGACTTCACGAGTCAGAGACTCTCAAAACCAAAGCACTTGACACTGATGTTGCTTATCCAACTTCATATGTTATTTATTTGTGTATGATTTACATACATTTCACAAATCTAATCAGTTTTTACAAAAGCAAACACTCCTATAAAAATATGAAATATTTCACCATTCCAGAAAATCATCTCATGCCTCTTAGTCAATATTCCTTCCCATGTAACCTCTGTTCTGATTTCTATCACTATGAATTAGTTTTCTCGTTGTATGACTTCATATACATGGCTTAACACAATTTGTATTTATTTTGTGTTTGCTCTCTCGCCCAGCTTTACATCTGTGAAATTCAACTTTGCATGCCAGTAGTTTGCACCTTTTTATTGCTGAATTAAGTCTACCCAATGTTGTTATTAATGCTATCAAAACATGTTTTATTCTTACAAATTGATTTTTCATGCCTATACATAGTATCTCTAAAAATAAGAAAAACTCCAGAGATATAGGGAACAACCCGATGCCAAATCTTTTTAATAATTATTTCCATATATGATTATCTCTATAAATTACCCCATATGACCAATTCCCAGAGTCTGTATCACTGAGTAGAAGAGATTTACTAAGGATAAATTTAAGCAGTGGCCAAGGGTTAGTTATGCCTTTTATTTTAGTGACTGTTCTATGTTTTCTCAAGTCCATTTATAACCCATTTTTTCAGGAAAAACTAAAGAGAAGTAGCAGAAGTATATATGGCAATATATGTACATAGATTTCAAGAGAGAAATAAGGATCATTTTGGTAGTCTATCTCAGAGAGATTTTATCTATCTCCTCATTCTTGATGTAATTCCCATGCTTATATTAATATTTTTATTCTATAACAAAGGATATACTACTGGAACATAGTCAATGACGATGTATAATTATTCTTTTAATGTATAAAATGTGCTGAATTAGTGTATGCATATTGGACATATTTTCATATTTATTTTACTTTTAGTTATTTTATTTATTTAAACAAGAAAGCTAGAAACTTAACTGAACATCAACCTTCCAGGAATTCTTATTTTTCCTTCATTCATTAAGCTCATATTCTATTATTTTTGAACTTGTAGTCAGCCTTCTTATAATTAAATAAATAAAATTTTTCTTATAGTAAGCATTATATTGTGATATTTATTTTCTTTGGGGAGAGTTGAAAAAAATTACTTTTTATTGAGATAGATTTTCCAGTCTTTATTCTCATTGTTTCATTAATTTATTAATTCAACTACATATTTTATCTGAAGATTATGTTGTAGGCTAGGAGTATAAAAATTAAGCTAGATGAGATCTCTGACTTTAGGAAGATTGCATTCTACTGGAAGATAAAGTAAAATAAATAAAATAAGTATCATTTATAAATTACTCTGTGGAGAAAATAGGTGACTAAAATAGACAACAATGTATAGAGAAGAGATGGGGGAGACATGGATAGAAGAGTCAGAAAAGTTTTTTTCTGACTAGATAATTGTCAAGATAAGACTTAAAGAATTAAAAGTATTTCATTTTACAATAAGCTGGGGAAAACAACTTCAGGCAGAAGAAGTAGCACATACAAAGTCTCTAAGTCAAAAACGAGCTTGGCAAGTTTAAAAAGCTAATCTTTAGTCTCCAAGAGTGAAGTGGTATAACATGAATTCAGAAATATAGTTTAAAAAATTATCATGTTTATAGAGATAAGGCCAGTATAAAACCAGACACATTAATACTGTGGAACCACTCTCAGCACTAGAGAAATGCATACCTCTCTATGCAACCACATCCCCTACGTTGTCAGAGGTTAATTTACTGGCATATTTCTTACTGCCAATAATCTTCCTCCTCAGAAAATGCCACATTGCTATCTTCTCCATTTAAACATTGATCTTTTTTTGTCATTTCCTTTGTTTAATTGTATCACAACTACAGTTGTATTATCTTTATCCATATTTCAGAATTATAGGAGGAAAAATTGTTTAAAATTTCAACAGGCATTTTGGAAACACTGTTTCTTTGCAAATATTAATAAAACAGATTTGAGGTTAATTTTTGTGTTGATCAGTTTGAGTTGTATCTCGTCATGCTATGAATCACTTAAGTCCCATTTCCCCTAAAAAGACGAGAGAGAGGGAGGGGGAGAGAGAGAGAGAATATCAGAGCTCTTTGAGTATGTGGGTGATGCCAACTCCATATGGCAGACAGCTGCAGTAATGGCATGTGGTTCAATATTGTTCCCAGTGTCTCACCCTGCCCTTCTGCTCTGGGCTTGGTCATGTACGTTTCTTCTGTCAATAGGACAATAGAAAAAACAATGGAGAGTCTTGAAAAGTATTTGGACATTGAAGATTTCTTTCTATTGCTATACTCAGGACTATTTCTACTCTTTTCATGTGAAAAAGCCGAGCTGGCCTGCTGGTTAATGAAAAGCAGGTGGCTCATTTACTGTCATCATCCTACCTGATGGGCAATTGAACTCCAGGAGCAGACCCACGTAGGTGACCAGTCGCACGCTGCAGATGCCTGTAAGCCCAGCCAAGACCAACAGATGAGCTGCTTAACTGAGCCAAGCCCAAATTACCAATGCACCGACTCACCAGTTAACTAAATGGTTGTTTCTTTAAACTACTAAGTTTTGGGGTGTTTTGTTTTGCATCCCAAACTCAGTGTTATACCCATAATCTCATTTTGAGTATATGCTTTTAGTCTCCAACTGATTCCAATGACTGCATCTTCAAATTAACAGCACTTAAGTTATGGCAAATTCAAATGAGAATAGCTTATAAAAAGTCTAATGAAATGACTATATCTATATAAACATAGGCGTAGATAAAATGTAAGAAAAACACAAGAATTGAGACAGTATCCCAGGATTTGTAATAGTGGGACCAATTTATCATCCAAAATGCTGAAAGGCTGAGGGCAACAAAGTTGTTCTGAAACCCAGTGATAAAGTAGATGAGAACTGATGTTTGAGAAATACAGTCAACTTATGGGAAACCCACATGGCGTCCTGTCCTAACATCACTATCCTCTTGAACTCCAGTTACTTAATGTAATTACCACTACATCAAACAAGCATATGCATTTGAGAGAATTCATCAAGTAGTTACTTAAGATTATGTAACTCAGAGTGTGTAAATGTTTAAAATGCAAACTACTATTAATCTCTGCTTCAAGCTAAGCGTGCCTACTTGTTCAGTGAAGTGTATTGATGTCTGCCACTTTCTTTGAAATTCATCTAAAATAATATGTGCTAATGAGAATAGAAGATTGACTACATGAATATATATGTGATAAAGCAGGCCCCTCTTGACAGGATTAGCAGAGGCAGGCAGCTTTGGGACACAAATACTACTCACACAACCCTCTCTTGACAATGACAGTGCTCTCTGTCCTTTGGGGGCCACAAATGCACCCAGATTCTCAGCTCTCACTCTGCCCCAGCTGCATCAGAGGTGGTGGGGGCAGCTCAACCCACTGCATGTGGGGCTGCCAGACTGCCTCTGGGCTGTGGCTGAAATGCTCGTGTTGGGGGTGTGGTTGAGCCAGGGACTTGCATCCAGGGGAGTAGTCCCTGCCCAGAAGAGACAGGCAGCTTGGGGAGTGGACGGCTGGCCCTGCCCTCCCTCAGTGGAGGCAGTAGCCTTAGTCCTTGGGAAACATAAAAGCACTTGCTGCAGGTTTTTAAAGGGAAGGGAGTGTATCCCAAGGCCCATGGAATCCTGGGTCTGACCGGTGCTGTATCACAAGTGGGCAGCCACTCCCAAGTGCCTTGGCTGGATCTTCCCCTGTGTAACTGTCACTGGTCCCAAGCTGAAACAGCCACGCCTGCCCAGGCAACAGTGGGTGAAGGAGGGGAAGAGGAGGAGAGCTGATCAGGGGAGCTAGTCCCTGATACCCTGGTCCCCTTTGTCCTAAGGGCCCTCTGGCATGCCACACTGGCTTTAAATAAATGTGTATTATTTATGATGCACATCTTTTAGGTCAGTAATAAAAGCCTCAACAAATTTTAAATAATTGAATTCATTCAGACTGTATTATTGAACAAAAGAATTTAAGTAGAATTTTTTAAAAGATAATTATAAAATATTTAAATGTTAGGAAATCAAGCAATAGAATTTTAAATAGCACATTGGTCAAAAGAAACCACAATATACACTGAAAAATATATATATATACACTTTAGCTTAATGATAGCAGCATTTTAACATTTATAAGATACTGGTATAATATGTCTACATAAAAATAATGTCAATTGTATATATTTAATGAAAAAGTATGGAAATTAGTGATCTAAATGCTTATCTCAAAAAATTAAAGTGGTGTAAACTGAAAAAAAAAAAAACCAAAGGAATAATAAACTGTAGCAATTAATAAAATAGAAAAATATATGTGATAGAAAATATCAATAAAGCCCAATTTTAGTTCTTTATTAAGTTGAAGAGTATTCATAGACCTCATGGAAGACCAATTATAAATAAAAGGGAAAAGGCATAGATTACCAATATGTGAAATGAAAAAGGAGACATTGCCAAATTCTATAGTTATTATTATAGATATGATGAAGACAGGAGAGGGTATCACAAATTTATGCCAGTAATTTTGAATACTACACAAAATGGAAAATATCCTTAAAAAATTTACCTAAATTGTCAAAAGAAGGAATAGAAAAATTTTAATATTTGTTAAAGAATTGTAAGTAGTTCAGAGGAACAGGACTGAGATGTCAGAAACAGACCTTATGTGCACAGAGATTTCATTTATAACAAAGTTGGCACCAGCAGTTCAGTGGTGATGGATGGTAAGTTTTAACAAATGGTACTGGATAATTTGCATATCCACATAGAAAAAATGAATCTTTAACCATACATCATATTCACCCATCAATGTAAATATCACAGTTTCCAGCAAACAATAAATTTTAAAAATGTATTAGACATTTGAAGCAGCCAGGAAACACAACCAGTAACTTGGAAAAAAGTAGTTACTATAATCATAGGCAAAATGAAAAAGATGATAGAAGTAGAAAATAGTTATTAAAGTAACTATTTGAAATGTTTTCGAGTGGTTAAAGGAATATATAAACATAAAGAGGATGGAAATCAAAGATACAGAAATGAAGCAAATACAACAAAATGTGCTCTGACAACAACAATGCCTCAAAAGAAACATTCACTGGATAGAATTAATAATGAATTACACAGGGGGAAGAAATGCACATGAACTAGAAGATATAGAAATCAATAGAAACAGTAAGAAATCGCAGCCGCAAGAGAGAGAAAGAGATGGAAAGAAAATCAGACTGAGAAATGTAAGAGACTCGGTGACATGTGGCCTCATACAGGTCTAATTGGAGTCTGGAGGAGAAGAGAAGACCACAGCAGAGCAAAAGTCTGTAAAGAAATAATGTCTGAAAATTGTCCAAATTTGATGAAAATTCTAGGTATGAATATCCAAAAAGCTCAAGTAACTGCAAATAGAATAATCACCAATAAAACTTCACCAAGCAATAATATAACCAAATTGATGAAAACTGGTGTTAACTTAAAATCATAAAAGCAGTCAGAGGCCGAAGACACATTAGTAGGTTTAGAGGAACAACCACAGCAATGACAGCAGACCTCATCCGAAACTGGGCAAACCAGAACATATTAACAATGAAAGATTTCTTTAAGGTGGTAAACAAAAGAAGATACAAAAAAATCTCTTAAAACCCAGCACTTTATACACAATAAAAATGTATTTCAAAAATACAGACAAAAATTAAGAAAAAAAATTCCAACAATAGAAGTCGAGAGAATTTGTCAACAGGAGACCTGCACTAAACAGGGAAATGTGGAGCTACCCCAAAAAAATTAAGATTACTGCAAATGGTAAAAATGTGGATACATACTTATAAAGGAAAGTTTTATTATTTTTAAATCTCTTTGAAGAGTAATTGACTCAAGCTCCACGTAGGATGAGAATGTCCAATCAGACTCACGAAACCAGAGATATTACCCATTATCATCTTTTACTGAATAATTTTGAACATAAAAGCAATTTTAAAAGTTCAGATGAAGAAGAGAGATCGGGGACTTCAGGGGTCCTTTTCTCCATCTCAGAGAGACCCCTTTGTCCAGGAATGGAGAAGGGCTCTCGCTGGGGCTCACGGAGCTGCTCACAACGTGGGGAGAATTTACGTCAGGAAGCAGCCAGGAGATTTACATGGACTGTGACGTTGCCAGGGACTGTGTCTCACGTGCACTAGGTTGTATTTGCTGTGAGACACCCAGGTAAATATTGCAGAGATCGGGACCCGTCCTTTCAGTATCATCAACCTATTTGTTGTCCAGTTGGCAAATAGAGTTGTCCGGGTACCAACCTTCCTTTCTTCCTCATGGGAACTTCTCACAGGTAAAAGGAGGGAATGAATCACAGGAAAACTGCTTTAACTTCTCTTCTTCAACTTTTCAAAGTAAAAGTAACATTTATTTTTTATAACATCCATAGCAGTACAATATATGACAAAATAAAAAATATCGGGACATGGGGAAATGGTATACTATTATAAGATTCTTACGTTATGCCTGAAATGGTATCCTCATTTGAAATTTGACTGTGATAGTTTAAAGATACATATATAAAACCCAGGAAACCACTTAAACAATAAAAAAGGGTACCTAAAAAATCTACAGTAGAGGTACAAGAGAATCTAAATACACACTCTAATCTAAAGTAAGGCAGGAAATGAGGGGGTGGGAAGAATAAAGAAAACATGGAAAAGAGAATATATGATAGATACAGACTTAATTAAATCAATAGTGATAGTAAATGTACATGATCAAACAATTTCAGCATATTATGGGGGTACAAATGTTTAGGTTATGTATATTGCCCTTGCCCCCCACCCCGAAGTCAGAGCTGTGAGCATGTCCATCCCCCAGATGGTGTGCATCGCACTCATTATGTGTGTATGTACCCGTCCCCTCCCCCCCATCTGCTCAACACCCGATGAATGTTATTCCTATATGTGTACTTAGGTATTGATCAGTGAAACCAATTTAATGGTGAGTACATGTGGAGCTTGTTTTTCCATTCTTGGGATACTTCACTTAGTAGAATGGGTTCCAGCTCTATCCACAAAAATACAAAGAGGTGCTGGATCACCATTGTTTCTTATAGCTGAGTAGTACTCCATGGTATACATATACCACATTTTATTAATCCACTCATGTATTGAGGGGCACTTGGGTTGTTTCCACATCTTTGCAATTGTGAATTGTGCTGCTATAAACATTTGAGTGCAGATGTCTTTTTTATAGAATGTCTTTTGTTCTTTTGGGTAGATGTCGAGTAATGGGATTGCTGGATCAAATGGTAGATCTACTTTTAATATCTTTAAGAAACACAATTAAATACAGAGACACACAGGCTAAAGTGTGACAAAAGATATACTGTACTATGCATATTCTAAGAACAGTAGATAAATATTAACTTGGAAAAAGACTCTAAAACAAGAAATATTTCTAGGAATATAGAAGGGCATTTTAGAATGATAAAAGACTCAATTTATCAAGAAGACATAATTCTATATGCATCTAATATCAGCACTTCAAGAGACATGAAGAAAAAACTGAAAGAATTGGAAATTTAAAAGTAAGAATCCTCAGTTATAATTGAAAATTTAGCACTTCTCTTACATTAGCTGATGGAACAATCAACTTCCAGAATGGTTAAAATCAAAACAATAAAAATGTGTTGCAAGTGCACTACTAAACACTGTTCAATTCATACAGTCATGCTGGTAAATGTAGCATCTAGTAAAAATGCTGGCTCTATGATCTAGAGATACCATTCCTTGGAATATACAAATTAAAAATATGTACATATGTGTATATATAATAAGGGCCTACACAAGAATGTTCAGCACTCATTTAATAGTCAAACACCAGAATAAACTCAAATGCCTGTCAAGAATAGAGTGAATAACTAAATTATGGTGTTTTCATAAAATACTGCATAGCAATGGAAATGAATAATCTACAATTATAATAACATATATGAATTTCACAGACATTATGTTGCATTAAAGAAACTAAGGGCAAAAAGTGCATCCTGAGTTTTATCATTTACATGAAATTCAAAAACAAAAAAATATAATCTATGTTGCTAGTGCTCAAAATAGTGATTTTGTGGGGGTTGGGGGCCAGTAACTGAGGTGCAAGACAGGGCTCTTCTCAAATGATTGTAGTGTGTAATTTTTTAATGTGGGTGCTGATTAAGCAAGTTTATTCACTTCCGGAAAGTGTTTTTTTATGTGTATATTAAATTTCAATGAATTTTAATTTTAAAAAGACAGGGATACTGGGACGTGATACGTAAAAATGCTTATAAAAAGACACATTGATATTTGTGTGTGTATAGATGTGTGTATGCACGTAGACAGGTAGGGAGATACAGACATAGATACAGATAGATTTGTAAATCTGGTTGAGGGCTACAGCTATGTCTGTATTTGATCATGAGACTTTGGGACAATCTCAGTGTCTCTTGGTTTTCTCTTTCCTCTTGTCAATGATGAAGTCTGGCTGGATAACATATAAAGTACTATTTAATTTAAATGCTACACGTTGCTATATATGAGGTTACCACGGTGTAAACAGGCACACTACTGATGTGACATGCATCCGGGGAATGTGCAGAACAATTGGATTAGATGCCTATTTGTTTACGTAAAAATTAAAAGTAAAGGGAAAACAAAACCCCAGACATGCTTTTTACTTTTATGTATCCACTTATGTGTAATTTAAAATTTTTAACACATTTCTTTTTCAGGATTAAAAAATGTGTTTGCAGACAGCTGGGTAATGTATCTGGCTTGGAGATTTAAAATCACATATGTTATACAATATGTATAAAATTATCCTTCTGTTTTTAAAACACATATAATAAAAGTGCCAGGAACAGAAATTATGTTTTCTCTTTGATTTCAATTTGCATTATTTTCTTCACAGAAATGATAGAATAATCTTTTAATGTGCCTTTCATACTCTAGTTATCTATTGAAGCATTGAATGACTCAATTTTGTGGCATATAAACAGAAAAGAATATTTATATTTTTTTAAATATTGTAATCTCAATAATCTGATATTTACATTGTGATACCTCTCTACTGTCCTTAGGATCTTACACTGAAAAATATGTAATTTCTTTGGACCTTTAGCCATGTATGTGAATATGTGTAATTAAACATTATCTTTCCCAAAAGCCATTGGACGTTTTACATGTTTACTTTAAATATGTATAACTTTTACTCCATGCATGACAGAGAGCTATCCAGTTCCCTTTGTATCTTAGAATCTCAATAAGCCCAAGAAGAATATCTTCTATGTCTCTTTCCTTCATTTCTAAAAACGTTATTTGTTAGTTTTTTCCTTTAATTCAGAATGTATAAAAAGGAAATACTCCCCAAACTGACCATAAAAACCTCAACCTCAACCTCAACCTCAACCTCAACCTCAACCTCCTAGCCATTAAAAATATATGTAGTATATTTATAAGTGCATATGTATAACATGCAAATATATGGATAACTATACAAATATAGTAAAAATATAAGTTACAAAATTAAGCAAAACAATACTCTCAACACAACAGATTTTAACAGTTTTTTATGATTGCTTCAGGAAAAAATTCACATACCTATTTACATGTTTCTCAGCATGTACATATGAATGTCTCTTATCTCTACTATATTAAATATAACATATATTTTAAATGAGAAAATAGGGAACTACCCAGATTCCTGGGTGCAATCATTGACTCCTTTGTTTCTTTCCTCTGCTGTCCCTCCAACCATTGTCTGTGGAACTAATGATCTTCTTCCTTTCACTGGAATCTTGGGCAAAAACCATGAATTTTCTAGTCCCTTTCAGGTAACAAGAAGTCCTCTAGTAACTTCTAGTCCCCAAAACACTTTCATTTCGGTGTCATTTTATTCTACTCTAGAGCTGCTCTTTTTCCCTGGTTTGGGCTTGCCACAGGCTGGTTGCCAGCAGTGGGAAAGGGGGTAGTCAGTCTCTTTGTCTTTTTTTTAACCTTGTCCTTTGTCTCCCTTTTCTCCCATCTTATTAAGTACAGGTTCTGAATTCCGCAGTGTCAAAATTGTGTAGGAAAGTAGAAAACATAAGGAGGCTGGAAAGGTCTGCTAGACTGAAATGCCCATGAACTAGTGTCCGTGTTGCCTGAGCTTAGCAGACATTGAAATTGACTCTTCTGTGAGTGCTTTTGTTCTGCACAGGCCTCCTCATCACCTGACATTTCCTGCCTGCGTTTCTCTTGAAGCAGATGCATGCCTTTTCCTCGCTGGTTGTCATCAGTTCGTGGTCATCTGCCTGTAAACCTCTGGCCTCTTTCAACTCAGGCCTCTTTCCTTTCCCCAGTGAAACTCTCAAGCCGACTCTAAGACAGCCCCTTAGCAACACACCCGTGGCAGACACCATGTGTCTCTGACGTGGACTTTCAGGGCCCTCAACTCTTCTGATCTTTACTCTGTAGCTCCAGGCCTCTTCCTTAAGGCCAAACTCTGTATCAGGTTTGAGTAAGTCACCAGTCAGTCCATTTTAATGTCTGGATAGTGTCTCATAGAATGGAATACATGATTTTATTATTCCTTATTTGCAGCTAATCAAATAGGAAAACAATAAACTTTATTTCTATAATTGCATTTTTAATTTTAGAAATACCAACAGATTGTCTTCTGAGATTTTTCACTCCTGCCAACTAACAATCAAGAATACTTATTTCTCCACACCACAAGTGACACTGGTGTGGCAGACACAGTTATTTATCTTATTGTTCATAAAATGCTCCTTAGTTTTTCATTAATTTATAGAACCCCAACGTGTTCACTTCAAGGTCAAGGTGATGAATCATGAGGAAGCTAAGCCAGTCATTGCAATTTCATTCTCTGCTGCCAGTTACTGGGTATGTCCCTGCGTCAGCCAAATGAGGTATCTGCTCTGTTCATCATATACAAAAATGTGATAATCGGATCTGAAGCAATCACGTTGCTGCCATGCATTGCAAGCGTAAGGATGAAAAGCAAACCATTTGGAGATGGCACAGCAAAGATCAGGGACTTCTAGGGTTCTAGGTGACACTGCTGACCTATCACACCAAGCACAGAACTATGTACGGGAGATTCTTTTTGTATGAGATACCAGAATAAATATTGCTTAAGCCACTTTGGGCAGGTGATCTTTTAATTACAATAAAAGAATTGGTCTCTCTTCTGAATTAATGTGTTACTTTGATTTTATGAAAATATAGCCATAAAATATCTAGTAAGCCCTTTACATTGTAGAAAATTAAAGATATTTGTTCTGAGTTGGCACAAAACCAGCTTTAACTCTGGGCAAACTCACGGTTCAAGAAAAGAATGAACATAAAATCAAAAGAGAGTTAGGAGGAAGGAGAGGACAGAGATAGAAAGAGGAGGGGGGGGAGAGAGAGAGACTGACTCAGGGATGTAGAAAGAAAGTGAAAACAGACGCCAGGAGACTCCAGAAGACGGAGATCCTAACCTTAATTCTTGCCTTTCCATGTATAATCTCCCTTAAGTTTGACCCATTTTTGATTCCCAACCCTCTCATCTCTGTGAGAGTTGTCACATTTGTGTTCTGTAATCATCATTGCTTCCCACCCCTCATTAAACTTAAGTTACTTGGAGTAGATTAATTTTTCTTAAAACACGTCATCCATGGATAAAATATTTTGCTCACTTTGAACTAAAATTTGAACCACATATACGTATTAGAAAAATGTCAGATTTGTTGGTGGAACTTCTGTAACCTCCATCTGCCCCATGCTACCTACCAATACCATTAGTAATTATATTTTTTAGAAAAAAATTCTTAAAATTCTCCCCCATATTAGCTTCTTTGCCTATTTTTAATCTTAGAAAACTGTACTTTGAACTTACTAGATGGTGTGTAGAAGAGATACATTTTAAGAAACATGTTTCTTTTAGCAAAGCTTTACCACCCTATACTATAACGTTCCATTTTTTGCTTTTTGGGATAATGGATCCACAGGAATTTATTGATAAAATTTAGTACTGACTTCATCGTTATATATCAGTGTTTCCTAAATATGCCTGAACAGCAGAATCACAAGTAGAACTTCCAAAATACATATTATTTATCCTCATTCCAGTCCAACAAAATAAGTTACTCCAGGTCTGAGTATGAAAAATTGTATTTTATTTATTTAAATTACTCGCGATATTCTAAGGAGTCATGTTTGGAAGCCACTGTTAGATTTTTCAAAATAGGTTGCACAGTAATATTACCTGGAAGCATTAAAACAACAAACAAATACAAATTGGTATCCAAATCTGTCCCTAGGCGTTCTGAATTAAACAGTCTGAAGTGAAGCCTGGGCACTAGTAGGTCTTCAAAGCTCCCCAGGTGATTCTAATGTGCAGCCAGATTTAAGAACCTTTACTTGGGTATGAACAGGGCTATCACGCTTAGAATTAGCCTTTCTTTGAACTGTCCCTGGAGAGTTGAGTAATATTGTTCTCATCAAAGCTCTATCTCTATTGTAATCTCTGCACCATTCAGAAACTTCTGGCGATAGAAAAGATCTCAATCAAAATCTCACAGCATCCAGTTACAGAATTGCTCTACATGGCATGTGCAAAAGACAAAAGACCTGGGTGGTGCTAAGCGTGACAAAATAAAGTGAACCTTTTTAACAATTGTGAAGTTTCTGTGTGCACCTTGGAAAATTTATTATTTGTTTATCAGTTAATCCCTCCTGTAATTATTTCAGCATCCTCTATAATTATTTGAGCATCTACTGTGCATCACATACTGAAGTAAATATTGGGGAATATAGATTTGAAACTAGATGAAAAGAGAGTCATTAACAATTATAACTGCTATAAATGAAGAAGCGTAGGTTGACAAAATAATCTATATTGAGAAAGCACAGCCTTAATTAGGGGGTCAGGGTAAACTTTCTTGATTAAGCTACATATACAAATTTAAAGAAAGCATTTTTGTGGTATAGATGCAAAGCACATTTCTGATGGCTTTAGGATTGAATCTTTAGAATTGAATTAAAACCAGTAGGACCCAACATAGTGAGAAAAAAATAGAAATCTATGATTAGGCAGGAAAGATGAGAAAATTTGAATTGCAGAGTTATGTAGATCTCCTTAAGGGTTTGTTGTTTTTACTTTATTTTAAATTCCTTTTTAATCAATTGAATAGTTTAAAGCAAGAGTGTAAGAACCTATGGTAGTTTGGACCATTATGGTGGCATAATTTTGTTATTAACTACCCAACTCTTTGATTACTGATCAATTCTGCAATTTGCTAAAATTATGATGGTGAGTTTGATTTCATAGTGTTTGTGCTATGTATCCCATATACTGGCATTATGCAGAATTTAACAGAATGAATAGAATGTAAATAATATCATTCATAAATTTTGTTATATATGATACTTATATTGTTTTATAAATATTACTATTTTATTTGCCAGAATTCCTAGTTTCCTTGTCTACCCTGTAAACTCACTGAAAAGAGAGAGGCTTAATCATCCTTATTGCAAACATGTAGCATAGTCAAATGAGTAAATGATTGAAAGGCTTTGACTCTTCAGTGATTTAGGGAACAAAAATCTAAAGTACAGTTTATAAAAAATTTCTCAAGAAGTAATATTATGTTTTTTAATCTTCATAATTTACGGTGACTGGAGTAAGAATATTCTGAAATATTAATATTATACTTTAAAAACCTGATTTTCCCAAGATAATATTTCCATAAAGATAGATTTCATCCATGGATTGCTACTTCTTTATTTTGATGAGCCTACTGCATTTTTTTCTTCTCTGTAGTTTCTGTGGATTCTCTTCTTAGTTTATTTACATCTATCTGCAAAAATCCATGCCCCAAAACAAGGCCGCATACATAATAATGAAACCTGGGTGATCCCTAGGTAGCTAGAAGAGTCTTGGGTAGAGGGATTGATTTTCTATATAGGGTGCTTGTGTTAAGTCATTCAGTAATTTTTCTTTTGTTAGACAAGCTTTTATCCCTATAATTCTGCAGAATGGACAATATACTGCCCGGTAAGAGTATTATTAGAAAATAAATAGCTATACATCAAATGTATTATGGTGTTTATATTACCCAATTTTGTTGTGTTGGGCTTTGGACTTTTATGTACTGCATATTCATTAATTCTATTATGCTTTAATGGCATTGCCTGCACTCAGGATGGAGTCCAGCTTCCTGCAATGGCAGCCATAAAAAATGCATTAAGAAATAAACTGGTTTATCTGTGTGCATCATCTTTAAGATTCATTATGAGGTCTGGTTGTTAAAATATAGTGAAATCATTTAACTGTATTATGTGTTAGTAGCCTGGTGTTAGCCCACAGTAAGATAGCTCTATAAAGATTTACCAGCTCATCTGACTAAAGCCCGGAGCTATCATCTAGGAATCCCCAAAAGACTTAAGTATAGGAAGACCTAAATTATCTGGAGCCTGACTTTCTGGCAATCTGCTGCATTCAGAGTGCAAAAGACTGGCATATATTAGTGATAAAAATTTCAAGAAAATAGAAAAATGGAAAGCAAAGGGAAACAAACAAAAAAATAGGACCTCAAGAAAAAAATAGAGTCCAAAAGAATGAAAAAATAGTTCAGAGCCAGGCAAGTTAGCAACAAGGACCATGAATATAGAAAGGGTAAAAGTAAAAATAAAGAAGGTAAATGTCTCCACAGTACTGAGAAACTGACAATTCTCTATTGTCCATTCATTCCAAATCCTTTACCAAACACGCCTAAAAGTGCATTAGTGGTAGAAAAGCAACACATTCTGCTTTCTGATGGGTCGTTTGACAGGACAACCTAAGCTATTCAACAATAATAATATTTAATGACTTTAATACTATCCACAACATATTATTCTAATGTATAGATGTAAAATGCAACTATTTCTCACCATAACCCTATGAGACAGGAAATATTATGATCACCAATTTGGTGATAAAGATATAAATACATGAAGAGGTTAAATACATTCTTTATAGACACTCATGCTACTAAATAGCAAAGCAAAAATTTGCGCTTGGCAGCTAAGCTCCCAAGGATATCAATTCAAAAAATATTTGATCAATTGATTTGTGTGCCTGGCACTATTCTATGCACTTTGGATACATAAATCAACACAACAAAAGATCCCTGCCATCAGGGAGTTCTCGGCACTGCCTCAACAGTTGTAAAAGTTCTGGAAAGATATCTGACAATCTCATTAAACATTAGGGCCTAGTAGAAATTTGCAATAAATATTTTTTGTCTTTAATTCAATAATATAAAATATGCAGCAGAAAGATGTATTATTACACTAATGTGAAGAAGATAAAAATGTGCAAAATCCTAATATTGTACAAAGGAATTTTTATTCAAAGAAGTCATATTTCGCATCAACTCTTCGGACTAGATAACATTCACCCCCATATCTTGTGGTATCAACATATACTATCTTACCATGAGCACAATACTAAAATGACTTTCAAAATTATAACCCGGAGGACAGTAGTTTAAGATAATTTCACTTGCATTTCATTAAGAGAAGAAACTTTAAAATTCATTATATTTAATAACATTCAGATGTAGTAACAACGGTAGCCTTTAGTTAACAGGAAAACCTAATTAAGGTCATTCTCCAGTGACATTAACAGAAAATAGTGATAAGGCGCATTTCTTATGAGAGGTAAGCATTTTTCCTGAATTTTTTTATTCACATTGAAGAAATTAAAAAATTCATCTTTGGAATTAAAATGTCCCCTGAAGCATAGGTCTTCTGTAACTGCACTTAATATAGCTATAGGGTAAAAATGAACTTTGCAACTCCTCTTTCGTAGCTTTTCGAGCTTACTACCTTATTCATTATTCCTTGAGGAGAGGGGTAGTCTTCATGTGACATGTGCCTTCTTTCTTCAAATTCTTCCAAAAACCTGCAGTTTCAGGAAGTGTTGCTGGTAATATTTGCGTTGGGGATTTCTCTCTCAGTAAGCT
Organism: Lemur catta; assembly: GCF_020740605.2. Classification (NCBI taxonomy): domain Eukaryota; kingdom Metazoa; phylum Chordata; class Mammalia; order Primates; family Lemuridae; genus Lemur; species Lemur catta. The sequence goes on from NC_059132.1 coordinate 110,694,702, forward strand.
TCAGTTCCGTGTGTTTTATGGCATTGTGTTAAATGAAATTGCAGTTTTCCATGCATAACCTAAATAACATAATAAAAATAATGAATAAGTGGTTGGAGAAGTAATCACTAAATGAATGGGTACATGCTTCCATTCTATGTAAAAAATATTTCACAAACATAACTCGACAGAAACATAGACATACAGCAAATTTTGTGAAGTAGAAGTAATTTAAAAACATTCAAGGAAAACAAGCAACAGATAAAGTAAGTTTTGGAATATTTATTCATTTGACAGTGAGATTATCATGGTACCAAAGAGCTTATAGTCTACTTCTCCATGAAATAAAGTATCTGGCTTTGTTTCAAAGTATATTAATGCATTAATACCAAAAAGAGCACCTACAATTTTATAGTATATATATGACAACAAAAAAGTCAGTTCATGTTTCAGGAAATGATATTTATTTTATCTAAGAAATACACAATTAGCTCCATCCCTATCTTCTAGTTTTCAAGCATAGACACAGCACAGATATAATACAGAAACAATTACTAATAGCTCAAGGCAATATAGAAATGACAGTAATACAAAAACTCAAGTCTCTTAGTATCAAGAAGAAATATTTGCATGGTTTTCAATAGCTTCCAAAAAGTTGCCAGTTTCCACCACATAAGTAGTTTAACCAAGCAATGAACCCAGGATACAATCTAGGTGTTATCACTTCCAGCCCCGTGTTCTTTCCCTTTAGCAGCACATTGACTCCAGTGATCGGTGTCAGAGAACCTTGTTAAAAGATCATAAACATCAATGTCCAACCATTTTTCAGATTTCATGTGGCCCCTGGGAAGGCTTAATTAAAAATCAAGTAGTGTAGCCTAAAACAAGGCACACACAGGCACATACCCAACAACCATACCCTAGTTTCTCAAATACTGTGTCTTCATAATTTCCTATCAATTCTTTCGATCAAGTCCAGCAATACTGTTGCCTTTATCCCGCCTTGCAGTCTTCCTGGCCACCTCAGAAAAGCTTTTGGTCTCTCCCTTTCCCTGAATGACTCAAAATGTTCTTTTGGTTCCACCCCTTCGGAACCACCATGAGATACTGAACCCACATGGTTTCTTTATTTTTAATGCTTATTTTCAAATAAATAATCCTATTAGTTTTCAAGGGCTGCCATAATAAAGTGCTATGAGATGGAATTATGTCTGAAAGAATTTTGCCCTCATATTTGACAGCTATTTTCAACAGTATGGAATTTTAGCTGACAGGGATGTTGTTCCACGGGCTTCTGCCTTGGTAAGAGGTCAGCAGTTAACATCTTTGTTCCCTTTTATGAATGTGTGTTCATGATTTATCACTGATTCTTGAGCAATCTGTTATACTGTGCCTTTCTGTAGTTTTCTCCATGTTTATTGTTTTGGGTTCCATTGAACTTCCTGTATCTGTGAGGTTATTGCTTTCATCAAATGTGATTTTTATCATTACTTTTTAAAAATTTTTTAAATGAAGCTATTTCTTTTTTTTTCCCCCTTTGGGGACTATAATTATTCATATTTTAGGTCACTTGAGGCTGCTCCGTAGCTCACTTATGCTTTATTTTTATTTTCTTATTGTATTTCATTTTGGGTAGTTCTATTTCCACATCTTCAAGTATTTTATGCATTATTTCTGCTATGTATTATCTGCCATTAATCCTATATAGTATATATTTTCTTGGCATTGCATTTTTCGTCTGTGAGACTTGATTCGGCCTTTAAAAAAGTGTATCTTCCATTTCCATGCAGACTGTGTTCAGTCTTTCCGTTAGCTTCATGAACATGTGGAAAGCAGTTATAATAACCGGTTTATTGTTCTCATCTACTAATTCTTGCTTTAGTATTTATGTGGGCAGTGGCATTCTTTTTCCTCTGCTCTGTGCCCCTTGAATAACAAGCATTTCCACTCTAAGTGATGGAAACACAAACTAGTCTCTGTAGAGTTTTAGCTCAGAGGATTTTTGCCTCAGTTTTTCTTCCTTCAAGTGGTCGTGTGGGGTTTCTTCTCCTAGACATTTAGAATTCAGCCGGAGACTGGGGAGAGAACCTTGCGCTTAACTGCGGAGCTTCCCTCGCTTCAGCTTTCTATGTCGCGTCTGCCCGGTGTCGCCAGTCGCCCGGCCTTGCTGGAACCCAGGTCCGTCCCCTTCCACTGTCTGTCCTGTGTGCGGCACCGCAGACGCAGGCTCCAGGCAGTCAAGCGGGAGCAACTACAGGCTGCACCTCGTCAGAGTGTCCTGTCTCAGGGATCGCTGTTCAGCTCTGGTCGGGTCCTTTCAACAGTTTTGTCAAGTTCTTTCTTCTAGACTGGAGGATAAATATGATACCTGTTTTTCCATCTCACCTAGAAGCAAAAATACGCCATTCAACATTGAAATTGAAGATTGTTATCCCCTTTTGTGATATCCTCAGCACCTAAAGTAATATTTGGCATATAGTAGGCTATCTAAAAGGCTTACTGAATGAATAAATTAATTAATTAGAAAATAGATTTCCTATATAAAGTTGACTCCGTATTTCCTTCAAGGCTGTGCAAATGTAAACGTGCTCCTCTGCTGAAACCTCATTGTCCACAGATGTCTCCGTCCTCGCGCACACACATACACAGTTAGAGCTTCGTTCATATTTACACACATTGCTCTTTCCCTCTACTAAGTACTTTTTTTGATAGTGTAAACTACATTAATCTCTCTTTCATCACTGACACAATCTACGGTAGACTGAATTCTGCCCTACCATTCAGCTGACTTTGCTCTATTTTATAGAAACACCTCATTGCAGAACCAAATACCCATTTTAGCTCTTACTCTGTTTGATCTCTCTTGAGAAGCTGACAGTGTGATTATCACCTTTTATTATCACCTTCTTTATAAAACTTTGTTTCCTTGTCCCTTGTTTTAACTACTACTGTTTCTAAGATGCTGACACTCTGCTCATTGGAATTGATTCTGGATTCCAGTATGCTAACAAGGAATGATTTTTCTTTTCAGTTTTCTTTACTGTATCTGCTCACTAATCACAACAATTTGTAGTTCTCTAAGATGTAGTCCTGAGCTTTTGGTTTTTGTTTTGTTTTGTTTTTTCTTTTTATTCTCTCTATCTACAATCACTCTTCTCAGGTAATCCCTGAGTCTAATGACTTTTAAAAATCTCTATATAATGATGACTCCAAAATTTATATCTATGACTTTGGCCTCATCACTGAATTCTAGACTTTTTTTTTTTTTCTGACTGAAATAGTACTGGCTGCAGAAGAGACTTGTGTATTAGTATATTTGGTGTGTTTTATCTCCTTACTGCTCTTTGAATTCAATGTCTTTATAATAATGATGGTATATAGTTCCTGGTTTAAAAATTGTTACCTTTCACAGAGAAGAAAGAAACACAACAAATGTTTAATATTTTATTGTATCATTATATATTACATAATATATAACTCTCTTAGATTACCTCAACCTATTCCTTCCTACTGTACACTTCTCTCCTAGTGGAGCATCCTTTCTTCTGTTAACTTGTGTATTTTTTTTTAAATCACTTTATGAGGTATGATTGACACAGAAAAATCTGTACATATTTAATATATACAACTTGGTGAGTTTTGAGATAAATGCACACCTGTGAATGCATCATCACAGGCAATACCATGAACATATCCATCACCTCTATACGTTTCCTACCATTCTCTTTACTTATTATTATTATACTTAAAAATATTTCTGTGACATGGTGTTTTGCAAACCTTAGTTAAGTGTGCACTTATTCTAGCTGCCTGGCCCTCCTCTTGCATGGCTGCTCAACTCTTCATTGTTTGTTCCTAAAGATCCTTTTCCAGCACGTTGAAAACATTTCTGCAGTAGCCATATCGATTTACTCTTCTCATTGGGACCAATTAGGTCTGCATGACCTGAATGTATTTTGAGACCTTCCCCACACTCCTGAGTTGTTTTATTTATTTTTTAGTAATCTCTGATCATACAAGTGTTCTGAATGTTAGTACATGCCCAGTGATTATGTTATCTACAGTCATTGCTGCAGATCTTTTCTTGTCTCTAGAGCAAAAGGCCCTTCCCACGGTTCTGTTCTCAAACAGATGCATCTTGAATAATACATTTTCCTCCTGACATACAGTGCTACCCTTCCTAGCCTTCTTAGTCACTAATCATAACTTATCCTTTTCTTAAGTTATATATTTCTAAGGCTCTTTATCCCAAACATTGGTGAGAGATCTTGTGAGTTAAAGTGTCATAGTTACGGCTTGAGTTACCCACGTGTGCATTACAGGGTGACAGTCAGGGACTCTACACTCTTTCCTCTTAAAGTGTTTTAAAAACTACGACAACTTCAATTATTGAATTTTGTCAGAGAATTTGTATTAGTTGGAACTAGATTTGCCTTCATGGATTAGAAAAATATAGAATAACAGTGGCTTAAATGAGATACATTTAATTCTATCTATCCTCCAGGAGCCATAAAGTAGGCAGATAAGTAATGCACTTATCTTGCTATTGTAGCCCTAAGGGAGCCCCCTGTGGTTCCATATGACTGTTGGAATCGCAGCCACATCTGTTTTCCAGGCGGTAAACATGAAGGAAGATAAAGAAAATTCTCTTTTCCTTTTCAATTCGTTTTTAGTTAATATGATACAAAGATAGAAAGTTACATGACAAAAAATAATCTTAATAAACTGCCACAGGACATTGTTACTGTCACCGTATAGAGATATGATCTTGCTACATAACACAGAAGGCCTCCCTTTGCCACTCAAAATCACAACCCTTTCCTCTCTTTCTAAGAGTGATCACAGTTGAATTTTATTGTAAAGCTTCCTAACTTTCCCTTATAATTTTATCACTTAACGAATACTGCTAAGCATTGTATAATAATTTACTTTTGTCTGTTGTCATGTCATATCAATTTCCTTTAATCTATGTAATCCCCTCTCCCTCTTTCTCATTTTTTTATTTGTTGCTTAAAACTTATTTGTTGAAGCACCCAGATTATGTCTTACAGAGTTTTCCACAGTCATGAATTTGCTGATTGCATTTCCTTATATAGTTTAACATATATTAATGGCTAACTCCTCCGAGTTTCATGTAAATCCTTAGTTGAATATAGAGGCTAAGTCTGATTCCTGATGCTTCTTTTTCATGTTGATCAAGTTCACTAATGTGCCATTCTTGGCGTCTCCTCACCTTTTATACTCACGCTACGTCAAAGGAGTTGGAACTATTTACCTGAATGATAAATGTGGGTGGAATATCCAGAGCATGATTTGCACTATATGTCTTCCAAGCGGACTGACTGACCATGAGCTGATAGAGATCTCTGCTCTTGCAAGGACAAGACTTCCATGTAGTCAAACCTGCCCTGGTCCATGATATCTGAAGAACAGTAGATAAGACAGATTAATTCTGGCTTTAATGGAAAGAATCCCAAATCTCTGCACATTTCAAATCTCATTCCAAAGCTATGCCTGTTAACTGAGCCCAAGTTAGAAGTTGTGTGTGTTGCATATGTGTGTGCATGTGTATGTGTCTCTGAAAACCTTCAAGACCAGGTGAACTAGAAAATCATAATCGAAGCAAGGAAAATCATCACGGTAATTATTATAAGGGTGATATTTGGAAAAGCAAGAGGAGCTGGGCCATTACCTCATTGCCTGTGTAAACAGAACTGTGGGCAACAGATTTTCCTCCCAGTTTGATTTGTAAGAGCTATTTTTTTTGAAATAAAGTCATTGAACTTCTTACTGGGGAGGACTGAAGCTAAAGTAGTACTTACATTGGAAATTAGAGCACTTAAGGATTATGAAAAAAAGAAGAAGAAGAAAAGAAACCAGTGGCTTCAATTTATTCCTTAATTTTTTAAAGCAAGTTTTAAAATGAAAAGCAAGTAGTGGAAAGGAATAAATGAAGATAGGAATAAAATAAATGAAATAGAAAACAGAATATGAAGAGAAAATCAGTGAAACCAAAAGCCGATTCTTTAAGAAGATCAATAAAATTGATGAACTGCAAGTCAGACTGATCAAGAAAAAAGAAAGTCAGAAATCACCAATATCAGTAGTGAGAGAGTTAATTTCACTGCAGATTTCATAGACATTAAAAGTAAAATAAGAGAATGTATGCTAATAAATTCAGCAACTTAGATAAAATGAACACGTTCCTTGAAAGTTATATGTAGACAAATCTCACTCAACAAACAATAGCTTGTAGTTAAAAACCTCCTCACAAAGAATCCTATAGGTGAAGATGGTTTTATTGATGAATTATATAAAACATTTTAAATGAAACATTGCCAAACTCTTCAGGAAAATTTAGGCAGAATGAATGCTTCCTGACTCATCTGTGAAGCTAGCATTATGCTGATACCAAAATCAGATGAAGATATTATAAGAAAAAAACTCTAGATCAATATCCCTCATAAACATAGATGAAAGCATTCTCTATTATTAATTTATAATATTTTAGACAATTTTGAACACTTAGAACATCCATATTATGTAAAGAGGATACTATATCATGACCAAATGGAGCTTATGGAAGGACTATTTAAATTTTTAAATAACAATAAATATATTTTAGTGTATGAACAGGGTGAAAAAGTAAAATCATGTGATTGCCTTAATGTATTAATATACTGACAAAAGCATTTCACAAAATTCAACATCCATTCCTAAAAAAAAAACTCTTTTCAAACTAGAAATAGAATGGAACTTTCTCAACCTGATAATGACACAAAAACCTACAGATGACACTTTCAGTGGAAAATACGGTATGCTTTCTTCCTGAGATCAGGAGCAAGGCAAAAATTTGTGCTTTTACCGCTTCTATTCAACATTATACTGTGGTTTTTATTAGTGCAATAAGGCAGTGAAAGTTACAATAAGAAATAAAATATATTGAGATTAATTAGAGTTTTATTGTCCCTGAATACAGCTTTATTTTCGATTCTTTTTTTATGCTTGATGTCAAATTTTGTACTGACACTTTTTTCTCTCAGTACTTCAAAGAAATATTAATAGTTATGGTCATTCCTGGTCTCCAAAGTTTATTTCATTTTTGTTGTTCTTTATTTTTCTTGCATCTTTAAGCTCTCTTCTGGCACAATTTTTCTTTCAAATATTATAATATTTTCTTTGATGTAGATTTTCTGGAAACAACTTCTTTCTATTTTGAAAGAACTTGTCCTTTTCTTTTCCACTTTAATTCCTGAAGGTTGTTTTTCCTGGCTATAGATTCTATGTTAGAAGTCAAATTTTTGAGCACACTGAAAACAATATCCCGGTATCTCTGACTAATTCTCTCACAAATCAGATATGAAAAAATTGCCCATCGGATAGATTGAGGAATATAAAGTTAGATAGTCAGTGAAGTCTTTCTTATCTTAAATAAGTGAAGTGAAAATAGGGTATCAGGTGGGCAAAGATAAAACCCAAACAAAGCAAAAATCAGCAGGGGCTGAGGACAATAAATACTCCAGAGGGTTAATAACATCACTACCACAAATATCACCAATAAAGTGCAGAAAGAAGGCTAGAAAGGAAGAAGACATGCAAGAGTATAGGGTCAATTTAGCTAAGAAAGGTGACATTTTTCACAGGTCTTTAAAATAGCAACTATTTGTAGCAGTATTAATACTAAGTACACAGTTGTGAATTTACCCACCCCCTCCACCTGCCCAGTACCCGATGTTACTTCCACGTGAGCACCTGAGTGTTGATCAGTTAGTACCAATTCGATGGTGAGTACATGTGGTGCTTGGTTTTCCATTCTTATGATACTTTACTTTGAAGAATGGGCAGAAGATGTTTCTTTGAGTATTTTTTCTCTGAATCATTTCCAGAGCCTATTGGCATTTTAAAAATATAAAAATAATTTTAGAGCATGTCTCATGACAGCCATGAAGAAGAGATAATGGTACACATCAAGGTTTTAATTTATTTTCTGAACAGCTTCTCCTATCTCCCCCTCCTTTGTTTTGTTTGTTGTTTGTTTGTTTGTTTGGAATTGATTAGCAAGGTCAGGGATCAGGGCAATCTGGGAGTTTTTGAACCAGAATTTGAGGGGAAAATGAGGTACCAGCCCTGTTCCTCAACTTGGACCGTGCAGCATCAACATAACCCATTTGGGGCATTCTACGGACCAGTCGAGGGAAAAAGGGCACAGCACCCCCTTCTCCGGAAGGAGCTTACGGACTAGACAGGGAAACTGACATTAAGCCAGTCATTCTACCAATGAATCATAATTACAAACTGAGATACGTATTCTGAAAATATAAAACAATTAGAAGAACATGAAATTCAATTGAGAACAGGTACAGAACATTCTAGCCAGAGAAACAAAACAAGCAACAACCCTGAATCAAGAAGAATTGCCACAAAGCAGTGGAGCTGAAAGAACATGAATGAGGGGAAGGCAGAGCTTATCAGCTTGGGAAGTTCTGTATTTCATCTCTGTCTCAAGAGCAGAGAGAACCTACTGGTCCATTTTAAAGGCAGAAGCAACATAATCAGATTTGCCTTTTGAAACAAATAATTTCTTTATTTGTATGTGTAACTTGGTATCTAGAAAAATTATTATTGCTTAGCTCCTCACTTCTCCCGGTTATAGTTCAGGAAGCTAAATTAAATTTTTATATGAACAAATGGAATGATCATATCCTATGAGATCCTTAGTGCTTCCTGGATTGGCTGCAAAGATGCATTAAAGAACTGAAATGAATTCTCCTCTCTTAGGCTTCACATACTTGACACTCAATTTTGTTTTGATTTGTTTTTTTTGAAGTTATGAATCCTTTGAGCATAGAATAGAACCTTTACTGCCAGGCATACACAGTAGTATGATACTTGAAGAAGGAAAATCCTAATTTAATATAATAGGAAGAAACAGATTTCAAGGCATCTATAATAAAAAAGGGCTTCAGAGGTCACTATTTTGTGTCAGAATTCAAAACAACTATAATAATCAGAAACTAGATAGCAATATAAACACTGTTCCTTGGGGAAGTAAATATACATGCTAAAAATAAAAATGCATGGATATAAACATGATGTTTAAACAGGCTTAGGAAAAAAGCATAATCAGCTATGTACAAAGTTATTTCATAAAAAGCTAAATCTTCTAGCATTTGCATTCCATTTTCTATACTTCACTGTACTAGCGTGATACGACTTGTCTCTTAAAATTTTAAATCATGCTAAATCACCTGGATATTTCAGCAAATAAGGAAAAAGAAATTTAAAGGGTTTTTTTTAATCCTGCATAAATTATTCTGATCTAAAAATGATGTTAATTTTATGGATTTTCTGAATATAAAAATAAAAGATCTCAAATATAGTCCAGTGCTTATAGAGTTTAATAAAGGTTCCATATATGTCACATTTTGAATTTTTATTTGTAATTGTGATATTTAGTAAATAATGTATTTCAGAGTAATTATGAAATTTAAAAAATCAAAATATAATGGCACTATTATACTTCATGTTACTAATAAGGACAAAAATCCATTATTGTAACACTTACTACATAGAAAGAACACAGGCTATGGAGTTAAAAACAACATTGAGTTCAAGCTCTTCCACCCTGGGAAAATCATTTAGCCTCTCTAAGCCAAAGTTTCTTCAATGCTAATTATGTTTCCTTCAAAGTTTTACAGTGGCTATTAAAAATTATATATGTAGATAAATAAAATATGCCTTACCCACAGGAAGAGTATAAGCATTTAGTGCCATGGTAGGAACTAGATGGCATTCTCCACCAGGATACTGTGAAGAGAGATTTATGAACAACTATTGACAAAGAGTTGTCTAGCGTTTAGGAAAAACAGATGGCATAGGCTGTAATCCAGAGCTAAAAACCACAAGAGAAAGAGAGAGTAGGTTGAAAGATCCACATGACAGGAGATTTGACCCTCGGTGGTGAACGCAGACCCCTCATGTATTAAATATGCCGACCCAACTCTCTTATTTCTTGTCTCTCTGGATCTTCCATCAGTGCGTTCTCTGGCTGCACTTACCTAGAAGCTGGAGGATAAAGAATACACTGGTACAGGCTTCAGAGCTCGTCCTCCTGGGACACAGAAGACAGAGGACAGAGAAGAGAGGGGGCAAACGGAAGAAGCACAGCTGAAAAAGGATCAACAGACTTTTTTTCAGTGAACTTCTCTGGTTAATAAAGATGTTCAACCATCATAAAATCACACATTTGATAAATTTTCACAATGTGACTATGAACCAATTCAAGAAACAGAAAAATAAATAAATGGCAGCAGCAATGGGAATATAGGGCAAAGTGTGGACCAAAAACATTGGAAGTTATTTTTCTCCAGCTCTGTGTCTCAGAACTGAAATTCATTGCACCTTGCTACTGACACGGCACCCTTTTCTCCCAGTGCCTCCCGCCCCTCTCAATGCTTCTGCCTTGAATTCAGCTGCTTTACAGAGAAGGGCTACTGGGAGTAGGGCTGGGGTCTGCCTGAGCCCAGGGCAACTGAAGGACACAAACCCCTGTCCAAGTGTGCTGGCAATGTGAGGGAGAGAAAAGACTCAAACTGCATGGCGCGACTGGACACAGGATCCCGGGCCATTATTGTACCCAGGCTCACGGGAGGAGGTTTCAACTCATGGAGTTTGTTCAAGGTTCACACTGAGGAAGGGCAATTAATGTGAGCTCATCTTATGCCTGGAGCTCTTTGGGTCAATTCAATGCACTGCTGTTGTTGCTTCTGTATGGGAAGATATAGTAGAAATTAATGTGTTATATGCTTGTACTTCTTCATCCCATACATGGCAGAGGAGACATGCTAAATTAGTAAGATTCGTGTGTCAAGAAGTACTACTGGGACAGATAGATCATTCCTAACACGTTCACTTCCCACTGCTCCTTCCCAGAGAGTCCAACAAAAAATGTGGAGAAAAAGGTGAATCACAGCTATGATTAAAGACTTACAGGCAACAGGGTTAAGAAGAAATACAGTATCTCAATGCAAGCACTTTATTTGTAAATTTTAAAAAATCAGAGGTTGCTGCAGGCTTATAGAGGGTTACCACCAACTGAAGTCACTTGTGCCTCCTGTCCCAGCTGTTCCAGACATTGTGAGTGAAACTGAATTCATGACACAGACTGACGGCACTTGGTACGCTGTCTCAGACATTGCCCATGTCTTATTTTTCATTCCACTAGCAGCTGAGAACAAAGACTAATTTCCATTCATGTGGCAAGGCCTCCAATGTATGTTTACAGTTCTCCCCAAGAAGTATCTAAACTACCCTGCTGTTTGCCACCAGTGGATGGGTCAGGATATAGGATGAGTGCCTCTGACATCTAATGTCCAATGTTTTTACCATGGAGATGATATCCTGCTGATTGGCAAGTCATAATCTTTCATCTGAAGGATGTGATGTGATATTTTCACACATCAACCTGCAAGAGTAGCTGTTAAAATCTAACAAAATTTAGGGCTCTGCTCACCACATAAAGTTGGGACTGTACGGGTGAATTCACAATGTGAGGTCTCTCCAGCAGTCCAGAAAACACTGCCATCTCTTTGAACCTCACCACCCTCAAGTAGACCCACCGCCTTATTGAACTCTTTGGGAACTGGAGGCAATATGTGCCCTACTTAGAAGTTCTACTTGGTCGTTTACATTGGCTGTAAATTAGCATCCTTTGAACGGGCCCAAACTAACAAGCTGCACTAGACGCTGTCCAGCAAGCTGTGGTATACATGCTCTTCCTTTGGGGCCCCTGCAAGTTTAATCATCCCTTTGGATGATAAGCTTCCATAGCTTTTCTTCATTCCAGGCACTGAAAATGTGCCTGCTACGCCAGCCTGTTGTTTACTAACACCTCAAGTCAGGGAGGCTCTGGCTTTGTTGCCCCAACTGTAGGCACCAGGGCGTGCCCTCAGGTAAAAAGCTACTAACCCATAAATGTCACTGATGCAACTTCTGTCTTTTAAGGGTAGGGTCTCCTCCAGTTTCTGCTTTCTGTTAGCGACACTGCAGTGCCTTTAAATCATTTTATTTTAAGGTTTTATACTTATTGTCTGTGGGAAGTTAAATCTGACAGTTTATTCCACCATTACCAAAATCTGGAACCTTCATTTTTATTTACATTTCTCTAATTAATAATGGATTTAAACACATTTTCATATGTTTAATGGCAATTTGTATATCTGTAAGGTGCCTGATCAGGTTTTTGCCTGTCTTTCTATTGGGCTGTTTTCCGTACTTTATATAAATTTGGTTTACTTTCTTTGACTTCTCAACATCAATTGTTTCTAGAAATGCAGGCCCATGTTCAGATATTTGAGAACTTTGAGTTACAGGCTAATAGCTAGAATGTCATTTATTTTAAATTTTCATCTTAATGTACTGGTCATACCTGCACATGTGTGATTGATACTACACTCACCAAGGCTGTAGGAAGCCAGGCCATTGGGAGAGTTATCCCTAAAGAATTATAATTACATTAGCTATTGCCTTGGATATACACAAAAAGAGGGATTTGTGAAGTTGCACAAAAATGGCCTTGATGTGACTTTATCGTGTACTTTAATCTCTGTCAAAGTCAGTCTGCTTGTACTTCAAACCACTGCCCCAGAATTACCTGCTTCCTAAAGGACCACAACAGATTGGATTTATTCTAACTTCTCCTGTAATGTGTCTGTGACAAATAAAGTATTTGAGACACATGTTAGGTTGTCGCTGAGATGATTTAGTTTGATGCAGATGTCAATTCCCCACAAATATGTACATTTAAAATAATCTCAAAAATAATTTCCAGAGAACCTCAATATTTATAAAGTAATTTTAAAAGCAGAAATAGGTAAAGCACTTATACTGATAAATATTAGAGATTTGCCTTAGCATATATTAAAGTGTTTTGTAGAATGGCAGAAAGTAAATAAAGTGATTTATAGTGCAAAAGGAAAGTCAGATTACTCACATAGAGTATAAAATATTTGATACCTCATACAAAGGCATTTCAAGTAAAAAAGAAAAAATCAAAAGATCATTATAACTTCTATTAATCGAAGAGAAAATGGCAAATTTTGATGAAATAGTTTATCCATCTAATTGTAAATTAAAATTGTTGAATTCCTATGTATTTTAGGATTTGGAAAAAAATACTCTAATACAGTGTTTATAGGTTTAAAACTAGTGTATTTCCAATGAAAATAATTGTCAATAATGAAACTCCAAATTAGATGAGTCTTAATAATTACACTTCTAAGAACTGATAAAAGAAAATTATTAGTGAAAATACAAGAAGGTATGAACAAAAAGTGACCAGAAGACTATTGCTTACTATACCAAATGCCTTGTTTGTAAAGGACTTTGATTAATATGTTTTATTAAAAAATAGAATCATAAGCCATTCAAAATATTTATCTAGTTATATATTTGATATGTCATAAATTTCTTAATATTTTATAAAAAGAAAAGAGTTTTAAACTACATGAAAAGATATATGTATATCACATGCAAAAACCATTATGACATACAGAATAATCTTAATTTTCTATTTTTTTCTGGCAGGATATAGATATTTTTTCTTAGAAAATTCATTATATCACATAATTTTTCCATTTAATCTTTTAAAATTTGGGCATTATTTCATTTTATAATCTGAAAAATCTGTTCCTAATGTTTTGAAAACAACTTTGAAATAATTTTTCCCGTATTATGAGTTAATTATGAATCCAATAATATTTTTAAGAATTTGTGAATGACTTCTTCCTAGAGATGATAAACAATTCGTACTTCATAAAAGTTGAAACAGCTTATCACTGTGGACTCATTTAATGCTAAATTTTGAGTCTACAGTTGATTTGGGTTTATGTATAATACGCATGACATACATGTCATGCATGCTTATATAAACATATAATTATATTCATATTTAGTACAGATGATTTGGTTATACAGTGCCTAAATTATTGTCAAAGTCATTTATTTTGATTTGTATCCATGCCATAATTTATTTGTGTAAGGTCATTTAAAGTTGGAAACAGGTCTGAGAATTTAATTGTATTTTTTTATGTTACTGATCATAATTTATTCATTATTTAGTCACTATTCAAAAGATGGAATATAAGCTTCATGAAGTCAAAGAATTTGTTTTCTTTACTTTTTATTCTTAACGTCAGTATCTAGAATGTATCTGGCATATAATGAGTACTCAATAAATATTTACTGAATAATGAAAAACATTTAATAATGAAGATTAGGTTACCAGACATAAAGTAAAATAAGGAAATTGATAATATTTCTTATATCTGTACCATACTATATTATATTCCTTTCTTTCAATCATAACTTATCAAAAACTTTATATGATTTATAATTATTTTTTCCATAGAACTGCCTTATATACAGCATTTTCTGATTTGTTCATATTCAATATTAGCTTCAAATTCTAATATTAAAGTACAATATTTTTTAAACGACTTGACCTTTGGTAAAATGCCAAGTTTGATTGCACTGAGAATATGATCAGCAGTTGTCATACTCAGAGATTATAAAGCCAAGAAAAAAAGAGACAAGACAGACGGTAATATTGCAGCAAACCACAGCTTATTGACTGAAGCTCAATCACATCATAAAACTGTCATTCAAGTCCCAAACGGAAAGCTCACGTATTGCTTCTCATTTTTCTCCGCTCACGTATTGCTTCTCATTTTTCTCCGAGCTCAGTTTGCAATAGAAAATCCTGTGGCAACCTTCTGTTACTGGCCAGTTGACATCAAATGGTCCTTTTTTATTTGCAGAGGTAACTGCTTGAAAAATATTTTCATTAAGATTTTTTTAATAAATACATACACAAGATGTGACATTTTTTATTAATAAAAGTGAAAATATATTAACATTAATGATCATTCAGATACATATCACATTTCTGAAAATAAAGAATTATTGCTACTATTTTTATAGGTATATTAATTGAATTGTGGGTTCCTCAAAATTCATATGCATTGACCCCCAATGTGACTATATTTGGAGAAAAGGCCCTTAAAGAGATAATTAAAGGAGGAAGTGAGTTCATATGGGTGGATCCCTAATTTAATAGAACTGGTGTCCTTATAAGAAGAGAAAGGGACACTAAGAACACATGTACTCAGAGAGAAAACCATGTGAGGACACAGCAAGGAAGAGCCATCTAGAAGGCAAGGAGAAGTGCCTCGCAAGAAACCAACCCTTACACCTCCTTGAGCGTAGACTTCTATCCTCCATAATGGCAGGAAAGTTAATTTCTGTGGTTTAAGCCATCCAGTCTGGTATTCTGTTATGCTACTCAAGCAGCCTAATACGCTAGGTCTTTGGAGCATGCATTTAGGTCAATAATATTCTCTCACAGCTTTTGCTCTTTTTATTATTCTAATGTAATTTTGGGTGGAATTTAGTGAAATCCCAAGTTCAACCCAAGTATATGTTCTCAGAATTTTTGCTATCCCCCAACACCACTTCTACTTTCGTTTTCATCAACCCCCAAAACACTGTTTCTGGAGAGTCTTGGTCACAAATGCCCCTGATTCGGGATGGATCTCAGGAAATGGTCAGGACTTCTAGACTTTCCACTAGAAGTGACGGGAAGGTCTCCCAAGAGGACATCCCCAAATGGCAGGAGGCATCACTAGCCTAACATGTGGTGCCCCTAGCAGGCCACGTGGCCTTCAGCCATCTCTTCATCCCAACCCTGTGAAACTTTAGTGAGTCCCGTAGGTCTGTTTCTCTTCCACTGACACAGCGTGAGTGCTAAATAAGCTGTAGTTCATGCAAAAGTTGTTCTCATTCTAGCTGGGAAGAAATAAGTATTATAAGCAAAAAGAACACATGAGAGGAAGAAATTCTTTCAGGACAGCAGAGACAAATCAATGCTGACACCTAGTCCTTAGTAGAGCCAAAAGTTTTCAAGATGGGGAACAGAAAGAACAACTGACAGACACTATTAAACTTGCACAGTGATAGTAGAATCAGTAAGGCATGGCTAAAATAACTGGTTCCTACTGATGGAATAAAAACACTGGTATGTGGCTATGCAACTACTGACAAAAAGGAGTCAAAATAGAAGACAAATAAGAAATATCTTCAGAGAGAGAAGGGCTTTTGACATTCTGTTATAGAAAGAAATTCATTTAATCTCTACAAAGGTTCCATCAGCATAATTTAAATAGTCTTGAAATAAATTAGATTAAATAAGGAATATGTTTTCTTGTAAAATTGCTTCAGTAATGAAGAACCAGTACTCACTGGAAGGAGTGTAACTTTCTGAATGACGAGAGAGATTGATTATGTTAAGTTCCAAGTTTTCATTGGGATGACATTTCACAATCATAACCCAACCCTTCCCTGTGATTATAATTCATTTTTGTTCGTATAAGACATGGCTGGATCCCCAATTACTAATATTTTTGTATTGCTTTATGTTGTACTAGACAGCATGCACAGGAGTGTGCAGCCAGCTGAATATTGTACAGAAGAGTCCACTCAACAACTCCTTTCAGAGACAGTGCACAGCTGGTGCACTGGACGCACTCACTGCCCTCTCAGCCTCTACCCACTTCTCTCCCCTAAAGAAAACTTCCCTTCTGACTCCCATGCTAATCACGTTCTTACTGATTTTTATATTCTGTTTTCTTAAACATGTGTCCTGAAAAACTAAAATAAAGGGAAGTATACAGTATGGGCAAGCCATGACTGGCTTTTAGCTCGAGGTTACGTGTCACAGAGTCACTCATGCTGTTCTGTGCACGTGTGCAAGTCCTTCTGCCGCGTGTATGCTTAGGAGTGGATTTTCCGGGTGATGAGATATGCGTATCACCAAATATAAAAACGTAAATTTAAAAACTGTTTACTAAAATGGTTACACTAAGTTACATACCCAGTGAAATTGTAGGTGGGTCTCTGTTGTATTTAACTTTCTCCCTTTTAGCAACTGAGATTAGTGTGTAGTGGTATTGCTTTGTGGATTTAATTTGCATGTCTTTTATTACTACTGAAGTTGAAAATCCTCTGTTAACTAATTAGGTTGAGCACGTTTCCATTTATAAATCCTCCACTGTGAAGCGCCCGTACAAGAAGTCTCTTGTTCTTTTTTCTTTTGGGCCGGTTGGTTTGGTGGAGTCCTTTATGAATTCTTTCCTTAGATGCTGTTTATTGATCGTATATGTCACAAATATCATTTCTTTCTTTTAGGTTCCCTTTTCACTTATGTTAATGATGTTTTTGACAAACAAAAATTCTTAGTTTGAATATAGGGTAATTATCAATTTTCCCTTTATTATTGGTAACTTTTTTGTCTGACAAACCATATTTTTCAGCCCCTATATAATAAAGATATTCTCCAAGATTATATTTTAAAAGTTTTATATTGCTTTTTATATTAAATCTGTATTCACCTGGAATTAACTTTTTGTGAATGTTTCGGGAGGGGTCGAGTTTATTTATTTATGTATTCGTTCTTTTGTCTTTGGGTGAGGCGGTGGAAGGAGTATCTAATTGTCAATACAACATTTGTTTTAGAGAGTTGTTTTTCCACACCATTGTGCAAACCACCTTGTGCTCACACATCCGTGAGCCTGTTCCCCAGCTCTATTTTATCCAACCTCCTTGCCAATACCTGAACCAACACACAGTTCTTAAATTACTGAAGTTTTAATATAAATCTTGATATTTATAAAACCATCTTCTCTCTTATCTTCTTCCAGAATGTCTTAGGTACACTTCACTCCTTGTATTTCCATAACTGTTTTAAAATCAGCATGCCAATTACCACTCAAAAGAAACTAAAAAAACCTTCCAGTGTTATGACTGGAATTGTTTTACTAGCGGAGGTTGTTCATGGAGAATTGACATCTTTAAATATTAAGTATTCAATTCAATGAATATGATATATGGTATAATTCTACATTAATTTCTCTGAATTATAAAAGGTACATTTTTGTTTTATTTGTTTATTACCAGTTTTAGAAATGTAACTGATTTTTCTAAATAAACATTTTATATTTCCAACATGGGTTAATATTTTCCTTATATTTTTGAATCTTGCTATTAGAGGGACTGCCTTTCACTTTCTTCTTTGATCATTAAAAGATTGTCATCTCAAAATTTTTTTTGTCATAAGTGAATTAAAAAAAATTTCCACTTTTTCTGTTCTCTGGAAATAATTGCAAAATAGTCAATATGTCTTTCTTAGATGTGTGATAGGACATGCTGGGGAAAGCACATGAGCCTGAAATTATCTTTGAGAGAAGGTTTAGTTCTTGTGAAATTTAGTATTTTTGACAAGTATAAGGTGTTCAATTTTTTTCAGTAAATTTTGATAAAATGTGTTTTTTCTAGGCCTTTGAGCATTGCCTCTGACTTTTCAAAGTTACTGGCTTAAAATTATTTACAATATCCTTATTTTATATTTTAAGTATCTGTAAATACTGTATTGATCTCCCACTGAGGGAGGTTTGTGCCTTTTGTTTGTGTCTGTTGTTCAGTTTCATCAGGAATTTATTGAGTTTATTTTATCCTTTCAAGAACCAACATTAGGCTTTGTTGATATGCTTTATTTCATATTGATATACTGTTATAGCTTATTCATGTATTCTCTTATCTTTTTTTTAATTTCCTTCACTCTTTTTTAATAAATGGATTTGGCCTAGTATAAAAGGATCATATTGCAAGTCTACCTTACATGTATCAGAGAGCTAATCCAATATCAGACTCTACTGATCCATACTTTTGTTGAAAAAGAGATATTTTATCTTCATTTTTGAAAATTCTTGTGCTGCATTTTAAAATATAGGTCATCAGTTATTTTACTGGCTTCCATTTTTTTGTTTTATGCTGAGAAATCAGCAGTCATTATTATTGTCCCTCTGAAGATAAATCTCTTATTCCTTCACCTCCTTTTAGAGTTTTTCGTCTTTAGTCTTATTGTGCTATGCCTACGTGTGTTTTTTTTTTCTTCTCTTTCCCTTGTTTGGGGTTAAAAGTAGAGCTTTGATGTCTTTGATTAGTTTGGAAAATTCTCAGACACTATGTCTTTAAATATTGCATTTCTTTCTTCTCCTTGTAAATTAATTAAGCACTTATGATACTCTCTGCCTTATGCCATGTGACCCTGGTTCACGTTCCCATACTTTTGTCTGCCTATAATTTCTTGTGGATACTTTCTACTGAAAATAGTCTTCCTTCAGTCATTGTGGTAAGAAAAACAGCTTCCAAAATTTCCAGGCCTTAATCCCTGGAATCTGTGAATACATTACATTACACGGCAAAAGGGACTTTGCAGACGTAAATAAAGTCATGGACTTAACATAGGCAGATTATCCTAGAGTTTTTCTGATGGTCCCAATCTAATCACATGAGCTCTTAAAAGCAGAAAACTTTCTCTGGCAGACAGGGAGGATTAGGCAGCAGAGAGATGGTGCTAAAGAGGAAGTCAAGTAAGTGATTCCAGGTATGACAAGGATTTGACTCACTACTGCTGGCTTTGATGGTCCAGACAGAAGCTTCTAGTGTCTTTGGGCAGCATCTTTCTGACAGCCAGTGGGGAAATGGTGCAATCACAAGGAATGGAGTTCAACCAACAATCTGAATGGGCATGGGAGTGGATTCACTATTAGAGCCTCCACAGTGGAATGAAGCCTGGCCACACCTGGGTTTTTGTTTTGTTAGACACTAAGCAGAGGACCCAGTTGAGCCATGATATACCCAGACTTCTCATTTGTAGGACTCAGAGGTAATAACTGGGTGCTATTTTAAGCCACAGAATTGGTGGTAATTTGTTACAGTAAGCACAGAACATGGACACATTTTCCACTTACTGTACTATTAATGTATATCAAATAGCATGGAGGTATATTTATTTGCATATTAAACCTGTCTACTGTGTTTCTTACATCAGTGAGCTACAGTTCATTATTTGCCCTCCTATGTGTCGATTTCTATTGCATGTGGTTTCTATTCCTTCCATTTCATGGTGTCGTACTCCTTCTTTGTTCCTTTGCTTTTCTATAGTTTGATAAACATTGAATTTTCAAAATTTTTCTAGAAATAATTAGATGCCTACAATGACTTTGTCTTCCAGAGTTTACCTTTTTTTTACGAATCGAGGCATTTACTTGCTTATTTCACCAATTTTGGGGAAAATAAAAGGAGATTACAATGTCATTAAAATATTTAAGAATTTGTCCATCCCCCAGATATCAATAATCTTGTCATTCTCATGTGGAAGTTGTTATTTATTTTTATCTTTGATGCAGACACAATTTATTACTATGTAGTTCCCTTCATGTTTTTATAGTGCTCACTAGACAGTGATGAATTATATTTATTAAGATTGGAAAAATGAGTTTGGAGAGTCTTATTTAATATCTATTTCATCAGATGCATATTTGATTACCAGTATTTATATGTGCATATAACAATGAATAGGCATATATATGTGTGGGTGTGTGTATATATATATTTGAACATGTTATAGCAAGACAAAAATCAATCATCCAAATAGAAATAAGGCTGCATTGAATGGGACTTCTGATCATTTTATATTTTTGCTATGGATTTATAGGACAGTCTGGTGAAGACTATTAAGCACTCTCAGCACAATGATGTTAGTAATTAAGAATAGCAACAACATATGCATATATATGCATATTTACTAAAATTCAAAATTATGATGACAGCTTTGTATTATTAAAATAGATTTTAAAAAACATAAATTTGTCATACACTATTATATGTGCATCTTTAATAAATCTATAAATCAGATATAGTCATGTCCCTGATAATTTTAAATTAATGGTAAATGATATTTGAGATCTCTGCAATAAGTGTAAGTGAATGACAATATTCGTAATTTCTATTGGTGATTAAATTTCAGGTACTCTTAACACTACTGTGATGTGATTTTTTTTTGCCTTGATTCATTAATGGAGACATATTAAATTTCAATTTTATGTTAGTAAAAATAAATAGGCCATTATTTTATTCACCACACCAAATGACAAAATATTGCTTATTAACATGAAAACAGAGACTACAGAGTGCAAAAGTTTCTTTTTGCAGAAATTTCGTTAAGGAAATTTTGAAGAGCAGAGCTTTCACCCAGCGGAGAGACTCTAATCATGGTCATGCCAAGCTTTACAACCAGGCGATGGGAGAGGGACTCAGGAGCAGGGACAGGCATTGTCAAGTCTGTAAATCACACTTCATAGGTGGCCTTCTATTCTAAATGCATCATGTGCTCTGCATAAATAATAATAAAAACCACGTTTTAAGTTTAATGCAGTATGGAAAAATGTCTGTATGTCCTTGACGGAGCACTAGGTGAAGGCGCATATTGAAATCTAAAATCGTGATCCAGATGCAGAGGATAAAATTGCAGGTGTGCAGCAGCACTTTATTAACTCTGACCATAACGTTCTCTTCATTTTCACACATATAGTATATATAACATTTGAGTGTGAGAATGACTTTGTGTCTGATTACAAAACACATAAATTATGTCAGCTATGCTGTAACAGAATAATTGTTAAAAACTGCTATTTATTGGTATGTATTGTTTCTAAACTTCGTTACTTGAGCCTTGGATAATGCACTTTGGAATACTCAGAAGAGTCAGTTAATGAAGCAATCTTTTCAAAAACACAAATATTTGCAGAATTTGGTATTATTTTCTCCACGTCTCAACAAGCTTGTGTGCCTATTCATATTCCAAGTGTGAATGTGGAGTATTCATGTTGCAAAATTATTTCAGATTTCCACACCTGCCTAAGAAAAGTCCTAAATTGGGTGGGTATTTGGCCATAATGTATCAGTTGTGTGTTACTACAATAATGCTGCAATACTCTCATCTCAAAAATAAATACACACAATGCCAGAATGTATCAGGTTTTTATATCATATTCCTATATTTGATAAATTAGAGGAGTAATTTTAAGATTTCAGAATTTACTATAATCTATAGTCTGCTTACATCCATATATTTTATAAAATATATAAAGTGACACAAATATTTAAAGCATAAAATGGTAGATTTTTTGAAAAAATGGTTGAAATGATCCCCTTCCCTGTAATCACTTAGACTTGCAATGTGACTTTTGACATTTTCCTTCTTCTGTGGCTCCTTGGGTCTAGGCTGGCCTTTTGATTTCTTTTGGCAACTAGAATGCAGGGGAAGAGACAAATGTCTCAAAAGGGATTGAGTGCTTAGCTCGTTCTCTCGGAAAACTGCTCAGCCACTAGGAGAATAAGCCCAGGCTAACCTGTGGGACAAGAGACACATGTGAGACTCCTCCTGTCCCAGCAGACAGCTTCCCCAGCACCAGACCTGTGAGTGAGACTGCCCTGCAGGGGCCAGTCTCCAGCCAGCTGCCACCTGACCGCAGGTGCATGAGGGAGCCAGCTGGAATCCAACCACCCTGGCGCTGTACAGTGCACAGTGAACCCAGAATCAGGAGCAATATACATTTTTTATAAATTATATGTATTTTATAAATTATGTTTATATATTTTATAAATATCATATATATTTAAAAAATTGTGTTACTCCACCAAGTTTGGGGAGGATAATACAATCAGTCTTCTAAAAATGTAAATTGATTCAGTATGTGTTCAAACCTGGTAAGTAATATGACTCTTATAATTACCAAGCATTTTATTATACATCTTGGTTATGATGTTTTTGTTCTTTTTATGTTCTAAAAATTTTTAAAAGCAAAATATTTTTATGTTTTCTAGTCAGAACTTTTACTTAACCGTTGTCTTATAAAATAGTCATTTTTATTCTTCCAGAGATTTATCTTTCATGTTGATGGCTTCTAAATGGACACTTTTTTAAGTCTACCTACTGGCTCTTTCTTTCCAAGAGAGATTTTCTAATATTTAATTTCTCCTTTATATAGAATTGAGCTATCCTACTTGCTGAACAGTATTTGTTAATACTGTGTATGCATGTAGAAGATGGCAGTTCAGACGGTGTGCCTGAATTCCATGGTTTCAAAAGACAACTTCATTCTCTTTATTCAGTCAATTTACAGTATATATTAACCTACATTCTTAAAAATCAAAGCTCAATTGAGTTAATTAATTTTGGGTGTCCAAAAGTTGATGAAGCCTTTCAACTGAATTATCCTTGAGATTCAATATTTTTTAATATTTAATGCTTATTTAATATTAATTTAATGATTAATTCATAGGCATTAAATATTCAACATAAAGAAATATTAAATAAAATAATATCACTATTTTCTAATTTTATAAATATGTTTTTAATTATTAAAAACTGTATCTACAGGACACAGAAATGAATCTCCAGGATTCTTTCACAACAGACCACTGTGCAGAAATTTAGTTTTCAGTTTAAACAAAAAGTATTCTAATAAGTAATTTTTTTAACTAGTAAACTTTTTCATGCTTTCAGTTACAGAACGAAATTAAAATCTTCCAAGAAGCCTTTGCCGGCTCATTCCTTTAAGCGGAATTAGTGTGCTTATGTTTGTGTTCACAGCAAGTTGTTCCTTCTTATCTTTACTTATTTCCACAGCTACCTCTTCTTTTCCTAAAAGTGACATCATTCTACCCTAAAGACCTTACACAGTTGCACATTCTACAGGCGCCTCAAGATTGAGTGAATTCCATCTGCATTAAACATACTCTTACTGTTACTCAATTACTATGGCACTTAAAAATGTGTGATTTTTTTCCCTGAAGTCTAGAAATGAGGAAACATCTTATATTATTATTGATGACAGAATTGGAAGACTGATATTTTACTAGCTCTGGGAATAGATACATTATAAGATTACATCCTAGATCGTCTCATTTTAATTGTTTCTTTCTTTCTTTCTTTTTTTTTTTTTTTCTGCACGAATGACTAGAAAATAAGACAATATGTTGATGATATTTCCAGACTTGCTAGTCTGAGGAAATAACAAGATGGATAATTTTTCACTGATAACTTTGAAAACTGATAATACAAACATGCAAAGGGAAACTACAGAATTGTAGAGAGGACTCTGGATATTGCTATATCTAAAATTTCCATGTTTTCAATACCAGAAGAGACATTCTGGTATGCGTTCCCCATTTTTTTCCAGATAGGTAAAAATGATAAAATGTGCGTTTTGGTTTTCTAAACAATGATTACGTTGAAGCAGCAAATATGATAGAGAACAGGTATCTCTTGTCTTCAACACCGTTCCATATTCTTTTTTTCTATACTATAGATAGATGAATAGATGGGTGATAGATAGATAAATAGATAGATCTATCAATCAAGGTAGCACAATTTTAAGTGCATATTGTATCTTGCTCTCCCTTTTGGAAAAGTTCTCTTCAATAACCCTCTTAAACACGTTCCACTTTCGCCCGTGCTCTCCTTGTAGTGTCATATACACTCACACATATGTCTACTCACAAAAGCCCTTGACACACTGAAGGCTCATTTCTAAAAATCTGCTCTTACTATGGCAGTTCCCTTCTGCTCCCACCAAAGCTTTATCTAGTTTTTCCCCTGATTCTAAGCCTTGGTGCAAAAGTTTAAAACATTATTTTGGTTTGAGATTGTATAAAAACTAAAAGAACTAAGAAACTGATACAGCAAAACTATTACTTAGCCTGTAAGGCATTTTTTTACTTAAGATTCTGTCAAAGCCAACGAATTACTGGGGTGTATATGTCGCTTTAATCTGGTCAATGACTTTTAAAGTTTTGTGCACTAACAGTAATTTTCCTTTAGCCTCTCCTTTCTCTTAAATTATTTAACTCTGTAATTTATCGACATTTCTAAAAGAATGTTCTAGTGGCAATGAGAATAGGTTACACCAAAAATCGCAAGGCTTTAGTCCAGTGACAGGGATTACAAAGAAACAGCTTTTCTGTCTTTATTAGCAGAACAATCATGTATGAGTACTCGAGAGTATGTAAGAGTCTGATACCTACAGCTAACTTGAATTAGGGCAGGCCTCATATCCTTATCTATGGATGGGAAGAGGATGTTGGATTTTGAAAATCAAGACTCATATTGCAGGATTTTTCAATCACTTTATGTGAAAACATCATCTCAGTAATTTAAGTGCAATCTGGGACATCATGTTGCAGAAAAGGTAAATTTTCAATGATATTAAACTTACACAAAGTATCCGTTGGAGGAAGCTTAAAGGAAGAACCAACTACTTATCTGTTGATCAGAAGTTACTATTTTGTAACATGTTCTAAAGCAATGGCTGCGTGAGACGCAGCCTCCATTCTCCTGATGGGCGGCTGAGGAATGGCAGGGACACGCGCTCTCAGGGGTGCACACAGACGGGGTCCTCATTAAATAAAGTAATGGTGATACTGATAGCTCCCTGCAGTGACACCATGGAGACAAATGTCCACACATGGGCTCTGACAGATGGTGAATGACAGTTTTATAATTGGATAGTAGTTGGAAGCCAGCAGATAATGTTCATGTGCCAGATTTTTATTTCACTCCCTTGGTGGGCCTTGGAGAATCTTATATTCTATAAGAATTGTGTCTGTTTTTGCATTTTTTTATCTTATCTACTACCATATATTCATTGAAGTTTTTTCCATTTTCATACACTGAAAATATTCGTGCTGATATTTTTGGGAAAATATTTCCCCATGACCTTTGCAAAATGAGCCCTCTGAATTATTTGAAGCAAAGCATTAGGCAAATGAGAATGAACTAAAAATTACTTGAAATATTCTATCATCATGAGTTTATTTGGAAACATTTTGTAATGTCTTTGAACAATAAATCTCACTGAGTCAGAACAGTTTCAAATCAAGTATATAATGGGGGAAAATCCTACTCATTTCTTATAGAGCAGTTCAGTAAATTAACATTAGCTTGATTACAGACTCAATTCCCTTTATCCACTATTAATTTTAAACATAAATTTTTACATCCGTGTTCTTAAAAAATAACAATAGAGTTTTCTCACAGCAATTTGTAATAAAATATAGTTATACAAAAAAATGAAAGATTTATTTTCTTGTAAGATTTTACTACTGAAATGATGATTTCTTGTAAGAGACTTCTTTAGTTTGCTACTGCAAAATTCAAAGAAACTGTATGAAAATGTTCAGAATGGTTTACTGGGAGACATGTCCTAGCTGATTCCAATTAGGTGCATATGGTACAAATATACGAAATAAAAGAGGGTCTAATTTTTGTACATTTTAAAAGAGCTTTTCAGTAAATCATCTAGCCTTAAGGTCAACTGAGAGTTAGTACTTTGTTTTTATCTCATCCTTTAATGAGGCAAAGACGAAGAGGGGAGAGAGTCAGTGAGTGAGAGTCCAGAGTTCTTTGCCTATGGGGATGCTGGTTTTATAATCAGAGTGAGGGCTTGCTTCACAGGTGTGGTAGACACACACTTGGATGACTGTATTTATTATTAATTCCTGGGGTTCACCTCCTGTAAAATCTCCTTCCCTTGAATATGGCCAGGGCCTGTGACACGCATCTAGCTTATGGAATGTGGCAAAAGTGAGGGGACCCATAGGCTCTCTCACAACTTGGTAGTTTGGTTATTTAAGCCAGCCTACAGAGGATCTCAGAACAGTCTCATGTTTGCTTAAATACTCTTCTATTGCCGTCTTAAAATCTTTTAATACTTTTGCATCTGAACGTATGCTTCGTAAGTGGAATCCAGTGAGGCAGTGGAGCGTGTGCTAGAACAGAGCGGAGCCACTGGCACGTGTGTGTGCAGCCATTCCCTGTTGGCTCCTTGGCACAGACACTCGTGAGATCCATGAGTGAAGAATTTTCACGTGTGGCAGTTCAACAACACTGAAAGTCTGTAGAAGGTGAGCATGTTTTGTATGCTCCCAGCTACTTACACAGAAAATGATAAATAGAAGGAAAGAAAAATGTAAGGCAACCTAGTATACCTTTCCCTCTTAGCTGTTCTTACTTATCAGTAGGACAAAGAAAGTGTTGGTAGATTGTCCCCATATCAAGCAGGGAAATAAAACATTTAAATTTTGCTTAATGTTTCCACTGTCTGATAAGAACTAAATACACATACATGCACAAACCGGAAAATACCAAAGTGCAATCTCAGTCATTCTGCATACCAGTTAAAGGTTTTTATATTTGCATTTAAAACTGCCATCACACGATGTAAAGATAAACATGCTAATAATTTAACATTTTTTTATTTTGAATGACATTAAAGAGCAAGTAAAAAATGCCATAAAACGTTGAGAGAGTATATAAGAAGAATTCTCTATTTTCCTTCATTTGAAAATGTCATGATTTTTTCCTTTATTCCCAAGGAATATTTTCACCAGGTTTAGAATTCTGGGTTGATAGTAACTTTGATTCAGCCCTTGAAGAGTGGCGTGCTGTTTCCCTCGGGTCTCTCTGGTTTATGAAGAAAAATCCACTATCGTTTAAACTGGTTTTCCCCCATAAGTAATATGTTGATTCTCTTTGGCTGTTTTTAATATTTTTTCATCTTTAGTTTCAAAAGTTGACTACTTTGTATCTTGTGGATTTCTTTGGATTTATTCTATACAGAGATTCACTCAGCTTCTCAAATTTCTAGTTTTATGGGGGTTCTTTGGCCAAATTTGGGAAGATTTCTGCAATTATTTTTTCAAATGCTTTTTCTCCTCCCTTTCTGAGACTTCCTTTTACAAATGCTAGATATTTTCTTATGGTCACACAAATCTGTAAGTCTCCATTAATTATTTTTTCCATCTGTTTTCTCTGTTATTCCAGTTGGATCACTTCTATTAATTTATTCTCAAGCTTGCTCACTCCATTCTCTGTCCTTTTTAATCCATTGTAAATCCTTTCTATTGCATCTTTTATTTCATTTATTGTATTTTTCAGTTCTAAATTTTACATTTTGCTCTTCTTTATAGCTGTATAATTCTGCTAAGATTTTCTATCTTTTTATCTGTTTCAAGCCTGTTTGTAATTGTTCAATGGCGTCATTTTTACAATTGCCTTGAAGTCCTTTATAGAAAATTTCTATATCTATATTATCTTACTATTGGCATTGGCTATCTTTTCTTGTTCAAGGTGAGATTTTCCATGCCCTGGTATGTTGAGAGCTTTTCCTTGTGTCCTGGACATTTTGATTATTACATTATGTCCCAGTGCTGGCCCTATGGGACTTAGTCCTCGCCCATTCCCTCTACACGTGCAGCTACATGATGCTTTATCAGAGCAGCCCAGTTTGTGTTGTGGTAGCACTTCCCAAACCTTCATAGTTTAAATCCACAACCATCTATTTCTGCCTTGCATGATAAAATGTATTCATCACATACAGCTTATTAGTGTAGTTACTTAGGATTCCAAGAAGGAGAATGTGAGTGAACATTTTAAATATTACCAGTTGAGGATAAAAGAGAGCAAGGAAGGATATTGTGCTGACAATGGAGTACCCATTTAACACACCTCCAGCTTCACTCTCTACACACACACTGCAAGATGGAAGGCATTCTGCTATTTTTTTCCATATATTAATATTTATGAGATCACTCTCCAAAGAGGTCTCTAGAAACAATTAAGCTAGTTTGTTGTTTTTTTTTTTTTTTCTTATCAACAATGGAAGTTTTGCTAATTAGCATTACGAACTTAGCACTGGGTAAAAATCAGTGTTGTTCAAGATATGTGTATTAACTAAAATAATTCATATATATTTCCTACCACTTTATAAAAAAACATAAAAATTCACTGCACACTTTACTGTTTGTACTAGTTTTCTATTTTCTGTGTTAACAAATTACCAGAAATATAGAAAATTAAAGAAGCGTGCACATTAGCTCGCAGTTATGCAAGTCGGAAGTCTGGCATAGCTCAGCTTTTTCTCTACGTAGGGCCTCCCAAAGCCAGAATCAGGGTGACAGCCAGGTGGGGGTCTTACCTAGAGGCTCTAGGGAAGAATTCCAATCTAATTCAGATTTGAGACCAAAACCAGTGTGTTGCGGTTGTAGGAACGAGGTCCTTGCTTCTTGCCGGCTGCCGATGGAGGCTCTCTCAGCCTCTGAAGGCTGCGCACCTCCCTCCTCACGTGACCCTTCCATCAGCGAGGAGCAACAGTGCGCTCAGT
This sequence comes from Lemur catta, assembly GCF_020740605.2. Taxonomy (NCBI): domain Eukaryota; kingdom Metazoa; phylum Chordata; class Mammalia; order Primates; family Lemuridae; genus Lemur; species Lemur catta. Next base: position 110,723,801 of record NC_059132.1, read on the forward strand.
CCCCTTGTGCTTCACATGCCGCTGACTTTCTCTTCTGCCTTCTCTGCCTTCCTCCTTCGACACCAGCTGGAGAAAGGGTTCTGCTTTTAGAGGACTCATAATTAAATTTGGTCAGCCAAGATAGTGTGCCTATCTTAAGGTCAATGATGCTATAGAACACAACATAGGAGTGCCATCTTAGCTATCTTCGGGTTCTCCCACACTCAAAGTGGAGGGCATCATGCAAGACTGAAGCTCACTGAGTGTCATTCTTAAAATTCTACCCACATGCTATTTTTTCTTAGAGTTGGCATTCTATGCTTGATCTTTAAGAGTTCCTGAGTTCCACTGCTAATCTTGAGAATTTTGGTCATTAATAGATACTTAATGAAATATTATGACTGTAATTGTGTGTTTTCCCTAGAGGAAACTTTCTTGCAAGGTGTTTAAGAAAACAAAACAAAAAAAATGACACAGGCAAGGATCTAATTGAGAATACATAAGAATTTGTGTGTGTTTGTAGATTTGTTGAAGTTCTCTCCCAAATCTCATCCCTCAGTTGAGATCAGCAGGAGTTATAGTAAATATTTTGCAGTACGGTCAGTACCTATCACTTCAACCACTGCATGTCTCTTCTCTGATTGAGGGTTTTCTCTAGCTGGCACTAACAGAGATTTCTTCCTCAGCCTCATGCAGGTGCAACCTGGGAAATAGGGGCAGTAAATTTCCTGCAGGGAACTTTCATTCGGTCAGTGTATGGGTTTGCCGGGGCTGCTGCAACAAAATAGCACAAACTGAGTACTGTTCCCATAGTGTTCTCCCTCTGTCTGTCCCTGTGTCTTAACTCCCAAAGGACACAATCACATTGAAGCAAAGTCCACCCTAATGGCTTCATCTTAATTTGATTACCTGCAACGACCCTGTTTCCAAATAAGGTCATAGAAATAAGGTCATATTCACAGTTTCTGGGGATTAGAGCGTCAGCATCATTTTGGGGGGACTTAATTGAACTCATAATAATAGGAATAAGAGTTAGTAGGAAAAGTATCAATATTAAGATAACAAAATCCTGAGGTATATACTATGTTTTCTCGGAATGTCAGTGGACAATAGTATTGGCAGCCAGTTTCTCCCAGGTTAAGAACCTACCAATTAACCAGGACTTTATTCTGTGTGTGTGCATTTGTGTGTGTGTGTGTGTGTGTGTGTTGCCTTCCCTGTCTCACTTTCCTTACTTCAACACATGTGCTACCTGAGATCACACATCCCAAATAAATGGCATGCACTGAAGTCCTTGTCTCATGATCTCATACTTCTAGAGTAAACCAAAAAAAATCTGTAGATAGCACAAGTAACTCTAGGGAAAAAAAATCACAATGCAATCCCAGAATCAGACCCCTTGCCAGTCATATGCAATAAGCACCACACTGCTTATGGTAAATGGGGTTGGATACTCTTGGAATGCTGTCGAATCACAATTAGTAAGACTCTCATCTATAATAGATTAAAGGGAGATACTTCAGAAAAGAGAGGAATGGTTTATGCATTAAACTCTAGCACTTTAAATATATGGCACAATAGTAATTATAATGATTGTAGAGTTGGCTGTTAATCATCTGAAGGCAATAACAAGCTCAGGTTTGCCAGCTCTAAACTCATGGGTAGAAACCAGAAAAAAATCCTTGGCAGTAAACTCTCATCTCCTTAAATGGGACAGGAATTGATATTGACAGTAAGATCCAGGATTTGATCTCAAGAAAATTGGTGTAAAAGGAAGCTCAATGTTTCCTTTAAAAAAGGAGCTTGACAGGTGTTCTAATCTGTAGACAGGAAACTAAAAGGAAGAGGGGTCCTGAGATCCAGAAGAGAACATCTGTGTGTGTACTTGGCAATTTGATACTCCAGGATATCCCTGAGCCCTCAAACACAGAAGGAGGCAACCCCTTTGATTAAAGCTTCTTCCTCATTGATTGAAAAATATTAAAGGCCACACCTAAAGCAGGTGACTCCCAAGATGAAGTTTATTTTTCTCAATATCTACCATACCATTGCATATAAACCATGAACTGCCTGGATTTTGCATAGCCCAAGAAGAGAAAAATAGTCTATGCTATGGAAGACATTAGATTACTTACTAAAAGAGTTGTAGAACTTGGCTGGTATATAGATGGCGGCAGGAAATGATGGAACATGTTGAGAGCAGATGTGGAGGTAAGAAGTGTTGAACAGAAATAGAATATAACTCTGGAGAAGGGTATGTTTATGGACATAGGGGCACTATCTCATAATTTCTGGTTTTAATGTACTGAAAAGAACATCTTTAGTTGGTAACTATACCCACCTGGGGCCATTTCTTAAAGTTCTGACGTGATGCTGGGCTATAGCAAATGCGTAGGAGATGCTAGACCTGCTCTGCCAAAATATCTAGGAAGAGCTCAGTGACCTTAAAGCTTGGGCAAGTTGAAATAAATTTATCATGTGAGAATAGAGAACTCACTCAATGTTAATATTCCTCAAGAGAGCCCAGAGGGCATACCCTTTACTGGAGCGGAAGTACAGCACTGATGTTTGTGTGTGTATCACTGAGTAATCAGTGAGGCTGCCGCTGTCTCCTGTAGACCGTGATTGTAGGTAGGATATGCTTCCATAATGTCCAGTTTCACAGTGTAAACAAGGACCGGACCCCATATTAGTCAGGGTTGTCCACAGAAATAAAACTGAGAGAGAGAGAAACAGAGATGCAGAGAGAAAGAGAGATAGATTTCTTTTAAGGAATCATCTCAAGCTGTAGACCCAGGGAGAGTGCTGACTGCTGGTGGGGTCTCCCTTTCATCAGGGGTGGTCAATCTTTTTTCTATGAAATCCTTCACTCAACTGAGTGATGCCCATCAGGATTATGGACAGTAATCTGCTTTACTCAGTCTGCTGATTTAAAAGGCAATCTCATCTAAAACTATCTTCACAGAAACATCTGGAATAATGTTTGATCAAGTATCTGGGTCCTGTGGCCTAGCCAAGTTGACACATAAAATTAACCATCACAGATATTATCAAATTGGAGAGATTATCTGATGGTACCGACCCATCAGGAACAAGGTAGATGGAATTAATTACCGTAGTGGACCACTATGCCAGATGGCTCCCAGGAGACTGTGACCGACTGGAATCTGTGGTGTTGGCTAATAGACTGCTATTTCCTGTAGATAAGATTGATAGGACAACAATGAGGCTATAACAACAACAACAACAACAACAAACGTATCATGAAGAACTTGTAAATAGTAAGCTCATATCAGACAATATAATGAAAAACTATAATTTGTTTTCCAGTATCCAGAGTAGGCCACTTCTCATATTGTTGATTAAATGATATGCTAGTTAATGCCCCTACAGAAGGAACCTAAAACACCACTGCAATTATTTACAAAAATATCTCCCCAAACTTTCACCAGTGCACCTACAGGTATTGATCTGCATGATTGTTTATTAGAAAGGGGGACTCCAGTTCTTTTCAGGGTTATTAGATACAGAAGCAGAGCTGACATTAATTCTAGGAAAACCAATATGCCATCATAACTTTACTGTTGGACCGAGAATAAATGGCAGCAAGATGCAGTCTTGGCCCAAGTTCCTCTCACAGTGGATTCAAAAAAGCTATAGAACCACCGCATCTCCATTCCCCAGAATCTAAGTACATAATCTGGATAAATATAGTTAGCAGCTGGTTGGAGTAGGATCCATATTGAAGAGAAGGGATGACTGAGAGCCTCTAAAACTCTTCTGGAAAGAAAATAGTATGTCAGAAGCAAAATGATCTCCTGAGTGGGACAGCAGAGGTTAATGCTCTCTCAAAGACCAAAAATGCTCTCTCAAAGACCAAAAACTCAGTGATAATGGACCCTATTATATTCCTCATTTAATCCCCATTTGTATGGTTTTTGAATAGAAAATAGATGGATCATGATGGATGCCAGAAAACTACTATGAAATTAAGCATGTGGAAACCGAATTGCAGCTCTGTGCTGGATATAATATCATTACTAGAGGAGATCGATACATACTCTAACTTTCTGTAAGATTTTATTGATCTGGAAAGTGTGTTATTTTTAATCCCCCAAAAGAAATAGCATAACTGTAGTGTTCAAATTCACCTGGGAAGACGAAGACGAGATTCATTACCCTGGTAAAGGGCTAGGCTAACTCTAACTTCCCCGGAGGAGGGTGTGTTCTTCCCCTTGGCGTCTGGCAGCACATCATCGCAGTCCTCTATCTCAGCAATGTTGTGTACATTGGGTTTGGTGAGCAGACAGTTACAAACAATTTCCTGGCAAACATGGGTGCCAAAAGTGTGAGAGGACCCCTGTCATTCTTACGGTGCTGCCATGTTGGTTATTGTTTCAGTGATTTAATGATTTAGTCCACCTCAGAATATGTACTCTAAAATTACGGTCCAGTTATTGTGCTTTCTACCTACCGCCCCAAGAAAAAAAACACAGTGTTTTGTGGGCCTTTTTGGATTTGGAGGCAGCACACCTCCTGTTTAGGAATCCTGTTCTAGCCTATTAATTAGCTATTTCATAAGGCAATCAGATTTGAGACTCAGAGAAAGAGAGATCCCAGGAATAGGCTCAGCTATGCTGCTCTTTGGCCATAAAACCCAGCAGATTCTATGGTGACAAACAAATTGCAAACTGTCAACCAAAATGTAACATATGTATAAAGTTTTGAAACATACTTATTTAAAGACGTTTCTACCAAACAGGTTAAAGGCTTTGTTGTGAAGAGTGTTATTTCGTTGAATGGGTGTAAGCTGTGTAGTGAAGTCTTGAGATGAGTGAGAACTTTGTGTGGAGTTAAGGGCAAGCCCAAGTAAGAGACTCGGGTGAACACCCCTCGTGCTCTGGGGCAAGGCTCTTCTTTCTGCAGCAGAGAACTCCTCACCCTGTGAAAAGGAGCCGGTCAGATCTCTCAGACGCACCAGAGCGTAAGGTCAAACAGGTGCGGCGCCAATCCATCACTCTACAGACATTACACTTTGGATCCTGCCAAGCCATTCCACGGGGCAGAATTAATTTGTGCAAATAGATGAAATAGAAACCTATGTCACTTCTCACTTTTTTGCTGACTCCTCTCTTAGCTTTATGATTTAATGGTTCCATAAACTTTGCTCATGATAGTTGAGAAAAGGAGCAAAAAACTCGGACCAGGTTCATAGGAGGTTCCGCTTGATGTAATAATGGGACCAAAAAATACTGCAGCTGCTTTAAGTTGCACTCAGGGGTGACTACAAAGGAAAATAATGGGGCAACTCATCCTCCCAGGATGCAGATTTGTAAGCAGTGCCTTTGGGCACCCACACTGGATAGAGGGAGACAGTCTGAGATAAGGACATTAATAGATTATTGATCAGAAATAAATGGTAAATGATTGATCATTGGCATAGATTAGGAGATTAGAGAAAAGTAATTTGGGGAAGAGGTATTTGGGCACAAATTACTCAGATGTTGTATCTTACATCAGTTTCCACGAGAGAGTGTTCATGGCAGAAGAGACAGCCGTCCCGTGACGTCCGGCCTCCCTCTACCCTCAGCAATCCCAGTGCTGTGCTCTAGGCCACGGACAGGGAAGTCACAGGGGCAGCAAGTACTTTGCACAGAGTATTTCTAAGCAACTGTTAAAAATACTACTAAATTATAGAATTACTAGCTGTGACTGCCCAATCAGGTTCATTTGCCCACTGCCCAAGAGGAAACCAATATGCTGAGACAGCAGAGGTTACAGCAAAGAAAGAGTTTAATTCCATAGAGTGCTAAGCAGGGAGACGGGAGAAATTTCTCAAATCTGCCTCCCTGAGAATTTGGGAGTCAGGGTTTTTAAGGATAGTTTGGAGGGCAAAGGATGAGGCAATTGGTTTTGCTAATTGGCTGAGTTCGGGGAGAACCATCAGTTCCTTGGTATGGAAGCCTGGGCAGGTCAGCCAGGCCACTGGAATGCAGGACCGGATTCTTGGGTGGGGATCACGAGAGTCAGTCATCTGGTTCATGTGTCTTAGGTTTGTTCCCAAATATTGGAGTTTTCACAAAGCTGTTCTTTTCTGTGGATAGTTGCTAGCTGAACTCTCTGCAGGGAAGAGTGAAGGCTGACACTTCTATTGGTCATCTTGCCGGCATCACTCTTCATGGTTATATTCTAAGTATGATTCTTGGATTATTTTATATTTACCTTTTAAAAGCAGAAATTACTCTAGAGAAATGCTGGAACAAAATATACTTTAAATCATTTATTTAATATTCTATGGCATTTATCCTGCACTATAAACAGTTAAATTCCATCTTGTATACTGTTTTGCTTCATGATCCAGCAGCTCCACATTTTCTCTTCTTGTTTCTATAACAAAATTATAAGTAATTTTAAGTACATATACCATATGTATCTTCCTGTTCCACAGCCCGACAGCACACATGGTGCTTAATAATAGTTATAGACTGATTTTTAACAACTGACAAAGTAAATATTGCATGCTGCAAGCACTCGATGTAGATAATTTATATTTTCATGTATCCAAAAAAGTTTTAGTAATCATTCTAGACTTTTTTCTATATATATTTTTAGCTGTCCATATGATTTCTTTCTATTTTTAGTAGGTCTTGCTCTTGCTCAGGCTGGTCTCGAACTCCTGAGCTCAAACAATCCGCCCGCCTTGGCCTCCCAGAGTACTAGGATTACAGGCGTGAGCCACCGCGCCTGGCCAAGACCAACATGTTTTAATGTGAAATATTAACTCACCCTCCCTAATTGCCTTTAATTTTCCAAAGATATTTTAACAAATATTTTCTTTTCTTATTAATTTACATAGACAAGTAAAAATAAACATTTGCCAACTTTTCATTTTCATTGCAATATTAAACATAATTTGAATGTCTCTCTAAAGAGCTTTTTTCATTGCAGATTATTTATTGGAAAAGATGATATGTTTAGTATGTGGATTTAATAACTTTCAAGTCTCTTTTGTTTTATAAAGATTTGTATATGTCTACATAATTATCATTCTCTTACTTTTAAAAACTTTAATGTATCTGGAATAGAAAAAAAGTTAAATTTTGAAAAATTTAAGAATATCAATATTTCCTTAGGAATTTGTATTGTGAGTCTCAGAGCAAAGTAATGAAGTATAAAGTGCCTTTCAACAATTTATCATTATGACTATAAATCCACAAATAAAATCATTACTTGCAACCCACTCAGTGTTAATAATAAGCCAATTAGTCACATTTCATTATTTAGAATTATTTTACCTTTCTGGAGAATTTCAAAATGTTTTGTTGAAATAATATAGAGTTGCTATTATACTTTATTATAGCAGGAGAGAAAAATAGAGGGTGAAAAATCTCTCATGAAGGAGATCATATCTTTTCCATCTTTTATAAATCCATCTGATCAATTCATTCAAATCTGACATCTCTTATGCTGCCTTAGTTTTTCTTTTGGCTATAGGATTCATCACCTTATTATATATAATATTCTTGTTTACTCAGTTTATTGTTTATTGGCTGCTTTTTCCTTTATGACGTCAGCTTCTTAAGGAAAGGCAAGTTAACTTCTGCTTTACAAATGTTGCTCTTCCCTGCTGAAAATTCAACTAGCAACTATCCACAGAAAAGAACAGCTTTGTGAAAATTCCACTATTTGGGAACAAACCTAAGACACTCACATGAACCAGACATCTGATTGAAAACCACATTAGAAGGGCAAAGGGGACAATCTCACTTGGGCAGTACCGTTCCCTCCTCCCTACTGTTAGTTGGCACGATACCACGCAGAGACTCTTCTGGGCCTGTGGTTTCTACAAGGAAAAAGAGAACTGAAGATGGACATCAGCTTCCCCAGCATTCTGAGATGCTTCCCACGAAGTTCCTTTGGTCTCACCTCCCAGGGGACACTGTGGGTAACAGTTAATTTCATATTAGGAGCAATCTCACTCCTGCATATTACCCAAATAAAGTGAAGACTTACATTCACACAAAACATTTTGCCCATGTTTATAGTGACTTTATTTCTATTCATCAAAAACTAGAAAAACCCAAACATACTTCAAAGGGTGGATGGGTAAACATACAATAGTGCATTCATGCAATGGACTATTATTCAGCAATACGGGTGAATAAACTACTGATACACTTAGTAACATGGATAATTATAGACTATGCTTTTTTAAGCAAGATGCAGAAGACAATATGAGATTGATTCCATTTATATCCCTTTCTGGGACAGCAAAACTACGGAGGCAGAAAACAAACCAATAGTTGTCTAAGAGAAGTTGGCAATCAACTTTGAACAGCAGATTATCATGATGATGGATTGCCAGCAGAGAGGAGGCTGAGTTACAAAAGTGCATTTGCCATCATCGTGGTTGGGTCTCGTCGTGTTACAGTGAATGTCCGTATCTTACCCAGGCACACGACATACATCATCACTGCACACTTTACTGAAAGTTAAGACCAAAGACGATATTTTATTTAGAGACTTGAACAGTAATATTAGCTAGCAATGTCATAATTTGTTTTAAATTATGTACATTATCTATTATTCTTTTCAAACAGTATGGCTAATCCTGAGCAATAATTTCAGTGTGTCTGATATAACCATTTTTAGTAGAGTCACATTTCACTGTGCTCTTGAAAGGCTATCACAGAAAGGCCCCATCTGTGAATAGGCTTCTCATGTCCCCTGTCTAAGTCAGCACAAAAGAATTATCAAAGTCAAAAACAAAAATCCATTTGTGGATACAAAAAATAAATTTTACAGACTATTATAACGTAACCTCAGTTACTCACCTCTCAGCAGTATTTTGAGAATTATTAGGTCATTATGAAGTTTCAAAAAATACCCCAGGAAATGTAGAACTGGTTACAGTTTTGCAGCATAGGTAAGTTTTTTTTTTTAATAAAAAAAGTCTTTAAATGATCCCTTATGCTGGTTATGGTAGAAAATTTAACTCACACTGTAAAAAGCTACAGAGTTTAAGAGATTTTGCTTGCTTGGGATTTTGGTTACCATAGATTTTATCATTAAACTTTTATCCTTAAAAAGGACCTCATATAAGACAGAAAGCTGATATTTCAAATTCAAGGGAAAAGTACATTATATATTTCAGTAGCTGTGTTTGAGAAAAAACTCCATAAGAGTGCAAATCTGAAAAGTTAGATTTATATAAAAATGTGAGCCACATGAAATAGCTATTCCATTTTCAATTTAATAAGCCTACTTATAATACATAGAATTTTAAACATTATATACTACAATTTGTTCAATTGATAAAAGTGTTTACTGTCAAATTCAAAATGTAAATAGAATTGTGAGGTGACTATAAAACTTTTTAGAGAGCAATACATTTTTAAACATTTTACCAATATCTATTTGTATGCAAAGGAGTAATATGCAAATAGTGAACTGGCTTTAGCTTTATCCTTTCTTTAAAACTGATTTTACGAGGGTCTCTATAAGATATTTTGTTATTCTGTATCAGTGTTTTTCCAGGTGCTATATAAATTGAGTGTGAATCATAAATATTCAATTCAAACTTTTCACTAAATCTCATATAATGTGCTTTTCTCTATTATACAATTTCTGATTTTGTTAAGAACTTGATGATCACTAGTGACAAAATAGAAATAAAGAACAATGAGAAGGAACTCATGTCTATTACTGTCAGCAATGCAAAATGGTATAGCCAGTTTGTCAGTTTCTTACAAATTTTAACATACTCTTACCATCCAATTAGTACTCATGGTTCTAGGTATTTACCCAATGATCTGAAAACTTACATCTACAAAAAAGAAAAACGTGTGCAAATGTTTATAGCAGCTTTAATCATAATTGCCCCAAACTGGAAACAACTTAGATGTCCTTTAATAGGTGAAAGGATAAACTATGTCACATCCATCCAATGTAACCTTATTTGTAGAAAAAATAAATATGTAATTAAGCCACAAAGGGCCTTAAATCAACCTTAAACACATATTGGAAACAAAAGAACCCAGTCTGAAAAGACTATGTACTCTATGATTTCAATTGCATGATATTCTGGAAAAGGCAATAGTATAAAAATGATATAAAAAATGAATTGTTGCCAAGAGATTGAGGAGAGGGGGCATGTTTCAATAGGGAAAGCACATAGAATTTCTGCATGATATTATAGTGGAGGATGCATGACATTATGCATGTGTCAAAACTGATAAAACTTTATAGCACAAAGAGTGAACCTTAATATTTATAATTGTTTTTTAAAAAAATCATTCATTTAGGAAGACAGAGGATGACAGTTTGGAATGCAGAACATGATAAAACAATCGAAACATATTACAAATGCATGACCCAACTTCAATGCAAGTATGGGAGTAAAGGTCCACATCCTGAGTCATGTTGGAAATGAGTGAGATCTGTAAGGCTAAAGGCAAATAAAACGTCCATAAGAACTGTAGACTAGTTGATAAAGCTGTTTGTCACAGAACATGAGCTAACAATTGTGACACTATAAGCTGGAATTAAACAATGTAGTAAATGGGTGGTGAGGGTGGGAGTCACGGTTCTCACTGCAGGAGTGGGAGGCAAGAGGAGGAGACTAGAAATATCCATGGGGTGACGGATTAGAGTTGGAGAGCAGTGTGAACATGTATTTAACTTAATATAGATAAAGATGGTTACATATAAACATAATTATAGATACATACATATACATGGGTTAGTACACACGCACGCACACACACACACACACACAACACACACACACACTTTTTTTTTCTTTCTCTGTCAGCTGGGAAGGCCTAAAAGCAATGACACCCCAGTAGCAATGAGCACAGTTAGCACCCAAATCTTAGTGTCAAATACCATTATCCCATAAAAGAAAACAAGGCTTTTCAGAGAAATGTATGTGATTCTTGGGCTGGGCAAGAAATTTACAAGATGAGCTTGAAATATCTATTAGTGTCAAGAAGAAAGTGCTAAAAAAAAAAAATGTATGTCAGGGAAACAAAAACCAACTAAAAGATTGTCTGGTGTTTCAGAGCTTGAAAAGTTTAAGCAAAATTATAAATAATGTATCATTGGATTATACCCCAACATATGAAATATTCATAAGCTCATATTGATATAAATAAATGATCAAATAAATAAATAGATAAATAGAGGAGAAGAGATACGTTTTCCATGCCAAAGAATTCCAAATAATTTACATAGATAGTCCACCTTCAAGGTTGTGGAGTAAAGCTTAACAAAATCCCCACTTCATAGGTATTGGCTAAAGACAGCAATTTCCTTCCAAAAACTACATTATGAAATGGGGGTTAGGGAGAATAAGTTTTCAGTGGATAAATTTGACCAGCCCTCCCCCAGCCAGGTGATCAAGGTTAACGTCACAGAGGTAAGTAACAAGTAACGCTGAGAGTAAGTACCCTTGATATGCTGTGAAACTGTGACAGCTTAACTCTGTGGTCTTCCCCAAAAACATGCAATCACAGTCCAATCATAAGAAAAATTCAGACAGGTTCCACTTGGGGGGAATTCTACAAAACACCTGTGTGCCTCAAAACTGTCCGGGTCATCAAACACAAGGAAAGTTTAAGAAACTGTCACAGCCAAGAGGGTCTAAAGAGACATGATGACTAAGTTTAACATGGCATCCTGGATGGGATCCTGGAATATAAAAAGGATGTTGAGTTAAAACTAAGGAAGTCTGAATAAATCATGGGCTTTAGTTAATGATAGTATGTCAGTATCGATTGATATTATAACAATATAAATATTGATTGTACTAAATTTATCATATAAATGGAAGATCATAGAGGGGAATCTGTGTGCTGAGCACATTGAAACTCTCAGTACTTAGCTCCAATTTTTTTCTGTAAATTTAAAACTTTTTTAAAGTAAAAAGGTTATTTTAAAAGGTAAGAAGAGACAAAAAAGAAGGACAATATGGCCAAGTAAATCTACAGATTTTGATTGATATGGGAATCTTAAATCATGTATCCATCTCTAAGATTATGAACAAAAAATTGAGAAGGGATATATATAATGTCTGCTATATTAATTGAAATCTCAGGATGACACATAATTTTAGATGGTCTTTACCTTGTTAAATTTCTCAAAAGTATAAGATACAGTGGGGGGTGAGCTCAGTGTAGTAAATGAAAACCCTTTCTCACATTTTTCCCAAAATCAATGGAAACATAAAATATTTAGTATAATTTTTGAATAAAAATGTGAAATGGCAGTTACTTGATCTAATATTTTATATGGGAAAAACCTGGATATCCAAGAAAAATAATGCTTAATATATTTTAAGAAATAAGACTAATTTAAATTCAACAAGACAAAAAATATTTGCATTTAAAATAAGAGATAAATTCTTACAGCATTTTTGAATATTTTCCTTAGGAAAAATTTGTTATAAAACAGGTAAAACCATTCAAGGAAATGGGATTTATCATAAATATTACATGCATCACTAAATCTAAGGGACCCTTGTACAACCAAAAATGGGGATTTCATTTCCAGTACTCCTTTTCCTTCTCCAACATTTGCCGCTTTTAACACAAAACCACAGGCAACTTTTGCATATTCACTCAGCATTTTAAAAGAAGTCATTTTAAAATTGGCTGTTTAGTCTTATAGACAACATTTCTACCCCGTGAGCTTTCCTACACCAGCTCCATTTGGCCTTGTGTTACCTAAGACCAAAAATTAAATTTAATGTCATTAAAATGTTGGAGAGGAGATGGGGAGGGTGGGGAAACAGCAAGAGTAAGAGAGAATATGACTATTATCACATTTCAGGAGCAGATATTTAAACAAAAGTTTAAGTGGGAGTTAATTATCCACATTGTAGTTATGCTTAAGGTCCAGATTCAGGTGTAGACTGAAGTCACATTCTTTTTTCATTTAAGATATATGATTTAAAATTTAATCCCTGTCATTATTAGAACAGCTTCCTACCTACTCTACCTGAAACCTTTCCTCCCTCCTGTGGTAACTCGTAAGATTCAAGAGGCATTACACAGTCCAAAAGGTTATGCAGTTAAATTTTACATACCTTGGGACAGATAATAATCTAACAATATACTCCAAGGAGTCCCAAAATACTGCCTCCCTGGTGTAGCAGCAAACTCATTTCCCCTTGTTAGTGAGAGTCGAGCACCGCAGACATCATAACCCCCTTCTCAGATTCCAGCAGAAAGTCAGAGGAAAACTTGCTGCACATTGAGGCCTCTCCAGCTTGCAGATTTCATTAATTCACCCCCACGTGGCTGTTGGAAGCTCTGCTGTTTCTCTGTCTTTTAGCATCAGTCTTCTTCCAAACCTGTGTCCTCAGCATATGCCTCAAATAGGCAAACCCTCTGGGGACTAAAAGCTAGTTTTAGAGAGCTCCGTTGTCAATGGCCTTCCCTGTGTCCCCAGTGCTTCCTTACCCATGTGACGCCTTGGCTAGTTGTCTCACCTGAAGAGTTGTACAGTTATTTTTACCTGCTTGTTTAGTTCTCACCTGGAGCATTGGTCTGTTACAAATTATTCAATCTACAGAAAATGGAGATTCTATGTCTTAAAAAAAATTACCAGGGAGTATTCTTGGTGGAAAAGTGTACACACCTTAAGTAAACAATTAATAGGCTATAACAGTGAGTGTAGCTGTGGAACCAATGTAGTCAAGAAATAGAATATTCCTGGTACCACATATTTCTCTTTTGCTTTCTCCCAGTTTCTATCTAATCTAACATTTCCACAGAAGATCAACTTTTTTTGGCTCCTCTTATGTTCAAATTTAAGAAATTTTTAAAGTGAAATAATTTACATAGTTATGAGAAAGGGAACCAGCAAGCCCTGCTTGATAAAGAGTCTTAAGACCCAAATCAAGGTCTCTCATAAAACAGGAGGTGGTGGAGAAGCTGCCAGAACCAGCTAAACCCGAGATGGCAGTGAAAGCGACCTCAGGTTACCCTCGCTGCTCATTATACCTTGATTATGATGTATTAGCAGACAAAAAGGAACTCCCGCCTGTGGCAGGACAGCCTTAAGGCCACACGTAGCCTTCTACATCCTTAAGTACAGCCTTTTGACCAAATCCAAATTTTACAGAACAAATGCTTTTACTGAAAGGGGGTGCAGCAGAGAAGGATGAAGCTTTTCTTGCCTCCCTTGGTGCTTAAGAAAGAACAATCTTGAAGTTAGAAGGCCGCAGATTCCCTATCCCTGCATAATTAATCCTCCATTCAACGCAAATTTAAACAGAGGGTGTAAAATAAGACACCTGAACCTCACGAAGTGCAAATCTGCTATTCTGAGACAGCTGCTGCTCTGTCCATGGTGCTGACACTTTTCTTATTTTTTTCCTTTCTCTCTCAATAAACTCTGTCGGCTGGCTCTTGAATTCTTTCTTGCACGACATCAAGAACCCACTTGGTCTTCAGGCCAGACCTCAGTGTTAGGGGCTATTTTCCTGTATAAGTTACATGAATAAAATTTTACAGTATGGATGGTCAGTGTGGCAGGCTGATTGATTCAACATTACGTCAGGGACATTCACCAAGCTGGTCCCACAGTACTAGTTGGCTAATTTTTACTGCCATGTAGCATTTTGTTGTATGAATATGCCAGAGATTATTTATCCATTCTATTGTTAGTGGACACTTGAGTTGCTTCTGCATTGGTGCTGTGAATATTCTTGAACACATCTTTGCGCTGCCATGACTTCTTTTCAACCTTGCAGAGCTTCTACTGCCTAAGATCATTCTTCCAGGGAAATACTCTTCAGTCCTTCAGCACTGACCTTAATGCAAAGTTTCTTCAGATAAATTATCTCAGTTTTCCTTTCACTTATCTTTGTGTGTGTGGAGTGTGCCTTTAAAGGATTCTTTTTTTCTGGATATAGAATTCCAAGTTGTGAAATGTTATTAACATCCTTACATATTTTACGAAGTATCTAATAAAATGAACTACAGGCTCAAGTAAGCCAGCGATTACTACTAAGATAAAATGAAGTTGTTTTTGAGAAGATGATAAAAGCTTTGTGTTAGGACTCTTGTGATTTTCACTAATAAAATCCAAACAAAATCTAATCTTAAGTTAAAAAAAAAAAAAAAGTAAATCCAGTTGCTCACCTGAGTATGGGAAACCATGGGTATATTTAACCTTAGGGATAGTTGAAACCCATATGTTTGGACATTGTCAAAAATCTGTTCACTGGTGAGTGTTGTTTCCATCATCTCCTTTTGCCAGTGGCAGAAGTGTGAAGATGAAGAAGAGAATCCCGTGGTTCGGGGGTTTGGTAAAGCAGCACTGAAGACAGTATCCAGCAACGGCATGTGAGAGGCCCGTGCAAGAAAGCAGCAAAGCTCTTATGCCCACCCGGGCTCAGCCTTTCCAAAAAAACGCTGCTGTAGAAGTCAGTTCACCTTAGACAACAATCTGCTACATGCCATACAATTTTGGAAAGCCCTTCAAGGATGTACAGTCACAGAAGCCTCCAGGATGGGTCAAGCTTGGCTGTCATCTGCCATGGTATTTTTCTGCAAACCTGCCTTCAATGGTGAAGAATTGCATTAATGTATTTCCTTAGAGTTCACATATGCCCATACAACTTTATGGGAGCTGGAATATAGTACACATAGGAATTTTTATAATGAAAAGTGGCAATTTCCCATATCAAAAAGATGCAGAGTAAGAAAAATGACTTTGAGGGAGCTAATTTAATTTTGCAAGTTACCAGTACTGAACATTTTATATTTAAACCTGAAAGATGATTCTGTAACATAAGTTTATTAATTTAAAATGTAAAAGAACTCTACCTAAAAATAAGTTTTTAAATTAAGAGAATATATTTTCTCACAGGAAGCTGTTCATTTATTCTCATTGGCTTAAAGCATTAAAAAAAAGGGAGAAAAGAGTTACAGACCCTATAAATGTATGAATTTAATGGAATATGAATTCAATTTTACCATCCCATATTATAGTTGTGGTTTATAGAACATTATTTCAGAGGTCGGAGAAATCTGAATTTCCCTTGTATATTACCATAAATGTGCATGGCTTTTTATCACCAGTTTATAAAGTGTAATTGTTAAAGGTGTCAGGAATTCTATATATTTATGTCTGTACAAGTACATTAATAGTGTATGAGGCAATGCATTGGAATAAAGATGTAAAAAATAACTAATATGAGTCTAAAGTTTCTAGTATATAAACTTATATACAAAAGTATAAAAATATTGTAGAAAAGTATTATCTACACCATAAAAATCCATAGAATACTATTCTGACCCCCCAGAATATTGTAAGTAGTATTTACCTAAAAGTTTTTAATAGGGAAATCCACACAAAAAAATGATAATGTAAAAGTTTAAAATAAACTTAAATTCACATTTTTTTTCTTTTTTTTAATATGGTATTCTTATTGAAAGCTTACTGTACATTAAGAGTTTTACATATATCCTCCCATCTAATCCTCATTTCAGAGGAGATTTATATTTTAATCCTCAATTCTAAGAAAATGAAATGAAGGCTTAAACAAACTAAACAATTTCCCCCAACAAAATAAATAAATAAATAAATAAAACTATTAATGACTGGCTCTGAATCCATTTTTTTCCTAATTCCAAAGTTGATGTTTTCAATCTTTTATTATAGGTGTTTCTACTGCTTATATACTATTTACATTTGTGTAATATTTATCATGAAATATACCAACAGAAATTTCAGATTTGAAAATGGGTTTTACTTTGCAAAACTCAAAGTACAGTTTATTTGTCTCTTTCTAAAAGTTGATATCGTAATATTTGGCATCAATATTTGGGAATATTTTCATTCACACATCCATTTACTTATAAATCAATTAACAAAGCTTTATTAAGCCCCAACTATGTCCCAAGTGCTGTTTTAGCTGCCATTTATACATCAGCGAAAAAAATTAACCAAAAATAAAATCCATCCCTCATGGAAATAATTTTCTGGAGGACAGAGATAGGCAATAAATTAAGTAAGTATTATATATATATATATATATATATATATATATATATATATATATGTATGTATATATGTAATCATATATATATAAATTGTAACTGGTGAGAAATGCCATGGAGAAAATAATGTTCAATAAAAATATTAATGGGACATAAAACTATAATAGGATTGCAATTTAGAAACAGAGTGATTAAAGAAGTTCTTACTGAGGACATAAGCAAAGACGTGGTGTTGTGACTCAGAGGATGAGGTGGGTGTTTTGAGAAAGAGGAGAGCAAGCAAAGAACCTGCAGGTGTAAAGCCTCTAGGTTGAAATGTACATGAAGTGTTCAATGAACAGCCAGAGGTGCCAGAGCCGGGACAGTAGAGCAGAAAACACTGGAACATCAAGCCAGGTAGAAATGACAACGTGAGGGGCATCAGGCTCTTTATGCCGCTATAAAAACTCCAGCATTACTTGGAGTGAAATGGAAGCCCCTAGAAGACACTGAGCAAAAGTGTGACATGGCCCGATACAAATTTTAAAAAGATGATCTGGCTGCCCAGTTGGGAGGCAAGGGACAAAGCAGAGAGACTTGTCAGGAGGTAGAGGAGTTAGTAATAGAAACTTAATTTTGTACCTCTACTTCAAGAATGCAGGTAGACATATTAAATAGAAAATTGGATATCAAATCTGGACTTTGGGGGTGATGTCTGGGTAGGACAAATACATCTGGGAGCCATCAGTTTGTGGATGGCAGTCAAATCCTGAAACTGGATGAGCTGTGTCAGCTGAGGTCACGGGGCATTCTAACACTAGGAGGTCAGTTGTATAGATAAAGAGAAATTATCAAGGGGGACTGAGAAGGAAAGGTGGTTAGGTAGGATGAAAAGAAGGAAAATATGGAGTGTTGAGAGCCAATTCAAAACAAAGGTTCAAGGAGGAGTTCATGATAAGCGGTGTCAGGTGCTGCTGGTATGTGGAGAAGGGTGAAGACTGGGAACTGAATAATGGATTTAGGAACATGAAGAGCACTGTTGGCCCTGGCAAGCAGTTTTTATGGAATGGTGGGAAAATGTCTGATGGGAGCAGCTTCACAAGAGACGAGTAGGAGGAAAATGGGAGACAGCAAAGATACACAACTCACTCAAGAATCTTTGCTGTAAAGGAGAACTGGAAGAGAAAGTGACGTTAAGAAAATACTTCTGTTGTTATTGCTTATTTCTTTGATGTAAGGGAAAAATTCTGTTTTTTCTTCTAGAATTAGACAAACTGAAGATGCAGGAAGGACAAAGGGGAAATGCAAAAGGAAGTTCCTTGACTAAGTAGGTGGGCACGCAGCTGGTCTGCAAGTGATAGCATGTGCCTTTACCAGGACACAGCCAGGCCACCCTTTACAAAAGACAGTCCAAGGGAAGGTAAAACTATGTAAGTGTAGGCAGGTAGGTAGCTGTGGTGGTGGAAATTGGCAAATGATCTCTAATTGTTTCAATGCTCTTAGTAACAGAAGAAGTGAGGTCATCCATTGAAAGGACAAAGAAGTACTAGAGTTTGAGAAGATGATTCTTTGTGAAATCATCATAGGAAATAATTAAAGAATGAACAGAAGAGATGAGGTAATACATAACACCTTCTCATTGACATTAAGAGTACTTGAGAGTAGAGTAAGAGGCAGGTATGAACACGCATTCGCAGCAAGATCATGTATTTTTTCCAGCCACATTCTGCAGCCAGCAGTGCCATGTAGAGTAGACTGGCAGGATTGCTGTGTTTTGTGGACATTGACCCCTAAAATTACACTATTTCTGGTTTGCTTGGAATAAAATGTTTATGTTAAAAAAATAACAAATGGAAATGATTCCAAAGAATAGAGGCTTTCTAAATCATTCTAAACATCACATCTGAGAGGCTTGCTTTATGGCATTTTCTGTTACACTCTACATGTTATCTCTAGCTAATGGAGAAAGAGATTTACTCAATTGCTCTATCAGAACCAATTGATCCCACCAAAGAAAAAACATTATATGCACTTTGGTTATAGCTTAATCACAGCTTTAAGTTGAATACAAAACCTAAGGTCGTTGTGTGATCCTGTCCCTCTACTTTCTGGAGTATGCATGAACACAGGATCATTTTAACTCTCATTTTCAGATCTGTGGAACATGGCAGGCTCACATGAATGTTCTAGAATTTACTTAAGTTGAATATGTAATAAATAATACTGCTTAATATATGAGAATTTTACTTTCAAATTTAATAACCCAAGAGAGCGCTGTTTTGTTTTTCCACAGCAAGAACAATGCTGGAGGTTTTCCTAGAGTTCAGATTCAAATGATAGAGTAGAAATAATGATTTGTCAAAACAGAAACCAAAAAGTAGAAGCTGGCAGAAATGACAGGCGCGGCCATCTACAATCATGATAGAATGGGAATGAACACCGTGATTTGCAAGTGATGTGGATTTCTTTTCCATGTAACTATTTAAAGCTGGGACTTCCCAGTGAACATTTCTAAATCCATCACTGGAGATCAGATAAAAGCTTGCCAAAAAGTCCGTCCCTGAAAACCTGCATTTTGACTGAACAGGAAATTCAAAGCTCTTAAGGAAATTGCTTCAAGGAGGTAAAATATCTTACTTTTAGGGGACTGAAATGCTGAGTAGGGGACCATAAAATAGAAATAGTGTTCTGTTTTGAAGTTCCTCAAGAGCATCATATTCATAAAAATATGCTTAATAACTATTTTAACTTCAATAAGAAATTGTAATGTTTTCCCTCCCCAAGAGTTTATTTTTAATTGAAACAGTGGTTGGGAGGCTGTGGCTGTCAACAGGCCCCTGCTGGGGAAGTTGCTGGTGAAATGAAATACTTGACTATCAACAGTCTGCGCTTTCTCTCGCGTGTAATGTACTTGTTTATCCTCTGCTACATTGAGGGTAAATGCCACGGGGTGATTTCTCTCTCTCTCCCTTCCTCTCTCTCTCTCTCTCTCTCCCTCCCTCCGCCACACTAACTCTAAAGTCATGAGCGTTGCCCATCAACTATCATAATATTTGGAGAAGTCACTGACAAATTCTAAACTGCAAGTGTTCACTTCTTTTTCTTACTCCTTTTTGGATATTGAATGTCTTGACTACATGATGCACCCTGTGGTCACTTCAATTGTCCTTTTATTCTAAGAAAAGCCTGCAGCTATATTATTATTCAGCCAAGTAGTGACTCTGTCTTTATACATTTTCTTTATTCAGTTATTCACAGAGCACAAAAATTGGCATGGACCTCATTAGAAAGGGAGGAAAAAGTCCATAAAATGCTGACACAACATTATTATACTCACAATCATCAAGTTGTAAGGAAATTAAGTCTGTAATAATAATAGTTTTGAATTTTAAATGTTCCATAATTTATGAAAGCCTATTATAGACTTAATCTCACACTACATCATGCACTTTTCAGGAATCTTAGATAAGGCTATGAAAAGAAAAGCATACTTAATATTTCAACCTCTACTTACTTTGCAAGGCATGGTTTTATGCAGTTAGATATAATCATTCACTTTCCCAATAAAATTTGTTGCAAGCGTATGAATCCAAAAAAGTTTGCATCATAAGTTTCTATAATGGGTTTAGATAATGTGGCCAGGGGATTGCTTAAGGGCCGGGATGCAATATAAAAGTAAAATAAATTTTAAAATTATTTAAAAATCAGAAAGAAAAAGAAATAGGAAATGTCTGCAGTCTCTCAGAGCATTAGGAATTCCCACTCCTGTTCCTCAGCCAGAAGTGGAGGGCCACTGTCAGAGCGCCCTCTGCATGTGCCCAGAGCCCTCCCTCTTCCAGACTCTAGGGTACATTGCATCCAGGCTGCAAATAGTAGAAGGGAAATAAATGATAAACTCACTGTGGCCTTGTTGGTACTTTGTATTTTAGTCTTCTCCAATTCACCTGCTGCTATTTCAAAGTTTTCAAAAACCTGCTCCATGCATTCTGTCCAGGTTTCATAATCGAGTTCAGTAGACAGAGTGGAATGTAAGCACTATGTCTCACCCAGAATTGAAACTATTTTTTTCAAATGTATCCTGTTTGTTATTATATGATTATGATAAATAGCTATTAACAAAGTGAATATGTCAAGACCAGGGGTGGGGAAACTTTTCATGTTGGAAGGTTGCATTAATTTAGCTATAATCAAATAAGGCTGCATTCAAGAAACTTCAATTAGATACACTTAAAAATGTACATTATTTTGTAAAAAAAATCTGACTACCGTGTACTTAATAATTTCAAAAATGGAAACTATTTGTTAACTTTAAATTTAACTAATCTTTTAGTCACTTTGTTGTATCTTCTTTTTGTTGGAAAGCATTTGAATAATTGGTTGCAGCATGGAGGCCCACAGTTTCAGTTGATCCTACTACCTATCTCTCACACACACACACACACACACACACACACACACACACACACACACACACACACACACACACACACACACACACATCGCTCTAAAGGACTGAAAAATGATTCCCCCCAAAAAGCTGTTCAAGCATCTCAAGAAACAGTGGGAGTTGTGTGGGAGGACGGTGGATTTGACGGGTGGTACCACTCTAACGGATGTGAGTGAGAAGGAAACAGGTAAGAACAGATGTGGGAAACCTGACGAGTGGAAGGACGGTTGGTATATCATTTACTGCTTGTTTCTTGCTGTTTGTCTCTGTGCCTTCAAGGCAGCATGAAGGGAGAAGGCTGTTGAATGACTTAGACCAAGACAGGATTTAGAGTATGTGAAAGAACTGGGAGACCACAGAAAGAGATGGGTTCAAGGAAGCTATGTGAGAAAGAAGGAGGTGAGGTGAAAATTGCAATATTCTTTCATTAAATTGGATGGGAAAGGAGATGAATGGTGTCATATGACCAGATTTTGTTTTCTCCGATGATATGACCTACTTTTGGGTCTTCTTGTAACTGTGTTATTAATACCTTTCCACTTAGCATTCTGTTTAGCAGTGTATGCATTTACATATGCCACAAGTGGAAAAATGATACTTTGAAATAAAACATTTTTTCTAGATATTTTCAACAGCCTTTGGTTAAAAGAAAGAAAAGGGAGAGAAAAATGATCCATCCATTTAACTTCTCAATTATCCCTAATTCTTCTTCAATCACTTGTGAGATAAGAGGTGATTAAGTTCTATTGATTATTTTTTAACTGGATTCTTTAAAAAAATATCAAGCACCTTAAATTGATCCTCTAAGCACATATATTATTATTTTTCTTGTTCATTATTTTTCTTCTCATAGCTGGCTTTATTTTAAGGATTGAACCATTCATTATTCTTACATTTGACGAGCAAAGTTCTATAATGTGTCTGTATCTCAACTCAGCGGAATTTGAATTAACAAAACAAGGAGTTATCAATAGTAAATTATTTTTGTTGTTATTCTCGAATAGCAAATTATTTTAATAAAATTGGTCATTCATGTATTACTTTGGAATGATATGAGAATACATGCTACAAGCCTCCACATCTGCAAAATTTTTTCTGGAGTGTGTGAATTTAATTGTGCTTTGAACATGCCATTTATTGTAAACACACTTATCCTATATATGTCACTTTCCTCCTATTTATTCCATTCATTTGCCTTGTACATGAACAGAATATTATTTAATATGTCATCTTTTAATTTCCTTCTACTTTCCATCTTCTGCTAGTGGATTTAAGGGACAGTAGTCACTATATATTTCATGTACATATTATATCATATTAATCTGAGAGTGATTATTATAATGAATACGATTATATGAACACTGATAACTTTCATTCAAAATATTCTATGAAGATTTATCTTCCTGTTCTATATCTATGTATGTTCATGGAAGTGTTTTCCAAAAAAATGAACAATTATTATAAGAATAATGCTAGAGGAAACTAGACAGTGTGGTGTAGACACAAGGATAGGCAACAAGACCCAAGTAACAACAGAATCCAGAGACAGACCTACACATATATGGGCACCTGATTTATGACAAAGGTGTCCTTGTATCTATTGGATATATGGTAAAAAGAAATATGGAACCCTATTTCATACCGTATACAAACATAAATATTAATAACGTATTAAATATAAATATTAGAACATACTTTTAAAAGAAAACATAGAACATCTTTTTTTGAAAAAGCAATAATTATTAAAAGTTACTGACCATAAAAAGTTAAATTAGACTCTATAAAGAAAAAATCATTTGACTCTTCAGAAGACATCACTAAAAGAATGAAAAATCAAACTTCAGAGTGGGATAAAATATTATCAGTTCTTATATACAAGGAGATTTGTATCCAGAATATATAAAGAATGCCTCAAAATCCATAAGAAAAGGGCAAACTAGCAAATAGAAAAATTGACAATTGTATTTTCAAAGAGAATAACCAAATGACCAAGAAATACACAAAAAGGTCATGTGTTAGTCTTCAACGAAATGTGATTGGTCCCGTTAGGCAACTATTAGAATTTGTTTTTTAAGTGACAAGTGTTGGCAAGGATAAGGAACAACTAGTCGTCTCATCCATTTCTGGTATGGCCATTTGGTACAACCCCTGGGAGAATAATTCAGTATATAGAATTATACTGAGCATATATATCCCTATGCTATGACCTAAGAATCCAATGTCCATATCCACATTTTCACCAAAAGACATAGACAGGTCTACTCTTGTCCATGAGTATTATTCTCAATAGCTCCAAACTGAACATTATGAAAATGCTTATCTGTAAATAGATACCTAAAAAGAAATTATTATATATTCACATATTTAAATAATATATAGAAATGAGAATGAACAGACTGTAGTGATTCAATATGCACAAATCTAATAAGCAGGATATTGATAGAAAGAAGCCAGGCACAAAATGGTACATATATAATATTTTGTTTTTATAAATTTCATTAAAATTCAAAAATGAAATATGGTGTTGGAAGTCAAGCTAGGGATTACATTTGGGTGTGGGGGGCTAGTGACCAGAAGGAAGTGCCACACGGGCTCTGGGGTTTTGGTGACGTCCTGTTTCCTAATCTCGATGCTGGTTATGTGATCCTGTTCAATTTTATGAGAATTCACCAAGCTATACACACTCATGGTTTGTTTCACATTCTGTACTTGCATAATACATTAATAAAATTTTGAAAAGAAATACAAATCTTAATGACCGTTAGTGCAAATTCACTCTCCAGTTCATAGCAGCTCTTTTTTCCTTTTTATCGTCTAATTCCTGTCTGCTATGTAAGTTTATAGTGGTAGCCAGACCCCAGATATCATCAAATGTTTAGCCTGCACTAGAATCTAGAAGGCATATGAACTGCTCATATCTCTCAAAATAATTCCCAGTGAATTTTTTTATGAGTGGGAGTTGACAGGATGGAGAAGTTTTCTGATCTACTTTTTCCATGGTTGTCAAAACAATTATAAGGTACTTGCTTTATTTCCCATAAACTCTCTATTGAAATACAAAGTATTAATGAGTTGTTATGGAGAACAATAGATTTGTGAGCTATTGAAATAAGACTTTGTTCAAATGTTGTATGTATATGAGTATTATGATTGGTGATTTCTGTTCTCTTAATCTAACAAGAACAAAGACTATGAGAGCTGACATATGTAACATATTTTACTAATACATTTCTAAGGACAGCCCATTCACTTTTGGAGATCTTGATGGTTTAAAATAATAACTTTTAATTAAGTAAAGAAACGTGTCTTCCTGTTGTCTTTTAAAAAGCAATTGCTTCTTTTACTGCATGCTGAATGTGTATGGTTTAATGGGGGTAGGAGCCGTATTTTATTTCTCTATAAGCCAGTAAATATTGTAAATATTCTTCATATTCTTTAGGTTCCTTTTAAATCATATGGCCCTTAATGTCAGCAAGCATGTAAGTGAGTAAAAAAGGTTGACATCCAATTAACACCAGCTTTTACAAGTTTAATGAACAATGATAAATTTAAATTCCTTCTTTGGCACTTTTAAAGAAAGCATAATAACAGGTGGAATAAACTAGAGGGAATGTTGCTCTATTGATTCATAATAAATTCTTTCTAAATTATTTGTTTTCAGACAGGAGGAATTTGCTTTGCAATGAAAGCCATAGGTTATTTAAACATTTCTGTCTGCTGTAAAGCCAAATAATAAAACACAAATCCTTATACTATATGAGAAAATCACAGGGTCTAAGCCCAGGCTTGCTGTTTTATTTGATTTTATTTTTAGGTATTCAATTTGTAGCTGTGTCTTGATTTTCCTTTATTATTTGTCTGCCAGTATGCAGAATGTTCCATGTTGTCAAGGTAACATCAGAGATTTTTATAAAATGCAACATTGTAGTTTTAATTAGCAAGTAAAACTTTTGCATACAAATTTACTTTCTCAAAATCTATTCCTATTAAAAAAGTCTTGTAAATGATAACATAATGACACTCTTGCTGCTATGAATTGATATAAATTATTGAAAGTAATTCCAATATAGCAATAATTAATTCAGCTTTTATGTGCATAATGTAACATTTTGAAATGATAATAACCAATCATAGTCATTTCATATACAAGTGACTGAAAATCATCTAGTATTTATCTGGTTGTAGTATGACTAAGGGTTTCATAATTAATCATGATAATTTCCTCAGAGATGTCTAAGAATTGAGTTTTCATCATTTTTATTATCTATATTATTTCTAAAATGCATCTTGCAAAATGCATATGCATTTCCTGCTATATATATAGCAGAAAAATTGGTTCCTTGACTTTTTTCCCAGCTTTATTGAAATATCATTGGCAAATTATTAAATATATTTACCACATACAAAGTGATTTTTGATATATGTATACCTTGTGAAATGATTATCACAAGCCAGCTAATTAACCTAATCATCAACTCACATAGTTATTTGGGGGGGAACTGCGGGGTGGTGAGAACATTTAAGGTCCATTCTCTTAACAAATTTTGAATATACAATATAGTATTGTTAACCATAGTCACCACGCTATACATCAGATCTCTAGAACTTATTCATCTTATAACTGAAAGTCTGTACGCTTTACCAACATTTTCCATATCCCCCATCCCACAAACCCCACAAATAGAATGGCAAGCACCATTCCACTCTCTGCTTCTACAAGTTCAACTTTTTAATTCAACTTAGAAGTGAGAGCATGCAGCATTTGTCTTTCTCTGACTTATTCTACTTAACCTAATGCCCTCAAGTTTTATCCATGTTGTTAGAAATGGCAAGATTTCTTTCTTTTTATGGCTGAAGAATGCTCTATTGTGTATATACACACAGTACAATTTCTGTTTTAAAACAGAGAAACTTTATGAACTCCTGACTCTTTTATGAAAACTCCATTTTTCCTCACTTAGAGAAGCTGGAGAATTATGTATGCCACAAGATGCATTCCTAACAAAGCACATCTACTTTCCAAGCTTTCTGTAAGGTGATAGTCTAACTTATTCCCAAAGATACCAAAAGATACCAACATATTCTTGTGTGAATCTACTCCATATTTACTTAACCTCATAAAAATTAATTTTGGCAAATATTGCTCTGTGTGACTTTTCACCCCTAGAGGCCTTGTTCAAATGCATAGCTGTTCCACATATAGGCATTGTGGGACAGCTATAGTGTAGTGTAGCTAAGTTGAGTATGAATGATGTCTTGTTCATCATTACCTATGTCATTGCCTCAAATGAAGTCATTGCCCATTAAATGTTCTAGTAAATGAAAAAAAAAAAAAACCACATTGACTCCTATCTCACACATGGACAAAATTAATGACAAGTGGATTCTAGCTCTGAATGAAAAAACAAAATAAGTGAGCTTGTATAATAGAATATAGAAATCATCTTAATGATCCTAAAGTAGAAAAAAAATTCTCAAAGGATACAATAAGCACTAGAACTAACAGAAAAATAATTAATGAATTTCATTTCATTAAAATTAAGAATTTCTGTTCATTGAAAGACATGAAATCCAGTAGGTAAAACATGCTAAGAAAGGGGAGAAGTCTCTCTAGATAGAAAGGTAGATTAGATAGATATAGATGTAGATTTATCCAGAACTCATATCTCTTATGCAAAATATATGAAGACTGCCTACAAGTCATTAAGCGAAGGCAAAAACACTCCAATTTAGAATTGGCAAAATACATAGTAATAACAAAACACCCATGACAATTTGACAGCTGTCCATTGGTGGTTATCTCAGCACTCTTTGGGAGGCTCTAGGTTTCTCCTGCAGAGCATGAACAATTTTACCTAATACCAATATCAGACAGGGCTACTCTGTAACAGTATTTGGGTGGGATAAAAACAAGAGCCTTTATAATCATGCCCAAGCATAGAAAGAAACAATAGGACAGTGCAAACCACGGAAATTAACAAATACTCTCCTTTCCCAGCTACCATGAGTGTCCCCTGATATTTTACCAATTAGAGATTTGACCACACCCCTTCTTCCCTCTCATGGGTAAAAATTTTTAGCAGACCAAGCCACTAATTTGCCCCTGCTTCCTGATAACATTTATGGCTGAGCAAACCCTATTTTCTTGAACACAAACTCAGGCCCAAGCCCTATGATAAACCTCTCTTCCCACTCTTTTACTGAGAAGCCTCGTGATTTCCCATGCTATATGTCCCGCTTACTGCGGCAAGTAAAAAACCCAAATATTCTTAACGGCAGATATGTTCCTGGTGATCTTTAGCTGGTGGGCATTAGTAATAAACAGGTCAAAAAGAATAAGCATAGGACAATAAGCATAGGAATGCAAGCTAAATGACATTGCTTTACAAGGAAATTAAAATATAACTAGAGTGAGAATACCTAAAATTTAAAAGCTTGACAATATCAAATGCTGCAAAGGATATGGAGTTACTGGAAATCTTCCACATTATTGGTATAAGTGAAATATTTCTTTTCATTTTAGTGGGTTTTTTTTTTTTAGGTAATTGACATACAATAAGCCACCAATATATGAGTATAATTTGATACATTTTGACAATTCACAATCTTGTGAGATCATCACTGAATTCAAAGTAATGAACATACCCTTCACTCCCAAAGCTTCCCAAGGCTCTTTTGTCATCCCTCTCTTCCTCTCAGACCCCAACAACCACTATTATCTTTATAATACAATACTTTAGTTTGGATTTCCAAAAATGCTATATAAATAGAAGCACACAGTATGCACATATTTTTGTTCTAGCTTCCTTCAATTAGTATAATTGCTTTGAGATTCATAAATAATGTTGGGTTTATTAGTAGTCCATCATTTTTCACTGCTGCATAATATTGCATTGTATGACTAAACCACAGTTTGTTATACTATTCATCAGTTAATTGACACTTGAATTGTTTCTAATTTTTAGTTATTACAAGTAGCTGTTATGAACATTCATATAAAAGTCTTTGTATGGACATCTGCTTCCATTTTCCCACCTAAGAATGGAATGGCTGGACCATATGGTAGATGCATATTTAACTTTTTAAGATACATCCAAACTGTTTTTAAAAATTGTTTCACCAATTTCAATTCCCAGCAGCAGTGTGTCTAAGTTTCAGTTGCTCTACATCCTTGAAAATATTTGGTGTAGTCATTTCATTTTAGCTATTCTAATAGACATGTAGTGGAATCATTATGTTATTTAATTTACCTTTCTCTAATGACTGATGATGGTGACATATTTTGATGTGCTTATTTGCCATTCATATATCTTCTTTGGTGAACTGTCTGTTCAAAACTAGAAACAGCCCAAAACTTCATCAAGGAGAGAATGAAAACTAATGAGCAGCACATCCATTCAATAGAAAACAGCACAATAATAAGGTATGGGCTTCTGATACACACAAGAATATCGATATATCTTGCAGACATTATGTTGAGCAACAACAAGCCCAACACAAAGCAGAGCATTCTTAATGATCCCCTTTTGTGAAGTTCAAGAATAGGCGAAGTTAGCTACTGTGATAGGAGTTAGAATAATGGCTCCCGGGAGATGAGATGTTTGAGATGTTTGATATGGGGCACAGGGGTTATGAATATTGCATATCTTGATTTGAATATCATGTGTATATAAATAAGTGAAAATTCACCACAGCATACACATAAAATTGTTGAATTTTGATGTAAGGTATTACTCAAATTTTTAAAAAATGATTTATGAAATATTTACCTGTGATTCACCAAGGCAAAATAAGGTTTTGCTTGGCCACTTATTGATGGATCACCAAGACTAAAGCAATGTAATTTCCTGCTTTATCTGACATCAGACATCCCAAAATGTATTGGCATGTTTTTAAAATAGGTTAGGAGACACTGTGTAATTAGCATAAATTACATTTTAAATTTTATATTACTATAAATAACTTTTTTAAGTTTATATTACTAGTGTGTAGACTAAACACATCAAAATAAAAACTTTTAAGTTTGTATGGCCACTAAAGTATTTATTTTTACTTGTTCATAGTTTTTAATTGCCTGATAGCTGTTACCCAGAATACTTGTCACTTTCTGGATTTCTATATATGATGACAGTGCACTGCTTATGTGCAATCACTTTAAAAAAGGCAGGGACATAAACATCCAAAGACTTAAAGATGTGTCAGTCAGCTGCTGTGGGGAATGTGAATTTAAATTCAGTCACTGCCTGGCTTCTATAGGGCTGTTGTGTTTCACATTTATATCTGCACATGATGAATGTGATACATACATATGTAAGACAAAGATAAATGCATTAGGCTAGGAGTAAGAACGTGATCATTCCAAATAGACTAAAAGCTTTATTTTCCATATTCAGATCTTAAGAAATTCTTGTTTATTCATTTCCCTCCACATGTTTTGAAAATTCAGAAATGCATTATTTATTGTTATGGTCTGAAATCTTTGTATAGCAATTCACACCTACTGTTTTTCAGAGTTCTTGTCTTAGAGTGGGTGTATAATGTCATCTCAGTTTCTTCCTTTATCACTCCCTATACCCCTCCCTGCCTTCCAACCACAACTACAAATCTATCTTCAAGTTTCTAGGCTTAAAAATACAATTCTACTTGCCTTCTTCTTATATGTTTTTTGACAATTTTAAATGTTTTCATAGATTATGCCACTTTTTGTGATAGAGTACACCAGATTTTTTTCTCCTTTAACATGTTTTTTCCCTTAATGAAGAGGCATTTCTTATGCTCTCTGTGGTGGGATCAACTCCATTATATGAAGCTTATGTTACATAATGGTTTAGTCTATTTCATATGTGAATTAATTTTATTTAGTTATTAAAACAATTTTTTTGGTACTCAATTTTTAATAAGATTAAATTTCATTGAAAACATATATATGTGTATCATATTGAAACGCAAACATACTTGAAGATGTACAGTGTTGTTATATTAAGTTAGTTTAGGATATGAAAATAGTGATCATTGTTCATGATTGTGAAAACAGCATTGTCTAAGAAGATATCTATTTATATCTACATGTGATCTGTTTATTTATTTCCTATTCATCCATCCATAAGATGTATGAGAAAGAATGTGCTCAAAATAAGTGGGAGTGTCTGATAAAAGATGCATTTGAAATGTATAATAAAAGTTAGATTATTACATGGTGTCCAGAGGAAGGCACATGCTTTAAAAAAGAACATCTTTTAAATAAATAAAAGGCTGCATAGTCTTTCTAGTAATGTTGTACCCTATGTGCATGCACTATTTGATCAAGGAGTGAAACTCTGATCTTAAATTTCTTCCACTAAAAATATCTTTGTTTGCTTTTTTATGTTCTTATTTTGATATAACACACTAAAGATATGCATTTATATCATTCTCTGATTTAGGTATTAGAATGTGCCTTCTAAAGATTTTGTATTCCTGGCCGGGCGCGGTGGCTGACGCCTGCAATCCTAGCACTCTGGGAGGCCGAGGCAGGTGGATTGCTCGAGGTCAGGAGTTCGAGACCAGCCTGAGCAAGAGCGAGACCCCCGTCTCTACTAAAAATAGAAAGAAATTATCTGGCCAACTAAAAATATATATAGAAAAAATTAGCCGGGCATGGTGGTGCATGTCTGTAGTCCCAGCTACTCGGGAAGCTGAGGCAGGAGGATCGCTTAAGCCCAGGAGTTTGAGGTTGCTGTGAGCGAGGCTGACGCCACAGCACTCACTCTAGCCGGGCAACAGAGAGAGACTCTGTCTCAAAAAAAAAAAAAAAAAAAAGATTTTGTATTCCAGATCTGCTAAAAATGATGACGGTATTTTCATAGGGATTGCATTGAGTCTGTAGATCACTTTAGGTAGTATGGACATTTTAACAATATCGATTCTGCCAATCCATGAGCATGGTAGGGTTGCCCATCTGTTTACATCCTCTACAATTTCTTTTCTTAGTGATTTGTAGTTCTCCCTAGATAGATCTTTCACCTCCTTAGCTAAATATATTCCTAAATATTTAATTTCTTTGATGCTATTGTGAAAGGTGTTGCATCTTTGATTTGATTTTTGGCTTGACTGTTATTGGTATATATGAATGCCACTGATTTGTATGCATTGATTTTGTATCCTGAGACTTTAATGAATTAATTTATCAATTCCAGGAGCCTCTTGGTTGAATCCTTGGGGTTTTCTAGATATAATATCATATTGTCATCAAAGAGTGAGAGTTTGACCTTTTCTGCCCCCATTTGAACTCCCTTGATTCCCCACTCTTGTCTGATTGCTCTGGCAATGACTTTCAGCACTATGTTGAATAGAAGTGGAAATAATGGGCAATCTTCTCTGGTTCCAGTTCTAAGTGGGAATGCTTTCATTTTTCCCCATTCAGTATGATATTGGCTGTGGGTTTAGCGTATATGGCTTTAATAATTTTGAGGTATGACCCATCCATGCCTATTTTGTTAAGAGTTTTTATCATAAAAGAGTGCTGAATTTTCTCAAATGTTTTTTCTATTGAGAGAATCATATAGTCATTTTTTTCTTGCTTTTATTTATGTGGTGTATTACATTTATAGATTTGCATATGTTGAACCATCCTTGCGTCTCTGGGATAAAGCCCACCTGGTCATGGTGAGTTATTTTTTTGATGTGCTGTTGAATTTGGTTTGCTAAGATTTTGTTGAGAATTTTTGCATCTATACTCATACGGGATATTGGTCTATAGTTTTCTTTTTTTGTTGTGTCCTTTCCTGGCTTTGGTATTGAGGTGACATTGACTTCATAGAATGAGTTGGGGAGGATTCACTTAGGTGCTCACATGGAAGTAATATTGATGGGGTGCTGGGTCGGTGGGAGGGGAATGGTGGGGTTGGGTGAGTTCATAACTAATGGGTGTGAAGTGCACTGTATGGGGGATGGGCATGCCTGTAGCTCTGGCTTGGATGATGCAAAGGCATTATATGTAACCAAAATGTTTGTGCCCCCATAATATCTGAAATTAGAAAAAAAAAGAAAAGAAATAAATAAATGGAAAAAAAAGATTTTTACTCCAGAGAATTTCAACTTTATTTTGCAATTGTATATTTAAATAGAGAAAATTATTTTGTTTTATATTAAAAAAGAAATAAGATTTAATTTAAATGGCATGATGTTATCACTATATTTACTCATTATGGAAAGGATTCCAGGTGGAAAGAGCTATATGATGTCAAAACTGTAATAAAATGGGAGTGACTAATGTACTATTATTTTTTTTCTTTTTCTCCTTTTTATTTTTGCTTTGATTTGAATGAAACAAGAAGCATTTATCTAGTTGATTCAACAAAAAATTAGGCACATAAAAAGTAGATAGAGGTAATCCTAAGGTCCAATTGTTATTATTTGGTATTTTTTACTTTTCCTTTTTATTTGCATTTAATTGTATTGATTCCTCCTTATCTTTGAAACACTCTCTTTAATTATTTTAACTGTGTTAAGTTAAAGATGACTGTAAATTCTCTGTCACCACCCTGCCAAGAAGTGGAATTTATTTTTCTTCCCTCTTGAATCTGGACTGACCTATGTCATCTTTGACCTTTGGAACATGCAAGAACTAATGCTGTGCCGTTTTAGCCCTAGGCTTTAAGATTAGTAGCAGTTTCTGCTCACTTTCATGAAATGCTTCTGATGTTCTTTTTTCATGGCCAGTGGAGGTAAAGTGGTTGACAGCTCCTACTGTCAGCCAGTGAGTAAACCATCTCAGGCAGCCAAGTCTTTGCATATCTACAGCTCCAGATGCCATCTAACTCAGACCACATGAGAGATGCCAAGCGAGAGCTTCCTAGCTAACCTTAATCAATTCATAGAACCATGAGTAAATAAAAACAAGTGTTATTTTAGGCCATTCAATTCTTGAGTGAGGGGCATTACGCAGCACAAAAATCTTTGTACAATAATTTAACAGTAAAGTCAAAAGCAAAACATTAACTATATAGTTTTTCTACCGTATCTTTGGCTATCCTTCATTAAGATATTTTATAGACTTATCTACCATGTTCAGTCAGTAAATGCTGGAGGTCTCCAATAATCAGCTGTTGTAATCTTCTATTTTTAATTCATGTTCTACCCTTGGGCAACTTCATCCTTATTTGTGGCTTAGTGATTATCTATATGGTGATAGCAGACCTACTTCCCCCTGCAAACTCCAGATGAAAATATCTAACCACTTACTTGATTTTGTAATTATATTTCTCAAAACACCTGCCTAATCAACATTACTGTCTAAAATTATTTTTTTTTTATTCTTCAATCTGGATTTTCTCCCAGTATTTCCCAAATTAGTATTTCCATCATTCACCCAGTAAGGAAAGTCAGAAAACTAGAGGGCCTCAACTCTAGCACATCCTACCAGCATTTCAGCATGCAATATTCTTAGTGCCATCTCTGTTCCTGAATGTGTCCTGATTCTGCTACCACCATCCAGTACAAGTGACCATTTTCTTTCACATGAACCATTCCAATGGTTTCCCAAGTGGTCTTTCCTCATCCTTTCTTGCATCACTCAAAATTCTTCTCTCTATTGCACTTGGGCTGATCTTTTCAAGCACAGATCATTTTAAGAACTGTTTGTGCATGAAACATTTCAGCACATATCCGTTGCTGATATAATGTCTACTCTGTTTTCTCTTGAAGTCCTAGCTCCTACTCAGGGCTCACTAAACAGTAAATGTATGCTGAACAAATTACCAAGTTTAGCTTTACAATGATGGATAAAGAGAATTCTTGAAAAATGAATACAAAAACCCCATTTTCTTTTTTTTTTAATTTCAGAATATTACAGGGGTACAAACGCTTTGATCACATAA
Source organism: Lemur catta (assembly GCF_020740605.2). Lineage (NCBI taxonomy): Eukaryota > Metazoa > Chordata > Mammalia > Primates > Lemuridae > Lemur > Lemur catta. The sequence goes on from NC_059132.1 coordinate 110,758,075, forward strand.
ATTGCCTTTGCATCTATGGAAAAACCCGATTTTATTATCCAAAAGTTTTTCTTTCCTGTTTTGTTTAATGATATAAGTAATTATGTTATTAAAATATACTCACAGATGTCTGTGTATGTTTGTGCATGTTTATAAAGTCAAAATATATCAACCCATAAATTCTGACTTAAAATTGATTCTTACATTAACATTGTATCTTGGGCCTCTGTATACATCATTACTTATAGATGAGCCATACTTTTCATAGCACTATTGTATTTTTTAGTATTGACAAACATCATTATCTGTCTAATTGGTGAACATTTCTGTTTTTTTCTGATTTTCCTTTCATATTTATCTTATGTTGCATGTGTCCTACACACCCTGTATCCATCGCTCTCTCAGATTTCGTTCTAATAAAAATTCTTGGGCAACTTCCTTATCTCCCCCTTCAAAACTCATTTCCTCTTTCTACCCACTGGAAGGTGAAAGCACAAATCTCTCAGATTCTAAAACCAGAAATATTTCCATTGGCTTTATAGAAGATTGAATAGGAAAAGCACCAAAGTCCATTAAGTTTTCAAGTGTGGCTGACTGAGTGTTAAAGAGGCTGGTATTATGACAGAGGGATTAGTGGTCCAGGACTCACAGAATATTAAAAAGAAAACAGTAAAATTTTTTGTTTCTGGAGAATGGATCAAAATCTCATGGGTGATGTCACTATATGCAAACCATAGAGAGTGGTATGCAAAGAATGCTATTTTTCTTATTTTATATGCATAAACTATCACATTAACTCTTTCACATTATGTGATAATGTGTTTGTGTAAATAAAATTAAAATCTGATGACTTCTTGGTTGCCAGTGAGTTATAATAAGGAGAATAAACTGAATAACTATGTCAAAGAAATATATATAATCCATTATTTTCCATGCTAGGGTGGTGTAGCCAACAGGATGATAATATTATAAATCATTGCTCAAGTCCCTGCCTGCCCTGTTCATGCTTGGAAGGAATCACTGCCATAACATAATCATATTGTTTCTTACATGTTAAAATATTATGTCAAATCTCTTCTGAAGTAAGAGCCATTTACTTTCACAAAGTTCTACTTCCCAAATTAGAGTATCAGAGGCTTCATAATAAACTGCATCCCTATATCAAAAATTTTACTTGCTGAAGCAGCAGGATATATAATTTTGCTATATTTACATGGATCACAGGATAAAATACAAATTTCATATACATCTCTAAAAATTGAGAATCCAAAAATATGTTACATGCATCAGAGTCACACCCTTTTTGCACGGATCTTGTGAGCACTCCTTCTTTTGAATGGAGGTTGTTTTGGTGAAACAGCTTGAGAAGCACTAAGGTTATTTAATATTTTTCCTACCTCTACATTCAGTGATTGTAATTTGCCTCTAATAAGATAAATTCTACTTATTTTCAAATCTTTGAAAAGTATCTCCAGATTCCTCTCATATGATATGTATAGGTTGTTGACTAAAGTGTTAAATAATTGATTTTCAGATTTTTCAAATCCTGAGGCAGAGGTTGGCATAAAACTCCAGTCTTAAGATCCCAAATCTAATGCTTTTTCTATGTAACCATATTGACACGGTTCTTGCTCACTTGTATCTCCATAAAATTCATCCTTCTCAGTAATTTGGGGAGAGTTTTTAATTTTTTTAAATTTCAGAATATTACAGGGGTACAAATGTTTTGGTATATAAATTGCTTTTGTACAATTTGAGTCAAAATTGTAAGTCTTTCCATCCTCAGATAGTGTGCATTACATCTGTTAGGTGAGAATTTACCCATCTCCCCTCTCCCGCTCCCTCCTGCTTGATTTCCTATGAATGTTCTTTCCATATGTGCACATAAGTGTTGATCAGTTAGTTCCAATTTAATGGTGAGTACATGTGCTGTTTCTTTTTCCATTATTGTCATACTTCACTTAGAAGAACGGTCTCCAGTTCCATCCAGGTTAACACAAGAGGTTTTAGTTCATTGTTTTTTTATGGTTGAGTAGTAAGTACTCCATGGTATACATATACCACATTTTGTTAATCCTCTCATGAATTGATGGACACTTGGGTTGATTCCACATCTTTGCAATTATGAATTGTGCTTCTATAAGCATTCAAGTGGAGGTGTCTTTTTTATAGAATATCTTTTTTTCCTTTGGGTAAATACCCAGGAGTGGGATTGCTGGATCAAATAGTAGTTCTACTTTTAGCTCTTTGAGGTATCTTCATACTACTTTCCATCAAGGTTTTGCTAGTTTGCAGTCCCACCAGCAGTGTATGAGTGTTCCTATCTCTCCACATCCACAGCAGCATCTGTTATTTTAGGACTTTTTGATAAAGGCCATTCTCACTGGAGTTAAGTGGTATCTCATTGTGGTTTTGATTTGCATTTCCCTGATGATTAAGAGAGCTTCTGTACAGCCAAGGAAACAATCATTAGAGCAAATAGACAACCTACAGAATGGGAAAAAATATTTTCATGCTACATATCCAATAAAGGGCTGATAACTAGAATCTATAAAGAACTCAAGCAAATCAGCAAGAAAAATTGAAACAACCCCATTAAAAAGTGGGCAAAAGACATGAACAGAAACTTTTCAAAAGAAGATAGACTAATGGCCAACAAACATATGAAAAAATGCTCAACATCTCTAATCATCAAGGTTTTAGTTTTGATGATATTTGATTTATCAAATTTTCCTATTATGGATCCCCACTTTGCTGTCAAGTCTAATACTTCTTTATAAAGAGATAGAACTCAAAAATTTTCTCCTAAGATTTTTCTTTAAAGTATTGTAGTTTTACATTTATGTCTACAGTCTATTTTGAGTTAATGTTTGTATAATGTATAAGGTTTAGGTTGATGATTATATTTATTTATTTATTTATTATCACCTGTGGATATTCAATTGCTTCAGTGCCATTTGCTTAAAAGTCTGTACTTTCTTTATTGATTGCTTTTACATTTTTGTCATAAATAATTTGGGCATATTTTTGTAAGTCTATGTTAAGATTCTCTCCTCTATTTCATTGATCTATGTGTCTGTCACTCTTGTAATACCACACTGTCTTCATTACTATAACTACATACTAAGCCTCAATACTGGATAAATAGATAATTCCCACTATCTCTTTTTCAAGTTCAACACCAAAAATCTTTTTTTAGAATATTAAATCTAAACTGACTTTAGTTTAAACTAGGTTTTTAAGGACGGAACTTTCCTTTCATTTTAATTGTATATATAATTCATGCTGCTTTCATATAGAGCTGCCCAGATAGACATTTGCCTCTGTTTCAGTTAAGGTTCTAGAGACTTGGTTTTATGGTTAATGACTATAGTCAACATATCAGATAATCAATCTAATAAACATTAATCACAAATTCAAGTATATTAATGTCAAGGCAACATTGATAATTTTTGTTGTTAATAGTTACTGCACCCGTTAGAATTGGGTAATTTGTACATTAGACAAAATATAAAATAACTTACACAATATATGATAGTCTTCTCTCATGTAGAAGTGTAGAGACTGGCATCCTGGAGTAGACTAGTTGGCTCTCTTCCAAGAAATCCTCAAACCTAGGTTGCTTTTGGCTCACCCTTAGGTCCTTTCTAAGGCACAGTACTCATCCTCATGGACCAATGTGGCAGCATTCACTTTGCAGACAAAGTACAAAGGAAGGGAAAGGAAGAGGGGCAAAGACTTGAGCAAAATGCATTTTACAGAAGATTCAAGAAAGAAGTCACAGAAAACCTTATTGACCAAGATTTAGTCACACAGATATACATAGAAATCTGAGACAAAGGTTTCAAAATTAGCTTTTATGCCAGGTGGGTATGTGTCCAGCTAAAAATGTTATTCCTATAGAAAAAAAGAGAAAAGGGATATCAACAATGAGAAGTTTCTACAAGATTTACCATAGTTTTTATTGAAACAAATGCAAAATGCAAAGAATAAATTTCTAACTTACTATACATTATGTACTTCAACATTTCAAAGCATGAATTTAAAATATTATTACCAAGTTATATATAAAGTGTGTATTTCCCTGGTTTTTGCACATGACTTTTAGTTTTTGTCAAGGAAACTGGTTACTTAGAAAGCATTTCAAGGCAAGTTCAAGATACAAATTGCTCCTTCAATTACCTTTTTCTAGTGACTATCATTCACCAATTACAGTCCATAGATCAAGAGCAAATCGGGCCTCACTAGAGTAATTTTATGTATTGGCTAGAAAAGTTAACCATTATATATAAGTTCATTCAATCAAAAGTGAGAACTATACAAGGCTGATCTGATTTGTATAAAGGTATGGAGCAAAGTAAATAAGATACCTTTTAAATTTAACACATACGAATTAGTCTATATCTACTCTTAAAAAGTCATTGACTAGAAATCTTTAATACTACAAATGTTTTTTAGTGCACATGTAGAATCTTTGAATCAAATCACTTTGTTAAGTGTCACATGAAAGAAGAGTACTTCAGCTTAATGATCTTTAAGTACTGAAGGGAAATGACGTCTTTTAGTCTATGGCAAAAATCCGGTGTCTCCAAAGGTAATAACACCCATTAAACAGTTTCTAAAATAAACTGTTAGTTATTAAATCATTGAAGGAAGTGATATTTTTGGAGTACTTGTTAACATTCCACATGGATAAAGCAAGGATGTCATGTAAAATACAAAGATATTGATAATGTGAGAATGCTATCGACAAGAGCTGTGGACATTTTTTAGAAGATATAGTACCCTTAGGTAATTATTGCCTGCAGTTCCAGGAAGGTTCCTCTGAAAATTTGAGTCCATGAAGACAATTGTCTGAAAAACAGCGTTTTGGTAAGATTATAGCTGTGAAATCAAATATACATTATGTACAATGGAGCTATTATGACAGGTAGTATAACACACAAATTGGTCACTCAGAACATAAATGGGATTAACTGCCCAGTAAAGAAGTTTCTCAACCATTTGAAAGACCAAAATCACCTAGATGCAGATAGATGATAGCTGCAAAAATGTGCATTTAGGAAAGATGAACATTTTAAGTGCCTATATAATTTGATGTGAAAAAGCTTTACTATGATGCATGAAAAATAATAAAGAGCTATCATGCTCAGGACAGTTTTTTACTTTGTTAACGAGCAGTAGCTAATAGGGAGGTGTTTAGAATGCTGAATATTTGGTAGTTCAGCGCAGAGTTCAGCAGTGATAACACATTCCCTTTGAAGCATCTGCACATAAAAGAGCAAAAGGAGGACTCGATCTGGGAAAAGTACGATAGTCACGTTATTAGTGATGGGCAAGGGAATTAGAGTCTCTCGCACTTTCTTTTCCCTCTCTTAATATTCAGTCTGGTGAAGGGGAAAGTACATGTATTATACAGCCAGTTTGAAGTTTTAATCCTGGCCATGAACCAGATGTATGGAAACTAGGAAGCATATCATTTGGGATTCAATCAGGAAGTAGAAGTAGTATGAATGATGTGTAATTAGAAATTTATTGGTAAGATTAGATCTTACACAATTATGGGAGCTGATGAGGATGTCTATGAAAAGTTGCTGCCTCTGCATCTGTCGTGGGTCTGAGGTCAGTGCAGGGCAGCGGAGGCAGCAGTCAGGATAAGCTAGATTCGATGTGGGAAGAGCAACGACAACCTGAACCAATGAGGAGAAACTCAGACTCACAAAGACAAACTGAAATCTGCCTCTGTCCTTCACTGCCTCCCACCTCCAAGACCTGCAGAAGCAGCAGGTCACCATCAACCTGCACAAATGCCTGCCCCAGGACTTGGCATGAAGGGAGACACTTGGCGGCAGGAGCTAGAGTTGCTGGGAGCCAGTCCCACACTTACAAAGTGACCCCGCAGAGCAGCAGAAACGTGCGTGCTGCAGCAGCCCCTGACACCCTGCACTGGCTTCAGAGGGTAGCAGCTGATGCTTCGGCCCCACCTTCTAAATCTCACACCAATTTTTTCCCATAACCAAACCTAACCTAGAACCACAGAAGGAGGAAAAGAATGCTAGAAAACGTAGTCTCACCTAGGCAAAGGTCAAACAGTACAAAACCACTACAGAGAGTTGCTTAAATTTTCTGAGCTCCTGTTACATTTTTTCTAAGAAAGAAGGGAAAACAATTCTCAGAGTTTACATAAATTTGAAAAACCATTTCCTCTCTACCCTTCTCCTTTCTAATTGACCAAACAAGTGGTTTTGATAGTGGTTTCCATTTATCGTATTGCTGTTGTAGAATGAAGTGCAAACTGAAAAGTATGCTAGCTCCACTCAGCACCACAGACAGCTATGTGTACTCCTTTCCACATAATATCATAAATAATAATTATTGTGACTTGTAAGGTTTTTCTGAAGACCGATGACATTCTCTGAGCACCCTGCACAGTGCCATGAACATATTGAGCTTTTGGCAGCCATTTCCTTTCTACCCTCTCCTTTCTGTTGACCAAACACGTGTTTTTGATAGCCATTTCCATTCATTGTGTTGCTCTTGTACAATGAATGTGGACTGAGTTGAGTCAAAAATAACCTAACATCAAATAAACTTTTAGAGGTAAAAATAAAGTAAATGTCTGCCTATTGCCTATTTTTTAAGGTTACAAAAAGCATAAGAGGAAATAGAACAGACCCCTCCCAAAGATGCAAATAAGGTAGTTAGAATGGCAGAAAAAAAAGACATTTGTAAGTCAAATAATTCATTCTTATGATTGTTAGGAGTGACAAATGTTCTCAGTCTTTGAGATAATGCATTTGTCTCATATCAGGCTTCCATGTGTAATGTTAGAATTTGAATCCTTCATAATTTTTTCAAAACGAGGATCAAGCAAATGATTTTACAGCAAGCTATCAGGTATTAGAGGTAAGCACTAAGAGCAATATAACAGATAAGACCTCATGGAATATTCAAAATCATTTTTTAACAGAAAACTAATTATTGTACCTAGTACGCATAAAGATTTAGACAAGAGCAGATAGTTTATCTTTTAAATTAAGTACAAGAAGTGAAATTTTATGCTAATAGGCCATTAACTGGAGCTAGCCTGCAATACATGCTTGTAAAGAAATGAGTTTAGGAGCAGATAAACCTTGTAGAAAATTTCTTTAAAGACAAAGTTTATATCCCAAAAAGATAAATGAAAACTTATAGAGGAGGTTTGGTATAATCAAATAGTTAATAATTTCCCTCAACTTAAGAGGACTGAAAACCATTATTGAAAATCATTTCTGTAGTCAGAGATAGTAAAGTTGGACCATAGGAAAATTAATTTTATGCTATTTTTACTTAAGTCACTTGATCTCAGTGCTTCCCCAAGAGCATCTGGCATGGTTTCCCAGCACAGACCCAGTTTGTCTCCTGTATCATAACCTGCTTTTATGCCACAACATAGAATTATTTGTTTACACAACATTGTGTTTTTAAATCAAAGTTTTAAATTTCGGCTTATTGTTGGTTATGGTTTATGCTTTATTTTATATGCTCACCAGTTATTGTCTTCTATTATGATTTGGAGGTTTATATATTTATTTTGGCACAGAGGCTTTCTATAATTAAGGACACAGTGGTACATACAGTTAAGAAATTGGTGTTTGGAAAGTTCTCTACCACTTTCAAACTGTGAGACATGGGGTGAGTTACTTAACCTCAACCACCCGTAGAATGGGGATAATAATACTTTATAGAATTTCTTTAAAGATTAAATAACATAATGTATATAGGAGCATATAGCACAGAGTCTGATGTATATCAAATATGATAGTTATTACAATACTAACGTCGCTGTTTCCATATCTCATGAAATTCCAACATTCTAGATATATCATTCTGACCTGTAAAATCTACTCTGTTTGAAGTGCCTTTGTTTCAGGATTTCCTGTTGACCCATATCACAGCTGGGGGACTGTGTTTCTCCCGTACTGCACTTTGTCTAGTAGTAAGTTTGCCTTAAACATGCCTGTCCCCTCATAGGAATTCAAAGTATTTTCCAAGCAACTGGTGGCCACTATTTCTCTATTCCCCTTATACTCATCGTGTATATTTCAGTGCAGCATAACAATGACTACACACCTCCACAAACCAGTAGGTAATTCACAGATCATTTTCTTCACCCCATCACAGCCCAAGTTGATTGCACTAATATTCCTTCTTAATATACAAGAAGAATCTTGAGAAAATAAAGAATAGTATTTGGCACCTTGGTAAAATCTGGAAGGAGGGAAATTAGTGGAGCATTATTTAAATCAGTGCCTTTGAGCGGTATCAGCTCAGATAGTAGTGGCACTATAGTTGTTAATATTCCCAAACCCATCCACAAAATCTGACACAGTAACTAAACCCAGAGATACGCAGAAAACATTTGAAACAAAGCCAAGTGAGAAGGTGTCACCATGAAACATAAAGTATGACAAACCACCGAGAGCGGCAACACTGCATGCTCTCAGAAAGTGTGCAGGAAGAGTGCAAAAATAACAGGAGAAAAAGGAAAAACCCTGAGAGCAAAAAAATCCCAAATTGCTGAAAGTTACTAACAAAAAAGTTCAGCAGGACCATCTGAGAACAGCAGCTGAAATTAAGATGAGCCTTTTCAGGCACAAACTTACAGGTGAGAGTAAAAGTGCTTCTGTAATGTTTGATTGTGCCGGAGTGTTCCGCTCCCTATGAATTCTTGAAATTAACCACCTGAGCTCGCTATTAGGATTAAGCTGCATATTGAACAGTGGGCGACCAAGAGAGTAGGACAGGAAAACTAGGGGAAAAGAAAAGGAGAATCTCCAGCAAAAATTGGAAAAGAGAATATTCAGCAGATGTCAAAAAACTCAAGGCCACTTATGTGTTAGGAGAAAGTAATGTAACTCACAGTTGGTGATAGCTCAGAACTGTGGAGAGAGGAGTGGCAACATGGCTAATCCTTTTCTCCCAGGAATATGGGAAAATCCTTCCCAGTTAAACATGAGCAATAGAAAATATTACAGGTAAAGCACATAAAAAGCTGTTTCTTAAGACTATGGCGAGGGTAATAATATTCTTACAGGAATTATTTCTGGAGCCTGAATGAACTCCAAAAAGACTTCTCCACAAGTAGTCCAAAACTTGTTATCTAATATTTAAAAAGGAAAGAAAGAAAAAGCTAAAAGTAAGAAAATAATAGAGGCTATAAATTATAGCATAATTATAGCATAATTCCAACTTAAATAGTTCAGAAATAAGATATTTAAAGAAAAGGAAGTTTTGAAAACAGACTAGACAGAATTCATAAAAGAATTAGAAATACAAGGAAAAAAGCCAACATTTCAGAAATGAAGACTACAAGAAACACAGGAATGAATTAACTTAATGACTTCATGTAATAGGAAATGGAAAAGAAATAAATTTAACAATAATTAAAAGGACAAAATAAAAGAATTTTAGAGAAAGTGATAAGTTTGAAAGCTAGCCAAAGTGATACAGCTATGCACAGAAGGTTGAATGCAATGGAACTGTAGTAAAAATAACAGAAATTGAAGTAAACTGGTTTGAAATAAAGTAGACTTGAAATTACATATCAAAGTGACAGATTGTATCTGGGACTATCGACTCATATTGAAACTGATTAATATTGAAATATGTTCTAGTAATACTATTGAAATTTAAAGAAAAGGAAAAAGAGACATCCAGGCAAAATTATCAAGTTATTTATAATGGAAAAAAAATTGGAGTTTATGTTAGACTTTTTTAAAAGTAATGCTTCATGCTATAGACAAGAGAGTAACATAGTTAAGATACTCATGGAAAGAAACTGCCAGCTAAGAATTCTATATTCAGTAAATTGATCTTCAAGTTAAAAGGTTGCAGGAAACTGTGAAAAAGAGGAAAAGGTTAGGAAATATTTTTCTCATGAGATCTTCCTCAGACCTTTAATAGAAAGTGAGCTCAATACAGCCAAATTGACTATTAATTATGTATTTTTACTTTAAGAATGAAAACTCCTTTGTGGTACCCTGAAATATCAGATCCATTTCAAATCTAACCAGTATATAATGTAATGAATGGATATAATTTCACCTTTATTTTTTCATGTCTCTTCAGATTCCCCAAAACCACTTATAAAAAGTCCTTTTGTTCTTGTTTTGTTTTATTTTTTTTTTCATTTGATTTGAGATGCCACCTTTACTAAATTTCCAAACATTTAGGTTTGTTCTGAGCTTGCATTTTCCATTGGTATGACTATCCAATACAAGACTGTTTTAATATCTTATCGAGCTACCTCTAGAAGCTTATTGCTCTTCATTTTTAGCATTTCTCAACTATTCTTGTGCTTATTTTTCCCAAAATTTTTATTTTTAAGAGTTTTTGTCCAATTTATTTATGTGGGTAAATACCTGTAAGTGGGTGGCTGGACCAAACGGCATGTGTATGTCTAACTTTTTAAGAAACCACCACAGTGTTTTCAAAGTTAATTTCCTATTTGTTGTAATAGTCTCACCAGCTTTGTATGATGGATTCAAAAATTGAAATAGGAATATTTAACCTGATATGAAAGTCAAATCTCCAGATGTTTATTTATTATTTAAAGCAAAAGGAATAACAATAAGTTTTCTTTTCAAATTGGACAAAAATTCTCAAAAATATGATAGTAGAAAGTTTTCAGGCAATTGTGACTTGTAGCCTTTCTCCAAATGGTCCTTAAGGGCTTCAGAACTGGAGCATTAAGGGGTCTCAAAGTGCCCATTTATGCCAGCAGGGTTAAAGATTCAGTTTACACACAGCTTAGCAACAACGTATTTGTCAGGACCACTGCCTGGCCACCAGCCGTTGTAAGATTTTTAGATGTTAGAGGGTGAAACCTGTCCCTATTCTAGAGATGTTAAAAATGTGTGAAAATATTTATCTTTTAGACTATTGAAATTTGCTATTTAAGGCTATTTTATTAGGTATGTTCAAGTTTATAAATATATCTTCCTGGTGGATTTAAAGTTTTATCATATGTAGTGATCCTTTTTATCTCTAACCCAAGCTTTCTTTTGCTAATGTTGACTTGGTGCATTTTTTCTCACCATTACTTCGGACACTTTTCTCTGTATCTTAGGTTAGAGGTTTTCAATTATGGCCTCCAGGCCAAATTTGGTCCACCTCCTGTGTTTGTAAAAAAATCATATTGGAACACAGCCATGCTCATTCACGTGCACATGGTCTGTACCTGCTGTCACACTCCAGCAGCCACCCGGGAAGGCTGCTGCCGACACCATATGTCCCATAACGCCAAAAATATTTACAATTTGAGCCTTCACAGAAAAAAGTTTGCCATCCCCTGTCTTTGGCATGTCTTTACAGTTTACATGTATTAATAAATAGCATTTGTCAAGATGTAATTTTAAACCCACTTCTAGAAGCTCTGACTTTTTGTCTATTTCTGCTTATTTGGATATATTTGGTCTGATTTTTGCCATTTTACTTTTTGATTTCTATTTGTCTCACTTTTTAAACATTTCTTTTCCTTCCTGGATTTCCTATAAGTTTTTCTGTTTGTTAGAGTTTTCCTAAGTATTTTCTCCTTTGTTGTTTAGAGTAGATTTCTGTTCTTTTCATGGTTGCTCTTAAAAGTTTTAATGACAAACTTATGCTAGAAAAAGCAAAGCAATATTTTAATCCCTCTCCTCATAAGTACAAGGACACCAGAACATTTAACTCTGGTAATTCTCTTCCTCCTTAATCAACTAGTAATTTACAGTGGTTTAAGACGGATTTTTATTTATAATAATCTCTCAATTTAGAAATTATCTGCATAACATTTGATATGATGATACTTGTTCAGATTTACCTACACATTATCTACACTTTAATATCTTTGTGCTTACTTGTTTGTTTCCATTTTAAGATTTACTTCTAGGATAATTTCTCCTCTTGTCTGAGATGAAAAATTCTTCTTTTTGGAAGTTGGTTTAGTGAAGACATGGTGGTAAACTCTTTCAGTTTTTGTTTTGTTTTGTTTTTACCCATATGTGTTTTTATTTTACTCTAGTTTTTATAATGTTATATCTTCAGGACACTCAGTTCTCAGCTGACACCTATTTTCTTTTAACCCCCTTAAGATAATTCTATTGCTGCTTCTGAGAAGTGTCCTATGAACTATTCACTTGTAAATTAACCATCTTTCCTTGCTATCTGCTTTTAAAACCTTCTCTGTGTCCCTGGTGATGGGGCATTTCATTCGGATATACACAGATTGATTTTTTATTAGCCTGCTTAGTATATATTGAACTTGCTATATCTATGGAGTTACAATTTTATCAGCTGTAAAATTCACAGCCACGATGTTTGCATGTATTGTCTCCAACATAGTCTCTAATGCATCTTCCTGGAACTTACACAGATTAAAGAGGTATATTAGAACTTTTCATTTTAGCTATCATATTACTTGCCTTTTCTTTCAAGTATCTAAGTTTTTGAATCTCTCTTTTCCATACTGATTATTGTCTTCAGACCTAACTACCAATCTACCAGTTCTCTCATAATTCTCTTATCTGCTCTTGAAAAAAACTTCATTATGCAATGTTTAACAACAAAAGTTATGTTTTTCTATTAAAAATTCTTTGCTTGCAAAACAATTTAATGATGCTTACTCATTTTGTGATATTAATCATGTTTTCATAGTTCATACATATTACTTTGTATTGTGTATTAGAGAATTCTAATATATAAAATCCTTTGTGATTCAAATATAATGTTTACTGTTTATACTGGCTTTCATTCATAGTAGCTCATTTCCTTATGCAATATTTGATTATGAACTAATTTCTTATTATCTTAGTCTGTGGAAATTCTATGATGCAGAATTGTGAATATCTTCTTCCAGAGAGAAATTACATTTGGAGTTATGTGTGTTATCACAAACTCAGTGCTACTAGACACCCATGGGATTGCTTTTGGTTCTCAAGATTTATGGTTCAATATGAAATCTGAGGTTAAGCTGTTCAAATCTGCCACGAGTTCATGAATTAATCCCAGAATCCTTGTGTGAATTTGGGCATTTCCACTCAAAGTTTGTATTTCAGTATGTTATTAGCAATGATAGAGGGTATCATACTTACTGTTAAGACCAAAAATTCATTACAAAGTTTGCTTTCCCCAGGATTTAAGTAACGACTTTAGTGCATATGCTCCACTCTACTACCAGAATGGAAGGCTCCATAAACATTCTGAAACCCGCACCTCATTCTCCTCTTTTCCATAAGAATCGATATTTTTATAGAACCTCTCTGCCATCCAGTCTCCCACACTCATGCCAACAATTGTGGTGTGTAAATTGTGCGGCCTCTACCAACTCTGATAAGGTGTTATCATACCTGGCCAAAGGGCTCGGCCACGTGCCTTTCTCTGCCTTGTAGGCTCCACCTCTGAGAAAGGTGAGTGGAAGGATGGACCATTAGCCCAGCTGACAGCGCCGTACCTGAGCAGTGGAGGATCAATTCAGTGTTTGCTTTGCTTTTAGTTTTTCTTTCTTTTTTTAAAAAATTGATTATTAACCATGGTTTTGTGATACAATAGAGAGCGATTTCAAGAAAATGAGCAGAGCTGTTATTTCAGCTAAGATGAATTCTTGTTACATCAGAGAATCTTTTTCTTAATCTACCTATTTTTGTTTAGTTGACTTTTTACCTATGTTTAACTCCTTGTAACAATCCATTCCTCGGTGTTTCTGGGGGCATAAGTGTTCCTATTTTCTGAGACACCACATTTAAAATGTCCATTAATGCCAAATATCATTTTAACCTACGTATCATCTAAATTAATTTTATCTCTGTTCTACATATAAAATCCCATTGACCGTTAGACTTGTAATACTATCTGTCTATGGATACTATCTATGGAATTGTAGGGTGTCTAAATTGATACAACCTAAGTGCTAATTACAGAAGACTCATCACATGGATTATCTATAAGCCTCTGATTTCTTTAATTTTTTATAGAAACTGTGGAAGTAACTCACATGATTGATTTTATAATGTCACCTCATACCATTTAATCTTTTTTTTTTCTTTCCTCTGATGGAAGGTTTAATAAGCAGTGAAGAGGTGGGAAAAAAAAGTTTAGAGAGAGTAAAGGTCTTATTCCTGGGATGATTGACATTTCGGTTTATATCATTGGCCATATACCCATTTTAGAATATTATACTTCAAAATAAATGGTGGAAATAAAAAATGATCTCAGTCATTTTATGTAGATGAGTCAAATGGCTGTTCTTTTTATTTCATTGATTAATTTGATTATTGAATTGACTTTTTGTCGTTCTCTTGTAAAAGAGGAAAACATGTAATCATTTTAAATAGTAATGGTCCACTATTTATTAAAGTTAAGTGAATTACTCTAGTGTTTAGAATATTAAGCGAGTGGGAGTGGTTATTTTTCTTGTTAGTGTAGATCGGTCAAGATTAATGCAATACTGCCCAGAGGTACACCATTACTTCCATTCCTTTTTTTGCTTCAAGTAATTTAAAATTTTGCTTGAACACTTGAAGTTTTTTCTAATCAGTCTTGAGGTTTCTCTCCTGAGAGTGGTCATGAACTCTAGCCCTGCCCTGACCAGGAACCTGAGGAATTTGGGTGTGGATGTTTACAATGTGCCTTTCACAGGACACCTCTTTATCCCAGGTGTCTGCCCGTGACCAGGTGTCCCTCTCACGGGAAGCGGGATCCGGCGGCGTCCCGTGTGTTCCCACCACGCTGGCCGCGCTCAGGGAGCCTGGCTGCGAGTGTGGCCGGTCCAGATGTGCTGACCTTGACCGGGCCGCGGGGAGGGGCAGCCCAGCAGAGCGCAGGAACTAACACAAGCGGTTGTCACTCATCCGCCCACCAGAGCAGAGTGCCAGTGAGTTGAAGGGAACTCGTGTGGTTCCTGTTTTAAAAAGTTTGTTTTGGGTTAATTCAGATATTAGGGCAGGTACTAAATTATTTTTAAAGTTCCTACTTCCTGTCTGCTTTCTCTGCCCTCTCGCAGTCTTTTCTCCTCTCTTCTTTCCACGGTGTTTTCCGTCTTTAGAAGCCAAGTTGCTCACCCCGAACTCTTCCTAGGTCCGGGCCCTTCCCGCGCCTGCGCCGTGCGCCGCGTGGCCGAGGCCGGCCTGCTGGGGGGCTCCGTCCCGCGCTCCCCGCGCTTCCCCGGCTTCCGTAAGCGCGACGTCTGCCAGCCACTGGCGCTGGGGACGTCCCTGAACTGCAGCCTCCGGAGCCCACCCGGGGCTTTCCTGCCCGCAGCATCGCCGCCCCCTCCCCGGCGCCGCCGTCCGGGACTGTGGGCCGCGCTGTCACCAGCCGTGAGGCGCGCGGGGCGCCGAGTGTAGACCTCGCTCCGCGGGCAGCGGCCCCCGCGCCGGCCGACGCTCGTGCGTCCCGGTCCGGGTGCGCTTTGTAGACGTGTAACCCCGCCCGCCCTGCCGGGCCGCGCCCAGGGGACGGGAACCCGAAGTCCCTCCGCCGCTGTCCCTGCCTTAGCGGGAGGGCAGTTGCCAGATCGGGACTGTTTCGTAGGTGTCGCCGCTGGTCTAACGCTTCCCCCCTTCCTGAGGTGATACACGCCTAGCTAAAGAAAAGGAAAAATTAAACAAGCAAAACAGAAAACAGATCATGAGTTATTTTTAAAATACTCCTTCTGTTTTTTCTAGCTGTTATACTCTCGAGTCCATCCACTCTGTATTCATTCTTGAGTTTCGGCCCTAGTGGAACCCTTGGCCGGCCACGGCAGACTGCAGGGCCGCCGGCCACGGATTCTGGAAGCAGGTAGCCTTGGAGGTCCAGTCTACTCGTGTTTGCCTGTATGTTCTACTTGTATGTTTTAACTGTGTGATCTTACCAAAGCCATTTGAAGTATTTACTGTTACTTCAATGGAAAATTAAAATAATAACACTTCTGACCTCATACGTTTATTGTGAGAATTAAAAAAGATAATGTAACGTCATTAGCTTAGTGCAGTCCTGGGCTTAGAGTAAATATCGAGCACATAGTTGAAGGATTGCTGTCATTTTTTGTAGTAATGGCTAGTAGTTGTAGCAATAATAGTATAACGGTAGAACAAAGAGGAGGAGGAGGAATAGGAGGCAAAGAAAGGACGGCAAACAGAAGAACATAGTTATGACAACAGAAAGTGTATGTTTCAACTGCCTTTACCAAATCAATATTAATTTAAAAGAGAAAATCTATTTCACATACAAATGTTTACTTATTTTAAATTCATATGTTTCATTGATTGCCCTCTTTTTTTTCACCTTTTTCACTTGATCTTGCTGGTGTGTTTACTTTATAACTTGTTCAATAGGAATAAAATGAAAAAATTAATCATAGAATTTTCATTTATTTTTAAAATTATCATCAAATCAACATTAGTATATATCTTTTATCTACGGCTTATTAAAATCCTCCTCTTCAAGGAGTCCATGTAAATCATCAGATGTCAGTGCCATAGTTCTGTGTCATTCTCTCTCATCCACCAGGAAATTTACATGCATTTGGGGTAAGGAGAAGGAACCTAGACCATTGCACAATACTTTTACTAATGATATGGAAAGAATTATCATGAGCCTTACCTTGCCTGGAAAGTTTATGTAAATAGTGGAGAGACTTGAGGTTCTGATCACTCGCTTACATGCATTTAACCTGTATATTATCAGTCTGCATCAGACCCCCACTGATTTTGACCAAAAGTAATTTTCATTTCACAGCTGTTCAATGGTCTTTGTGAAATAATTTGGTTTGTTTAGTAGAAAATTTCCCACATTGTAATGAGATACTTATGCTAATTATTTTCCCCCATCAGAAAGACTAAGGATTTATTAACATGATAACCGAAGCATGACAATTACATATGTCTTTTATGTAAATGGTTTGTTGCCTGTTCATGCATTGGCAACAGCTTTATGGCTGAATATTGTTATGAATAATATGTTACCTGTAAAATATATAAATGTGATTTATGTATATTATCTTTAGCTCTTTAAATTTTAGTTTCTGTGGATGAGACTTAGGTACTTGTATGTGATATTTAGTAAAGTTTCTTTTCTCTCTCCTCTCTCTCTCATCCATTCTCTTTCTTTTCTCTTTGACCTAGAAATGAAATAAAGATTTTTATTATAATTTAGTTTAAATTTTCTTATTCTTCCTGATGGAAATTTTATCAAAGCCTTTATTGATTTCTGTAAATGTGGTTACTATGGTAGACAATTCCACAATGATCTTGGCACAAGACACAATTGTGGACTAAGCAGAGGTTAAGCTATGTATTTGGTTTTTCATTTCTTTTTTCTTTTTTTTTTTTTTGAGACAGAGTCTCGCTCTGTTGCCCGGGCTAGAGTGAGTGCCATGGCGTCAGCCTCGCTCACAGCAACCTCAAACTCCTGGGCTTAAGCAATCCTCCTGCCTCAGCCTCCCGAGAAGCTGGGACTACAGGCATGCACCACCATGCCCGGCTAATTTTTTCTATATATATTTTAGTTGGCCAGATAATTTCTTTCTATTTTTAGTAGAGACGGGGTCTCGCTCTTGCTCAGGCTGGTCTCAAACTCCTGACCTCGAGCGATCCACCTGCCTCGGCCTCCCAGAGTGCTGGGATTACAGGCGTGAGCCACCGCGCCCGGCCGCAAAGTTTTTTAAAGTGTCAATTTACCTTGATTTAAAGTTTAAACAATATTTGAGGTAAAATTAAAGGAACTGTGTCAAACCATAACTTAAGTTTCTACTTAAAGAAATGGAAAAAGAATAAATTATCCCAAAGCAGACATAAGAAAGGAAATCAGAAAAAAAAATGTTTTTCTATTAATGAAATAGAAAAACAATAGAGATAATCAATGAAACCAAAAATTGATTCTTTGCAAAGATCAATAAAGTCAATGTGTTTCATACCCACTCAATTCTTGCAGTAAATACTGTAAACCTCCTGGAATTCTTCAAGTTGTTGTTGTGCGGGGAGTTAGCTGCGCTCCCCACAAAGAGGTTTTTTCTTCCGATCAGTCTCTCAGACAGGGGTCGTCGCAAAGGATGAAAAAATAGTAGGAAACAGAAATAATAATACACAAAACCAAAGATATAGTTTATAAAGTAAAGGTTTATGAAAATAGATAAAAGGAGGGTATCCAGATGGATATATTTCTTCCCACCAAAAACATATCAAAGACTGAAACTCCACACAGGTACTATACAGGGTAGATACAGGCTCCTGTTGCCCAGGGCAATGGGATTTCCATACTAACAGGCAGTTTGCTTTAGGGTCAAAGTCTCCTAAAAGGCTACTACAGATCCTTTAACTAACTCTAACTAGGGGAACAATGAGTTGTAAAATCTTCTTGGGGCAAACTTCTAAGTTTTCTGATAAGGCTGTTACTTTAGCAAAAAACAGAGACATCTTGGCTCCGGTGATTGTGTTCTTGGAGACAGAGATGATCTCAGAAGTCAACATGAGCTGTGCTTTGTGTTAATTACTTTAACCGCATGGTTCCTTCTGGGCCCGGCTTGGGCATTGGCATATCTCTCTGATCAGCTCTCATCTCCGGGGGGCCTTGCCAGCTCCGGCAACCCATGGCTCTAGGAAGAGGCCTGTCTTGTCTTTCAAAACAGGTGAGAACCATAGGCCCAGTTTACAGCTGTCTCTTTGAAGTGCAGCTATTACTGACCAAGGAGACAAGATGCCCTCCTGAGACAAGGCAGCTTTTGAACTAACACATTTCTTTTTTCCTTAAGGCAAAGCCTTATGTGACTTCTGAAATCAAATCTTGTCTCCAGAAATACAGGGGGCATTTCTATAACTCAGTATTCTTAGGCTCAGCGTTGTTGGTGACCATTTTGGCTGAAAATATGTAAGAGAGGGGTAGTAGGGTAAGTTACAGTCCAGGATTGGGCAGTTCCTCCCAAAATTACAGCTGGCATTTATTATCAATATCCTCCTTCTATGCAAAGCATTCCAGATTGTCCGTCATCCTCAGGTAGTGCTTCTGCAGGTCTAGGTTACTTGTCTGGGGAAGGGCTTGGTGAACCAGTCATTTATCCCTGAGGAGTCTGAATCTTTAGTTACCGTGTCCCTGGCAGGTCATTGTTGCAGTAAATGTCTCTTCGTAGTTAACGCTGGATACCATGGGACACCCTGCTGTATCCTGTGGGTTTCAGACATGCTCTTCCGTGCTCCCATGATGCAGCTGCTCCCCTACATATGCATGTGGTTCAACAACTGCCAGTATGGGAACTCCTTCCTCTGCTTTCTGGTCTACAAAAATAAGGAGCCCAAATGAATAGGTAATAATCACAGATTTATGTTTAGCAAAACCTATACTGTGTTCTTGAGGAAAGTGGCCCCAATATGGGAACAAGGACCTCTAGACCCATGAAACCTAAAGCTGTGGTATGGGAAACCAGTAAGTGGGTCTCCCAGTGTGATGGTGAGTAGGACAGCTCCTACACCCGCACTTGGTTCCTGGACCCATGTATTCTACCCTATAATGGCCATAGGTTTGAGGCGTGTACCACACCCTGGATGTCAGCATCTCCCCAGGATGGGGGCTCGCCTGTACTTTCATTGGCTTTGCCAGTGAACGCTCCATCAGGCTTGAAGCTTCTGGGTGATATCATATACGGTAAGAGTGGTGGATACCCTGATCAGGCACCCACAGATCTGCACGTGTCAGATCAATAGGTACATGAAAACCACAAGCAGTTGTATTAAAATGTTCTGATAAAATTGTCACATCCAGCACAGCAGCTGCCACTCAGGCTACCACATACATCAGTGGTAGCTCACTGACACCACCGTGGTCCCTTTGCTTTGCCTATGGTCTATACTGTTGAACTAACTTGGGAAATGATGAGTCCCAAGACCCCTGTATCCTTGAGATCTTTAAAATGAAACCAATATCACTTGAAATTAGGTATTTTATTTTTATTTATTAACTCGGGGGAGGGATTTTCCACATGGATTTACTCATATTAGCTTTTACTTCATATGTCACAAAACAAATGTGAGAGTTCTTCCAGCTTCTCACTATGTGCAGCTGTACTGTGCATTCTGAAACTAGAGAAGTGGCCACCTGGTGGCCTGTGGCCCTACTAGATGCATTCTGAGATAAACGTAGGCTGGACCCACTTACCACTTGCCTCCAGTAACTTCTAACAAGTTGTCACAATGATGCAGTGGGCTCCCAGGGGTCAATGTCAACTCAGACTCTGATTTCAAAAGCCCCTGAAAGAGATGAGAATATGGTGGTAACTGTCTTTGGAAAGGACTGAGGAGTCACTATCATACTCACTTGTTGTGTTCTTGCCTCTTTTTCATTTAAAGAATTCTAGGCCTGAGAACTGTTGCAGGCCTGGAAATTGAGGAAGGGATCTGGTCACAGGGGCACCTGACATTAGTCTTCTGCTAATCCACTCATGACTTTTTTATTGAATGTGTCAAGCAATGCTGTTGTCAACTATCCATCTAACTCAATACTAGGCTTTTTTAGCCATTTCTTGCCAGACACCCTGTGGTTCAGGACACTCTAGTTGCTATTCTAACCTTGCTACTGATTAAGGTAAGTGCTTTCTCCCAGCTTCTGATGAGTAAGTGCTGTCACCTAGTCTCTCTATGCTGAAATGACATTGTATTTGTCAATTCCAGGGAGCTCAGTTCCTTAAAGTATGTCCTACTGTCAGCTTCTACCTAGGGAGGAGAGTCATTAATGAGCTTCCCAACACTCTTTTTTCCCCACTCCCACTGCACGCCTAATTCATCCTGCTCCACCCACACCTAGTCGCAGCATGGTCTGATTGGGTAATGCTGCCTCTGCTGAGAGGGGAGAAGGAAGGATTATTTACCAAAAGTGTAGAAACAGAGAAAGCATACCTAAAATTGGATAGTGAGAATTTTAAACTATAAGATTGGGTATAGGAGATTTTGTTAATGTCGAAATACTCAGACACAACTCAGAGTTTATACTCTTGAAAGGTCCCTGGAGCTTGGACAATAACACTGGCTATATAAAATAAAGTGGAGATACCAACACTGTTTTGGCAGGGTGTTGAGAAAGGAATTAAATGGAACATAGAAGTGGGCACAATAAAACATTTATTATAGAAGACCCAAGAACCCACCAGTCAACACTGTGCCTTGGCTTGAGGGATCAGTGAGAAATGGAGCCAGAGACTCTCCGACTAGCCAGATAATAAGGTATAAAAGGGAGATCCAGAGTGAAAATTACCTTAAATTATATCACTTCAAGGCAAAGGAGCTGGGATTTTCCATTCTCCCAGTGCATCAGCCATTGGCTAAGAGCTGTGTCCTGAAGGGATGTAATTACCAGACTCTTCTAGGACAAGGCAGCTCTAACAGCCTGGGGACAGTCCTCTGGAGAAGAGTGGCAGGTCCAAGCCTCCAGGAGCAAAAGCTCTTCCAAACCAAAAAACACACAGAAGTTATGAAAGGACTTTGAGGAGATCTAGACAGAACTCTGAGTGTTCACTATTGGGTTTTAGATGTTAATGAATAAAAAAATTTGGCAATTGCCCATCTTGCAGTTCCTATTATACCTTTCAGTAACCTGTAGCACTCCAATTCTGAAATTAAAACTTTATATGTATATATACACACATACATATATATCTCACACTATATATATTTTTCTATATATATAACATGATATGAACATGCTATAGCATGATGTAAACAATATAGCTTCTAATTCATAAAAAATAGGCTTCAAATACCAAATTTGCCACCTAACAGCTGTGCGACCTTGGGCAAGTCATTTAATCTTAATGATCCTCAGTTTGGTTATCTGTTAAGTAGCAGTATTAATGTCTACTTTATTCAACCATTTGTTAAAATTACATGACATAACACTTCTAAATGATGTTTGCATTTACTGAACCAAAATAGAAGATATATATAGATTTTCTTTTCTTCCATAGCCTTTCTTCACACCTATGTATTAAATGAGTAAAAACAGTCAAGTTGAAAATTGCCTTCTTTGAAAACATTGGAGAACTGTGATTTATAAACAATATTTGATGAGATATTATGATAAATTATTTATTCCATGTCAATGGCCTTTTCTTTGGTTGCAATCCATAGCCTATACAAAAAAGTATAGTAATGACCCCCCCCCAAAAAAAACCACTGTTCATTAACATAGCTGTAGCCCTTCTCATGGTTATTGAGTGGGAAAACTCTAGTGTCTTTTACTGAAGGTACTCAAATCATGTTTTCCGTTGTTTCCCTTATATATACAACTTGTGACCAGTGAACACCTCCAGAGAGCATTTAGTCCATTAGTGAATAACTGTTGAGTGACCAAAATGAACAAGAGAATGTTTGTGGATTGGATAAACTTTACAGTGGGTATATTCTGGCTGCTGAGCCACGGTGATCAACAGAGGTTGATTGATGAGCACCTCCCCCACCCCCGACATAACACATGGCGCTGTCCTCTGCTTCACTCTGTTGAATAGATTAAGCAGTGATGTGAGTGAAGGTATAACAGGCACGTTTATCAAATGTATCAAAGGCTTATGCTATGTGATGACAAAATAAATACTCAAACAGAAGCTAGGCAGTAGCTCCTCAGAATTTAAGATAAATTGTTCAAGCCCTTTCCACCTCTCCAACTTACATCACTCAATTTAACTAGCTACAATTTTCCGTAGGTTTATTCTATGCTATAGCCTCCTCCTCACAACTAACCACATCTTATTCTTTATTGTTTTTCTGAGACTTCTTTTATTTTTCTTCTTTTCCACCAGTATGTCTATTCTTTAGGGAATTGAGAGGGATCTTGTTAAAGCCAAATCTTTTTTTCCTAAATTTAGTTCTGTAAACTGCTTATCTACTATTTTCAGCAGAAAAAATAAAAACTTCAGGCATTTGAAATCCCTCAGATAAGTCTTATTTGTCTGATGAATCTTATTTAGAGTTGAACCATCATTAAATATATTTTATGTGAATTAATAGATAACTCACTGTATAAATCTTATGTGAATCTCTCAAGGAGGAGTAATGTGTATTCTATCTCTAGGTCAACAGCATCCAGCAATAATAACAATAACAGCTATCTCATGTTAAGCACTTAGTATCTGTGTGTTGTTTCATTTTTACTTACAACTCTGTGTATTATTATCCACATTGTACAGATGAAGAAATTGAGTGAATATTAAATAAATGTTTGTTTAAATCATTACCTCATCTTATATGCCATTAAGGAAGACTGGTTTATCATGCATCAGTATAATAAAAAATGTTTTTATGAATTAATTTACAGGTAACTGGGAAGGTATTTCTCACTTGTCTATAATAGCCACCATTTGGCAATATATCCTTTATAATATCACTCAGCCAGATCTATATTTAAAATGAAAATACTCATTGATTTAGATAATTATGGTCATAATTTATTAATTGGACTCAGTTATGGCAGATGAAATTATAATATAATAGCACTTGGGCATCAAAAGGGAAAAGTGGCTTTGGAAGAAGGTAAAAAAGCCATGATTTTCAGGAACATATATGTTTATTATGTAGAAAGATAACTGAATTTAGCCAGCTATAGAAAAAGTTTTCTTTTTAATAAAAGAAAAATCATAGAGACTTCCATCTGTGTTTTCGAGTACTTTCCTGTTAGCTGGAACTGACTCAGATTCTCTGGGAATTTCCACTTGGATGACTGATATTCACAGGGACATGTCTGTCTCTTGCTGAAGGTGTTGCAGTAATTACACATTCCGCTGTGATTCCAGCTGGAAAGGAAATGACAGCTTTCACAGAGGCTCACTCAGATGCCTCAGATATTTAGCCATTCATTCCAGACACCTGCATTTCTAAGGTCTCCACCTGCATCTTCATTATTAACACAGAAGTTCATTTTTATTCGAGTATTAGTAATTGGACTTGATAGACCATCTAGAAAAAGCCACATTGAGTAAATATATGTACCTGAATATCTAAGCAAAACAAATGCATTTGAAAAATAAAAGAATATTGATGTATGATTTTGGTATGTATCTTTGATCTTCTGTATTCATGCTGCTTTTATCTGAGTGTAGAGAGATAGTCAATAGACTGATCATGTAAGTCAAATATTTATTATTGGGAATTTAAGAATTCTATTTCTAAACTGTGTGGATTTTTTGTATAGAGTTTACAATACAATTGACATAAATTAATCAGTATTTTTGCTACTCTTTGCTCTTTCACTCAGATAAGCATATTTTAATTTTTAAAAATAATTCTTAATAATTTATTTTGATACTATCAATATTCTACTGCATCTCCTCTTTTGTGGGGCAGGGAACCTGCAGCCCCAAGGCCAGATGTGCCTTCTGGATCCCTGAGTGAAGCCCCTCAACCAAATCCAAACATTGGATTCAGTAAAATTTGGATTCAGTCAAAAGGCTGCACTCAAGGATCCAGAAGGCCACATGTGGCCCCAGGGCCGTAGGTTCCCCACCCCTTATGGTCATCCTACTGCCCTCCAAAGCCGGAATCAACACTGTGTCATACGACCATCCCACCCATGAGTGCCATGCAAATCTCATCAGTCCTCCCAACAATGTCTTTTTCCCTTTTGTGGTCCAGGGTCCTGCCCAAGAGCACTTGTGGCAGTTGCTTTTTTGTTTCTTCAGGTCCCCTCTGTAAAGTTTCTCAGTTCTTCTATATTCCTCCTGTTCTTAAAATTTTTTAAGCTTTGGTCCTCAACCTATGACCATCCCGTGCTTCCTCATGACCAGACTGAAGTCATGCATTCTTGTCGTGTTGGCGTCTGCCCAACATCTCCACTACAACTCACCATTTTGTCGTTACAATCAAGGAAGCACCATGTGGGAAGACATTCGGAGACATCGCGAGGGTTCTGCCTCTCACCAGACATCCAGCTTTAGCGTTCAGTGATGATGCCTGCATGAATCAGCCACCACGCTGACCTTTGCCATTGATGATGTTCTGTGTCCATCGTTCCTTCTAACTGTTAGTTGGTATCAATAGTTTACTGCAAGGAAGAGCCTTCCACATTTGCCATTTATACTCATTCACCTATTTATTTACGTATTTATTTTCGTATAGACTCATGAATCCCTCAAGTTGTCCAGATTTTGTCATTATGAGTCACTTCTAACTAGTTTCTATATCTTTTTGATACATCTTCATGATTCTTTGAGAAATCCTTGCTTTTGTCACAAGAAGATGCTCTAGATTCAATCTGACCTTTTCCTACCTGGGCTCTGGAATTATTCATTTCTCCAAGGAGCTCTGGTTCATACTGCATATGTTAAATACATATAATATTGATATATTTTATATATACATATAAAATGAACCAGAGATTCTTAGAGAAATATATTTCTGTAAAAATATAGCTACCACTGTAATTATGTATTTATATATTTATGTATATTTCCATATTTATTTATCACTCTACACAATGAGAAACCTGTCGCCTAAACATGTTTAAGCATTTGCACAATTAATCTACTTATTTGTTCAATACAACCAATATCCCAACCATGCCAGAATGACAACCACCTCCACCGGCCCTAGGTGCACCTCACCCCAGGCCCCTACCACGACTACCTGACAATACCTTCACAGTCTCCTGTGCACCCCTTAGCCCCCCTAATTTTCTTGGTCATAAGACATGATGCTGACCAGCAGAGAGAGCAAAATACAATTTTAAAATAAAGAGAAGCAAAAAAGATCACATAAATGAGAGGTACTCATGATTTATATATATTTTTAAGAAAGACAGCAGAATTTGCTGATAAATTAAAGGCATGTTGAAAGAGAATAGTCAAGGATGACTCGGAGATTTTGGCTTGAGTGGGTATGTGATTAAATCACCATTGATTGATACCAGGGATAAAATCAGAGAAAAATATCTGGATGGATTAGAAATAAAAACTCTTCTTCTGTGGAAATATTGCCATCAAGATGCCAATTAAATATTTCAATGGAATAATAGAGCAGCCAGCCAAAGAAGCAAGTCTGGACGATAGGTAGGAGGCCAGACGAAAAGATACAAACTGAGAGCCAGCAGCGTATGGATGATATTTCACGCCATGGACTGAATGATTTCATCAGGAATGATTGAATGCAGACATAAAAAATAAACACTGCCAAATATTAGTGAGAGGACAAGTAAGGTGAGGGTTGAGAATTACATTTTGAATTAGATTTCTTACCTGCTTTTGTTGTGGTTAGAATGAAAGCCTCGTTAAGTAGTAGAAAGAGAGTAGAATGTGAGGAATTTAAAACAGCATGTATAAACAAGACTTATGAGGTATTTCTCTGTACTGAAGAGCATGGGGGGGGGTGAGTGCAAATAACATGAGTTGTTTTTTTTTGTTTTTTTTTTTTTACAAGAATGAACACTACCATAGCAATACTGATGATGGTAGTGAATCGATACCGAGTGACTCCAAGGTAGAAAATTGATGAAATTTTAGGGGAAAAAATGTGGCATTAAGTCCTTTTGTGGGAAGGACAGCACAACCATAGGGTTCTAACCTTATATTGAGATATGAAAAGTGCATCCATTGTAAAACAGCAGCCAGAAGACATGTATCTAAATGTAGATAAGTTGTCAGATTTAGAGGTACGATGAGAAAACTCTCTTCCTATGTTTGAATGTTCTTAGAGGTAAAGATCAGCTGAGAGTGTGGAAAGGAAAATGTGGTGGATTAATGTTAATAAGGAGCTGAGAAATTTCAAATAACTTTCTTAGCGCATGTCACTGAATGATCTCTGAAAACACAACAGGATTTTAGGACAGAAGTGAGGGCACACTTGAAGCCGTGATGAATTTAAAGTTAGAGAAGCATTACGTATTTGTCCAGTTTCAAATGCAGGGAAGGCACAACGTTGCATAATGTAGAGTTGGGGTTTGCGACATGTAAATTAATTAGAAAGAAAGGCATGGGGACTGAGAATTTGTCCAAGACTCTGTCCAAGACATTTAATTATGAATTCTAAGTCAGGCAAAATGGATTTTAATATTTGTAGTGTACATTAGAACAAAAAAGGTGTAAGCTTCAGTATATTAGCGTATCCAATTGTGTTAAAAATTCTGGGAATATGAGTACTAGAAGAGTGGGCTCAGAAGATAGCAGGACTTGGTGAAAGGAATTATTTGAAATTTAGATTTTTGAGGTGCTGCAGTTGCTGATAACATTCAGGTACGATTGTGACTCAAGGGAGTAGCTGAGGAGGCAGGGAGAAGAAATTCATGGGACAGAACAAGGCCGAATAACTGAGACACTAAACTGTGTCAGGTTCCGAGACTGACATGAGAGATGCAGTTCAAAGTTGATTTTTCTTCATCGAAATCTATGTATTCTGCAAACAATAAATGCAAGGGATGTAAGAAAGTAATTGAGAAACACAGATCCTGAATCCCTCAAGGCAGTGACCTGAAATGTGGTCGACATGCTGCCTCATCAGGTTCCGATGAGTCCGGAGCTGCTGCCTTTTATACAAATAGAATGAAGTCTGGTCTTGCCAGGATTTGAGAATATTTTGCCACCAAGGAAAGAGATTCCTTTATGTGTTCTATGTACATACGCATACTCTTTGTGATTTTTTTCTAACAGCAGATGTTTATGTGCCTAACCTGGAGAGTGTATGTGAACACCGAATCCACCAGAAATTTAGATATTCATCATCATGGACAGGGAGATGGAATGAGAAGCTGAAATTTTCAATTGAATGAAAAGGAGTGATTTAATGCAAATAGATGGCTACAATAAGAATTTGTAGCAGATGGTGGCATTTGATTGCCTGTGTTTTGAAGGTGCTGGGAAATGCTGGTGGCAATAGGATGGAGGAGGAAACCCGTCCCACGTCCACGCCTGCTAGTAGAGACAGGATGGGAGAAAAGCAGCCTACCTTGGTGGTCCTGCAGGAAGGACAATGCCCTCGGGATAAAAACAAAGCAAAAAAAAAAAAAAAGTTCAGTGTTCATTGGGATAATTTTAGAAGTGGTCATTTTGCTGATGACACTCTGTTAATTCTCATCAAGGAATTTGGGGGTGACCAGGGAAAGATGGGAGACTGGATCAAATTAGGGGATCTGCAGACGCTTGCGAGGGGAGGCTGCGGATGTGGAGGAATAAGCTTTACGGCGACCCAGGCAAGGAAAGGTATAAATCGTGATCAGACTAGACCTGATGGTCGGCCGGTCGGATGCTCATCACTGGATCCCGTCACACCCTCCTGCTTAGAGACAGTCGCTCAGGCGGTGGTGCTGCTGGGATGAATGTGGGGTGGGTCGGGGTCTCACCAAGAGGAACGAGGGCTCTGTGGGCCTCTTTTTCATTCCTACCAAAGGCAGCACAGCGTTGGGGCTGAAGGAGGCTTGCTGTGAGAGCCATTTCAGGACTGTGACTATAGCCATGACTATGACTATACCACACTTCATTTAATCCTTCTAATACCCCCAGACTTCAATGTTAATCATTTTTAATCATCCTGAGAAGCGGCATGTTTAGGGCCATACTGCTCTTCAATTAGAGGACATATGTTTGACACATAGCTATGCAGTCTCAGCAGTACTCTTCCAAGTACTTGAGTAACACTTTTATGGATTTTAAGGTTGTTTGTTTTAATCTCATAGGTTTGTTTATTTATTTACTTACTTACTTTTTAAGGTTTGATTGCAATTTCTACCCCAGGCAGATAGGCTTGTAACATGGAAGAGAGGAATGGTACAATCATTCAAAATATGGACTCAGTAACCACAATATATTAAGGAATTGGAGAAAGGAAAAATCTTTGTTTTAAATGATCTATACCCACTGGTACACTTAGCTATGCAATGATGTCATCACATTCAAGTTATTGTTATCACTTAGAGTCATTAGAATATGAACAAAATATTTGACATTATTAATTATTTTAGACCATACATAGAATTCATCATGTTTAAGATATTGGCTTGGTCCTGTGTAAAGCACATTACATAAGAATTAATAATTCAGTGGCATCACACCTATCTCTTGCCATTTTTTACTGCTTTGATTATAATAGTATAAAATAATTTTTATATGATTCAAATAATTTAAATGAATATACTGATCTCATTTTTCGGCTACAACAAATTGTTGCTTATATTCATTTAGCAGTTCAAGGTCTCACAGTTCTTATTTCCTTCATCATCGATGTAGAAAATGGATTTTGGTAAAAACTATAAGCCTGTAAAATGTAGTCATTCTTTTTTACTCTAGTTATTTTTTGTCACCTTTAAAACCACTTTAAGTCATCTAAATGATGAATTGTGTGGATGGACTCTAAATTTATAGTGCAGTGTTACTTGTAAACTGGAAAGAAATAAATTCTCCATTACCATTTCATAAATGACCTGACAACTAAGTGATATATTGGTCAACAGGCAAAAGGAATGCAACTAAATTTGCTGTTATTTCTGGCAATTATTTCACTTTTTCCAGAAATACAGAATGCAAACAGAATGTTGTATTGCTATTAGATACACAATAAAATGATGTCCTAATGTTGGGATTCATGTATGAAATCTAGATAAATTTGTGTTCATGTGAAAACTCTATGGAGGCTGGGCATGGTGGCTCACGCCTATAATCCTAGCACTTCGGGAGGCAGAGGTGGGAGGATCGCTTGAGGCCAGGAGTTCAAGACCAGCCTGAGCAATAGGGAGACCCCATCTCTACAAAAAAATCTTTAAAAATTAGCATGCACCTGTAGTCCCAGCTTCTTGGGAAGCTGAGACAGGAGGATCACTTGAATCCAAGAGTTTGAGGTTGCAGTGAGCTATCATGACACCACTGCACTCTAGCCTGGGCAACAGAGCAAGACCCTATTCCCCCACACAAAAAAAGAAAAAGAAAACCCTATGATTTATTGTATTATGAAAAACTAGGATAATATCTACCTAAATAAACCATTTTTGATCAGTTGCCTATTTAAAATAAAGGCATCATTAAATGGAAAACAAAAGGAAAAATTCTGAATATTTCCTGTACTCTCTTCCAAACATCACCCCAGAGAATAAGCTGAGAATGTCAGTGAACACCCACTCTACTGTCAGCTGGCACCTTTGTTTATAAAGTGGTTACTTTAATTTTAATGATAATACATTCATTTGTTATGGTAAATGTTTAATAAAAGTAAAATTATCAGACAATTAATACTGCTCCTCAAATTTAATCATTTCACCTCTAATTCTTGTGGAAACTGTTATTCACAAAAGGGTTATACCAAACAAAATGAACAACCTTATAATATCTTAAATTTTAAATAATGACTTGAAGCATTGTTTAGTGATCTGACCATGATTTTTCATTCCTCTTTTTAAAATTAAACTTCTTCTAAAAAATAATTGGTTATTTTAAAAGAGATCTATTAAATATAATAAGTCTGAAATAGTAGCTTGTGCAGAAATATTCCCAAGACCTTTGTCTAATCTGTCTGCTGGTGAGCACACTTCGTTTTTAATGATAGTGAGTATTAGTAATTAAAGAATGATTATTAGGTGCCTACATGGATTTAATAAAGCCAGCCATGCCAAAACAATCACACATAGTCATTGGACAGACATATCACCCCGAGATCATGGAAACCAGCTAGACACAATGTCTTAGTCTGTTCTGGCTACTATAACAAAATGCTATAGAATGGATGGTCTACAAAAAATAGAAATTTATTTCTCACAGTTCTAGGGGCTGGAAGTCTGAGATCAGGTGCCACCGTGGTTGAATTCTGGTAAGGCCCTCTTCTGAGCTGCAGACTGAAGACCTCTTATTGTGTCCTCACCTGATGGCAAAAGGGCTAGAGTGCTCTCTAGGGTGTCTTTTACAAAGACCCTAGCCCTTTCATGAGGCCCCACCTTCATGATCTAATCACCTCCCAAAGGCCCCCACCTCCTGACACCATATCACACTGGGGGTTAGGATTTCAACATTGGAGTATATCCAAGAACAGAATACTGGCTAGAAAATAAAATAAGTATAATAGATCATATTTAGCTGTCTGGCTATAAAAGTGATATTAATTTTGGAGTATTTTATCTTTGTATCCCAGTAATTATGATCACTGGGGGGGAAAAAGAACAGATAGTTGATCATGTTTAGCTATAAAACATTGCACAAAGTATCTTGGTTTTCAAGCTTATATCAATCTGTTTGAAGTTCTTATAAATAGCAAAATATGTTTAATTTTCAGATATCACAACTCAGAGAAATGATTCCTACATTATATGTAATCAAATATAATTATGAATATTATCAATAAATTATGGACTTTAGTTTTACAAAATAAATTGCTAGAAAGCTAACATTAAAAATTGACTATGAAGACTTATAAATCAGCTTAAAAGTAAAAGAAATCTTGGGGCTGTATTCATAAATACAGAGTTCATAGATCAAAAAAGTAGTAATTCTGTTCTCTACATTAACCAAATATAGGAGTTTCTGTTCAATCTGGATATGATGCATAAAAAGACAAAAATTGGTATATTTCTAGCTCAGGTGACCAGAATGGTGAAGT
Organism: Lemur catta; assembly: GCF_020740605.2. NCBI lineage: Eukaryota > Metazoa > Chordata > Mammalia > Primates > Lemuridae > Lemur > Lemur catta. Next base: position 110,789,589 of record NC_059132.1, read on the forward strand.
ATCTGGATAGCAAATTGTGAGCAGAATGGTTAAAGAAAAGTTGAAGGCCTTCCAAAGACAGGAAAGGATAAAACTATGAGAAACTGACTTCAGATACTTGAATTTCTGTATGCAGAAGAAATTTTATAAATTTTAGGTTTTCCAGAAGATTCAGAATAACATACTGGTTCAAAAAGTTTTCCATGATCCACCAAACCAAATGATACACTCTTACTATTTTCTGTTATGAAAGTCTCTTATTTTCCTTCACAGAATATATGATGATTGGTAATTATGTGTCAGATATGGATAGGGGAAGTTAAATTTTATTATTTTAACAGGTGGCTCCAGTATTAGCTTGGAGAGTAGTTTGGTTAGGTCTGGTGGGGTGTAAGGCAAGACCTCAGCCACTGGAGTGTAAGGAGTGATCCTAGGGGCCTGGCTGGAACTGTCTTTGAGGAAGACTGACACGCTGCTCTGCATGAGTCATGAGTCAAGGAGAGGAGTTTGCTCTGGCAACCCGGGGAGGCTAGGAAACAAAAAAGACAGAGGGTAGAGAGGAGGCTCTAGGATGGTGACGGAAGCCTAAGACCTGTTGTGAAGGGTCCGTGAGAAAGACTAGTGACAGTAGCCAAAAGGATTTGAAGACAATAGGTATTGAATTCTATCTCTTGAAAAATGGTGAGCTGCATGGTGAGAGTGACCTAGCACAGAACACACTAATATAAGTTAATTATGATTATAAAATTTCTTTAATCCATTTTTAAATGACTGAGAAGATAGCAAAACCAAGGGCTACAAAGAATGGTTTGGTTAATGTACAAACCATTCTACAAAGGCTCGGTAAGGCAAGAAAGCAGAAAAACACAAAGGTAATTTCAAGTGGAGATGGGCTGTCTCTGGGATTAGCTGGTATTCAATACATACAATATATATACTGTCAGCCGGTATCTGGTATTCAGCAGGCTGTATATACTGTCAGCCGGCATCTGGTATTCAGCAGGCTGTATATACTGGCAGCCGGTATCTGGTATTCAGCAGGCTGTATATACTGTCAGCCGGCATCTGGTATTCAGCAGGCTGTATATACTGGCAGCCGGTATCTGGTATTCAGCAGGCTGTATATACTGTCTGCAGGTATCTGGTATTCAGTAGGCTGTATATACTGGCAGCCGGCATCTGGTATTCAGCAGGCTGTATATACTGTCAGCCGGCATCTGGTATTCAGCAGGCTGTATATACTGTCAGCCGGCATCTGGTATTCAGCAGGCTGTATATACTGGCAGCCGGCATCTGGTATTCAGCAGGCTGTATATACTGGCAGCTGGCATCTGGTATTCAGCAGGCTGCGCGCTGCACACCTGGGTGAGGAACGCAGACGGTGGGACGGGGGATCCGAGACCCCCCAAAGCAGAGCTTCGGCCGCTGAAACAGGCAAAGCAGAACACGGACGACCACCCAGTTAGACAGAGGGCGCCTTGACCTTTGACCCTGGTGAGGTACAAACAGCGCACGACAGAAAGTGTCCCGTGGGAATGCCTAGCTACGCGTTAACAATCCCTGGAGCTGGAAGCTCTGAATTCAGCCTTGCGGGAAAGCTGAGGAACCCCGGCTAAAGATTACGCAACTGTTCAGTTAACTGTTTTCCACGCCTCGACGAAGGCCTCTGTTGTGCAGATCGCCAGAGACGGCTGTCCCTACGCCGAGGCGTGCTTTCTGCAGGGGTGTCGGGGCGGCGGGGACCCGCGCGAGTCACGACCCTCAGTCTCTTCCCTTTTCCCGTCAGAGGGTCGTGCGCTGCCGCTGCCGGGCCTTCCAGCGCCTTCTCCCCCGGGCCCGTCGGTGGCCCTGCGCCCGCCCAGGCGTTGCTGGAGTCCCCTCCGTGGTGTCTCCTCCGAAATCGCCAGGGTCCCGTCTGCGACGCCGTCGTCTCAGACTTCGGCTTCGCTCCGAGAGTCAACAGCGCTGGCTCTTTCAGCGCGTTTAAGCCGGTTCTCTCCAGCCCGGGACCCTCTGCCTTTTCTTTTCTCTTTTTCCATCCTTGACTTATTCTGCTTCATGACATTTCAACTGTGCAGTTTTGCTTTGCAAACAATAGGCGGTGTTGACATGCCTTGCAAGTACAGAGTTTCTTTTTGTCACATGTAAGTGCGTTCCTTTTTCTGGTTTTGGACTTTCTCTAATCCATTTCAATACACCATGCAAGCTGAGGACACTTCCTCTACTTTCCAGATAAAAGCAAAACTATAATTAATTTAAAAGTAAAATTTTACAGATAATATGGAATAAGGTTTCCTTTTGATATTCATAAAGATAACAAAATACCATTTGATATTATTCAAGACTACTTAGAAAAATTTAGTGATTTGGAAGTAAACATTCTTAGCTATAAACATTACTATATCTGCTTTTATTACACACATATATGTAAATGTATATGTACACACATGCATATATACATATAGGAGGCTTGGTAGATAATTCTATAATATATGCTTTTTGAAAATATTAAAATAAGGACACTCAGAGATATGATTATATGGCATTCTAATCGACCTTGCTAAAGCAGAATTAAAGCTGATGTTTGAATTTGCCATGGTTCAAGATATAGAGACTTGTACATTACTGATAATATAGTTTGCCAGTTTTTATAAATTAAAATGTAGTAAAAATGACTGGGAGACATTATCACTGAACTTAGCCTTTTTATTTAACAAATTTTATTAAAATTATATTTCATAGAAATAGAAATGATTTTTTAATTTGGGATATTTTACAAATTATGGAAAAATGCCCTCTAATATTATTCAAGTTATTTCCAAGAGAATTCAAGGCAGTGGGTAAAATTTATATTCATAATTTAATATATTTTACTGTAATGCACATATGTAAAAATGACAACATCCATAATTTTGAAAAGAAAAAATACAGTTTAAGCATTAATTCAGGTTAACCACTTTTATATTACAAACATGTAAGTAAAAATCTAAATAATATATATCAAAAGAATCTGTCAAGCACTAGAATTTCAATACTTGAAATGCAATAATTTGATTTTTTATAATTTAAATAATAGTATATTAATGTTTTATGTTCAAGTACTGCTTGTATGCTTTTTCATCTGTTAAAACTATGAAAGTATATGGTTGTTGTTTTGTGTAAAGAATCAGTATACTAAAGCATATGAATACATTTGATTGGGAAATGAACAGAATTTGGATTACGTCATTTTATCCAGTTTGCACTTGTTCTGCTCTGGGTAGTAATGCAATGAATTTTACTATGAGCACAAGTATTTTTTTCTTTAGTATAAATAGAAAACCTTTAACTATCTGAATTTTAACCATTTTAATGATTTTTAAATTTATCTTGTAAACTGAAAAGTTTAATATAAGGAAAGAATAATATTCTAGATGTTGTATTATAGTTTAAGATATGTTTTTAAATGATGTTCTGAAAACTAACAGAAAGTTGAATTCTGCGTAGGTTGCCTAACTTCACTGCCAAGGACAGAAAGGACACATAATTCTTTGCAGTGAACTCTGCACACCCTAGTAACAATCTATTACTGTCAATTTGAGGGTGAGTGAATATCAGACAATGTTAGTGCAGACTCCATCTTTCACTTCTAAAGCTATCCTTCTGTTGATTTGAGCTGCATCAAAGATTACAATAGAAATTGAAGCACTCATAAGTAATCCCTCTTTAGACAGGAATATGTGAACTGTCCTTCTGGGAATATTTAATGTCAAAATGTAATACAATGCTTCTCCTCTATGGCTTGACTATGACTAAACCTGTCCTGCTGAGTGGACTGACCAGTCACTCACTGTTCCTGCTTTGTTGCAGCGCATTAAAATATATATATATATGTATATATGTGTGTATATATATATATATATATATATGGACATGGAATATAAAGTGATAAATTTAAAGTTTCTTCTAGTAGTAAAATTCAGTTTAAGGTATGACAATTTACTTTAAAAAGGCGTTGTGACCTCATTGTTATAGGGTTAGGCAGCAAAGTGGCAAGATAAAACATAATTGGCAGTTGGAAAGAAAGTATATTTTCATATCTCTGCCAAAACACTAGCAAGAAAAAAAAGGAAAAAAATATATTTTGAGAAATCATTAACTGCCCCAGACAAGGAGAGATAAATAAAACAAAGTGATCATGTCTTCTGTTCTGTGATGGCATTGGCTCCTGGCAACAGCCCAGATCTTTCAGGACTGACTTGAAAACTCTCAAATGCCAAGAGTTATTCATGATGAGCCTAGGAAAAAGAAAAAAAAAAAACAGAAAATAAAATATTGCCTGTGAAAGTGGTGTACTTTCCTAGTACTCGGGGCATACATGTGCCAGGAGCTTCTACAAAAACTATAATATTCACATGTTTTTAAAATTCAGTATACCACTGAAGACTTCATCAATGATAGAAACAGTTTTTTCATGCTACTTAGTTATTTAAACCTATAATGCAAAGCTTGAAAACTCAAAAACAAAAAATAGAGAGAGAAAGAGATTGTTCCATTTTTTACATAAAGGTAAAACGTCATCTTACAAGTTCAGATTCAGTTTCTTGTGGCATTAAAATGGGAGAGTCTTAGTAAGATTCTCCATAAGGTCACTCTAGCTTTGCCTCTTACAGATGTGTGACACTGGGATATTATTGAACTTGCTTGGGTTTCATTTTTTCTCAGCTGAAAAAAATTGTTTAGTGTGGATTGCATAATCTGTGTGGTTCTGTTTCTCAATAAAACCATACTATGGATGTGAAATCTGTTCACAGTTGTACTAACTGTCCGAAGAGAAGAGAAACTACAATAACAGCAATCTCAAAAAGGGGGTCTTTGCCCACTTTGAGATTGAGATCCAGCTGTGAACAGACATCAGAGATTCCCTTGCTCTACACTCATTCAGACCATTCCTAGATTTCTTTGCTGTAGTGCAGAGCTGAGCAAGCACATGCACACCTGTCCAGACTCCCTTGCAGGTAGCGCTCTACATGAGATGTGAGTTCCACAAAACAGGGACATTGAAGTAAGACTTGGAGACAAACACATGAACTATCTGAGGCAGAGACTGGGAGATGGAAATCAGAACCTCGTGGAGGTAACGATAAACATGTGGTTTTTCTGAGACCACCGTGATTGAGTTCTTAGCGTAAGTTTTCCACCACCATGAGCCAAACAGCAGTGATTTTTTTTTTGTTTTGTTTTTTTACTGAATGGATGCTCAATATGGTGTATGACCTCCTGGGTCCACCCCTAGCTTCTTCTCTGGCCCTCCAGGCCATTCCCTTGGCTTCGTCATACTCACTAAGTCTTTCTGTCGAAGTCAGAGTCTCATTCGGCTTCAGCAAAGGACCCCAGTTAAACTTTTGAAAGGTAGAAGTGGTTCATTTCTTAATTGCTACAGTTGATATGATATATGTTGGTTGCTTCCAACCAAATTTTTTCCTCCATGGATATTTGGCTTTCTTATCTGTTGGTCTGCCTGGTTATATATGGTAGTCCAGAGAGATTAAAATCTCCCTGTCATTTTCCTATAATTCCCCAAGAGTTATTTAAAGTAATAATAAGTCATAATATAACACTGTAGTTAAGAAAGATAAACAGGAAAAAAAACAAACAAACGTATTAGAAAGCCCAGGACCTGATGCACGTCTACATTAATACATGACAGTTGCAGAGATTGCTACTTGCCTCCCACTTCTCAACAAGTAAAGATCTCATTTTCTTCCATTTTTCATTTTGATGTACTTTGACAGCTTACAAAAAACTTTCAAGACTCAGGCACAGAACTTCCATATCACATCCACTCAAGTTTCCCAAGAGTGAATATTTTACTGCATTCTCTCTCTCTCCTTTCTTCCTTCCTCCATTTATGTATGTGTGTGTGTGCATTTGTGTATATGAGTATGTATATATAAATAAGCTTTTAATAATTTTTTTAATGATGATAGTAAGTTGAGGTGTGATGTCCTGTTACTCTTAAATAATTCAGTGATGCCTATATGACATTTTGTTTCCTTCTGGTCCGGGATCTGACTTAGATTCACTTATCACACATGGGTGCTGTTCCTGTGTAATCCCTTTAATTTGAAATAGTTCCTCAGTCTTTGCTTTATTCAGTGATACTTTTTTTTGAGTACAGATTCATTATTTTATAGAATACACTCCATGTGGGTTTTTCTCCTCATAATTAGATTCAGGTTATATATTTTTGGCTATGATGCCACAGAAGCAATGCTGTGGTTTTCTCATTTTATGACATTAAGAGACACGTAATTTCTATTTGCCCCGTGGCTGCTGTTAGCTTTAATGACGTGGTTAAGGTGGTTTCTCCGTTATAAATTTATTACAACCTCCTTTGTAATTAATAAGTAGTTTGCGGGAGATGATTCTACCCACTAGTATTAGCATCCCTTGATGATTTTCATGGGCTGATGGCTACCAAATGGTGGTTTTCTTATTCCCCCATCCATTCTAAATTTACCAGCTGGCATTCTACTGTCAAGAAAAACTTTTCGTTGTCTTAATTTATTTTGTATTCATTTATCATATCTCTGTGTGTATATACAGATATATCGATATCCTTATCTACATAGCTATCCATTTAAGTACCTATCTGTACAGCTATCTAAAACCATGTATTTACACAAATACCTCTAATTCCAGGTGAACTTGAGAGGGCTCATTCTACAATAGCTCTTCCCCTTCTCATATTTGTACCTCCTTCTCTGATATTAATAGAAACCTCAATCCCATTACTCTCACTTGTGTACTTAATTGCTCATACCCCCTTATGTAACCAAATTTCTGCTCACACAAGCTTCCTCCTAAGTCCTCAGCCCCTCAGCCCCTCCTGCCTCCTCACCCCAGACCCTTCCTCAACCCCTCCAGCCTCAGCTGCCTTCTCAGTTCTGATCACTCTGAGCCATGCGTATCCCATCCACCTCCTCAGCCCCACCACCTCCTCCGGGTCCTGTGCAGGCTCCCTCCCTACCCTGACCATCCTCTCTGCCCTGCCCCAGCAGGCACCACCAATCCTTGCATTGCAAAAGGGAAGGGAAAGAAAGCATAAGAAGAAGAGAAAGAGGGAATTTTCAGATAGTTAAGGGGTCAATTTGCTACTCAGGTAAAAGAATATATAACCATTTGTCTTCTTTAACGCTAGATGTGGCCATATGAGTAAGTATTGGTTTATCTCATGTGAATGTCCTTTGGAGTTTTCAGAGAGTCTACCTAAAATGGGACTATGAACATTTTTTCCAGAGTTTCTTCCAATTGCCCTTTCAGATCCATTTCTACCCTTTCCAACCTGTCCTGTGAGCCAGGAGGTGGACTGTTTGGTCTACCACAGAGGATTACCTTTCATTCTTTCTTTTGGTTTTTATTTGGCAATAGGAAGCCCTGGCAGAAGACTACAGCGAATGAGGACAATGATGCCAATATTTTTATTTTCTCAACTTTCTCTCTGTGCCATTGCTCTGGTTGGCTGTCTCTTGACTGAAGTTCACTGCTCTCCAAGCTATCTACACACACCTTTCTCCTGCACTTCAAGAGCTGTTCCTTCCCTTCATTCTCCCAGGCCTACAGATATTAATAGTAGCAACTCGGCTTTACAAGTCCAGGCATGTTAGAGTTTAGTTTGTGTTTTACCTAACCCTTCCCGTGCATTTGTTAAAGTCTCTTTAATAAATCTACTGATAATTACCCATATTTGATAGCACCATCTGTTCCTATTATGACTTTTATTGATACAGTAATTGGTGTTTGAGTGACCCCAGAAAACACATCATAAAAATAGAATTATTGAATTACGTTTCTCTTGTATTGGAGGAGAACGAGGACAACCTATGTGCTGAGGGATCTGGCTAATTCATCTAATCAGGTGGCATCCTGTTTTCTGAAGTCATCACAAAGTGTAGGGCAGGGTGCCTTCCTATGCCACAACTGCAACAATGGTGGTAAACATTGTGTTGTCATTTTGCTTTTTACTACAGCTTTAGAGATAGTCTGTAGGGGAAAAAAGAAATTAATGTTTTTAAATACACAACTAAGAATACATGTTGATAACACAGAGGTGTAATTAAATCTTTGTAGTCACAGAGAAGTTAGGGCTGGACACCAGGCCTGGAACATGATGATGAACTAGAAAAAATTCCATGGACTACTGAACTCAAGCATGCCACTTACTCTAGGATGACAGTATTGAGGAGAAAGAAATGAGACCCAGAGACCTGGGATAAAGGAACTTCAGTAGATATAAATGACATGAAGAAGTTGATCCTCCAAATTTCCCTCCAGTTCTGTTACTGGCAGATGCAGCCCTGTCACTCTCGACATAGTCTGAGAGAATCATCTGTCATCTGCATAACATCTCTCAGTCCTGACACCTTGGGGCCCTCCCCTCACAAAGTGACGCCATTTCTCTTCGGGTCCCATCCCCAACACATCTCATTTATTTAAGCCCATAATGAAATTTAGATACTAGTAGAGCCTGGACATAGTAGTATAAGGTCTTCATAAAAAGCAGATAGCCTATATATTTAAGGAGTTATAAGATCATGTCAATCAATATTCAGTTATAGGCTGGGGAGTACGTGTAGGAGTTAAACCTAAAGCTCAAAGCACATAAATGCACCGGCCAGGGTTCATTCACCCAGGATAAGTGATTTACTATGTTGGGCTCAATCTTTTAGGAGTGGCATTATAATCTAATAGTTTGGCTCATTAAATCTGTGACTCAGTGATGGGTATAATAAACATGGTTCTAGTAAGAGATCTTCCTGAGTATTTTATACAGGAAGACATGAAGGGAGATGGAAATATTGGAATGGATCTATTAATTTCAACTTGATCACCCATCCACTAACTATATTTTGAAGGTGTTGGAGATACTTTTATCAGCTTTTTTGAAATCTAATGGTAGGGAAGACGAATGTAACCAAAATGTTTGTACCCCCATAATATCCTGAAATAAATAAATAAATAAGAACCTTTGAAGAGTTTTGAGATCATTGTCCTCTATGGGCTTAAGAGGATGGAAAGAGATTCTGTAATACGCATAGGTTTTCTGATTTCAGTGGAAATAGAGGAGGTGAGATGATAGAGCAGAGGCAGAAAGAGCCGTGGAAGTCCTGGAACTGCTCTGATTCCAGCAAGATAGTAACCCTGAAGCAGCTCCTTATTTCTGGAGGAATTGCAGAAAGAAGTGCCAATAATAGAGATGAGAAATGTGAAGGGATGTTGCTTCTTTTTACGTTCCCGTTTAATTGCCTGTTTGTCAAATGCCAAGTGTAAATGAGCCATGGAGAGTAATCATAAATTTGTGAAATCTTAATTATTAGGTTATGACAATTGTAGCTTTATTTCCCAAACAGTTAAGACCTAGTAAATGGCTTCCAGCCTCCCTGCTTTTTGTCCCCATTTACAACTGGAAACAACAATAGAAAGTCAAATATGCTCGCAAATCCAATCCATGAGATGCCCCTCTTCCAGCTAGTCCACTCCAGCTTCACACCCCATATGTTTCAAATGGAAACATATCTAATGACTTCCTTTCCCTCACTGTAAGGTTTCCCCACTCTCCTGCCTGCCGATGGGTCTTGTAATAGTAGCTGACTCCCTTGCTATAGCGAACTCTAAATAAGCTTTATTTTTTCTTATTTGGATAGTCTTTGTTTATTTTTACAGTATTTTTCCGGAAGCTCCCAAAAGACAAGGTTTGCAGTTCTCATCACTGTAGACGCCAACCTTCAACCAGATATGTAGTAGCCATGGAGGAACCTTGTGCCTGCTGCTCCTGGCTTGGTGATTCTGTTAGGTAGAGAGTTAGGATCTCTAGCTCTTCTAGGGGACAAGGGTGCCCTGCTTTGGTGCTGTTTGGAGCAATTGCTCCACCTGGGAAGAAAGATAAGAGTGGGCATTCCATTTGGTATTGCCTCACCCTTATTCCTATCCTGAGCTACACCTGGGGAAGGAGGGAATGCTTTATCAATCTGGGAATTCTCCAGCCCAGGCATGATAGGATTTGGAAAGTGACCTATAGTAACCTAAGGATAATTATTATGTCATTAGCTTAAATCTACATTGTGGTTCACCTGACTCCCCAGGTGGGCTTTTGGAGAGGGAGCTCATATACACAGATGGAAGTTTGAGGACACCTGTTGATCATTTGGTAATATCCCACACCTCCTAATAGCCCACCCCCAGACTGAGCCAATAAAAGGAAACAATGTGAGACATGAGTGAGTGAGTTTCTCTGTCTCTCCGTGTGTCTCTCCACTCACAGAGACAGACCCGTTTTGTTCTAAAAGAAAGAGCTGCTCATGTGAAACTGCTTTCTGCCTGGGGTAATTCCATCGTATTGGCCGTGCTAGCAATTTTTCCAAGCAAGGAGTCAGAGGACCAGGATAATAGTCTGGACTTGACACTTTGGTGCGTCTGGTCATTCTTCTGCCAAGAGCACACCCAGAACCGAGGACAGACTGCCACCCTGACAAGTCCACGCCAAAATGGTAAGTTAACAGCAGGTCCGAATGCTGTTCTCTTTACATTGAGTTTCTCATGTATTTATTCTCAGTTGGTTTCTGGATTTTCTTATTGGTTTCCATTTGTTGGGTATCCGTAGTAGAACCAGGCCATTTATTTTTGTTCTCTTGTGTGTTTCCATGTTGCATCGTGCTGTGTAAAAAGTGGCATTTGTCTTAAGTAGAACTTAGTATGCAGCAAAGGCAGAGATCCACAAGCTTGTTATTTGAGCTGGCTCAGCAGTCCAGTGGCTGTGAAACCAACCTGTAAACACACTGGCCAGAAAGTCATGCTAAATGCTGGATGGCAAAATCTTATTGGACTGACACAGAAAGAGACTTAAAAGATACTTTTTTCCCCGCAATAAACTTGAGGGTCAAAAAAATCCAAAAGGGAGGGCAAATTCTTCTACTAATAAAAACCATACCTAAAACATTTCTCATAAAAATCCATTAGACTCAAACTCAGTAACACAAACTGAGAAAGATGAAACTGCAGTAGATTTTTGAGATAAGCTAAAAAATACTTTCCACCAACATTCAGAAGTTAAAGAAGGTGGTAAGGTAACATCAGACCTTTTATCTTAACGTATTAAATCTTAAATTGGAGACCTAATTCAGACACAGAAGTTGAATTGACAAATAGCACCTTTACATGAACTATAGCAACTTGTAAAACATTTTGAAAGGACTTTAGAACAGCAACAAACAAAAGTTAGGACCCAAAACAAACTTAAGGCTCTGCAGGTCAAATAGCTATGCTACATGGCCCACATCCTCACCCCTGTTGACAAGAACACTTGTAGTTATTCTAAACAGAAGAGACTGGAAAAAAGATTGTTGCATATAACAAAAGAAAGACAAACAAATTCTCAGTTGAGATCAATGAGGTGCTCCAAGGAAGGAAAAAGTATCCAATATCCTATCCCACCCTAAACACGCAAGGTGAATTAACTAGAGATAGTCAACTTATTTGTTAAATTTGACTTGACTGGTAGAACCTGGTAGATAACAGGTGTCATACTTTCTATGTTAATTCAACCTTGCCAACTTTGTTCAATCTATGCCTGTGTAAACACAGGTGGTAAGTATTCAAATAACCCACAGACTTTCCTTTATCCCTTACCCTTAACTATAAACCCTGGACCTCTGAATAAAAAACATTCCTTCCCCACAGAAAACGTAATAGGGTATGTTAGGCAGAATAATGCTCCCCTCAACTCCCTCAAGAGGTCTGCTAATTCCTGTTACCTATGAATATGTTAGGTTACAGGGCAAAAGGTATTTAGAAGTACAGAAGGAACTATAGGTGCCAATCAACTGACCTTAAAATAGGGACAGTATCCTGGATTATCCTGGTGGGCCCAGTGTATTCACCAGGATCCCATAAATATTGGAGAGGGAAGCAGAGCACATTCAGAGTGAGCTGTGACTATGGAAGAAAGAGTTAAACAGATCCAACACTACTTCCTTGGAAACTGGAGAAAGAGGGCCAATCGCCAAGGAATATGGGCAGCCCCTCTCCCAGGAAAAGAATAAATTATTACAATCTATTGCTCAGACTCTAAATTTGAGAGTTTTTAATTTAGAATTAAAATAGAATTACTTTAATTCAGCCTCTAATCTGTAGCTAAATTAATTCTAAATTTAAATTCAATACCTTTCATATGGTAATGAGCCAATTACTTGCCACCTGGAACAGTAAAGAAACTTCAAATACGGAGCCCAAATAATGAGACCTTGGTTCTGACCCGGTGTCGTGAACAAATCCATGGACATCTCTTTTCTGGATGTCCTCGTGCCCCTGCTTGATAATGCTGCTTTCATGACCGGGATAGCTGGTGCCGTTGCCTTCGGTTAACACCTCGGAACTTTAGGAATAGTATTCTGAAAATTGTCTGTTACACAAAGACATTAAATTCTATAAAATCTATAAAGGCTGAAAATTTTTTCCCACCATAAACGTCCACACTCATCTGCTTGCTTTGGAATCTCTTTCAAGTGGACTTTCTTGCCGTGGAAAGCTCTGCATTGTTCTCACTTGGGTAGTTTTCCTGTTTATTCCCACACTTCCAAAAATAATGCCACAACAATCTGAGGTATTTTTTTAATTGAGCTGCAATTAATCAAGTTCTTATTGTACTTTAACACATCTTTTAGTAATTTAAAAGGAGGCTTTTAAGACAATTGCTGAACTAATTACCAGTCATTCTGATGTGCCCAATAAATCAGGCCCCCTAAGAAGCTCTTCTGTGTAACAGTAGTGAGACCGGTTTCTGTTTTGTATGTCCTTAGCACTGGACACACATGAGTTAGTCATGAGACTATAAATACCTCATATCTGACTTCTGAATCTCATGTACCTATTAATGGTCAAGTGTTTGTAATCTTTTCTTTTCAAACTAAACTGGGGCTTCACTAGAAACCATTAATCTTGATGATTTCGTTATACCTTTGGTCAGAGCAGTCTCTGGCTGAATATATATTTTTTTCATAGCATCTTTTTCTCTAATTTCTCAGCACTTGGGTAAAAACTCTCTTCACATCATGTATGATCTCCATAAGCCTTGCTGTTATCCCCCATCATGTAATCAAAGGTAGAATTATTAGTACTTCTGTGTGGCCCCTACAGCAGGGAGTTCACTCACAACCGAAGCCCAGCTCTTCAATTCCATTCTTCCAGAGCTTTGGATCACGTACGATCTAACGTGAGCACATGAGAGGTGCTCGAGATCCCCTTGTATGAAAACCCTGAATGGAATGTTCCTACAAGACCTTTGCTGGGTCCCCGTTTCCCAATCTCCAGAGCTGCATTGGTTTGTATCCAGATACTTTCTCCCTTCCACGAGTGCTAGAATGAACCTCTGGAGTTCACTGGGATTAGTTTTAGACAGCTGTACAGATCGTACACCAATGGGTGGATACATAGATGGATGTGGATGTACACGTATACACACATGGGTATGATAAAGGAAGAGAAGGAAGTTTTTCCTGACAGTAGAATGCCAACTGGTACACTTAGAATGAATGAGGAAATGAGAAAATCGCCAATGGTAGCCAGCGTAGGAATAATCAGCTCGTGAGAATCATCATAAATTTGTAATGGGGAAACGTATGAGAAACTATTAATACCTTAACCACATCCACTCTTACTTATTGCTCAAGCCCCCAAAATCTGAATTATACTTATGTATTTTGTTTTCTTTCCTCTTATAAGCCAAACTATCTAAAATGTAGTTTCCTTAATCTTGAGTTTACAGAGCATAAAATAAGCAAAAATATAAAGAAAAATCCTTAAAATATTCAGAAAGTAGGCATAGAGTAGTAAATTGGGCTAACGCTAGTCTGTTACCTACAATAAAGCCTTTGTAAAACCGTTTCCATTTTTTAAAAGTTTATTGTAAATTGCCAAGTTATAATTATACATATTTATGGGTACAAAATGATATATGTATACGATATGGAATGATTACATCAAGCTAATTAGCTTATCCATCACCTCAAATGTACAATGAAGTTCTGAAGTTGAGAGGGATCATGGAACATCTGAGTTTATATAGCATGTGCAATTAAAGCTAGTTGAAATTATTTTTAAGGTTTATTGATATACTAATATATTTAACAGGGGAGATAGATGCTGTGCACAGCACAATGTTGATATACACATTAAGAAAATTATAGATAGTGATTTAAATTGTTTCTATAATAAATTCCACTGTTTACATAAATTCCTATATTTGCACATTCAAAAATCATAAGTGAACCTTTTTAGAGAAAAATGGCTGAATGGGAATGGCTCAAACTTTTGTCACTCTACAGAAAAAGCCCTCACTGGTCAGAAAGGCATGCTGATCCATAAATGACTGCAAGTGGGGCCTCAGACAAAAAGGACCACATGAATGGGAATTCTCAGAATTTTCCAGATCTTGCAGAGTACATTGGATTTTTCACAAATGGTGGAATAAGAATGAGACATTTTATACATACACTAGAAGGGCATGAAACCCCAGCCATTATGTGGGTTGTATTTTCCTCACTTTACTTCTCACCCACTGAAACCCTAGCCCAGGTCACCTTTGTTTCTTAACTAGACCGCCTCCTTAGCTTGATAAATGTTCCCACGTACGTTTCTCTTCCTCTAATCCAGAACTTGACAAACTACAGTTTGCAGGGCAAGTCCCACCCACTTGTTCTTACAAATAAAGTTTAACTGAAATATAGCCATACTCATTCATTTACAGATTTGTATAGATATGACAGAGACTGAGTAGCCCACAAAGCCTGAAATATTTACTAACCATTTATTAAAGTGTGCAGACCCGTGCTCTAATTCCTCATTTCTGTAGTAAAGGTAATGTATTAAAATGCAAATTTCATATGCTAATCATTTGCATCATTAGTCTATTGCTCTTTGGGAAAACAACACGATGCTCCATGTGGCCAACAGGCTCTGCCTGACCTCAGCCTCTCCAGAGCCATCCTGCCCTGTTCCCACCACACAGTCAGACTGCACTCAAGACGGCCTTCTGTAAGGTCCTCACCTGTGCAACACACTTACCATTGCTCACAGATGTTCTTTCTCCGTTCCCTTGAGTGGTTCTTCTTCGTCCTCCAAAGTTCAGCTATATTTTCTTAAATCTTCCCCTGATACAAAAAATGAGGGCTTGTCTCCTGGTATATCCTGCACAGAACTGTGTACTTCTCCATCATAGCATTTATCGTCATAAATATTTTGATGTCTATTGTGTATCGCCTCCACTAGAAATAAGAATTCTTTAGAGAAGGAAACATCAGGGCAGGGATTTTTGTTTAGTGCCTAGAACAGTGCCTGGTACCTGCTCAGGTCTTAATGCACATTATTCAGCACATGATTTTTTTTTTTAATTACTCACTGGTCCTATCCCCAGTAATGATCAGTTCTTTGGAGATAGTATGTGTGCAGAAGATATTTACTGAATGAAAGAACAAACTTTGTATAATAAACCTTAAGTGAACTATGCAAACAAAAGTCTGCAAATAAGTGTTTCGCTTGATGAGTAATTACAAAGCAATCACAGTGGTATAACTGCAACTCATCAGGAAGTAAAACATTGCCAGCACCCCACGTGCCTGCTTTATTTTCCCTCCTGTCGGTAGCACTTCCCCAAAATACTATTCTTACTTGTAACAGTGTAGATCCATCTTGATTGTTTTTAACCTTCATATAAATGGAACATTGTAATACGCATTCTTTCATATATGGCTCCTTTCACTCAGTATTATGTCTGTGAGGTCCATCCGTGTTGCAGCTATAGTAGTAGCTTACTCATTTTAGCTGCTATGTGTTATTCAGTTGTGGAATATACTAACATTTATGTATTTCTTAAACTGTTGATGAAAACTTAGAAGGTCCCTGTTTGTCACTCTCAAACTGCTTCTAGGATCATTCTTAAATATAAATTCTGAAACACTTAAGTGTGAGTTTTAGCTGGGTATATTTCTAGGATTTGAATTATTAACCTGATACATACATATTCAAATTTGATAGACATGTCAGTTTCCAAACAGATTGTACTAATGTGTACTCCCACCAGCATTAGATGAGAGTTCTAGTTTTCCTACATTTTTGCCAACACTTGGAATTTTTACTATTTAAGATTTAAGCTATTCTTCTGGATGGTAGTAGAATCACATGTGGATTTGCTTTGCATTTCCCGATTATTAGTGAGGTTGGCCATATTATCATGGCTAATTGCAAACAAAGAAATCTATTGGGATGTGGAGAAAAACATATGTATATATCAACTTTATTAGTCTAATCAGTTGGGCTCACAGAACAGTTCTATGAATTAGGACTTTACCACTTTCCCTAGCATCTACACAAAGGAAAAAAAGACATCATCTGCCCTCACATGCTCATAGTAGCACAATTCGCAATTGCAAAGATGTGGAAACAACCCAAGTGCCCATCAATACATGAGTGGATTAATAAAATGTGGTATATGTATACCATGGAGTACTACTCAGCCACAAAACAATGGTGATCTAGCACCTCTTGTATTATCCTGGATAGAGCTGGAGCCCATTCTACTAAGTGAGGTATCACAAGAATGGAAAAACAAGCACCACATGTACTCACCATCAAATTGGTACTAATTGAGCAACACTTATGTGCACATATGACAGTAACATTCATAGGGTTTGGAGTAGGAGGGGATGGGTATATATTCACACATAATGGGTGCAGTGTACACTGGGTGATGGACAAACTTGTAGCTCTGCCTCGGGTGGGGCAAAGGCAATATATGTAACCTAAACATTTGTATCCCCGTAATATGCTGAAAAAATAAAGAATAAAGAATTTAGAATTTCTTCCTTTCTCTGCAACAGCATCCTTTCTTGTATAAGGATCAATTTCTTATCCACAAATTCCTTATTTTGTGGGATAGCTAACAAAATTTCAAATTATTTTCTCAACAGTTATTTCCACTCTTCCCTTATATTTGCAGGCCTCTTGAAATGGGAGTTACTGTTGGTATTATAAGCATGTTTCTCATCTAGCATAGTAACAGTCATGCACTGACTTTATGAAGTAGGAAGTAAAGACTGACAAATTAACAAATGGCAATTGAAAACAAACATATAACTATTTTGAGTAAATAAAAATAGCTTTGGATTTGTGTTATAAACATAGCACTAACAACATTTATTGAGACATGTTTTAGATATACGTATGTAGTTAAAAGAAAGACCCGCGTAACAATCCTTCAAGGAATGTGTACACTATTTGAAATAAAGTCTAGAGACATAACAATAACTGTCAAATTTTTCTGGTTCACCTGCTCTGAAAGAGCTCATGTAGATTTGCCCTTTGTGTGTGATCAAAGTAGTCAAACCTCGTTGACTACTTTGCCTGATGAAATGGCCTTTCATGGTCTTAAAAATATGTCAGTATTGCTCATATTACTGAGTTTTATACTGTCATCCATAAAATAGAGGGTAAATGTGGTCTTTTATCTAGCTTACCTTTAAAGAAAGTTTTCCTGAATTTCATTGACCTTTTGGAAGTTTATTGTCTACTCATTACCTTTCTCAAGAATTTCAGAGCCTCTAGGGAAATTTTAGTTATGTATGCTAGGTGTTCTTGCAGGAGACGATGTCATACATTGTACCTTGAAAAATGATATATTTTTTCCAGTATGAGCGAGATATATATATTTTAGAACATAAAATAAGAAATCTGAAAATTTATCTCTGAATCCTCAATATAAGTCATTAGCAGATCCTCCGGATGGTATTACGGAAAAATCACTTCTGTGCCCAAAAGTAACAAAAGCCCCATTGTTAGTCCCAAGAGCAGTAAGGATAATCCCCAGCATGTTGCATCTGCATCGTCACACTAATTAAAATAATCATTTGAAGGTGGTTTGATATGCAGTCCCGTTAATGCAAAAGCACTGGCATTTTCAGTAGTTCTAGAAATTGAAGTATTTCAATAATTGCAAAGATTAGGAAGATAGCTGGCTTTTGTTAAACGCCTTGGAAGCCTAAAGTAAGGAAATGACAGACTCAAGTCATTTAACTATCAAATCAGAGCATGCTGTAAAAGTCGCAAACCCTTCATGGAAGCACTGAAAAAATCACCGTGTCCTGTATCTGGAGACCAGGTTGTGCAGAAAATGAGGCCTGGGCTTTCATTGTAAATGGGGTAGACCAGCAAAGGAAAATTGAATGTACATTCTCCAATGCTAAATTCAGGGCAGCGAAGAGAGGATGGTTCACTGAGATAGGATGGGAGTGTTTGGGTGGCTGTGCTTGATAACCTTGAACACCCAGATTCCCTTGAATGCTTTGGGCCACAAAGCCCTTTGCTTGAGGAAAATAGGGTCAGCTTGACCATTAACTCCCCCTTAGATCTTCCCTGTCCTTTTGTGCCAGGTCAATAAAAGGATTAACTTAGCCAAAGAAAAGGAATATAGTCCCAGACCCAAGGAAATAGCTTGCTCATGAAATAAAATAAGTGAAGGGACATAGGTTATATAAACCAGCAGAAACCAGGCAAACAGGTGAGCGTCTCCCTTGGGGATGCCGCACGGATGTGTGGAGTGTCACATACGGTTGGTTTATCAGCGTGGGCTCAGTCCATCATCATTTAGGTTTTGATGTCCTGTTAAGTTACACCTACAGTCTGTCCTAACAGTGCTGTGACGTGCTGTCCCCTTAAAGTTTGGAATCAATAATGCCTATGTAAATGAAGTGGGAATACTAGAACTCAGCAGATTATTAAGGAAGAAGTCAGGCTAAGAGTGATTTGAATGTTGGAAACAATGTATTATGTTATGTGAGACCAGAAAATCCATCACCTGATGTATTCTCCCAAGGACGTACTCAGTAAGGCAGAGGCCAGCGAACTATGGCCTGGAGCCAAATACAGAAGGTGACCTGTTTTTGTGTATCTGTGAGCCAAACATGGTTTTTAAGTTTTTAATGGGTAAAAATAAGCAAAGAAAAATATTTGACTGTTTGTGACCTGCAAACCCTGAAACATTTACTGAGTGGTTTTTTATAGAAAGTTTGCTGACCCGTGCATCAAGGCACTAAAGAATGCACTGCATTCTAGATGAAGTTCACTGTGGTTGTTGGTTCATGTTAGGAAATGCTGCCAAGAAACTGGGCTCCCAGTATCAATGGGACAAATACATTTCCAGAATAGCAGAGGCCATGTGGGAACACTCAACTGTCAAAAACAAGGCGGATGTTATTGATATAATGCACAGCAAGAGTGGCAACCAGGGTAGGTGCTTTGACCCAGAGAAATCTGCTGAGATGCTGGTGTTACTAGGGGTGAGGCAGATGGACAGCAGATTAGGCTCTTGATTGACTTGTATAACCCAAAAACATCAACACTTCTCAGCAGAAGGCTGAGATCAGCACCATAAAGGAAAATTGTAATCTTCCATTCAGTTCCTAGAATGGAATCAATTTTCAAACTGAGAACAAATAGATTAAAGGAAGGGTAGTTCTCCTGAGGTTCCCAAGTTTAGCCAGAGTGAATAAAAAATGTACAGTACAAACCAGGAAGTTTGTTTAAAAGTTATCCAATCCATGAACAAGGGATGTCTCCTCATTTGTTTAGGTCTTTTAAAATTTCTTTAAACATTTTGTAGTTTTCGGTCTGTGGTTCTTGAGCTTTTCTTCTTACATTTATATTTAAATATTTTATTTCTTTAATGCTATTGTAAATGAATTTGTTCTATTAATTTTATTTCCAGATTGTTCATTGCCAGTGTATAGAAATACAGTAGATATTTTTATATAGACCTTATATGCTACTATGTAACGTGTTTATTAGTTCTCATAGCTTTTTCTTGTAGATACTTTAAGATATTCTATACACAAGATAATCTTACCTATACATAGACAGGTTTACTTCTTTTCCAGTCTGGTAAATTTTATTTATTTTTCTTGTTTAATGATCCAGTAGAACCTCTAGGACAATGTTAAATAGAAGTAACAAGAGTAGACATTCTCGTACTGTTCCTAATCTCAGAGGAGAAACATTTAGGTTTTTACTAAGTGTGATATAGGTTGTATGTTTTTTGTAGATGCTCTTTTTCAGGTTGAAGAAATTCCTTTCTATTCCTAGTATGTTGAGTATTTTTTATTAAAAAGTAATATTTTGTCAAATGCTTTTCCTGCGTCAGTCCTCAACACTATAGTCAGCTTACTATCTATCTTTGCCCTACAACCATGCCCTCTTTGCCATTTCCAGAGATCCCTGAAGGTTAAGGAAACATCCTTTATTCTCTGTCCTTGCTGATTCTGAACTTTTAAACACAGTCTCCTGGCCTATCCAATTCCAGATTACTAATGTCCCAAGTGAAACTGGGGGTCCCGATTACATGGAGCATCTGCAATCATCCGTCAAAACCTTTTGGGGACAAATGTCACTGAGCTTCCCAAAGACCCCCCTGAATCCCCTCCAGTGAAGAGTGCCCTCTGTGCCCTGTTAAACTATAACCACGCTCTGACATTCCATTTCAGTCCCCAATCACTGGCCTTTAATTTCAGGTTATTCCCCACAGATTCTAGTAATAGACCTACCCTATTTTTGTAAATATGCTTAGTTAATCAGTATGCTAATTTATTTTTCTGTTTCCATGTTGATATTTTATTAAACAATTAAGAATGTAAACATCAGAACTCAACTCTCAAAGCTTCCTGAACCCAATTTAACATCAGTCATTTAAAAAGTTTCAGAATTGTATACAAAATATAATTGAAACAATATAATCTATTTTAATGTCATAGATCTTTTACCAATAAATGAAAGTTGTTTCCCAAAGTGTATTTTGAATCATGCCTACATTGTTCAAAGGCTTTTAATAATTTCCTTTCAAA
Source organism: Lemur catta (assembly GCF_020740605.2). NCBI lineage: Eukaryota > Metazoa > Chordata > Mammalia > Primates > Lemuridae > Lemur > Lemur catta. The sequence goes on from NC_059132.1 coordinate 110,810,489, forward strand.
GAATGTTCATAAAACCTGCACAAGGACTACAAAATGTCTCATTACACTAGAGTTATATGGCGCTTTTTAAAGTCTAATAATATCATGATCTCTTTTCCTTCTCCTTCTCTTATCTCTTAATCTCCCCAGTTCATAGCCTCATATGACTCATCGCATGTATAGATGAGCTCTGGAACTATAAAGGCCGAGAATCTCGGCTATAAAATGAGCTTTTTCAGTAAGAAGTGAAGGAGAAGCACCTTGGAAATAAGATGAATGCTTATCAGAGGAAAAAATGGATTTTTCAGAATGTACGACTTTTTAGCTAACTCTCTATTATCCATGTACACATTGGTGATAGTGCTCTGTGGATTAGCAGTGTCGGGGGGATCTGTGCTACCAAACCGTTACAGATTCACAATGGAAATGTCCATGTCGAACAAGGTCAAAATTATTCCAGAGATGAAAGTGCTGTACTCTTAATTTGAATTTTATCTTTTTTTCTAGCTGAGTGAAGAAAATAATTGGAAATAGTTCATAAAATGTAACAATAGGAAACTTTTTGAGAATAATCACATATAAATTAAGCAGCTTGGGATTCATAGTGACAGAAGTCATATGGGTTTTTGCACATATTAATAGTATTGTGGAAGAATTTGACACAATATTTTCCCATAGCTATGTTAAGTAAATGCCATTACTAATATCCCTGATATAAGCTACCTATTTTGTTGCAATGACTAATATATGTCAGGCTTTGTGTTAGATACTCTAAGAGATAAAAAGAACAACATAAAGTCATGTCTTTGAGTTTGCTGTTTCTTAAAGGAGGTGAGACATGACTAAATCCAATGTCTTCTATTAAAAATTGCTACTGTCTGTGTAAAATCTTATAAATTTTTATTTGATAAAGAGATTACAGAAAAGTAATGGGAAAGTTGATTTGCTTTATAAAATGTTAACAATATTGTCATTTACTGAGGACCTTTGAAATACCAAGAAATGTAATGAGTAATTGTGGAGTGGGGAGAGAGGGGTAAAGGTTGGAAAGAGTGGAAAAGTTGAAGGAGTCCCTCAGACAGTCTGTGAAGCGGGTGGGCCAGTCTGAACAAAGCACAACACACTGCCAGGGTGGGGAAGGGACAGTGGAAGCTCTGGAGGGCAGTGAAAGTCTACAGACACATGTCCAGGTACGACCCGACACCCTTCCCATAGCTCTTTCCTAGTCTATTGTACTGTCTTAGTCACTCTGGTTAGCACACTGGCCCCATGAAAACTGTTTCCTGTCTCCAGAACCTTCTCCCAGTAGCTACACCTCTTAACTCACTTAGGCCTCTGCTCAAACTCACCCCTCGTATTGACCACTTCTGACCACATTATCTAAAAGTCCTTCCCATTGCAGCCTCGTGACTTCGCAGCTCCCTGCCTTTCTCTATTTTGTTTTTGTGCATCTTTCACTACCGCATGTTATGTTACTTGTTTCTTGGCTAACTCTCTGCTAGAGTGTGTGCTTGTGATGGCAGGAACTTCTCCTCCCTAGCTCACCACTGTATTACCAGGGCTTTGAACGATCTGGGTGGTATAGGTGGTGCTCAATAAATATATAAAATAAACACACGGATGCATCATGTATAGAAGGGGAGACATATAACACTATAAATAACATAGTTTCAGGAATCTATGGGTTTTTTTAAAAAAGCTGTCAGGCAAAAATTACACAGGAAAATTGGAATAACTTAGTGGCATCCATGATTTCAGTGTGACAGAATGTACGTTACTACACTTAGGCTTTTCAATTCCAAAAACATACCATATTAAGCAAAATAGTCCCAGTTTATTTTCATGAGAGAGAAGCAGAAACATAAGATTCTTATCAGAACAACAGGATAGCAAAAATTTCCATAAATTTTCCCCAGCAACCTGATTCCTTCAAAGTCTGTTTAACTGATATTGACATTTAAAAGACATTTCAAAAGGAGCTATGAATACCTGAAGCAAACACCTGCTGATTAATCTCAGTAGCTTATGTAACATACAATATTTTGTTTTCCTAAACAAAACATTTTGCACACAGCATTCAATTTTAATCCATTTTCAAGATAAATGTGTATATACCTTATCTTTATATTTGTTATATATATAGGTTGTTTATTTCACAACATGCATTTGTATTCCTCGTTAGGTTATGAAACGATGAAAGCCACAAAGGGAAGTCTGTATCAAATAGACAAATCCCTTTTTCTCCCTATTTTTCTTTCCATTAGTCCATTTATTTCTATACCTAGGTTTATCTCCCTGGGATTTATATTCACTTGAGGCCCCTGCCATGATTATAGAATAAAAGATTGAATTTTTTAAAAAATATGGGTCGCTATGGCATCCCAGAGGAAGAAGAAGCCATGACTGTAAGTTTAAGATCAGAAATAGCGTTTGTCTTTAATTTATTGATGGACCAAATTTCTCCTGACAAAAACAGTGGAGGCTGTGAGACACTTTGTGTTACATGAAGCAATGATGTAAGTGAATCACTTAAGTATGTGATAAGACAGGCAATTAAACATTAAAACTGAGCAGTTGATGGGGTGGTGGTGGACAGTACAAGAGGCATGGAGACGTAAAATGGAAAGGTTTAATTATTCTTAGAGTATTTAAGTTGCCTCTCTTAAAATTTCAGTTTTTTCTCCATTGTAGGCAATGGGATTAAGGATAAGAAGAGAGGCAGGTCATAGGGAAAACTTAGCGGAAGCCAGAATGTAGAACTCTTAGGGTACCCAAAGCTGAGTGGTATGCGAGAGCAAATACTGATAAATTCAGGACTGGGTATTTAGACCTAAATTTTAGCACCTGTTTTGGTAGGGTTTAAAAGGATCAAAAAGCTAGAAATTTCTACTCGTTATAATGTGATAAAGTTATGATTTCAGTGTTCATTCAGTTAGTTATGTTTTTAATTCATGTCAAATAAAAATGTCAAGACATTGAGTTATGTTTCATACTTGTTCCATAACTGTCTAGGTGAAAAACTAAAATTAAAAATCCATATATCAAAATATTAACTTTGTTCCTTAGCATCAATAATTCCAACAAAAATATAGAAACTATAATTCAAGTGAAAATTAAAACACTATTATTTGAAATAGAAGGAAGACATGATGTAGACTCTAATCATTTTGGTCGGTTAACTTCATATTTCATTTTCCTTCTCATGCTGATAAGCCGTGAATAGCTGTAGAGTTTTTGCTTTGTTTTGATTTTATTACCATTCAAATAATATGACCATATGCCTGTAGTTACTTAAGTTGTTTTACAGCACATGTGCTGCTGCTTTTCTTGACAGTAAAATTGGTTTGGGGAATATATTTTCAAGTACTCTTAAAAATATTTATTATCTTGGCTATCATATAGTGTCATTCCTTAGGTAAAATATCAAGTAAAATTTTACCACATACATTTGTTACTTCTTCACATACTTTCTGTTGCATATCTCAATTTAGTTATGTTAATAGTCAAGCCATTAAATAAAGTAAAACCAGGTTTACTAGATTTCCAATGCTGTATAACAAAATCACAAATTCAGTGGCTAAAAATTCTCCACACACTCATATTCATAGTAGCATTATTCACAATAGCTAAGAGGTAGAAGCAACCCCAGTCTTTTTTTAACATCTTTATTTATTTATTTTTGCTTTTTTTAATTTCAGCATATTATAGGGGTACAGATGTTTAGGTTAAATATATTGCCTTTACCCCACTTGAGTCAGAGCTTCAAGTGTGTCCATCCCCCAGATGGTGCACACCACACCCGTTAGGTGTGAATATACCATCCCTTCCTCCCTCCTCCCACCTGCCTGACCCCCGATGAATGTTACTACTACATGTGCACTTAAGTGTTGATCAGTTAATACCAATTTGCTGGTGAGTACATGTGGTGCTTGTTTTTCCATTCTTGTGATACTTCTCTTAGTAGAATTGGCTCCAGCTCTATCCAGGATAATACAAGGGGTGCTAGATCACCATTGTTTCTGTGGCTGAATAGTACTCCATGGTATACATATACCACATTTTATTAATCTACTCATGTATTGATGGGCACTTGGGTTGTTTCCACATCTTTGCAGTTGTGAATTGTGCTGCTATAAACATTCTAGTGCAGCTTGTATTACCATGTTAGAATATTAGGTATACTTTGTAACATTAAAATGTTGATTAAACCAATGCGTTCATGAAAAATATTAAAAGTAACCATAACTGAATCAAGAATTAATGGAAAATCTGAATAGTCTAATAAAACAAAGTTATTGAATTTTTAAGAGTATATACAGTAATTATTGTAGACTATAAAGATGGGGGATTCTTTCAAACTTTCAATGAATAAATAACATTCAATGAATAAATTTTAAAAGTATTTTAGAACCATATAAAATGTTCTAGATTTTAAAAACAAAAGCTGAAAACTGACTCACATATTTCATAAATTTAAAATGGCATTTTCTTTTAACATGTTGCTGTTTTTTGAGTAATAAAACTTACATCAATTCTTATTTTCTTATTCGTGTGCTTTAACAAATCTTGTTTGCCAGGCAACAATTTTAACATAGCTGCTATTACTTATGCACAAATTTGGTCATGGAAGTTCATATTATTGTAACTTCTATTCAGTTATGTGCACAGTATATAAAAACTCTAGCCTCTCCAGCGAAGGGACTTCACTGGCACACAGAACTTCTCAAAGAAACATGAAAGGGGAAAGACTTTCTCCATATGAAATTTTTTTTTCCAGAGCTCTGGGAATATGAAAGAAAAATGAGGTTGGTTAAAATTCATCTTGACTAGCTATCCAAGAGACCTGATTAAACCCAGTAAGTGCTTTAGCTCTTGATGTAGTGCATGTACATATATCTGAGCAATTAAAGAAATAACTTTTGCCAAAATAGAGTGACTTGGTTACCATTCATTGTGATATACATGGAAACCACCAGTCCTTGTCATTTCAGTCAACAAACATATTAGGGAACCACTTGAGGAGGAAATATAAATACTAGGTCTTATCTAAAATTCTTTTGTTTATAACTTCTAATAAGGTCCAGAATGGGCTCACATCAAAACTTACAGAACAGGTATCAGACATTGGGAGGAAAAAGTACAAAAAGTGGAGCATTGCTTAAGCAGTCCAGGATCACAAGACAGATGACATTATAATCTGTCAAGTGAACATGTCAACATCTATGAGTTGAAAAGTAATTCAGAAGAGTCTGACTCTAAAATTGCACATATGAATTATTTAGGAATATTTTAATAAGTAAAATTAGGAATAATTTAACCACATGATTTTGTGTTCTTTTAACATGTTATATACCCTAATGTTTATAATCAAATAAATTAAACATCTTAGAATTAAATAACCTGCTAAGTAACATTTAAGTCTTCTCTAGAGTTCATTTTGGTTTTAGCTGTGTCTCTATAATGATGCACAGTTGAAGAATTATGTTCAAGCCTTCATAACATACAACTGTGATATTAATTTTGTAAAACATTAGGATTCTTTGTAATTAATTTTAAAATCTACGCTTTTAATATTTTTTGTTTTATTGTATTTTTGAATATATAAAGCTTCAACATATTTTAATTATCAAAATAGAAGAAATATGTAAAGAAATATTTAGAAAACTCTTACTCTCACTCTTATTCTTCCCATCATGTTTCTATCCCAAATATATCCTGGGAATTACTAATAGCTGGTTCACAGAAATCTTCCTCATCCTTATTTATATGTGCATGCTATTCAATTATAAAGATGTGTGATAATATATTCAATTTGTATCCTTGGGATGGGAATTTGGATTGTTGCCAACATATTTCTATTATATATAACATCACAATGAATAACCATACATTTTGTTCTGTATTTATTCAAGCACACTTCAACAGATAAAAATCACAATGGTGGTACATTGTTAAACTTGATCCTTGGGTCCAAGTATAAGTAAATGTGTACTTTTATGAAATATTGCTAAATGACCTTCAGTAGTTCACAAGAATACCTTTCTCCATAGGTTCTCCAATAGAGTGTTTCATCAGACTTTTGAAATTTTTGCCTATACAGTGCATGAAATATAGTATCACAGTGAAGTCTTAATTTTTTTCTTTTAATGATTAAAGAAGATATGTATCTCTCTCTCTTTGAATCTCGTGTTTTTGTCTTTTGCTCATTTTTCTGTTTGTTTTTTCTGTTTTTATGTCAATTTTAAGAATTATTTTTCTGTGATATGTTAATTGCAATATTTTCTCCCAGTTTTCATTTGTCTTTTGACTTTGATTATGTTTTTCTTGATACATTAGGGGAAAGATTTTTCCCTTGTTTCACTATTCCTGCCTCCCTACCCTCAAAAAAAAAAAAAGAAAAGAAAAGAAAAGAAAACGAAGGATTCAGAAAAGGAATGAAAGAATGAGTTGAATTAGTAGGTCATCATATCCTGTCCAGTGCTAAGGAGAAGAGAAAGAAATGAATTTTAAGTGTAACATTAATCGACATTATAAAAGAGACAAAACAGGGTAGAAAAATGTTTTTTATATCTGAAAATTGGCTGGGTTCAGTGGCTCGCACCTGTAAGCCCAGCACTTTGGGAGGCCAGGTCGGGATGATCGCTGGAGGTCAGGAGTTTGAGACCAGCCTGGTCAACATAGCAAGACCCTGTCTCAAAAAATATACATATAAACAAATAGTAATTAAAAAATAAATGCTTTTACCTGAAAATGACTAAAAGGTCATGGTTTTAACCCACAGTATTATTGGTAAGAAGATGCAGAGTGTGGTTGAAAGCATGTGTAAGGTATGGGGTAAAACAGATGAAAAACAGTAGGAAACCACTCACCTTGGTAACCTACAAATTACAGACTGTTGATAAACTACATTATGTATTGATATATAGAGAGAAGAATTTCAATTAAATTACACGAAAAATTAATAATGGCTTTCCCTGAAGGAACAGAATTCAAGTAGCTTTTTATTTTTAGTTACTTTTGTCTATTTTTTCATTAAATGAATTACAATGAGCTTGCATCATTTAATGATAAAAAAGCATTAATATATTAGTCAAGTCAAATATAAAGCTATAACTCAAGGGGTCCATATAAAATATTACAATGCTGATGATATATTCATCTAATTTATACTAGTCATATATTCCCATCTGTTTAATAAAAATGCTCTTAAAACATTAGAATATCAAATTGGCCTAGATGGTAGAAATATCTGGCTTTTCATCCTACACATTGAAATATGAGATGAAAGCCATATAGGTTTTATAATTCATCTACTAAATTGTTAAATGTATTTCAAGAAGAAAGTCTTAGGTTTTCATAGACATCCATAAGCTCAACTTAAAAATAACTTAAGAAAGTTTACCCCCATAATAAGCTGAAATAAAATAAACAAAAAAAAGAAAGTTTAAAAATATAGAATCATCTTCCATAAGATACACAAATGCATGCTATGTAAGTCTGGTGAATGTGGAAGATGTGAGTCAGCTAGTACTGCTGTTGGTAACAGGCATACCATATACTCACGTCTAGAATTATAAAGCCTGCATAACATACAATGTGAATAGAAGAGTGGATTGCTTAGTACACCGTAAATACATCAGAAAAAGGCCATAAATTATTCAGTGTAATGGTAGAAATTATTTAAAATCTATATTAATGTAAATAATCTCTCTGAAAGGTTTTGGCTTGAATATATTCCTTTGGACAAAAGACAGAGTTGACGAATTACATGATAATATCACTTTGGTATTAATCAATTCCTGTCCTAATCAGTGCTGATTAAATTAGTTTAATTTGTTTTAATAAAGACCACAGATATGTAACAGTCATGGAAAGAGACAGTAAATCATAAGCCCAAGGGGTGCTTAAATTACTACCAGAAGGAACCCCAAACATCCCATGTTCAAAGAATTACCCAATAATATAGCATCATAGGTGGTAAATGAGCTAATAAAGTAAGTAATACAATTCCATGTTGGAGTCCAAGCACAAGTGTTAAAATACGATTTAACGTTAAGATTGCAGTAATTTATGTAAGATGCTCGGCAGGAAAGGAGTGTATTGTGTTACAAGAAAAATTATAGCAGGAATAACCTTCTTATTTGTGTTATTCAGGTAGCCCGAAATTCTAGATATGATATTTAGAAAATGTGAAATTTATATCTGGGAACTTCTTATTATAAAACAAGACTGGAAAGGTAGAGTGTACAGAGAGCTAGTTAATCTGTCACCCGAATATTTACCAGGATGCTATATTTAATGAAAATAATGAAGGCCAAAATTTAACCCATTCTCATTTAAATACAATTTTTATTTGGCCAGTGTCTGATTTTTTAGGGGTACTTAATAAATAATCTCTTTTGTTTTATACCAAGCTTTCTTTTAGTTTCAAAACATCTCTACGCGGTCACTTTTAATGAAATGTTTTGTTGCCGTACCATGGATATTCCTCAAGGTTTGGTTACAGCCTTGTGCTTTTTTCTACTGCAACTTTATCTGGGTGAACTGAGCATTCACGCTTTCAGAAAACCCTTCCCAGCCGGTCTGACACGGCCACATCTTCCCCACGATGTGCTTTCTAGCGTCATGAAACTCTTCTTTGTAAACTTAATTGCGATTGTAATTTTACATCTCCGGGTGAATTAATTAATGCTCATTCACCCATCAAATTTAAATTCCGCTAAGACAGTAACTATGTCTGCTGTCCTTTAGTTTTGTATTCCCACCACACAGGGTAATTATCTGCGCATAGTGCATAACCAAGAAATACCTGTTGAAAGAAAAGTGAACAATGAATCTTATTCTCTAAGCAAATTCACATCTACTAATGACACCTCAATTTTCCCAGTCTTCAGATTTGAAGAACATAAAGTTATTTGTTTGTTTTCTCTATTTTACTTCCCATTTGAAATTGTCACTGAGTATTACTGTTTTTCAAAACAGACTACAGTAACTGTTAGCTCTCACAACACTTTTATTTTTCTTGTTACTACATTCATCATAATTCACAATATTTCATTGACTTCCTTATCTTATTCTAAGGAATACCCCTTCACTTTGGATTATTCCGGCAGGCTCCTAACTAATCTCTCTCTCCCTTCCTTCACTTCTTTGGTTTAAATCTGCCAGACTCATTTACTTTCTATCTGCTTCCATCAATTCCATTTCAATCCTGTTACTTACTAAACCATGTACAAACAACCTAACTTATTAAGGCACATGAAAGTATCTGTTGTCTGTAACTAGCTTTATCATTTACTCATTACTCACACTCTCCCTCTGTTGATTATGTAGTCTCCTTATATATCATTTCCTTTTAATTTTCACCATTATATACTTGCCCAATCAGCTCAAAGTCATTTCTGCTCTCTGCTATACATGTTTCCCCAAACCATGATATTTATGCACTATTACAGTATGTTTAAAAACCAAAACTAAAGTTTTAAAACTCTTTCCAAAGGTGTTAGGGAGCAAAAGCCTGGTAGTTTAGTATATTGGTTAAATCTAACAGGGAGGAGAAACATTATACAGATAGTATTTTAATAAATATTTGAGTCAATCATCGTGAAACTTAAGAGAGAAATTTTATGTGTAAGCAAGCACTTACTATTCAGTCAAATAGCTCATAAATAGTAATGAAGTGATATTAGTAAATTTCATCTAGTGATGGATATTTGGAATGTGTTGCTGATGCTGCTAAAGTTTCTAATTTAATCATGAGATGCCTGTTAATCATATAAATCCAGTGTTTGAAGATTGATAAAAGTGCTCACTTTTCAGAAAATGTCATTTTTACTGAAGTTGCAAAGAAATCCTTTCCTTGGGATTTATGCACTCCTCTGGCCCCCACCCTTTTAAAACATAAATGATTTGTGAGAAATGCTTAAATTTGCTAGCAGAAGTCTGTTCTTTAATACTAATTACACTTAAATATACAATGAATAAGTATTATATGATGTAAATCTATAAATTTAATTTATGTTTGGTCATAATGTTTTCTTAAAGTGAATCGTGTCTGTCATTTATTAAGGGTCCACTCTCTGATTAAGCCCTTTGATGAACTTGATTAAGTACTCCAGTTTACTTGAATGGCAATGAAGGATCTGAAGTCACGCATGTTGATTACTTAACCTTGTTCATTTACATTTGGGTGCACATCAGTACTAAATTAATCTGAAGTTATAAAAATGGCTGTAAACAACAGGTTAGCAGAGTCACTCATTAAATTCTAGAACTCCACTCAATTAATTCTTAATGGTGGTGATAATCTCTACTTAATCAGTTTTATAATTTCTAACTATTTTATTATATAAACTCTACATGTTCATCAAAGAAAAATTAAAAAGTAGAAGAAAGGACAGAGTGGACAGATATTTTTCCACAATAAAATTTTTAGCTACAATTTATCACTACTCTTATTTTCTTATCTGTTGGGAGAAAAAGAATGAAAGTTACCAAAAATCACTATTCATTATTTTACACATGCACACATACACACGCAGTGATTCATGTATTTCTGTTTAGCTTTGTTTTGTTATTTCAACTTTTTGTTCTTCATTATTTCTTATAGCACACACCTGCTACTGGAATAATTTCCTGCTACCTGAAATACATCCTACATGACTTCCTTAACTGTAGTTCTGCTCGTAGTGAACTCTCTTAGTTTGTCTCAATGTCATCTTTCTCTCCGTATTTGACAGAGATTGTTACTGGGTATAGAATTCTAGGTAGGCAGTTTATTTTTTTCACAGCAAGTGAAGATATTTTACTGTCTTCTGGATGTCAGATGTCAGTCATTTGAAAATAATTGCTTTTATGTGCTTTTATATTTCTCTTTATCTTTGATTTTCTGTGATTTTAATTACATTTGTCTGGGTGCTTATTTCTTGTTATCCCTTTGATATATTTTTAGTTTTATTTATTTTGTTTGCTCATGTTTAAATTTATACTATATAGTTGATTCTAATAACTTCGATGCCTCTATTAGAAAAAGAAAACCCATACATATGTGCTAACGTTTTATGTGGTTTTTAAGTCCTGTTTCAGTTTTTAAGGAGAGTTCAAATTCCATAAAATAGTTGTTCCTGTTTATTGGGTTTCAAAAACATGACTCCATATACTTCTAAAAATTTGGTTATTCTCAAATTCTAACTTGAAATGAGGGAAGGTTCTTCTTATATGATTCAACATAGAAAAGGATTTCCACAACATGTAATGGGTTTTCTGCAGTTTATCAGATTGAATTTTGTACTTATTTTTAATATACCTCAAACTTTAATTTTAAAATGTTTGTTTAGTTTACATGATGGTTTGAATTTCTTCTTCAAATACCAACATTTCTGTATGATTTACTAGAAAATTAACACTGTGAAATTATTAGCATTACATCAATTTCTGAATCAGACATAGACATCTGGAGAATTGCATCCTCAGGAAAAAGAAAAGAACTGTCCAGGCAGTAAAAATCATATATTTTATATATTAATTCACCTTTAATTTTAATTTTTCAGTTTATATATATTACTTAAGGTCATAAATGTATAATAAGTAACAACAGAATTAACATTTTACTAGGAGCTAATAAGATTACCATTTAAGTTGTATTACATTTTAGGTAGAAAAATGCAATGTATCTTTTTACGTAAAAAGTAGCAACACAGCTATTAATATCTTTATGCCCAATTGAATATAGAATGTAAGTTATCTCTGAAAATTGTAGTATATTTTAAATATGTCATCATTAAAATCTCTGAGCCACCTATTCAAGGAATTTGAAACAGTGTCACAAATAAACATTCACGTGCCTAGCTAAAGAGGTACTATTTAATGTCTGTTGAACAATAAAGAGATATATATAGAATTTATATCTGTCTTACGTAATTATGAAATTTTGTTGAGGATAAGTCTGGCAAAGCATTAAAGAGAGATGTTTTGTAGAATGTGTACCCACATAGAGCGTTCAGTTGTTTTAGTCTTTTCTTATTGCTCTCATATTCCTGTATGACATTATTTTAAAACTTTTAGAGAATCAAGAATCATGTGTTTCCACATCTTTGTGATTGTGAATTGTGCTGCTATAAACATTCTAATGCAGATGTCTTTTTTATAGAATGTCTTTTGTTCTTTTCGGTAGATGCCCAGTAATGGCATTGCTGGATCAAATGGTAGCTCTTCTTGTAGCTCTTTGAGGTATCTCCATATTGCTTTCCACAGGTTGTGCTAGTTTGCAGTCCCACCAGCAGTGTATGGGTGTTCCTGTCTCTCCGCATCCACACTAACATTTATTGTTTTGGGACTTTTTGATAAAGGCCATTCTCACTGGAGATAAGTGATATCTCGTTGTGGTTTTGATTTCCATTTCCCTAACAATTAAAGACGTGAGCATTTTTTCATGTTTGTAGGCCATTAGTCAATGTTCTTTTGAAACGTTTCTGTTCCTGTCCTTTGCCCACTTTTTGACAGGGTTGTTTGATTCTTTCTTGCTGATTTTCCTGAGTTCTATATAAATTCTAGTTATCAGCCCTTTATCAGATGTGTAGCATGTGAAAATCTTCTCCCATTCTGTAGGTTGTCTGTTTGCTCTCATGATAGTTTCCTTGGCTGTGCAGAAGCTTTTTAATTTGATCAGGTCCCATTTATTTATTTTTGTTGTTGCTGTGCTTGCCTTTGGGGTCTTCTTCATAAATTCATTGCCTAGGCCAATGTCTGTAAGAGTTTTTCCAACACTTTCTTCTAGAATTCTTATAGTTTCATGCCTTAGGTTTACATCTGTTATCCAAGTATTCCCTAGATTTAATCTAATTCCAAACCCTCTCCATTAAAACATCTGATCAAATAACTCTGCTGTGAGCTAAATACTATTATTACCTCCATTTTGCATTTGAAGAAACTGAAAACAAAGATTATATTAGTTTTCTATTCCTGCCTAGCAAATTACCACAAACTTTGTGATTTAAGTGAATACACTTTTATTATCTCACAGTCTCTGCAGGTAAGAAGCCCTGGTGCACAGCCTAGCTGATTTCTCTGCTGGAGGGTCTCACTGGGCTGCAGTCCAGGTGTCAGTGAGAACTGTAGTCATAACAGAGGCTCAAATGGGGAAACATCTGCTTCCAAGATCCTCAAGGTTATTGGCAGATTTTATCTCTTTGTGATTGTAGGTTGAAGGTTTCAGTTTTTTGATGAAGAAAGCTCTCGAATCATAGAAGCCCCCCTAGCTCCAAGCCATATGGCCCATAAAATGTGATAATCTGTGTTTTTGGATTTATCTCTTATTAAGTATCCATTCAAATGATTATTGGTCTTTCAAGTTTCCTCTTCTTTAAAATGCCTATCTGTAAGCTTTGTTAATTTTTATTTGATTTTTATAGTATCTTTTATAACCTCTTTTACAAACTTTTACATACTGTGTAGTAATCTTTTCATAGATTGTTTTAAATAACTTCTCCCAATTTAGTATATAATTTTTTATTTTATGGCATCTGTTGATGAATTGTAGTTTTATATTTTAACAATACAAAATTTGTCACTTTATAATTCTTTTCTTTTTATTTAAGAAATAGTTGTCTAGCAGAAAATATATTAAAACTTCTTCAACTAAATGTTTTAAGTAGTGTTTTTTGCTTTTCTATTTAGTCAGGTTTATTATGTTCTAATTTATGGTATGCTCTGTTCTTCAAATTTTGACAAACACATACTGTCTAATAATCAACACCATAATCAAGATGTAAAACATTTTATTTCCCCTCCAAAGTTCTCTAATGCCCCTTTTTAGCTAGTTTAACTCTAAACCCCAGCCCCTGGTCACTAGTTGTGTTTTTGATTTCTATAGATTTTCTTTTGGCACAAAGTCATATAAATGAAATCATTCAACGTAACCTTTGAGTCTGGCTTCTTTTACTTAGTGAAATACATTTAAAATGTATTCATGTTGCACGTTCAATAATGTTGCTTTCGTGTGCAGGTATTACTATCATATGGATACTCCACAGTTGGTTTGCATTATTTACCAGTCAAAGGAAATAAGAGTTGTTTTCTGTTTGAGGGGAATAAAGCTACTGTAAACATTCTGTGTAGATTTTTGTGGAAACATAAGTTTTTGTTTCTCTTGAAGAAATACTTAACAGTGGGATTGTAGGACTACATGGTAAATGTATGGTTAACGTTATAAAACCTTGCCAAACCATTTTCTAAAATGGCTGTACCATTTTAATATTTCACCAGCAAGATATGAGAGTTCTGGTTGATCCACATCCCATGTCAGCACTTGTTATTGTCAGGTATTTATTTATTGGTTTGTTTTACTTATTTATTTATTTTAAATTTTGGCTATTTTAATAACTGTGTAGTGGTAACTCATTTTGGCTTTACTTTGCATTTTCATGATGGCTAATGATGTTGAACATCTTTGCATATGCTGACTTGTCATCTAAATATCTTCTTTGGTGAAAGGTCTATTTAAATCTCTTTACCATATTTTTAATAAGATGCTTGTTTTCTGAGTTTTATCTCTTGGGAATTCTTCATATATTCTGGATACAAGTCCATTTCAGAAACATGATTTGAACATTGTTTGAAAACGAAAAGTTTTTTTTATTTCTATAAATTCCAATTTATCTATTTTTTCATATATAGATTGTGTTTTGGTATCATATCTAACTCAAAGTCTAACTCAAAGTCTCACAGACTTCATCTACAATTTCTTCTAGAAGTTCATTGATTATCATCTCTATTGTGTTTAGTTTTTAAGTTAATTCTTATTTAAATCATTTCTTTCATTCTGCTTGCCTTGAGTTTAATTTGCTCTTATCTAGTTGCTTAAAATAGAAGCTTAGATTACTGTTTTGAAACTTTCATCTTTTTAAATATAAGCATGCAATGCTATACCTTTCCCACAAAGAACTGTTTTAACTGCATTTCCAAAATTTTTCATAGGTTGTATTTTCATTTTTGTTCAATGAAAAATATTTTTTAAAATTTCCCTTGAGACTTCCACTATGACCTCACATTTTTGCATTGAGATTTCCTTTACTGGGGGACATGTTATTCCTCCAGATGTACTTATAATTATCTTATTTAAGTTTTAAAGACATTGTTCAAATGTTATCTTCCCAGGGAGTAACACCACCTAATTTAAAATTGTAACCCTTCAGGCACATCATTTTCCTTCCATTTTTTAATGTTTTCTTCACATGATTTATTATCTTCAAAAAATGCTGTCCATTTTTTATATATATGTACATAAATTATTTGTATTCATAAATGTATAGATGCATTTATAAATTACATATTTTAGCATTCCTTCAAAGATCAAATTATAGCCTCCTAACAGCCACTTTATAATAAATACATAGAAGAGAATTTTTAATACTATTTTACAGAATAGGAAGCAGCACTTTGAAAATTCTTCTATTTAAGAATCTAGTACCAGCCAGGTGCAGTGGCTCATGCCTGTAATTCTAGCACTTTGGGAGGCTGAGGCGGGATTGCTTCAGGTCAGGAGTTCAAGACCAGCCTGAGCAAGAGATCCCATCTCTACTAAAAATAGAAAAAATTAGCCAGGTGTGGTGGTGCGTGCCTGTAGTCCCAGCTACTTGGGAGGCTGAGGCAGGAGGATTGCTTAAACCCAGGAGTTTGAGGTTGCTGTGAGTGAGGCTGATACCATGGCACTCTAGCCAGGCCAACAGAGTGAGACGCTGTCTCAAAAAAATAAAAATCTAGTACTTTTTTCAGCGTACATGTATATTCAGGCAGTTGTACACATAAGTATAAATACGGAACCTCAGACAAACTTACATTAAATACACATTAATGATATTTTTCCAGCTTTATTAAGGTGTAATTGACAAACAGAAATTCTGTATATTTAAGGACACAGCATGATTTGGCTATATGTATACTTGTGAAGTGATTACCACAATAAAGCTAATTGACATATCTGTCCCCCCACACAGTTACCTGTGTGTGTGTGTGTGTGTGTGTGTGTGTATGGCCAAAACATTACAGATCTTTTGTAGCATAATATTTAAGTACATATTATATATGCATGGATACATATACAATCAATAATTTTAAAACAACCTATGAAAATAAGATTATTTTTAATCCTGAATAATTTTTAAAAATTAAATTACTAATAAAACAACTATGTCTATTAGTAATTTGAAATTGTTTATTTTATAAATTATTTGGGTCTACGGTTATAGAAACACGCTCATTTTTTTAAAAATAAAATTCCAGCTGAAACTTAAACATAGTTCCCATTTCTCTAAGAAAGAATGTTTTAGAATAAGAGTGTGTTATTGCCTCAGTAGCCAGGCAACATTATGGCCTTGAGCTATTCTAATTCTCAAAACATAGCCTAGGGCTTCTTAATTCCCCTAAGACATTATTATTTCTAATAACCAGCTTTCCAGAGTTGCATTACTATTACATAGCTTTATTTATATGTGAGACATATTTAGCTCTCAGATAGCAAAATTTATAAAGGTTTATCAAATGTTCCCTAGTGAGTTTGGCAGAATAATGAGCAAATCAGAATATTTCTTCCAAAATTAGCTTCAATCTCTGTTAAATCAGCCTCTGAGAAAATAAAACAAAAAAAGAGTCAGAGAGATACAAAAGCATAGGCATGGGTTTCTTCACAATTTCAAGTACAGTGTGTCCCAGCTTAATGGCACTTTGGAAATTTTTAATAGCAATTAAAAATTATTTGTTCAATCAGCCATCTTATATTTTTGGTAAATTGTGCAATATTATTTGTCTCTTCTAAAAATACTCAGAACAATTCTCCTTCATAAATGTAAGCCGTTATCCATCTTCAATCAAATTTGGCAATCACGTCATCTTAAATTTATCTTAAGGATTGCACTCCAATTCCAAGTTTCTGTCACATGCAAAATTAGTCACATTGATCAAGACTACATAGTTCCTTTGAAAGGCTGTGCCAGCATCTGGCTGAATAATTGCAAAGTGCTGAGTCCTTGGTCTTCATTAACACGGACTAGAGAAATACAGAGATCTTAAACATACACCGTATTAAATGAGCCAGTGACCACTAGAATCCTAGTAATTCTTGACAGTGTTTTTTTAAGAAAACATCTGAAATCTTAGTGATAAGACTTTCAGCAATTAAGCCAGTTCTTAAAATATGCCTCAAATAAAAAGATCCCCCAAAAAAGGGGAAGAAAAAGAAAAAGAAGAAGACTTAAAATTAGAGGAAAGAAGCTAAAGCTAGAGGGAGGAAAACAAGAGAGCATAGAAGTAGGAGGAAGCAGAAGGTAACAGAAGGAAGGATGGAAGAATGGGGAAGGAGGAGCTCACCCTTTTGTATTTCTCAGTCCTCCTCTTTCATCTTAAGCCACTCCTTGTCAACAACTTTGCTTTATCCTCCTCTTCTACCCTGTAAAATACAAAGTCTTGTAAGCTTCAGTCAATAATTTCTTTGCTTTAACTACACAAGCTCCCAACAGGATCTCTACCGGTCTCATAGACAGGTACCACTGTATGCTGTTTACTTCCAAATTACATACCTATCCATTTAAGAGCCTATGGACTGTTCCACTTTGATGTCAAAAACCAAACTCCTATTCCCAACCCACAAACCCATTCTCTGTATTTTTCATCTCAGTTTAGAGTAATTCCATTTTATCTGTTTAACGGGAAGAACACGCTCATGCACATTTGGAGGTCTCCTTGGTTATTTTCTACCTCTTCTGCGTTACTTGCAATACAGCACAATTGATGTTGACTCTACCAAATATGTCCAGAAAGTAACTTTTCTCTCATTCTCAGCAGAGCAGCCAGAATACTACTTCTGAATTGTCTTTTAGATAAAATCCCCCTCTGCTTAAAATCCTGCAGTGGTTTCCATTCATTCAGAGTAAATATCAGAGACCTTACAGCAGCTCCCAGGCCTTCCACATTCCTGCATCTCCTACCACAACGCCCATGGCCCGTGTGCTCTGTTCAAATGTCACTGTAGCAGAGGCTCTCCCGCCGATACTGAATGTAACATAACACTCTGTCACTACTTTAACACTCCAATCCAGAGCACTAGCGCCACAGACCTTATGTTGATACAATTATTTATATTCTGTTATTGCTTGCTAGAATGTCAGCTTCATCAAAGCAAAGACTTGTCCATTTTGTCCACTGTACTTTGATAATTGCCCATGGTGATCACTCCACAAATATTCACTAAATTAATACATATTCATAATGTTCACATATTTTTCTCAATTCCACCAGAAGTCTAAGTCTCCCAAGTTACACATTATCTCCAGATACCCATTCCAAATATCTCTTATCATCTCCTCATTCCCACCACTCTCCCTTTCCTTCCAAACTTATCCCATTTTGTCCCTGGTATTCTTGTTTTTGACCAGATCACTCTATGAAGTCTTCATCTTCTTCCAGAATATTTCCAATACCTCAGTTTAAAAGAGAATATTTTTCTCTTAAGTATAACCTAATTATTTAGCTTCATGTACATGAGAATCATAAAGTGGGGTTAGTATTCTTGCAACCCAATGTTGTTTCCAAACCACTTGTTTCCTCTGCTTATAAAATATCTTAAGTCCATTACATTCGCCGTTACCACCTTCTCTGCATTTGAGGGTAATGGTTAGGGTTATCTATAGACTACCTTGTCTCTTCTGATATTATACTGGAAAGATTTAGCGTTGGTTCATTAATAACCTTTCTATTCTTGGTGAATTTCAGCTTACATATGATTAGCCGATCCAGCACACTAGCCTAATGTCTTTGACCTGTAGATACGTAGTGACCTTTGGCTCCATTTTGTACCATTACTCTATTTTTGTATTATACCATAAACTTTATCATTAGCAGGAACCGCACCACTCTCAAAACTTATTTTTACCTTAAAAAACCTTCAAATATAACATATATCTTACTTACACAAGGATTAACTGTGTTAATCATTTGACACAACTGAGATCCTCAATTTCATTCAAAAATTCATAAATTACTGCTTCTGATTTTTATAATCATGTATAAATTCTCCATTCCTGGAAAATTTGCCAAACTTCTTCATGCTTGCAGATATGCAGAAAATTTTGCAGGAAAAATCACACTACACAGAATGGTCTTCCTATGTTCATGGTAACCAATTTCCGTGGGCACTCAACACTGCCCACCTTACTGTTAATATACCTCTCTTGAGCACCTGCTCTCCCTGTCTGTGATGACGATTTATATCATATTTCTCGCTCACCAGTCTTCTGGTGCATCACTTTTAGCTTCGTACTTTGTCTTTTAATTTTAAGCAGTTCAGAAGTCTTCCTTATTCTGTTACTTTTTGTTACCAAATGTACAACTATGCCCGTCCTCTTTTGTGCTTGGTCTTGAGACTTTGCTTCTTTCTCTAAACTTATCCTGGGTGCACTCAACTAAATAATTTATTTAAAATACCAGTTATATTCAGATGACTCTATTAAGGAAGAGACATTCATTTGAATTATATGTTCATATTCAAAATACCATTTGTATATATTACATAAATGGAAAAATTAACATATCCATAGTGTATTCATTGTTTCTTACCTCAAATGTGTTTCCGAACCCCAGTCTTCTTCAGTTTAACACATGACACGACCACTCACCCAGCTTGCCATGTCAGAAAACATTAATCTTCATTTTCTCTCCCTCTCTTTCTCTTGCTCTTCCCTCTTATATCCAATCTACCACAAAGTCCTGGATATTCTACCTCAAAAACATATATTAAATTTGTCCATTTGAGACATTGCAAAAGAAAACATCAATAAAAATAATGTATCTAATTAAAAGGCATTTTTGGCAAAGAAGTCAAGGTTTACATTTGGACAAATATCTTGTTAAATATAATGTAGCAGGAAGTGAAAACTATTTCTGCCTATTCCTTTTATTTCTGTCCAAGTTTTAATATTTTCAATATCCTCCCTTTTTATCACTCTTATAAAATATACCCTTTTATGAAAGAAAATGCATGTGTATTGCTATGATTTTTGTTTATATATTATTTATTCTGTTTCAAGTCTATTCTTTCATTTTTTTCTGGCATCTTCAAATCAGCAAGCCAAACCTTTGTTTTGGACCTGCCAAAACCTTTTCCCAACTGGGTGTTATCCGTATCCAGGCAAATCATATTATAATTAATTATTGAAAATCAGAAAGAAGTAATGAAACATAAAAGCAGTCGGAGGGAAAAAAATGCATTACCTTCAAACAATTTCTCAGCAATTATTGAGATGACCATAGCAAAGGATGACTTATTTAAGTTGCTAAAAGAAAATGTTTCAACCAAGATTCTTATACCTAGTGAAAAATCTTTTAAATAAACATAAAATAAACATGTTTTTTAGAAAAGATTTTTTTTAGAAATAGTATTCAAGCATATTGGCACAAAATAAAAAAAAAAAAAAACCATAACAGATAGTTCTTCAACAAGAATAGCAATGATCCCAGAAGGTAATACAACATTGCAAGAAAAAATGAAAAGAAGGTGCTAATATATGTAAACATAAACACATACTAATTGAATATTAACTAAAAAAGCAGTAATAGTAATTACATGGAGAATTGTAAAAATTTGTTGAAATACAATGCATTACAACAATAATGCAAGGAGTACAAGAGGGTTATCAATTTTATGTGTTTAAAGATGCTAATATGATAAGCAGTGAAAATGATAATCTTAAAATACTGAGCTATCTCAAGAAACTTAATGTAATCTCAATTAAAAAAGAAAGATAATTAACAATAGAGGAAAATGAAATAATATAATTCTTACCTTTATTAAAAATATATTAAACTATATAAAACTTACTATGAGACACCCCTTAAATATAAGAAAACAGAACTCAACCAAGTTTGAGGAAAAATAAGACATAAAAAAACTAGTCAAAATAAATTCAATTGTTCAATTGACCTTTGAACAGCATAGGTTTAAACGGGTGTGTCCACTTATATGCAGATATTTTCCAATTTATAAATTCCAATAAATACATTGGAAAATATCTGAGATTTGCAATTTGAGAAAACTTGCAGATGAACCACGTAGCCTAGGAATATCAAAAAAATTAAGAAAAAGTTAGGTATGCCATGAATGCATAAACTGTATGTAGACATTAGTCTATTTTATTATTTACTACCATAAAATATATACAAAACTATTACAGATAGTCAAAAATTATCAAAACTTCTACACACAAACACAGACCATATCTGGTGCCATTTTGCAGTTGATAGGCATGTGAACAAATGTAAAAATACAGTATTAAGTTGTAACTGCATAACTTCATAGTGTATACTGTACTATCATAATAATTTCATAGCCACCTCCTGTTGCTGTTGTGGTGAGTTTCAAGGGTTTCACGCATCCACTTAACACACAATTTGACCCTAATCATCTTTGCATGAGAAGTTGTATATAGAAGTAAAGAGTGATTTTGCATAGTTCATATGTATTTTCATCATGTTTAGTGCAAACTTTGACTAACACCATGGGACCCTTACCAGTTGCCACTAGTGATGCTGGAAGTGCTCCCAAGAAGCAGAGAAAAATCATGACGTTACAAGAAAAAGTTGAATTGCTTGATATGTACTATAGACTGAGGTCTGTAGCTGCAATTGTTCACCAGTTAAAAATAAATGAATCCAGCATAAGGACCACTGTTAAAAAAAAAAAAAAAAGGAAGTTCTGAAACGATCAGTGCAGCTTTCCTAGCAGTTGCAAAAAACTCGCATATTTTATAAAATATCTTGTTATCTCCTACTGAAAACACAGCTTTTATGTGAGTGCAGGATTGCTATAAAAAAAAGGCATACGTAGACTCTAATATGAATTGGGAAAAGTGAAGTCGTTATACGATAAAGCAACATGAAGGTGAAGGATCTAAAGCTAGAGAACTTAATGCCAGCAAAGGATGGTTTGATAATTTTAGAAGATGTTTGGCTTTTAAAAACAAAATGACAAGATAACAGGAGAAGCAGCTTGTGCCGACCAAGAGGCAGCAAATGAGTTCCCAGATACCATTAAGAAAATCACTGAGCAGAAAGGATATCTGCCTGAACAGGTTTTTAGTGCAGACAAAAGGGCCCTATTCTGGGGTCACGAAGGGGCAGGGAGGAAGCCACAAAGGATATTTATTAGTAGGGAAGAGAGACAAGCACCAAGATCTAAAGCAGGAAGGGACAGGCTAATGCTACTGTGTTGTACAAATGCAGTCAGATTTACGATCAAGACTGCTTGTGTCTGAAAGTCTGCTAACACTTGAGCCTTGAAGGGAAACGATAAACGCCCGAGGCCAGTCTTTTGGTTGCACAGCAAGAAGGCCTGGACAATAAGAACCCATTTGTTGGGTTGATTCCACTGATGCTTTTTTCCTGAAATTAGAAAGTACCTTGCCAGTAAGGCACTGTCTTTTAAAGTTTTTTTTGTTTTGTTTTGTTTGATATTTTAGAATGCCCTTGGACCACCAGAACCCCATGAGTTTAACCAAAGGCATCAAAGTCGTCTACTTGCCCCCAAACACAATGTCTCTGATTCAAGAGGTCACAAGGCCCTTTAAGCCTCTTTCAGAAGATTCTCCATGGAGGGACAGTCCACGCTGTGGAAGAGAACCCTAACAGAGCATCATGAAATCTGGAAGGACGATACCATTGAGGATCCATCATTGTTACAGAAAAAGCCTTGAAAGCCACGAAGCCTGAGACAATAAATTCCTGCCTGAGAAAATCGTGTCTAGATGCTGTGCCTGACGTCACAGGGTTTATGACAGAGCCAGTCAAGGAGATCATAAGAGACTGTGAATATGGAAAAAAAAAAAAAGGTGGAGGGCAAAATATTTCGAGATTGAGATCCTGAAGAAATTTAAGAGCTGTCAGACACCACACCAGAGGAATTAGCAGAAGACAGCTTGAAGGAGATGGTGCTTCCAAGCCTGCGCCAGACGACGCAGAAGGAGATGGGGAAGCGGCAGTGCTGGAAACGCTCCGACGTCAGACAGTCTGGCAGAAAGGCTCTGGTCAGTCAAGACTGCGTCTGACTCACTTTCTGACACGGGCCTTCTATGATGTGGGCGCTGAACCTAAAACAGTGAGAGGATTGGTATATATACACACATTTTTAGAGCAATGGAAAAGCAGAAAATTCTGACAGAAATTATTACGCATTTCAATAAAGTTACTATGAGTAAGCCTGCCTCTCCTCCCTCCCCTTCCTCCTCCTCTGCCTCTGCTACCAGTGAGACAGCAAAATGAACCCTTCCTCTTCTTCCTCCTCCTCCTCCTCCTCCTCAACCTACTCAGTGTGAAGACAACAAGGATGAAGACCTTCATGGTGATTCACTTCCACTTAACGAATAGCATTATACGTGAATTTTCTCTTATGATTTTCTTAGTAATATTTTCGTTGTCTAGCTTACTTTATGGTAAGAATACAGTATATATAATTCATATCACGTACGAAATGTGTAAATCAACTGTTTATGTTATCAGTAAGGCTTCCAGTCATCACTGGACTATTAGTAGCTAAGTTTCTGAGGAGTCAAAAATTATGTGTGGATTTTTGACTGCATGGGGGGCTAGTACCCCTCACCCCCACGTTGTTCAAGGATCAAGTATGTTTTAACATTAGATAAAAATGGCCAAGGCAATAAAAATTAATTGACATAAAGAGAAACATTTCATAGGAATAAAGCAGTTAAACTTTCGGGAGGATACTACAATCTTAACTTTGTAAATATGTTAAGATAATACCATACCTCAAAATATGTGAAGACAAATTACTAGAACTAGAAGGAGAAACGGACTAATCCACACTCACAAAAGGAGCCTCATTCAATAGCTGATAGAATGAGCAGACTCAAAACCAATTCGGGTATTAATAAGATCTAACCTGGACAAATAAGAAACTTGTCCTAGTTAAGATCAATCTATTATATATGTGTATGTGTGTGTATATATCATATATATATATTTATATCATGTATTTCTAGAAATATATTGAAAATAGGGAAATGCATTAATTTAATTGTGTTGGTTATATCTTATTTAATCTATCTATCTAGAGAAGTCATCCTAAAGCAAGATTGAGCCTATCTAAGGAACATTTTAGCAAGAATGTGCACCACTACTGTAGCTGTTATGCTTGTTGAATCAATGTTAAACTGTCAAAACTCATAGTATTGTGGTTTTTTGACAGGGGTGTGTGTATGCAAGCACTCTATTCAAGCAACTTTAATTTTTTCTTGAAAAATACAAACTGTTACGTTTTCACAGAATATAGCACAT
Organism: Lemur catta; assembly: GCF_020740605.2. Lineage (NCBI taxonomy): Eukaryota > Metazoa > Chordata > Mammalia > Primates > Lemuridae > Lemur > Lemur catta. The sequence continues at coordinate 110,834,801 of NC_059132.1, forward strand.
TTTTATCTTGTAGACTGAAAGCTATCATTTTCCACCTCTTGTACTAGGAATACTCCCCAAATTGTATGGAATAAAATGGTTTGTATGTTAGTTTCCTAGAGCTATCATGATAAAGTACCACGAACCATATCGGTTAAAAGGACAGAAATTTATTTTCTCACAATTCTAGAGGCCAGAATTCTGAAATAGCACTCTCAGCAGGACTAGGCTCTGTCCACAAACTTCAGGGGAGGGGCTGTCCTTGTTCCCATCACCTCCTGGCGGCTCCCCGGCATTCTCTGGCTCATAGCAGTGGAGCTCCCGTGTCCACCCGGCTCTGGACATCCCCCCGCCCATGGCCATCTTCCCTGTTCTCTATGGACAATCTCCTCCTCCTTCCTTTTATAAAGCTACCAGTTATTGGACTTAGGGCCCAGAATGATTTCATCCAGGATAAATCCAGGATAATTTCATCTTCAGATCCTTAACTAGTTACATCTGTCTGCATAGACCATATTTTCATATAAACCATAAGTTCATATTCTGAGGTTCTAGGTAGACATGAATTTTGGGGAGGCACTAATCAAACCACTACCTATGGATTTTCTTTTTCTTTTCTCTCACTTTTTTGTTTTCTTTCTTGTGATTTTACTACTATATATATATATCTCATTTTTTATCATCTCACTGTTTTCATATAAATTTCTAAAATTTAAGATGAGATATTTCTAAACAAAGAAATTCTCTTTTCTGTAACACAAACCAAATGGTAGGTTCTGATTAGAGTGCTCTAGCCACTCAGCTCACCTCTGGATCTGTTTTCTTTGAAAGAACTACTGCCGTCTACAAGTGGTAAGAGAGAGGAGTTATGAATGGGGAATTAGAAATGAGTAGCCAGTGTTCAAATCCTGGATTCGTTAAGTGCATGAGGCTATAAGCTTGCATGTTCTCATCTTGAAAGTGGAAGTCCATAGTCTAGGGTGTGTAAAAATTAAATAAGATGATTCAAATAAACCTGCAAACACAATGAAAGACATAATAGATAATCCATAAATATATAATCTGTTACATAATTCACCCGATGAATATCATAGTTAGTGATACCTCGTGTAATGTCAATAGTGTGGCTTGCTTTGTGAGCTCAGGAAGGCAAAAAAAGGCAGACATGGAACAGTGTCTAGTTATCATAATCAGATATAGATATTAAGCTTTGATGACTTACTTTGACAAGGCAGAAATAGACTGGATAAACTTGTTCATCACTGCCAGGAGAATATTTAGGCTAAATCATTGGCCCCCTCCGCCCCCCGTGCTATGTTTTATTCTTATAGTTACTGAATTTATTATAGCAAATGATATTACCAATTTCATAAAATTCTTTCTGAACAAAACCTTTGTGTATAAAAGTATACTGTAAGGGACAGTAATATATATTGCTCCAGAAAATTCACAATTGAATCATGCTTTAAACATTTAAGCTTCTGTTGCTTACTTGATCATTCTTTTGTTTAACGAACCCCACAATTTAATCAAGACCAAAACAATTTATTGTATGTTATCTGCAACATCAGAAAAAAATGATGTAATTTCCCTTACTTTTAGAATTTAAAACTTATATTTTCACATGTGTTTTTAAATATATATATATATATCCAGGTTAGGGTTTATAGTATTTAAAATTAGTCTACATCTCTCAGCTGTAGAAAAATGTCTCTGCACTTGTAAAATACCGTAAAGGCCTGGATGCATCTGCTAAGCTTAGCAACTTCAGAGCTTCAGACATTAAAACCAGTTTAGCATCCATAGGATGGAACACTCTTAATTCCATATGCTTCAAAAACAACATACCTTCTACATTCAAAGCACCGATATTACTTTAAAGCAGGCTTCCTGTTTTCCTAACAGGACGTACAGCTAGGAAATCTGCTCGAGTTTCTCACTTGTGAGAATGTCACTCTCCAGCACGTCATTCTGCCCTTTTCATTCTGCAAAAGGTGTTGTGCTTTTATTGCTTCTAAGAAACTTCTAAGAAATGTGTTTCACAGTATAAATATAATTATTTTCAAATTTCTCCATGGAATTAAGAAATAAATAAAATCTCATTTTAAGAAAAATATTAAGAATTAAGTAGATCTAAAACTTTTTATCATACTTTATGTTTATTCCATCAAATTATATCAATTGACTCAAATTCTTACAATGGTAGCGGTTGAAAATGTATTTGAACTACTCCTATAGACATTTTTATAAGTTACTTTGTATTCTTCACTTGTGTTTCTTACCACCTCTTTCAAGTTGTAGATATTTTAAGGGATATATACATTCTAATTTCCCCCACATAATGTCATCTATGTCAAGTGCACACAACAAATGTTTCTTAAATGTATAAATAAATTTTTTCTAATGTTACTGAAAATATTTTATAGTATCCTCAACATAGCAACAATTCTCAATCTTTGTGGCAAGACTTTTCATAAAGGGAGATGAATGAAATCATCACAAATTCATGTATCTTTTCTTGACATTTAATGGTTGTAAAGCCAAAAAAGTAGCTTGATAATGCTGATAAACTACTAAAAGAAAAACACTGTAAGATTATATCTTCTAAACAAATGCAGACATGCTTGTTTAGCTTATAGAGATGACTGTATTGTTATAATTAATATATATAATTGCTTTTAGAGTAAACAAAATGGATATATGTGATATCTATTCCAGCAGTAGCTAGATTAAATCCCAAGTTAGGTATTTGCCTGAAGGGAAAGATACAACCTATTGAAGAGGTTTCACCTCTTTAGGTTGCACCTAAAGACAGATTTCTTTGAAATGTGACTACTTTGTTTAAACATCTTAAAAGAAATTAGAGGTTAAAAATTTACGCTGTAGAGGCCGAGTGCCTTTTTCAGAATCTTGGATCTGCCACTTTCTGTGTGGACTTGAGGAAATGATTTAATATGTCTATGTCTCAATTTCTTCATCTTTAAAATCAAGATAATGCTAGTATTTTGCACACACAGTTGTTTGGATTATTAAATGAGTTAAAGCACATAGAAAATATAGAACATTTTCCTGTGATTAAAATTACAATCCTTATTAAAGTAATAGCAACAGGACACATGGTCTTTCAAATAATTGGCTTCTTAAAAATGTGTTATTCTTAAATAGACTAAATATATATACTGGATATGTTATAGATTTAGGCACAGGATGTTATCTCCAAGTCTGCACTAAATTCTTACTGCATGGTAAAGTCTACTTTAGACCTTCAGGTAAATATTGGCAATAAGATATAGCTAGGGAACAGAGCCAGAACTCAAGATTCTTGCAGTGTATTAGAGATGGCGCACACTCTTCACTGTTCTTTCCATTAAGAGATATCATCTCCCCACCCCTTCAGTCTAGGCTGACATTAGTGACCTGCTTAAAAGAAAGAACATAACTGAAGGATCTTTCTGGGACTTCTGAGGCTACGCATTAAAAAAACTGAAACTTCTTATAATGCCCATGATAAGGTGTGGAGAGGGTCAGAGGTCCGCGTGAAGAGAAACCAAAGCCCTGGCCTGACAGTCTCCCTGATCATCCCCGCTGAAGTCTAAGTAGAGAGCTGGCACCGATGTGCAGCCATCGGAGTGAACCGTCTTGAAAATGAACCCTCCAGGCCTAGAGACGCCTCAGAGAAGTGGAAGTGAGCCACCCAGCTGAGCCCTTCCTAAATTCCTGACCCACAAAACCGTGAGCAAATTAAAACGATTGCTTGAATTCATTAGGTTTGGGAGTAATTTGTTATGCAACAGTATCTGAGTAAAATCTCTCAGTAATTTTTGTATTTTAGGTAATTAGGTCATTTTCCTCTGTCATTACAAGACTCATAGGCTTGTGCTCCATAGATAACGGGAAATGCCGCCCAAAGGTAAGGCAGGTCTTACTCCAGTCACAGAAAATGCACAGTGGGGAGAAAACCCATTGATATTACACACTGAATGTGGAAAGCCTTCAATGTGGGCATTCACCTTAATTTACATGAAAGACCTCAGAAGTCAGGGAAATTCTATCATATAAAAAAGTTTTCAATCAGAATGATACTTTGTGTATGAGAGAATTAACTTTGAAAAAAAATTTTAAAACCCTTTGGTATATTACAACTATGCAAATACCATCAGACTTTGACTTTATAACACCTTCCTACAAAAATAAGGGACATGGGAAGTTTTCTAGGACAAGAGCTTGAGACCCAGTTCTGATAACAAATTATTAAATAGGCAAATTGACTTGAGAAATGACCTATAGAGAATCCTATTCTAAAAGGATGAAAAAATGAGATTGTAGATGTAGAAGTGTCACTGCTGCAAGGATTGAGAATTGATACAAGAACCAGAGATGGAAGATAACGTATCATTGCACCATATGTGCCGTCATTGACTATTTAGTACTGTGCACCATGCTCCACCCTGTATCCATGATGTGCTCTCTTTTCCTTCACATTACTCACCACTGTCTCTCTGAAGCTATGACAGCAGGGGTTTTCCTTCTTCCTATATGTCAGAAGATACAATAGTGCTTAGCACAGAGAACGTTCTTCAGACATACTTGTTTAGTGAATGAAATTTGTTTAATTAATGAAATTGGTATCAATATGGACCAAACCTAAGATCAAATTAGAATCAGTCATCACCATAAGCATCTTCCTTGTATTTCTCTGTCAATAATACATTGTGGAAATTTCTCTAGGTCACCTAATATATGTGTAAATTGATTGTGTGCTTGTTGTATGTGTTTGTTTGTTTTGGCTTCAAGACATGCCATAGCATAGAAACAACACAATATTCTAAAAAAGAAAAAAAAAATCTGTCATTGACAGTCACACACCTTATTTAAAGTTGTTTTCTATCATCATAAAAAATACTCTATTAAAGTACTATGCACATGTATTGTTACTTACATCTCTTTTTTACAGAATAAAATCCAAACATTGGTGTCTTTGTTGAATGGTAGCTACATTGTATTGATAGAATATGTGGATAGAGTTTGTGATTAGATATATCTTCCTAAAATATGTTTTAATTGTTGTACGTATAAAACTTTATAAGCAGTAAATTCTATTTGATATTTCTTTAAAATTATACATCTACAGAAATATGTTAAATTTACCACTACTTTTATTTCTTATATCTTTGTTAGTGCTAAGAATTAAGCTTCTCTGGCCTAGAATATACTAAACCATATTAGAGTTATCTGTTTCTTAAGATTAGACTGCAGTCAGTTGAAAAATCATCTTGTCCTGCTGTTTGTGGTAAAATTTTAACAAGAGCAAACTTTGATGATAGTAAAAATTATGTCTGCTTTGCTTCTTTTATATCCTTAAAGCTTCCTAGCTCTAAAGATATGGAAGTATCTGAAACAAGTATTCTATAAATATTTGTTGAATAAATGAAACATTTCTTTATATGCTAATATGCTATGTACTTTATCTCATTTATTATTTGTTACAATTTTATAAGTAAGTATTATAAGGAAGATAAAGTTTAAAGAGGTTAAGAAATTCACCCTAGCTCATGAGATTGTCCAAATGATGGTGCTGTGTCTGATTCCAGCTCCCATGCTTTTAAACTTCTATTTTGTTAAAATTGTTTTCCACGTTTATATTACTTGCATTTATTTGTCAATTTTCTTATACTTCTAAAGGTAGTTTCTCTGAAGTTTCATGTTCACAATACATTCTCCCAGGCCAATCCACTAAGTAGAACTTAGCACATGTCACTATTTGAAACGCACCCTTGAATTTACAAAGAAAATAAAAGACTAAACATAAGCATTTCTATAACTCAGCTATCCTTTTATAATTTTGAATTAAACAAGAATCCATCTACAAATGGCTTTAGAAGAAAGCAGATTTAGAACACTGAGAATCACATTTCATACTCATTCAATAAATCTTTGAAAGAGCTCAAGTTGATTAATAAATACAAAAAAAGCTGAGGTTAATTAGATGAGACCAAGCTAAGAGAATTATACATTGAATACAGAGAAAACTTTTCTATCCATCTGAACTATTATTCTGAAGGAAGATTTTTGAAAACTAGATGCATAAGGAATATTGGTAAAAACCATAATACAAAAGAGAATAAAACCACAATATAAATGAGATATGTGGCATGTATATTAGATTTTTTCTTAGATGCACAGATTATATTTAATGATATGTTTGTATCAGTTCACAGTTGTATAGAAAGTTCCTGAATTTGTCAGCTATACAATACAGAAAAATACTTAACATTTTTAAGACTTTGGAGGTTTTTTTTTTTAAGTAATTTCTATTTTCTACAAAATGGTAAGCAGCCTTATTTTGAGGACTTTAAAGAAAATCAAACCATATTCTCCATTTAATTTGAAAAGTTCTAGTATTTTTTAAAAAATATTATTATAAACTTATTTATATGTAAATGGAAGCTCCAGGTATAATTCTGTAAGTGCTGAGAAGAAAATATGCAACAAAATGACTTGAGTTGAAAAGAAATTACTATGACCTTTAAAAATATTATGGTAAAGTATACAACTACATTTAAACATCATAATAAGATTTTTAAAACTACAACTGTACTTTATAATAAAAACAAAAAATTATAAAGAAAATAATATTTATAGTAGTTTTAAATAGCCAAATGTTAGGTTTTATGTAGGCATTTTAATAATTGGATAAAAATTGATGTTATTAAAGTATAATACAACAAATTTATAGCTGAGCAATTTTATTTTTTTAATTCATAACAGAAAATAAATCTATTTATTTATTATATTTTCAGAGACAGGGACTTGCTCTCTTACCCATGCTGAAGTACTGTGCTTTTTAACTTTAAATTTTTACCTTACTAGTTACAAGGAATGTTCATGCAGCCATAGAGTAATATACATATTACATTTTTTTTATTTCAAATTTGGGTATTTGAGTTAATTTTTAATATTTTGTTTATATATGTTAATGAGAATATAATACATAAGATAATTAAGATATTTTTAAGTTATTTTAAAAAATAACTCCATTAGTTTTCATTTTACCAAAATTAATGATGATGGTGAATAATAGCAGATGTCAAAATTGTGCTTGGAAAAACTTTTTTTTGGTGTGTGTGTGTCTGTTAAACCATGAGTACATGTTTATACTTCCAATTCCAACTTGGCATCACAGGATTTCTTCTGGTCTTCTCACTACTTTGTACAACTCCTTTCTCAGCAGGGACAACTGATTTTCATTATCCACAAAATATTTACTAATTTTTTCAAACCTAGAATGAACATACCCTTGAAAATGGGCCCAATTTAATTTGATCAGACTGTGGAGAAATTTATTCCTGGAGAGACATTATCAAAAACAATAGAGCAATGGGATGGAGATCAGGAAAGGGCTAACAGTTGGGTGTGATACTAACAGTTATGAACATACACGGCAAAAATTTGTCATGTGTAAGGCTATCCTCTCTGAAGAGCAACATCCCAAGTTACACACTGTAACAGAAACACTCTACTGAAACAGTCTAGTCTTACTTAGTAAGCAAGTAAGCAAGAAATTCCCCAACAGTGAGGGGGAATTAGTATCCAGAGTTGCTTCAACACATTATCTTAAAATAACACTTTTGAATAAAAAGCGTACAAGACATGAAAGAAAGAATATATGACTGTTATACAGAGATAAAAAGCAGGCAACACAACTGCCGCTAAGTAGGCTCAGATATCAGACTTAGCAAAGACTTCAAAGTTATTAACATGTCCAAAGAACTAAAGTAAACCATGTTTAAAGAAGTAAAAGAAGGTATGATGACAATATCTCATCAAACAGTGAATATCCATAAGGAAAGAAATTATAAAACAAAACTCAATGGAACTGATAAACAGAAAGTTAATATAACAAACTATATGAATACATATTTGCTCTACTTTCTTCTTTCAGTTTCTATAAAAGTTACAAAAGTATATAAATTAACAATTATGAAAATGTATTATTAGGTTTGTAACATATGGTATATGAATATAATATGTATAACCACAACAGCACAATAAAGGTGAGGAAGTAATGATGTAAATAGAACTAAGTTTACATATGTCACCGAAATTAAGTTGGAAATAAATCCGAATTAGAATTAGAAGGTAAATGCATATTATAAGCCCTGGAGAAGACATTAAAAAATATGTAAAAATATTGTGAAGAAAATAAATAATTTTAATGCTACAGTGGAAAATAATTAGTGCAAAAGAGAGTAGAAAAGAAGGAAAATAAAGGAACAAAAAAAAAGATGAGGAATATAGCAAATAAAGTAAAATGGTGCATGTAAATGCAACTATGTCAATGATAATATTAAATACAAATGGATTAAGTAATCCAATCAAAAGACGATTTTCTGACTGGAATGGGAAGAAAAAAAAACTTCTTTAGAAGACACACCTTAGATTCAAAGGCTCAAATAGGTTGAAAGTAAAGGATAAAAAAATACATATTATGGAAAAAGCATCCATAAGAAAGTTAGAGTTGCTAGATTATTGTTGTAATGATAAGGTTGATCCATCAGAGAAATATACCAATTTTAAACATGTGTGTACCTAACAACAGAGCACCATAATACAGGAAGCAAAAACTGACAAAAATTGGGAGAAACTAAAAAAGATATCAGTTTTAATAATGGATAGAGCAATTAGATGGAAAAACAACAAATAAATAAATAGAAAACTTAGCAGCACTACAGACCAACTGGACCCTGATAGAATACTCTACTCAGCTGAACAGCAGAGCACGTGCAGAATATTCCCCAGGACAGACATATCTTAAGCTTAAAGACACACTAATACATTTTTAAATGAAGTCATACAAAGTCTCATCTCTGACCAAATGAAATAAAATTAGAAAATAATAACAGAAAATTGGAAATTGAAGCTGTCTGGAAATTAAACAATATACTCTTAAATAACCAACAGGTCAAAGAAGAATCACTTTGGTCCCAGAAAGATTAAAAATAAATATTTGCTCCAATGTTAGTAAAGTATAGGACTACTAACCTGCATACCTTGCTTATAATTTTCTATGTTTTTATTTCAATTCTGTCATCCTGTTTGTATTTAATATTTGTGTGAAGTATATGTGCATCTATCATATATAATATACATTGAATATATGTGTTAATCTAAGTCTTATTTATAAGGATTAGGAAGAGTTTAGTAAATAATATTAGTATCCTTAATTTGAAAGAACTTTAAATATAAAAAAATCTTATCTAGATGGTTAATAAGAATACTATTAATATTATGACAATCCAATTAATAGCAACACCATATATACCATTTTAATAGTATTATAAACTTAACTGTAATTTTTAGTGATAGCAATTAAATTTTAAATTTGTAGCAAGTTTAATTGTCCCCTAATCAATATTTAAGATTAAATGGATCAAATATTAACTACTACTTAGAATAGTTCAAGAATTATTGTTTCAATAAGTAATGTGTCAAGTTGTTTCTAGGAAATGACAGCTTATTGTGATGTTGTTCTTCATGTCAGTACAAACATAGAACATTCAATTAAATTCAAATATTTATACAAATCATTTTCTACTGAGACAATCCATAGCATATGCTTTAGCCATTGATTTATAAAGTCTTTAATTTACTACCTAGGCCATATTTTCCATCATAATATTATCAATATTTGTCTTGATCTGGAAAATAGGCTCCTTTTTTCCTAATGATTTCCACAGTTAAATGATATAGTGTATCTTTTACTTTCTCCTGTGTCAGTAAATTATAATATGTACTTTAATTTGCTATGAAATTATCGACCATATGTTTTAACATACGTCTTTAAAAATAAAGCCAGACTATGGGAGTGGATAGCACAGATTTAACACACATTTATTAGATTTGTGAGAAAGTGAGATTAGAAGCCATCAGGAAGGTAACAGATAACTTTTACACAACTAGAAAATCTGGAATTCATACCACCAAATGTTAGCTAACTACTGTTACGAACAGCTCAATTCTACCTTCCCGGGAAAAGAGGGTTTTCTACCGTAGCAGCTGTGGAAACGCAGCCTACAGTGGTGAAGGGAAGGCCTTATTGACAAGGCCCAGTAAAAGTATAGTTGTGCTTATTTATTTTCCAAAAATATTTGTTTCAAATAATTGTTATAAAAAAAATTCCTTTCAAGGACATGGAATGCAGATTTCTTTGCTTCTCTCATGGTGGTCTGGGTTATAAAATTATACGACCAGCCACAGGGAAATGTAAAACAGGAGCCATCTCTGTATTATTACACAAATGCTTGGGGAATTTTCAATTTTTAAAGTTCTTCTATATTCACTATTTGATTAAACTCATGGTATTTATTGCCAAAGCCTTTTTCTTTGTAAGAAACCTAATCCTTGCATTAGAAATTTCCCTAAGTAAGTAAAAATGCTTTTTAAAAATCCAAGAAATGGCTGAAGTTTTAAAGCTGCTTCTCATTTTTTAAAGTCCATAGTTTTACAATAATCATAAAATACACTTTAACAAAATTAGAAAATTCAATCTTTAAACTCAGAGTTTAATCTAGAGAAAACACACCCTTTTCTGCAAAACTACAATCTAGGCAGATTTCTCCAAGAGATAATTCATGACAATGTATGTGACAAAATACTGAGCAGGATTTTTTTCTGAGAATTGAAGATTAAATAACCTTTGAAGTCATTAACTCTGCGTCCAGTCCCGGCTGGGCCCGTCCTCCTCCGCAGAGCCGAGCGCGTGGCCGTGCGGTGCGGTGCGTGGTGTCGCCGTGCGGGGCGGTGCGGGGCGGTGCGGGGCGGTGCGGGGCGGTGCGTGGTGTCGCCGTGCGGGGCGGGTCGGTGCGTGGTGTCGCCGTGCGGGGCGGTGCGGTGTGTGGTGTCGCCGTGTGGTGCGGTGCGGTGCGGTGCGTTGGGCCGCAGTGCGGGGCGGTGCGGTGCGGTGCGTGGTGTCGCTGTGCGGGGCGGTGCGGGGCGGTGCGGTGCGGTGCGTGGTGTCGCTGTGCGGGGCGGTGCGGTGCGGTGCGTGGGGCCGCCGCGCCCCCTGGAGGCCGTTTGTCCCAGAGGCGCGAACGCGCAGCGCCGCCTGCCGTGAGCCCGAGTACGGAGCGCGGCTGTGTGACCTGCTGCCGCCCAAAGCGACTGTTGTCAAACTCCCAGCCCCTTGTCAGTCTCATTACTGAATATCAGAACGAGGTAAAGGAAGAAGACCTCAGACAGCCAAGTGCCTTAAACTGGAATAAAATGGGAAGCGGTAGATAAGCAGAGACAGCCAAGGTCTAGAAACAAGTGAGCCCCCGAGCTGGTGTAGAAAGTGGGTTTTGTCTCCTGGGAAAGTGCTTTCACCGCACCTTCACGTTGCCTAGAAATATGGAACATTGAAAAGTGCCTGCATAGAAAAGATGTCTGGATTTTTAAAAATCTAATTTTCTCTTTTCGTATTAATTTTTCCCAGAAAATAAAACATTGAATATTTCTATAAGCCATTTTGGTTTTTTTTAATTTTTCTTTATTTTATGTGTATCATAAAAGGAAAAATATATAACAAAATATGTTTAAAATTATTCTCTCCCTCTTGGCCCCTTATATTTCACCCTCAGAAGTAGCCACAGTCGGCCTTAGTGACTTGCTTGGCCAACAGACACCGACAGGGCAGTATTCTGGGACTTTCAAGGCCAACTGGTAAGGGACGTTGCAGTTTCCTCCTAGGTCTCTTGAACACTCATTCTCTGGACTCTACTTCTGAAAACACAGCCACCAAGCTGTGAGAAGAGCAGGCCACAAGGACAGGCTGTGTGTGGATATTCTGGTCACCGGCCCTGGCTGAGCTCCCGGTGTAGGGGCAGCATCAGCTGCGGCTCAGATCAGTGCGGTGCCTGGACGTCCAGCCGGTGGATTCCAGTCTAGGCAACCATCTGACCCAGCTTGTGAGAGACTTCAAGTGAGAACTGACTAGCTAGACCCAGTCAACTCACATAAATGGAGAAGTAATTATATATATATATATGTGTGTGTGTATATGTATATATATATATATCTCTGTATGCACTAATTCAGGGGTATTTTGTTACACAGCAAAAGACACTCATATTGATGCATTAATGTAAAATTAAGTATTATATGAAAATAAGTTTAAATATTAAATAGGAAGTTATTTTCAAAAGTGAGGAGGAGAAATGGCCTTGATCTAATTTAAAATAAAAAAAAGAAAAACTAAAAAATAGAGAATGCAACTATTGAGGGTAACATTGGTTTTGACTTTGCTCTGAATCCCTGATCTGTTGTTTCCCCATTGCTGAGATATCCTTGAACCTCAGTTTTCCCTATCAGTGACTGAGCCAAATACTGTCATTTGGCATGCAACTTGACAGCAAGGCCAGGGTCATTTGTTGTTGACGTCTCCACAAAACTCCTCTCTCCAATTCCTCTGCTATATGATAATCACACGCAGAGAGGGGGAATATGGAAACTAAGACAGATGGTAGGTTTAATATGCATTCCCGTCTGGTTTGTGACACTCTGGACAACCGATGTATTTGTGTATTTCTATGCCAACCCTATAATGCCTTGATTATAGTAGATTTATTTCAGGATTTTTTTTGTCCAGGATGGTAAAATATGGCTTACTAATGTTTCTTTTGAAGATTACTTATAATATTCATTCTTTTATCAGATAATTAGATTATTTCCCACCCACCCCAACATATTGACAAAAACACAAACACAAAAAATTAAATTATTTGAATTAATTTACATTTAGGGATAATTTTATAAAGAATAATTTTATGATATAAAGACACATCAACAAAGTTAGCTTTTATTAGACATAGTAGGGTTTAGTTACATGAGTAGTATCTGAACATGAATCTTGGTAGATGAATATACTTTTGTTAGGTATAGATGAAGGAAAGTATACTAAGGAAAACAAACAGCAAAGCAAATTTGTGAAGACATGACAAGTCACATGTGTGTAATGCCTGGACAAATTTATGCCCGTCTGAAGAGCTACTGGTTAAAAATGAATGGAAGTAGGCACTCAATTCCCAAAAAAATCTTGAAGCATTTTTCTTCATATATTTATAATAGATTGATCTCATGTTTGAGAGGAGTTGAGAGTGCAAAAATGTTTATTAAGTCATCTCACTGTTTTATGTCAACAGGTTAATATCACAAAAACTGACAATTTTTGTTTTGCCCTATTTTTTCTTTAACAATAAAACACATTTATTGAATGGTTAAAGGCTCATGAATACGTTTTCCACACCGATTGATATTCTGAAGTTTGCTTTTTTTTAGGTAACTATTTCTTCACAATATTTCATACAACAAAGTATATCAAGATAATTTGTGTGGCAGACTGGATAAAATAAAACAATTGGTGTTATTCCAAACTGGCACATGTAAAAAGGGTAGTAATCATTATTGTACTATTTTTAGCATCTTGAGAGTGTTAGGAAGCTCCAAAATCTGATCATAAAGAAGAGATTAGTTTGACAAAATGCAACTAAGCATAACCTTATTGTTCACATTGTTTTTCATAATTTTCAATTTTTCATATTTTTGTGTTTCATTTAAATGTTTCCCAGTTGGACAACCTGGATTTCTCCTACTGCCTTTTTATATCAATCCTATAGAACACTGATCTTGTTAGAATGAGACTGGGTATTTTAATGGTATAATTACTCATGCTATACATGCAGAAGGAGGCATTATTAACATTCAGTGATCTCACTAATTTTCATAAAGTGATGATTTCTACTAATTTAGTGAAGTGCTCTTACCTTCACTATTTTTCTGTGTCCCATGATAATAAATCTAGCATTCCCAGAAACACCAGAACATAACAGATAAACGAGAACAAAGGTTTTTCATAAAGATATCCCAGTAGTCAAGAGGCCAAGTGGAATCAATGAGAAAAATTAATCCTAAATCAATCAGTAATTTTAAAAATTGGGGAAAATTTTCCATTAAGACACTCTACGTATGTGTGTAGTTATTTCCATTTGTTCTTGCTTCTAAATTTTTAGAGTGGATTTGAATATAGACTATGGATTGAGGACAAAACTTAGAAACCTCACCTCATTCCCACCTGCAAATACAATATTCTCTCTGCCAACTCATTTTCTGAGTGTTTGGAAACCAAGTAATAGAGAGAAACGGAAATAAACAAGAGCTTTGTTTTAGAAAGGCCCAGATTTCACCCAGGGGATTAAAGAGAGAATAGAAGTAACATAAGGAGGAGAAGAAGACAGTGTGGAGATCAGGGAGTGATGAGGAAGGAGAGACAGAAGTTAGAGAGTATCCACCATTCACATGAAGGTTATTGACAGTGGGACAAGGACAGTGATTTAAAATATGCTTCACTATGTTAAGAATGCATAGCCTGCTCTTGGAAAAAATGACAGGGATGTTGATAAAGTTTTGGATAAAAAGTTTGCAAACCTATGGGCTACCATTATTTCATTGAATGTGCCTTGTTGGGTTGGGTCACATGGGCCCCAGTTGTACGAATCTTTCTCATGTATGTGTATGTGTTTAGCTGACTATCGTGAATTAGCCGCAGCAACTTTTGCAGTTATCTACAAGAGGTGAAAAGGGGCGGGGGGTGGGGGGTGAGTGCAACTACATTGCAATAGGAAAGAAATATAAGACATCAAACACGAAATACATTTATGTGTGAATCTCAGTAAGACATTTGGAAATGCAGGTTTTATCATTTTTTGGCCTATAATTTTTTGAATTCCACCCTTAATTATTCCATTAATTTCTCAACTTTGTTCACAGATCAGGATCTGTGCCACTTCAAAATAATACCACACTGAAATAAAAACAAAACCTGTGTGCTATGCACATGAGATTGATACGAGGATTTCTTTGTCACCTTTGGGTACCAGAATAGACGTTAATATGAAGAATATTGGGATGGAGACACATAACCTGCAATCTTCTTGTGTTTTATTTTTCATTTCTGCCTAGGAATCTATGCTTTTGCAAGAACACTATTTTGTAGCTTTTAGTAGTCTTTATTTTTTTAACTATAATTTCTAGAAAATGGGAAACATATGCATATCTGGCATTTCTCTTTAGTGAGGTTTTAGGAATCCCGGTGTCAAAATGTGCTTTATGATTGGAAAAGTCCTTCCAGGGTGCATGGGATTCTCATCCTGTATGATGGGCTCTTTGTTCTCTGCTCTGCAGTGGCAGGAGTGCAGTCGCTGTAGGCAGAGTTGGGCCACATTCCAGCCCTGTCGCTTCTGCACTGGATGACAGAAGCCAAGTCACTTTATCTCTTTAAACAACTGAAAAAAGTCCAGCTAAGGTGGTGAAATGTGCTGTCGAGGAGGACAGAATGAGACAAAGTCCTGGATAAACGGACACTAAAATAAAGCCCATCTGGGTTTGAGTCCCGACTCCAGTGCTACCAGGATGTGATCTTACTATGCAGGCTCTTGTGCTTTCTAAGCCTCACGTTCATGCCTAGAAAACCTTGATTAAAATGCATATCTTGAGAATTTCCGTCAGTAATCAAAGAACATATAAAATTTATATGTTGTGTAATAGGGAGCGTGTCTGATCTTTGCCCCTGGTTCCTGGTGGATGGCCTGTGAACCCTTGGAATTTCTGGGGTGACAGTAGAGCCTTTGTATTCATGCTGGGCCTGCAGCCTTGAGTGAGTTTGTGCTAATGAGAAGGCTCAGGATGGCGACTGACCACCCCAGAAAGACCAACGGTGTGATTAGTGGGTTGAGGCTTTGAGCTGGCTGCTATCCACCTGACCACCTTCAGGAAGATGAGGGGAGCTAGAGGTTAAGTTCAGTCGTGTGACCAATGGCCCAGTCAATCATGCCTATATGATGACACATCAGTAAAAACTCTGGATACCAGAGTTCAGTGGAACTTCTTGGTTGGTGAATGCGTCCATGTGCCAAGAGGGTGCCATGCAGGTGATGCACCCTGATACCACAATGAAAGGGCAGAGAAGCTCTGCAGAACCATATCTCAGTACTGCAATATGCAGCATGCCCAGGGCAGCGTGTGGCTCCTAGGTAACCAGTGTGATAACTGTTAATATCAGTGTTCTTATGATCAGAGCAAAAGGAAATACAAAAGTAGGTGACCTTCTAGGACAGCTCCATAATTGTGATTGGGTAATGTTTTCAAATGTGTTCTTTTACATTTGTTTTTAATTCAGGCAATAAAAGTTAATTATGGTTTACAAAGACAAAAAAAATACATTCTTTTATATTTGCCAGTGTGAGAAGACTTTTGTCACAAAATTTCAAAGAACACCTTTAAAAACTCAGAATAACCTGAATCAAGTTGCAAAATCAACAGAATTATTTGCATGTTTCCAAGAGGAGCTGAATGATGAGAAATTTAAAGGCACTGTTTTCATTTCCACAATAAAAAATAATTATAGTGCTAACAAGCAGTGCAGTTGGTCAAATTAAACATTTAAATTTGGTAACATACATAGGTCTGTGTGGAAAAAAGCAGCTAAGTGGCTCTAGTACATACCAAAAAAATCCTGCTGCTTTTTCTGTAGAAACAGCACATGAAAGGAAGTGTCCCAGAACAAAACTAAATCAAACATGCCATTCTGCATAGACCCTTTCTTCCATCACACTAGGAAGACAAGATTACTTTAGAAGTTGTTATTTAAGGTGCTCAATAAAAAATAAAAGCCCCTGTGGTTCCAAAGCACACCATTTTATTCTGAAAACAACAGCAGTCTAAAAAAAGTCACGAATTAGACAAAAATGATTTCACCTCAGACCACTTATCTGGAACAAATAACCTTAAAGAGTGAAAGTGTTGAGGGCCATTAACCCCACTCTTTCATTAATATCCAGGAAATGACCCAAACCACAGTCATTACAGCTATTCCACATCAAATTTCAAGAATCATTTGAATTAACCAGTGATGTGCTATTGACATAATTCTAAGCATACATATCATGTCCGGGCTGCGCTGCCAAAATGCACGTTTGACGGAATCATAACACTTCATGCAGGATGGCTTTTATGAAGAATTTAAATCATAGGTAATTTTTCTATATTGTTTTATATACAGATTTTTTTTAACTCCATCTAAGTTAACTACTACAGTTAGCAGAGGTGTACCTGACAATCCTTGTTCTTAATTAGGCATATCAAAGATTGCTTTGCCTGAGAATGAGAGGAAAACAAAATATTAACACCTAGAACAAGAAAAACTCTATGATCTTCAGTAAGTTGATGATAAATCACTCTCTTTTCTTTGCTGTTACACTGAAGTTGGTCATGAATGCCTTTCACTGCACATGGGGAGTGGGGTGATGGATGGAGAACACGCTACACATTTTTGAAGAATTTTTTTTTTTATGTTCAGAAAGAAAGGAAAATCCAAATTGTTGTGAAAGAAATGGCAGAAGGAATTTAAGACTGGAAAAATTATAAGTAGCATTGCTCTTATGGCCTTTACAATGTGGTAATTCTTCAAGGAAACGTTTTCTCCCCAGCTCTCCATTCCAGGGATGCTAGAGGTTCAGAAATTCTAAGTTAGAATGAATGAAAGCATTTTGTCTATGAGGCATGTGAGTAATGCTTACTATTAACATAAATCTGAAAATATTTCTTTAGAGTTCTTGATAAATGAAAATGAATTTTAAAAATTATATAATATCTGCCTAAACTGACAGAATATACTTAATATTGTTTACCCAAAGGCACCTGGAATATAGCAAGGGACTACCCATTTGTATGAGGAGTAGCAAGCTGGGAATAAGAAAAATAAATAAATTGTATACTGTATCTTTGATTATTGGATAATTTGGCTTAAAAATTAAATGTCATAATATAGCCTAAAATCTAGATGATTTTTCTAAATGCATGGCCAGCAGAGTGGCTGAGGTGACAAATTTTTTGATTATCCCTCTAGGTTCTAGGATGCTGTTCTACAAAACACCGCCTGATAATTCATGTATAATAAATAACTTAAAAATTATGCTATAAACTTCTGTAATGCTACTTTGGAGGTCCTTGCAAGAGAGATCTTTGCTTTCGGGTTTCTCAAAAAGGCTTATGAAAAAGGGCAAAGTTTATTGTCACTCTGTGTCGTCTCTGCACATCGCACTGTACTGGAGCGATTTTAACCCTCCTCCTTTCCTGTGCTCATGTGCCTGTCGTTCTCTCTGATGATGCCGCTGCCTGAAGTAGCATCTTCATCCTCCTCCAATGGTGAACCAGGGGCTCATATTCGCCCCGCATCCCCCTGGAAGCCTGGCCTCAGCGCGGCTGTCCTGAGAGGCCTCCCGAGTGCGTCCAGCACTTGCTCTGTCAGACCTACCGTGTGGGGCGTAAGCACCCAGGCACCCAAATAAGCCCTGAGCTCAGTGGGGTGCAATACTCCTTCCCTCTTCTCTTTGTTCTTAGCGTATGACATAGAGTCTGCGAGTGAGGGCTGAAAAATATTTACTGACAGTTTCTGCTTTAAGGCAAAATACCCCAAAATAAAGACAGTCCTTCACCCCAAGATGCTTAGTGGATTTTATAAAATGTAAGCACTCAGAAACCAAATTTCCGTATCATTTCTATTGTGAGTGGTACTGTGACGAACATTAGTGCAGGTTATCTTTTTGATAGAATGACTTCTTTTTCTTTGGGTAGATACCAAGTAGAGGCATTGCTGGATCAAATGGTTTAGTTCTTTGACAAATCTCCATACCCTTTTCCATAGAGGTTGTGGGAATTTACATTCCCACCAACAGTGTGTAAGTGTTCCGTTTTCACTGCATCCACGCCAACATCTCTGGTTTCTTGATTTTTCAATAGTGATCATTCTAAATGATGTAAGATGGAATCTCCTTGTGATTTTAATTTGCATTTCTCTGATGATTAGTGATGTTGGGCATTTTTTCATATGTTTATTGGCCATTTGTATGTCTTCTTTTGAAAAATGTCTGTTCATGTCCTTTACCACTTTTTAATGGGTTGTTTTGTTCTTACTGAGTTGTTTGAGTTCCTTGTAGATTCTGGATAAATGGATACTATGTACACTAATAAGGTGAGGGTTACACAAACATCAAATACTTCACCACTACATAGTGTTTCCATGTAACAAATCTACTTATGTACCACCTAAATCTACAAAGATAATTTAAAAAGAAACTAAATTTCTATGGGGAAAAAATTAAATGTAGCCTTGTCCTTATATCTTATATCCTAAGTAGTCTGTATCTTTTATCAGAGCCCTCTCCATGTAAGTCCTCAGAATATAATAATAAAAAGGGCTTATACATGAGTGTAAAGTTAAATGCTAAATGGTTCTAAAAGAATATGCAATACTAATTGTCAAGATTAATAGTGTTCCATTTTGTTCATTTAATGTTAGCCAAAATAGATCCATCAAAAAACTTAAAAATAAAATAGTAAGAGGGTTTATTCATTTTTAGACAGCACAGCATAATACGCCAAAAAGTCTGTCAACTCCTCTCTCCCAACAAAGTCATCTAATTTCACCTCAGAAAATATCTAGCAACTAGCACTCAGCAGTGGGTAGTGGAAATAGCACAGGACATGAATAACAAGCATTGCTAATTTTTTTTCATGTTTTATTCATATCTACCACATAATGTGTATTATTAATATCACTGAGGCTAAGTAAGGTTATGTAATTTCTTCAAGGTCATAATACTCTTAAGTATTAGGACACAGCCGTGTCTTCTGGCTCCAGATGTGCTGTTCAGCTTCACCCTTGTGTCTGTGGAAACCTGGGGTCGGCTCCGTAGCTCCACGAGCCACTGATTGATATCGGGCTCATCCCGTGACCGCCAGGGACCTCCGTTTCCTGACCAGCCAAATTAGAATCATTTACCTCTAAGGTGTCTTTCATCTCAAATAGTTAAAGAAAACATTTTAGAAGGTGTCCTCTTCCTGATTATAGATTCTTTGAGTTGTCTCTTATATTTTAATATTCCCCAAATTATTTGGAAGGTTACATTTTTATACATATAATGTCACGTCCAGAATGATTTGAGAAATGTGGAAAGTAAAGGATGACCAAAAGCATCTATAATCAGGAAAAGGCCTCCTTCTAAAATGTTATTATCTGATGCCACTGATAAAAGGGATAATTTTAATTAGCTCGCAGAATTTAACACTAGAATGATATTTCTTTAAAAGTGCTTTTCAATTAGTAACCATTTTTTATCGGTGGCTGGAATTAGTTTATCCATTTAGCAAATATCTGTTAATGCTTAGGAGGCACCGGATACTATTCTAGGTGCTGAAAATACAACAGTGAACAAAAGAGAAAAAAAATGATCTTTTCATGGGACTTAAAGCCTAGGGGGGAATCAGGCAATGATAAAGAGACATACATAAGACACGCAGCGTGTTAGTGCTGCGGAATAAGTAGGAAAGGTGACAGCAAGCATTGTGGGGCATTAAATACCCACTTTTCCCTTTTCCTCAAGTAGAGCTCAGGCCACCAAGAAAAGCTTACTTTGAGAAATAACCTGAATACCATTAAGTTAAAGGTGAGTGGTTTACAAGAAATGGTAAAATAATCTTAAGAGGTGGAAGTATGCAACTGCATATGAGGATATATATATATGGCCATGTTTCAGGCATCCTCATATATGTACTCGGTATGTGTATGTACTAAGTATGTGTATGTACACGCATATGGTGAAGACAGAGCAGCGTGTGTAACAAAAGTAATTATAGAAAGTAATACAGACCTCATCATTCACACATGCATACACCCCATAAAGGGAAGAATGAAAAATTAATAGGAAAAATCTAAAATACAATTTTATTTTGTGACTCAATCTATTTAAAGTGAGTGAGAATATCATGATTTATGAACATAGCTAATTAAGAGGAAAGCCAATATCTAAACCCTGCACATTCCGTTGTGGTTTCTTAATTCACCTTGGAAAAGTTACTGCACATTTTTAATTTCACAATGAAATATTTCATAGAAAAGTATAGTTTAACAATTTGCCATAAAATACCTACAGAAGAATAAGAATAGCTCTCTCTTCTTCCCTCCTCTCTCCACACACATAAACACATACACACACACACACACACACACACACAGTTAGCCTAGAGCAGAAATGTCTAGACAATAAGGCAATCTCATATAACAATACAGTTTTTTAAATTGTCATTTGAGAAAACCATGAAATTAGGGCTATCTGAACGACTCTTTTTTAATCTTGAGAGGAGTCCAACAATTCTCACATAAATATGTCATATAAATGTCATATTGCCCCCTCTGACCAGAATTTTTCCCTGCATTTATCACTAACTTTCTATTATTTCAAAATGTGTTATATTATTTGGGATGGTACTTGGCTACCCCAAATACCAGCGGCTTATGTTTGTTCGCTCCCCTGAAAGCAGCGCAGGGACTGAGGGACCCTCTGGAGGAGGCCCAGCGCCTACAACTCCCCCAGGGCCCCGGCTTCCACCACATCTCGCCCCCACTGTCTCCGCATGTAACTGTCATTCTTGTGCTGAAAAATGTTTTCATAATGGCTACTGGGACTACAGACATCACACTTACA
This sequence comes from Lemur catta, assembly GCF_020740605.2. Lineage (NCBI taxonomy): Eukaryota > Metazoa > Chordata > Mammalia > Primates > Lemuridae > Lemur > Lemur catta. Next base: position 110,856,355 of record NC_059132.1, read on the forward strand.
CTTCAGACAATAAAACAGAGGAAGGGAAAATCAAAAAGGACCCATCTCCTGCATGAGTCATCTCACTTTAAAGAGTCCACCTAGAATTATGATACAGCACCTCATATTGATTAATCTGCTTTTCTCTTGCTGATGTATGAATGTTTGTGCCCCACCCCCCAAATTCAAATGACAAAATCTCAGTCTCCAAAGTGATGGTGTTTGGAGGTGAGGCCTTTGGGAGGTGAGTAGGGCTTAAGGGCAAACCCACATAAATGGGATTGGTGGCCTTAGGGATTGGTGGCCTTATAAAGAGGCTGCAGAGAGCTCCCTCACCCCCTCTGCCACGTGAGGCTGCGAAGAAACGGCCGTTTAGGAAGCTGGCCCTCAGCAGGCACCAAACCTGCTGGGGGGTGATCTTGGGCTTCCCAGCCTGCATAACTCAGAGAATAATTTTCTGTTATTTATAAGTCACTCAGTCTATGGTGTATTTTTATATCAGCCTGAATAGACTAGGATACCTCTTAATGATTGAAAGTCATGGGGTCAAGTCTAAATGCAAAAATGGCTTAAATAGCAACATCACACCAGAGACAGAACTGATATTATTTAACTGATGAAGAGGTGGACAGTAGACATAAGGCAGATAACCAGCTCTCACTCTCACGTTCAGCTTTTGAAACTTATTGACCCTCAACCCTATAAAACCCCTTGGACAAAATACCGTGCTGTAACGCTATGAGGAAATAATGAAATTGATCTTCATATCTACTCGGTCACTTTTCACATACGTGATGGTTACGTGTCTAAGCACAGGCTTTCAGTCCACAGAGATGATATAATTGCTAGCCTGTGTGCACACACACCCCCATACATTCACACACGTGCACACACACACATACACATTGCTAACCTGCACACACACACAAACATACATTCACGTTCACATGTGCATGCACATTGCTTGCCTGCACATGCTCACATGACATACATGCACACATGCATGTGCACACAGGATCACTATTATGCGAAGCTGGCATAGGGAGGTGTGAAGTCAGAGGGGTTCTAAAGTTTCCACCTACTTATATTTACTTAGGTTTTCATCAGCCTTTGTAGTTGTACGTATGTAGTTGTATGTATGTAGTTGTATTCTTTTTTGTCCTTGGACTATTTATCAGCTTGTTCTCAAGGAACAAACTGTCTCTTCAGTGGTGTCTTTTGGAATGACGAGGGTTTCAGAGCCCACTTTCCCATGCATTGACTGCATCAGTCACTGATTCCCACGACCTCCCTGGGACGGGGGCTGCATCATCGTCTCTTTAAGTCAGATTTGAGCTGATAAAAATAGAGGCATATGAAATGGGCAGTGGAAACACATCGTATCTTTCCAGCTGACCGATGACTGCAGAACATGCCACGACTGATGGAACTGGACCGTGATGTTTTGCACGGGGCACTGAGTGCTGCTGTGAGGTGGAACACGTGATTTTAGGACGCATGTTGTGCAGCACAACCACAGCCATCCCAGGTCCTTTGCGTGTCCCCCATGACAGAGAGTCACTGTCTTGCTGCACTTACCGGGTTTGTCAGCCTGTGAGAGCACACGCATCCTAATCAATGGTAATCAGAGTAGACGGGAAGTCTTAGTGATGTTTGCAGGTTTCACATACTCTCAGGGTACATGAACTGCACATGGAGAAACTGCTGTAAGCAGAAAAAATTTCTTCTCCACTCATCTAGCAAAACGAATATTGAACAGTTATAAGATAATTAATGTACCCAATGTACTTTTTTAAAAAGAAAATTTATCTAGGTAATTCAAGGAAAGGTGGTGATTTCACCTAATTTTCAGCAGGGAGAGCAGCAGCGAGACCTGGAGTATAGTTCTCGAGCGGAAGCGATAATTCTGGGCACAGCCCCAAGCCTAATGTAAAGCCATCTTGCTTCATGTCCCTGCTCTCTTCTCTCACGCGCCACTAATGAGTAAATTGGCTCTTGGGTTTCGCTATAACACAGAAATGTCATGGAGATCCCAGAATGGTGGCAATTTCCAGGCTAATAACTAAAATGAGAAAAAGAACAGGACCCTTTTGGATAATTCAAAAAATATGCTTTAGCGTATAAGATAAGACTTGAGAGAGAGTCTAACATCTGAGGAAATTAAAGAAGTAGAGCTCTCTTAGCAATAAAAGAGAGAATTTTATTTCATTTAATGCCTCTCCCAAATGATCAATTTTCTACTACAAGGAAAGATATAAGAAGTTCCAGAATTATGGACATGTTTAAAAATACTCACATCCCTGAAGTCTTTCATCCTCCCGTGTCTAAACTGAAATTTTGCTGAACCAATGACCAGAGATTGCCTTTCTGATAATCTTTTCTAAAAGATAAACTGATTTAATTTACATCCTTTTTTCCCTAGAATCTATTTTAAGGACAAAAACCAAATTTTTATTTAAAATTTTTACATGGCTATCTCATGATTCAATAGAAGACTCCTACATATCTCAGAATAGCCAGGTATGTACACTACTTTTATATATGTACACACTCTTGAAAGGTGCTAGCGCAATCGAGGGAATGAATTCCTAATTTTTAAAATGTGAAGAGTCCCATGTAATCGTTGGCTACTATATTGGGTGATGCAGGCCACGGAATAACTACAGAAGTGAGGACATGAGGCCAGATAGGAAACAAAAATTTTCAGGACACAAAAGCCAGGCCACTGGAAGGACCATCTGTGTGGTTATTGAAATTATAAGTCTTATTGATGCAAGAGAGAGACAGCAAGCCAGGAGCAGCGACTTCAGGGAATGAAGGAAAGTGACCTGGAGCACTTCAGTCCACAGGTGATGGTCTCTCTAATCTTCTGGAAGGAAATTCAAACCGGAGGCTGTGGAGGAGAGAGGTGGGAGAATGATCTCAAAAAGGGAGTGAGGATCATGGGAGATACTTCCCACCCGAAGGTGTGTGGGGTATGGGTTGTGCTCAAGAAATAGCCCCGCAGGGAGCCAGGGGTGCGCTCGAGGGCAAGTTAGGTTTCGGTGAGAGTGAGGAAGATGTTTGGAGAAGAGACTGAGACACTGTTTCCTGTTCTAGATGAGCCTCAGGGGGGTGAAGTAAATTGTTTAAGATCACAGAGCTTAAATCAATGACAGAGAACTTGAAGCTTGCTAATTTTATTCCAACAACCATGCTTCTGACTACTACACTCTACCGTTTGTCCAGCACCCAATGCAGTGACTATCTGGAGCACCTAGTAATATTTTTCAAGTTAATATTCAGTGAAGTAGCGCAGCAGAATGGTTGTAGCTATGGCTCAGCATTCAACTCCACCGGCGACGTGTAACTGCACATAGACTATGGCTGTTTCATGGCAGAATAGGATGACTTGAGGTACAGAAGAGGTGATTTCTTTCTGTTTTATGTTGCTGTCCACACAAGGCCTGCGGGCACAATTTATCTTCTTGAAACTACCCCCTCAGTCCAAAACACTAGAGTGACTACATTTCACCACTTTGGAGTAAACCTTTTCTTCTTTAAATTTCATCCCCTATAGTTTACCTTCCAGCCTGCACAAAACATTCTTTCAGAGGCACTAAGACAGAGATAGCAACAATTTTTGAGAATCTTAAAGTCACATAATTTCTTCTGAGTTCTAATGGATTGTTATAAATATAATTCTAGACCACATTTAATCACACAGAAAATGTGAAAGTTAGCTATAGGTATGCTAATTCATTCCTTTTTAGAAATCAAAAATAGGATATGACATTATGCGATTTCCCTTTCCAAAAGTTGCTGAAGCTGGGTTACTTCTAGAGTTCTTTACACTTTGCCTGACTTATTCTATTTGCTAACTTCTTGGAACTTAGGTTTAAAAATGTGGGTTACAAGTTTTTTGTTAAAAAATAGGTAAACTTCAATCACTTGTCTTTTGTTATTTTTATCTGGTTTCCAAACATCGATGTATGTTAGTCATACGCATAAGGAGGAAGGTCACAAGGGAAGACATGGAGTGGGGGTGCGGCTGAGAGAAGGAAGTCAAGGAAGAAGAACGTGGGAAAGAGCACAGGAGAGCGAGGGGACGGGCAAAGATACATCTTGGAAGGAGGAGGCGGGAAAGTGAACTGAGAGCCAGCAGCCTGAGGGAGGGTGTGTGCCCAGAGGCGGCATCACGGGCAGACATAAAATACCAACAGCGTCCCAGGCCAGGGCATAACAAGGAATCAGGGAGCAGTCACTGGAAAATGGTCGTGCTGGGTATCTGGAGGGGCCTGGGGTGCAGCCAAGGCAGGGGAAGGTAAAATGGCAGCAGCCAGTGGGAAGGGACGCTGTTGACAAATAGCTAGAAACAAATGTGCCCTAAAGGACAACCCCGATCACCGCCCCTTCGCTGACTGAATTGCAGCCCGGATACTAGGTGTGCTTCCAAGAATCAATTTTACAGCCTAGGAGAGAATGATGAAATCCCATCAGAAATCCTATATTTTTTACCTAGTTTGAAGATTTACCTGCTTAAAGATTTTCTCACCTGTTGTTTAATTACCTGGGGAATTGTGACTGTCAGTCTGAGGGCCAGTGGCTCGCTCGCCAGCATCAGATCCGACAGCGACTGTGAGAGCCGTAAACAAGGGACAGAACAAGTGGCCCAGCGCTGGGAGGGAAGGGACAGAGTGAAATGCAAGGCGGGATCACCAGAAACGTCTCCAAGACCCAGGACGCGGACAAAGCAGGGGTGTCAGGAGCTGCATGTGTCATGTTCAGGGCACCTGGCGTCGCAGCCTCTCTGAACATTAGCAAGACGGTGTTCACTGAGCCGCGAGGTGTTCACAAAACCGGCGACAGACCAGGGGCAGGAGAGCAGACGAGATCCCTTCTCTAGAGCCGACTCAAAAGAGAGAAACGCTGAAATAGCAGAACTAAAGAGAGTATGTCTGTTATCAGAATGCTGTAGGCTGTGTTCGGAATGTGTACCTCCCCTGTGGCGGGATACTATTGTTTTATGTCATTTAATAAATAAACATGACATATTCAAATCCATGACAGTGTTGGTGTGCTTACCGAGTGCCCACAAGTCACCGTGTGGTTGTGGCTACAGACAGCAGAGGCCCAGGGCAGAGGGATTCACAGCACAGACTTCGGAGCCCGCTGCTTTGCTGCCAACCTGGCTCCACGCTTGCAAGCCGTGAGTTGGGCAAGTCCCATAATTCTTCTGATCCTGGGTTTCCCGAAGGTTAAGTAAAGTAGTAATTGCAGGGTTTCTACCAGGCACAGCAGGCATATGTTAAGTAAATGTTGGCTCTCTTGGGTTCCTATCCAGCATTATCTAAGGGCTAGAAAAGCCATCTCTTTAATAGAATAAACCAGAACAATTTATTTGGGTTCAGTGATGACAGTTAATAAGGGCAATTTACTAGCGCTATCAAGTGCTCTTACGTAGAAAGTGAAACACAGGGGAATTAAAACAAATGTGTGTGCTCAGAGTAGAATGCAAATGACAGAGCGGTTGGTCAATTTGTGTCATCAGATTTCATTATTCCGATGCTATTAGCTTACTGAGGTTGCTAAGTCAGGAGTATTTATTTATGCTTCTCTAAATATATCTACCACAGATCACATGTGAGGACGAAACTGAAACTTGTTACTTCACTGAGAGTAACTGACATCTGGGTAAACCAGTGGAGCATCATTGACTGAATCACAGCACTGAGGCTAAGTGTTCTTCCAAGACCCAATTTGTGAGGCTGGAAGATAATTATGAAATCCCATCAGAAACCTCAGATTTTCACCTAGTTTGTCCACGTAACGATTTTTCCACTTGTTTTCTGAGTAACTAAATGTCTCTGATGCCTCTCGTTGCTGAGATATATTTTACGGGTGGAATTTGTTTTAATGTACCCAGTACGTTACCATTTGATTTTCCTTTCTTGCTTAATAAAGAGGGAACATTGTTGCTTTGCTTTTTCATTGATTTATTTATATTTAAAGTAGGTGTATTTTACATTATTTTTTGCAAAAAGTTGGTTGTTTTTCTATTTTTTCTTGCTCTGACATGATTCTTACAATTTTATACACATACCTTGAATCTTGTTTGAGATATTGTTCAGTGTGTATACAACATAATCTTATAAATACCTACAGATAAAGCAATCATGTCTTCCAAAGTTGTTCTTTTCATTTTTGTTGGATGCAACTTTTTGTTTTATCTGTAATGTTTACTATGTTAGATATTTTTCAATAATTTTCAGAAAAAAAATTGTCCTAACCAAAAATATTTGTTTATATAGGTAAGTTCAGAGAGAGAGAGAGAGAGAAATTAAAAGTGATTAAATGACCAAAGCTTATTATATAAAATGATAAAATAGAAGTCAGGAACTGGGCTTTATAATTTTTATCTTTCATTTTTTAGATAAAAGCAATACATGTCTAACCAGCTGTGTTCTTGTTAAAGCAGAATTTGACATTACTTAGCAAAGAAGTTTTGGAATAAGTCAGGAGGTTCAGTAAAAATGTATGATAATTATAATCAAGACTAGAAAATCATTGAACATAAGCAAGTCAATAAATAATCTTCACAGATGAAATTATCTTAGGACTCCGACTTGTATATTGTTAAGATTTGTAGATTTTCTGTAAACCATTTAAATACTTTGGCACAATCCTTCCCTGTCTTTCATTTGCATTTTCAAATACATAGTAATTCTTCTGATATGTGTTTCATCTTTTTAAAACTGAGACATTATGAATGATTCTTAGAGAATATGTGAAATAAACTAGTAGGAGTAATCTTTCAAGTCCCTCCACAGCTCCATTAGAAAGTTTCATTTTGAACTCAGTTACCAATAAAAAGGGAATTTTCTAAAATTCCAACTGTTAGAAGTTTTCCTAATAGATTTTAAAGAGTAAACAACTTTATAGATGGATCAATTTGAAAAGATACTACTTTATCTTTACAAACAACAACAAAATATGTGCCAAATATCTGTGGCTGAGATTTAGTGAATTAACCATAGATTCTTGCAGTCTTGAGTTTGCCACTAAATAAAGCTGCATGAGTTCCCCAGTGTTCGGGTATAAAATAAGACTGAAGCAAACCAAGTACCTGAACTATTAATACGGTGCCTCCCACTTGCTGAAGCAGGATCCAGAGTTTTCATCTCCAGACATTCCTGGTGATTTTACATGGTGTCTTCCTTGTCCTCACCAAGTCCCTGGTTTCTTTGCTCCAGTAGCCACTCAGCACACTGTTCTCCCCAAGGCCCAGTTCTGACAACTGCCCAGCCACTGAGGCTTGCAAAACGCAGTGACAAGGTCAGCAGAGGGAAGAGCGTTCTCTCTCCATGTTGTGCAATTAAGGAGAGATGCCATAGTAGAGTGCTTGGGCCCTAAACTCTCATAGAGTTTAGCATTTATGTCCTAAAATTATTCCAAATTTTCCTGAACCACACCTCCACACCACACCCTCCCCAAACTAATCCATATTTCCTAGAGAACTGTATTGAGTGGGTTAAAAGTAGCAGCCATTACTCCAAACCCAGAAACACCATTTTCATCAAATGATTGTCTTGCTGCTAGATCCAGGTTATTGCACTGAATTCCTTCTTCCCTTTGCAATGGTCAGCCCCTGAACACTGGGTTTTCTGCTTCCTTGGCCACAGTGGACTCCTCTGTCCCCTGCAGTTCCATCTGAACTGCAGCTGTAGACAGAACACAAGGCTTTCCTGAGGAAGCTCCCGGACAGCCGTCTGACTCAGCAGATGCCAACAGACACTGGCACGGAGAGGTCCTAACCAAACCTAGATGAAGGGGAGGTGGGCACTGGCCCAGCAGGGAGCCCCGCTGCGAGTATGTGAACGATTTTATTAGAAAAGATCCTACCACGTTCCACCCTGACTTCTAAAATTCTCTTCACAAGTTAAGAAATAGATAAAGCCAGAACAATTTGAAAATGAATTCTAAACTGGAATCCTTGAGGCATTTTGAAAATTTCATTACAGTTTATATAAATAATGGATCAAAAGTTTCTGAAATGCTACCAAAATACAGAAAATGAAGGCTTTTATTAAAGTTGATGTGATGGGGTTTTTTCCTGCTCTCACAATCTATCTGTGAGAAGCATTCCAGTTGCATGCTATTCATGCTCTAGCAAGTGACCTGTAAAATTAACAATCCAAGCACCTGTGTAGACAGGCTCTAAAATTTATTGAATTTTTATGTGGCATTCTATTTAGTTAGTGGAACTCCTGACTTTGCTGGCATAAATTGACCTAATTATCAGATGATACTGGTGGGATTATCAACTATTAAATGTTAATAATATTTTGCTTGTATCAAAATGAAAAGCTAACACATTATTAAAATAAGGAAAGATGAAAATATTAATTTGTACAATAACTGGCAAAGTTTCATGCCCATATGGTGGCTTAATGAATAGCAGAGTAATGATGCTTCCGGTGAGGATGATACAGTAACCATGTAAACCACCCAGTATTATACGTAAATTACAGTCACAAAGTCTGCCTCTGCTCTAAATCACTGAGACACAAGTCTTCCTTGTATTTCACAGTTTATTACCATTTAGGTATTTGATATTATCCAATCTTATGTAATACTGCCAAGGTGAAGGTAGAATAAAAATATCTGGTGATGCATGTTTGTGTACTTTTCCTCCCTTAGTGCGTGTCATCAAATATTCAAAAGGCAAGTAGCATCCTCCATTACTTAAAAAAACCTTACATGCTTAAGTAGTAGGAAGCAGGTTCAATGGCATAAATTTCACAGAAATTATGTTCTCAAGTTAAAAATAACTTAAGAAGTGGAAGATTTTACCTGTCACAGAGAAAGCCCTGACTCATTTTTATGAAGACTGGATCTCACACACTTACGAGGCTTTCGGGGAGTCCTGCCGCTGTCAGAGCAGCTCAGCGGGTATTAACTTCCTGCTGGGGTTTGATCGTTTCTCCTCTCATATGTCTCTTTTTATAGAAAGGAAAAAAATCTCCACTAGATATAAAGGTTTTAAAGAAGATGTCTTCTCGCATATTGAATATATTTTAAAGTCTTTCATGTGTGTGTGTATAATAAAGCAATTCTGCATATGTGAAACTAGTGAATAGCTAAAAATAATATTAAAATAAATTCAGAAGAAATTAGACATCGCCGCACACATCTGTGTCCTTGAATACTAACCTTCCTGCTCATGCACATCATTATTCAGTCTTCCAAATTATTAACCTTATTAGTTTTGAGCAATGGAAGTTTGTTTATTATTATTATTAAACCAATAATTGTTTTGTAAAAGAAAATAAGCTCATTCCTTCATTCTAGTTAGAAGTTACAAGGAGATGAATTGACAATTCAATAAAGGAAAAGTATCGAATTTCTCCTTTGTGCGTAGCAGGTCCCAAGATGGTAGAAAAGCCCTCCTATAATCCAGTTCTGATGATCCGACAGGCCCTCAGGGAGGACACACAGCAGATGCATCACACACTACGGAAACAGTGGTCTTTCCTGACTAGGACGGTTCTTCTTTGGGTAAAATAAGGCAGACCCTACGTCATGCACTTTGGGAAATTCAAAAGATGTCTTTATGAAAGAGCATCTCCTTCCCTGGCCTGGCAGAGGTTTATTCTCACCCCGAGGAATCCACTTTTGTTTAAGGCACTGATTTCACAGTAAACCTCACATCTATGGTAAATCTTCGTATGTCTAAGGTCTTTAAAAAAATGAGGAAAAAGTGGGCTATTTCTTGATCGGGGAAGATGCAGGAGCTGCTGCCTAGTTTCCTCAGTTCAAGCTCGCACACTGTGGTGGGCCATCAAGGTCAGGCTCAGAAAAGTTTTATGTAAAAGATCAGATAATAAATACCTTCAATTTTATGAACCGTATGTTCACTGCAGCAACTCCTCAACTCTGCTCTTTTAGCACAAAAGCAGCCACCGATAAAACATAAATAAATGAGTGTGACTGTTTATGGATGCAGAAATTTTAATTTCATGTAAATTACACATATCACAAAGTCCTATTTATTTTTCAACCATTTAGAAGTGTGAAGACCATTCTTAGCTTGCGGGCCCTGCAAAGACAACCAGGAGCCAGGTCTGGCTGGTGGGCAGGAGGTCGCAGGCCCGATCTAGGTGATGAAGACCCCAAACTTAACGTGTCCACCGTAGAACCCTTGAATCTCCCACCTTCCACCCCAGCAAAAGAGCTCTCCCAGCACCCTAACTGGCAAGGCCTCTCATCTCAGTAAATGCTCTTTGGTTACAAATGCCAAAAACTTTATGTTCCATCTCTTTTTTCATCTTACATCCTAAATCTATTTCTGCCAGCTGGATCTTCAAAATATATACGGAATCCTCCTACTTTTCACCAGCTGGCCGCGTACACATTAGCAAAGCACCACGTCCCACCTCATCTACTGCATGTGCTGTCCTGCCTCCAGTCCCACCAAGCTCAGTCTGCTCCCCATACAATCTGGAATGGTCTTTCTGAAGCATGGGATTGTACTCTGTCTTCCTTTTAAAGGACTCTCATGGCTTCTTATCACACACAGGAAAAACCCAAGTCCATCCCACAGCCTGCAGAGAACTGTGTCCTGACCCTGCACTGTATACTGGGTGTCAATATTTGACTCTATGCACCGGGAATTTCCAGTGGAAATACAAAAATAAAACTCTCCTAGATGGTGGGAATGATCATCTAGACTCCACAGGTAGGGTCCATATCTTAGTCCATTTGGGCTGCTCTAACAAAATGCCATAAACTGGGAGGCTCGTAGACAGTAGTTCTCACAGTTCTGAAGGCTGGGAGGCCCCAAATCCAGGTGCCAGCAGATCCGATGTCTGGTGAGGGCCCCTTCCTGCTTCATAGGTGACACTTCATTACTCCATCCTCACAGGCTGGAAGGGGCAAAAGAGCTCTCTGGAGCCTTTTTTGTACCAGAACTAATCTCATTCATGAGGGCTCCACTTCCATGACCTAATCACCTCCCAATATCATCACCTTGACGGTTAAGAGTTCAACGTGTATATTTGGGGAAGACACAAATATTCAGACCATAACAATCCATTTATCACATTTGCAGGACATATTTTAATAAAATTATACTTATAAAAATTGAAACGATGTTACTACCATTTACAAAGCTTATCCTTTTGATTTAAAAGGAAATAAAATTGATCTGGCATGACTTATTTTCTAAAGCTATTGAAATTTGACTTCTGAGTTGTGTCTAGATGAATATTCCCAAACTGAAGTGTACACTAGTATCACAGTAAGGGATGGAAGTGTAGGTCTTATAAAAAATGTAAATGCCTGGGCTCCTTTTGACCTCCCAGTGTGTGATTCGAAAGATAGAATTCAGAAATGTGCATTTTTAATATCAGCTCAAGTGATTTTAATGTCTATTTACCCACTCTAAGAAATACTGGTCTAATAATAAGTTTGTATTTAAAAATAAGTAACAAAAATTTGCAACATTATTCCTAATTTTAAAACTTTAAACACCAGAATTTTTAGCGTTTTAATCGCATGATTAACATCTGTCTGAATAATGTAAATAAATGTACCTGCCATGGTTAGCTAGTAACGTAACAGAAATTAAGGCCACACTGCAGCAGGAATGTGACACTCTCCACAATTTGCAAGACTTCTCTTCAATAATTCTTTTGTAACCAAACTACAGGGTTTTGTTGTTGTTGTCATTGCTGTTATTTTAAAGAAACTAAGATGAATGGTCTCATTGAGGACAATCACGTATCACAATCATGTTTAAAGAGGCTGGAAAACTATAGTGTTTCAGTTTTTGCTTATTGTTACCAAGTATAATTTTAAAAGCACAGTTTGATGGGAAAAAACAGCACAGAATAAAAACCCAGGTTCTGTTTACCCTAGCTTTCTTTTCTGTTCGGTTTGCCCATAAGAAGCAGAGAAAGAAAAAGAAATCTGAAAGTTTTACGAAGCTTGGAAAAGGTCGTTGATATGAAATGGCTGTCACACTTCACCTTCACTACTTCAGGAATAATTATTGCCGCTTAATGGTTGACGGGCTGGGATCAAATTTTACAGTCTAGATGCTCGGGAGCGAGGGGCGGGGATGGCAACCAAGAATCTCCGTCAGCACAGGTCCACGCGGGTCTTGAAAAGGGCGGGGGCACAATAAAAGCAGACGCGACCTCACAAAGCACCTGCCTTGGGAACAATTTTCTGGCTCTGAAAAGATGTAGAGGGTTATATTAATTCTCCTAATTTCTTTTATCAGAATGTAATATCTCATTTTCTTACAAGAAAAATCAAAGTAAAGTGGGGCTGCACATCATTAAATATGGTTTTTTGGGTTTTTTTTTTTTTTGTCGTCATTGTTGCTTTGCTTTTTGGGTTAGGAATTTTCTCATTCTTTCCATGAAATCAGCATAGCTGGACAGTGTCTAACATAGAGACAGAAAAGGGGGCTTATTTTCCACTCTTCATTTAATAGCAGAGGAAATATTATTCCAGTCTGAGGTTAAAGATTTAGTTACCATTGTAAGAATTTTTAATAAAAATATTTTAATCTTTTGAGACTAAGGCAGCTCTTCTTCTTTTCATAAAATTTTCTAGTGAATATTGTTAGTATTTGGTAGATAGTTGAAACTGATAAGTCTTAATATTTCTGCACTGACTTCATCTTTTCACACAGCTATTAATTATTTAATCTTGTGTAGAATCTAATAAATAAAGTTATTTATTGCGTTAATACTATCAAGTGGAGGAATATTTTGCCAATCAAAATATCACTGTGATTTATAACAATTTTGAAAATAGTAGATGGGGAGTTGGTAGTATAGATAGGATCAGGACGTTTTTTAATTTGACTTTGTATATATTAATATTTAGTGAATCACAAAATCTAATTCCTTGAGACTAAAGATTATTATATGAAAGAGTGTATTTTTTTCAAGGAGTGTTTCTGCAGAGAGTTAGCTACACTCCCTTATTATAAGAATTCTACAGAGAATATAATTATAAACATTTCCTTTTATATAGTTTTGCAGAATGTTTTATGCTATACACCTAGAAGAGGCATTTGCCGGGTTATGTAATTTATACTTCTTTAAAATTTCAATAGATCTGGGGGGTACAAATGGTTTTCTGTTACGTGGATATATTGTATAGTGGTGAAGTCCGGGCTTTCAATGTACCCACCACCCGAATAGTGTCCTTGGTACCCAGTGGCTAATTTTTGTCCCTCCCCCGTTCTGAGTCTTCAGTGTCCACTGTGCCATCTTGTCTGACCATGTGCACTCACAGCTTCACCCCACTTGTAATTGAGAAATGCAGTGTTTGCTATTCTGTCCTGAGTTAGTTCACTTGGGATAATGGCCTCCTGTTCCACCCAAGTTGCTACAAAAGATATTACTTCATTGGAAGAGAGTGTTGATACAATTATGTTGAGTGATCACTGAAAGGATCGTTCTATCTATGATTGAGGATATAGAATCTAAACAAGAACGTTATCTCTTTCTTTCTAATCACTCACTTGGTGAAGTATTGTGGGCTTTGAATTCAAATGAATGAGTTGTATTTTTCCCTGTAAAATGGTGCTTGGTATCCATTAAGAAGTTCTTGATGTGATTCTTTTTCTTCTTTTTCTTATTTATAATATTATAAAACCTGTTGAGTAAGTACATTGCAATATTCTTATCATATTTCATTAGTAGCAGAAATGCTGTTAAGAATAAGTATATGTTTCATATTTATATATAATACACATATAAAATAATAACATAGAATCTAATGTAGTATATGATACCTGGGATTAAATATCATTAGTGCACTGTAAGTTTACAATATAAATGACCTAAGTATGTGTCTCAACATATTCTTTAACAATCTTCAATTACAGGGACATAATATTTATTAATTTTCATTATATCTACCTAATGGGGGCATATAATATTGTATCTGTAGACACCAATTATTAAAGAACAATGAACCAAGGCAAGTTCTGTTAACTCACTGCATTTTACAAATTAAGTGCAGTGAGTTAACAGAACATATTGTTGTCATAAGTTATCTATTCCTCCTAAAAATTAACAAAAACTCAAAATTCTGGAAAGCTTTTGATAATGGGATCTTCTTCCATAATGACAAAGGAGGTCAGGCTTTGAAAAGTAAGGAAATTAAGGTCTTTTGCTAGAATACTATCAGGTTAAAGTGATAATTGTCTTCTACAAAATGAGCAAATGTATAAATCTGGAAAAGTTTTGCCTACTCATCCTTTTCTAAAATTCTCATGGTTTCCTGATACCTAATTTTCACCACAAATCAAAATGTACCATATCAAAATAAAATTGCTCAATATGCAAGGTCTAAAATCCTCAGATAAAAACAAATTTCCTGGTACTTTGATTTACACAGCAGAGACGCAGAGAGCAGAACGCTGAGAGAGGTTTGGTTATACCGTCCTGTCTGCAGAACAGGCACCTGCGGTCAGTAAGAGCCAGCGCCGGTCCACAAGGGACAGTTAATGTTAGATTATCTGACATCTCATGGAATTGTCTGAGAAATTAAGGGTAAATACAAATAGTTTATTACAAGTCTTTCTTATCCGCACATAAGTGGATCAAACTGAGAGTTCACATCAGATATTGCAAAGAACAGACTTTGCAGGTGGTGGCACCAACTACTGCTCCCGTGTGACCAGGCTGTCTCCAAGAGTAAACACGGCTCGTGACGAAATGTTGGTGATTCTCCCTGGGGTCCAGCTTCACCATGAAGAGACCCATGAGCAGTGCATGAGTAACGTCCAGTGTGTGTGCTGTGGGGCAAATCTTCTCAAGGCATCACATACCCCCGAATCACAGCACACGACAGCTCTCAGTTCTCCTTTTCCTTGGTATCCAAAGCAAGGCTCCGCTCTCACCAGTTTCCCTGTCTTCAGTTTGGTTTTAGAGAGAGGGTTACTTCTCATTGACACCTTTACTCCAAAGACCTAGTCATGAGAATTTAGGCCTAATTCCTGTTGGTTCGACTACTGGATCTTTTTCAATTAAATAGACCATAATAGCAATTATGTCATTGTTACTGTCTTCTTTATTTTACCTGGTGGAAATATCAATCACTCTAGAAAATGATGCATCTTGCAGAAATAAAACGCATTAGGCTTTGAGATGGAGAAAAGAGAATGTATCTTCTTTGGAAGATTCCAGGGGGCAGGACTGGCTCTGATAAAAGCATGCACTGCTAGCAAATTCTTTGCGTTCCAGTTTTGTGAGCATTGCAGGTGTGCCATGGGCCAATGACTAGATGTGTAAGAATAAAAAAGAACCAGCCACTGGACTCATAACACCCCAGACTGAGAACAATTGGGGGAAACTGTCGTTTCTCCTCCTACTGAACATTCCATCCCTGGTGTGGATGGCTGGACTGCTCTGGCACTTTCTGTCCTCCTTTCACCCCCACACCAGTGGCTGGAGGAGGGGAATGTTCTTCAGACCACCTGATGGTTGTACTTTCCAGTCAGAGGCACCGTTAGGCGATGATGGTGAGAACAATTCTGAAAGAAAACGAGCGGTAGAAAAGTCCACAGATGTCTTCTGTTTGGGGCTTTTAGGGGTGCAGTGAATTCACCATGCCCTCTGATAGGCAACGGCAGCCACTGGCATTAAGTAGAAGTGATTCATAAAACCTATGTGTATTCTTAGAGTTCCTACTTATTGCTGGGGGTAGGAGGAAAATCTGGAAAAAATGAAACAGATTTCTCATTCTAAGAATGATACATTGTCTCAGAGCCACTTAATTTAATATTTTTAAATATGTTACTGGCTTTAGTATTTCGAAGTGAAATGGAAATAGGGCGTATGGGTTAAATTACCAAGTGATTGCAATTTGTAAACAAATTTGGTGTATATCCTGCCACCTGTGCTCTCTAGGCAAGACTACAACTTTAGGATCTCGACAACAACATATATGTCATGTTATGTTTTCCGTAGAATTGGTAGACTACATTTGGGCTTTGCAAGGTTATATACATATGCACATACATATATGTGTGTACATATCTATATTCAGAATACATCTGTACCAGAATAATATTTTGACAGATTCGCCAGTGCGTTTTAATTTTTTCTATTTAGGCAGTCTCTAGGGCATTCCTTGTGTTGTTTACTTGTAACAGTGTTGATACATCAGAAAGAAGATAAAACAAAAACATTAATTCTTGACTCTGGACATTCAAAAGCCTAAATCTCAGGAGGATGAGAATAACTTAGAGTTTGAATGACAGATTTCCATTTTGACAAGGAGAACAACTTTCTGCTCAAAACTCCCAACATCCAGGCACAAGACAAAGTTGCCTTGTCCTGGAAGGGTGGGGATAAGAAGAAAGAAACGAGGCACAGTGTGGGTCCTCGAGAAAACGGGGCCTTGCATCCGCATCGCAGTCAGGAGGGGACGACAGCAGCAGGACACGCTCCAGAGGGCAAGAGAAGGGACAGGAGAACCTAGAACAGAACCAACCGTGTCTCCGTTCCAGGTGAAACCCAAGAGACAGGGTGCAGAGCAGAATGTTCCTTCCGCTCTTGGGAGCAGCACGAAAGTGGCGACTGGTCCGAAATGGCCTCATGGAGTTTGTCACGGCCGCAGTATGTCACAGAGTGAAGGCAGGGCCCCAGGTTCCCACAGAGCAATGGCGTTAGCGGGAAGACAGCCAGGGTACAGGCGTCCTCAGGCCTGAAGCACGCTGGGAATCGACTGCTGCCAGCGAGCACGAGAGCGAGGAGCAGCCCCTTCCCCGTGGAGCCTCAAGTGAACCACAGCCCTGGAACGAGGGACCACTTAGAAACGGGTTGTATGATCTAAACACCAGAGGGAAGCAAGGACGTCCTGGTTCATCCTAGAGTAGTTGATGGTTTGTTATCCAGATACGATACCTCCCCAGCAGTGCTGTGGCATAAGAAAGTACTCGAAAACCTGGAAGCAACTCCAGTGCAAATGGAGAACTCTGGATTAATTAGCTTTATCTACCTTATGAAATAAAGTCATTATAGGAATTTGTTTTTAATCCTAAGAAAATGATATTTTCTGCACACCTGAATTTTTTATTTTATATGAAGTGCCAAGCCTCTCAGAGATGGGGATTTGTCCAGAAAATGTAAACTTAGTGTGACCCATTATCTAATTAAACTAATTTAATAGACAATTAAAAATTCCAGAGTAGACGCAGGACTCTGTTATCTTGAGGATGTAGCTATAATCTTGTGAGATATTTAATGTGCCAGAAGGAGATGGACTTTCATCTGTGCAGCTCAATTTCAAAGCTAATTCCAGTGAATTTTGATATGGCTGAGTTTAAAAGACAACATGAGAATGCCTTAAATGTCTTCAGTGAGGGTCGCACAGCCCTTAGTGTTTGACAACAAGAATACTTATAAAGGGAAAGGCACAGAAGAGGATTTTTAAAGACTTTATACTGGATTCTGAATTTGTAAGAACACAACCCCATTTTAAATATAAAAGCCATTCCAGAAGTATCAAGCCCAGAATGGTAACATTCATCGTTCAAACATAATCATCCCTTAACCTGCCCGAAAGTGGAGGCTGGGCAGAGACCGTGGGGAAAGGGTCCCCTGTGCTCTGAGGAGCGAGATCATGCCCAGCTCCAGAGCGGAAGCTCCTTTAAGACGACCACCCGGAGGAGCACAAATGGACTCCTCTTTTAATTGCATATAGAAAAATTAAACATGTTCTTACAGTTTAAGTCCATTAGGAGAACCCACAGTGGGTAACATGAAAGCCAAGGTAGACTCAGGGGATGCCTTCCAAATCAGAGGGCGACCAAAAAGTGGGGCCACGCTTTCCAGAGAGAGGACTGTCCCTGCAATGCTTTCCTTCTCTCTCTCTGGCCAGATAAAAATCTGCGCAAGAGAAAAAAGCTACAGTTTCAAAAAGAGAATCAACCTACGTCACCTGCTTTAACGAAGAGTTAGCCTACCTCACCATGCCCCTCCCCAATCTTCACATTTACATAATCAATTAAACCAATACATACATTAAAATAAATCTGCATAGGTGAAATGATGAACTTAAATCTAACCAGAGGGAAAAAATTAAATAATGTTAAATGTTCACGTTACACCAAAAGAAAAATTAAAGCATGAGAGAAATGTGTGTTAATGCTAGAACCCATCACAAAAATGCCTGAACATTTTGTCCCTTCTGAGTGCAACGAGTCAGATGTGTCACGCAGTTGCCATAAAGGCTAATGTGAGTTTAGCGTGCATTGATACAAACGCATGTCCGACAGCGGGAACAACAAAAAAGCAGATGGTGCGTCCTCCAGCTCTTCAATAGAATATTATGTTTTGGATTTTAAGCCAAATTTTTAAAAGGAGCATTGACAAGTGGAACTGTGCCAAAGGCTCTGAGACCCTCTTCAAAGAACTGTTGAATTGCAACGTTCACGTAAACACTGGGACACCAGAACTGAGTGCAACTGAGTACAGAAACACAACATTGATTGGTTTGTGAACACTTGTCATAAAAGGATACAAAATATGTTTTACTGAAGGCAGGGATTATGAAGGAAAGTTGGGCCATGTTTTTTTGAGGAAACTTGAGCAATACATGACACACTTAAAAAACGTATAGTGTTGGATGTGCTGCGGTAGGTATCCATGGTAATGAGAGTCAACCAGACTATGCGTGGGTAGGCAACAAAGTCGGATGCAGAACAGTTCCTGTTCTGATTGCATGGAGAAGCCCCAGGTTGAAGACATAAGGTACCTCATCGGTAGTGACTACCTGACCTCCTTAGGGTATCATGCCCCTGTATCTCATGACACGCTTGCCACAACTGGCGTAACGTTCACATTTTCATACTGAAAACGCTGAATAGATAACCAGCCTCATCTCTGCTTCAGAAAGATAATCAATCAATCTCAAATTGCTACAGCTGATTAAAGCCAGAGCTTAAGAGCATGTCAAAGCACAGGAAGCGTGAAGGATGATCAAGGTATCTGATCCACCATTGGTAAAAGGATTGCATTTAATAGAATTTTTGGACAGACAAAAACTGTGGCAGAGTTCATTCTAGTTTCATTAAGAGAGAGTAGGAACAAACCTCAGGCTGGGTTTTACAATGCTGCAAGTTACACCAACAGGCGCATTCCAAGTCAATTCATACCATCTGGTATACAGACAGATTTTATGACTGGTAAGCTGATAGGAAATTAATAAAGTGATATTTATAGTATTTATCACTATGAAAGGAAAATTCCCAATAAGCACATTGACACGAGCCGGCTGGTGTACACTTCCTCCTGCTACTGCAGCTGTGCATATGGTCAGCAATGTCAGTCGCGTATTCTCAATGAGAGACTGCAGCATTCGTGAACGTTTCTAATTTTCTTTATAATTACGCCTTATATTGGGTGTCACATGATTAAAGAGATTGACCACTCGAACCTGTTGTTTCAAACGGCCTCAAGGTAGACTCTGTGAAATGGGAGGCTGGATGAGCCAAGCATGGAAGCCATCTCCTGTAGGTAGGCTTTAGAACAGCGGTCCCCAGCCTTTTTGGTACCAGGGACTGGTTTCATGGAAGACAGTTTTTCCACAGACTGGATGTTGGGGACAAGGGGATGGTTTCAGGATGATTCAAGCGCATCACATTTATTGTGCAATCGAACCTCTCTGCTAACAATAATCTGTATTTGCAGCTGTTCCCCGGCCTCAGCCCCACCTCAGGTCACCAGGCATTGGATTCTCATAAGGAGCACAACCTAGATCCCTCACACACGCAGTTTACAGTAGAGTCCGCGCCGCTATGACAGTCTGATGCCAATGCTGATCTGACAGGAGGCGGAGCTGATGCGGTGATGCGAGCGATGGGGAGCGGCTGTACGTACAGATGGTGTCCCCTGCTCACCTGCTCTGCGGCCGGGTTCCTAACAGGGCACAGACTGGTGCCTGTCCATGGCCCGGGGATTGGGGCCACAGCTTTAAGAATTCTCTTCAGGCCGGGCGCGGTGGCTCACGCCTGTAATCCTAGCACTCTGGGAGGCCGAGGCGGGTGGATCACTCGAGGTCAGGAGTTCGACACCTGCCTGAGTGAGACCCCGTCTCTACTAAAAATAGAAACAAATTATCTGGACAACTAAAAATATATATAGAAAAAATTGGCTGGACATGGTGGCGCATGCCTGTAGTCCCAGCTGCTCGGGAGGCTGAGGCAGTAGGATCGCTTGAGCCCAGGAGTTTGAGGTTGCTGTGAGCTAGGCTGATGCCACGGCACTCACTCTAGCCCGGGCAACAAAGTGAGACTCTGTCTCAAAAAAAAAAAAAAAAAAAGAATTCTGTTCAGAAGAGAACCCCAGGGACAGTTGGCAGCCTGTGGAACTGCACACAAACCACAGAAATGGAAGACATGTCTCCTTACAGGGGAGCTTATGTTCTTTTAAGGAAAATAGATGCATAAATAATAATTAAAACGTACTAAATGAAATAAGAGAAGCATGTATGAACTAACAACATAGCAACAAAGAGGTGAATAACTTTATCTTGGTGGGATAAAATGGGCTTGTTCAGGGGGAAAGAAAGCATCACAGGAGAGGTAATTCTACAGTTGTTTTATTTTAATGGATTTTTATCATGCAAATTGGATTTTAAATACTGCATATTAGTTTAATGGCCAATCAGGGAGAGGCAGTATTCCAAAGAGGAAAAAGGAAATGTGTGTTATTGGCGTGGAGAAGGGGAATGAGCATCGGGCCACGTTGCCAGGAGGCAAAGCTGGAGCACAAAGCAGGAGAAACCCGCGGGGGCGAGAGCAGGGCTCCTACCACAGAGGGCCTGATGTGATTCTGGGAACGTGCAGGGGCCGTGGAGAGGCTGAGGGCGAGACGCTAACAGGTGAAGGCTGCATTTCAGAAAGTGAACTGTCATAACACATATGACTGAAGGAAGAAGAAATGACAGATAAGGGAAGCACTTGGCAGATAATTGAAATGATTATCTGAGTGAGAGATGAGGGCTGGGGGAAACGCAACGGCACTAAAGGAGAAGGGTAAATGTAAAAGCTAATGGGAAGGTAAAGTCTGTCATTTGCTGATTTATTGGAGCTAGGGAAGAGGGAAGATGGGGTGATTGAAGACGATCCATTGTTCTCTTGAAGGATAGTTACTATGCCACTAATTAAGTCAAAGAAAGACATATAATTACAGATTTAGAGTAGAGATAATGAAATTGGCTTGGAACATAGTCAGCCTTAGGTATTTGGGACACATATAGGTGAAGGTATCTAGTAAGCAAATGCGTGTATATTATTCTCTAAATCTGGTACAGAAAATTTTCCTGTGATAATACATATCTGTCCCAACACATCTTTAGGGCAAGAATAACTAGAAATTTAGGAGACATCTCCATGTTCATTTCAAATAAAATTAGTTTCAATATAGGCTATTAATTTTCTTTTAAACATTTTAAGTGTTAGTCAAATTAATTGTTACGTGGCTACTCTATAAAGAAATCGATATCCCTATAAATGTTTGAAGTGTAAAAGTTTAATTGAATGGCAAATACCTTCTTTCTGGCAAAGAACTCCAAAGTGAAACAAAACTATTCCTAAACAGAAAAAGATCTTTTAATGCACGAGTAATTTTCCTATGTTTTCTTATAAAACATTTTTCAGTTTAAGTGCTCATTAGAAAGTTCTGAATAATAATGCTTATTTAGGGGGACTGATTGAAAAGCCCTTCTTGTAAGTACAAAGTGTGGGATTTAAAAGTTATTACTTTTTATTTTTAGTGTACTTTTAAAAAAATTTTTTTTATTTCAGCATATTATGGGGGTACAAATGTTTAGGTTACATATATTGCCTTTGCCCCACCCAAGTCAGAGCTACAAGCATGTCCATCCCCCAGACAGTGCACACTGCACCCATTAGGTGTGAATATATCCATCCCCTCCTCCCCCCTCCCATCTGCCTGACACCCGATGAATGTTATTACTATATGTGCACTTAAGTGTTGATCAGTTAATACCAATTTGATGGTGAGTACATGTGGTGTTTGTTTTTCCATTCTTGTGATACTTCACTCAGTAGAATGGGCTCCAGCTCTATCCAGGATAATACAAGAGGTGCTAGATCACCACTGTTTTTTGTGGCTGAGTAGAACTCCATGGTATACATATACCAAATTTTATTAATCCACTCATGTATTGATGGGCACTTGGGTTGTTTCCACACCTTTGCAATTATGAATTGTGCTGCTATAAACATTCGAGTGCAGATGTCTTTTTTATAGAATGTCTTTTGTTCTTTTTGGTAGATGCCCAATAATGGCATTGCTGGATCAAATGGTAGTTCTACTTGTATCTCTTTGAGGTATTTCCATATTGCTTTTCACAGAGGTTGTACTAGTTTGCAGTCCCACCAGCAGAGTATGAGTGTTCCTGTCTCTCTGCATCCACACCAACATTTATTGTTATGGGACTTTTTGATAAAGGCCATTCTCACTGGAGATAAGTGATATCTCATTGTGGTTTTGATTTGCGTTTCCCTGATGATTAGAGATTTTGAGCATTTTTTTGTATGTTTGTTGGCCATTAGTCTATCTTCTTTTAGTGTATGTTTTATTATTTAATTTTATTTAATTATTATCATGGACAGTTTTTATCCAAGATTTTGTATGAGATGTGAGGGTCAGGATTAAACATCCTGGATTGATTATTGACACAACTATTAGATCTCCTTCAGGAAGGAGATGCCAGTCAGCCACCTGTGCTATACCCTGGGGCCCTGTCTTAGTGGATGATTCTTCATGACAATTACAGCTGTCACAGGTGATATTCCTGCAGAGTCTGTATCGAGTATTCCTACACAATCCCTACCTTTGTTGACTATGCTGAACTAACATGATTTGCTGTTACCACAACTTTAAGATGTATATATAAGTAAATGGTGGTAGATAAAATACTTGGATATTTAAAGGAAACACCTATTATTTTCTTCAAAGACTAGAAATAAGCCCCTTTTAATTCATGCACCTGCTGTGTCTGTTTTTTAAACAGCGTATAAATTGCAATGACTGATACAGGTATGGAAATATTCAAGGAAAAATACAGGAAGAACTCTTGAGCAACTACAGTGTTTACTACTATCTTTCTATCTAAATATATACATGGGGAGAAGGAGAGCACACAAAAATAAACAATAAAAAATTATACATTTATACGGAAGTCACCCCATTTATGCATTTAATTTCTAGAAAGATAATGTCATCTTTTGACAGGTATCTTTTTACTTTTCTTATATCACATTTGTCTAAGCGCAGCCAGCATCCTGTAGCAAGGCCCTGAGTCAGAGTAATGACATTTTGGATCATGTTAATTTATCTGTGTGATTCTGTATATCACCCTTAGACATAATCTTTAAAATTGGCTAACTCTGAATATTCTTTATAGATTCGGTTGCAGCAGTATTGGTACCTCTCTTTATCACAGAAGTTGAACTCTGACCTCAGTTGAGTTTGCTGTAAGTGATTTCTGGCTGCTGAGACCAAAGTAGCTATCAAAACACTGTCAATCAACACTAAATGTTCAGATCAAATTTTTAATTTAGCTACACTGACTTGAATCCTGGCATTGATCTTGATCTGTCGTTTCCTCTGCCCTTTCCCTCGTGGCTGCTGCCGGCGGAGCAGATTCCCCGTCTGGATACACTCTTCACCTCGTTTCGTATCTCACCTAGAAACAGATTGGGTTAGGTCTGTCTCTCACTCTGATTTGGAAAAGGAGAAATAAAGCAAATTTGTTATTTTAAAATCTTTATTACATTTTATGAAAGGCATTTTGTCAAATAAAAAAAAATGTTGTTTACTTACATGCCAACTCTTTCTGAAGTTTTAAAAGCAATATTACTCCCTCTTTGTAATTTAAATTCTCTAGGAAAGGCAGAATGGTTCCATTACACTATAGAGGAAGAGTGTTTTTCATTCTACCAGTCTGTAGGGACGTTGCTCCAACTCAACACATCCTATTGCCCCCAAAATAAAACACAGTTAGCATAAATATCATTATGTTTACTTAATAGAAAGCATATAGATGACACAGTTACAAAAGGCTATGATGAAATGGGAAAATAGAACTTAGCAACCCTAACAATGAATTCAATACTGTGTTACCAGAACAACAAAAATCTCAAGTGAATATAAGAAAGCAGCAGAAAAAAGAAAAATCTCTCAGACAGAATCTAAGAAATCACCGGCCGTGTCTTTCCCTGGGAATCACAGCCAGCACCCATGAAGACTCTGACTTTTTTCCCCCAGTCACGTGTGTTTCTATGCACTCGTTTTTGTTTTTCTGAGGAAGGATCCACAGCTTTCACTAAATTCTCAATGAGTTTGTGGCCTTGGAAAGTTCAAGAACTATTCCTAAGGCTCCCCAAAGGAATATGAGTTCAAAGTCCAATTCTTCAGTTGTGAGGCAGAGTTCTGAAAAAAAGCTATTCTAGTGTAAGGCAGAGCTGTGTTTGGTTTTCTCTCGGCAGGACGATTTTAATCACAGTGTGCAGAACTCTCCTCTCCTCCCTCCCTATGTCCCTTAAACACAGCCCCAAACTGTGTGGGCTTTGCCTTAGGTGAGCTCATCTTTCCTTGAAATTTCAATGATTGTTTTATAAGCAGAGAGCCCCTGAATCAGTATTTGGAGTTCTGATCTCTCTCCCAAACTCCAGGATGTTTTTATTTTTTTATTTTTTATTTTTTCTTTAAGACAGCGCTCGCCCAGCTTTAGGCTCTCTGGAGTCGGCTTTGACTGTGGTCCTTCTACAGCCACTCCCGGCAGCGAACTCTGAGAGGTGCCCAGGCGATGAGGCCCATTCACTCGCACTCGGGCTCCCTTCCCCCCTGCTAGAACAGGTCACCTACGCAGGATGTTGGAGCACAGTGTTCTGGAATTACTGGAGCACTAAGTATTTTTTAAATCACTGTAGGAATTACTCTGTCAGTTGGTTTAGCACCTCAGCAGGGGCCCCTTCTCACTGCAATATGGCGGTTTTAAGCTGAACCATGGTAAAGAAAAAAGTGAGGCATGACCAGTGAGTTTAACCCCGGGGTGAGCACATGCAGTTTGGTAGGGTCATCAGGTTTCCTGCTCGGACTCCGTCCTCTTTGAGCTCTTCCAACAGCTCAGGTCTTAAAATATTTTCCCTCAAACAAACCTGTGACCACAGTATCAAAACTAACCAGGTTTGCTTCGTTAACAGACCAGAAACAGTGAATAGTTTCAATACATTTTAAGGTAACATGTGATGAAAAATGAACCACCAGTATTAAATGATCTGAAAGAACAATAGGAAATTGCAAGGAAGATGGAGACAGCTTGTGAGACAGGAGGAAAACCAGGGCAGGAAAACCCCAGCAAATAAAGTGTTTTAAAGACGAGGGAACTATCGAGTGGGTCGATGCTGTTAGTAGGTCAACAAAGGAAAGGACTGAGGACTGGCCATGGATTTAATAACGGGCAAGTCACCGCTTACCTGAACAACCTGAATTTGCACAAAGAGACCCAAAGGGAGAATTGGAGGATAGAAAACACTTAGAAAGTTCTGCTACAGTGAACTTTTTGCACGATTTTCCTTATAAAAGCATGAAGAGAAATAAGTTAGTAATATCAAGAATACTTTCTTCTCTTAGATTTACCTTTTAATTTAATTTTTAATTAATACATAATAGATATATGTATCTTCAGGGTACACGTGATAATGTAATACATTCATATGATTTGTAAAGGTCAGATAGGTGTAACTGGGGTACCTATCCCCTTAAATCTTGGCCGTTTCTCTAAGCTGTAAAAAAGAGTGAAATCCTGTCATTTGCAGCAGCACGGATGGAGCCAAGTTCATCTTGCTAAGTGACGCTAAGCCCAGGGCAGAAGGACGAGTATCACACGTCCTCACTCATGTGGGAGCTGATAAAATGTGTCTCACGAAGAGAGAGAGTTGACCGGTGGTTACCAGGGGCCAGGAAGGGGAGCGGGGTGGGGAGGATGAAGGAAGATCGGTGAATGGGCACAAACTCACACTTTAATGGAAGAAATAAGATCTAGTGTTTGATAGATCCTTGGCGTGACTGCAGTTTACATAGTCTGTTATATATTTCAAAATAGCTAGAAGAGAATAAGTCAAATGTTTCTAGTATAAATAACATTTTCTTTTTTTTCTAATGGGAGAAGTGAGAGCATGTTTGCCTACTGATTTAGCAGGGGAGGAAAATGTGGTGATTTAGGAGAAAGGAACATTCCTGGGGCACGGGCTGAGAGGGCCAGAGAGGGCAGGTCTCGCACCTGGTGCCGTGGGGGATCAGCTGAGATGACACGAGGCGCCACTCGTCCGCCGTGAGCCAGGGAGCCCGAGCGCCTGGGAACAGGTGAGGCTACGTCTGTGAACGTGGTCCCGGCAGTCGTGGACATGCCCTGCTGGATGCTGTGTTCTTAGTGAAGTAGGACGCGGGGTCATCCGCTGAATCTGAGGATGCGGGCGGAGGAGTCAGAAGTTTGCGGACAGGCCAGAAACAAAATAGTTGTGTATCTGATGAGGCTGGACAGGCAATCGAGGCAGTCCATGCAGAGCTGTAAGGGCCACAGCAAGGCATTTGCATTTTATTTACAGTGCTATAGGAAACTATGTTTATAATTAACTCTTCTTTAAAATTATCTACTTATAGTGTTCTTTTCATTCTTCAGAGAGAATAATTCTTTTGTCTGTGCCATGTTATATTTATTTTGGTGCTTTATTTTAGATAAGAGAGAGATCTATATAGTGCACGTGTGTGTGTGTGTGTGTCATGTCCTTAAGTTTTTCTTCATAAATTTTACCTTATCAATAAGACCAAAACCTCCGTACAGAAGACGCCATTCTCTGATTTTTTTTCTCATATAGAAGATTTCTCAAATATATTTGTTGGAGTCAATAGAGAGTCTATAAACATTTGAGTTCTCCAGAGTGCCCATTATTACAAACACCTGTAGACGAGGCTAGACAATGGTAAACACACTGAAAACTTCAGTACTTATAAAATGTGTTCTGAATGTTGTGATGTTTTCAACGTTTGAAAGACGGTTTCCCTAGATTAGGATGTTGTGGATCCAGCTCACTTATCTAATCAAATTTCCCAGGCTGTACCTGGAGAATTCTATTAAAAAACAAAGACAACATCAGCTGTCATCTACCTGCTTTGTAACACTATGATATGAACCAGTGAGATAATTCTTGTAAACAACTGCAGCTCCTTGGAGAGAAGTGCTCCACAAAGACAAAATAACACTGTTACTACCCGGAGACCACGTGGCCCACGGTCCCTGCACCGCCGGTGAGGGAGACATCAGTTGCATGCCGGCATCTGCCGCTGTGCATCGGCACACACGACAAGATTTAGATGCAAACTTTCACAAAATACAGTCCTTCCTGAGTTGGACAAGTTACCTCTAGTTTAGATTATGTGTATCAGTATTCAACAAGGGAGTTCTGGCCTAATGATAGAATACAACAAAATTTAATTAAAATTTTCATCTTTATGAATTTTAAATTAAGGTGAATTGAATCTTCAAATTGCCGGGTAAGCCTTTGAAGATGTATTTTTTTAATTCTATTGGCCTAGATTTAATGACACTTTCTCATTGGTGAGCTCTTAAAATCATCCCCTGATCCTGTGGCATAACTCCACTAATTACAAAATCTTTCCTTGTATGTAATGTGAGAAAAATAATATTAACCACCAAGGTTGTAATAAATACACTGCATCTTACAGCTTGCCCTGTCCCATAGTAAACGCCGACAAAATGATGATTGTCTCTGAATCACTATTGCGCCCTCACTAAACCACATAACATTCTGTGGAATCTTGTACCTATATCTTTTGGTATTTATAACATTGTATTATAATTTATAAACATGTCCAGTAGACAAAATAACATGACTTGTTTAATGCAAGTACTTGAAAACTAAATAACACTTTTAAATGGCTCATTGATCAAAGAAAAAAGCCAAAGAAGAATTGGAAATTATTTTAGACTGAAAGAAAATTAATACATATCATAATCTGTGGTCTATTCACTTGGATTTAAATGGTCAAATTCATTAAATCATGTTACTATTTACGTAACTCATCTAAATAAAACTTAAGATCCACATAAGGGACTTTTAGATCTCAGATGTGCCAATAATCATTCCTACAGCCTGCCCCACACGGCCGGGTCCCGGGACCAGCATGTACCGTGGGGACAGCGTATTTGGAATTCCACCCAGCGGTCACCCGTGTACCTAGAGGCTACTTCCCTGGGCCATCCCTTTATTCCTGCGATGATATAACCTTCCTGAGAATATAGGTCACCTTTAGAAACTTAAAATAAAAATTCATATTTTGTAGGCTAATGACTTTTGAAGATGAAGAGCCGATACACCGCTCTGTGTCAGGGATGAGTCGGTAGAGCTCATTCCACGTAAGTGCCAGGGTCGGGGTAAAAATCTCTGAACGTCGTTATTCTGCCCGAATTCAAAGCAACACTGTTTACTTCAGGATTTATCTGTGAGTTTTAAGTGTTTCCTCTGGAAAAATTTACAACAAGGGCTACAAGATGAACCAGAACAACAAAACCAATCCTGAA
The DNA here is from genome assembly GCF_020740605.2 of Lemur catta. Lineage (NCBI taxonomy): Eukaryota > Metazoa > Chordata > Mammalia > Primates > Lemuridae > Lemur > Lemur catta. Next base: position 110,884,981 of record NC_059132.1, read on the forward strand.
AAAGAAAAATGAAATTTGATAGGTCATATCTGAGAAACCACAAGCTACCCAACTTTTATGTGTGTTTAGTTAATACATTTGTTGATGACCTGCTTATCCTAAAAACTGTGCTTCCCCTTGAGTAGTTAAAACCTGTTAGAATGAATATGTATAAGGGGAGGAAGGTGTGTGTTATTTTCAATAGATGCTCTAATAGTCATGTGCGTGGGCACTTGCAATAAAAGCCCATGGAAAAGTAGCACACGTGTGTGTGTGTGTGTTTGGGATAAGAGGTAAATGAGATTAGAAAAGGTCAAATTTTGGTGAGAAAGTGTTTATAGGTATAGAAAACGTCATGAGCAAAGGAACAGAAATAAGAGACTGTATCTCAGGAATGGACAAACAATCACCACAAGTCCTCACTATAAAATTAGAACTAACCAGTGAGCACACACGTGCGCAGAGGGGAGTAAAACTCAGTGGAAAGCAATGGCGGGGGGCGGGGGGGGCGGGGGATAAACCAGCCTAGTGGGTGCTATGAACACTATTTGGGTGACGGACACACCTATAGCCCAGACACAAGCATCACAAAAACGATCCGTGTAACCTAAAACACTTGTACCCCCTTAATATTTTGCAATTAATTTTTTAAAAAAGAAATAAGAGACTGATGCTGTTGAGATTTAATATTCTCATTTAAAGAGTAGAGAACAATATGGGAAGGAGGTAAGTAGGAGGCTGTTTATGGAAGGCCTTTTCTCCCGTGATGAATTAAGCTTTATTGCATAGGGAGTTGGTGTTTGTCCCAGGAAAGGATGGGTGAGCGAGGGCAGTTAGGAGACAGAAGCCAGCCCACAAGATGGGTGGATTGTAATCAGGAAAGTAAGTGACGTGGCAGTTTTCATTTCAGATATGTATTTGAGAAAAACAATACTGAATACAAAACGACAGCTAAAAGCTCAAACGAGAGTCTAGGTGAGAGAAGGTAAATTAAGGTGGGATGAAGACAGTGGCAGTAGAGATAAGGAAAAGGTGATGAGATAGAAAAACAATGAAGAGATAAACAAAGATTGATAACTGATTGGCTATGGATAAGGTGAAAAAGCCAAATCACATATACATTTAAGGTCTGGGGATTGATCCCAAGGTAGATGCCGGCGCTTCCGATCCCAACACGGAACTGCCTCCTCCCCAACATCAGAACAAGGGCCATGTGTGTTCTGTTCACCATTTTGTCCCTGGCTGAGAAAGAGTTTTCAGTAAAACTGTGTTGAATGAATGAAACACGAGTAGCACATCAGGAGTGGGAGGTAATGGACTTGACTAAACAATTGAGTTTGACGTTCCTGTGGATCATTCATGCAGGGATACCTCACCTAAGTTAGAAAAATTAGTTTCTAAACCAAGAGAATTTGAAATGTGACGAAGACTAACTGCATTATTGAGGAATGCTTCATAGACATTCACATTGGCGTCCCTCCCCCATAGTCTCTGTGGGGTCCAGGACAGAAGTACAGATGGAACTCCATATACCATGAATCTAAATATTTGAAAGTTACAAAATTAAACTAACACATTGTTGAAGCATATGTTCTAGCCTCCTGTGTTGGCAAATATACCATGATGATGACAGGCTTGAATAAAGAATTCCCAGAATTCTTGAAATTTCTAACAGGAACTTGGAGAACTAGCCAGGAGCCCTGGGTCGTGATCCTCCTTCCTACTCTTTCTGCACTGAGCTCTGTCTACACAGCAATGCCACACACACGTGGAAGATCCATCTGCTCCCTGTGAACCTCTGTCCCACGGACAACACTGATGCCCAGGGATGTGCACACCTGCTACACAGGCTACCCTTGGAAAGATGTGCTTGAGGAGGATGATACCACAGACGCTGGTGGATCAGAGAATTCCAGAACCCCTAGTGCCCGGAGCTGGGCCTAGCGAACAGAGCTTCCTCCTGCCTCGGCCTAAGAGCAAACTGCATACTGGAGCACCCAAAGGCTGTAGATAAATAAGAAGAAAAAGCTTAGAGTGCAGAGGGAGAAACAAATGAAGTAGACAGATGAGAAAAGCAAAATGACAAGCCCATAAAAGACAGAGACAATTGACGTCGCAGTTTTTGTGAAGCCAAGTTAGCCTTTTTGCATTTCATTTCCATGTGGCGCTTTTCTGGTTCTATGTTTTTTTCCAGATAATTTGAGTTGGTTTCTGTTGCTCGTGATCAAATAACCCGTGAGTAAGAAAAGATAATCACGAAGGCTGGGAGACTGCCCAGGGAAGGAACACAGAATGCAAAATGGGCGAAGAATATAACCTGTTGTTTCAGCAATTTGAACTGACCTATCGTATCAGGGACATGTGGACATGGTACAGAAGAAGGAATCAAAGAACAGAACAAAGATTTACTAACTTTGCCAGCTTTCCTTAAGCTATTTCCATTCCCCTTTTTGTTATCCTAGGTATTATAACAGCATCCACAGGAATCAAAAAGCTCATCTTTCCGATATAAGCCAGCTAGTGCACAATCACTGCCCATTCTCCAATTGCAGCATTTTAAAACAGTCCTGCTGTATTTCTGCACTCTCAGAGAAGTGGATACCTGACTTTGTTAAACAACGTTCACACAGCAAACTTGCACATAAATTAAATTCACTCTAACAAGGGTCTGTGCTGAAGAAAGTCAAGAAGCAAACAAACAGAAACAAAACTACGGCTTCTCAATTCCACCAAGACTTCTATCTCAAGAATTCAGCAGATGATAAAAAATGAGAATCAGAATTACTGTGGCAAAGAGGAGTCGCCTTGGCTGTTGGGAGAGGAAAAACAAAAAGAAAAGAAAACCAAAGCAAAGAGTCACGTTGCTTGGGTAAATCAGTTTTCACACTGCCAAGAAACAGACACAAGTAATTCTGCAGGAGCTAGTGAGTGATTTCAGAAGTCCATCAGCATAATGGGCCAAACCTCCATAAAAATCACCAGAATATGCAAAGGGTATTGCTGGAGTCCTTGCACTGAGGGAGCAAATTGTACAAACAGAATGGGAAAAAGTCAATTGCAAAGTGGAATGTCTGTCCTGAGACCAAATAAGCCACTGACAGATGAAGAAATTCGCTTCAACCTAATCATGGGAGGCCTAAGTGCTAAACAGAAAAGAGGCCGAGAGGCTGGCCTCTTTGCAATCAGTGCGCAAGAGAACGAGAGAAAGCGACGCCGCAGGGCCATGCATATCAGAGTCCCCCACGTAAAATGGCAAATGCACAGAGACAAAGAATAAATAAATATAAGGCAATCGTCGTCTGAGAGAGGAGAATATTTATGCAATGAAAAAATTATGTATGTATTAGGAGTAGCATGAACTCAATGTACATAAAATGGAAAACAGGTCAGAAAACATCTTAGCTATCGTGTCATCCTATCTTCTCGTTTTACACCTGAGGAAACTAAGAAACAGAGTACATGTTATCTTACAAAAGGAATTCCTCACTCTCAGGCAAGCCAATATAAAATAACGGGGCAATGCCCACAATTAGCCTGAGGATAATTCTAAGTGTTCATTGTAAACAAACAAAAATGATAAAACACATAAGTGAAAGGTATGGATCTTTTCCCTCTCAAAATTAGCTTATTAAAATGTTTATCCCCTCAAGAAAAGAATGTCTTAATTCTTTAATAAAAAGGTATTTATTAAGCATCTCTTTTACTTAGCATGAGGAAAATATCATGGAATTAAAAAAAGTAAAAGACATGTAAAATTCTTAAAAATTCTTTGTTTTGGTTCATAACAAACATCAACTTTAAGGTTGACATTGAATATCTATAATACAAACAATAAAAATACATTATATTTTATTTTTATAATTTCATCTTATGATTCCTACATGCTGTAGACTGAGTGAATGTCTTTCCCCCAGGACAGTTGCTGGGCTGAAATCCCTGCTCCCAGTGCGGGCCCTTGCGGGCGGCCAGGCCACGCAGGCGGAGCCCCCGTCAGCGTCCTTAGAAGAGAGGCCCCAGCGAGCTCCCTCCCGTGGGCAGCAGGGACGCAGCACGAGCCCAGGGAGACGACAGTCCTCTGTAAACCAAGCAGCACACCTTCGCCAGACACCAAATCTGCTGATAGAAACATTTCCCTCACAGACGACTCCCTTGTCTCCTGCTCTATTATAAACCCGATGTGTTTTCCAGCACCCAGGAACATACTTTAGAATGGAAGGATTGCTTATGTTGCTGGAAATTGTACAGTGAATTATTTGGCATCATATATGGAATACTTCGGGTCCTGCAGGTACTCAGAAGTCTATCTCTGAAATACGCAAGTAAAGCACCTCCACAGCCCATTCTGAAGCCGTTTTGCTGATTCTCCATAAATCTTAGAGAGCGCATTGTTGTGGGGCACAACTGTGCCACACGCCCCCACCTGTGGACCTCGTTAGGAAGGGAGACAATGGCTCCACTAAGTGCGTCTCACAGGGTGAAGCTGCAGGTGTCCTGGCCCCTCCGCCTGCGGCTCGGACTGCTGCTTTCGCTGCCCCCCTTGGAGCTGCTTGTGCTGTTAGTATGTCCCCTCGACCCAGCGAGGCTTGCACAGAGCAGGGCGTTAAGAGACCAAAACAAAACAAACCTGACATAGTACAAAACCAACAATGTATACCACAGAGGTAGACACAAATACCTCAAAAAAATGCCATAAAGGTTTTCAGATTTTATAGAAACATGAATAGGAAATAGGAATTGAGTTGCTAGCAGTGACTAACTAGAAAAAAGTACAGATTGAAGGAAAGACACAGAGAGTTGATTCTCTGTGGTCAAGAGAATAATCTCTTAACTTGAAATGACCTTAAAAATCGTTACAAAACAACATAAATATTAAAAAAAAAAAGAAAGAAAGAAAAGAAAGCAAGCTCAGAAGACACTCTTAGACCAGAGCACGTAGGTGACCGTGGTGCGGGGCACAGAGCCAGAGCAGAGCAGCTGGGAGAATGGGGGGCTCGGCCCTGGGCTTTGCTCCTTGAGGTGCTGGCTGGGCCCGGGGGTGGCAAACCCGGCAGTTCCGCACCTGCTTGCGAGTGACCCACGCTTACGCTGCTCAGCAATGTGGAAGGGACAGAATGAGAAACTGAGGGGACAGTGTTGTGAGACGTGTAAAGGACCTTACAAATCAATATTTTAACCATTGCTTGAGCAAATGGATAGCAAATTTTATTCATTTCAGATCAGATTATAATAATGCAGGGCAGGTGTGCTAAGCCCTTGTCAATACTTCAGCAGGAACTGTTTCCAGCTTCCAACCCAATCAACCCTCTCAGGGGAAACTGAGCTTCGTCATAAAAGTGGAATTTCCTTGGCTGAGTTAGTCCCCAAGGGGGCAGAGCTTTCTTTTTATTATGGGCATATATTACGGTGAAGATGCAGTCTGGAAAATTTTATTCTGGGAACAAAAGACTGAAAACTCGTACATAGACTAGAGAAACTGAGAAGTGCGGCCTCTGTTTGCTTGTTACAAAATCCCACACACTAGGAATTGTGAGACCAGGAAGCTTCACGCTGGACCCACAGAAAGAACATGCTTCTGAGACACAATATTAACCAGAATTTCACACAGGATCGATGCATTGTCTATGCACAAAAACAAACCAAGGTGTTTTTGCAAGTGATAGTTATTTTCCCATCAATTTCCCAAGAATTTATTCATGTTCATGGACTCTCTTTGCTAAATAAAAGTATGGCACCATTTTTATTTTACTGTGTTTTGCTTTTCTCTTTGCTTAACAAAAATAACATGGGGATGTTCATGACACCATTAAAATATGGCCATTAATTGGTTTTACAATTTCTGTCAACATACTTGAAAATCAAGCACATTAAAATTTTATTTTTAAAAAATAGTGCCTTTTAGTTAAACATGACAAAATGAATACATGAGTTTATCTCCTAAAATTGACCATAAGGAAAGTAATGGGGGGAATACACCCCACAAGACAACGAAAGCGGGAAAGGAATGGTAGCATAATGGTGTCGAGGGAATTCTCACAGCTGGAAAGCAGGAGGACACATTGTCATTTACGAAGCACACCAGAAATAGCTGAATGCGAAGCCAGCAGTAAGGAGGAAAGAAGAAAATAAGTCAATTTTTGTCGTGACACAGAACCCTGGTGTGGCTCAGGTGTTGGGAAACCAGCTCCTTGCGAAGGCAGTGATGTGGTGTGGATGGGAAACGGAAGCATTTGTTGGAAGTCTGTTTAAGAAGCATCCGACTCCTGGATTCTCGACCTTTTATAGCCTCTTTCCCTCTGTGACAAAGGACTAGGCTTGAGGCCACATCCACAGTTGAGTGGGACAAACATAAAACAGGTGTGACGAAAGCCCATGCTGAAAAGTATGACCAAGAACATCACTTCCCTTTTTGGCTCCAAGAATGCTGAGAGTGAGGCATGTTTGTCTCCGCGAGAGACTAAAGTACTTTCTGCGGAACCTGCCACCCCAAGAGAACAACCTGTGGATGTTGACATTTGGTCATCCAGGAACAGTGTGCCCAAGACAGAAAGAGAGAGAGGGGGGAAGGAAGACAGGCAGAAGGGAAGGAAGGAGGGAGGATGAGAAGGAAGGTAGGAAGGAAGGAAGTAGGGAAGTAGGGAGGTGGGAGGTGACCTGTGTCACCTGCTGCCATACCCTGCGTCAACCCACTTTACTGGGCCAGCGCACCCGTCCCTCGCTCGTGGATGCTGAGGGCACCCATCCCTCTCCTCCTCAGGGGAGCTGTCCTGGAAAGAGGAGTCACTGAGCCCTGGAAGTTTCAAACTCCACACCTGCCACTCCCAGTGCAAGTAACTGACTGCTTGAGGTCCCTGCCCCGCTCTCCCCCTGGGACCAGGTAAAGCTGGACCCCAGTGAAAGGCCACATCCTGGCTTGTTCTCTGACCCACGCCCGGGCCTCGCTCACTCCCTCAGCGCACTCACTCAGTGAACTAAGTTGGTCCAACCTCTTTCTCAGGCTGTTTCTGGGAACTTGAACTAAGACCTTATTTGATCAATTTAAATACTTTGAGATGAGCGTTACATCTCTGAAAGTTTGGGAATAGGTTCTTAGGAAAACAGCAGTACAAAAAGAGGCAATTATTAAACCACAAGGAAAACAACTTGTATAAGGAAGAAAATAAGTCAATTGATTACACCATATTGACTCCACTATGGGTAAATGTAAAATATCCATTTAATTTAAATATATGAGATAACCTTATTGGGAGGATAGAAGAAGAAAATATTTGCATGGGTGCTAGGGGCATAGGCATGAGAAAAGCAAACCTGTTTCCCATATGCATAAGTTAATAAATAATTCCTAAAGAACATGATAGTTATCCAGAAATAAGGAAGTATTAGTAAGTGTCAAAAGAAAGTGTTAAGGATTTGAAAGTGACTGCCTTGGGAGAGCAAAACAGGTAAAGCAAGGGAATTTTCTTTTAATTATGAGTTTTATAGAACTAGTTGACTTTTAAAACTTTACACAATGTAAATTCATATTCAGTATCCATATGCATATGAAAAAGTACATACTAATTTTAGAAAATTCAGAAAAAATAAAGAAGAATATAAAAATAATCTATAGCTTCAATACCCAGAGATAATATTTTTAACATTTTGTTACCATCTGCCCATCTTTTTTCTTTGGTTATTTCACCCATCACAATTTTAATTTTTCTATATATGCAATTTTATTGTATCTAATATTATATCATATGCATTCACTGATACTATTGATACTGTACTTTTATAAGCATAATTTTGTTCATAAAATATTTCATCAGATCAATTTATAATGTAGGTAACCTTTCCCTTCTTTTTGTACATTTACAGAATTTTCTATACTTCTCTGTAGTAATGTTGTGATGCACATTTACGAGCATAAAACATTTTGTATATTTCTGATTATTCACCATAGTTTTTAACGTGCAGGTATCCAATGACTATTATGCCTATGTCTCTCAAGCTGTAGGAGCTTCCACACCTGAAATCAGTTCAACAAAATTTTGCCCCAATAAACCAATTTAGAGATACTGTAGGTTTCATTACAATGAGACGTTATCTATGTAAATGATTTTCCAGTTCTTAAGTTTTAGGAGTTTGCCATCTCCCTCTGGGAGGCTTTTCACTTTCCAGTGCAACCCCGAGCTCTCCCCAGCGAGCACTAAACCAAATGAGTTATTCATTTTTCTTGCTGCATTTGCCTCTTCTGTCGTTGAGTTCATTTCAGTCTCTCTCTGGGGGCTTATAACCTTCCTTTCCTGTCTTCTCACTTCACATATATTTATGAAACTGCCCATTTTTCTTCACAAAACATGCATCCTTTTTGAAGGTCTTCCTGTGATTTATTTGATTATGTGTGCCTTTGTCCTACATTGATAATATTGACTTAGATTTCTTATCTTCTAAACCTTTTAATTCTGTAAAACCTCCACGTTTTTACCTAGACATCAATCTTGTTCACTTTCTTCTTCAGCTAATGTTTACTAACGATGCCCATGCGGTTTAACTCCCAGGGAGTTAGCAGCAGCCGAGGGTTGAGTCCCCACTGTATGCCGGGCACTTCGTCTTCACCGCAGCCCTGTGCCTTAGGCATTGCTGGGATTTCGTTTTACTCCAGAGGAAACAGTCGCCAACGGTGATGTGAAACATTTAGACCCACTGACTGTTTGAGGTAAAGGAAGGCTTCCCTTTTCTCTCCCCAGAAAGTGCAGATGAGAAAGTTAGTGAGTGGGGTTTACTTATGGGTTAGTTTTAAATAAGCAAATTGAGTAAAACCAATTTGTGTCAATTAACGTCTAATTAGAATTTCTGCATTTCTTTTTAGCAAATAAAACCAAGTAAAGTCAAACTTTTTCTTTCTATTCTATGCTTAAGTGCTGTTTTTTCCCCACTGTGTGAGTTAAAACTTTGTAGGGATCAATGAGCTACACTTTGGCAATCAGACACTGACCACTGGATCCTGACTCTGTGACATGCGCATGTTTGGCTTGTGGTGGAAAAGTGAGCCTTGGAAAAATTGTTAATAAATTATATAAGTCCATCCTAATATTGGGGACAATTATTTAAAAAGCAAGATCTAGTTAAACATCATTGCTTTTACAGTATAATCCATTTATACCTAAAATTATGCTGATATTTCTAAGAAATAATATACATGTAATTGTTTTAATTTTTTTTTCCATTATTCAATATCAGCAAATATTTAAAGACTTGAGTGATTGATCTTCATAATGTGCCAGACTAATGTAAAGGCTCTGATACTGGTGGTGACTTAACGCTGTTTTCATCTTTTACTGGTAGGAGGAGGTGCACCCGGACCAGCCAGGTGCACAGAGTATGAATCAGGATCTCAAACAGCAACACTTCGTTCTGACTCTTTTGCTCCTGTTGGCCTAATCCCAGCCTTTTTCTACTCTGACCTGTATTGACCCTGGAAACCCTTCAAGTAATTGTGTCACTAAACCCTTCAGTTTCTTTGTCTACGTTCATAAGCGAGTGGACCAAACAGAGCTTTCAGGCTTTTAGGATACATACCCAGTCACGATTTCCCCTTTATTTCTGAATTTTTGCTGGAATCTATATTTCTGCATCTGTGTCCTGCATTTTCTTTCCTCCCTTTTATCTTCCCCACATCTGCTGCGTTCCAGGTTGCAGCACAGTTTGAAGCTCTCTTTTCTGTGCCTCTTTATTCCCACACCCTTTGCGTGTATCCTGCTCTCGTGCCAAGCTCTTCCCAGGTTTTTATGTCGACACATGTTCTTTCCTCCCCGTGTCAGCGCCTCCCCCTCCCGCAGGCGGGCCCCTTGCTCTGGACGTGCCGACGATGTCACCCCCAGCCCTTCCCCGACTCCTCCCAGCTCCAGTGGACCAGGTCTGTTGCTGAGTGACTTTTCTATTCGATACACTTAACACACACTTGATACAAAACTAAAATTCCCCAGCTCAGTCACTTCCCTTTCATACTAACACCAAGATTACAGTTATTCTCTGCCCACGTCTGCTACTGTTGCTAAATCTCACAGCACGTGGTCAGTTCTGGTCCTCCAAGAAGACCCCCAGAGGGACCGAACCCCCTAGAGGCTGAAAGGCAGGAGTGGCGGAGCCTCAGCCCTTGATGCCCGTCTGTCGGCTGGGAAGGGAGCCGGGGAAGGAAGAAGGATTCAGTGAGAAGTTCTCAGACTGCAGCTAAGTTTGGAAACATTCTGGGTTTCTAAGACTGTCGGGGGTCCCTCAAGCTACAGTCCCCACTAGAGGAGCTGTGTGTGACATGAATGGGCTGGCGCTAGTCTCCCCATGGGCTGGGAGGATCCTGGGGGAACCATGGCTTTGGCACAAACTCTGGTTGGACCTAGATGGGCAGCGGCTGGGCTGCCAGCGGTAGGCTCTGCAGGTGGAATGTTTTCATGGCAGCATGCTTGTGGCCACAGCAGCCCACCCTAGTATTTCATAGACATGGTGACATTTTCTGGGTTTTTCTGCATTAGTCCATGCATTTATGTTGTCCTTCTTTGGGTCCTCCCTGCTATGCCCTGTGCTCCTGCCTCTGGCACCGACCCTGACAGCTCTGGAAGTCCCCACTGTCCTAGAGCAAGGTGTCGTGGGCACACTGGGCTGAGCAGGGAGGAGGAGGAGGGTGGGAGAGAGCTGCTGTCGCCTGCCTTTATCATTATACCCTAGACACAGACCTGACCCTGTCCTTAGTTCTGCTAACACAGAAGAAAATATTTGCAGCTTCCAATGAGACTTTTTTACAGTTTATGTTAATTTACATGGAAGAATTGCAGCACAGTCTTCTAAGTAGCAGCACACGTGGCTACTCTCAAGCCCACAGGCGCTGGCCAGTCCCCCTCGAGACTGTCCCTCCGTGCTTAGGTCCCAGAGCACTGCCTTCGCCTCAGGCCCCACGCGCCCCTCTGCGAAGGGGACCGGTTAACCCGACCACAAGGAGCACTCACTCTCAGGGAAAACGTCCCTCACGATCACGCCTCAGTAACTGGGACCGCAAAGAGGTCCCAGCCCCGGATTTTCCTCATCGTGGGATCACAGACAGTGGGAATTTGCTGCCCATAATCAGGGCGTATCCGTGCGCTCTCACCTAGTGGCTCCAAAAGCACAATTATACCAGAACATAATACTCTGGCATCACTACGTCCCACAAAGTCTTGGCTGTTCACTGTGCCTCCCCGTGCCAGTCATCCCTGGCACTGCACAAGTTGAACTTCAGCCACCCCAATCTCCCTGCAGCCTTCTAGAACAGCACTTTCTATTTCCTGGCAGTGAATTTTCAAACAAGAACAAACACAGTAAGCAACTCTTTAAAGCAAAGTAAAATCTAAATCCACATAGAGAAAAAGAACTATATTTTTCTCATAATCGGAAGAGCCTGTAAAGACAGAGTTTGCCTCAACCACACAGCGATGTGGAATCCCAGATGCCCCACTCCCCTTCTCAGTCTGGAAACCTCTTCATTAAAGTTAATAGTGACTTCAAAATTTCCCCCAAAGAACAGTATGAGCCTCACTGTGCGTGGATAAGGGATCCTTATAGATGGTTACTAAAAACAGTGAAACAGAATGTCCAGTGGAGGGATTTAAGTTCTTACCTCAAAGATTAAAAACACTTATAGCTTTGAAACGTCATCTTTTCCCAGATATTACCAGTTCCATAGAATGTTACAGAAATGTCTGAAGTTTCAGCCAGGGAACTCTTTACAGATACAATCATCAAATCCACCATCATTAAAATACAAAATATCCTGTTATTTTCATCTGTCAGTCTGTGCAGCACAGTCCGTTACTGTCAACTCCCTGCTGACCCCTCCTGTCACCGCCACTCTTACCCCTAACGTCCCAGGAACGTGGGACGTGCTCTTTGGCGAGGGTTCTCAAACCAATTACATTCCAAATCCAGTTATTCCGATTCTAAATATTAATAAATTATTTACACTTAATAACCATAGTGTTAGAAAATTTCCTCTCTTAACTAACCAAATATGTTTCCCATTGACCTTAATTCTGCCCTCTAGAAACACAAATAGTCTGATCTTCCAAATACCTGACAGCATTTGTCATTTTTTTCTCTTCAGGTTAACAAACCTTTCCTTCAGCCATTTCTTATATTATATTGTGTGAGATTTTTTAAACAACAAGGGCTTGGTCAACAAAAAAGTCTTACATGTATCCCACTATTTATTACATTTTTAATCCTAATTTTTACATCTTTACTATGTAGATATGGAGACATTAGTTCCTACTCCATCAGGCAGTTGTGAAATGTAATGGAGATTGTGCAGTTAAATTATGTAACACACTACTTGGCACATAATGTTAGCTATTGTTATCATCTCGGGCACTGCAGTCTGGATCATCTTTAGTTAGTAGCTCTCTTAAAATAAAATATTCTAATTTGAGCAAATTCTCATAGGTGATCTGGCAGGCACCACTCTCTTATTAATGTAATCAAGGTGTATTCTTTGTCAATAATTGCATATTTTATTTACATTCAGCTAAACAAACGCTTCCCTCTAAGGAGTGTACTATATGCCCCTTCTTTAAATCCCAATCATTGTTTAGTATCTACCAGTGACTAACAAGTCACTGTGAAAGCAGAGAGTACAGCAATGAGATGGTAAAGATATAATCTCTGACTGCTGGATGCTTACCAGGCAGAAAGATACATAGACATGTCAACGAACAGTTGTGTTATGTCAGAATATGTGTAAGAGCTATGAAAGAAATACATAAAAGGTGTCCCAAAAAGGAAAGATAATTACCAAACAGTTTTGCCTGGGCTGAGGTAAGGGAAGGTTCTGTTGAAGAAGTATCTGATAGGAGTCCTGACATACCCATTGATTCATTCATCTCTCCATCACTCATTCATTTATTCAGTAAGTCTTTGTTCAATGGTCTCTATCTTCCAGGCATTCAATCTAGTAATTGCTGCAGACAGTACCATGATAACCACACAGCCTTTTCCCCAAAGAGGAAACTGTCTCGTAGGAGAGACAGATAAACAACCTTTTAGTACACCGTGGTTCGTGCCACGAAGTACAGTCTGTTAACAGAACATGTAGACCTGGTTCTAAGAGAAGGTTCAGTTGTAAATCTGAGTAAGTTTGCTAGGGTTAGCAAATAAAAACACAGGATGCCCATTTAAATTTGAATTTTAGATAACAAATAATTTTTAGTATAAATACATTTCATGTAATATTTGGGACATACTTATACTAAAAAATTAATTGGTATTTATGTAAAATTTAAATGGGTGCTCTGTATTTTATTTGGCAACCCTAAATCTGCGGGATGAATTGAACAGAAGTTGCCATGCCTAGGACGTGCGGGGCGGGCATAGGGAGCGGGAGCCCATGCGAGGTAGGGGAAATGGCATCTAAAAGGTGTGCAGTGACTCAAACACGGTGCAGCAGACTGAGAGAGACGAGCCCAGAAAGATGGAGGAGTATTGCAAACCATGTGAAGGAGTCTGAACTCTCTTCCTGGAAGCAACTAACGGCTATTTAAGGAGTTCCAGTGGGAGACTGACATAATCAATTTGCGTACTTCAGAGATTGCTCCGGTTGCGTTGTGAAGAGCAGATTCAGGGAAACAGATCTGTAGGCAGAGAGGAGGACTCAATCTAGAAGGCAAGAACCGTAGAACTCAGCTGTCTTCGCAGAGAGGAGTCCGTACAGCTCCTTAAAGACAAAAGATGTGACAATCACAGCGTGTTCAGGGAACCGCCTAGACCGCAAGGCGCAGGGTGAGGAAATTAAACTGGAAAGGAGGTCGAAGCCAATATTCCAGGGGGCTTATGTGGTAAAGGCTTTAGACTTAATCCTTGGAAAGTGGTTAAAAGATTTTGAAGGGATTATTATTATTATCCAATTTATCACTTCGAAAAAATGGGCAGGTTAGCCTGACTTCTCACAAATACCAGGTGCAAAAAGTCAGTAAGGAATCTGCTGTGAGGGGAAGCAAGATCAACTTAGAGAAGAAATAATGAATGTGCTCTCATTCTAACCAAATGATTTAAGATCAAAGATACATGTTAAAATTGACCTTCTATCTCATTCTGTAGAGACAGAAGGCTTAACGGGCCCAGATTAGTATTCTGAGCACAGGTGAACCCCAGGATGAAGCCACATGAGAACAGCGTTATACTAAGACTTGTAAACATTTTATTCTTCAACCCTATGTTCTGGGATCCATCTTAATCATCACTGTCATCATTTCATCGTCATCATTAGGACTAACCTTTGTATAGCGCGTTACTATGTTCCAGCCAGGAATACTCACAATCAATATTGCTATGAACCTAAAACTGCTCCAAAAATAAAGTCTATTAAAAAAATTTAGTAAGAGAGAAAATCATTGCAAGATTAGATTTTTACTTTGTCTCTGTAATTAAGAGTATTAAGAATAAAGACAGAAATTGCAATTACACAAAGCAATGTTAGAGTTATTTTCATCTGACAAGTTGTGATAGCATCACAGACCAAAAAAGATAGAAACAAGTTCTTTTTGTTGTTGTTTAGTGACTCGAGTAATATTGATCAAATGCATTGCCTTTGGACATGCCCACACTGTGTCTTCCCCGTCTCTCTGCCTGTTAATCTTTTTTTTTTTGAGACAGTCTCACTTTGTTACCTGGGCTAGAGTGAGTGCCGTGGCGTCAGCCTAGCTCACAGCAACCTCAGACTCCTAAGCGATCCTACTGCCTCAACCTCCCGAGTAGCTGGGACTACAGGCATGTGCCACCATGCCCGGCTAATTTTTTCTATATATATTTTTTTAGCTGTCCAGATAATTGATTTCTATTTTTAGTAGAGACAGGGTCTCGCTCAGGCTGGTCTCGAACTCCTGACCTCGAGCGATCCACTTGCCTCGGCCTCCCAGAGGGCTAGGATTACAGGAGTGAGCCACCGCGCCCGGCCTCTGCCTGTTAATCTTTAATCCCGTAGACATTTCAGGGTAAACTTAACCAGCGTGCTTCTGATTTATCGTAACTGAAGTCACTGAAGTGTTGTTTCTAAAAAGTTAGTTCATGACAAATGAGTTTTTCAAACCATTTTAAAATACTTTCAAGGCCTTGTCTTTAGAGACAAAAGAGTCATGTTTCTGTAGATGTCACTGGACTGAAATCTCAGCAAGGTAAAGTCTAACCTTAGAACACTATGAGTCTGAATAGATTTTCAACTTGAAAAAGCAGCTTTCTACCTCTTCTCCAGTGTTGTCCAATCTCCTTTGTTTCCATGAATTTGATAGTTAAGAAATTGACTTCGATTTGAAGGCTGTCCAAGTGCTTTCCTCTCACTTTCTGATTTTTTCACCATTCACTTATTAAGATGATCCTGAATGAGAATAACTTTCTTTGACTCTTTGATTATATTCATCTCTTTACAGTTGTACATTTCACTGATATTTGCAATTGTGCTTATATTAACCGTGATAAATGAAGTCCCCACATACTTTTTTGTCTGTCATTTCACTTTCCTCTTACTCATTGACATAAATGAAAATATCAACCAATATTCATATCAGAACTACACTAACCCATCAATTGCAGTGATAAGTTGGCTATAAATACAAAATTCCAGCAAAAATCAATGAAAATATTCTGTGAGAATCAATTGACTATATAGAATTTTCAATAAAAAGCATTAAATATTTATTATTGTATGCATGTATTGTATAAAGCATATTGTATTATACGCTACACAATCTTTACGTCCGTAAAATTATAAGAAACTTATATACATATACGTGCATACACTTTTTTTGGGGGGGTGTCAAAATTGGCTATCAAACATTTTTTAACCCATGTCTGGAGTTGTTAAAATAGTGTATTTGTTTTAACAATACTCAAAGTCTAGTGTGAAGAATGTGGACATTATAGTAATAGAAATATGCAAAAGGTATTTGAGAACACGAAGAAGGAAACCTAACCTACAGTGCCCAAAGAGGACATGGGACAGGTTTTCGTGATAATCTAGTAGTATCTGAGCTATGCAGGAGTTGTAGGAGTTGGTCTGCATGTTAAAATAGTAGAACTCTTCCTATAGTCAAAAATATCATATTGTGCACTTAAAAATGCAAGAGGGTAGATCTCATGATAAGTGTTTTTACCACAATAAAAAAGTCCGCAGTATTCCTTATTATAATAATGGCTAAAGTAATAAGTGGAAGATTATTTTATAGGTAACAAATCAGTGGCTAAAGAGCTCTGGTGTGCAGAGCTATGATGATTCTGTATATGTGTACAAACGAGTGTCAATGTAGAAAATTCACAGAAAACATTGTTTAAAGAAGAATTTCAGCTACAGTGTTTTTCTGAGAATATTCCTGCACAAAGAACTAGATACTGCTAGGAAGAGTAAGACATTCATTTGTAAGAAGTACCTTGGAGGCATAAAATATTAACTGACAAGATATCAAGATATTTCCTACCCACCAGATGGGCTGAGACTGTAGAATACCAATTTGGACAGCAAGCTTTCAAAACTGCCAGACAGAACAAGTATTGAGACAGTGCAGAGAAGTTCTCCACCTGTGGCGGGGAGCGCGGGAGGGGGAGAGAAGGTTGTTGCCAACACTCCCAGGAACTCTCCCTGGTAATAGCCCCGTAAAGAGAACCTCTGTGGAGTATTTCAGAGAAAGTCCAGAGAAAGCTGCCTTCTCTTCGCAGCACACTTCCAGGGAGAGGGACTGAACAGGTGTTCCTACCTGTATAGAAAATGATCAAATATGCAGATGTGGCTTTGTCTGTATGCGCTTGTGTGTGCATGTGTGGGCATGAATGAATATTTGCGTGTGATGTTGTAGCTAAAAGAAAAAGAAAAGAAAAAATATAGATGAATATGCCTGATACAAATTAGAATCTATGCCCTCCGAGTAATTGTCCTTAATATTTGCCCCCTAGATTCCTGCATTACAAAATGTATCAGTTATTTTACTTGACTCTAAGTGCTATTTTTTTCAAGTATATATTCTTGTCTCACATTCAGCTCTGTGTTTGTGTTACTTCCATAGAAATTCTTGAACCTCAGAAAGCGGTGCTTCCCTTTTTGCTCTTTCTTTCATGTTTCTAGTTCCTGCATCCACTTAGTCCCTTCTGGATTCCACTCAGAAGTTCACATAAGAAACACATTCTAAAAATATTTCTTCATCTTCATCACTTCACAATGGCTCAGCTTCTAATCCCTTTTCATGTGTGACATTTGATAGCGGAGTTCTTTAGTGAAATTTCACACTGATCTCAACATCACAATCTCTCCTGACTGTTTACCACTTTCATCTTCTTGAGGGAAGAAGCCACTGCCACCAAATCAGCTTGCTAGTAAAGTGACTGTGTTAGTTTGTCCCCTGCATAGCATCTACGGGTTGTATCTTTTATCTTATTCAGAGGCATGAAAAATTATTCTACATTTCAAAAACCAATAAAGAGTGAGAACTAAACGGAGACTCTAAAATAACAACATTTTCAACCCCTTTATTGAGGT
The DNA here is from genome assembly GCF_020740605.2 of Lemur catta. NCBI lineage: Eukaryota > Metazoa > Chordata > Mammalia > Primates > Lemuridae > Lemur > Lemur catta. Next base: position 110,902,478 of record NC_059132.1, read on the forward strand.
ATAAATAACATACAAAAAGCTGCACATATTTAACGTGTTCACCATGATGAGTATAAAGATAAGTATACCCCGTGAAACCATTGCCACAATCTATGCTGTAAACTTGTCGTCACCTCCAAAAGTGTCCTCGTACCCTCTTTATTTACTATTACTTTTTGTGTGATAAGAACATTTAACATAAGATCCACCATCTTAGCAAATTGTGAAGTATAAAATCTGTATTATTAACTATAAGTACTATGCTGTACAGTGGGTCTGTAGGACTTATTTATTGTGTATAATGGAGACTTCGTACCCTCTGACATAAACTGCCCAATTTCCCCCTCCCCGTAGCCCTTGGCAACCACCACTCTTCTCTTTGCTTCTCTGAGTCTGATTATTTCAGATTCATCACATAAGACATATCATGTCCTTGCATCCCTAGCTTATTCCACTTAGCATAATGTCCTCCAGGTTTACCCATGTCATTGCAAATGGCAGGACTGCCTTCGTTATTAACGCCAAATAACATTCCATCTTGTATAGACCACATGTCATCTGGCCGTGCGTCTGTCAATAGACATTTAGGTTGCTCTGTATCTTGGCTATTGTGATCAATGCAGCAATCAACATGGGAGTGCAGATATCGCTTCCAAATCCTAATTTCAATTCCTTGGGACATATAACCAGAAGTGAAATTGCTGTACCATATGGTAGCTCCATTTTTAATTTTTGAGGAACTTCCACTCTGTTTTCCACAGTGGCTGCATCAGTTTACATTCCCACCAACAGCATATGATGGTTTTCTTTAAAGACAGGAATTTTATTGCATTTTAGATTAAAGTCCTATGTTATAGAAAATACATAGCCAATAATAATAACATCCAAAATTGTATCTACACCCTGATTCAAAAGTAGGAAAGAGGAAATTAAGAAAAACTATAAAGATGGTTTGGGTGAAAAATCACCAGTTGAAATTTTAAGTGTATTTTTTCTTCATGCTAGTGGTGACCATAAAAACAACAGATAGGGGAAGATTGTATCAGTCAAGATAAACTAAGTTATGCTGCCATAATAAACAACCTCACAGCTCAAATGGCTTACAACAGTGGACTGTATTAGTTTCCTATTACTGCTCTAACAAATTACTATAAATTTAGTAGCTTAAAACACCACAAATTTATTATCTTAGAATTCTGATGTCAGGAGTCTAAGATGGGCTTCGTGGGCTAAAACCCTCTGGGGAAGAGTGTTCAGCATGGGCAGGATTATTTGTAGTAGCCAAAAGTTAAAATAACTTGTATGTTCATCAGCAACAGAATGGATCAAAACTACACTATCAACTGAAGATTGCATAGCAAGAAAGTAAGCAAACCACAGCACAGTGTAGCAACTCAAATCACATTCATAAAATATTATGGAGAAAAAGAAACAGAAAATGAAAAAGAATGCAATATTTTATTAATAAATATGTTCACGAAAGTTCAAAAATAAGGAACGAATTTTAGGAATGAGAACATAGGAAGCAAAATGCTAAGTAAGAATGTATTTGTTATAAAGCTTTCTAGCAGTGAGAGATGAGGCCATGACTGGGGAGGGGCACATAGGGGTTGGGCTTTAGGGTTTAGCCAAACTCTTATTTCTGGTTCTCATTTATAGCTTCTTGAGTTTTCACTTTATACTTATTGAACTTCATGCATTATATTCATTCGTGTGCATGCAATAGCTTACAATAAATGAAGAAAACTTTTAGAAACTCAAAGAAAGCCTACTCTGTGCATAATATATGGTATTTTAATTGGGGGAATCAAATTACAGTCTTTCCAAAAATCATGCCGTCTTTCAGAAAGGCAATCTACACAAGGAAATGCAAAGAGAAGTTAGTAGCATTCTGATGAATTTGTACGGCCAACATCCAAGTCTGATCAGAAATTACTGATTTCATTTATTTTCAGTCTAGCCAAGGAGCAAAGTTGTGCTATTTCTTGGCCTATGTGGTAGGTACACAGTTGCTCATTTTATTATTTTTCTTCAATTATAATATGTTTTCATACACTCCTGTGCACGTATGCTATCTTTTGCATAATGGAAAAAACAATAAATCATTGAAGGAACTGCAATTGAGAGTATTTTGCAGATCCAACTACACCAAGGATCTTTTTCATCTTTAGAGAAAACATCAAAATATATTTAATAGTCTTTATAAGGAATTTATAAAGCACAAGAATACATGGAACCAAGAAAAAAAATCACACCTTTCTCATAGCTATTAAATCTAAACTAGAATATTTCAGCCATGAATCAGCTGAGCAGACAGCTAGGTAGAGAAAAAAGAGTATTTTCACCCTCAGCAAGGATTCCTCACTGTTAGTTAAATGTTAAGTTTTTCCCCTGCAGGGTACAAGGAAAGAGGTCAAACACTTTAAAAATAATCGAATAGTTTATCCACTGCTGGAGGGGCTTGTTACACAGGGCTTGTCTGTGGTGAGAAAGTGACACATTGTCCGGGACTGATGCAAAGCTGTCAACACATCAGCAATAATTGTTCATATAATGAGCTTCCCTCTTCCATCAAATCCTTGGGCATAAGAACTTTCTTTTTCATCGTACAGAACAAATAAACCTGTGGCAAAATAAGTAAATAAAGTTCTAATAATTAAATTATAAATGAAATGCCATTTTTAAATTGTTTTAACTGTTAAATTCATCTTTCTATCTCATCACCAGTGGATGTGAGGATTTGGGAAGATTGGCTGATTTTACAGAGTAAACTATCATTAAAGAATAAATTAATTATAGCTTCAAAGTAAGAGGCACTTTCCTGAGAGGATAAAATCTGTAACATATTGAGCTACTCTGATCCTTTGGGAAGACGTGCTGCAAGGCAGTAGACTTTTCCTTAGCTTGTGTATACACCCAGAGCTAGTTTTAATAGATGGTCGTAGAATTAAAAATAATAATATTGAATAACTGAGACGTGATGAAATTAAAAAGCTTCTGCACGGCCAAGGAAACTATCATCAGAATGAATAGACAACTTACCAAATGGGAGAAAATGCTACACATCTGATAAAGGGCTGATAACTAGAAACTATATAGAACTTAGGAAAATCAGCAAGAAAAAAAATCAAACAATCCCATTAAAAAGTGGGCAAAAGACATGAACAGAAACTTTTCAAAAGAAGACAGACTAATGGCCAACAAACATATGAAAAAATGCTCAACATCTCTAATCATCAGGGAAATGCAAATCAAAACCACAATGATATATCACTTATCTCCAATGAGAATGGCTTTTATCAAAAAGCACCAAAACAATAAATGTTGGGATGGATACTGAGAGATAGAAACACTCACACGCTGCTGATGGGACTGCAAACTAGTACAACCTCTATGCAAAGTAGTATGGAGATACCTCAAAGAGCTAAGTAGTACTACCATTTGGTCCAGCAATCCCACTACTGAGCATCTACCCAAAGGAAAAAAAGACATTCTATAAAAAAGACATCTGCACTGGAATGTTTATAGCAGCACAATTCACAATTTCAAAGATGTGGAGACAACTCAAGTGTCCATCAATATATGAGTAGATTAATAAAATATGGTATATGTATACCATGGAGCACTACTCACCCATGAAAAAATGATGAACTAATACCCCTTGTATTATCCTGGATGGAGCTGGAGCCCATTCTTCTAAGTGAAGTACCACAAGAATGGAAAAACAAGCACCACATGTACTCACCATCAAATTGGTATTAATTGATCAACACTCATGTGCACATATGAAAGCAACATTCACAGGTTGTCAGGCAGGTGTAGGGGGGAGGAGGTGATGGGTAAATTCACACCTAATGGGTATGGTACACAATGTCTGGGGGTTGAGAACTCTGAGTCTGGTGCAAAGGCAATATATGTAACCAAAGCGTTTATATACCCCTGTAATATTCTAAAATAAAATAATAATAATAATATTGAATGCAATTAAACTGCTTATTTCCAAAATAATCTAACCTTAATTTGATGCAATCCTTAATTTCTTTTGAATTTTAGAGGAATAATTTATTTTACACTGAAATTAGTACAGTTATATGTTTCAAGTTACATATATTGAGTTTAGGGCTATTCTACAGTATTTTAGCTCAAATGTTGCCTTTAGATATTTAATATACTGAAACCATAGCATTTTCTTTTAACCTTTGCAAGACAACCACGTACTTCAGACCAATAATCAAATCTACAGTTTCCTCTATTTACATAGGGAACTGAAAAGTAAAGGGATTTAAAGTATGCAAGACTTATATTTGCATTTTATTATTTATAACCTCTAAGATACGATTCTTGACTTGCAATCAGACCACCATAAAGAACAAGGACATAAAGTACATCAGAAGTCTGAATTCAGAGAGAAAAGATTATAGCTGGATGAGATTTTTCTCATCAAGACTAAATTAGTTATACTGTCAGATTTCCTTTTATTTATTTCAAAATAGTAAGGGGGTACAAATGTTTTTGTTACATGGATGCCTTGTATAATGCGTAAGTCGGGGCTTTCAGTGTGCTCATCACCTGAATAGTGTTCGTCATACCCGACAGGTCAGTCTGTACCCCTCCTTTCCTGCCCCCTCCTCCTTCTTGGATTCCAATGACCTCTACATCTCTGATGCCCACGTGTGCCCATCAATTAGCTCCTATTATTAGAGAGGACCTGTGGTGTTTGTTTTTCTATTCCTCAGATATTTTGCCTAGGATAATGGCCTCTGGTTCTATACAAGTTGCTGCAAAAGACATTATTTCCTTCCTTTTTATGGCTGAGTAATGCTCTGTAGTATATATATACATACTACATATATATATATATATATATACCACATCTGGTTAATCCACTCATGAAGTGATGGGCACTTAAGTTGATCCCACACCTTTGAGACTGTGAATTGTGCTGCAGTAAACAGCTGAGTGCAGGTGTGTGCGTATTCCTGGGGGACCCAGGCAGGACCGAATGCCCATGGCCCTGCACCTGCTGATGTCATCTAGGTAGCCTTGCTCAGCCACCCCTGTCACAGCTGCCCTCTATAAAATATTTTTAATTAAAATATCTACTTTTTAACCATAATGCTATTGCACACTTAATAGACTACAGTATAATGTAAATATAACTTTTATATGCGCTGGGAAGCCAAAACATTCATGTGACTCACTATTTTATTGTGATATTCACTTTATTGTAGTAGTGTGGAATTGAACCCACAATATTTCTGAGGTATGCCAGTAATTCCTTAAAAAACATCCTGTTAATAAATACTTTTGCTTATTTAAATTTTTCCCTATGCTTATGCCTGTACTGTTGTCTTTCTGGGATGCATTTCTGTAAGTGGAAGTTCTGAAAGAGACCATGGGAACACGGTACGCCAGGCTGTCCGTGTGAGCTCTCGCCCCCCGCAGGGCCAGCCGTGCTGGGGGTGCATCCCAGAGCTGCCCAGACGTCCTGGCCTGAAAGGGTTTTGGGTGCCAGGAGAGTGAGGACGCTGAAATTCAGGTCATGCGTTTTGACAGACTGATGCCCTATTAGAAGTCTGGGTCCTTTTTCATCTTTGTTGTTTTTGTTAATAACAACACACGGAGGCACTTGGGCTTCTTTAAAGACACTATATCAGACTACATCTCAGCTGCCACAGCAGAAGAGACTCACTGCTCACTGACACAACTGCTGCTGCTTTTCCCAAAACAGTGAATCGTGTCTGTGTCAAAAACTAAGGTGAAGTTATTTTGCATTCTATTTTAATTTTATTTTTTCTTATATACAACCAGTTGTCCCAATTCCATACACTGAGTAATCTATTATTATTGTTAAGAAATTGCTTTTTATTCACACTGAATTTTACTCATCTATAGTTTGATTGAATATTCTTATGATACTTTATTAATGCAGATCTTCTCTCATGTTTCTTTCTTTAAAAATGTCTTAGCTATTTTCACCTATTATTCCTACCAGTAAATCTGGAGTAGTTCAGTTCATACCCAGAGCTTCAGGACCCACATGGGAGCACTGGTTGGTCATTTGGGAGTTCTCCAGTTGATCTTCTGTGTGATTCGATGTCCTTTAAATTTCCTTTACTTGATTTTCATTATGCTTGAATTATAAATCATATTGATGTTTCCATTGTATTTGTAGGAAAACAATATTCTTAAAATTAAAATTTGCACCTTTGTATATCACGTATCCTCACTCCAGCTATGTAAATCCCCATAAATCATTGCCTGCACCTCTACCGTAAAACTATAGCACAACATACTCATATGTTTTCCTAGTAGCTACGAGATGGAGTTCCTCAAGGAACTCGCTTTAGATTTCTGGCACAGTATTGGACACATAATAGGCTCTAAATATAGGACTTTTTAAGGGAACAACAAGGCATGACACTCAAAGCAAAAGGAGATAAGGAAGAAAAATGATTTTATTCCCGGTTTTGTACTTTGCCCACATTTACGTTGGGATATAAGCAACGAAGGAAAAGCAGCGTCGTGCAGTGGTACTGGGCAGAGAATGTGGCTGAACCTTTCGATTTGTATAGAGATCTCTGCAGATCAGTTTGTGTATTTTCAGTAAACAGCACAGGAAGCACATAAATATCTCAGAGGGGCCAATGACATGTGGAGGTCCTGAAATATGTCCTAATATAAATAGTTTTCATGCTCTTCTAGGTGAGCATACATGTTTCTGAGCTTTTGAAGAGCACCAACTTTTCTCAGATAAATCTGTCCACGAAAGCAGTTGAAAATAATGGGAATTTTATGTTCTTGAGCTGTCTTCCAGCTTCTATGACAAATATCCAAATTTCAGTTATAAGATTAAGAGAAAACTGAAGAAACAAATTTGTTAGATCTGGAAATCATGTCACCGGAGCTTATAAAGAAGCTCATTCTCAGATTCATTTTCTAGAAATGAGCGCAATCGTACTGCAGCTAAGACCAGCCTTTTGACCATGCTGACCTGCACAGTAATAACTAACAGAAAGTATCTGAAGACACAGATTTTGACTAGGTTAAAAAGAGAAATAGTGATTTGATCACAAGATCCTAGTCAATGTTCTGAGATAGTATTTTCAATTGTTTCTTCCCGTACTGTATAATTGCCACATTCTGCTTCTAGTGCAACTGCTAGTGAGTTTTCCACATTCCTTTGCATTTATTTTAGTTGTCTGAATATAGTATGATCAAAGAATGGAACAGTTATTTAAAAACACACAGAGAAGATTTCATTTTAATCCAGATTTCTCCAGAGAATTTTATTTGGTTTCCTTTCACTAGAATCCACAAGCCTCTCTCTAGAATAAATCAGTTAGTTTAAATACCATCAAATGAGCCACAGGTCATTGTGGCTTAAAGAAATTTCAATATCTGTCCATGCAAAAACAATATTTTCACATTATCTTTAAAAAAGTCCTGGTGAGGAAGTTTATAATCTTAAATTAACTTTACTTCTTTTTCTGTTTACATTCTCGTGTGAATACGTCCCTTAAAGCAAACAGCAGATGTTCCTTTACGGAATAATTTTGCATAAATATGTTATTTTCATACAACAGTCAATAAATTCACTTCCTTATAGCAACATTCCACCTCAGGATGATAGAACCCATCCACTTTCTGCCAATATGAATAAGTTTTATAATAAGTATATGAATGAACCATTAAGATTAAATTTAAGTCTCAGGCAATTGCTGCATCTCACTCAGAGACTTATCACAGGCGCTTGAAGCAACAGGACTTGCAGCCTCCCTCGAGAGCAGTTATAACACGGCCAACAGGCTTCGTTGGAAAGTCAGTCTGTGCCCAGCTGAGGAATAAATCTTATGACACAAGGGAAGCATTTTAAGAATGTTTCATTATCAGTGTCATGTCCCCACGAAGCTAAACTATCTAAACATTTTTTTGTTTTCTCTCATGTTTTAGATGAAAACTAATCTAGAGATACCTGCATGAGGTCATTTCCTGTAATGGTGAGCTAGGAAATTGGGACTAACTCTTTGACTGGAAAGAAATGAAATTTCTGGATAAAATATAAAAACATGATCTCAAAAGCACCAAGGAGCTAACAAGGTGGTAAGAAATTACCAGCCAGAGGGGAAGAACTGAATTACCAGGCCTGAAGGGCAAGTTTGGACCAGAGGAGAAAGGGGCGCAAATGTTCTTTATATCTGAAGGCTTTGCCGCTCTTAGAACTTTGGACTGTAGTTGGAGGGGTTTGCAGAACAAGGGGAACAGAAATCAAATTTTAGGGTCCGCTCAAGTGGGGGATTTAAAAGGAGACTCTAGTCACACTAAGCGGAGGCGGCAGTGGCTACACCCTGGGGGTAAGTTTGCCACTGGAGTCAGGATTAGCCACCCAAATTTACATCATCTGAGAGGCATGGAAACCCCAAGATGTTAATTTAAGAAGATCCAAGATGGTTTAGGCACTCAATGTAAACCTTGAAAATCTTCCTTTAAAGCAGTGGGTCTCCAACTGGAGCAGGCATCCAAATCGCATGGAGGACTTATTGAAACACAGTCTCTGTACCCAACTGCAGGCTTTTGATTCAGTAGTCTGAGGTGAGGCCCGAGAATTTACATTTCTAACAAATTCTCAAGTGATGCTGATGACGCCTGTCCAGGGACCACACTTTGAGAACCACGGCTGTAAATGAATATATCTTTATCCTAAGTTATTTCCACAAGAAAAAAAAATTCCAAGGGTATTAAGGATCATATGATCAAAAAAATAAGCACTCAAGAAAATGAGTATCATGAACAAAAACATCAGAAGCAGAGCTGCAAAGACTTCAGATACTGGAATTTCCAGTCATAGATCATAAAAACCACTAAGCCAACTTTAACCACTATAGTGAAAAAAAATCAAATTACGCTTAAAAATATCTTTAGAAAATAGGAAGTTGTAAAACATGACATCACCAATTTGGAAAAACAAACAGCAAATAGATATCCTATAATAGAAATGAGAAAGAAAGTAACTAAACAAATGGGATTAACAATAAAATCGATGGAAGCTAAAGAGAAAATTAATGATCTCATACAGGTCAAAAGAAAGAATCTAGGTCAGACATCAGCAATCTATAGCCTGCAGGGAAAATCTGGCCCACTGCTTATTTTTGTAAGTAAAGTTTTATTGGAATACAGTCATGCTCATTTGTTTATGTATGGTTTGTGGCTTCCACAACCTGAACTGGGGTTAGGACAGTGAGGCAGCTAGGAAGCAAAATTTAAAGCAACACTCTCAGGCTCTTGCAAGAGCCAGTGAGCGCCAACTCTGCATATGTACAATCCTGGGAGTGAGTGTCTTATTAAAATCCATGCCCAGGACACCTCCCCTGCCCAACCCTAGTCTTGGCCTTGGAAGAGGGCATTAGAGGGCCTTTGAGGTGGTAAGTTTATGAGGCTGTACATTTTTGCTGTAATACTTACAATTTGTGTACTTTTCTGTATGTATGTGTTAGATTTCAATTTTTAAAGGAATAATCTTCTAAATAAGATCAAAGAAGAAATAATAATAAAAGTGAGAAATATTTTAAACTCAATAATAGTAAAAATTCTACTTACAAAACAAGTGGAATGAAGTTAAGACAATACTTCAATGCATATATTAGAAAAATAGATAAGACAGATAGAAGTGAACTGAGCATCTATGATAAAGGGCAGAATATCTGATAATGTGGCCATTACAGTCCTTCAGAAAACTGTGCCCAAGTTACAGGTACAAGAATGTAACTTGGGCACAGTTTTCTGAGGGAAGATAATAAGACAATAGCATAACAAAAGCTCATGTACCACTAACCCAGCTTCAACTTTGGTCAATATTTTGCACATATATATTATATTTTTACCCACTCTCCTATAATTCTTTTTCAGGAAATTTTAAGTCAAAACCCAGATATAATGTCATTTTATCTATAAATGCATCCATATTCCATTTTAACAAATAAAAACAAATTTTTAGCATTACCACCATGCTAATATGTTCATACCAAATAAAAGTAGCATTAATTCTTTAATAATATCAATACATGTTCAACTGTTCTTGATTATATCAACAATTATTTTTATAGTTGTTTTCTTTGAACCAGGATCTAACTGAGGTCTACATAGTGTATTTGACCATTGAGCCTCTTAAATCTTCTCTGTTCTTTAGCAGCCCACTTCTTTTTTTGACTTATTTATTTATAATGTCACTGATCTATTAGAGAAATCAAGTCATTTGCCCTGTGGAATGTCCCACAGGACGGACTTGGCTGATTATGTTTTTGCAGTGTTGATAATTTTTTTTTCTTTAGATGCCTTTTTTTCCATTTTGGAAGTATACAAATTTAATTTCCAAGCTTGATATAATAGTGTCCATGTGCAGAAACCAGTGCTTTTGTGTGGCAGCATCAACCTGCCAGAGCGGTGGTCCCCAACCTTTCTGGCACCAGGGACCAATTACATGGAAGACAATTTTTCCACGGACTGAGGAGGGGGAGATGGTTTGGACATGACTGAAGTGCATTACATTTATTGTGCACTTTATTTCTATTATTATTACATTATGATATATAATGAAATAGTTATACAGCTCACCACATGCAGAATCTAATGCCACCACTGATCTGACAGGAGGTGGAGCTCAGGCGGTGATGCGAGCGATGGGGAGCGGCTGTAAATACAGATGGAGCTTCACTGGCTCACCTGCCGCTCACCTCCTGCTGTGAGGCCAGGTTCCTAACAGGCCGTGGACGGAAACTGGACGGCAGGCAGCCGGGGGGTTGGAGACTGCAGTGCTAGAGTACTCGTGAAAACTCAATTAGTATCCTAAAAGAAAAAAACGATTACTTTCAGAAACATTCATTCCATTGACAACAGTAAGGTCCAAACCATCTATTTGATGCAATAATAATTGTATTACCATAAATCTAAATCTAATTACAGAAAAGGCTTAAAAGTTAATGGTCTTTTAACTCATTATTTTTAAAGTAATAAACTCTTTTCCAATTAACTATCATTTCTAAACTTTAAATCAATCTTCAGGCACTCAGAAAAATCTCATTTGCAGCAGAAATCCCTTATTTCATAGAGCAGAGTTTCTCATCTGTGGACCACTTAATGTATCTTCACTGCATACATAGGACATGCATTTAAATAAATTGAGAAACAGGATTATCGTGAGTTCTTAAATAATGAAATTAATAAACATATTTAAAATTAACAATATTATGACTATCTGTGTCAGTGAGATGGATAGTATTATTTGAAAATTTTCACTCACTTATTTATGTTAGGCCTAATAATGAATACTTTGAGTTAGATCCACTTGATTACTTCATTTACTCTTTATTACAAGCAAATCAGGAATTCTTAACTAACAAATATAAGTCATCTAAAATGAGCTTGGATGTTTTGTGTCTCTGCCTTATTGTTCTTGATATTTGAATAAAACATGGACATAGAAATTATTGGGGAATTTCCTATTGACTGTCTCGTTCTGGGTGCTAACAGGTGCTAACCAGATCGGGGCAACACCTGCAAAAGCATTGGCATGATCAGGTAGGGACAGAACAGTAAATAGATTTCTAATTATCTCTATTTGTATTAATTATCAAAAGTATTTCTTCACGTTTGCTGCAACATTTAAATTTAGTTTCTTTTAATCTATCAAAGAATATGTCATTCATTCATCTGGCAAACAAAGAAGAAATTGGAAGGCTGAAAAAGAATCACATTCTTGTCAATTGAGCCGTATACACCAATTTAGGCTTCTTAAAAAATGCCATAGTCTTGTTAATATTAACACCATGTTGCCACTAAAATAATATATTCAGACTATTCAAGTTAACAAATGTATTTTTGAGATATGTCTTAAAGCAAAAGTGCCTGAAATCAGAGCTACAAACCTAACACCTTAATCTTTTATTGGTGCTGTGAATTTTTAATAAAATATATATATATATATATTTTCCCTCATCTGAAAAGCTCCCAGAAACAATTTCCCCTTGACAAGCAGTGTAGTTCAGAGGGAAAAATGAAGTCTTATCTTCATTTCTGACCTATAACTTTGCATAGCAATCTCAAAAGACAGATACTCAATGGTCATGGGTACCCCCAATCACAACGTTTTCTATGGAATATTAAATCAAAATTTGGTATATTGCCAATTATTGGCTGAATAAAAATGATATTTGTTTGACATTTACATACATAATTTTTTATTTGCATATCTAAACCCTACTTGCGATAAATATAGTGATTGCTGCTTTTTATTAACCCAAAACACCAGTATTGAATCAAGGATGAAAAATCGTTGTGCACGTCTCCGTACACGAAGAGCAGGTAGGCTAAGAATGGATTCTCATCAGAGCATTCCTCACCAGCTAAGCTAATTATTGACCTTAGCACAGATCCTTGCTCTTTCACAGCGCACTCCATGAATACTTACCTGATTTGTCCTTCCACTGTCCTCTTCACACACTGCTCCAGCCATCTGGGTCTTCCTCTGGCACAGCCCTGCCAGCCACAGGACCTTGTCCCGCTATCCCACACGAACAGAGGCGCTTCCTCTGTTTACAGGCTGCTTCATTCAATATCAATTAAAAGTCTCTCCTCAGTGAAATGTGTCTTAGCTTCTCAACCTATATTCTGCTCCCAGTCACTTACCGCCACGTCCAGAGGGGACATGACAGACAGTGCGATGATCTGTACAGCATGAGCAGCAGACACAGGCGCACACTGTACACAGCAGGCCCGGCTGTTCCGGTGCACGACTGCCGAACGTCTGCCCTGGCACCACCACGCTCTCCTGTGCTCTGGAGTGTTCTCGCTGTCTACACTGATCTTGACCTGGCTGTGACTTGCTCCTCCCGATGTGGGTGCACGGTCTGTGGAGCGGGGCTTCTTTAATATATTTTCAAACTTTTATCATGGAAAATTTTAAACATACACAAAAGTAAGAATAGTAAAATGAACATGCATATACCCATTACCTGGCTTTAAGGATTATAATCCTATAGCCAGGCTAGGCTGATGAGCATTAAGTTTCTTTTACATTTTGCTGGGACTCTGTAAAGACTAACTGGAGCTGTAAAAAAGATGACAAAACCATTTAAGAGAATGGAAACTATTTTATGCCTACACATCAGCTCACCTGGGCTGTAAAATGTAACACCAAAGATTGCAAAAGCTTCTTTCAAATATACACAGAATTAACCGTAATGAGAACACATTGAACAATTGCATTCCATCCTCACAAAATACCAATAAAATTATAGGAGCTTAAAATGCCCCCAAGAGGAAGTTTAGATAAGCTCAAAATAATTGTTGAATGTGTTATAATTCAGCACTGAAATGGTGTTCTAGGGGAAGCTATTAATTTCCGTCTGTGATGATCATTAAAAATATTATCGATATCCATTTATCTTTGGGGCATGGAGCTGTCACTTAAGTATCTTTCTATTCTATTCATTTATTTGTGTATTGAGTCAAGCTTCACTATATGGAAGTCAAGTAATTATACTGAATTCTAAATAATTTAATCAATTTTAATGCAGAAATGCATTGACACCTTTAATTTAGTGTTAGTACAGTTTATTTTCTGAGGATTTATATGCAACGTGGTCAACATGGTGTTATGTTTTTATGGGAAACAACCAGCAATCAGTAAGTTTGTCTTTGTTATAATAGAGCTAATAAAAGATGCATCTGATTATTAAAATAACCTTGAACCCTAGCTGACTTCCCCTAGGTCTGTACAAATGAAGGGCAGTTATGTGCTAGTTCCCACCCTAACTCTCAAGCCAGCTCCTTCCTGCTCAGCGGAATATTAACTGAGATGTTGTGTGTTGACTGGCCCAGTAACCTGACTCAATATCACTTTTCTCATGGTCATGCAACTTTCTTTGATCTTCAGTCACTCTCAGATCAGCAAATACTGCTTTACAAAAATTCTTCCAATATGCAAATACATATCTTGCTAACTCAACTCCTCCCACTTCTGATTTTTATCCATTTACTTGAAAATGTTTCGTACCTCCCTCTCCTTAGAGATTTTGTAAATTAAAGAAAAATAGTCATCTTAATTTTGATTCATAAATATCAGGTGGGGTGGTGGGCATCTACCTGTATCAAGAAAAAGGGAAGTTATGAGTTTTGAAGCAAAATTGTATCTAGCAAAGAGCAAATGATATTAACCTCTAAAACCTTAACACTCTCCTGCTGTTCCCTTTAAAGTCACTTTCATCGCTTTTACCATCCTTCGATAATTAATATGCTTTGCCGCACATGCCAGTAGGTAGGACAAATCTTTAATTAAAATATTTATTTATCTATCTATCAAATAATAAGGGCCAGGCATTATGCTAAGCTAGGGGTAAGTAGTGGTGAACAAAACCTGGCATGGCCCCTGAACCCGTGGAGCCTACAGACTGGTGCAGAAGAAAGATATGAACCAAATATTCACACTAATGGAAACATAAAAACAACCTGCGGTGAATGCTATAAAATAATGAAACAGGGCTCTAGGAAATAAGATAAGCAAAGAAATCTGACCTGGACTTGGGAGTCAGGTAAGGAAAGCTTGAACTGAGGCCTGGGGGACAACTACCTCTTTACTAGGAAAAGAGAAGGCTCACAGCTGTCTAGGAAAAGGGAGGTAGAGTGTGCAAACGCCAGGTGGGGACACGGAGGAAGGACAACGTGCTGGAGGAGGAAGAGGCTATATGCAATCTTATGGGATGGAGCCAGTGGCATGCTATGCAGAAGCACTCAGGGTGTGCCAAAGATTTTGCTTGTCATCTTTAAAGCAATCAGAGTCTGATAAAGAGTTTTAACTGTGTGTGTGTGTGTGTGTGTGTGTGTGTGTGTGTGTGGGAGAGAGAGAGAGAGAGAGAGAGAGAGAGAGAGAGAGAGAGAGAGAGGTGTGCATGCGTAGAGAAGGGATGTGGATCACATCTGATTGCCAGAATACCATTCTGCTAGCAAGTAGAGACATCCTAAAGTTGTTTTATTAATCTCGTTTTAACACTAGAGTTACAAAATATGGTCTCTTTTTTGCCAATACAAAATTTTTATCTATATTATGTGCAAAATTGGTTTATTTGGGCCAATCTACAAATCAAAGCAAAGTTTTTTTTATCATTATTTGCAAGACACAGTGCCATCCAAATACCAAATATCTTATGGTAAGATCAGGAAAATAACCAATGTTACAGGTGCACCTGCTATTGCTTCAGGCTATTTCTTAGATATTTATATATTCCTCACATTGTTAAGTTTTTCCCTTGAATGGGGTGTATCTGACTCGTGCATGCAAAAATATAAGTACTTATTACTTTTTGAAAATTAGTATTTAATTGGTTCAAATAACTCTTGCATCCAAAAGAATAAGCCTATTTTAAGACAAAGAAGACCAAAATTATCATTTCACTATATTTCTAACAAAAAAAAGAAAACCATCAGTCTTTGCTATGACTAGTTATAGATTTTATAAACACATAAGTGAGTATACAATTAATTATCCACTCTGAATATTAATGTTGCAAAGCTGTTTCCATAGAAACTTAGAAACTTGGAGCTGTAAGCTCCTAGGGAAAAAGGATGGCATTTTATTTACCTTACTATTTTGAAGTCTAGCAAAGGGTTTAGAACACAGTAGATTCTTCATTACTATTTGTTATTTACTACATAAAGTTTTTCTAGTCTGTTTTAGTTACAATTTCAGATTACTTGTTTAATGCCCAAAGCAAAGTGTTTCATTAAAAAATTACTTCTTAAAAAAGATCATTTGAAATATATTCAATGACTCGGAGGTCAAATACTTAAAAATTAATATGCATTTAATATTCTTATTTATCTCAAAACGTAATTGCACCTATTTAAATACAGTGGACTAGATAGGTTTAATTAAATTTAATGACTTCATTACAGGAAAGCCAACCATCCCAATTTGCCTGCATCTGAGTCCCAAGGATGTGGGACCGTCAGTGCTAAAATTGGGAAAGTCCCAGGCAAACTGGGACATTGATTACTAAAATATTTCCTTATGTAACTAAGGGTAAATTGCTCTGTATGTTTAATTGATACTCCTTGATTGCCTTTGTTGTGATTATCCATTTAATTGTGAACTTCCTGAGTGAAAGTGAAAAATTAACATTAATGCATGGCCCGTGGGATCCCGGTACTTATTCTTACAGATCACAATGTGCTCAAACTCCAATTTGGTACCAAGTTTTGGCCTCATTACCTGAATTATTAGCATTTTCTTTTCTGCTTTACTAACAGTCATTGAAACAGTTGGTGAACTTGAATATTCATTTGCATCAAACAAGTTTTAACAGAATGCAGTCAATGCATGTACCTCTTAATTTACCAAATTCTCAATCTGGCCTGGATTTGTGGCTCAGTAATTGTTGACATGAAGATATCTTATCATGGAACCAGCTAAGAAGACAAAATTTCTTCTCATGCCACTTTGAAAAAAATATGTAAATAGAAACTCTTATTTACATACGTGGCTCTTAGAATCTACAATGGTTGCCGAAACGAAGAGAGCAGTAATGCACTGAGACAAGACAGGAGAAAAAAGACAGCACATTTTCTCATCAGTATAGTTAAAAAGAGAAACTGAAAATTTCCAGCTTGATTCAACATAAGGTTGGAGCTATGCGTAGTCAGAGGAAAACATGTAATTAGGGAGGGAGAGAGAGATTGGCTATATTTGGTATTTTTAACAAAGTTTTTTATAGAGCAATTTAATGGCTTACAATACACAAAGGCAGCATCCAATACAAACTTAGACTTGAGCCATTGAAATCTCTTTTTCTTCTTCTTTTTGTTTTAAAGCAGCATTTGGAGTGCATTCCAATCCTATACAGATACATTGAATAAAATCAAAACAAACAATAAATTGTCTACTGTGTTTTCTAGGAACAAAAAAAAAACATTTAAAATGAGGTCATTCATCTTTTTTCACATGAAAATTAATCAGAATGAAAAAAGTGCTCTCAATGTAAGAGTGGCACATTCAGCCTTAGAACCTCTGATCTACGAGAGTCATAGGCACAGGTGACAGCAGCCATGAGGTAGGTGGGCTCCTTGCATGACACTTTGTATATACTATTTGAAGAACGAGTGTGGTGTCAACATTTGTCATATTTAATTGCCAGATTGGTGTTGTCAAATGTAACTGAACTTTTCAACAAAGCAGAAGGATACTTATGGAGGGATTTAGAAAGCTGCAAATGCACGACTGTGGAAGTTAATTATATATAATAAAATCTGTGTATGCAAATACCAGAGAGACTTGTGTTAAATTAAATCACTGGCAACTTTAAAGTTTATTTGTCTTTCTTCAACATTCTGTTCCACTGGTGTACTTCATGAGAATATTTTAAGTAAGTTAAATGAGGAAATAATGTTATTCATATGCCCCTTTAGAGCCTTTAAACTGTTAAAATGCTATGTGTTGCTCCAAGTGGAGTCTCATCAGTACGTAGAACGCTACATTTGCCAAAAACTCTATAGTCTATGCACTATAGGGTATCACAACTTAAATTTTGAAGCTTATATTCCACGTATCAAAACAATTCAATCAGCTCAATTAAAAATGTAATTAAGTTCTTTGATAACTATGCCCCAGAATAGACAGTTTGTTCAATACTCAGGAAGCTAAAATTTAAATAACAGTTTCTGGGTATTTTTGAGAATGAATAACAAAATCAAAACAAAAATTGTATATACAAAAATAAATCAAACACAGTTGATGAGCTACTCTTAATGGTTTATCTTCTACTCAATCATAAAAATCATAATCCTAGCCATGAGTATAATGATAAATGTAGACATTATGGTAAAAAAAGAAAAGATGTAGTATTAAAATGTCAATAACAAAGCTTTGAAAAAATGAGGATTATCTTAAAAATATTGGCTTACTATTATATAGACAAAATACTGTAAGTGATTATCTCCTAGGAGGTGAAAATATAAGGAAAGACTCAACTAATCTAACACATACCTTGTGTGTATCCTTTAGAAAATCGCAGTTTGGAAGCACCTAACCCTCAAAAAAGATGAGTTGGGAGAGTGCCAGGAAGATACGTTATTTAAAACCACAGTTTCTGTTTAGCGAATCATCATTTTGTGAAAAGAGAGTGAAAAAGAAAATAGAAACAGTCACTCATGTAGAAAGCCCTGGAAATCCTAACAGGCGGCTGAAAGAGAAAACTCCCCCATTTACAGTGAACCAGGAGCTCAGAGAATATGGGGAGATTTTCGAAGCAGCATGAAAACCAGCAGTGGAAGATAAGCAAAACCAATAGAAGGCATCGGAAATCTCCCTAGAGGGAGCTGAACACTCTGAGATTGGCAGATGAGTGACCTCGGTATGTTAAAGGATTCGTAGAACTTCCTCATTTGACACAGAAGAAATCTTCCTATTGTTTTACCTGAATTATACAGGACAGACATTAAGTATTAGCATTATTGTACCCAATAAATTTTTCAATAAAACTGATAATCTTAGAAAAAACACATTGTTTGTTTATATTGTGTTAATTGGCATCATCACCTTAATTTTAGTAAAAAAAAAAAAGCATGTAATGAGAGTTTAGTTAATATAGGTGCGATTATAATATAACTTTGCAATTTGTGAGAACTCAAAGCAATTTTGGTTAACATGAGACATTTCTGCACCCATCTGTTATTACACTCTGTGGAAAAAGCCCAGCACTTGGCCAGTACAAGCTTAATTGCCGCCATATCCCCTGATATATACTTAGCAATGCATTTGACAAAGGGTTTCAGAAGGTTTTACTTTCTGTAAGATATTAGGTTATTAAGTATGGAATGTCCAATTTCCTTAAGTACAAAGTTTGACAGTTGATAATGCTGACATTTCACTTTGACACTTCTGGTTTTTATTTATTTATTTGTTTGTTTATTTGTTGTTGTTGTGAAGGTACATCCTCATTCTTCCAAACACTTGTTTTGGCTTACAATTATCTTTCAAAAAAAATGTTTTAGAGCAATTTTTGTGAAACCATGGATAAGTCAAAAATTTGTGTTATTTTTGAATAGGAGTTCCATCATGGAACCAGTGCAGTGCATACAGCTCAAAATATCAGTGAAGTGTTTGGGAAGGATGTTTCTAATGAACTCACAGTACATCGATGGGCTGAGAAGTTCTGTTCTGGTAATTTTAATCTTGAAAATGAGCCATGTGGGTGACCTGAAATGAAGGTGGAAAATGATGAGCTTAAAGCTGTAGTGGAAGCAAATCCATCTCAACCTACATGAGAATTAGCAGCAAGATTTGACATTAATATTCCAACAATATTGGACCATTTGAAACAAATCAGCGAGGTAAAGAAGCTGGATAGATGGGTACAGCTATGAATTAAATGAGCATCAGAAGAGAAATCGTCTGGAAGCTTGCCTTTCTTTGCTGGCACAACATAAAGGTAAACCACTTCTACACCATATTGTTACAAGTGATGAAAAATGGATTCTTTTTGACAACTGCAGGCATTGGGAACAATGGTTGGATAAAGATGAAGTGCCAAAACACAGTCCAAAACCAAATATTCATCAAAAAAAGCTAATGGTGTCTGTCTGGTGGTCCAGCACTGGTATTATCCACTACAGCTTCATGAAACCTGGTCAGTTGACTACAGCAGATGTGTACTGCAACCAATTGGATGAAATGATGAGGACGCTTGTGATTAAGCAACCGAGATTAGTCACTAGAGACAGGCCAATCCTCTTGCAAGACCACATGTCACCAATAAAACACTGCTCAAATTACAGAAGCTGGACTTGGAAACTGTCATCCACTGCATTCACCAGAACTTGCACCAACTGACTATCACCTCTTCCATGTTTTAGACCACTTGTTGCAAGGAAAGATATTCAATTCTCAACAAGCTGTTCTCTGTCAATTAAATTCTGTTAGTTGATGTTGTTAAGTTCTTCCATTTCCTGCTGATTTTCTGCTTAGATGTTCTATCAATTGTTGAAAGAAGAATATTGAAGTCTCCAACTATAATTGTAGATTTGTCCATTTCTCTTTTCAATTCTACCAGTTTTTGCTTCACATTTTGTAGCTCTGTTGCTTGGCGCATACCTATTGAGGATTGCTGTGTTTTCCTGGTGGAGTGATACTTTTATCACTATATAATATCTCTCTATCTCTTATGACTTTCTTCAAAGTCTACTTTATCTAATATTAATATTGCCACTGCTACCACTTTTTTGATTGATTAATGATTGCATAATATATCTTTTTTCTATCATTTAACTTTCAATTTGCCTATATTATTACAATTGAAGTTAGTTTCTTATAGATAGAATATAGTTGGGTTGTATTTTTTAATTCACTTTACTAATCTTTGTCTTTAATTGGTGCATTTATATCATTTATACTTAATGTAATAATTGATGTTTTAGGGCTTAAGCCTGTCCTTTTTATTTGTTTGTTTAATATTTGTCTGTTTTTTATTTCTATGTTTTCTTTTCCATGCCTTCCTGTGAATTACTTGAATATATTTTATAATTCTATTTTACTTTTGAAATCATCTCTGTATAGCTTTTTGGTGGTTGCTGTAGGTATTGCATTATATATACATAACTTTTCACAGTCTACTTGTATCATCATTTTACTAGTTAAGCGAGGTGTAAAAAATTTACCTTCCTTTAATTCTTCCATTCATATAATCATTAAATTCTTCTGTTTATGAAATCACTGCTTTAAGTGTTTTTTCTAATACAATTTTAGAACCACATCAGACAGTGCTACAACTTTTTCTTCAATCTCCAAGCATAATTTTAAAAACCAAAGAATAAAATAAGTTGTATTTATATTTTCTTTACCATGTTTTTTCTTTTTTCCTGATGTTCCAGTGTTTTTGCTTTCATTGTTTTCTTTCTTTTGTTAGTCATTATTTTAGTTTAGTTCTGCCTACCACAAATTCTCTTAGTTTTTTTCCATCTGTGAATGTCTTGATTTCTGAGAGATATTTTCACTGGATATAGAATTTTTTCCCATTCTTTTCTTTCAGCACATGAAAAATGTTATGCCACTTCCTTCTAGTCTTTATGGTTCCTAATGAGAAATCCCTTGTCATTCAAACTGTTTTTCGACTATATGTAAGGTATTGTTTCTCTCCCACTGCTTTTAAGACTTTTTCCTTAGTTTTCAGAAGTATGACTATATTCCTTGGTGTGGATTTACTGGAGTTTATTCTGTTTGGAGTTTGCAGCTTCTTGAAACTTTAGGTTTATATTTTTTGCCAAATTTGAGAAGTTTCAGCCATTATTTTTCAAGTGTTCTTATAGCCCTGCCCTGTTTTGCTTCTTCTAGGACTCTAGTGACTCAAAAGTTAGATTTGTTGTTATAGTCCCAACGTGCCTGAGGCTCTATGCATTGTTTTTAAGCTTCCCCCTCACACCCGTTGCTCACATCAGGTAATTTCTATCGTTCTATATTCCAGTTCCATAAATCTTTCACCTGTTTCCTCCATTCTGTTGTTCAACCAATTGTTTCAGGTTTTTAAAAATGTTTTAAACATACTTTTTAGTCATAAATTTTCCATTTGGTTCTTCTTTCTACCTTCTATTTCTTTGCTGAGGCTCTCTGTTTTGTTATTTGTTTTAAGTGTGCTCATAATTTCTCCTTGAAGTCATTTAATGATAACTGCTTTAAAACCTTTATCAAATAACTCCAACATCCCTGTCATCCTAATGGTCCTAATGTCGTATCTATTGATTACCTTTCTAAATTCAATTTGAGGTCTTCCTGATTCTTGGAATAATGAGTGTGTTTTTGTTTTGTTTTGTTAATCAAAACCTGGACATTTTGGGTACTATGTTATCAGAGTCTGGATCTTGTTCAATCCTTCTATTTTATCTGGCTTCCTCTGATTCCACCCTGGCAGGTGAAAAGAGGATGCCATGACATTACTTCCAGGTGAGGGTAGAAGTTCAGGTTCCCAACTTGTCCTCCACTGGTAACCAAGGGAAGGGGCTCCTCATTACCACTGGCCGAAGGTGAGAATTTCGGCTACTCACTAGGCCTCCACCGATAACTCCCTGGCTGGGAGGGTTAGGAATGACATGACCTCTCCACACGGCCTCCACTCACGCCACAAGGGAGGAGGAAGTTGCTTCATGGCTGCTGGTTGTGGTGAAAGCCCTGACTTTCCACTACACTCTTATGACACCACCCCAGAGTGGAGGCGAAGTGTTACCTCATCACTGCCCTGTATGGGGGGAGGCCCAGGCCCCCAAGTGGTCCCTCCTGACACCACAGTGGGAGGGGGCTGTTACTGCCCTGTGGGTAAGAAAGCCCCAGTCCCTGCTCCCTACCTTCTCTGACACCATGCCAGCGGGTGGGCGGGGCACCTCATCACAGCCCAGTGAGAGTGGCTGTCCAGGCTATCCACTCAGCCTTGACTGGCACAGGTGGGCTGCAGCTAGTTTCTCTCTGCAGTGTTTGGTTAAAGTAGAGTGATTATTATTTAGAAGCTTTTCGTCTGGCAAGGCCACCCCTCTGGCCAGAGGGAGCAGGCGTATGCTGAGGCCCCCCCTGGGCTGCCAGCCCCACATCTCGGGCACACGAGGCAGCAAGAAAACCCGGAGAGCGGACTACCATGTCATTGCTTAGGTCCTAAGGTCCCTGGAGGGTTTGTAGTAACTCTTTCCACCTCCCAGTTTTCTTGTGTTTGTTTTATGTATATCATCCAGAATCTTTAGGTGTATTTAATAGGAGGAAAAAGGAAAAGTACGTATCTACTTCATCTTTCCAAAAGTGGAGGTCTTTTCTCTATTGCCTTTCAATGTATTCATTCCTCCATTTCCTGTGTTAGAACAGATTGACAATTCTTTCTTATAAAAATGAGGAATGATTATTTTTAATACATTCTATTCTGGGATTTTAAATTTTGAATCCTTATCACCACCTCATTCAACTAACAGAAACTGAGTTCTTATAAGACAGTATATTATATACAAATTTCATGATATGTGCTACAGTTTAGGAGTCCAAAACACTTTCAGGAAGTAAGTGCTGTGGTCAGTGGTTCTTTCTGTATATTCTTTTCCTATGCTAAGGTCCTTTGCAAAAATGTTACATGAGGTTTTCTATATTTTCCATAAGCTTTGAGGGGTTGTAAAACTACATTGTATGTTTTATATCAGCTTTCTTTTCAGAAAATGGGATACCCTTTCTGCCCTCTTTCTTGTACAGGAAAAAAAGACTGACAAATTTTAAATTGAAGTCATATAAGCCATGAAAATTCATCTCAAAAAATGTATTCGGAGGTCACAAACCCCTTGTGGCATAAATGGCAATATAAAGAGTGCAATTTAACAGATCTGAGACATGCTGAAATCTTCCTTCAAATGGAGCTCAAAAACATCATAAGAGATAGCCCAGATTTAATTGGCAAGTGCTTAAGGGCTGCTCTTTGAGATACTCTTTCCTTCAGATCTGATAAGAAGTGGGCGCATTTGTAAAACACCCCTTTGAAAAATAAGGTGTTAAGATTAGGTCGGAAAAACTATTAAACGGTTTCCCTTTGTTATGCCCTGCTAGCTCATAAAGGGCTGAAAGAGTGAATTTAGAAAGCAGGTGACCTGCCAGGAAATCCCTAAGACTGGGATCAGGACACGGCAAGCGAGTACACCAAAAAAAAAAGAAAGAAAGAAAAAGCCGTAAAGCAGTAACTGAAGAGAATAGAGCTTCATGGAACTGGAATATAGTTCTTGGAGTGAGTTTGTGAGTTTACCCTGACAAAACAAAGAGACACTTTTAAGGTGGTTTGGGGGTTTATCTTTACTTTTAAAGGTGAAGGTGCCATATACAATAGTCAGTGACAGGGATCCTTAAAGAAGGGAGTTCTTAGTTTGAAGACACTCTTGATCTCTTTTAAACAGAATTGGAGTGCACCTAGATGAAAATGAATTAAAACCAGAAGACAATAAAACCTGGCCAATAGCTGCTTAAATAGCTGCCCCGAAAGCCAGCCAAAACCAGATTAGCTTAATTTTCCAAAACAGAGTCAACAAAAAAATGCAAGATTATTTCAAGGCAGAATTCAAACGTAGTCCATTGGAAATGAAAATTGGATAATAGAAGATCCAATATGCAAGTGTCAACGGAAAAAAAAGCCAAACTCTGTAAAATAATTTTAAAGAGATTTAATCTGAGCAAATTTGAGGACCATGACCCGGAGTCTCGCTCAAGAAGCCTTGAGCAAGTGGCCTCGCTGTGGCCGGGTCACAGTTTGGTTTTATACATTTCAGGGAGACAGGTGTTACAGGTAAAGTCATAAATCAATACGTGGGAGGCATACATTGGTTTGACCCAAAAAGGTGGGCCATCTGGAAGTGGGGGCTTACAGGTTGTAGGTGGGTTTAAAAATTCTTTGACTTGTAATTGGTTAAAGACATGAAGCTTTGTCTAGAGGCTTGAAATGTTTTAAGATAAGAAGCCCTTAATTAGAGACAAGCCACCAGACATATATTTGTTGTGTAAATTGAGGACCTGCAGGTTTGTCTTGCATACCCTTAGGCCTGCTAATGGGTTACAAAGGATGTCCCCAAGAAGGGAGGGGGGCATGACGAGGCATGTCTGACCTCCCTTCTCCTGGCAGGCAATTTAGTTTTAGGGTATTCCTTTGGCCATGAGGAGGTCCATTCAGTCAGCTGGTGGGGGGGTGAGCCCTAAAATTTTATTTTAGTTCACACAAGGACATGAAAACTGTTTGAAGAATTAGCCTGACAAAAAAGATAGAAGAATAGCAATAATTTCATCTCAATTAAAAAAGTACATGTTCTATTAACTAAAAAATTAAGAAATAGATCAACTGTGCTAAACCCTAACAAACTTAGAATTTTAAGAAGTGCAGAAAAGATTCATAGATCTTAAAACAATATTTAGACTCACAAGTGTTCCATATACCACAATAATCAGTTGGAAGTGACGTGATCTTGATTAACTGTTTTTCATAAAAAGGCTCCACTGTTCACATCAAACAGTGGAATTATTTATGGATTTGAATGCTGTAGATTCAATGAGAATTATTTTTGATCAGAGAATGGTTGAAAGAAATTTGTGTTTAAGTGGAACTGCACAGTTCAAGTCCATCTTGTCCAACAGTAAACTGCATAAAGAAGCTAATAATGTGTTAAAATATAGAGGCTGCTCAAGAGTTTGTTAAGTACTGTGTGTAGTTTCCAAGAACTGAAATATTTGAAGTACAGGCTCTCTAATATTGCTATCTAGTACAGTTTCTGGGTGGTAAAGATTTCACAGAACTTTCATTATGTAAGTGAAATTAATCAGAACTACATAAAAGAAAAGGAAAAATAGGTTTAGAATACTGAAAAAGAACTAGTCCTACGTGAGAGTGCATACTGGGCATTAATGACATCACAGTAGGGAGCAATACCAAATTTATCAGTTAAAGTAAACACTGAAAAATTTGGTATTTGTCAAATAGCAAATCTGTTTGGTGACATTTAGAAGCAAGGCAAAGCAACTTCAGGACAAAGAAATGACAAGAAGGACAGGATAAAGCCAAGGTGTTCCTAAGGAAGCCACTGCTTACAGGGTATACCGAGTCTTCATGGGTAATAGTGCCTTATATATTAATATATTGTTTTTCTCCACGGAGAGAATGGCCTTCAATAGCATAAAGTCCAGTCTTCTATAGAGCTGCACAGGGATTCTGGAGAGATATATGAAGAAAGGGAAATAAAGATGAAGTTGTGGTCTTTCCTAAGCACATTTAGGATGAAATGAAATAGATTAAAAAAAAAAAAAAAAAAACGATGACGTATGTAAGCCCAGAACCAACTCCCCAGGAGAGTTAGGATGCCACTGTCACTTATATCAATTGAAAGTGACAGCCTCCGTTGGAGAAAGCACTGAGAAATAAAGTATAACTGAGGGTCCTTCGTTACTATGGGAATGAATGAGCCGCCTCAGGTGATGCTTCTGCTGCTTCTGCCCTGGTTTAATGTCGCACACGTTTGAGTAAAGCTCTTCTAACTTCCCCACTGTCGTGTTTTAAATACTCACGGATGGAGGTTGATTTGGCTCCCGTATGCAGGTATTTTAAAAATCTACGAGTCACATGGGTAATTTAGAGACGTTTCCCAAACTAGGGACACAATGTCCACTCACTGAACGTGGAGAGGACGGGGGAAAATAACTATCTGGGAAGTGCGGCTCTGGTTATGGCCCCCACTGCAGTGACAGCTGGGGTACCTGGGGCCTGAGGGTTTATTTATTCTCCAGTAGTGGCTTCTTCTCAGTAAGGTGCATCGCACATGGGGCGCCGAGTCATTTTTCTTAAGTTGAACAGATTAGAAATGGTAGTTAGAAAGAACATGTGAAGTGGAGGCAGCTCTTTATCAGCTTATAATTTAATTTTATAAGCCCATTTGATGGGTTTTAATTTCCTCTTTTCAGGGTCTTAGCTAGAGAAACTGCTTAATTCAGGTAGGTCTTTGATAATTGTGTTAGACTTTCTGTACACACTGATAAATACATATTCTACCGTCTGACATTTATATGGAAAGAGATTGTGCTTTCTTATTTCTGAAATTGAACATAAATATAGTAAAATTTTAGTTAAGAGCTGGTTTGTGTTTTAGAGTCCATGAAATAAGATATGGAAGTCTATTTATCGTTTAAAGAAAAATAGTAAGCTACTGGAAATTAAAATATCCTATCTTAATAGATTAATTCTCCTTGGATTCACACACTGCTTCTTGGACCCTGGGGCAGCTCCACCAGCCCTACAGCAGGGGTGGAGGCTCAGGGGTGGGGGCCAGGGAAAGTGCTGGAATCTCCGAGGTGACGCCCCAGGCCTGGCGGAGCTGGGGAGCCCCAGGGGGAGCCTCGGAGGGGACGGGGCGAAGGGGAAGCAGGCCTTGGGGACAGTGGCCAGTCCGACCTGGAGGGCGCGGCAGGACCGAGCAACCAACGGGCTATTCCGCAGGCTCAGGAACCGCAGGGACGCCAGGTCACAGGGGTGTCGTCAGTGCCAGTGGCCCCGGGACTGCGGAGCTTGCCCCGCCCCCGGGCCTCGCTGAAGCAGTCGCCCGAAGCCGAGCCCGCGGCGCCCCAGCGGCTCCCAGCTCAGGCCCCGCCGCGGAGGGAGCGCGCGGCTTCCGGGGGGCTCAGCGGGGCCTCCCGAGGCCACTTGGTCCCCAGTGCAGCGGGGCACAGTGAGGGCCGCCAGCGCAAAGCCGAGTGCCATGCCCAGCTGGGGCTGTGCCCCGAGAGCACACGGTGGCTTCAGCTGCGTTGACCCGGATCGGTTGCCACCCGGGCCCCGCCGCGCCTGTTGTCCAGCACGATGGCCCTGCACCCCCAGGCAGGTCCCTGTCCACCCGGGCAGGTCCCCGTCCGCCCAGGCAGGGTCCCCGTCCACCCGGGCAGGGTCCCCGTCCACCTGGGCAGGTCCCCGTCCGCCCGGGCAGGGTCCCCGTCCACCCGGGCAGGTCCCGTCCACCCGGCAGGTCCCCGTCCACCCGGGCAGGTCCCGTCCGCCCGGGCAGGTCCCGTCCACCTGGGCAGGTCCCCGTCCGCCCGGC
This sequence comes from Lemur catta, assembly GCF_020740605.2. Classification (NCBI taxonomy): domain Eukaryota; kingdom Metazoa; phylum Chordata; class Mammalia; order Primates; family Lemuridae; genus Lemur; species Lemur catta. Next base: position 110,930,075 of record NC_059132.1, read on the forward strand.
AGGTCCCCGTCCGCCCGGCAGGTCCCCGTCCACCTGGGCAGGTCCCGTCCGCCCGGGCAGGTCCCCAACCACCCAGGCAGGTCCCCAACCACCCAGGCAGGTCCCCGTCCACCCGGGCAGGCCCGGCGGTGGAGGCGGCCCTCTCACAACTTGCCACTGTTCCCCGGGGGGAGCGCGGTGCCCGTGAGCCTCGTGTCATTCCATGCGTGTAGATGCCTCCCCGCAGACCACTCTGATCTCACCGGCCGCATCGCCCTGTCACCTTCTTTTTCACATCGAGTGTCCCGCGTTGCTCCTCTGTGATTTCACAGTGTTCCCCCGAGAGGCGCGGTCTGTAGGGGACATCTGGCTGCAGGTCACGCCGGTCCACCTCCCTCCTCCTTGCCCGGCAGCTGTTCGTGGAACCACAGCTTACCCAGAGCCAGCCCATTTGAGCCAAAAACTCATGAGCTTCTCTGCCTCAAACAGTTTAATTCGGAGACACAGCAGGTGTACACAGAATGGCTGGCCCTGCATCCGACACACGAGGATGCAGAGCGAGCGGCCAGGGACCCTGAGAAAGTTTGTGACGAGGAAAGAGAGGGAAGCGGGTGAACAGAGAAAAGCCAAGAAAAGTCACACAGAGAGATGGGGCATGTTCCGAGGGACGCAAACAGAAAGCTTGATCACTGGCTTTCCAGTTGAGTCCCCAAGAAACGTGGAATAACTTCGCTTTCTGTCCAGGAGTGGCCACGGATTTGGAGATAGGACCAAGAATAGCAAGCTGGGATCTGCTTCACCCTGGAGAGTCCCCGTGAGCACTGGGTTACTTCCCGCAAATCAGGAAATCACAAATCCCAACCGGAATCCCACGGTCATTTCTGCTACTTTTAAAATCACAGTGGTCTCTTTCAGAGACTAAGGAGAGTTTCTAAAAATGTCAGTGCCGTGTCACATTATATACTGATTTTGTTCCAAGTAAAATTTCCTTTCCCTATTGATGTATTTTTTATTTCTTTTTATTTCTTTATTCTGGGCTCTTTCCAAGGAAATCACCAAGCTCAAATTGAACACCAAGAAAAAGGAGCACATTCAGCCTTTTGCAAAATGTCTTGTGTTGTTTCCTTTCTTCTAATCAGAGTTATTTCTGATGTATTATTTTTAGAAGGCTTGTTGGTGGGGGAGGGACCTGGGTGACCCATGCTGAGACCGAGGGTTTCTACTTTTCCTTAGAATATTATTTATAATTTCCAACATCTCCCTTATCCATATTTGATATTTGATAATTTTCTGCCTGACTTCTGGAAAGCTAATTTTACTGACATTATATTTGCTCAATTTATTTTATGAAGTATTCTAGATTATCCTACACTTACATCTTTATTATAACTCTCTATTTCACAAAATTAGTCACCAACAAGTAGCTCTCTTATATTTAATGAGCATATATATATCATCTAAGTCTTTAATTAATACAACAAATAAGACAATGCCACAACCAAAATGACTTACTAAATTTAATTACTACCTTATTGTTTAAATCATTTAGGAAAGCCTTTTATTATTTTGTTTTCCTGTCACTCACCTCTGCTTTAACCTTAGAGCTCTTTGCGCTAAACCTTATTTCTACAGTGTGCAGATAAACATTCTGTGAGAGAAAACCTTTAGCCTCAATAAGGTGGAATCATATTACTTTTTCCACCTTGTCTCTTATCTTCCAGAGCGATCACTGTCCTGTGAAAGCAAGCCAGCTGAAGTTGACAGACGGTGTCAGCTCGAATGATTTACTGCAGCAATATGTAATATATTGCCGAGTTTAAAAGGCTTCATTTACTCTTGTCCAGCCTCCTCTTTCCAAAGGCAGGTTGTGCATTTGCTCTCTTCCATCTTTAACCATTGCCCTCATTGTCAGTAAACTCTCAGAAGGAGCAGGTGAGCTTTTCAGTGACTACAGCTCCTTACATGTGCTGAGACATCAGCACTCGTGTGCAGGAGTACGTGTAATTTGGGAGTGCGGCCTTCAGGCGGCCCCACATATCTCACCGTGACCACCTGGTCACCCATGCCAGGCATCACCCACCACAGCTGGCAGAATATAGGTGACCTTCCAGGTGAAGCCAAGAGTTTTTAGAGTAATTTTTTTAATTTCAAAGTATTGTGGGGGTACAAATGTTTTTGATTACAAGGATCACTTTCATAATGCTTGAGTCAGGGTTATAAGAGTGCCCATCACCCAGATAGTGCTCATTGTACCTGTTAGCTAGGTTTTCACCCATCCCCTCCTCTCCCCCCTCCCCCTCCCCCCCAACTGATTTCCGTTGAGTTTTACTTCTCTCTGTGCAAGTGTGCTCATCAGTTCGTTTCAGTTTACTAGTGAGTACAGGTACTGGGTGTTTACCCAAAGGAAAAGAAGTCATTTTATCAAAAAGACACATGTACTCAAATGTTTATTAAAGTAATTTTTTAAAAAGTCCTTTCCAAGTTAACTGGCAAGAACTTCTCTTTCCATTGTTCCTTGTAAGCATCTCACCTAGTTTATCTTTGTGATTAAAGACTTCTGTATGTGCCTTACTCCTTATATAACCTGCACCCCTCCTTGTTTTGTATGCGTAGGCAGCTGTTCAGGGGATTCTCTTAAACCTCTGAGAGCAGAAGATGTCAACTTTTTCTCATAAATAACGGTGAATAAGAAATCAAGATATTTAAATAGTACATACCACCCGCTTTTCCAGATGTTACCTTTGCTTACCTCCAATAAATCTGTTTACCATGTGTAAATATTACATGCTACCAAGTACATACTTTCTTCATGAAAGCCATCTGTACATTTAAAAAAGGAGCTAGAAATTTCAAATTTCTTAATTCCAGTTTTTGAAATCTCTTCCTCCAAATTATCATGGATTCAAATTATTGCACATATGCAAGGGATTTGCCTCTTCAAAAGAGAATTAAAAAAGGGAAAAAAACTCACAGTCTCTCTTGCCACAGTGATGCGTTCAACCATTATTTTTGAACTTAAGAAGCTCCACCTAACGCATAACCAGGTGCTGTGAGAGCCCAGTATAAATGTTTCAAAAGTAGATCCTCTAAAGTGTGTTTGTCTTCTAAGACAATACAACGTGCAGAATAGTGACAACAGGGAATGTGCTGTTGAAGAATGACATCAAAGACGGCCCTTTTAATTTCAACATGTTATAACAACAAATAGCCTGTAACAAAGCAAAGACATATAGTTTATCTCGTAACCATTCCTTTGCCCATTTGCTTGGCTAAACACAGGTTGGACCAGGAATAAAAAATACATATTGATTCATAAAACTTAAACATATTAAACAACATTTAACCTTGCAGAAAAGACTATTTCAATTAATACAACCTAATTTCAAAATATTCAAGCGTTGGACCACTGAATCTTGTGGAAAAAGAAAAAAAAAAAACAAAATATTTAAGTGATGTTATCATCTAATTTGAGGTATTTAGAACATTAGTAATAGTTTTCATACTATATACTTATCAAAAGAGATTTTTGTTCCCTTCCTATTCATCCTACATAGGTTTCTTTTCAGGAAGTTGTAGTTGATGGCCCAATGATGTAATACTTCTTTCGAGGAACAAACATTCCCTGTAGATTCCCTATAGATTAAGGATTCTGGTAAGATGTCCTTGCCTGGAGAAAACTATTTATGAAAAATGGGAAAGTTTAAATTTTAGAAGTTTCCGGAATATTTATTTGAGATCTTTCAAAACTAATGAAATGACTCAAAGTCTTTCAGATTTTAATATATGAAAAGCAGAGACAGAAACAATTATTTTGCTTTACTGGTATAATTGATACACTACTTCTACTGCTAAGGGCTCTATTAAAGAGTATAATATTAAAAAATTAAAAGAATGCATATTGTCATAAATATTTAAGATCAAATATTCATTGTAATGTTTGTTTTCAGAAGAGACAGCAAAGGCAGGCGATTGAAAATCAACACATGAAATATCAGATAAACTCATAGCTATAGGATAGTTTTTCTTGTCATATATAGATCTACCATTTTTGGTTTTTGAAATAGAATAATTATAAGGAGATAATTATAAATGGCCTTTTTGCTCAATCAGAAGCTATAAAGAGAATAACTTATATAAAATTAACCAAGTCTTCTCAGGTGACCCAATTCAACTTCATAACTTCTTCATATGAATTGCCGGGTAGGATTCAGAATTTTATGTGAACTGATCAAGCAGGTGCTTTTGTTCCATCTTCCCTGACCAAACAACCACACAGAGCATTTTAGATAAGTTGTAGGTTGTGCTAATTCTAACCATGCCGCTTCTCTCTAAGGAAAGCATTTTGGAGATACAGGAGATACTCTGGAGATTTGTAATTAATATTTTGAGTTTAAAAATACCTCAGTATTGTACCTAAAAAGCAATGCCATATTTCACAAGATAATTTTTCTAAGGCCCATTGTTCTAAATTGTAAGGCTTATGTACAATACTCCTTGTCTTTGATGTGGAAGATCTTTAAAAGCTGTTCTTGTGTCGTATTTTCATGTAAAGACCAATGACCCTTCTAAACTGAGATCTGACTGAGCCCCTTACAAGCGATACCAAAACACCTGAGTCGCGCTCTCCTTCAGTTTCTAACCTGCTGTACACGCATTTCACATTCTCTTGCCAGACCAGAACTGCAGCTTTTAGTGAATTTTTAAACAGTGGCCCCTAAAATCACTTGTACCAAAAGTTAGACATCAAAGCTCCAATTCTAGAGCTCAAAAGGTAATAAAAGTAAGAAAATTCAAAGCTAGAGAAAGCAAGAAAATGTACGATTCACTTCCTCTCGATTGTGGGGTATTTTTTCTAGAAAGGAAGGCAAGTTGAGTCCTTTGTCTTGCCTTGTGGTCTATGGATGGGGCTTTCTAGATTGTTCCATGTACTTTTCCCCACATGTACTCACTGTGCACTCTAGGCCCTAATAATCAGTACGACCTTTGGAAACCATTTAAGGGTGCAAGACCTACAGTTCCGTCACTTGTGGTGAACAGCGTCTTTCTGGCATGTTTTTTAGAGTTTGTGTGTCATCAGACCATTTTAATCCATCGTTGTCACACTGACAACGGCTCTTCAAACACGAAGGGATGTTCAGAGCCATCAGCCAACACTCAAGATCTTCATCTGCTTCTTCCACGTTTCTTTCATTTTCCTCCTTGCTGGCATTTTGCTTAAAGGCTATTTCACACTTTTATTTTAAATTAAATTCTACTCAAAGTATCATCTATGATTTAAATTAATTACTTTTCCTTTTCTTTTCATCTTGTTTGTAAATACTAAGAAATGATTAAAGTAAGCCATGAGACAGGCAGTCTATAGACGGAACATCGGAACAGCTCCTGCAGGCTGGCGACGAACAGGTAGTCACTCGTAATGCCTTCATTAAATTAGCAGGCATAAAATTCACTTAAAAACATACGTCGGGATTTCCACAAACTGAGCAGAGTTTATTCCCCCAGGCTCAAGCTGTGTTTACTCCACATTCTAAATTAAAGAAATAGATTTCTATTGCCCCTGCACCAAGTTTTGAAGGAGGCTTGGGGAGAAGATGAAAGGCAGACTTTACGACTGGACAGGATGATCCAATCCCTCCCTTTCCTGCTACTTGATCTCTTTTTGGGCCCATTAGTTCCTCATCAGCCACTCTGCTTCAAGCCAGGAGGGGGGGAATGGAAGTATTAACAGTAATGCACACAGCCATTCTGGGAAAATTTATAAACACAAAAATTAAAATATGGCCACAATACATAGTGGGTTGCATGGTGACTCCCAAGAACCCTAGGAAAAGGAATAGGGGAGTCCCTAAAAATGCAGAATTTGATTCCAGTCGTCCAAAGTTTACATCATGTGATTCTGGGTAAGCATAAAGTCTCTGAGTATCAATTTTCTCGTCTTTAAAAAAAAGACTAATTATGTCTACCTCAGAGTTTATGTTTTGTTGTGCTTTGCAAGACAAGACGTGCAGAGTTCCTTTTCACTGTATAGTCTAGGTCAAAAATATGTTATGTTGGTAAAACCTCCAAAATGGTAAATAATGAATAAATACAAATCCCATTAACCTAGTCACATTTGCTCTTATTAGTCAATGCTCCACGTCTTCATAGCTTCTTCCGCTCCAGTCACGAGCTCCTTTCATAATCCCTTAGCTCTCTCCTTGGGACAGTTCCCACGGCTTGGCTTAGGTCAGGCACAGATCCCTATTTTTAGGCCACAGCGATGGGTGTGCCTCTAATCACTGGTGTGGGATGGGCTTGTGCCCTCACGGCACCTCCTCTGGAACGTTCTTCAACTCCTCTTCTCATTCGGTACACAAACCTTGGCTGGCCTTCTCCCCGGCCACGAGGCTGGGAGCAGGTTTCACCACTTTATTTGTGTGTCTTCAGGAGTCTAGAGGTTTTCCATCCTTTTAAATCCCTTTCTGTCTTCCTGGCGAATTCTCAGCAACAGCTTCCGATTAACTCCCTGCTGCTGAGATTACCTGCAGAATGTCAACCCGCTGCCCACCCGTCTAGCAGGTGTCGGGAAACGGGACGAGCGGCTGCTGGCGGTGTCACCGGAGAGAGACGGAAGAGGACAACTAGGGTGGCTTCTCCCCCTCGCCCATCCTTCAGTTTCCTACCAGCGCCTGCCTGGACCAAACCCGTCCGGAAGCCCGTTGTCCCGCAGTCTGGGAAACAGCCTGCAGAGGCCGAGCAGAGCAGGGAGAGGCCAGGAGCCAACCTGAGCACACACAGCCCAGAGCTGACAACTCGGTGACCCACTTCTGGCCACGGAGCGTCCGAGAGAAAGTCCACCAGAAAGCTCCCACCAAAGATTTTCCTCGTCATCAAGAGTCACACAGGGAGATGGCCTCTTCCTCCGCTGAGCACGGTTATTCCCACACGATGCCTAGAACTGCCACGGGCCAGGTGTGACCGCGCTGGCACTAGTGAGGACACAGAGGATGACGCGAGGAGGCTCGGGGAGAACCAGCATCCTTAATAATGTTGTTTAGACAATGAATTAGTGACTCCTTAAGCTATTTTACTTTAAAACTGTGTGTTTGAGCATCATGTTATTTCATGTTATTTAAGCCATTTGGAGCTGGTTTTGTTTTTTTGTTTCTTAAAGCCAAAAATATCCTAAATGATACACTCAGCTCTCTAGTATTCCCTGTAGGAATCCTTGCCAAATGCCTCAAGCAGAACTTTCCCATTATACTAATAATTAAAGCCATAAAAAGGAATGAAACCTGAAGCAGAATAACAAGTGGTTAACAAAGTACATAAATTATCTAAGTCAGAATGTGAACACACATGCATAGGAAGGAGGTGTTAAGTCTGCACAAAGCTTAAGGTGACAAAATATCAAAAAGACTAGTTTAGATGGGAGTTGCTGAGTGAATAGGACCAGTTGTTTTGCATATGAGCTCGTGAATAAATGGCCTGCCTTTTCCTAGCACATTAATCTCTAATGTTGCTGTAGACGGAAGTGGCAGTGGGTGGGCATCCTTGCAGGGACAGTCAGAGGTCCCCATTGTCAGCGTGCACAGAGACACCCGTCTGATAAGAACATCGGAACTTTAATGTTCAGTTTAATCTGTTTTCATTTATCCACACGGAGGAGACATGTTCTGAAAAAGAGTAACTTGGGAAAAGCGTTCATTCTGCTGTGTCAAAGATTTACATTTTGCATTTTAAAAATATTATATTCACATTATGAAAATGAGCATTAGAGTTTTCTAGATAAGAGGATATTTATATTAACATATCCATCAGAACTGCTATGAAGGAAAAAAACCAACGGTATTTTTCAAGACTTATGAAACATAACGCCTCCAGTGTGTGAGAAGGTAAAATAAAGTGGTTTCGGGCACTGAAGTGAAGTCAGCGTAAACTTGAAACCCGTTTGCCTGGAATGGGCTCTGTGATCTTGGATGAGTCACTTAATCTCTGCAAGGCTCAATCTCCTCATTGGAAAAGGGGATAATTGTGCTGCTTCCCACTCCAGATTTCTGAGAGAATTGAGTTACACAATATATACACAGTACTTAGCACAAAGTCATTTACTAAGAGCTCAAAGAGTGTTAGCTTCATCCCAGGTCATCTCAACCGGACGCAATGTCCTTCAGGGAGCCGCCTGACCTACCTTCCTCCTCTGGTAAAATCGCAGTCACACAATCACGCGTGCCTGTGATAGCACAGGAAAAAAATGCATAATATCTCTTCTCCCATGGCTGTAAACTGAGTGCAGGGGCCAGAGCTGAGCATTTTATCTTCAGGATTTAGGAAGGTGCCTATCGCACGGTACACATATAATAGAATATTTGTTAAACGCATAAGTACTGTCATCTGTTATCCTTGCTTTTGGGGTGTTTTTATTTCGTTTTGTTTTTGCATTTCGCTCTCTCAATCAAGTTTATAAGCAAGGACCGCAAGCTGCCCACTATTAGGCCAGAACAAGGCCGTTTGGTTTGGAAGTCACAGCATTTGGGGAAATGTGCTTTTCAACACCTTAGTATCAAACATGGTTAAAACTTCCCCTGATGAAATGTAGAAAATGTTGTTTTCTTTAAGGCTTTCACACCCACACCACTTTTATTGGAAACAGTTTGCATTCCTTTCCACAACATTTTCCGCCTGGAGGAAAGGCATCTGGGAACTTTAATCTTAAAATACCAAACAGTCCTTAAGGAGAGAACGATGGAAGAGAAGAAAATGAATGACTGCAAAGGAAAGAAAGATGAAAATAAGCGCGGCTACCGACAGATTGGGGGACTGGTGGGAGTTAGACTCAGACTCGTGTAAGCACCCTGCTGGCTGAATTATAATAACAGAAGTCAGAGGACTCCAAAAAAGCTCTTTAAATGTTTATTTCACTCTGCAACTCTTTTTTGCCATTTGACTTTTGTGCTTAATAATGTATAGCGTCATCAAAGAAGTTTGTTCTGGGCTCTACATTGTCCTTCATAGAAGCACTAGTTAAAGCTCATGTGCACACACACACACACACACACACACGAATCAACATCACATTCCCTGACTTCCTTCTGATAACAAACTTAGACATTTTCTCCTCTCTGAAAATCAAAACATTAACCTATATCCACAAGTCTGACCCATTCTGTTAAAACATCCCATGGTACTTCTAAAAATAAAAATCTCATCCCAGGGTCCTATGAACACATCTTCTAAATATCCCCTGGAAAACTGCAATACCAATTACAATTCCTATCAGGACTATCTAGCTTGTATTAATAAGTTTTTATATAAATATCTAAAGTCCAAAAGATTGCTGTTCTTGAATTTAGTTCTCAGAAAAAAATATGAATTTTGTTATGTATTTAGGTTTAGGGCAATAACTAAAGTTGCTATAAAATCGCATAAGAAAAGAATTGCAAGGAACACGTTATAGTCAAACCAGGTTGGGTACAGTTTATTAACTGGCTGCCGTGAGGGGCCCGGGCACAAGAGGAACCCTGGGGTGTCTCAGAAAGGCAGAAGTGGGGGCTTATTAAAAAGGTGGAGGGTGCCCCAGGGCAAGGAGGGATGATGGATGTGGGGGACCCGCTTGAGATGTGGCCACAGTTTAAAAATCGGGTATCTCAGTGATTTTTTTCAGGAGACAGAAGGAATAGAGTGGAACCGGGGAAGTCATGGGTAAGAAAATGATAATCTCTCAAAAGAAGAGGAATTAGTTAATTTTTCAGCCACAGTGTGGCCTGTGGAAATCATGGTTTATGTGTGACTTTGGCCTTAGGCTGTTAGGAACTCTTTTCAGATTACGTTAAGAACATCATAATCTGACTCTTACCAGAGAATACTCAGGGTCTTAGTTCCTTTGGAAAATTCAAAGTTAAAATATATGTGCACTATTGTGTTAAAAAAGCCCTCATCTGAAACCCTGTATCTATGTTGAAAATAGAACCTGCTTTTCTGTGTCAAGGTGACCCACATGACTCAGATCCTTCAGACAAGAATGACCTGCCCCTTCTCCCAAACGTGATTTCCAACAGCAACGCTTTTCATAACCTATGGTTTTAGAATAAGTGTTCTCAGCACTACATACTTGATATTATTTAACAGAAGCCATTTTTTACAAGTTTTTTTATTTTAGATTTATTCTATAAAGAAAGAAATTACTTGGTTTTTAAATCATAATTGTTAGGAAGGAACTAGCCGAGTAAAAATTATCTCATTTTTAGAACAGTGGGATTTGCCTCATTAAATATTATAAGCCTACTGCACAAAGAGAGTTCTACTTTCTGCTCTCAAAATTCTTACCATTTAATAAATTGCCTACTATTTTTACTTAACAGAGAAAGTTTATTTTTAAAATGTCTCTATACAAAATTTTAATCTCTGGATTTTCCCTTAATGCTCAGTAACATGAGAAGTTTTACAATCATCGCTCCAATCTCCTAATTTTATAAACTATTCATCTTCATGGTTAAACTGGGAAGGACCAGGGGCTTTCCCGTAGAAGAGCGTTTCTAACCTCATATTTCACGATCTTCCCTAAACAAATGCAAGAAAAAGAAAAAAGCTTTCTGCATCTTAACAAGGGGACAAGTGCTATATTTTGTGTCCAGTGAAGATATATTATGTCAACTATGAGCCCATCAGGGTACAAAGCCTCTTGGATACCAAGATGAAGAAGACCCAGTAGCCCTGCCATTCTCTCCCAGTGTTTATCTGAGATTCCTAAAACAAAATCTGATGCTAAATTTTGCAAAAGCCAATATTTTATAATTGAGGATTAAATTTTCATAAAGCAAATTACTTAGGGAACCCTGAGAATATATGCCCGTCTATTAATATAAAGGCATAATCCCAGGCCTAGAGTAGATGTTTACATTACTTGACAAGACACTGAGAACAATTCAATCAATAAGACTTTAAAATACACCTGGTCTCAGAAATCACAGGACCACTAATCTTTATGGTGTCATTGAGTTGTCCCCATCAGATTCACTAATTGATGATCACGAGAGGGATACTGTCTTTCACAAGGAAAAACTAAGTATAGATTATTGCTTTCTGATAAGAATAGAAAGTCTGTTATGTATTACACAAAGAATTATATTCTATTACAGAGTCATCTAGGGAAGAAAGAGTAATTTATACCCTCGTAAGTGTTCCTTTCCAATTGATCATTGAGCATTACTTCTTGTAGAATATGAATTTTTAAAATAACAGGTTTACATAGTCATTTAATATGCTGCCAAGATGTATGGCAGAGGAGGGAACTAATACTTTTTTAAAAATCCAAGGGGATGGCTATATTCACACTTAACAGGTGATGGACACACTTATAACCTTGACTCGAACTGTACAAAAGTAATTCATGTAACCAAAATGTTTGTACTCCCATAATATTCTAAAATAATAAATAAATAATAACTAAAAATCTATTAGTTTGGGGAAAGACAACATATTCCTTTTTTTCCTTAATTTCTTTCACCCATAGTGTGTTCACCCTTGAAAATGTTTGCTTTTTGAGCAATGGAACTGTCACATTGACACTTAGCTTCAAAGCAAAGGACGCTCAACAGATGCGCTAGAGGCGTAGCCGGTTCTCATTTGTGGGCATTTTTGCTTCATGTCTTACTGGTTATCCTTGACTCTTCAATACTTCGCCTTCCACATCTGATCTTTTTATGTCCATGATGCAATCATTCAACTATGAACTAAATTTCACTACTTGAATGTTTTCTCTTGTCTCTCTTTTAAGGTCTCCTAACTCAGGTTTGTTATCCAGGGTTATTTTCAATCTGTAGTTAATGGCAGGTAGTTATACCCCTCTGCCTCCAGTTTATTGGAGATTCAACTGATCCAAAATCCAACCACTTTTTAACACCTTCATCGCTGCGATCCTGGTTCAGGCCATGGTTAACTCTTGTGGGGCTGTGGCGATCATTTCCTAGAATGTCTCCTTCCTTCCACTTTTCACAACAGCAGCCAGGATGATTCTTTTAAAATTTATGTTGGGGGCCGGGCGTGGTGGCTCACGCCTGTAATCCTAGCACTCTGGGAGGCCGAGGCGGGTGGATCGCTCAAGGTCAGGAGTTTAAGACCAGCCTGAGCAAGAGCGAGACCCCGTCTCTACTAAAAAAAAATACAAAGAAATTATCTGGCCAACTAAAAATATATATAGAAAAAAAATTAGCCAGGCATGGTGGCGCATGCCTGTAGTCCCAGCTACTTGGGAGGCTGAGGCAGTAGGATAGCTGAAGCCCAAGAGTTTGAGGTTGCTGTGAGCTAGGCTGATACCACAGCACTCACTCTAGCCCAGGCAACAAAGTGAGACTCTGTCTCAAAATTAAATAAATAAATACATACATAAATAAATAAATAAATAAAATTTATGTTGGATCCTATCACTTGCCTCCTCAAAATCCCACGATCATTCTCCAGTTTATTTAGAGTAAAAATCCAAAATCCTGCAATGGCCAGGAAGGCTCTATTTGATCTCACTCTTCTCCCCTTTAGGATCACCTCTCCATCTAGTCTCCTCTCTCACTCTGCACCGGCCTCTTCCCTGCTCCTCGACCATTCCAGACATACGCCTTCCCAGGGCCGCTGCGCTACTTGTTCTTTCCGCCCAACCGTTTTCCTCCTGGAGTCTGCTCGCTCAGTCCAGCCAGTGTTTGCTCAAATATGGCCTCTCAAGGAGGCCAGCCTTGGCCACCCCATCCACACATAAGTCATGTTTCTTTGAAGCAGCATACGGTTAGGTTTTGGTTTTGTACTCAGTCTGGTGATCTTGGACTTTTACTTGGGAATCGTAGAGCATTTGCATTTTACATAATCACTGATATGTTTGTGGAAATATATGCCATATTGCTACTTGTTTTCAATTTGATATACCTGTTTTATGTTCTTTTTTTTTTCCTTTCCCTTCTAAACTTCTGTTGAATTTATTATGTTTTTGGTTAATCCATATTAGCTCTATCAATTTTTTAGTTATTCATTTCTTTACTGTTACTTTATCCAGGAGGTTACAACAGGCATTCTTGAATTCTTATAGTGGACAGCAAATTATTATCTTTAACATTTTACTAATATTTCTTTAGCTTTAGATTTTATCTCCATTTGCCCCTCTCCCACCTTTTGTGTTATATTATTATACATTTTAAATCTCACAGACACTAGAATTGTTGTTTTGAACACTGTTCATCAATATTTATCATTTCTGTTGTTCTTTATTCTTTCTGCATTTCCTAATGTTTTTCCATCTGGAGTCATTTTCCTTATACATTTTATTATTTATTTTAATTCAGGTCAGTTGGTGAAATATTCTTTAATTTTTTTTTCTGAAAATGCCTCTATTTCACCTTCTGTTTTTGAAGGAAGTTCTCTCAAGGTATAGAATTCAAGTTTGGCAACAGCATGATTTCTAGCACTTTAAAGACATCGTTCCAGTGTCACCTGGTTTTTATCATTTTATTAAAAAGTCCATTTTCAGCCTTTTTTTTAAAAACTGATACCCCTTTGAAGATAAGGTATCAACCCAACATCTCTCAACCCCGCTCTTGCTTCTTTTAAGGGTTTTTCTTTTGTCCTTGATTTCCAGTATTTTTATTATGATGTTCCCAGGTGTGATTCCCCTTCTACTTACCCTGAGTGGGGTTCATATAGTTCTCAAATCTGTGGGTTGTTGTATTTCATCAGTTTTAGAAAATTCTCAGCCATTATTCCTTCAATTATTGCTTCTTTCACACTCTTTCTCCCCTCTCTGACTCTGAGCACACACGTGGAACATTTTAAATGTGTTTCACACATCTCTTCTGCATTTCCTGTTTTCAAACCTATTCTTTCTGGAATTTAGTTTGGATTTTTTTTTCCACTGACTTGTCTTCCTCACTAATCTTCTCATCTGCTTCATCTAAAGAGATGTTGAGCAGTTATTTTTTTTTTCAGTTGATATATTTTTCATCTTTAGAATTTCTACTTAGTACTTTTTATAGATTCCAATTTTCTGGTGAAATTATCCATCTTCTCATCTATTTTCTATATTCTTCCTCTATTTCTTGAATATATTTACTGTACGTATTTTAAAGTATTTGCTAATTCTAGTAACTGGTTAAACTATAGGATGTCTATATTGTTTGTGTCTAGTCTTGGATTTTAGTTTTATAGATCAATCTGGTGATAGGCCTAAAACATTTTTTATTAAATGTGAGATATTACATATAAAAAATAGAGCAGCTCCAGATGCTATTACATTCATTATTGAAGTTTTCCTTAGGTTAAAGATTATTTTTTCTCCCTTGAAGATCATTTTGTTATGATGTGGTAGAGCTTAATGGTGGAGCATTGTTTCACAACTATAATTAAACTTTGTACTTAAGGGTCAATTCAAGCCAAACACTCACCAGATATGAGTTAGAAAAAAATTTGTCTGAATTTGCAGAAAGCTCAAAAACCTATACCTACGATGATAAATCACTGGACTTGGCAAAAAGCTATGTTTATTCCAATATTATTCAATAACCACGTAGACAGAATAGAGGAAATTGAGATACTTTTTATCTTTTATGCTGAAAGATAATTCTGTTCAGAGGTGGCACAAAGTAATGGAGAAAGAACAAGAACATGCTTGAGAGTTTTATCCAGCTGTGCTAGCTTCGATACATATTTCTGAATTTCTGATTTCTTATATTCATCCATAAAATAGAGGTAAAATCTTCCCCCATAGAATTGTTATGAGGATTGTGTCTGGTACGGAGTGGGCAATACATTCAGGGCTGTATTTAGGAGGATTGTTTTTTGTTTTGAGTTTTTTGTTTATTTGTTTGTTAACTAACTGATTTGCACAGAGAATCCTAATGATGCGCTACTCTTCACACAAACAAGTAAATGGAAAACCTCTCCACATAGTATCAAATCTTTTTGTATATCCATGTTCATATATAATACACAAAAAGTAAAATATATATATAAAATAAGTTTATGGCTGAATTTCTAAGAGTATCTAGAAATATCAATCACAATACTCATGTCTTTTAAAATAAATTTCCCATTAAAATAACTAGACTATCTGCAGCATTCCTATGGAAGAAAAATTGAGAGATGAAATGTAAGAGGAAGAAACCTCAGAGAAAAGTATTGTTTGAGAATCACTGAAGGTCTATAGGTACACATACCCTGCAACCAATTCTAAAACAGAGAACAGTTTTTTAATTCATAACTTTTATCTTCTTCCAAGGATTGACCTTTCTTCTAAGGACTGACCTTTCCCCTCCCTTTCTTTGCCTCCAGAGCTATAATGAAACCCAAGACTTTCTCATTTCAGGATTACTGAATAGTTTAGATCCTTCCCTTATACTATTTTCCCTAAGCACCTCACCTGGTCTGTTTCCCTCCCATTTTTGTTGCTGGTAACCACAACGTATTAATAATGTAACATAGTACCAAAAATATTAGAGAACTCTAAGAAAATTTAAAAAATAATTACTAATAGCCATGTACCCTTGATCTTTCTTGAAATATAAATAAGGTTAATTCTGATAATATTTAGCTTCCTTCCCCAACGGGGAGACAGTCCTGATACAGTCATGGATTTGATGGGCTGTCAGGCTAAAGAGTTCAAGGAGCATTCGGTTACATCAGAAATTCTTTTCCAAAACAGCAAAATCAAATCACACCACTCCTTCTCATTAACAACCTAGGAAATCTGGCACAATTTAATGCCTTGTCATTGCCGTTTTCCAAGAAGAAGCCCCCACTTTGAGAGACATGCATCTTGGATTCTGGAAGCCATTTGGAAACACAGGGGAAAATAAGTGGGATTGTTATCAGTTTCTCTGATAATTCTCAAGACCATAAAAGAGTTAGGTTAAAAATGCCTTTATCAATGACACGGAGATTATTTGATTTGTATGCTTGACAGATAATGAGAGAAAATTAATTAGGTCCTAATTGACCTGTCTTCTTCACGAGCCCTCGGGAACAGAAACAGCCGCTCATTCAGCGATGACCTGAGTCCCCTCCCACGGCTGTGGCCGCAGGTCAGTTACAGACCGGCAGCTCTAGCTACTTCCTAACGCTAATGAATGTACAAATATAAACACTGCATTGCATCCAGCAAGTACCCTTCTGGCCTAGGATTTGCAATGCTATGTTAATACACAAGTGTGATGAGCTACCAATTTTATATGATAGAAGCAAAAATAAATTAAAGCAGACTTCCTGCTGCTCGGGCATTTTCAGGAGTTATTTATATGGAAGCAAATGACTATCCATTCTCTTGCATTATGTTTCCTTGTTAATAGGATGATTCAACAGTTAGTGCTAGACATATTCCAAGGGCCAATGCTTCATTAGAATAAAACTCAGCACCAGCATGATCCCATGTGTAGTCTGCAAATTATTAATAAGACACTGGCCCCCGTTTCACTTCATTAGCATTCGCAGCATCGGTGAGAGAGTGTCGTGCGTGGCTTCTGATGTGCTTCTCAGTGATATATTTTCTTTGAAGACACTAGTGATTTTAGCTCCTCACATAATTTCTAACAAGTTTTAACATAAATTCTCAGGCAGCCATATCATATTTACACCCTTTCTACTTCATTAAATAATATTTGCTGTCAAATGCCCAGACAATTCACCAAGAAAGTAGAGGAAGCTCAACTTCCTATTTTGTATAGTACAGACAAAATAATTCGGTAATAATTACCTAAACTTTTAAAATATTAGCATTAGTTACTTAAAATATTACAGAAAATCTTACCACATATGCTACAATTTTTTGACCATACTCTGATTGTTCTCACAGCCTCTCCACACTTCCCAAAATACAAAATTTTAGCAACCAAAATTATTTTCCTAGAATGACTATAATACTCAGAAGTGAGAAAACAAAGACCTTCTTAGAGGATTCACCAAATATTGAGTTGAAAAATGTTTACCATATTAATTAATGAATATCTAACAGGTGACATCACTACATTTTAGTACATTAAAACAACTCATAAAGCTACAAAAATATTCTTTTTTTTTTTTTTTTTTTTGAGACAGAGACAGAGTGTCACTTTGTTGCCCTGGCTAGAGTGAGTGCCCTGGCGTCAGCCTAGCTCACAGCAACCTCAAACTCCTGGGCTTAAGCGATCCTACTGCCTCAGCCTCCCGAGTAGCTGGGACTACAGGCACGCGCCACCATGCCCGGCTAATTTTTTCTATATATATTTTGGTTGGCCAGATAATTTCTTTCTATTTTTAGTAGAGACGGGGTCTCACTCTTGCTCAGGCTGGTCTCGAACTCCTGACCTCGAGTGATCCACCCGCCTCGGCCTCCCAGAGTGCTAGGATTACAGAAGTGAGCCACCGCGCCCGGCCTACAAAAATATTCTTAGCAAGTTTGTGGAAATGTATGAAAATAGCAGTAAAATTCTCTTCAGATCTATTTAAGTAAGCTTTGTGTAAGAGTCGGTCTCATTTTCTCACTCAAGTGCTCTCACTCAATTCGAGCTACAAGATAAGTAGTTTGAGACTAAAAATAAAGCAACTGAGGAAATGTCAGGATCGCTGGGGCCTGTAAGAGCACGTTTCATGCTCTTGAGTGTGTTGGCTCCTACACGTCCACGGTCTCAGGTACCTCCACCGTCACGCTGCGGTGGGAGGGAAAAAGGAAACTAGAGAACGGGCCAATGAGCATGAGACAAGTCTTCAGGCCTCAAATCTGTCTTCCCAGGAACTTTGGCCATGTTACCATACATAGTAGAAATGCCCAAAACAAACAGACCTGAAAGTCACTAATGCTTTTGAGGAAATTGTACAGGCAAAATAATCTCAAGTGTGGGCTTCACAAACCTGTGCCTATTCAAACCTCAAAACAATTCCCTGGACCCTAAACATTCTCAGGGAGAAAGTGGACTAGAAAAGCCCTCCAATGTCCATTCTAGAAGTTTCCATGGAGAGAAAACCAAATGAAAGGAGCTTACAGAAAGCATACCCAGGGGCCATGAGAAGGCAATGAACATAGGAGATTTTCCCAGTAAAGAGAAGCAGGGCACTCAGGTAAGCCAACTCAGAAACTGACCCCCTTCCTCCCAAGTTACCCTGGACAGCTCCTCACGGAAACCACAGCTGCGTCTGGGCTGCACAGAACTAGAATATTAGATAGAAGAGAACAGGATGCGGAGAGATGCAACAGGAGGGAGACAGGCACGACCAGAAGCTTCGCCGTTTGCACTGACTGTCCCCTTTCCTGTTATCTATCACCCAAGACAAGTCTTGGACCAAAGTGCATAGTAGGACTCAGATATTGCTCCTCTGTGGCAGCTAAATCGCAAGGAAGAAGGAAGATGTTGCTGCAGGATCTGGCTGGAAAAGCAGTTGATGACATGAAGTAGTTTATATACTGCCTACGGCCGTTCCACCCTAAATGCGCCCGATCTTGTCTGAAATTGTTCATATATAAACCAGTCACTATCATTAAACCTTTAAAAACATTAACCCTGCACAAAATATTGCATATAGAAATACTAAACGTAGCCTATCTACAAGTAAAAACTAAGTACTTATGTTAAATAAGTTTGACATGAGTGATTTTAATCTTAAAGTGGTTACCTAATAACAAATAAATAAGTGTATTATAAATCACAATAATATCATAGCTATTTATTTGAAAATAAGTGTTTTAATTTATTTTAAGTACAATTTATTTGAAATACTATTTATAAAATTATTTGAAATACTATTTATAAAAATATCATTGTAGCTATTTATAAAAATATTATAGCTACTTATTTGAAAACTGTTTTCATTTCTTTTAAATACTATTTATAAAAAGAGTTTACAAAGAATTCCAAATCAATGACAATACTCACAGGGCAACCTAAAAAGTAAAACTTTTAATTAAATCAGAAAGATATTTATGATTAATTTGCTCCTAGAGCAAGAAATCTTATTCAAGCTACCAAGTATTTCTAATATTTTCTATTATACTCCAAAAGCTGTGAAAATTTGAGACTTTGGTTCCAGAAAACATCCATTAAATTTTCAGTCCATCATGTTTTCATTTTACTATAGAAATCAAGTTTTTTGAAAGGCTTTAACTGTTCTTTTTGACCTGAATTTCATTACACCAAATCCAATTTTGAACTAATTGAATTTCTTTTTCAAAGTCCTTAATTTATTAAATTGAAAAAAGTGCTTGAGCCATAGGAATACTTTCCCCTCATACATCACTTCTGGGTTATTGCTAACTACCTCTTTCCCTCCGTTGGAACAAGTAGGGCACCTTTACCTGTTAAGATTTAATGACACTCAGGAATGAGTCATGAGGCCCGATAGAGAAGTATTATATTTCCTGACATGCTTTATTTTATTTCTTCCAATATCCATAGCATCATCTACAATTTCTGTTTTTAATTAGAGACACCTAATGATTAACACTGACCTATTTGCATCCAGTTACAACCAATGAAAACAAACAAGAGAACGAAAGTCTGGGTAAGGAAAGTACTTGTAGCTGAGTCATTAATTCTACTCAGACTTCTTTCTCAGGGAACCCTGAAGAGTTTCAATGCCAGTCAACAAAAATACACCTGGGCGGGCCCAAGCTAAGTTTGTGATGCCAAGAGAGACTGCAAGTAAGATACTCAAATTCAAAACAAGTGCGTGATATCCCTAAAAGTCTTAAATTATTCCAGCATTAACCCTAAGGTCAAAATCTCATCTAAATATCATCAACTCAAAAGGTCTCAAAACATATCTTCTAAATCATCTAAATCAGGTAAGAATGAGACGCCAGGTATGATCCATCCTGTGCATCCGTGTGGACTTGTGAAACCTAGAGAACAAGTTACCTACTTCTAAAATGCAAGGGTCGGACAAGCACGGGGTAGATATGTCCATTCCAAAAAAGAGAAATAGGAAGGAAAAATGAGTTATGGTTCCCAGGCAAGTAAAAGATCCAGCAGAGCACATTCCATTCGATAGCAAGAGCTGAGAATAAGCCTCTGTGGTTCAGTGCTTTGTCCCCTGGGCCACCAGGGAGGCAGACCAGGGTGCCAGGCCCAGGGCGTCCTGCCCTCTCCACTCACAGGGCACTCTGCACCCAGGCTGTGCCTGTGGAGAAGCCTTCCTTCACTTTGCCCCATCTCTGTCCCTTTCAGTCCAGGCTGGCAGTTTTTCTCCTAATTTAAACGTCTCAAGATTCTTGTCAGTCTTCCACAGATGTTGACAGAATCTATGCTGTTGGACACAAAGGTTCTCCAAAGATCCTTCCCGAATAACCACACCTCTATTTCTGACTCCTGGTTGGTTGGATCCATAAATCACACTCCAAACCTCTTCAGCAAATGCTGGTTCAACCATAGCCTCGTCCTTGTTTCCAGAACATGCTATTTGGATAAGCTGAGCATTTTCCAAATTATGAAGTGCTAGTTCCTTTTTGCTTAGCAGCCAGTTCCTTTCTCAATTAATCTCTTTCCTCTCACACTTTACTAAAAGCATCAAGGAGAAACCAGGCTGAACCTTCTACACATTGCTTGGAAATATCCTCAGTGAAATATCTGTATTTGTTGCTTATAAGTTCTACGTTCCTCCCAAAAGCAAAACATAATTCAGCCAACTTCTCTGTCACTTTATACTACTTTTATCCAGTGTCCAATAGTATGGCCCTCATTTTCCTCTGGGACTTCACCCAAAGCACCTTTCACATTCGTCTCTCTAACAACATTGTCACAATGACACACATTCTCTTGCATGGTAGACTCTTTCTCTGCAGCTGTCCTCTCTTCTTTCTTAGTCCTCACCAGAATTGCCTTTAATGTCTAATTTTTGTCAGCGATCTCATTAAGGCAATCTAGACTTTTCCTATGACGCACGGCAAAATACCTCCAGCCTCTACTTGTCACCTAATTCCACAGCCACTTTCATATTTTTAGGGTTTTTTGTTAACAGCAGCATCCCACCCTCTCTCTAGTATCAAAGTATGTATATATGTGTACACATATATGTACACACATGTAAGTGTTGATCAATTACCTGTCTTTCGGACTAAAAATATAGGTTTCATCAGAGCAGTAAATTGGTCAGTTTTGTTAACAGCTATATCCCA
The DNA here is from genome assembly GCF_020740605.2 of Lemur catta. NCBI lineage: Eukaryota > Metazoa > Chordata > Mammalia > Primates > Lemuridae > Lemur > Lemur catta. Next base: position 110,951,145 of record NC_059132.1, read on the forward strand.
ATGCAAAGACTCTGAAAGAGAACTTAGCATATTAGTACTCCATAAATGAATGCAAGAACAAATACAACAGGCCGGGCGCAGTGGCTCACTCCTGTAATCCTAGCACTCTGGGAGGCTGAGGCGGGTGGATCGCTCCAGGTCAGGAGTTCGAGACCAGCCTGAACAAGAGCGAGACCCCGTCTCTACTAAAAATAGAAAGAAATTATCTGGCCAACTAAAAATATATTTATAGAAAAAATTAGCTGGACATGGTGGCACATGCCTGTAGTCCCAGCTACTCGGGAGGCTGAGGCAGGAGGATCGCTCGAGCCCAGGAGTTTGAGGTTGCTGTGAGCTAGGCTGATGGCACGGCACTCACTCTAGCCCAGGCAACAAAGTGAGACTCTGTCTCAAAAAAAAAAAAAAGAACAAATACAACAATGCACAAAAACAAAATGATTCTTTGCCTATGATCATAAATACTTAGGAGGCTTGGGAACAGTGTAAGTTTGGACATTATAAATGCAAACAATTTTTTCTTTCAAAATTTATGTGTACTCCCACAGAAAAACATGGTGCCATTGCCAGACATTAAGTCATCTTCTAAAAATAAACTGAGCTTTCTGTGCTGGAAGTACAAAGGATATCACTCTAAATAATGAATAAACATCTAGTCCAGGTGATAAGAAAATAATAGGTTCCTTCAAAATACTCTTGATATTTTCCAGAGCAAGTAAGTTGATTTTCAACTTGAGGCTCAATTGTTACTTGCAAAACTAGCCTCATACAGAAGATCCACTCCAAACTGTCATTGTCAGTCTTCTGATTAAAAGTCTGAAAAAGATAAAAGGTGGGAAAAGCTGCAGAGAAGTAACCCAGGCTGATTCTTTGTCAGGAGCCAAATGTAGCAGGTTTAATAATAGTAACTTACTTGAACCTAGTGTTGTTAGTTTATCTGGTAAAGGGAGACCAGTAAGTTATTGTTATTAAATCTATTACATTTGGCTCCTGACAAAGAATCAGCCTGATGTACAAAATGAAAAATGTAGTGACATAGTATGCCAATAAAATTTTAATAGCACCATAAAAATGATACTTAGGAAAATACAATATAAATTGTTAAGCAGTATATAATTACACTGATTAGAGGACCCTGGAATATTATTTAAACGAGTGGTCACAAGGACCCTTTAATACGAAGGATACAAAATTAAAATGACGGGAAAAAGTTTAAAATGATCTGAAAGAGTCTTCCCTTAGCCTGGAAAATATAAACCCCCCCAAATCCTTCTCTTCTCTTATTTAGATAAATGTGTCCTGAAAATGTCAATGTTCAGTGAATCTCCCAATGGTTAAGGAAAAGGAAAACCTTGCCTTCTCATTTCTGTGCGCAGCACATGTAAAAGCAGATGCAGTGGCCGACAGAATTTTAGCACAGAACCTTAAAGCTCCCAGGTTTGGGCAGAGTGGTTCGCTGGGAGCCCAGAAATCGACACGGGCCGTGAGGATGTGCGGGTGGGGTTGAACGCGGTCCTCGTGGTCACCGTCCGAGGTCGGGCTGCCTGCGCCGTGCGCTGACCTGGGGAAACACGGAGGCGGCCGGACCAGGAGGGACGTGAGCGAATTCGGTGGGCGGAAGGGCCGGGCTGGGAAGCGGCGGGACGTGGCTGCCGCGCCGCGCGGGTCCGGGGCCCGGTGAGCGAGGAACCCGCCGACCGGTCTGTACACGCGGATGGCTCCGGGGACGGGCCCGGCAGGGCACGAACGGACGCTGACACTGAAAATGTTCACCCCACTGACGAGCTCGAGACGGTTGTCCCGTGACATTCCTTCAACTTTCCTGTTATTTTAGTATTTTTGTGGCAAATAAATCCTGCTGATCACCGAAGAGTTTTTAAAATACGCCATTATAGTAGGAAAAAAACCCGAGTGAGCGGATGCCAGCGGTCTCTCCGGCTCCCCAGCAGCCGCCCCGCGCCCCGCGGGCCGCCCGTCGCATCCTGCCCCGGGTCCTGACCCTCCGGGTGTCTCCGCCCCGGTTACAGCTAACGGCATGTTAACATTACCATTAACAGTAACGCCATTTACTAACAATTCTTTTTGCAGTGAAATTTGAATAGCATTTTCTTAAATAAATATCCTTCAAATATGAGACTATTAATTGTATTAACGATGAAATGTCGTACGGAAATTGTGCTGCTCCTTGGCTGGATTTTTAAAGAAAATTTATTTCTGCTGTAGAATTAAAGGAAACGGGATAGACACACCTATAAGAAATAGTAAAAATATATAGTAAGTAACGTAGTTGCTTATGAAATATAGGCGAAGCTCATAGAATATGTCCAGCACACAGAATGAATAACCAGGCAGCTGGGAGCCACAAGCAGAATTCATCAGATGTGTTAACTCCAGACAGGAAGTTAGTCACCTATAAAGCATGTTAAAGGTAGGTGGATAAATAGAATATGTAATGGAACAAACAAGAATGTTAGCATTAAATATTAATAGAAAGGGATGGAAAAAACAAGTTATGAGTATACCACCTATAGGCTGAGAACTATTTCCTCTAAGACAGACATGCATTTCTCATTCCTAATAGCCACGCGTTCTGGCTCTGTGTGTGCTCCACTCTAGACCCATAAATAAACCCACGGCTGTTCAGCAGGCTGGTGGCAGGCTAACCCATGCCAGGCACTCCCACCTCCACTTTTCCTTGATAGGCAAGTGCAGGTCATTGGCCCAGGGCACTTTCCACATGAGGACTCCCACGTTCCAACTTGCACACTAGTGTTTGTAACCACACCGTCAACAAGGAAGGCTGACGTTTCAGAGAGAGACAGAAAGCATCTCAACATCGCACACTCTGGGATTCAGCCTTCACAGGCTTGCTCTCCACCCTGTAGGAGTTAACTTTTCCAGTTTATTTTTCCTTACTTTTATTTTTTCAATCCTTTGTATGATTTCCATTCTTTTCCTTGCTACAGAAGTACTAAAATAGTATCAAGTTGATGTATTAGTCAGGGTTCTCCAGAGAAACAGAACCAACAGGAGATTGTGTGTGTGTGTGTGTGTGTGTGTGTGTGTGTGTGTGTGTGTGTGTGTGTGTGCGCGTGTGTACTCACATAATTATGGAAGCCTAGAAGTTCCACAATCTGCTGTCTGCACCTTGGAGACCTGAGAAAGCCAGTGGTATAATTTAGTCCAAGAGCAAAGGTCTGAGAACCAGGGAAGTGGATGAAGTAAATCCTAGTCCAAAGGCAGAAAATGAGATGAAATGTCCCAAGAAAAGCAATGAGGCAGGAAAAAAATGGAAGAGGCCAAAAGTCCTCCTTCTTCCACCTTTTGTTCTACTGAGGCCCCAACAGCCGGGGATGGCGCCGCCCACAGGGAGAGGGGCAGTCTGCTCTACTGAGTCCACAGATTCAAAAGCTAGTCCCGCCCAGAAACACACGCCTGGACACACCCAGAAACAGTGCTTGGTCTGGGTACTCCACGGCCCCCTCAGATTGACACATAAAATAACCATCATAGTTGAAGAAATCTTAAGATTTAATAGACTGTGATTTTATATTGTTTGTGAACTTTCTGTTTTGGGATCTTGCAGATAGCCTGCCTGGTAGTGTACTTTGAGGCTGCCATTTTATCAGGGAAGCTGCCTACATGACCCAGTTTTTCTTTAATGAAGTCACAAATAGACTACTATATGTCAATTTAAAAATTGCCACCTGAAGATATAAAATTTCTAATCTAATTGTCCAAGTGTTCAAATGGCACTGAGCTATTACTATGAGTTGAAGAAAGAACATAATATTAACAACATAAACTATCCCAATTGTGTAAGTTTTACTGTTTAAAAAAAAAAGAAAATGAGAAAAAAGGACCCTAAAAAGGCACAAAGAAAGATAGTATTAATAGTACAGGTCAAAAGCATCACTATGTTTTAGAATTTTATTCTTTCCTGAAAATTTCAAAACTTCCTAACTTGTATTTTAAAGTAGTTTGAAAATTTTCCCAAAAGTAGCAACAACAATTTTTCTAGACATTGCTTTATAAGTGAGCAATCATTTAGAGGTAAGCTCTATTGAATCAATACTACTCTTCAATACTTGGACCCAGGAATTCAGTTAAAAACACAGTTTATTTAGTAAATTCATGTTAAAACCTCCAATGAGATATTCATCAACTGGTATCATTTTGAATTCTATGAGGAAATCTTACTCCCTTTCATCCCTGACCGTACGTCCAAGTCATTTATATTAATGCACTGGCTGCAGCAAGAATGTTTGACTTTGGATTAATAAGCAATTAGCTCAGTTAAAATGTAAACATCCCTGGTAGTTATTTGCTTCAGCTAAGCCTTTGCAGCTCTCAGCACGGGGCTGTGAAAAGCTGCATCAGGTACTTTCTAACCTTGACTCTAGCTTGGGCAACACCCATAGAAGGAATTAAACAGTGTGTTGAGAAGAAGGAAGGGGAGGAAGGACATATTGTGGGAACATTTCAATGAGTGTTCTGAGAAAACACTCTGAATGGCCAAACCAGGTAAAAGTTAAATATCTAAACACACATCTTGCCTGCATAAAACAAAAATAAAGCTCTCAGGACCACCTCCCCCCAGCTCCTTATGCAAAAGGGAAGGTAGGTGGGAGGGAGAGGAAGGGACAGGTATATTCACACCTACTGGGTGCTGTGTGCACCGTCTGGAGGATGGACATGCTTGTAGCTCTGACTCAGGCAGGGCAAAGGCAGTATATGTAACCTACACATTTGTACCCCATAATGTTCTGAAATTTAAAAAAAAAAAAAGGAAATTCCTTGTTGGCCTCCCATAAGCAAGACCATGCAGATTGTAACTTTAGGTACATCTGCTATATCTAGCTCCTAAAACTGAAGTCTATTCAATTCCACACTAATAATGAATTATAAGTTTATCTTCATAGGTATAGAACAGAGACAAAACAGATTGACAGTCTCCACCTCCCCAGACACATTTATATAATTCATGTGACCTTCACTCCCTTTTTCTCCTCTAGTGTCTGCCTTATCTTATGTAAAATTTAGATTTTTCTGGGCCTCACAAGAATGTAACATAAAGATTTCGTCTCACTCACTTCACCCCCCCACCACCATTTTTTCTTTCTGTATACCTTTTAAATGCTGAAACTTCCAAATTCCCATTTGGAAAAACAGCCACAGATCTGTTTGTGGTTTGTGTTTTTCCCGGTTGCGTCCTAAACTTCGGCTCAATAAACCTCCATTGATTGAGATTTTTGCCTCCGTCACTTATTTTGGGATGACTCTTGTAACGCATTTTTGTCTATGTCCGGCCCCTGCTTATAGGCAATGTCCTTCCCACAGAAGCAGGATGGTAATTAATGCAGGAAGAATCCCTTCCAGCTCTTCCCCTATAGCCACTCCAATCCCAGCTCTACCCCAGATCTCAATTACTATTTCTGGTCCACAAATATCAGAGCACAGTTTAACTTCAAAGGCGAAAGTCTCAAGTGAAAGTAGCGGGCAACCTCAGAGAACAAGAAAAAGCAGAATACTTTTTTCCCCCAAATTTAGATCACAAAGCTAAATCTTTGTGATTTTAGGTTTAAAAAAGCAAGTGCACCTCCGTCTAAAAGATCTCTGCTATTGAATAGTGATCAGATAAACACCATAAAGAACGTACATCAATTCTTAAGAAGTTTAGTCAAGAAAGAAGAGCAATTGCAGCCTGTTAATAAACGTAACTGAGGAAGACATCAAAGTAGGATGGATATAATAAGGACGCCCAGCCAGCTGTAATTAGTGAAGCTCCTGAACACAGAGAAACTATATTTCAGAAGTGATTACTTAAAAAACTGTTTTTTGCATAATTCTTCTAAGAAAAGCACCACAATGGATCAGTGGATTTTCCCTTGATTCATTCATTCATTCATTCATTCATTCTTTCCAACAAATGTTTACTGAGCTCCAATTGCATCCCAGGCTCACTGCTAGACCCTGGAGCCTCATAGGGAATACAGTTCCCATTGTGAATAACTCCATGTATGTGCCTCAAATTTGTCCTTTACACATCCTCAAATTTTCCTTTCATGTTTTTTCCGACGTCCAACTGGCGTTTGTTCTATACTACAGCGCGTTTCGTGCAACATAATCTTAGGGAGTGGTAACAAAAGTGTTGCAAGAAAATATGGACTGGTGAACCGACAGGCTCATTTATGTTGTTAACCAAAGGAGAAAATTATATTTCACCAGTTTAGAACAATGCCTGTCTGCTTACAAACTCCCTGGAGACCTTGTTGAAATCTGTATGCTAATTCAGTCAGTCTAGAGTGGGACTGAGACTGCATTTCTAACAAGCTGCAGGGTGATATCAAGGCTGCTGGCCCATGGCCCGTGCTTCTGGTAGGAAGGCTGTCATCTATGGCATTTTAAATCTTTTGCTGAAGCTGCCAAGTGATGTTAAACATGGCCATAATTTTATATTATAGTATGCTAGCCTCTTCTCCAAGCAGATGCATTCAATAAAATCTCAAAATCACCTTCCATGAGCTGTGAACTCTGCTAGATTGTGGAGAAGATAAAAATGAGCATTCCACCCTGCTATGTTGAGGGAATCAGAGCCCAGTTAGAGGACCTTAAATATAAAGATATAACTGTTAGGTAGATAGCGAGGGATTCTGGGTCTCCTAGGGACAAAAGTAGGTGCTGTTGCCTTGGTGCAATTACCCCACCTGGGAAGAAAAACAAGAGTGGACCCCAGGGCCCCATCGTGGTCCTGCCCCACCCTAATCCTGCCCTGAGCAACTGCCATACTTGGGGGAGGAGGGAACACCCTACGAATCTGCCAATCAGAACTCAGTGCCAGCTGCAAAAGAATGCAGAGGACTCTCTAGCCAATGGCCAAGCAGCATAGGTACCATAGAGTCTGGAAATTGACCTAGAACAACCCGTATGCGTAGCAATGCAACTCCCAAGTGATCAAAGTGGTTTCATGGTGACGTCTGAACCACGAGCCAGGTCCCAATCCAGGAACTGTAAAAGAAGGACCATAAGCAGGCCCTTCCTTTCGCTCCCCCTTTGCGGTCACAGCTGGTCTGGTCGTCGTCTGTGGCGTATGTATCACACTCTATGAACCTATGTCTTGCTCTTGCTCCATAGTCCTATCTTCTCTCCTCAGTAAATTTCATTTTCGTGCTTGCCTGACTTTGCTCCATCTGGTCATTCTTTGGCCATGAATGCTCCAAGAACTGATGTTTTCAGTCTGAAACCTGACATGACTACTTTAGAGAGTTATTGTAAAAAGGTGTGAAAGTGTTACTTTACTATCCACGCACCTGACCCTTCTTATTCCTCTTTAAGGAAATTTATGAATTTTCTACATTTGTCTACTCAGCGGGCGATGGAAGCAGTAGACAAACAGAAAAGTTGAAATAGGCCAAGAGAAGAAACTGTGGGGAATGAAAAATAACTTTCTCTGTGCTCTTCGTAGTTCTCAGTTAGGACAGGTCCTGGTAACAAAAGACAGATTAACAAGAAAAAAACAAGCAGAAGTTTAGTAACAGGCATACCTCATGTGCACGTGGGACAGACCCAGAGAAAATGAGCAAATCTCAAAGAGATGGCTTTGAATTAAGCTTAAATACCATCTTCAAGTGAAACAAACAAACAAACAATGATAGGCGTTGTGTGGAAGGTCTAAAACAAATGTGAGGAGGAAAAGGGCAAGGTTAGTTATGTGGATTTAAGTCAGAGCCATTGATTCTGTTGAGTTTCCAGGTATTTAGAGTCATCCTTCTCTTCCTGGTACAGAGGGGGAGACACACTTACAAATGGAAATTTCCTCTGTAAATTCCCCTTATAAAAGGGTGAATTCTACTATTGTTTTCAGAGCTTCTCCTGTTGCTGCTGTCTCTCAAAATAATCAGCTAAAAAAAAAATAACCCTTTGCCAAAGAGACATATTTTGGGGTGGCATATTCTGGTCTCCTAGTCGTAATTTGGGGTATCATGCCCTGAACCCCACCACTGCATTCATACACGTAATGGGAGAATTGATTCAGAGTGGACATGTATAAGGATGTCACGGTCCTGTCCGTGGCTGGACTTTGAAGTGTTGCCCTAGTTCTTGGGCTTCAGGCTTGGAAGAATCACAGGCCTCGGCCGAACAACAGAGATGACAGACACTCAGCAAATACATGTGAAGAATTTATTGTAAGGGAAGTTTAAGGGTGCAAAGTGAAAGTACGTTTCCTAAGGGGAAACGGGTCTGTCTCCATGAGTGGAGAAGACCCTGTCTACTTCTATGTTGTTACTTTTATATGCTTTATGTTTAGGTAAAGTTTAGTTATAATTATTCATAACTATATGTCATTGTTTTAGGGACTGATTCTTTCCAGGTATGGACATGACTTAAAGGTCACGTTTCAGTAACTGTTCATAGTGTTCTTCCATTCCCTGGTGGCCAGTGTCCCATGGCCTAATTACCCCATTCCTCAAGACTGAAATAACCTTTCCCTCTTTTTATTTTTCTGTAACCATATCCTCCTTATTGTTTTTCTATAACTTTTCTCCTTTCTGTTTTTCTGACTGCCATTACCTCTGACTTGTTTTTCTGTCCCTAATAAGGAGAAATGAGTTCTAGCACACATTGAAGATTAAAGATTTATAACAGGATGACAATAGGCATAAAGAGATTCTTGGATTCTGGTGGAGCAGCTACCTTATGAGAAAAACCAGATAAAAATAGGTGGATAAAGAAAAATGTCAATGGGATAAGGGTAAATTTTGAACAATTTGAAATTCCCAATAATGTAACTGCCACATTGACATCTCCTTAAGCAATTTAAAAATGGACTTATATTGCTTTTTTTTCCAACATTTTTCCCATTCATATGTTTACATTTTGGAGCTGATGCCATGCTTTACCCTAACCTCACGCCAGTCACACAACTAAACAGTTGAAGGTGGCACTCTCGCCCGGTTCAAGTTTTCAGGAACACTCTTCTTTCACCTTGGTACGAAGGAAAGAAAAACAGCGCAGAGCAGCCTGAGCTGTGTGAGGCATGCAAAACTGATCAGGCTCAGAGTGACATGAGTAGGGGACTTCAGTCCCGCAGGCACACGCACTCACACCCTGGGGCAATTGTGGGAAGTCACTTTGTTCCAGACGGCTGCCTCACCCATTATCTTCATATTCCTAGAATCTGTGCTACAAAAAGTCAAGGCATCCCCAATCAATAGCTTACGGTATTTTAATGTAAATTCTTAGTAAACAACTCAAGAATTGCCTCTTCTTTTCCTTTAAAAATCCACCTGTAACTGCTGCTAATCAGAGTGTACATTCAAGGCTGTTGGAATCCATCCTTCTGGGCTGCAATCCTCAAGATGGGCTTAAATACACTCTCTGCTTATGTTAAGTTTGCCTCAGTTTTTTTCTTTAGGTTGACAATATTCAGTCTTTATTTACTATCCCTTTATAATTGTTAGATGCAATCATATCTCTTCAGCCTGCTTTAAATGTATTTTTCAGACAGAAATATCTTCATTTTTAAATCCTTCTTTACAAAAATAGTTATTCTAATTTTTGAATAAATTTTACAGTCATTTTCAGCATCATTCACCAATTTGAAACTCCTTAATTACACTCAATATTTAGAACCAAATATAGCATTGCTTATGAAAATTTGTAAAACAGATGCATGATGTTCCTTGATTCAGAACAAAGTTCACTAAGAAATAACTTGATTGTTTTATAAGTTTTTACCCTCCCATGTCTCTGAGCTGTGGCCCTGAGGCCACAAAGTGACCATAATAACAGGACAACGTTGTTCTGCCAAGTGCGTATTCACTCACAGTAGCCTGGAGGACTAGGTGGTCCACTGCACACACCTGGGCTAGCAACCTCGTCCTGGTTAATAGACCAGACTGGATAGCCTGGGCTGGGACCCTCCTGTACCACAGCAATGGTGCAAAACTTTCCTTGGTGCCGTGTTCTGATTCTAGAAGTGTCTCCTCCACCACTGGATATGCCCTAGGCTGCGTAATCACATCCATTTGTAAGACTCAGGAACCCCAGAACACAGTCATCTGAAGCATCCTATTGCTCCCTTTTACATAAATCCTTGGAGTATTATACAGAGGAAAAAAAGGTATATTAGGTAGTTAGCAAGGGATTCCAGGTCTCCTAGGGATGAAAGTGGGTGCTGCTGACTTGGTGCAATTGCCTCACCTGGGAAAAAAGGGCAACAGTGGGCTACAGCCCCCATCTTGGTCCTGCTCCACCCTAATCCTCTCCCAAGCGATTGCCATACCTGGGGGAGAAGGGAACATCCTACGAATCTGCCAGTCAGAACTCAGTGTGCCAGCTGCAAAGGAACACAGAGGACTCTCTAACCCATAGGCCAAGCAGCGTAGGTACCACAGAATCTGGAAAATTGACCTAGACCAACCCACATGTGTAGTAACACAACTCCCAGCTGTCCAATCAGAGTGGTTCCATGGTGACATCTAAGCCCCAGGGAGGTCTCAATCCAGGCACTATAAAACAAATCACAGACCATAACCAGTCCTTCTCTTTTTGGCCCCTTCCTTTTGCTCTCCCTTTGCTGCAACAATGGGTCCGGTCATCTGTGGCGTGTGTCATGCTCCATAAACCTATATCTTGCTCTTGCTCTATAATCCCATCTTTCTCTCCCCAATAAACCTGATTTTCGTGATTGCCTTACTTTGGCGTGTCTGGTCGTTCTTTGGCCATGAGCAGGTTTTAGACATTTCAGACTAAAACCTGACACAGTCACTGAGCTGCTCCTTTAGCCTGAAACTCCAAATTCAGATTCTGCTTTTGTTTGGGGGACCCACTCATCTACTCATCCTTGTTGCCCCATCTTCCTCTGAATGTCAAACTACTATCTACAAGTCATCAACAGATTGCGTTGCTGGCACAATGCAAGCCTATTGCTAAGTTAGTGATATAAATCTTATTTAAAGTATTCTCGAATTCTGAGCCCATGAGAACCCTGCTTGTCAACTCTGCTCTAAATAACTATCATCCATGTATTATTACCTTCTCGAGTTTGCCGGTTAGTCATATATTTTAGCAATCCTATGTTAATGCCAGTATGTTGGGACTTATTCACAAGCTTTTTGAGAGATGCTTCATCAAAAGCATTGCTAAAATCAAGATAAATTATGCCTTTTCATAAATTAACTTAGTTACTTCATCAAAAAATTTAGATTAGTCTGATGTGATTTATTTTTAGAGAATCCAGGCTAACACCTGCTCAACAACCCAGATAATTGACGCCATTATTTCAGAAGAGATTTAACAGAGTAGCTCACTTTTGAAGAAAAGTCCAACAATTGAACAATCGCCTTCTCCATTAAGAGTCCAGAAAAATCACAGGAAATACTAGTCTATTATGTGCAAGGATGGGGTTTTTACAATTATTTCCTAATTATCATTAGCAATCTTCAGGTGATAGTACTACATCTCAACTACTGTGAATAACTTGAAAATTGTTTATTGTTTTAATAAAAAGTTAAGTTAATCTAAGAGAAGAACCATTGTTTTCCTATGTCTGTGTGTCACTCATAGGACTAGAACCAACTGTTGATTTTGTGAAATCTCTTCTGCACCTGGGTGTTGAGGGAGTGGATACAGAGAGCCGAGTTGGAATTATTTATGACTAAATAATTTAAGAGTCAATGTGCATATGTTTTTGAGAGGCTGTGATTAAAATCAGAGACTTTTGGTTACATGTGACAAAAACGTACTGCTGCTTTACTAAGGAGATGTTCCCGGCCCGGAAGACAACGTGTAGAAAGAACACGGGTGGAAGTCGCCCTTGCAGATGACTAGACACACCAGAACCAGGAACATAAACACTACTAGAACCTTCTGTTGTTTGAAGACAGCTGTGTTCTTTCAGCGAGGCTGCTTTCCCGGGGGTACAGACGTCGTCCCTTGTGCCTCTCGGACTCATATTAAGAGCTCACTACAACTGAGACAGCAATTTGTTACTAGCTGCAGGTTAAAAAAATTAGAGGTCCTTATCAGGTCTAATTTAAATCAAGATTCGATTTGGTCTAGTGAGAACTTTCTCTGGGGCAACATCTTTGACATGTCTGGTTAGAGGGAGGAACATACAGAAAACTTGGTAAACCGCGAGGAGGTTTAAGCCAGTTCTCCCCATATCAGAAGCTTAACCACAAAGTAATTTGGAATAAACATCCTTCTCCTGCCTCCCACCATCCACATGCACAAGTTGTCAGTAAAACGAGCTCTAAATAATTTCCACTGTCCATATCAGAAATAGACCTGTTTAGTCTTACTCATGATAAAATGAGAATTTTTTAAAAACACATTTAAAATTGTTCCTAAGCTTCAGATGACATTTAGAACAAGTGAACGTTCCTCTCAAGATGGCAGGAAGAACACATATTTTTCCCCTTCTGCCCCTTCTCAAATCTCACTGAAAGGAGAGAATAAAAATAAATTTGAAATAAGAATAGAAGAATGAGGAGAGTCAAAGGCAGCACCTTTGTATGAAGGTTATTTCTCAGATTTCTGAGACTAGACAGTGGGGGGACAGTTTGGACTGGTAGAAACAGACCTAAGGAAGCCACAGAGCAGCACACACCTGGGGAGGGCTGCGGGCCAGGGCGCCCCCCACACGGTGGGGACGGAGGGGCTTCGCCTGGGGCTCTGATTATGCCAGAGGCTGCGAGCGAAAGGCAAAGCCTGAAACAGGAGGCCTAACGGAAGAGACCTGCATGCGGGCAGCTCGCTCCGTCCCAGCCCCAAGGTGGGCGCAAGCGACCGGCGACACACACGGCCGGGAAGGCACAGGGTTTCCAGCGAGGGGGTGGACAACAGGATAGAATCCTCCTCTGCCTGTGTTAGCAAGCCACAGGGCTTTCTCCTGGGTCCGGCACTCAACAGCTTGCACTGTAGTGGGGAGGGCAGTAATAGGCACATAAACGCATGGATAATATGTCAGTTATGGTAAGGGTGAGGAAGAGCATAGCATGAAAAGAGGATTGATGGTTACTGCGAGGGAGGGTTGCTATTACACGGATGGTTCCGGAAGGTATCCTGAGGGGGTGACTTCTGAGCAAGAAGTAGGACGAGGTGAGGAAATGAGCGATGTACACGTGGGCAGCAGATGTGTTCGGCAGAGGGAGCGGCACGTGCCAATGCCCACCTGGCACATCCGAGACACGACGCAGAACACACAGGGACAGTGGGAGAAGGGACAGCAGGACCCACACCCAGGGTCAGCTTCTGTTTGTCTCAAAAGACACGGCAAGAGTTTGGGATTTCCCTTACGTAGGAGGGGAACCACTGACTGAGGGTGAGTGCCTGGAAGATTTCTTATTCACTTCATTTTACTTTGCCTATAAATCCGTTTATACTAAAGACCGTGTCTGAAAGAAACTAATTTGTAGGGCTAATCTCACACTTCCATTTTGGTTCTAAAACTTAGTGAATACTATTTTGTTGTAACTCAAGTACACATCTTGCAAAATTTATTATTTTTCATGTCACATAAAATTATAATTAAGTTGGTGTATCTGACATTCTGCTAGATTATGAGCTACCTGAACACAAAACCTTTAAGTTACACATTCTAGAACCAAGTAGGGGGCCTGTAAATATTTTTAAGGGATAGGAAGCTACTAAATACAGTCCTCTGCCACGGCCCTTTATACCGGGTCAGCGGAGCAGCACGCAGGGCTCCTGCAGCCCTGGCTGTATTTTAAGTCCACCGCTGTAAACAGACTCATCCTTTGCATGTTCTGCACTAAAACTGAGCCTAACAGATAAGACAAAAATGAGACTTCACAGGCTCAGGGATATGATCTACTCCTTATTTTGTTAATTTAAAGGGGAACAGGATGATCAGACAACTTCCTACGAAGGCGTTTTATGAAACAGGTTTGTCATTTACCACTCAATAAACTAGCTGACTTTAAAGCTGATTGTTGAAAGTGAAAGATGTCATTTATAGATATCAAATTAGATTAACTGACCTTTTCTAAAATACTAAAAGGCTGTTGTTTTTCTCATATTCAAATATCTTAAATGTCAGACAAAAGTAAATGCCAAATGTAAAATATTAAAAATAGTAGAAAAACATATGCTATTTATAATTCTTGAAGGACAAGCACTATCTTTATATCAGTTTATGTGACTAAAATCCCAGAAGTCATCTGGCATAACTTTAAACACATGACACCATGGTATTTTTTAATATCCTTTATTAAATTAGCTTCTTCATATTCTAGATATATACATACCCCCATTTACTTTATTTCATATTTAATTATTATATTCTCATTAAAGCTAATGAGAAATATAAATCATCTACAGTTAATACTTTTAAAAAATATTTTCAATATACACATGTTTACTATAAAAAGGCAAAGGAGAACACACAGCTTTTATAAATAATTTGCAAGAATAATTTTTCTTATTATCTAAATAACAGATATTTTTAAAAATGTACTTCTCTGTGTTTTATTCAGTTAAATACCATATGTTCAATTGTCTTTTCTTTATTATTTTCCCTAAGAAGAAAAAAGTTTTTTACATTATTAATTCAATCATGCAACACATGCATGTCATATAGCCATATGCATGTCACAGAGACTGCATACTATACTCTCTGTGACATGCTGGAAAAAATAAACTTTAACAAGCAAGCGGAGTCTTGCATCCCAGCTTTCCAAATTACACAGGTATTATGTTTGAAAATCATATTTCTATTTTTCTCAAAAATAGTAATAGAAAATAACTTTCAACTTGGAGTATTCACCCTGCTATGAATAATATAACATTTAAGCACCAAATAGGAGAAAATTTAGAGGACCGACTCACTATTTCCTTTCTGCAATTTGCTGGCAGAAATTCATGAAATAATCTTCCACTCTTCAGGTACAAAACTAATGTATTATAGAATTATCATCCCCTTTTTGTTAAGATGAGCTCGTGGGGGATTTTTAAAGAGCATGCTTTTTATGTCCTGCTTAAAAATTTTTACTTATTACAAGTTCACTAAGATTCTCTCCTATGTTTTATTCTAGAACTTTTATAATTTTAGCTGTTAGATTTAGGGCTTTGACCCATTTTGAGTTAATCTGTGTGTATGATGTGAAGTAACAATTGGGTTCATATTGCTACACACAAGTGTTGAATTGATCCAGCACTTTATGTGGACAAATGATTTTTTTTCTCATTGACTTGCCCAGACACCTTTTTTGAAAAGCCACTGGCCATATGTGCGTAGGTCTATTTTTGGATTTTCTATTTTCTTTTCTGTTCTATTGATCTACATGTTGATGCTGGCAGGGTGCGGGACATGCAACCCCAAAATATGACACCTTGGAAATTGAGAAAACAGCAGAAGCAGAAAAGTCACTCTCTGACCTTCTCCCCCCTTTCAGTACGAGAGCCAGTCCTAGAAATATACTTTGCCCTACCTCCCATGAAAGCAGGCCACAAACCCTCATGTGACAGGTGTCCTGCCCAGTGCTGGGGGGATGAATACAGTGACACCATCAAGAATCTGAACAGACAGACCTTGCGAAGCCCCCCTCCCCAGTTTATTACCATCAGATCGTACTGTGTTTTGTCCAATCATAACTTTTACATGATTGTTCACTTTTTATCAAACCTAAGCATGAAATACATAGTCTTCCCCTTTTCTGAAAGCTCTCGTGTCATGTAAAACCTTGTCTAAATAGATTTGCTATGCTTTTCCCTTGTTAATCTGCCTTTTGTTGTAGGGGCATCAGTCATGACCCTTGGGAGGGGTAAAGAAAAGATATTACTTTTGCTTCCTTACAGTGCTTACAGAAAAGCCATCCTGTATTAATGTAGCTTTAAAAAAAAAAAAAAAAGTCTTGGAATCTGGTAGTTGAATCCTCTAACTTTGCTTTTCTTTTTAAAATGTATTTTGGTCATTTTGTGTCCTTTTTATTTCCATATAACTTTAAAAAGGCTTGTCCATTTCTAGAGGAAAAAAGACTGCTAAGATTTTGATTTGGATTACATTTGACGTTTCAACAGTACTGAGTCTCGCAGTCTATTTGTGTGGGATATCTGTCTACATAGGTCTTCCTGAACATATCTTAGCAGTGATTTATATAATAGCAGTCAGTATATATTTTTGCACATATTTTGTTAACTTTACCCCTAAGGATTTCATATTTTAATATAATTATAAATGGTATCATTGTCGATTAATGTTTAAAGGAAACTTAAAACTGGAGAAAAGTGTTTCATGTTTACTCACATAGTTCCCATTCCACTGAGCAATGGCAACCCCGCACGCACTACCCGCACTTGTCTGCGGCTCCACAGAGACAGCAAGTACACAGGCGCATCAGGACCCCAGAGAACCTCCCAAAGTCCCTCCCACAAGCTCCGACTTTGGTGACTGGATGGGCTGGGAGTCCCACCCAGTTTGCCACCCACACTGCATCTCAAGCAGGTGTTCGGGGCTCTCATCCCACGAGCTGACTCCCTCGGTCAGATCTGCCCCTCCCCAGCCCGTGTTCCCGTAGTGCTCCTTTGGCTCTGCGTCCCTGACTCTGTCATTCTGTTCATGAACTTTCTGTAAAAGCCTTTGTACATTTTAAGACACAACAGCATCTTAATCATGTGATCAAAGTCAGCACCAAGATTGAGGCAAATGACATCATGTGAATTTTGAATTGTTGCACTGAGATGAAGGCAGCAGCATTTCTGATGAATTCCTACCAAAAATTCGTACTCTGAGTAGCCAAACCCAAATTGAGGGATGTTTTATTTGTATAGTGACAAGTGACTGATCTCTGACATTAAAAGTATGTCAAGATATGAAGAAAATCTAAGAAAGCATTCCAAATTAAATTAGAAATACAACAACTAAATGCAATATACAATAATATTTAGACTTTGGAGGTGAAAAAATTGTTTTCTTCTATGATAGACATTAGTTAGACAATTGATCAATTTTAACTACCGATAAAGTACCGTATCAAAGTTAATTTCCTGATTTTGGGTAAAGGATTTGAATAGACAATTCACCAAAAAAGATAAACTAATAGCCAATAAGCATATGAAAAGATTCTCGACATCATTAGTCATTAGGGAAATACAGCCTAAAACCACAAGGCAGCAAACCACACTCACTGGAATGGGTACAATAAAAAAGATAGGCAAGAGCAGATGTGGCCAAGAATACAGAACCGTGTGCTTGAAATACCTTGCCAGTGAGATTAAGGATGATGCAGCCACGGCAATGACTGAACTGTGTCCCTTTCAAAACTGCAATGTTGAAGCCCTAACCCGAGTACTACAGAAGGTGACTATGTTTGGAGACAGGGGCCTCTAAAAAGTTAGACTAAGTTAAAACGAGGCTCTTAGGGTGGTCCCTAATGCGGTGTGACAGGTGTCCCTATAGGAAGTGGAAACTTGGACATGCTGGGAGATACCCAGGGGACAGGCACACAGGGAAATGGCCCTGTGAGGACATGGCGGGGGCGGGTGGCCATCTGCAAGCCAAGCAGGGAGGCCTCGGGAGAAACCAACTACCAGCATTTTCCTCTTGGGCTTCCAGCCTCCAGAACTATGAGAAAAGAAATTCCTGTTCTCTAAACTCCAGTCTGGAGTATTTTGTTAATGCAGCCCAAGCAAATTAATACAGTCACTTTGGAAAACAGTTCAGAAGCTCTTCAAAATCTTCAACATAAATTTATCTTACGACCCAGGAATTCTCCTCTGCGGCATCTACTCAAGAGAATTAAAAACATATGTCCACAAAAGACCTGCACACAAATGTTCTTAGTGGCATTATCCGTCATAACCAAAACCTGGAAGCAACCTAAATGCCGGTCAACTAAGGAAGGGACAGACGAATGTCATACCTCCACACAAGGGGTTATTATTTGCAATCAATAGGAATGAAGTAGAGATACAAGCTGTGACGCGGACGAAACCCAAAAGTAGGAGAAGGTAGACACAGACCATACATCACATGGCTCAGCTTGTACGAAACCTCCAGCAAAGGCAAATCTGCAGGGGCGGAAAGCGACTCAGTGGCTGCCCGGTGCGAGGGGACAGGCGAACTCGTACTAACAGTGCGTGAGCGTGAAGGACACTGTTGGGATGACAGAAATAGTCTAAAGCTGATTATGGTGATGGCGGCACCACTGGGTCAGTTTGGTAAAAATATCACTGACTCACACACTTGAAATGGGGGGCTGTCTTTTCTTTGTCACCAGTGAAGACATTATAACTCATTAAAGTTATTTAAAAGTTATGAAGTTGTGCCTCAATAAAGGTATTTAAAAAAACAAAAACAAAAAAACTAGTGTTTCCAGAATAAAAAGAGGAAGACAGGTTATAGGGAATAAAAACAAAGACCACTCCTGTGAGAACTTCAGGTGAGAAGAGAAGGAAAATTAGCAGTTTAGTGGGGAACGAATTGGGAAAAGATGGCTGGAGCGTTTGCTGTAAGGCCGAGGGGAATAATAGAAACCCTGAAGGGTCTCCTTAAAGACAAGCCAAAGTCCCAAAATAAGTCAAAGATGCCGGTTGTGACACTAAATAGCCTCTTTCCTCTGTGTAATTCTTAAGGAACCAAAGCCTCAAAGACATATTTCGAGGGGTATTTGGTCAGCAGAATTGGACATACCCCTCCTAATCCTTTTTTGAAATTTCTACAGTAACAAAGAAAACATGAAAAATACTGTGCTCTAAGCGGGCACTTGCACCCAGCTGCAGACAATCGTGCGGCGAACTCTAAAGTACTAATGACGTGTCCCAGGGCTGCACATCTGTCATCACTGCCCTCTGTGTAGTGCCTCACACCCAGGATCCCGTGGCAGAGTGCCTAGCTTTCTCCCAGCGTCTCTTCTGTTTTCTGAAATAGCAGAATTGTTAGCTGTTCATGGCAACCCGAAATGAAGTTGACATCACCCAGCATCCTTGGAAGCTGGATGTGGCCGTGAGGCTAGTTTCTGGCGCGTGGAACATGAGAGGGTGAGGGTGAGGGTGAGGGTGAGGGTGAGGGTGAGGGTGAGGGTGAGGGTTAGGGATTAGCTGTTGGCAGTGTGTAAGAGCCTTCCGTAAAGGAAATCTGGTGCATGACCTTTAAGTTCTTCTCTTTCCTTTTTCCAACCTTCTTTTTGAAATACAAATGCCGCCGTCTTGGACCATAAGGAAGATTGTGACATTCTAGAAAGGTGGGACAATAGAGCTAGGAGCACCGTGACTGTGGAGTAGCCCTGTTCACATGAAAGAGTTTTCATTCCTGTTTATTCTACATTAAGACCCACGTCTTTATGCTCGCCGTGCTAGGCAGTGGAGGTTCTGACAGGGTGACACAGGGAGGCCCCCGGGTCTTGCCAGTTACAAATAAGCCTGAGACTGATTCTTCAGAGTGACTCGTTCTCTTTAGGGCAGACACTCAGTCCATGGCTCCTCCTTCAGGTCCTCCCCATTTTCACAAGAGGGCATCTTATTCCCCCAAAGCAAACAATTTTCTTTAGAGTCGTGATGCAGACACCCTCTGTTCTACGTGCTGTTCTCTGGGTCTTGCTGTCCCCTGGCCAAGGTGTCTTGCCACACTGCTCCCTAGACATCAGGCTCTGCGTGCACCGAGTCCACACTGGCCATCTCCCTGGCTGGAGGTGCCCGTCTGCCTCCGCGAGCTGAGTGTGGGCACGACCGTCCCAGCTCTGCGTCCTCCTGGTCCTGGCCCCAGGCCTCCGCAGTCTGGCAGGGCTCTGACCGCGTCTGCCCCCCGGGAGGCTTCCTGGATTTCCTTCACCCTCTCCTCGGTTTGTGGGAGACCAGCACCACTGGTTTATCTTCACACCTCCTTTCCCCGCTGCTGCTGCTCTTCCGGCTGGTGACACACCATCAAACTTGGATGGCAAGCAGAGCCCCTCCCAGGTGTTCTCAGGTTCTCCTCCCGCATATCGGGGGTCTCCACCGGCCAAAGCTCAGCTGGCTGTTCCCAAAACACACCTTCCACCCACCCCGGTTGCAGCAAATTCTGCTGACCCGCTTCTTTCTCTCACTCGCCCCCTCTCAGAAGGGCTACCTGTTTCCTGCCGTCACGGCCTCACTCCCAGAGTGAGAAGCAAGAGCTCTGCAGTCTGACTGCAGAACTGCAGCTCTGGAAGCATTAAGGGAGATACTGTAATTGAGAAACAACTTTTTCCTTTCTTTAAAGTCAGGCTCTCTAGACTGCTGTCTCCCTACATCAGCACGGAGATTCCGAGTTGACGGATAGCCTCTCACAACCAGCGTTCCAGGTGCTGCCGTCCTGGCCTCCCGGGAGGTGATCACCCTTCCTGGTGGTTTCACAATTTCACACTATTAGACCCATTTGCAGTTGACTCACGTATCTTCAGAGACACGTCTATGTGGGAGTAAAGGAAGGAGAACGAGATAATGAAAACTTCCAAAGTGAGCACTTTGAGATGTTACAGACAACTCTACTCAGAAGCTACCTGAATTGTGTTTGGAATCTTGGGCCCATCTTTAATTCATTTGCTCTTTCACTTGGTATTTGCAATCATGGATGTTTTATCACAGGCTTTAAGCTTGGTACTAAATAAAGAAAACAGTCCCTGTGCAGACAGCTGCACAAGGAGCTTAATTAGGAACCTCTTTAAGTTTGCTTTAAAATGCGTAACTGATGTAGAAACATGTGAAGCAGAGAGCACCCCTCTAACATTCTCACAATATTTTCAAAGTTGCTGATTGTCACATTTGTTTCACATCGTTTAGAAGATGTCATTTTCTAGCTCCTTTTTTTATCTTAATCCAGGGCCACGTCTCAGTTTAATAATTCATTAGCATTTCTTTGGAACTTATTGCCTGCTGAGTTTACTGAGGACTGATTAGCAATTTTATCATTTCTAAGTTTTCTGTATATATTTTCACAAGTGTCATCGCCTGCTGATTCTAATACTTTCTTGCTTGAAACAACTTTTTTCCCTCATTTTTTCTGCTCTGACATTGTGCATCTTTCCATCGTTTGTACCCCTCCAAGAAGATGCGTCACTGAAGTCTGAGACCTTGTTGGTCACCCCATACCACACGGGACTTGTTTTAATGGCATGTTCCTATTCCAGGGAAACTTTATTCTGCCTTCTACCAACAATCACCAGTTCAACTCAGTTGTGCATTCACAGTTACATAACATATAATTGGACACAACATGGGCATTGAAGCAAGACCCACCCGCAACTTGAAGTTTACCTCTATTACTTCCTATCTGAATGATCTTAAACCACTTTTTTTAAACTTAATTTCCCGAAATTTCAGTTTCTTCATTTGTAAAGTTGTAATAACTTCTTCCTAATGTTGCTGTGGGGAATAGATGAAAATACATTTGTGAAATATGCAATATTGTACCTGAAACATAAGAGAGATTTTGTTAAAAATTTATTTCATTTATTTTCTTCCCTTCTCTTCTTCTCATCTATTTTAGTAAAGTTAACATTAACAAACTTTTCACTGGTTTCATTATAGCATATATGGCATCATCTGAGATACTGAAATAGTTCTTATTCTCATTTTGAGCCCAAGGTATTTCTAATTTTGTTGTACCACATCAATTTTATGTTCCATTATACTGAGGGAACTCCAGTCTTAGATAACTGTTTAATAGGCCAGTTTTGATCAAGAGTTCTCTAAATTGCCAATTGCTCACTCACTGTCCCACTGATATCTAAAAAGCAAAGAATGGGCAGCATTGACACATGCAAATCGTCACTCTTTGCGAAGGCGCAGGTGAATCGTGCATTGTAATTGGAAGATCATTTATGAAAACAACCTTCTGCAAACCTAGACCAACCCCACCACGATTCCACGCTTGCATTTAACTGCTCTAATATGATGCGTTTTGCCCTGTAGTTAATCAGAAACCTGAGGATTTTGATCAGAAAATGGCCCCAGGTCTTCAGCAGCTAACCCAGGACTACCAGTGGACCAGAAAGAAACCAGTTGATGGCTGGCACTGTAGATTTGCAGGGTCACGGCCAGGAAGCTAGTTAAGTACAGAGAGAGTCGAGATCACTGTAAGTCCAAGTGAGGAAACAGCCTTCAGTCACAGACAAAGACTTCATGGGCCCTCACGTAGGCACAGACAAAAGAAATAGGACCAGTAAGGAACAGAGATTTGGAAAAAGGGGCCAGACGGAGTTTAGAATTTGCTTGTTTGGTTGGTGGTGAATAAGCGTGGTTGCGGCTTTAGAGCAGGAGGCTGGCACGCTGAGACAGACGGCGACATAAAGAGGCAGAAGCTCCCAGGGTAGGCGGTTTTTAACGTAGCCCCACCTAAATGGGGTGGAGAAATTCAAGGAACAGTGAAGTTCCTGACAACCAGAAGAGATCCAGGGAGGAGAGAAAACCCTCTGGTTTCTTATTTATTACTCACAGTGTCAGACTAAGCTTTTGCCTTGTCCCCCTCCAGAGGAACAAATTTTATTTTCTATTCAGGTGTCAGGATACCTCTGTAAAGCAATTTCAGAATATAAGATTGGAAATAATCTTCCCAAATATGAAATCCCATAACCTTATCTGGAATCCTGTGGCCCTGGCTTCAGACATCTGACCCCCCATCGGCAGTGGTTTCGGAATTAGGGCCCCCCAGTGTGAGAGGGTGCGTCTCCGATTCTGAGCCAGGTATCTGAGGGTGAGCTCGCTGCCTTCGTGACCCCCGAGCGGTGGCTGCCCCCTGTCACTAGAAAAGATAACGTATTGGGAGCTTAGACGGCAGCAACCGCAGCTACGGTGAAATTCATCTTCTAAAAGCCACATCTCTCGTAGTGGCAGCCAGACGGCAGGTTAGAAGGTGGGGTCTTTGCGTTCGCTCCTCTGTTCACTGCGTTTCTGAACTTGGCATTTTGTTACTGTGAAATGTGAACAAGGACATACTCAGACTCGGAGGACATACTCTCATTTTCTCTGTGCAAGATGGGACCCTGGGTGTCCCTGTCACCACGTCACTGGCACTGCTGGCATGAGAAAGGATTCAGCACATTGTTGCTGGGCTGGGCTGGTGAACGGGCTTTGCATCCCATCCCCCTGAGGACAGGAGGTTTTAAGGCAACTTTTATTAAAGCCAGTAACAGTTATAATCTAAGGCCGGGATTATATGAAAGGATGATTAAGGATGGGATTCATCAGGTGACGAGGAATGTGAAGGACAGTTCCCCCAAAGAGAAGGTGACGAGAGTACCCACAGGTCAGACTTCACAGAGACACAAAATTCTCAATTGCAAAAATGCTCCGAGAACCGACCAAAGGGGCGAACGAGCCGGAAATGCTGAAGGCAGGAAGACTGTCCCGTAGGGTCTGTGTGAGGAGAACCCACGTCACGTTTTAGCTTCTGTGTTCAAAAGAGTCCTGACACCGCTGCCCTGCACAAGGCCGTGAGGGGACTCAAATGAACAGTGGTCAGAAGGAACGTACTGTGATCCTGACCTGTTTTTTGAAGGAGAATATATCCGTGTGTATGTGCAATCGCTAGAATAAAAATAAAAATAATGTTTAAAGACCGAGTTAACGGATGTTGCCAGATTATTTGCAAGTAGCTCAAGGCTACACAAAATAGTCTGTTTGTTCTCAGCAGTTTTGCAAGAGAATTCATTGATATTTTTTCAAGAAATGTCTAACGTTTTCAGTACACTCTGCAGTTTTCCCTAAGGATCTGTGAGCTTTTAATCCTACTAAGTTGGTTGTCACCATATGGACTGTGGGACGCAAGGGAAGAGGCCCAGACGCCTGAAGAGGCCGCTGGGAACAAGGCCGACACCAGCCTTCACCTTGGCCTTCACACTGGAAAGAAAAGGACAAGAGTGCAGGAGTTAAGGGAACTTAGTGGAACCGCCCACACGGGGACCGGATCAGTTGGTTCATATCTATTAAGAGGCAAATAACTGTAAAAAGACTGCACTATTTTACCAAAGATAGTTTATATGTCTGGCAGCCCGGGGAAACGGATAAGGAATTTCACGACTGTTTCTTCTCTGAAAGTGACAAAGTGTTACTGCACTGTAAGTCCATCCGTGGACGTGGCTCCCAGCCAGGCTGAGAGGCTCAGGTGACCTTGCGATACTGTGTGTCCGGATACGGCGTGGTCGGACGGCTGCACACAGACGTCTGAGAGAGACACCGTGTACTGGTGCCCAGGACCTGCGCACCTTCCTCTTCCCTGGTGTGTCCGTCTGAAGTCGCTAAAGCACGAGACAGTGACAACGCCAGACTCTCAAAGGGAGATGCTTTGCCCAGAAAGGGACAAATGCCACCTCCGATTACAATTTGTTGTCCCGGACTAATTACATGGCCCTCCTCAGTCACAGCGGGCAGGAAGTTCAGTTTCCCGCTGCCTGGAAGAAGAGAGCAGTCACGGGAGCAAAACCACCGACGAGGGCCCCAGCGAGAGATCCCAGGTGGCTGCGGAGACTCAGCTGGTACTAAGCAGCGGCCGCCTACGGGCACGAACAAGCCTCTCATGGGGAAACAGCATCTCTCTGATTCTTCCAGCTTGTGGTCACCAGTGTGTTAGTGCTTAGAAATAAATTACTTCTATTACAGTGAGAAGGTACGTGGCAACATAGAAATACTTAAGGTCGTGTAAAGTTCTTTGGTTGTGAAGATCAAAAACTAGATTTTAGTAAGAATTTCTATACTCAAGGGCAATTTGACCTAGGGCTTCTTGAGAAAAAAGGAAGTATTCTTAAATTAGGAATGAAAATTTCATAATAGGATTTTAAACAGTAAGTCTTTCAGCTAACAAATCAGAGTCAAAAATACGCAGCTTATATCTTTGGAGTGTTGCCACGATTAAATCGTAAGCTTATAAATTGTCCCTCATCGCAAAAATTGTACGCTCGTGTTGTTGTTCCCAAGTTTTCCTGTGTGCCTAGTTTCCTGAAAAGTCCTAACTCCGTGAAGTACAACGATGTCATGATTTTGCTTTTTTACAACCATTGACCACGACATGCTCTGTCGAGTCACCATTTCTTATCTGCCTCAATGGATCCTAAGCAGGTCCTAGAGCTTCCCGTTCACTTCTGGTTAGTAAAAACTCCAACTCAGTACAGTTTAACACTTCAGTAGTAAATCAACGTTATATTCAACTTAATGTCCGTCCTCTCCCCTCCCCGGCACTACCCTGGGTTTGGCCCAGAGGATTTGGAGCGGGCTGGGCCCCCTTTCCACTGCTTTCCCCCAAGACAGGCCCGGGAAGGCTCCAGCCAGGGCATGATCCCACTCCCCTTCCCTCCTCCTCGCAGATCCCTCCCCTGAGTCCCGGGAGGCCCCACCGTGCTGTGCGGGGTGGTGGCACCGCCTGCCCCTCTGGATCGTCCCCAGCTCCTGCCTCTGCCCCCAGCGTGGCGGCTTCGGTGCCCTGTGACAACTGGGCTTTTTGCTCACCAGCTTCCGCTTGGATTTGGCTGAAGAGAAGCCTGGGCAGGAGGTCGGAGGTCGGAGAAAGATGCCGTGGCACTTGTTTCCTTGAGCCTCTCCTCGCTGGGCCATGGGTCGCCAGGGGCTGCACCCTCCTTAGGTGGCCACATGCCCGCGGGCGCTCTCCTGTCCAGCCACTGTCCCACTGGTCATCCCCTTGACCCTGCTCACACTTGGTGAGTAATTCCTTCCTGAGCCCTGCCCAGTGGCCGGGGCGGGTGTGCGGTCTGCTGACTGCGGGACCCAGACAGGGGAAGGGCCGAGCCCGTCTCTCCTGCCCAAATCACCCTGCATGGAAGACTCGCAGTCTACACAACGGCCTTCTCTTGACCCTCTCTCCCCCTGGGGCGTGGTCCTTTAGGAACAGAGGGAAGAGATTTGTGGTAAAGGAAGCAGGACCCGTTTTAAACCCTCATAATATCCCCTGGAGTCGCCAGTTATTCCTACCAAGTTCTGGCATTTGTTCTCTGAAGCCTTTTATTCTGTTGTTAACACACATCCGCTGTCCAGACAGTCCTCGCGGGACACTGACACGGAGATTCATGTGGTGGCATTTAACAAACCGGCGGCTTTGAGGAGGAACAGCGGAGCCTCAGGAGACCTTGTGTGTGCGTCTCATTAGTTGTAATAAAACACTACCTGAGATTCATCTCCAGCTCACCTTACGCTTTATTTGCATTTTCTAGCTTATGAAATGGGAAAGCGTTCAGAGGTTGAGGGAAATTGGCAGCAAACGGCATTTCACGTTGGAGACCAGCAGGGCCTTTTGCAGGGCTTCAATTTTTCTCTGAGTGTGAGGAAATCAGATTATTACATCCAGCTTCAAGCTGTTTTGACTGAACTGAAAGTCTGATTTAATTTGGTGCAAATGGCAAATTACTCCTCTATTTACCCTTGAACCACATGCACCAACACAGCACTATATGTCAGGATGCTCTCAAAAGTTTAGAGTAGAAACATCCTCTCCATGCCTGAACCACTTGTAATGTATGTATGCTGACAGTCCAGCAAAGATAACATATATCTCTCCATCGTACGGTGTGTAGAATATGTGAGTTGATTCAGTGGTTAGATGCATAGTGTGAAAGGCACGCAAATGCTTGACAAAATGGAACAAAGCTTGGAGTATTTATTGATACCACTTAAAAGGGAACCGATTTTAAAATTGTGCTATACTGTAAGCAACACTACTGTTGAAAATGCTAAACAGTGCTTCAAAAATAAGGCCCTTTAAAGGGTAGTATTTAAAAGAGAAGACAAGTGTTTGGTTCTATAGCACATCTTTCTAGAACCACTGTGTAAAGAAACATATTTAGGAGAAACAAAAGAACCTAAAAAACAGTATTATTTCAATACTGCCCTTTAGAAGCCATTCATAATTTCTGAGGTTTCTAGGTCAGAAAATATACAATTTCAAAGCACACAGGTTAGAATGTTTCAAGCCAGGTCAAAACAAATACATATGTAGAAACAATGATATTTATTATGAAGTATAAATGCCATAAAATGAACTGTAGTGTGGTCTTCTTTTAAGTAGGTTTAAAATATGAAAAAAAACAACCAAGTAGGTTACATTTACGTCCATTAAGGGCTACAAAGACAATGAATTTTTCCAGTGGCTCTTTCAATTTTCCCCATTTAACGCAATTGTATTTTCAGAGACATAAAACCATAAAGTCTAGGTAGGTAGCAAGTAACAATACAATTTTTAAAGAACAGGACTTTATAAAATCTTTTTCATTTCTGATGCTAAGTTTGCTTATGTGGTTTGCCCACTCTGCAAACTTCCTTCTGTACAAATCATGAACCTCTTTAACTGAGCATTTATTCAGGTGTCTTTCTCAAATATGATGATGCTTAATTTCCCCAATTACAGAATATTAAATTAGATTACTTATATCCACCTAGAATCACGTAGTACTGAATGCTTTTTTCCGTGCCTATACCTTGCCATCTAACTACATTGTAAGGGCAACAGTCAAATATTCCTTTCTTTTCCCTCCCTCTTAAACCTGTTATAGTGCCCTACTTCCTAAATGCTCCCCGCATGGTAGTGGGCATAAGCTCTGCCATGTTTTTGCAAGCTTTTGTTCAATGCCTCATGTAACAAATATCACTTTTTTAAAAATGAAAATTATTTTCTGTTTGTGTACTGGTATTCATGTTCATTTTTGGAAGCTTGCCTACAATATTTCTTGTTTGAGAGTTTTTCAACATATAAAATAAGAAATATGGGGTTTAAAATAAGGTTATTACCTGGAAAAAATACAGTTATCTTATTTACCTAATATGGAACACATTACATAATACAGAAATATGATGTCATGAAGTTTGCATTCTCTTGAGCCACACTATAGTCTTTTATTTATTTTCAAATCTTATAATTTTTAAAGTACTCCTGGGAAAAAAATGGGAGTTATTGAGTTCAGCAATTCCTACTGAGTATAGTGTTTGAGAATAATATGGTTACTACTCTGATACCTGAGAGAAAAATCAAATATGATTTTCTGTTAAGGGAATTTCAGGCTAATACATGCTAATAAATGCTGAACTGAACTTATTAAGATAAAATGTTCTTGTAAATCAAATGATAGTCATTTTCTTTAAAAATGAGGATAGCAGGTGTTCCAATCTGAGCCATTCATTTGCAGCATGATTTAAAATTAGCAAATGTCAACATGATGGAGAGTTAGTTTCTGAAAATACAGATTACACAGACCACGTTCAATGCATGCATTGAAGCAAGAATAGTGATCCTTTAGGTGCTTCTCATTTTGCAGTATGCTTTCACATACGTTACATTATTTGCTGCTTATTACAACTTTGTAACAGGGAAAACAAGAATATTTTTGTTTTCTCATTTTTTCAGGTGAGGCAGTCAGGATTCAGAAAGATTGAATGACTCATCTAGGATCACATAATTTATATGTTGTAGAATAAAGAACAAGAATTAGAAAGCAAGTCTTCTGGTAATCAGCTCTATACTTATTCCAACATATCATGAAAACCCTTCAGCATTCTCAGTGCTCTACGCAGAATAGTGGACCCTAAATGCAATAACAGAATAGTGGTCGTGTCTGCCGCATCAGAAGGCCCCCAGCACACGAAGGCGAGACGGTGGAGAGAAAAGATAATCATATACCTAATTGTGTCAAAAGTGAATTCAAATATGGCAGAATTTGGATCGGCCTTAAACCAGATATGAAAAAACTCCCATTAAAGCATAAATGAAAAGAATTGGAGGTGCGTGGTGGCTTCTTACTGTGGTTCAACGTATGATGGCCCACTTTGACAGATAGATGGCCAATATTTCACAAAATTGTCTATTTTCTCAGTGAAGCAAGATATCTCTTCTTTGCACATGGCTCACGAATTACAAATCTGTTCTGATTGCTGGCAATGCTGTGGACTGGATGATTAAAAGAACATCTGAATGATAATGCCTTCCTTGTGTGCAACCCAGGAAAGAGGCAAGAAAGTAGGGAGGAAATACACCCATTCCTCAAATCCTAAGTTTCATGTCAGGAAAAAGAGGTAACACAATAACATGATTTTGGTATAAACAGCAGGAGATAAAATACAGGATCCCCAGTTACCAAAATGAAAGGCCAACCTAAGAGAGCTGGGCCACTGGCCCAGCACAGACCAGTTCTTCATCACAGACCACCCAGACAGGCAGCAACGCTTGAAGTTCCAGCTTATCTGAGAGACCAAGGTCAATTTTTTGGTAATAATTTGAAATTTAGTATTTTAGAAATAGGGAAATGCAAATCAAAACCATAATGATCTAGCCTCACACCCATTGGGATGGCTACTATAAAAAAGACAAGAGATAACAAGTGTTGGAAAGGGTGCAGAGAAACGGAAACCCTGTACACATTGGTGGGAACGTAAATTGGCACAGCCATTATGGAAAAAAGTATGAAGGTTTCTCAAAAAATTAAAAACAGAACTACCATATGATCACAACATTCTGGGTATATATCACAGAAAACAAAATCAGTATGTCAAAGAGATATCTCATACTTATGCTTATTGTAGCACTATTCACAGTAGCCAAGATATAAAATCAACCTAAACGCCCATCAGTGGATGAATGGATAAGGAAAACATGGTGCATACGTATACATATGAAATAAAATATTATTCAGTCTTAAAAAAGGAGATACTGTCATTTGCCATGACATGGATGAACCTGGAGGACACTATGCTAAGTGAAATAAGCCAGACACTCGAATAAACTCTATACTCAATCATATTTTCTTTTTTTTTTAATTTTTTGTATTCCTTCATATTATGGGGATACAAATGTTTAGATCACATATGTTGCCCTTTGCCCCACCCGAGTCAGAGCTTCAAGCGTGCCCATCCCCCAGACAGTGCACACTGTACCCATTGGGTGTGAATATACCCATCCCCTCCTCCCCCTCCCACCTGCCCGACACCGGATGAATGTTACTACTGTATGTGAACTTAAGTGTTGGTCAGTTAATACCAATTTGATGGTGAGTACATATGGTGCTTGTTTTTCTATTCTTGGGATACTTCACTTCAAAGAATGGGCTCCAGCTCTATCCAGGATAATACAAGAGGTGCTAGATCACCATTGTTTTTTGTGGCTGAGTTGAACTTCATGGTATACATATACCACATTTTAGTAATCCACTCATGTACTGAGGGGCACTTGGGTTGTTTCCACATCTTTGCAATTGTGAATTGTGCTGCTAAAAACATTTGAGTGCAGCTGTCTTTTTTATAGAATGTCTTTTGTTCTTTTGGGTAGATGCCCAGTAATGGGATTGCTGGATCAAATGGTAGTTCTACTTGTAGCTCTTTGCGGTATCTCCATATTGCTTTCCACAGAGGTTGCACTAGTTTGCAGTCCCATCAGTCACATTTTCTGAATCTCATTATTTAAGATTGACGAGGTATATCAAAACATCATGTTATATACCTTAAATATACACAATAAACATTTTTTAAAGAATGAAATAACTAAATAAAAAGAAATAGCATTGAAACAGAAATCATGTGAAAAAGCAGAGCATTGTTGGGATTTCTTACAATTTCTATAGATTAATTATCAATTTTGATTTGTTTTCAATTGCATGTTAGAGATTTGGGGTAACATAACATCTTCGGTGATTAATAAGAACTCTGCAGGTCTTAATCCAGCCCTCTTGCTTTTACTTTTCTGCATTCCTTATCTTGAAGTTGAAACATTCTCTAACACAAAGGAGCATCTATAAATTAGGGTCAGAACCTTAGCAAATCAAAGAATGAGATTCACAAACAGGGCTTCGTTCCTTATAAGTCCCATCACTGAGACAAGAGGGGTGAGAGACAAAAGTGATCGGGACAGCTTTGACGTTCTCCTAGGCTTTTAGACAAGCTTCTTCCCAACTGTAGGCACACTTTAGCTTTGCAATTTTTCCTCAGGAGGAATTTCTCTAGATAGAACTTTAAATCTGACCTCCTCTTTTTATGGTATTTACTTTAGAAAATTTGCAATTATTGATTCTTTTCTCTATCCTTTTTCCGATATAAATCTTTTAAAAAGCCTCTTGCCAGCTTTATACCCCAGGACTGTCTTTCTCAAAGACCTGGGAGCCAGACCTTTGAAATCTAATCATCAAGGAAAAAAAGATAGTGCCCCTATTTACCCCTATCTACCCGGTGGGAGAGCAGGAGCCTAACTTCCATGGGGGCCCATCAGCAAACACGGACTAATCACAGGGAAAAACATCTGGGAACTCAAGAATACAAGGTGCTAAACACCCACTGACCAGCCTCTCCCCCAACTTCCGCCAGTAACTTTGCAGGAACTCACTGAGTCCTGAAAACCCTCCCGGCCTTTCAGCCAGGGGAGTTGAGTGGGTAAAAGAATTAAACTCACAACTAATGGACGCGGTGAGCATTGCAGGGGAGAAAAAGCACACCCCAAATCATGGTGTGGGTGGGGCAAAGTCATGACATGTAACCAAAATGTCTGTACCCCCATAATATCCTGAAATAAATAAATACATAAGAATTTAGAAAACATTGAAACGTGTTGAAGCTGGATGAGTAGTGCCCTAAAGTTATTTTTTTCTTAATGGGCTTTATTTTCTACAGCAGTTTTAGGCTTGCAGAAAGTTATACAAGGACGGGTTCCCGTGTGCTCCCTCTGCCCTGCGCCCCACCCCGCTGTTGCTCCCAGCATTAACCTCTGGAGCTAACGCAGCACACCTGCTACAACCGAAAGGCCAGTACTGATACGTTATTATTCACTAAAGTCCTTAATTTAAGTTAGGGCTCACTCTGTTCTGTGCAGTTTTGACAAATGTATAGCTGTCCGTGTCCACCTGCAGAGTGCCATACAGAACAGCTCTGCCACCTCAGAAATCGCCTGCGCCGCACCTGTTCATCTCTCTCCCCACTTCCGAACCCCTGGCAACTGCCGATTTTTTTTTTTTTTACTGTCTTTATAATTTTGCCTTTTCCAAAATGTCATATAATTGGAGTCATGCAGTATCTAGCCTTTTTAAACATAGTCTTCACTTTTTAGAGCAGTGTTATGTTCACAGAAAAATTGAGAGGAAGGTACAGAGATTTCCCGTGCACGCCCTGCTCCCCACACACAGCCTCCCCGTTATCAACCTCCCCCCAGAGCACTGAACCTGCCACACTGATGCACCTGCTCCGACACATCACCACCACCCAGAGCCACAGTGTACACTGGAGTTCACTCTTGGTGTTGCACATTCTGCAGATGCAGGCAAATTAATAATGACACGTATCTAACACTGTAGTATCATACGGAGTAGTGTCACTGGCCTAAAAACCCTCTGAGCTCTGCCTACTCGTCCCTCCCTCCACACTGACCCCGGCACCCACAGATCTTTCTACTGTCTCCATAGTTTTGCCTTTTTCATAATGCCATGTATTAATAGTTGGAATCATATGGTAGGTAGCCTTTTCAGATAGATTTCTTTCACTTAGTAATATACATTTAAGGTTGCCCCATGTCTTTACAAGGCTGAATAGCTCATTTCTTTTTATTGCTGAATAATTCTTCATTGTGGATATACCACAGTTTATCAATTCACCTATCAAAATACATATTGAAGGACAAAAGGTGCTTCCAGTTTTAGGCAGTTATGAATAAAGCTTCTAGAAACATTCACATGCAGGTTTTTGTGTGACATAAGTTTTCAATTCAATTAGGTAAATATCTACAAATATAACTACTGGATCCTATGGTGAGACTGTTTGGCTTTGTAAGAAACTAATCGTCTTCCAAAATGGCTTCGCCATTACTACTGTGCATTCCCGCCAGCAGTAAGTGAGTCCCATTGCACTGCGTCCTTGCTGGCTTTGGCAGTGTGTTTTTTGTGCAGGGGGTGGGGATTTTAGCCATTCTAATAGGTATATAGTAGATTTTTTCATTTTTTTTAAATTTCCAATTTCCTAATGACAAACAATTTTGAGAATCTTTTCATGTGATTATTTGCCATCTGTGTATATACACTGAGTTGTCTGTTTAGACTATTTTGCCCACATTTTAGTTGCGTTGTTTGTTTCCTTATTGTTCAGTTCTAAGAGTTCTTTGTATATTTTAGAACAAGTCCTTTTGCAAATATTTTCTCCCAGTCTGCACCTCGCCTTTTCTTTCTCCTGACAGTGTCATTCTCAGAAGTTTTTAAATTTTACTTAAAACATTAATCTTTTTTTCTCTCAGCGATTGTGCTCTTGGTGTTATATCTAAAAACTTACCACCAAACCCAAGGTTACCCAGATTTACTCCTGTGTTTTCTTTCAGAGCCATATCGTTTTCGACTTTACAATTAGGTCTATGATCCATTTTAGGTTGATTTGGGTAAAATATGTAAGGCATGTGTTTATATATATTTTTTGCATTTCAATTTTTTTGACACCATTTGTCGAAAAGACTATCCTTCATCCATTAAATTGCCTTTGCTTCTCTGCCAAGAATTAATTGACCATCAACTATGTTGTGTGGGTCTATTTCTGGGCTCTCCATTTTGTTCCCTTGATCTTTGTGTCTTCCTTTCACAGTACTGTGCTGTATTTGATTGCACTTGATTAATTCTCCATGTCAGGTAGTGTGTCTCCAACAACTTTATTCTTCTTCTTTCATATTGTGTTGATATATGGGGTCTTTTTTCTCCCCATATAAACTTGACAGTATCGGGCTTTCCAACCCATAGTCACAGAATATCCCTTTACTCTACAAATCTTCTTTTATTTCCTTTATCAGAATTTTATAGTTTTTCACATGCAAGTACATATTTTGTTAGACTGATATCTATTTCTTTATTTTTTGGTGTTATTGTAAATAATATGGTGTATTTTGTGTCAAATTCCAATTGTTCGTTATTGGCATAGAAGAAAGCAATTGATTTTGTATATTAATCTTACATCTTGTCAATATAATCACTTATTAGTTAATTAGTTAATTAATCACTTATATTATGTTAATATTAATCAATACAATCATTTATTAGTTCAAGGAAATTTTTTGTTGATTCTTTGGGATTCGCTATATAGACAGTAATGTTATCTAAAAACAAAGAGAGTTTTATTTCTTCATTCCAAATCTGTATACCTTTTCTTTTCTTATTTCATTGCTAGAACTTCTAGCACAATGTTGAATAGGGGTGGTAAGAAGGGAAATCTTTGCCTTTTTCCTGATATTAGGCCCAATTTCACACCTTTGTATATGAAATCAGGTTTTTGTAGATGTTCTTTGTCAGGTTGAGGAAGTGTCCCCAATGTCAAACTTTTAAAGAAACATTCTTGTGAAAGTATGCCTTGAATATCATCTTCTGGACACCATAGCACACATAAGATATGGTGTATGTGGTAAATGGGAACATAGAAAGCAAAGGAGTTTCAAAACACATTTAAATTGTTTACTGGAAAACTTTCCAGTATGGAAAAATGAGCTTGCCACTATTTCTTTTCATTGCTAAAATAACTATTTTTACTTACTTTTTCTTATATTCTAAAGAGATCACTTAAAAATTAAAATTCACAACTAAAGTAATAATTTAGTACCTAATACATAGCCACCCTTTCTTGGTCCAGAGTGTGACTTTGGAATAGATTGAGAAGTGGTCAAATTCTGGACTATCACTTGTCAAAAACATGAATAACAAATTAATTTCTAGGTACAAATGCACTTTTAGAAACCAAAATTCTGTTGGTTATATAAAGTGTGAGACTAGAGTCTAAAAACAGTAGTTGTCTGCTCCTTCAAAACCCTTTCTTGAGAAATTAACACTCCTGATTTCTGTAGTGCCACATACATTCAAGGTGTGCAGCATCAGCTACCTGCTTGAACAAGCCTAGCCATCAGTCTGTACCAAGCCAGAAGGAAGTAACTCTTATTAGAAGGCTGTCTTTTCAAATGCATTTAGTAGGAATAAGTACATCGTTTAACTGAAGAATAGAAAAAAAGTTGAAATTTGTAGGGAAAGGTAAAATAGTCTGGGTTGTGGGCTGACTTTCAGACTCAGAAGTACCATAGTGCATTCAAAATATATACATACTTCAAATGTGTCAAGCAAATAACTAAAATATTCTGTCTTAATATACAAACACAGTTGGTATATAACATAAATTTGATCACAGAACTAAAATTAGTATCAAATTAGGTCAAAGAAGTCAGTGCCCTAAGGGTTAACAAATTCCTGGAAATTTAAAAATCTCAGGATTAAATGGAATAATAATGCTACTTCTGTTTATTCAGTCATGAAAAATATTGAGACACCACTTCTTAAAAATAGGAAATATACATTATTGTTTGTGCAGTTAAATGAAGAGCTGGAAAAATGCGTATGTGGCAAGGAGTCCCAGGGCAAGGCTGAGGCCAAAGGTAAATAGCTGAGCATCCCTGATAGATGTCCGGGGAGGACACAGTCGTCCACATGGGAACCAACTCACAAATGAACAGCCTTAAAAAGCTAGTCTGCTCTTTGCTCTTCTTTCAGAGAAAACTGCTGTGAAAGCATTTCAGAAAAACAGCATCTCCCCTTTTCTTTAAGATCTCCAGAGTCTGACCCCACATAACTGCCCTCGGTGGCCAGCACAAATTCCAAACCTTCACCTCTCCTGTACCGTGTGAGGCTGCCTATCAGCCGTGTGGGCTTTAATTTTAAAAGGTTATACATGCCATTTTCAAAAGGTGAGAAGGAGCAAAATGTGACTTACTAAAGAGAGAATTATATGTATCCTTCAAAGTGAGTACAGGTATAAATTAGGATATCATGTCTTCTAGCACTTTGACACTCGGAGCAAATAAAACTTTCAAAGAGCCACAAGTCTCTGCCTATTACACCTGCAGAGAATAAGGAGCTGAAGAATAGCTCCTATGTTTAAATATCACCTATCTGAAATGTTTTAATAGACTTAATCAATTCTAGGACGGCACTTATCTGTGAAAAAGATAAGGAGTCTGCTTTTGAAGCAAAAGACAATAAACAGAACAGAAAGATTGCTTTATGCTGCTGTTCCATCGATAGCTTTTGCACAGCCCACAAGCTCTTCACAATGAGCTATCAATAAAGCACAGTTTCTAGACATCCCCAGCATGGAGACGGATGCTGAGCTATGGGCCCTGAAAACATTGATCAGGTCTTGAGAATCAAGGCAGGCTGTGTGGTAACCCTAGCTCCTACCTTACTAGACAACCAGAAATACGATTTATTTGCAGATTTCTGATCTCTTACTGGCTGTAAACAATGTCTGTGAGGCTAGGACCCTCCGCGCCCTACAAGAGGTATAGCAGAGGGACAGTTACCTATAGATTCTGCCCTATTATATTCCTGCATCGATGGACCCTGCCTGTGTCTCTTGACCGTGGGTAACATCCCGACTCTCCTTTGTTTCTAAACACCATGTCACCATCACCCTGCTTAGCTATACTCTGGGTCTATTTATTTAACTATTGATTATTTCTGAGTATGACTGGAGCCAATTTCCAGAGTTCAACAGGCAGAATGGCCAAGGCAGCAAAAACTTCAATGTGATCACTAATCCTAGGAAAAGGTTATTTGCCTTCTGCCAAATTTTAACCACCACTTTGGGCTTATTCTTGAAAGGAGATAATTACTAATTTATCTATGGATTGCAAATGCCAAGAGTACTGGTTCTGAATGTCACTATGTAAAAGTGACTATATTTTATGGGCATAAATAATTCCTCTATGGAAGCGGTGAGGGGAAAAAAATGGAATGGAACATCTGGGTGAGAAAATAGATTTTTTTTTTTCCCCTAGAGAGGCAACTTAAACTTTAGAATATTCTCGAATCTTGTGTGTGTAATATGTTCACACAGTATCTCTTTCCAAAGTGTGGTTCTGTATACTCACAAAGAGCAAAACTGCCCTAAAATAGTTTAGTACTTTAGAAATAGGAATTATTCCTACTCAGAAACAGCCAGCTTCAGAAGCAAATGTATTGTGTACAAGAGTAGAATTAATACCTTCCCTCACCTCAAAATTCACCAAAAACATGTCAAAGACTTATGTTGAACGTAACTGACGTTATACTGCCCTAAAAGTTGCATAACATTAAGCTACTACTATAGATAAGTAACATGAACTAAAACCGCATATCATGTTACTTTCTTAACTGACCTTCACTCCGTCGAGTGACTGCATTAATTCATGCTCTCTAGTCTTCCCTTGAAACCTGTCTGCTGCCCGCAATGTGTTGGATCTTGTGGCTAGAAAGCTAATCTTTATACTCCTGTGCACTTCTGCTCCCATCTGTTAAGCTGAATGGTTGCCAGAAGTCAGTATTATTTATTCCCAAATTTGTTTTGCTAGGTTTTTTTTTACATTGTGATTATCTAGATTAATTAAATATTATATAAACTGATAAAATAGGGGTATGAAAAGACAATTGCTTCTAAGAATACTAATTTAAATGCTTTGGTTAAATGCTTTGATTAAAGGTGATTCACTAAAAATAATTCAGTCCCCTTTAGGGAAAAGGCAATGGTAAAGTAGGAAGAAAGTCATAGAAATTTAGAAGAATTCTGTGCTCCGTCTACCTGGCAAATGGTCATCCTCCACTTTATGGGAATGAAAACTGGGAATGGAGGAAAACAAGTGTGGTCTTTACAAAAGAAACAGTTCCGCCATCCAGTCCATGAGCTCATCCTAAGAGAAAAGGCCTTATGGCAACATAAAAAGATTACTGAAAGAACTTACTTTATATGTTCTAGGTTGACATAAAATATTTGGCATTGTTGTATATTATTCTAAGAATTTCATAATCCAAGCCAATCATTTTTATATGATTTGCCATTTTAGCTGACTTTTCGGACTAAATTACCAGCTACCACTGTTGATTATGTCAGATGAGAGAATTCTGTTGTAATTCCAGTTACAGCAGCAACAACAACAAAAATCTCTCTGGGACTCAGGTTGCAAACTAGCAGCCTGCAAGACTAAGCAAATTCAGCCTAGAGAGGTGTAGAATTTGGCCTGTCAAATTCTGAAAAAAAAAAATGATATTTCACATAAAAATTCTAATCTCCTCCAGTGAGACCCATTCTTAGCCTCTACAATGTGCCCAACTCACTCACTCACCTTGCCTCCCTGCTAAAAGCCCCTTAAAGAAAACATAATAAATCACTTTTGAAATTCCCACAGCCCCACTGCATACTATATCTTTAACAAAGTTATTGCCATAATATAGTTAAGAGATCAAACAGTGATATCTGCTAATTTTTCAAAAGAATAAAAACAAGCGATGTCTGAGACCTGAGATGGGAGGTCACTTTGTAAGAAAAGCAATGGCACAGTGCGTTCTATGGACAGTAAACATCACGCCTAGTAGGAATGCAAGTGTTATTTCCATTCGATATTTTCAGAACTGTCTGTGAAATGGTAGCAAATGACAGAATGGGATTGGCTTCGGTGTTAGACTTCAGGGTTGGGATTTTATTTTGTATGCAATGGCAACAGACTGGAGGTTTTAGAAGTGCAGTGTTGGCATGAAAGCAGGTTATTTGGAGAAAGAGAGCTGGCAACAGTGTGTAGCATCAGTCTAACTGGGGAAAGAATGCAAGTACGGACATTAATTAAACGGCGGTTACGGCAGAAGGAGTGCTGAATTAGTGTAAGGCCTGCAGGAGGAATAGTTTTTGTTGCTATTTTAATTATTTGAAAAGCACTTGAATGTAAATGTTGGCAGGATCAGTGACACTGGATATAGGTAAGGAAGGAGGAAAAGCCTTGAAGACAATTAATAGATCTAAGGTTTCAGAGATTCAGACTAGTGCCATTGCAGGCAAAAGGTACTGGAAAAGAGAGTTACTTTGAAGAGAGGACAATGATGAATTCAACTTTGAAGAATAAGTTCCCATTTTAAAAAAGTCAACTGACCAACACAGTGCACATATAGTAGTAACGTTCATCAGGTGTCGGGCAGGTGGGTGGGAAATGGAGCGGAAGGATAGGAGGGGTAGGGAAGTGAAGGAAAGAGAGAAACCAAGGAAGGTGTCGTGGGTTTGGGCCAAGCCACAGGGTGGGTGGTGTTTCATTTCCTGAGGATGAGGGGTGTGTGGCCGGAGACTCAGGATGCTCCACTACGCTGGTTTACGGTTCATCAGCCCCTTAGCCTGCAAGTTCTAATTTTAATTGTTTTCCCTCTAAGGAGGATCTTTCAGATACCCAATAGCATCCTTTTGATCCTGTCTGTTTCACTTGGCAAAAGCATTCTCTCCCTTTCTTAATTTTTTGTTTTATTCCCCCTGCCTCCTCTGCTCCTAGTTAGTGAACTGGAAGGTTGGGAAGAATATAAAAGAGAGAGGTTGATTTCCCATAAATACCTCTCTCTCGGGAAAAGGTCATTGAGCCCAAGAAGAAGAAGGAACAAACTACCTTGTAAAACTTGTCATTAAACTCAGTTTACTCAGTCCCGCTGCACTATTTACGACAAGTCACTAAAATGTCAGCCTATTCCTCAGCGAAATGAGTCATTCTGTTTTACAGTTAAGCTTTTCCTTAAAATGTTTTCGGTGGGTAATGTTTATAGGATACATAACAACTTTATTTTCTCAGTACCCAAAGCATTTATAAAAACCCTGGGTTATGCAAATAGCAGGTAAACAATGACACTTTTTAAACACCCTCCCATGGATTGATTTTAAAACACTTCCCCACGCAGGCGACAGGCAGGAAGCGCCGTGTTCATCTCCTGAGCAGCTACTCTCGGGTCCGTCACGGAGGGTGGGAGAGCTGAGCTGATGGGCCCCCGCACCCCTCCTGGACCAGACCAGCTCCCTTAGCCACGTGCTTTCTCAGCTCCGCTTCTGAAAAATACCTTCGCAGCAAACATCAATAACACTGTCAAAGAAAGTAATAAAAATGCCTTACAATAAATTGTTGGAGACACATCTGGTAGGCAAATGATCTCTGCTGATCCACACTAAGAATTACAAAAAGAGAAGAAAAGAAAATGAAAGAAAGAAAGAAAGAAAAACCCGCAGTGCTGCCTGTGTAGGACACTCAAACCTTTAGCAAGTGAGGAGCCTTCCTGCCTGTCCCCGTCGGCCTGGCCAGGGCGGCAGAAGCTGTAGGCACTGGACGCTTAGCTAAGTCATGATATATGCAGTGCTAAACAAGTGAAGTCCCCAGCCTGGAAGATTGCTCTAGGATAAGACAGGCAGCGGCACACGGTGGATAATAAAAAGGCCAGAATCGCTTTCCTATTTTTCGGCAGAAACGAGCAGCAGTCTAAGCCCAGCCTCATTTTAAACGTACTGCTCAGACCCGATCAGTTACCCTCGTGTAAGCGTGGGCGGAATCCTGCTATTACACAAGATCCCTGGTGAAGGAAGACATTCCAACTCCCGTCTTACCTGAAAGACGGGGTTTTCATGTCACCTGGGAACTCATTATAGGACAAACACTTCACAGTTAAAGTTGCTGAATTAATTATAGGCACAGATCCTAACTCAGAGGGAAAAGAGAAGTGAGGGACTCAGATAATGGTGATGACACAGAGCTTTTCATATCCAAACCTATAAATCATCCAAATTATTAAAACCATGTAGGCTGGGCGTGGTGGCTCACGCCTGTGATCCTAGCACTCTGGGAGGCCGAGGCGGGTGGATCGCTCGAGGTCAGGAGTTCGAGACCAGCCTGAGCAAGAGCGAGACCCCGTCTCTACTAAAAATAGAAAGAAATTATCTGGCCAACTAAAAAATATATATATATATAGAAAAAAATTAGCTGGGCATGGTGGCACATGCCTGTAGTCCCAGCTACTCAGGAGGCTGAGGCAGGAGGATCACTTGAGCCCAGGAGTTTGAGGTTGCTGTGAGCTAGGCTGACGCCACAGCACTCACTCTAGCCCGGGCAACAAAGTGAGACTCTGTCTCAAAAAAAAAAAAAAAAAAAAAAAACCATGGAGGCTTTGTGAGTGTGACAAGATAAGATAGTGTCACAGTAAACTGCAAATAAGCCTTGGAACAGTGAATCAAGTTTCAGGGGAGAAAGGAAGTACATATACCATGAATCTCAGTTTCCCTGAGAATGAAAGATTTATATGATTCTTCCACTCTGAAACCTAAATAAAACTCTGCTTAAGAGTAAAATCAGGATAGTAAATAAGTGTAACAGTAGACTGATTTTTTTTTTTTGCCTGCTGTCTACTCACATTAGTTTAATAGAATTATCAATGGAAAAGTCCAAACTCCAAAATAGTTTAAAGAGGTTTATTCTGAGCTGAATGTGTGTTACCACAGCCCAGGGAATAAGTTCTCAAGAGAAAATGCCCCGAGGTGGCCAGATTACAGTTTGGTTTTATACATTCAGGGAACAGGAATTAATCAATACGTGGAAGGTATACATTGGTTTGGTCCCAAAAGGTGGGACATCTCAAAGCAGGAACTTGTAAGTCATAAGTGGGTTTTAGGGATTCTTTAGTTGGCAGTTGGTTGAAAGAGTTAAGTTTTGTCTAAAAACCTGGAGTCAGTGAAAGGAATGCTTGAGTTCAGATAGAGGTCTGCTAGGATGCTCGAGTTAAGATAAGGGGGTCTTCTCTCTCATGTGATGCTATACCGGAATCAGGCTCTGACGTAAACCACAGTATATTGGGTAAATAAAACCTGCTTAGTGAGATTCTTATCATTTGTAGGCATAACTGAGCAGATTTCTTTGGAAAGGAATTTGAGCAACAGAAAAAGGTCAGAGTTCAGTCTTCAGTATTTTATGTATTAATTTTTTACTCCATCTCAAAACTTTCATCACAATGTTGCACTGCTAGACCTTGTTAAAATTCAAGATGAAATGCAAGGCATTTCCTCCATGGTTATTTTATCCTTCTTCCTTCCAAATCCCTTACTTCACTACAGCACTTATTATTAATAGAATTTCCTGCTATCCTACTCCAGTTCTGGAATTCCTCTGACAGCCTCACTCTTCCTCCACCTTTTCTTTATCAGCACCCAGCCTTTACCCGAACATGCAGACTGGACACCGTCCAGAGGGGAGCACTGGGTGTGATTAAGTGCTTGGGAAACGGATGTATAAGGAAAGATGAAAGGCAATATTTTAGATAAAATAGAAAGCTGCTCTCAGAATATATTCAACAGCAGTTTTCCAGGGCAAGGTCTTGAATTTCAATGACATTTACTTAGATTTGATTCCAGAAAAAAAACTAAGTAAAAATTCTAAGAGCCAATCTTCCAAAATTCACTCGCCTGCCATTTTCAATTTCCCTCACGTTCTTTATCACATCTCTTGCACCTTGCCCTCCTCAGCTTACCTTTCATGTGTGCAGAATGCTGATGCTTTAGTTTTCTATATTACAGTCAAGGAGACATTTATATAGTGAAGATTTATACCGAAGAACACGGGTTCAATCAGATGGTTTTGCCCCCAGGGGACATTTATCACTGTATGGAGATAATTTTAGTCATCACGACTGGAGGTGAGGATGCTAGTGGCATTCAGTGGGTAGGAGCCAGGGATGCTACTAAACATCCTACAGTGTGCAGAATAGTCCTCAACAGCAAGAACGATTCCATCCCCAATGTCAGTAGTGCTCTGCCCTAGAGGAACTGGCAGGAAATGTAGGTACTGGCTACGCTCTCTGTCACCAAAGCAAGCTACAGCTCTGGGGGTAGGAGCCCTTCCGTGCCCCCTGACTGAGGTGAAGACGAGGATGCTTAAGTGGGGGTTCATAAGTGACAGCGTAATGGTCCATCCAAGTGTGTCCCGCATGCTGCCCGTGTACCTTCTCTGTGAACAGCTCCTCCCCACACAGGGCGAGAACCCGTCGTGAATGACCATATATCCCTGGTTTATTGTCCGCAGCGTGAGGGGTGTGTGTGTGTGTGTGTGTGTGTGTGTGTGTGTGTGTGTGTGTGTGCATTTTCTCAATCCACAAAGCTCGGATGTGTGAATCTGTAACTTCATTGTTTTATAACCAAATGCAGTTTCTATCACAAGCTGCCATTACAGCCAATTGCAGAAAGCTTTTTCTTGCTAATTGAGGGGAAGTTCAGTCAATTTAAGATTGTTTTAGTCAAATTCCACATAAATATATACATAGTTCATCCCTTTACCTCCTTTCCCTGAGGGCCCTTTCCCTTTTCTCTTGTGTACCGGCTCCCTGGCATCCGGGAGGCACCTGGTCCTTGGTCAGCCTCCACCCACCTGGCGTCCACCGCCGCGTCCTCCCTCTCAGAGCATCTGACCCAATAATCCACTCCCCGTGGGCCACTGTCGTTACTCATTCTCAGGTCTCCTCGTTCTCTCTCCCCCTCACCCCACCTCTTCCCCCCCCCCAACTCTTTTTCTCAACTGGCTTCCGAGCCGTTCTCGAGGGCTGGAGAGGCTCAGCTGCAGGAGTCCTGGTGAAGGTGTGTCGAGACCAGTTTTCCCAGGATATCCCCGTTGGCCACCTTGAGTTTACTGCTAACGTGCCACGAAGCAGATACCAGACCACAGACAGACACGGCGCTTCCCTGCTCGCCGACTTCTTCACATGTCCAGGGTCTCTGGGCTGCCCAGATTCAGATCCTCACGTGCAGGGTTCCCTTTACAGACTCTAACTGGCAATGAGCACACTGGCATCCTCTCCAGCTTTCTTCCTACCTCCTCAACAGTGCTTTTCCTAGCGTATTGCTTAGGCTAGCACCTTGGCCTTTGGCAGCAGAAAGGCCATTGTTTCTACTTGGGTTATTAGTGTGCTTTCTGCAGCTTCTGTGGCAGGAAAAGCCAATTTCTGGTCTCTGGGTGTGTTAGCCTGTGTGTGTTTCTTTGTGTGTATCTGTGAGTGTCTGTGTGTGTAAGAAGAAAAGCAGTAAGATAAACAAAAGGATGTTAGGAAGCAAAACACTTTGTTAATACGATATAATGTCATCTTGCCACTGACAGCTAAAGGTAGAATTATAACGCATAATTGTTATCATTACTATTGTAGCTCTTTTCAACTTACAAAGTATTTTTTCACATTTTATATGATCTATTTCATCACAGATTCAGACAAAAATTTAGATTATAATTTCTTTCATATACTTCAAACCACTGATTTTTCCAACATTTAAAAGAAAAAGCATTCTCTATTGAAACAACGTAAATGTTGGCTAGGTATTCTCACCTTTAGTGGAACTCAACCCACATATGTGTATTTTATGACTTAAGAAGATAAGACCTTACATAATATGCACTTGAATAGGGTGTATCATGTGCCAGGCCCTGTTCCAAGTGTTGTATGTCTATTAACTCAAATAATCCTCTGAAGGACCAGGTGAGTAAGCACTGCCATCACCTCTATTAAGAGATGAGAAAATGGAGATAGACAACAGAGGCTAAGCGACTTGTCACATGTCTCAGAAGCAGTGGAGCCGGGATTTGAACCTGCGCAACCTTGTACCAGACGCCAATGTCTCAAACAACTCATTACACTGCCCTCCTCTATTACGTGGGCTGAGAGCAAAGATGAATTGCAAGGGCCACAGAGCTATGGTGCATAGCACCCACCTTTACTGAAAGAAAGAGATAAGTGAAGTTTACGTGGGGATAGACTATGATAAATAATTTTTTATGTCACCTCTGAAAATGAGAGTAATTAGTCTTCAAGGTCAAAGATCAGGATGTAGGCCTGACAGTTCAGGGTCACAGAACAGGAAACTCAATCTGTCTTGTGTTAGGCAACAAGCCCGATCAAGATGCTTACACTGTCTGCCAGAGTCAC
The DNA here is from genome assembly GCF_020740605.2 of Lemur catta. NCBI lineage: Eukaryota > Metazoa > Chordata > Mammalia > Primates > Lemuridae > Lemur > Lemur catta. The sequence goes on from NC_059132.1 coordinate 110,995,817, forward strand.
TGTAGTAAGAGACTGAATGCATATGGGTTTGCACGTAATGAAATGGCGTGTGCTTGGCCCATCCACTGGACCAGGCCAGCATCACACAAGCCTCGCCAGGTAGTCAAGATTGAGAGATTTGGTGTGATGTTCCCTCTTTTTCTTTCAGGAGACACAACTAAGAGTCAATGGGTTTTATGAATAAAAAGTTCACATAGGGTGATCTTCAAAAGAATCCTCAAATACAGTTTGCTACTTCCATTGCTAATTCTTGGTATTTTCCTGGTTCTCACTGAGACGCAAGGTTGCCCCTGCCTGATGAGGATCCCAGGAAGCAGGAATGTCTGGCTGGAACGAAGGTGTGGACTGTCAGCCCACCGCTGGACGGAAAGCTCTCTGAGAGAGGGTGTTTCGTCTCCTGACACCTCCTGCAGGCATTTCCCAAGCACTTGCTAAACTTTGGCTGATACCAGAACTCTTGAAGATCGGGACAGGAGGGGTGTGGACACAAAACAGCCCTGAGCCAGGGCCCACCCACGCCAGAGACAGCCTCCAATTTTCTGCCTTCCTTCCAGCGGGGCATAGCAGCTGCCGTGAGTGATTCTGAGCTGTGCCTGCTGAACGACTTTCATCTCTTCTTACATAGAACCTTTCACCGGAAAATTTAATCAAACATTTAAGTTCATCTACCCAACAAAATGAACCCCATAGATTTTATTTTATTATATTGGGAACAAAACCTACTTTCCTGGAACAATAAACACTGTAGACTTCTTTTCCGTTTAAGTTGGAAATAAAAGAAACATTTCACCTTTGAGATACCCATTGCCTTCCTTAGTCAAAGGGACTGAATTTAATACAAATTCTTTCACTATCTGTATTCTGCTTATTTCTTTTATTTCCTTCCTAGGCCCTGCAAACTGAGGACACAGCACTTTTGCCTTCACTGGTTCAAATAGGTGACTGGTGTTCCTACTCTTTGTCTCTCTGTGAGAACCCCCGCCGCTCGCCCCCCTGGTGCCCTTCCTGAGGGACGGCACTTAGATCAGCAAGAGGGAAGACAGCAGCAGCAGACAGCAGGGGGAAGAATGTGGCTTGATTTGGACTGAACAGCACAGCAAAACTTTTGTGCCAAAAGCGGAGCCTGCAGTCACGGAAATAGCTTTTTCATAGAAATAGATATAAAACTTTACATAAAAAGTGCTCCGAAGAGTTTTTTATACGAAAACGACATCATGTTATGGCTATAAAACCTGGGAATATAAAGGCTGGAACTGATGTGCTTGATTAAAAACAGAAAGAAAGAAACTGGTCCCCTCCAGGGGATTCCTCTCCTGTCATTATTGCTTTTGTACATCCCACGGAGACACAAATCTTCATTAGGAGAAAAAGATACTGGCATTTCATTTAGAACAGCGAAAGCAGAGCTTCCAACACACCCTACCGGGAGGCAGAATACCCTGACACACTTCACATTGCAGCTTCTTAAAAGGTTCATCTCCGTTTGACTAGATATTTAATAATTCCCAAGGGTCACTTTGTCTCCGTTAGTGTCACATTCATCATCCCCTTGCCAACTCTACCCCCATAACCACCTTCTGAACAGGGGGCGTTGGAGGACACCTGGCCCCGCTGGACTTCAGCCTGAGGACAAGCTGACCTCAGCAGGGAAACCCACGCAGACGCCATCGGTCACCGGCGCTCTCTGCTGTGCAGTTAAGACGGACACTGCTCAGTCGTCTCACGGCCACGCATCATTAGAATCACGTCCTTGTTCCTCGACTGGGGACCTATTAACCCAGCTCCTAGCTTGCTAATAATTTGCATTGTCACTTTAGGAAATCTATTAAGTCACACTTTCCTTCTCTGAAAGATAAGAAAGGCCAATATATATCCTCAACAGCCCAGGAATGAGAATAAAAAGGAAAATAAATAGAAGAATGCAAAAGAGTTGCATCCACGTGAAAGAGAAAATGACGGAAGAAGGGACAGTGCAGACATCCTCCTCGATGAAAATGTTGACACACACGCTGGTCTAGCTAAACAGAAGCCCCTGGACCTGCCCACGTGGAAAATGTCTAGGACTGAGAGGACTGGGCTAAATTCTAACAACAGTTTTATCCTTGGACACAACCTCTGTTGACAACACAGTCATCCCCAAATATCAATATCCGTGATATGGGTTTCACACCATTTGGGACCATTTTTTGATGCCTTAAATTCTTCGATAAGCTCTATCAAATCTTTCTTGATATGTTTTAAGCCACCATGATCTCACTACAGCAGTCTTTGGGGACATGATGTTCAGTTTGGGAACATTTCTTCCCAGAATAGGTGTCATTTTTATAAGCTTTCAGAAGAAAATGTCATCTTGACAAAGATAAAATCTATTTATAAAAATAAATGTAAATATAGCTCCATCCCTTGTTCTACCAAGCTATATGCAAAACCACTCAAAACCATGGCGAGACCATTGTCATCGCACTGGAGAGCAGCAAACGCCACACAGAACGAGTGACAGCAGGAAGCCTGTTTCTGCCCGAGAACCCTGATTCCCCGTCACAATTCAATGAAGGACCGATTTTTTCCATCTGAAAAAAAAAAAAAAAGCTATATTTCAGTTAGCTTTTGAAAACTTTGTAGTATTTTAGGCTGATGTCTATTTTCAAACATTTTGTCATATAGTCTAGCAAAGGTTTTTATTCTATATTTGATTTTAAAATGTCAGTATATTTTTAAAACTGATTCAGAAATATATGACAGAACACTATGTTCTGATAAATCCCCTGAAGACCAGTTAAAGACTACATGGCAATACGCAATACCATTCTGGACAGTATTTGAAAGGCAAGAGAGGTAGAAAGATCGGCGAGCCCTTTCTTACAACAAAGTCCAACACTCCCCTCTGCCTGCCAGCACCTGCCCTCCATGGCACTCCGTGAGGACATTCAGCTCCTGCGATGTCTCCTCTCCCTGACGTCACAAGGCAAGGATGGACACCTAGTCGTCAAGCCACACTTCAGCATTTTTGTGCAGTATGTGGATTCTTATAATATCGTTAATTTGTTCTTTTAGCAATTTTTAAAATTTTATATCTTTTTTTGTCTCTCTTAGATGTAAAATTTTAATTCCAGCTCTATACACTTCTATAGTCAACGTTCTCTGAGGCATGAGCTCCAATTAGCATTAGAAATATCAACAGCAAATACAAATACAGGTTGAGCTTCCCTAATCTGAAAATTTGAAATTCAAAATGCTCCACAATCCAAAACTTTTTGGGTGTCAACACGACGCCCCAAGTGGAAAATGCCATACTTGACCTCCCATAACAGGTCACAGTCAAAACCATTTCATGCACAAAATTATTAAAAACATTGCATAAAACTAACTGCAGGTTATGTGTATTTGAAATGTAAATGGATTTTGTGTTTGTACAGCTCCAAGATATCTCATTATGTATATGCAGATATTCCAGTATCCAAAAAAATTTGATATTCGAAACACGTTTGGTCCCGAGCATTTCAACCCAAGACACTCAACCCGTACAGAGAAGCCCATTCTGGTTGTGTTGTGTTTCTTCCCCTCCGGCACTCCAGGGCAGGAAAAACTGGAATGTGAAGAGTGTGGTTGGTTTAAAATCGCGTAGCAGCACGTAGAACACAGTGTGGGAGCACGGGTGGAAACTGCAACGGTCAGTTGACGCATGTTACTGATCCTGCCGTCAACAGAGATAAAATCCTTCTCCCAGTCAGACTTCTGCCTATGACACGGGGAGGAAACGACGAAGCGCACGTGCTCCGAACAGGAAGGAAAATCATGACTCCAGATGTAGCCAATGTACGTCCGTTTATGATAGAGTCACTAAGCTGCCTTCTGTCCTCTGCAACAAAGTTTGTTTTAAGTAGATACAGTGGATCGTGCTCGCCAGTCTTGAGCAGAAGGCAAAGTCCGGCAGGGTGTGGTCAAGAGGACATGCGTCCCACAGAGGCTTTAGGGAGGGGTGATGTCTACGCTAGCGCTGAGGCTGATGATCTCATGAATAGGAGTCAATGTAAGATTGACAGACAAGGCCGAAGGAAAGTTAATGAGCTGGAACACGTTAGAATCTAAACAGCATTAAGAAAGGCTCTGGAGCCTGAGCCTAAGACAAACAGCGGAGACGTCTCCCACCGGGGCGGCTGTGTCAATGGGAATTAAAGCAGTTGTTCTCTTTTACCTTGGTTTGCTCAGAATTCCCCTTCAGACCCAGACATGTCCTAAAGACATGTATTTATGTCACGTAATGATTTATATGGGCCTATGAAGGCACGTTGTTGTTGCTAAAAATGTGTGTGTCCTCATCTGCTCGAGTCTTTTGTTATCTCATCGAAAGCAACTTCTGAAAATACCCAGGTGAGGGGGTCCAATGGGATAAACTTCTGAGGTTTGAAGTCACTGAAAACTAATTGATACTCCTGTTTCTTCTGCTGTCAACCTGCTACTTGTTTTTTATTCTCTAATTAGGCACATTTTTATTCCAAATTATAATTAAGAAATTGTGTGTTACTCACCAGCTCCAACCTTCTGCTGTGGAATCCCACCCTTGAGACACTCCAGGTGCTGCCCTCCCTCCCCCGCTGGATAAGGCTCCCGCGTCTCCGGGTGTGGCCGCAGCTGCCCACCTGGGATGGCTCGGTCAGGAACGGGACATGGGACGCAGACAGGGATGAGTATTAGCACCGAACCACAGAAAACCAGCGGCTGGTGGTGAAGGAAAAGACCTTCACAGAAGCTGCCTAACACCCACGTTAAAGTAGCCTCGGGTGATCAAATGCCAGAATGAGCAGCCTTAAAGATCTGGATATCCCATGTGAGCCTCGTCACATTATAAACAACTGCGTTCTGTCTTAAAAGTGACATCTCTAAGGCATTTCAAGAGCTCCCCAGACAAATCAACAAGTTAAAAGTAAGTTAGTTCTGCGCCTCCTTCTCCACAATCCCTGACACGTGTAGAAACTCGATGATGACTTTCAGTTGAAGGAACAACAAAGTAATTAATCAATTAATGCCAGATAAGCTAGGTACTAAGCATAACAAATAATTCCTGCCCCGAGTGTCTACACAGCAACATCACTATTCTCGTTAAAAATCCTATCTGTTGGTATATTTCTAAACATTAGCTTCTGCGCAAAGGTGTCATCAGGACAGAAGGAGGCTGTCTCCAGCCGGTGCAGAATAATCCCCGGGCTGTTTGCACGGCAGGCTGTTTCCCGGGGGAAAGAAGGCGATTTCACGCGTACCGGGGAGACGGCTGGGAGGGTCCTGTGCGTGTGAGTGGGGCCGCGCGCGTTTGCGCCCTGTGTGCGGGGCGCAGGGAGACGGGAGGCGGAGAGGCGGAGCCGGGAAGGCCCACGGGCACCTCGCTCCGAATCGGCACGCGGGCGTTGCCATCTACGAAGCGGCGGCCGGGACAGACCCGGGCTCACCGGGGAGGACGAGGACAGCGCGGAGACGCGCGGGAGGCGGGAACTGACACCGTCAAGACTGGGATCTGCATCCCGAAAGATCCTCACGACACGGAGGAAACCCTTCCTCCGAGGCTCGGGAGCCCGGCCTGCAGACTGGGGAGTTCCAGATCCTTCTGGATCCGCCCCGGCCGGCCACACCCGCAGTTTCCCGCCGCGACTGACGGCACCGCTGTCCTCCCCGCCGCTCCCGAGACGCTGGCACCGGGCTGGTTCCTCGTCCCCTAACCGCACGTGGGACCCACCGGCCAACCCTGCCCGCCTGCTGCCAGCACCGCCGCCGCCCCACGACCGTCCCCGCCGGTGCTCACGACGCCGCGGGCCGCGCCCGCTGTCACCCGCCGCCACGCCTGGTCTCGGTCGCCTCTCGGCGTCATCCTTTTAAAAATCGGTTCAGGCTTTTCGTTTTATTCCCTTTCACGAGGCCTGATCTCACGCGGTGCCGCAGCGCGTCCGACTCGCTCTGGCCTGGGCGCGCTCGCAGGGGTCCGCCCGCCACGGGATCTCCCGTAACCCCTCGAATGCGACTCCTCCTCCAGGGCCTTTGTCACTGAACTCCTGGGACTGAGCGCCTCCTGCAGATTTCGAGACTTGCTTCCCACCGCCTGGTGCTCGCGTTCAGTGAGACACGCTTTGTCTAAGACTGATGCCATTTTCCTATTTTTATATCTTTCGGCTCACATTGGCCAAAGTTATTTTAAGTTATTGTAGGCTTCTAGCTAATACACCTAACACTTCCAATTTGTTGTACTATAATCTAAATGCCCCTTGGGGCCTAGTTACCTCTTAGGGATCTGATTAAACCCAATCAAACCTTACATCCTCGGCTAGTGATAGTCCAGAACTCTCCCGTAATGAAGGAATGTCCGGGGTCACTTCCGCATGGCTGAGATAAATTCTGCTTTGCTGCTTCTGCCCCTCACGCTGGTCTAGAGCAGGAGTTGGCAAACTGTGACTATTTCCTGCAGGCGAAATCTGGCAAGCTGCCTGTCTCTGCGTGGCCTGTGAACCAAGAATGAATGCTACAATTTCATATGGTCGAAAAAAGTTACAAAGAAGAATGGTATTTTGTGAAAAATGAAAATTATGTGAAATTCATATGTGAGTGTCCAAAAGCAAAGTTTTATCAGAACACAGACAAGCCATCCTCATTCATGTGAGGGTTGTTTATGGCCTGATTCAATGGCAGAGTTGGGTAGTTACGACCACATGACCTGCAGAGACTAAAACATTTGGCATTTGACCCTTTGAGAGGAAAGTTTGCTGATCACTGGTGTAGAGGCAAAGACCAACCTGCTTGCTATTCCCACAAGAAGTTCACTCCCTCCTGGCCTTCATAATTTGAGTAATTACACAGGGGTCCTGGCCCCTTGTGCAGTCAGAATTTCATGTATAACTGTTGACTCCCCCAAAACCTAACTACTAATAGCCTACTGTTGACCAGAAGCCTTGCCAATAACAGTCAATTAACACATGTTGTGTATGTTATATGTATTATACTGTATTGTCACAGTAAAGTAAGCTAGAGAAAAGCAAATATTATGAAGGAAATCATAATGAAAAGCACATATATTTACTATTCATTAAGTGGAAGTGGATCACCATACAGGTCTTTATCCTCCTCGTCTTCACATTCAGTAGGCTAAGGAGGAGGAAGGGGGGGGGTTGGTCTTGCTGTCTCAGGTGTGGCAGAGGCAGAAGAAAATCCAAGTATAAATGACCCGCATAGTCCAAACCCATGTTGTTCAAGGGTCAACTGTGCAGGACTTGTGGGTTTTCTCGGCTCTACATCCATTCTTTCTTTTCTTCTTTCTACTCGACCCTCTCCCTGCCTGAAATATCTGGCAATTCTCTCATTATCTACCACAGTTCAGTTTCACCCAAAACAATGTCTCCTGGAGTCTTACTAGCATTTTCAAGGCACATTTACCGGCAATGAGGAAATCTGGTGCCAGCTGTTAATATAATTGCATTTCCCATCATATGCATTTTACATTAACTTTAAACAAAAGCATTGTCTCATTGATGATCTATCAGGTGCTTTACTCTAATTTCTGTCTTAAGATTTACCAAAGATTTGAGAAACAGTATGCCTGATACCTAGAGGCAAAAAATAAAGTGTCTATGTCATGGTTTCCAAGAATCCTGGAGCACAGGACAGGATAGGAGGTGGGGGATGGCGGTGACCTAAGGAGGTCACTGGGACAGTGAGGGAAGGATTCACCGCAGTCCCACGATGGGTTCCTGTTGGTGGCTGTTCTTGTGAGACCAGGACTCAGCCTTGCCGACCCTCCTCAGACCACACCAGCTCCTCACATTTCTTTTAAAATTTCTCCTAGTAAGGAGTAATGAAAGCAAACAAATTAACAAACTGCTGATTTCACATGTTTAACTGGTGGAAAGACAATTATCCATAAAAATGATCAGGATATGATGGCAAGTGTGGGCAGTTATTCAGGGGAGAGCTGCAGGGGGAGCAGCTAAGATGGGGGCACCGTGTGGGTGCAGACAGGTGGGCACGGCACCCCTTCCAGGCGTCCTCTGTCAGACCCCACGGCCCCAAAGACGATTAGCTGTACTGAACTGCAAAAGCAATAATTATTTTATCTCCTAGAGTGCTCCACTTCCCCAATTTTCCCACCTCACCACTAATTTAAGATAACTTGGTGGCATTTAAGTAGGAGAAAAGCATTTGCATGTCAATGAGGGAAAGGACAAAAACCGGCTGTTAAAGTCTGTTGGATTCGAGGAAGCTTCTCATTTGATTGAAAAACCACTTTTGCTTCTGCAAAAGTGTTTAAGACTATCTGGATAATTTTTTCTTATTAAATTATTTTATTTTGGGAATAATCATGTGATTTTTTTTATTCTAGAGTCGAACTCTGCAGCAGCCTTGTGATAAAAAGGCAACAAGGTGAAAATGCCTGAACACGTCGCCGGCGGAGCCGCAGCATCATCGCACACGTGTACCAGGGAGGAGAGGTTTCTGCCGATTCCCCAGAAGCGAAAGAGGGAAGCGGGAGGGTCAGAGGGATGGTGGAGGTGGGACCGGAGTGCTGCGATTGCTGACTGGGAGACATGAACCAAGGAAAGCAGAGACCCTTGGAAACTGGGAAACACAAGGAGAAAGATTCTCCCCAAAGCTTCCAGAAGGAGTGCAGCCCGCCTACGCCTTTTTAGCCTGACCATACCTACTTTCAGCCTATGACCTCTTTGGCGGATCTGTAAGATAGTAAGTAAATTGGTGTTGTTTTAAGCCACTAAGTTTATGGTGAATAGTCCCAGCAGGATTAGGAAACTGATGTGCACACCTGTGGACAGTCTGGGGAAGCCTGTGAACCTCTTCTCAGGGCACTATTTTAAAATGCGGAGAATAAAACACTTAGATACATGATTGAAAAGGAAATGACCTACACTAAACTTGTTTACCACAAGATTAAACAAGTTTGTGATATAGCAATATATGTACTTTGTGTTACTGTATTGAATGACAAGATAAACCATTTAAGATACAGGCAAGTTAACATTAATCATTTCCTTTTAAATGTCTGTCAGTGTGAAGGCTGACTACTTGCTGACTGAGCTGTAGCTATTTCACCACTTGTACAGTCCTGGAGAGGATTAAGAATTGAAATTCGGGGGCCAGGCATGGTGGCTCATGCCTATAATCCTGGCACTCTGGGAGGCCGAGACAGGAAGATCACTTGAGCTCAGGAGTTAGAGACCAGCCTAAGCAAGGAGACCTTGTCTCTACTAAAAATAGAAAAAAAATCAGCAGGGTGTGGTGGCACGTGCCTGTTGTCCCAGCAACTTGGGAGGCTGAGGCAGGAGGATTGCTTGAACCCAGCAGTGTGAGTTTGCTGTGAGCCATGATAACGCCACTGCACTCCAGCCCAGTCAACAGAGCAAGACCCTGTCTCTAAAAAAAAAAAAGAATTGAAGTTCAAATGGTTTATATTTGTAAAACTTTAAAATTTGAGTTTTTATCTCCTTCTTAAGTTCAGTAAACAAACAATTGTGGATGGAGGACACTGGAAACAAAGCTATTGTCTGGGTCACCAATATGAACATACATAATTTCACTGTTAACTAAGTGGTTAGGAGAAATTACCCCACAGTTGGCCAGCTATGTGGCATCAGTGTTGTTAGACAGGAAAAGAGCATGCCGTCTAGAAGTGGGTGTAACAACAACCGTGATTTTAAACTACCGATGAGTATAAACAACATTTTGAGATATCTGCAACAACTGTAATGTGGTATGAAAATATCCCTGCTATTTGTGACCAAATGACAGATATTGCTAATACTTCTTTCCTATATTTATAATTGAATAATGTTAAATTTCCACTAGAGAGTAAAAAATTGGAGATACAGTCTTTTTAAGCCAAGTTCATGGACCCTCCAGGTTCTATCCATAGGTCCCAGGTTCAGAGCCACTAGAATAAGCAGAACAATGTCTGGTTCTGTGAAACAGAGCTCTTCATCTTCCTCCTCCTTTAATTTTCAGAAGGATTGTCTTGTTCATAAGCACAAACAGCATTAAAATACCCAGAGCACACGGAGCCCGTGATGGGCCTGCGCTGCCAGCCCCCGAGGGCAGAGCCCTGAGAGGATGTGGTTCAGGGGCCCAAGTTCCTCCTACGTTCCTTCCTTTCCTCCCGTGATCAAAGTGCTTCTTCCTCTCTTAGGGAGACAGGTAAGTGTCTTAATGCTCTGATAATGAGAGAATCATATACCACATCATAAGAAAAAAATTAAATGGAGGCCGAGAATGGAGGTTAGGCAGATACTCAGATCAGATCACTCGTGAGATGGTATCTGTTAGTACGTGGTCGTCTGGACTGAATGTGCGCACCCTCCCTGAGTCCCTGTGTTGAAATCCTAACCCCCCGTGTGATGGTGTTAGGAGGTGGGGCCCCTGGGAGGTGAAGGGGTCGTGAGCGCAGACCCCCATGATGAGATTGGGGCCCTTACAAAAGCGACTCCAGAGAGCTGCCCTGTGAGGACACAGGGAGGGTACGGCCACCTGTGACCCACAGAGGGGTCTCTCACCAGACACCAACTCTGTAGCACCTTAATCTTGGACTTCCTAGCTTCCAGAACTGTGAGAAATAAATATTTATTGTTTAAGCCATTCAGTCTATGGAATTTTTGTTAGAAAGTCAGAACTGACTTTATGCTGTATGGAAGTTAAGGGGAAAATGATATTATTATGTCTATATTATCATTTCCTTAAAGGAAGTTGTAGCATCTTTTTGAGCATGAACATCCTGATGGTGGAAACCAATCAGACATCTACTACTAAAAGAAATCTTATCCTGTCAGGGAGTAGGTTTTATGGTCCAGTAGGTCTTCTCCAACTCGAATTGTACAATCTGTCTTAGAGAGCAGAGTGCTCGTTAAACACTTGGCTGAGTGTCCGCTGGTAGAAAGAGTGAAGTGCCCAGTGTTTAAAATTCAGAGAAACAATGGACCTTTCCCACAATCCTTTGTAAATTTAACATTACTCATTTTTCGTTAAAAAAAAAATCTCTTTTCTATATAAAAGTAGTGCTCTTATTTAACTTGCTGTCATGAAGACAAATTGAGCTAGTGGACGTGGTAGTAAAACAGACCTCTGTTCAAATGCAGTCAGTAAGAAGCCCGGCTACGCTGGCATTTTGCAGGCTGTGCAATAAAGCGTGAGAAATGACAGCTCGCTGAAGAGCAAACCAGGCAAAACAGACATCCAGGTTCAAGAGGAAGTTGAAGCGTGGATGGAAGGTCTGAGCTTTTTCAAAATGACAAGTAAAATTGCACCTGGATTCTGCTGTGACCACAGTGATTTGATTCTGTTACTGAGCCCTGTGGGACAAAGGTGGGTCTGATGAGGTTTGTAGAAAGAGCCCAGCGCACATGGCGACAGTGAGAATACGTGATAAATCAGTAGCCAGATGCTGCCGGCTATAATGGAAGTTGTTGATCCATAGCAGAGACTCTGGATTAATTTTCAGTGTAAAAAATGCACCAGAAACAGCTGACTGAAACTTTTAGAACGCTGAGGTGGAGAATGTCTTACCTGGTTAAGGACTGAAGGGCAGAAGTAATCTTCGTGAGTGTGAGTATTCCATTCACAGTAATTGATTTTTTGCTTGTAACCTTAGATTTCATGTTTTGATATTTCTTTGCTCCCTCAGTGACCAGCCAGTCATTGGTGGTTGTGCGTGTGTGTTGGTGTATGTGTGTTACAGTGTGTGTGTGAAGAAATGTGGATTCGTGCATGCAAACGGCAAATTAGCCAGAGCTGTGTAAGGAACACACTGCTGCGTCTGGAAGGCGTCTACAGTTACCTACCAGGATCTGGGACAGGGCCACGGAGCTGAGCAGAGCTGCACACATGCCTCGGGCAGAATCCCCATTGCACATACGGAACTCAAAGTCCAAACGCCCCTGGCCACCCGCAGACACTACTGGCGACCGTCATCAGAGCAACTCCAGCAGTGACGAAGACCTTGCGAATTCTGCAGGCACGTGCAGGTGCCCCGGCTGTCGCACGCTTGGCGCTGCCCTGTTGGATGTAGACTTTAGACACGGTGGCAGTAGAGCCATGGATGGGGACCAGGGCTTGGGAGAAAAAGTTATGTGCTCAGGCCCAGGAAAAAGAGGCTAGAATTTCTTTTAGGTAAATGATTTGATTCAAGAGAGAGAGGAGAGCAGCTCATTGTGACAGGGCCCTTTGACTAACCAGTGAGGACAGGAGTGCATCAAGCTGGTCCTGTCAAAATGTCCAGCTTCGTCCCTTTTGCTGTTTTCTGGACTTTCAGTCGTTTCTTTGGCCTTCTGGATGAGCCTTTACCTCCGTTGTTCAGCCCTGCTGTTTAACCATGTAACGCCCAGCAGCACGCATGGGACACCACGGTGAACACAGCAGCCCTCAAGGGGCTAAAGTCGGAACTGGGGATGTGACTTGATAATCTCATCTTGCTCAATCCCACGAGACTCTGGCTGGAGGCCTTGATTTTAAAAAAGGAAACTAACATTTACTGAATTTTGACTGTTCACGTGCTGCTCCAGGGGCCTCCACCTTCATTATATGACACTTAATCCTTGAGAACTCCGTGAGTTGGAAGTTCCTGCAGCGCGGCTACCCGTAGCCTCTCGCTCCGAATAGATTTTAGACAGACCGGAGGTGAACTCTGGCTTCACTGCCTTCTCAGTGGATCTTGGTCAAACTACTTAACCTTCCTGAATACCAGTCTCCCCAATAGATGAAGTTAGCTGTAATTAATAATATCTCCTTTCAGAGAGAGAATTAAATGAAATAAATTTAAAATATTGCACATACTATCATCACTCAATAAATATTTCTTCTCCTACATTCTTCCCATTTTATGTCAAAATTAAGGCAATTGTGTATCTTTCACACACGGCTTCTCAGGGATGGAGCTCCCGTAACACATGCACCATTGTTAATACAGGAAAAATCCAGTGGAAGTAAAAGCTTCCGATCAGTAGTCAGGCCTTGCCTTCACCCCACCCGTGCCGGCTCCAGGGACGGACAGCCGCTGCCGCGTTGGGCGTGAAGTGACTTAGCTGTGGCGTTCTGTGCCAAGGCTGGCAGGGGATGTGTAATGGTCTGACATGGGTAGTGTCACGCCTCTGTGTGCTCCTGTCTTTAAAAAAAAGTTTAATTTTCCTCCTCTCTTCCCTTTATGACGACTGAAGACCTCTGATTTTGCCCATAGAACAGCTAATGATAATGATGAGAGCTGAGGGAAGACATTTCACAGTTTCGCAGACTGCAGGGGAAGAATGTTCCGACGAGGCCTCCCACCGGCCCGGGACCGACCCCTCCGACCTGGAGGGAGGAGGAATCGCTCGCTGTCAGGCCACAGGGCACTAGAATTTATCACATATCAGTATATGTAGTAAAATTTATTTTGAAAAGGATATTTAAACACTTTTATAAAATGATACATATCTGTGATTAAAAAATCAAGCTAAAAATTCCGCTTGCTTGGGACTGCTGCTGCTCCTGCCACCGTGGCGGTGTTTGCTACTTTGGGGTCTTTGAGATGACCTTGGCAGCTTTACACAATGTGCTTCTACTTGTGCTCGTTGTTTCAACGCCTGCAATGGCCTCTCCTGCAGCCCCTGTGCTGTGGGTGGGACATCGCCTTTCTCCTCCTCCCCCCAACCCCCCCCCCCACCGCCTTGCGGTTCTGTCGCCAGCACTTTGGCTATTTGCTCGCTAAGGTCAAACCCAGAAGTTAAAGGGGAGAGAAGAAAGCCATCTACAAGGGAGTCAGGAGCGAAGGTTAAAAGGAAAGTATTGTTATTTGAAGCGGTGTAATTCCTCTGGCTTTGATTTCTCTGATTGTCTGCGTCAGGATTCTTAAATTTTGGTGTGCATGAGAATTACCTGCAGTGTTTCTGCAATAGATAATTTCCTACATCCAAGCCCTAGAAATTCTCTGTCTGTATGTTTGGCGTGAGGACGGGAAGCTTCGTGTTTGCCAAGCACTCAGCCCGCTGGGGTGCAGGTGGCGCTCGGACCACGCTGCGCGGAACACCAGGCCACCTTTCCCTTGGTGGTGAAGCATAAGTCTCCTTCCCGCCCCAGGGGCAGCAGAGGCCATTCCAAATGTGAGCACTGAGCCTCCTAAGTCTGGAATGGCCTGTGTATCACAGTCTCGTGGCTCTGGAGTTGTTAGAAATAATTGGAATTCAATACATGGTATCTAGGAGGGACATTAGTAGTGATGGATAACTTTACTCATCATACACAAGTTTGCATCTCAATTAATAGAAAGCACTAAGTTGTCACATGCTGGAGGGGGTCATTCAGTGAAAACCACCTGCTGTAGGAAGTGGTTTACATGTTCTCCATGGAGGTAACCGAAGAGAGGCCTCGGGAAGGCCCCCAACCTAACAGGTTTACTGAACTCTGCAGAACACATTGAGGACATTTTCCCTTGCACGGGAAAAATGATGGAACCAGCACATAGCATTCCACTTACCTACTTCTCATATGCCAGGGAAGATGCTGCTGGAATGGTCCTTAATTTTGATGTCACAGCCAAAACCTTGGATGCCCCCCATCCCTATTTTTGAATGAGTAAGGAGCACATTTCCTCCGTCTGCTCTACACCAGGGTGGGGGGGCCCAGATCACAGCTACGAAATCAGCAAAGAGAAGAGGCAGCGAGGCGGGAAAGTAGAAAAGAAGTTGACTACACCCCCATTACAGCCTCCTGAGCCCGTCCAACCTAGGAGAGGCGAGACGCTTTAACTTTAAACAAAATTCAGACTTTGCGAAAATTGCTCTAGGCTGGATATGTTTACTACTATTCTCATGGTTGAAAGTGAATGGATGTTTTTTTTTATTATCGAATAGTGATTGAAGAGGTTGTGGACTTTATCGGAGACTCTGAGCAGAGGCAGGGGAAGCCCGGTGCACAGAGCGTGCTGAAAGGGCAGCAGGACAAAGGCCAAAGCTGGTTTCTGATTGAGCCACAGGGTCTTGACCGTTCAGCTTGGCAGTTACCTGCCCTGGCAAAAAAATAAGGCAACACAGTAGGTAGAACTAGCTTATTTGGACCCCAGTTTATTTACATACTTTAAAGAGAAGTAGAAGAAAGGACTTCCTGAATATTCAGAAGATTTTGCTGCACTGTCAGTGCCGCTGTATCAGACAATGCAGAATTGAGCCTTCCTGCTGAAGAAAGACTTGTCCAATGGCACTGGAGCTGTGACCGTCCTCTGCAGTTTTTAGAAGGTGCCATTGGCCTCCTTGGAGGGTCTCAGACTGGGCAGCAGCTGAGCCTATGATATGAGCCTTCTGCTGCCTGAGGGGTTTCAAAGAGTCTATTATGTTGCTGTCATCATCCTGCTGCAGCTGCAAAATCCACACATCTGAGTTGAAATGTCGATTTCTACTCAAGAATGTAGAAGATGAAATCACAGGGTAATACTGTAAATGTAAATTATTTAAATCCCAATCTCCTTTTGCCTGAATTTATAAACTCCTATATGCTAGTGAACCCTTTAATATAGAGTTGGAAATGATGTGATATTCAAAACAGGATAAAAATCTTAGACATAAGAATTAAAAATAAACTGGCATATGACTTTAAAGTAATCCTAATCACTATCCTACCCTTGGAACTAACCCCTAATTTTTGTTCAGCTTCATGGTTTTGAATACAAAGAAATTTTGAAGATGAAATACTTTGTTGAACCAAAATTGCATTACTAGTTCTTAGTAGCATTGGTTTCTCTTCTTGCACTAAGTATGATCAGTCTCTTAAGATATAAATCAAAAGCTACCACCTGAAGACAATTCTCTTTCCTGCTGGTTCACCTTTGCTGAATGTCCCACGCAAGGACGGGGTGGGTGACCTCAGGGTGAAAACACTGGTGAAGCTTCTAGTGGTATCCAGAGTGTGCAGGTCTGCCCTTCAGCCCAAGGCAGCAGTTTGCTAGGTTTCCATCTGAGAATGTAAACCAGGATCACCCTGTTGCAGACCTTTTAAAATGCCCCTTTGAAAGGAGCATCTACTAGAAAAGATTATCCCAGGACAATACTTGACATCTCATCCTGAGCATACTTTAAGGTGCGTCCTTGAGCCAGATTCCATGGCTGAAAAGCAATGTACCTGGTTATTAGCATTGCCCTTTGCAACTACCCTCGCTGAGCTGCGGGGTAATGGGATGTTCTTAGTTTTTATGGAGGTCGCAACAAGAAAAAGGCGTATGAAATTTGCTCCTTCATTTACTCTGACACCGTCTATTACATTATTTAATGTGCCCTATATAAATCCTCACATTAGACATTCTTTTAGAATTTGGTTACAGGAAAAAAAAAAAAAAACTTGGCTCCTCTGAAGAATTCATTGCTAAACTTCTTTCTTTCAGGTTATAAGAACTAACTATGATTTATTATATTTTATTTCCATGGTGCTGAAATACTATTGCAACTTATTAAATTTTTTAACCTGTATTTTGCATGTTGTTTCAAATTATTTTTTAGAAGAGATAATTAATCAATTATTATTGATAATTAATCAATAATCAATTGTTGATAATTAATAATCAATTATTGATAATTAATCAATCAATTGATAATTAATCAATTAAACAAATAATATTCTGTGATTTACCTTATTTAGTAGACTTTAAAAATGACTTTTATAAAAACTACCTGTAAGGAATGTTATAATTGCCAAGCTATTTTAAAAGTATAACATCAAAATATCCTTACTTGAAAATGGGAAATGTCATTACCTATTTCGTGGTTCTATTGTGGTGATCACGAGAGATAACATGGTAAAGCCCTCAAAACAGAACCTGACTTCCCCACCTAAAATCATGGTTGAATATACACCTTCACTACAGCTACCTTCATGTGGTACAAAACAAAGCATCTAACCCAAGGGGTATGCTTATTTTCTTTACTTATTGCCATTTTGTTCTTATATATAGATATATCAAAAGTCAAGGATTTATTTTACAATAAGTACACATCTGCACAGTACAAATGAAGTGATTGATTGACTTACTGATTTTTAAAAACATATCCATGAATCCCAATTCATTGATGTTTAGACTCTTTTTGCCCATTTCAAAGAAGCAATAAACAGTATCTAATCTTTGTTTCTCTGATATGATATTTTCTTCTTCTTTTCATAATCAGCTGTACTTTTTTAAGCTTTTTGAAAGCAATAATTACTTTGGTCTCTCAGTTCTTTTATTGCTGAAATACTCAACCTTTCTCTTAAAAGAATTTCAAAGAGCATAGAAAGTAGTTATCTAAATTAGACAGTGAAACATATTTAACCACCTTGGATACCATAGGATCTAAGGCAGCTATTTTTTGGATAAGGCAATTTAAGTAACAATATGTTTGTGAAATAATAGAATGAAAACCTGCAAAGTTAAACTTGTCTTTTATAAAAATAATAATTGTTATTTTTCAAATCTGATGATGAAATACTTACTTTCTGGAAAAATTTGCCTGTTAGATAAATTTCATTGTTAAGGAAAATTTTAAACCATGTGGCTTTAAAATCTGCTTCATGGGACAACCTGGACTGATTTATTAGTGATCTTTAAACCTATACTTCCGTAAGTTAAAATTGTTTCAGTGTACAGCTCCTTCATGGGTTTTTTGAGTTCTTGGAAGCTTAATAGACCCTATGCATCAACCAGTCAAAACAAGTAACATTATTTCGTTTATTTCAATACATTTGAGGGTACAGTTGGTTTTTGATTACATGGATGAGTTGCACAGTGGTGAAGTCTAGGCTTTTAGTGCACCTGTCACCCGAATGGTGTACATTGTACCCAAGAGGGAATTTTTCATCCCTCACCCCCCTCCCAGTCTCCCCTCTTCTGACTGTCCAATATCCATCATACCACCCGGTACCACCTGCCTACCCACAGCCTAGCTCCCGCTTGTGAGTGAGAAGCTGTAGTATTTAGTTTTCCATATCTGAGTTACTTCACGTAAGACAATGGCCTCCAGTTCTATCCAAGTTGCTGCAAAAGACAATATTTCATTATTTTTTATGACTAGGTAGTATTGCATGGTGTATATATACCACATTTCTAAATTCACATTTTCTTTATCCACTTACCAGTTGATGGGCACTTAGATTAATTCCATTTGTTTGCCATTGTGAACTGTGCTGTGATAAACATACATTTCAGGTGTCTTTATGATATAATGACTTCTTTTCCTTCAGGTAGATAACCAGGAGTGGGATTGCTGGATCGAATGTTAGATCTACTTTTAGTTCTTAGAGAAATCTCCACACTGTTTTCCATAGAGGTTGTAATTTACATTCCCACCAACAGTGTATAAGACAAAACAAATAATATTATTATACCTACTATGTGTAGCACCTGACCTCTAGTCTCATGTAGTATCTAAGCTACCAACAAATTCAATTAGTGGTCATAGCAATGATGGAAAATTTAGAAAACAATGAATAGTTTCATTTCTGCCTGCCTTTCAATCTTTCTTCTCACCTTTCTTGCAAAATGAAAGTCTCTAAGTAGTTTGTTAATTTTACATATATAGACAGTATCTTACATATATAGACAGTAAATGGGGGCTCTCTCATTTTCCATTTCCTGTTAAGTTATTGTTTACTTTAAAAAAATTCTCCTGGGATAACGTGTGTGTCAACGTTTGTACAATCAAAACAAAAGGAAGACATTTATTTCTGCTAATTATTCATTTAGCTCTATTGATATTTTCTTATCTCTCTACTATGGCCAAGTTCAAATTTAAATTCTAGATTCCTAAAATATTTAGTATTCCAGAAAGGACCCTGTTTCCCTGTTGTTTATTTTTTAAACACAAACTATAGCAAATTAGGCTAAAGTATCCTGCAATTTAGATAAAGTTTGGACGCATTCACGGTGCTAAGACTTGGTTACAAAGGTTGCTAGCAGGGATGGTCAAAAATTGACCATCTTGAATTCTGTCTAGGGCAAGTCTTAGCAAAGGAACAAAGTGTTTAAATTCAGAGTACAAATTTATTCATTAAAATAATATTTATTTTGCTCTGATAAGTGCTAGGCATTTTTTTCCTGCTATGAAGGATACGTAAGTAAGCAAATTATGTCCCATGGATATAACAGAAAAGTTCTAGGTTTGTTATCATTATTGAAACCATCAGTTTTAATCTGTATTTGATTATTAATATTTTAACATGTAGATAACAAATTGCCAGGAAACCCTTTATCTAAAGGCTTGGATAAGCACAGATTTTTGATAGGAAATAAAAAACACATGTTAAATGTACTTTACTACTTTCAATTAGGATGGTGGAAAATAAAGTTTGTAGAATTATTTTTATTTATTTAGGTTCTATGATAAATGACTACTTTTTACATAGATGATATGTATCTTTAAATATAATGTATAATTTGAACAGAAGTTTGATTGTATTAATTTTATTCCACTCTACAGAGATAAAACTCAGCGGGGGGGGGGGGCTACTTAAAAAATATTATTAGCTTTTTCGGCATTTTTTAAAAGTTGTGAGTATTGAGGATTAGGGAGTCTTATAACATCCCAATGTTTGTAAAACAAACAAACAAAACAAAATAAGACTTAAAACCTGTGAAATTACATGTGTAAGCAAGGTACTTAATAGGAGAGAGTCTATTTCCCTAGAGAGGAAGTTCCATGTACATCTAGAGCAGTTTTATTGTCCTTATTTCCTGTTTCCATGAATCACACTACTCCTTGTGCCTTCTTTGTCATGATTTCACCCAAAATGTTTAAGAAACAAGATGAAATTTTCCATTCCTTAGGCCACTTGCCATGTCTTTGCATGATTAACACATGAAGAAAGCAAAATACTCTTAATATTTAATTTAAATAACTTGCCAAAGAAGAAAAGTGTTTGCTGAGTGGTAAATAATAATGATCGATTAAAGAAATGTGTTGTGTGGCCGGCTTTGTAGCATAATATTATTCCATTGTGCATATGCACCACAATTTCTAAGCCCTGGAACTGCGAAACTACTAAAAGAAAACATTGGGGAAGTGCTTCAGGATGTTGGTCGGGGCAAGGACTTCCTGAGTAGTACCCCCAAAGCACAGGCAACCAAAGCAAATTGGACAAATGGGACCACAGTAAGCTGAGAAGCTTCTGCACAGCAAAGGAAACAGTCAACCAAGTGAAGAGGCAACACATAGAGTGGGAGAAAATATTTGCAAACTACCCATCTGACAAGGGATTCATAACTAGAACATATAAGGAGCTCCAACAACTCGATCATAAAAAAATCAAACAATTCAACTTAAAAATGGACAAAGGATCTAAATAGACATTTCTCAAAAGAAGACATACAAATGGCCATCAGATGTATAAAAAATGTTCAATATCATTAATCATCAGAGAAATGAAAATCAAAACTACAATGAGATATTATCTCACCCATGTTAAAATGGCTTTTATCAAAAAGATAGGCAATAACGACTGCGGGCGAGGATGTGGAGAAAGGGGAGCCCTCGCACACTGTTGGTGGGAATGTAAATTGTGCAACCACTATGGAGAATGTTAGAGAGGTTCCTCAAAAAACCGAAAATAGAACCACTGTGTGGCCCAGCACTATTCACACTAGTCAAGACAGCAAATCAATGTAAGTGTCCATCAATGGATGAATAAAGAAAGAAATCGTGATACCTGTTCTGACTTTAAAATGGAATTCATTTTTGATACTAGAATTCAATTAATTCAAATTTAGAGTCAATTTTGTTGGAAAAATATTAAAGAAATTTTATTTAAATTTCCTTATTAAGCAAAGCTATGTACAAAGTGTGTTTGGTTTCATGTATGAGTGTGTTTCTATGGAGCAAGGTGATGGACACAAGTCAGATTCAAAGACTTGAGTTCATAAAGCCTTTAGTGCACCTTTGTGTAGTTAGCTTTGTTTTGTTTTCTCCCAAATTTCCTGATACTTAAAAATTCTCATTAGTTTAAAGGAATGTTAATACCATCCAGGCTACTACAGCATAATCCATGAATCTCAGGAAATGTTCAATAGTTTATAGTCAGGAAAAATAGATTTTGTATCTTGACCTTTAAGTTAAGCTTTTCTTTTCAGAACTATATTACCTTGCAAAGTACACAGGGAGCTGGAGCCAGCTTGTGACCTTTTCTTAACATGTAGTTTTGAGAAATGGGAAAAAAGCGTTGCATAGATCAGGCATTTTATTATCAAAAAAGAATTAGTACTTAGTTGTAAGTTCTAATTTTTCTTAGAAAGACAGCTAATCATATGACTTTGGGACAGATGTTCTCTTTTGGAAAAGGCTGTGATTCCTGTAATGCCACCCCAAGGACACTGTGAAGTGAGAAGAAAATAGATCGTAAAAGGGGAAGACAGAAAAGGAGGTGAGGAAATAATTGGCATGTTACTGTCAGGAACATACATGACGTTTAGTTAAAACCAGTTTGCTTAAAATGTAGCAGACTCTAATTACTGCTAATTTAAAATTCCCCCCTTGGATTACGAGGCTAAGAGTGATTGGGTAGGCAGGTGAACTTGTTCATTTCTGTATTTTGTGTTGCTTTCACTGGAATGTATCCGACTTACAGACAGAGCTTTGTTTTGTTCACTGCTGCACATTGTACAATGTAGTTGCTCAATAAATGCCTGGATAAATAAATGAGTAATAAAATTAGCAAAATAATTTCATGTTTAACAAATATTTTATTCAGGAATTGATTGTTAAGTACTTAAAAGACGGAATGCCCCGGGAAGGTAACTCACACGGACTCCGAGTGGGCGGGGACCCGGCGCAGTCAGGTGAACAGGCCAGACCGCGGCGCCTGCTACGGCCTGGCCTGCGAGGGAAAGGCAGAAGCCTCGCCAGGAGGGATGAGGCACCGTCCTTATTGCGAGGCAAACTAATTGCTTAATGAATAGCCGAAAAATATTGCAAAGGGACACCGCTTTTTAAAAATATGGATATTTCTTCTTTTCTTGTGTTTCCTCCCTCCTGGCTTTCTGTGTTTTCAGCCAGTTATCCGTCCTTTCCTCGGAGGAGTCATGATGCTAAGGAAAAGCACAGAAAGGCTCTTGAGTTTCAAAAGTTTTGGCTTTTATGTTTGAAAACCTAGGACCCAAAGGAACGGTTGGTGATATGAGGAAAGTCCCTGTCTGCATCCTGTTTTCCACCTCCAGGTTTGGAGAAAGGGAGAACTTCTGCCTCCAGAATGTTCCAGAGGCACAGGATACACAGCACGCATCAGGCTTCTGGCCTCACGGGTCCCCCGTGTTCCAACGTGGGGAAGGAAGCGGCAGTACCTTGGCACAGGGCACTGAATTAACCACCCCTGATGAACCATGCAGAAGGGGCCACAGGATGTAGTTTCCCCCCCAACCGTGAAGGAGATCAGAGAGAACGGGGGCTTCCTCTCTCGTGGCCAGCGTGGAAAGAGGATGAACAAGACCGGCGGTTCCCTCTGTCTCACAGGTATGGCACACTCACTGGGAACTCACGTGCACCCTGGCCAGCAGTTAGGATTAACTTCCCACCGCCAAGCCGGGGCTTGCCACAGACACTAAGTTCAGTTATAAGAGAAAATAATTGTACATGTGAATAAATGGACTGAAATTTATACCCAATGCATTTCTATAAACCAATTGTCTGTAACCTGAGTGATCTCATGTCCTCCAATTGTCTCGAGTCCCCTTTCCTTTAACATCTTGACAGAATGGCTCAAGCCTCCACCTCCTCATGTTGTAGAGAATTTAGTGAGTCCCAGTATCTCTGAGCACCACTGGGAGGCTACAGTTCCTCGGCACTGTTTTCCTGACCTCCTCTCCCGGTGAATTCTCTGAGCCTCCCACCTGCTGTCCCCTTTGCTGTACGACGAACCCCAATGTCTTACTTCTTTTCCTCCTCTAGAGCATCCCTAGGGCTGATGAGATATTGACGAGCAGAGTTTTAAAGAAGGTTTGAGGCATTGGGGGAAACAACAGCAAAAATTACCACGAGCAGCTATTGGCAATGGAACGTTAGATATTAGAGTCCTAAGAAGTCGGGGCCTCTTTAGGCATCTTCGTGGACATCCTTTCTGTCCTTCAAAGAGCCTCGGAGCCAGAAGTCCCAGTGAGTTTCTCTGGAGAGGTGTGTTGAAACTCTCTGTGCTCTTCCCAAGTGCACGTAATCAATGAACACAACGGTTTTCAGGCACGAGCTGAGATTTTTTAAAAAGCGAAGAGTTAAGAAAGGAGGTCGCGGCGCTAAAACGGTTCAGTAGTGTGAGGGGCGAGCTGTTTACCAGTCAGTAGCCCCCCACCCTCTCCCACTCCCCTGTGCTCTGCCCTGCTCTGCGTTCCCGGCGTGTTCTCCCTCCCTCTGCTCCCAGCTCCTGCAGGAGCGCCAGGAACTCACCTTAGCACTTTCCCCTGTCCGTTGCCAGGTGTGCACCACGCCACCAGCGTTCTTCAAAATGCCACTTTTAATGGAATTCTCTTCGTTATACACAACACCTTTATCCTGAAAGGGTCTACACTGCACTGCACGACAAACTTGTTCCACCTGAGCTTCGGCACTACTGAAACTTATTAAGAGGGTGCACTTCAGAGTACTAGCTAAAAAATAATACCCATTTCCATCAAGAATGCTCAAAACATCTGTTGAACTCTCCCAGGGTGATAGCAGAAGACATTCCAGCCTCACTTCTCTGTCATTGACTGCATTGAAATTCAAAGAGAGCAACTCCACGAGCATCCAGACCTGGTGCCGTGGAGTTGTCTAATCAATGCAACTGTTCAGCCTTGAATAAATTAACTTGAAGCAATGTCAGCTCACTGAATCCCAGGAAACCGCATCTTAGGGAAGAATAATTAACTTGCTAAAACTATGAGAGCAAGAGATGCCGAGCTTTGTTTAGAAAGATTGTCAGCCCCGTCAGAGATCACACTAAAAGCCAGCAGTGCACATGCTGACAGGTTCCTCTTTGAGAAATGAGCTGGAACTGGTGTGCACACCAACCAGCACTCCCAGGTTAGGATACAGTATTGCCAGAGGGAAGGCACTGAAAATGCCCCAGATGCACTGCTCAGAAAGGAAGATGAGCCTCCTGAGTCAGTGCTCCAGAATTTTATGGCCTTCCTCTGGGCAGTCACGTGCACCCTGAATGCTCCTCATCTAAGCCTGTGTTTATGGGCTTTTCTTGTCCACAGATTCCACTTGATGGCACACGAGTTGGTGCAGCTCATCCTTGTATGCTGTGTGGCTGACACGTTCATTTGCATATGGTGCATTTACAATGTATGCCTGGTGAGGATGCTATTTATAACTTAGCCCCTGGTCAGGGAACTGGATCCAGGTGACTGACTCATATCAGCAGTGCAGGACAGCAGAACACAGAAAAACAGAACAATGGCAAGAGTGAAGACAAGGCAAGTTGGGGCAATGGTACTAACTGCGATTGTTAACTCCGTTATGCTCATATCTGTGCTCTCTGGCCGAATTCCAAACACACTGGCCATCTTTAAAAACAAGCACCTCTCTCCTGCCTCAGGATCTTGGTACACACTTTCTTCCCCTTAGAATCCTCTTTCTCTTGCTGTGCACGGGATGAGTGTCTTCTCCTCCCTTAGTGTTACTTTTGTCCTCTCTGACCACACGGCCTACGTTCCCCAGGCACCACACGTCCAACCAAGGCACTTCTAATATCTAATTAATTTATGTATTTGTTTGCTTCTTTTATTAGTCTGCATTTCCTATCAGAATGTAAGCTCCACGAGGACAAGGACTTTCTCTGTTACTCATTTTTCCCCGGTGGCCAGTACAAGGTTTAGCTAAAAGCAGTCTCTCGGCAGGTATCTGCCAGCACCTGACTAGTGAATGTTTCACCATTTATTACCTGTTACCTTAGACTTTTCTAGTCTAGTTTTTACTCATTTTTATATTTTTGTTTTTCTTTTTTATGTTATTACAACAAGTTTATTTCTGCATTGTTACCAGTAAGGGTAAGTTTGCACGTTTGGCTACAAAAGCCAAATGCATACATAGTTTCTTACATAGGCACGATAAACTGTTTTCTTTTAATAAAGGGAGAATTTGACAGAAACACCTTTGAAAGCAAACCTTGAGAATATTTTATTACAACATTTTTTCTTCATTGGTTCATAGTACATGAGTTTACATATCTGGATTTAGAAGGGAAATGTAAGCATGCTTTCTTAAAGATGAGTCATAAGCTGTTTTCTTTCAGTGAATGGACGTCCTTAACAGAGAACCACCTTTGCCAGCAAACCTAGTTTACTCATTTTTAAATTTGAGAATAACACTTACATTTTTGTAGTTTGGTAAGGACTAATGATGAAGGATATAAAATGTCAAGTTCATTGACATGTTATGCCATCAAACCCAAAATAGATGCTTAAAAAATGGTAGTTCTGTTGGTGAAGATGCTGACCAGAATGGCAATGTGATAAGAGAATGGTCATTGAATTTCTGCGGAGAAAAATCTATTCCAATACAAAGATCTGCGTGCCTTACCCTGGGTCATCAAAGTAACCTATGTATAATAGTATTTACAAGAAGCATGACAAAAGATTTAACAATCTCCAGAATTGTAATAACATATTCTCAAGGTTTGCTTACAAAGGTTTTTCTCTTTAAAATACTTCCTTTCATTGAAAGAAAACAGTTCATCATGCACATGTAAGAAAATATGCTTGTATTTGCCTTTTATAGCCAAATATGCAAAATTGTCCTTATTGGTACCAATGCAGAAATAAACTTGTTATAATAACATAAAAAACAAAAAGGAAAACATAAAAAGGAGTAAAAACTGGACTTAGAAAAGTCTAAGGTAACACACATAATAAATGGTGGAACCAAGATTCAAAACCGAGATCTATTTGCCATAATCCCAACCTCAGCTGGAATCTCAGCCCAAATGTGTTATAACTACTGGGTATAAAATAAC
The DNA here is from genome assembly GCF_020740605.2 of Lemur catta. Lineage (NCBI taxonomy): Eukaryota > Metazoa > Chordata > Mammalia > Primates > Lemuridae > Lemur > Lemur catta. Next base: position 111,021,755 of record NC_059132.1, read on the forward strand.
CTCCTGGAGACGATCGCTAAGTGTTTTTCTTTACATACAGTTCAGAATACTGACTGGGCACCCAACTTATTTCATTTTAATTTAAAAGATGTAAAACAAATACTTTTATTGACATTATGAAACTAATATAAGCTCTTTATAAAACATTTAAGCAAAGAAGATAGGTTCAAAGTAGAAAGTAGAAAGAAATCCCCAAACTCCACTACTCGACCTAATTCCATTCCTAATGTTCATTAGTAATCACATTGGACATCTCACTAAATAAAATATACAGGCAAAAAATGAATGTTTCTCTCTCCATATGTATCATGAATATACAGATTATATATGTTTTCAATGTATGAGACTGAAATATTGAATAACGTTGGAATCATGCTCTTTGAAAACAAAATGTATTTAGCTGTGCTTTAACTAGAAAAAGGAATTAAAGTGAAATTCTGGGACTCAATAGATTCTGATAACAGATATTTCTTCACCAGAAGAAGTATTAATCCCTAATACTATTCTAATGTGAATTTAGATTAGTGAATTCACAAATAAGTTTAAATCTTTTGTTTCAATTATAGATCGTGGTTAAATTGATAACTTGACTCATTATGGAAGTTAGAGTAATTAGCAGTGATCCTTTTACTCATCTCCTTTTCTTAAACCTCCTGGTTTTGATATAGGTTATTTTTCACTTTGTTAGGAATTTTTAGAACATTTGTATTATACTTCAGAACCATCATCTTGTAGGCATTCGATTTCAGTTCTATATTTTATAGTCAATGCTAATTCTTAACCTCTTCATTTCCAGATTGTGTACTTAGTTTTTCTCTTCTTCATCAATTTTATAATTGTTTGTTCAAGAAAGTGAACATGCTTGAGAATGTCTGGCCATTGCTTTTCTGTTTGAGTAATTATTGAGTCATTATTACAATGTTAGGCCATCCTTTTTTCCTCCTGAGATTTCTGTGGATATTTTCCATTACTTTCTGATTTTGAATGTTACCGTTGGGAATTCTGAAGCCAATGTGATTTTGTTTTCTCCTTTAATGTTGATTTGATTTTTCTGTCTAGATGCTTGAAAAATTCTAACTTTATCTTTGAAATTTAGTAACTTAATGAGAATATATCTGGCTTGGTTATTCTGAAACATTTTTTCATATTAGAAGGTATATTTTAAAATTTTTATTCAATTTTATTCTAAATTTAGAGAGATGCTTTTATATTATTTATTTGCATGTATTTCCCATTTTATTTTTAACAATAGATGTCCTTTGTCTGCCCTTTACATTTGCTGCTTTTATAATTTACTTTAAGCCTTTGTCATTGTGTTCTCTCTGCATTATACAGGTTTCAGGATGTTTTCCATGTTGTTATTTCAATTTTTAACTTTTTTCTGCTTGTTTCTAATTTATTTATTGGATCTTTAATAATGGAGTTTTCTGGTTCTCAAGTTTTCCCATTAGCTCTTCAATTTCCCTATTTTATTTTACCACCTTGTCTCTGAGTTCTTGTTTTATTGAATCAATTTTCTTCTAAATTCTTTTATAGTGTGAAGTGCACGTGGGGAATGAGTTCTGTGTCTTGGGTAGTGTTTTCCTGATAGCTGGATTCTTCATCTGTCACTCACATGATAAAATTTGTTTTTCAACTGTAATCTCTTGGTATTGTGTGCAGGACACATAGGTTCATTCAGTCTGTGGTTAACGGCTATTCTGTCTGCACGTTTCTGTTATGACATAGAATGAGTAAATTCTCTTTGTCATACGTCCTTGCTTTTGGAGAGCTGTTTCATTTGTTAACTTGATTGCTACATTTTTAAGACTGGCTGTCTCTTCTCTCTGTCTTTCTGAAGTCCGCAGGTTCAAGGGTAGAAGGAGAACCACGGTGTTTGTTCGGGACAACCCGGGCTTGGCTTTCTCCCCGAAATCCTACTCCCACTGGTTCCAGCTATTTCCTCCACTGGAAGTGGCGCGTCCCAGTGTCTGTTCTGTCTTTCTGAGACCCCCCAGGAGCGTGCACGGCTTCAGTTACTGAAGGTCTCCCCACGCCCTTTCCCAAACTTTCCTTCCCGGTTTTGTCTCCTCTCCAAATCGGAGGACATCAGTAGCATTTGTTCAACCCACTCCCTTTAGCACTGGCTTTGGAGAATGGAGATCTGTTGGGACTCTCACTGTACCACATGCTACTTACGGTCTTCATTTATCACACACACTGCGAATGTTCTCAGTGCTTGTTGCGGCTAGATTGACGTATTTGAGTATGTGGCACTGTCCCGAACACACCAGGCGTAATGCAATGTACGGTTTGTACATACATCTTTAAATCCCAAAAATTCTCAATTTCTGGTTTCTTTTCTTTTCTAGGTTTCCTTTGTTTGACAATTACAGCACAAAGCTATTCCTCTTTCCTTGTTTGCTTACTGCAGGTGAATTTGAGGCCTTCTTCTTTTTCTTTATTCCTTTCTTAAATCATCTTAACCCAAATGACTGAGCTGTAACTTCGTATTATGCTTTATAATACAAGGCCAAGAAATGATTCAAAATAGGAAATTCTGTAAAACCAAATGTATTCACTCAATGAAGTCATTTTTAACTATCTCACCATTATTTGCTGGGAACATAAGTCTGTCATAGTTTAACTTAAAAATGTAATAGTGCTCTAGATACCAATTTTTTTTTCTCAGCATTTGTATTATCAAACCAGTCTTAAAATGGAAATTTCAGTGCTTTTTGAATAAATTCATGTGTTTTTTGGTTTTCCTATATTTTACATAAACATTCTCTTGAAATAATAATATTTTGTGGGCCGGGTGCGGTGGCTCACACCTGTAATCCTAGCACTCTGGGAGGCCAAGGCGGGCAGATCATTTGAACTCAGGAGTTCGAGACCAGCCTCAGCAAGAGCAAGACCCCGTCTCTACTGAAAATAGAAAGAAATTATCTGGCCAACTAAAATATATATATAGAAAAAATTAGCCGGGCATGGTGGCACATGCCTGTAGTCCCAGCTACTCGGGAGGCTGAGGCAGAAGGATTGCTTAAGCCCAGGAGTTTGAGGTTGCTGTGAGCTAGGCTGACGCCACAGCACTCACTCTAGCCCAGGCAACAAAGCGAGACCCTGTCTCAAAATAATAATAATAATAATAACATTTTGTGGCTTTTAATAAAAATGCTCCTCGGTGAAATGACCCAGCCTTGCAACTTATTGTGAATATATACATAGTTATAGTAGCTGTACCCTTTCCCTGATGGGATTTCAGCCGGTGGCTGTGTTTTATTCTTCTCCAAAGAACCCACCAATACACACACATACACACACACAGATATATACTCCCTCAGACACACACACAACCAAAGCAGTTTTTATATTACCAGAGTAATACAGCAAAATATTTCACACTGGATGCTATAAGCTTTAAATCAAGAAATGCAATTTTGAGAATCTTAACAAATCTCTAAGTGGGCTCTTAAAAACAGACTCTCAATACTTAAATCAGTATTACTAAAATGCTGAAATGAAGCATTTTATACTCTGTTCTCTAGTGATATAATTATTATATTAGAGTTTTTAAAGGAAGTATTCCCTGTCTCCGTTTCTGTATCAAAAGAGGATACCTTCATGTATCCTTCAGTCTTCATACTGTCTTTGAGTAAAAGTAACATACTGTAAATCCAAGAAAAAGTTTTCATTTTACTTAATGTATAAATATTTTAAATGAAATTAAACCTATCCAGTAGTATTGTACAAAACTGAAAGTAGAAAATTTGATCCAGATGGTATTTCTTTTCAGGGGCATGAACTTCTTGTTGGATACGGTACTTCCCACACACACAAGGCAGCAATTACACCAATAATCTTGAAAACATGTTATAACACAAGATCCACCTAGAAAAAGAGAAATTGTGCATAAAAGTAAGAAACTTTTAAGTATTAAAAACCTGACAACCTTTAATTACTATGTCAACTACTAAAATTTATAAAATATTTATCATAATCAAACGTGCACTACTGTTATTGGCAATGCACATTCTTTTGTAAAATTAAATATAGCTTTTGTAATAATATTCCAGGCAATAGTAAACAGTTAAATATTTCCCCATTTGCTTACCCAATTACCTAAACTATAACAAATTTACTAGTCTTCTGTTTTACAATGGGAAAAAAAATCCTTTCCTTAAAATCCAGAAAATCATGGATTAAATCAATGAAAGAACCAATATTCTGTATTCTTAGATCCCAGAATTTTTTCCTGGATGCTTAGTTCTTATTACGAAGTGTCTTCCGAAAATATTTGAATGCTATTAAATTATATTATCTTATAAAATTATCAGTATCAAGGTGTGGATTTTTATTGGTCTAGTTTTTATTACTTTAGGTATGGTTTGTTTGCTTTCTTATTTTATATTTAGTTACCACTACTTAGTCCAACATTCAGCCGAAATTTCATCTCTAATTTGGGGATGTTCCAGACAGGAGTCTCTCATGCGGGACAGCTTTCCACTTGTCCCGAGCCGTCCGTCCTGTCTTCACTTCCTGCCTACTCGTGCTGGCACCCGCTCGTTGCTGGGGAAACACAGTCACTCTGTCTGTGTTTCACTCACAGTCGTGATCACGAGCCTCCAGCGTGCTGTCCGTGCTCACGGCAGCCTTACTGATCTGCCCTGGCGCTGGGATTCTTCTCCTCTCTCCTAGATGAGGCTTTTGTATCTTCTCTATTTTCAAAATTCAAACACCTTTCTCTTTCTCATCCTCAGCTTTTATTTTTACAGTCAGAAAAGAACTGTTATTGCATCCCATGACCACAGCACCCACCTGCAAGGGGCACTTGCACTCCAGCTGCTCTGCAGATCCGCACGACCTGCCCACGTCCCTCCCCACGTCCCTCCCATCCCTTTGCCTGCGCACACGATGCTGATATCTCTAGCGGTACGGCTTGTTCCGAGACATCGCCCTAGCAACCCTCCCCCGTCTTCTGTTTCATCAGTTTCCCTCTGTCTACTAGATCTAATGGTACAGCAGGCTTTTACCTCTCCCTTCACACCTTAAAAACAAACACAATTCCCCAAAACCACTTCTCCTCTCCAGATACAGCCCCATGTTTATCCTTCTAACTAAACTTCTTAACAGAATTTTCTATACCAGCTGTCTCCTATTGCTTCCCCACTTTCTCTCTTCACTTCACACCGATCAATCCAAGATAACCACTGACCTTCCTAGTGTCAAATCCTTTGGTTATTTCTCAGGCCACATCTGTGTTACCTGTCGGAGACATTCGACACAGTTGACGCTTCCCTCTCCTTCACCTCCTCACTCTGCGTGTAGGACACCACAAGAAGAGGACGCTACCAGGCCCAGGATGTCCCTGGTCCCCTCTTCCAATGATTGTCACTTCCCTTCTCCCCAAATGAGCCACTATCCAGACTTTTATCATAATCACTTTTTAGCTTCTCCTTATAGCTTTTCCATCTCACCATGGATTCCTCAAAATTATACTTGATTTTTGCCTGTTTATGAGGAGGATTATTCAAAAGGTATAATTTTGTGCCAGGCTTCCTTTATTCAATATCAAATTCATGTGCTGTTCCAGACTCATGTCCTTGCCCAGCTTCCTAGCGGGGTGCCCGGCAGTGCTGGCACTGTTCCCAGCTGCTGCTGCAGAGGACAAGCCCTGCATGCTCTGCTGCCAGGTGAGAAAGATGCTGTAGCTGTGCCCTGGCTTAACAGGTCCTGTGGGGTTTGGCTTTCTCAGCTGTTGCTCAGAGAATCTACTGCTCACCTGGGAGAGGAAGGAGTTAACGGCTCATCATGGTGGATTCCAACCAGTGGAAGATGGGGAAGAGGAAGAAGCTGAGGGTAAATTCTTTACTCTTTCCAGCCACCAATGCACACGTGCACGTGTGATGCAGACTTACATGGCCTCTAGGAAGACATCTGGGGAGATCGAGGCATCCGCTATACCTACTGCCCGATAGAGGCCAGTTCGGTGCCACTTCCTCCATTTCCTCTTCCTTTTTCCAACCCTAATTTGGGCTTCCTGTTTGCCTGGAGTCACACTTCTCAATAAAGTGAAAGCACATGTGCTTTGGACTCAGGCTCTGTTTTCTAGAAAGCCTAGAAAATGCCTCCCAGAACCAGCTCCGTAATTGGCAGGGCCGAGTGCAGTAAAAATATGGAGCCCTTGTTCAAAAATTGAGAATGTCCAGATGATGGCAGCAGAGAATTAAACCAAGTGGGGTGTTTCTCAGCCCTGGGAGCCCTGGGACCTCACAGTTCACGTGTCCATGCAGCCAGCCTTGATCCCTCCCATTCCGCCCTCCCCACCCTGCACCCCACACCCTTCCAGTTCTCCACACTCCCTCCTCAGGTCCCCCACTGTCCCCTGTCACCTATTTCTTGTGTCTCCTTCTAGAAATTCACCGATCTATCTATCCTTCTATCTATCATCTATACATATGGATGCGGGCTATTTTTAAAGGGACTCACTTGCTGGTGAAAAGTGTTTATTGATGTGTTACTGAGGAGGAATTTTTAATGATTAAGCAAGATTATGCCCATTATTCATACTACCAGTAGATAATGGCAGCTTGCCTTTATTGTTTAATATAGTCGCATAGAGTTCACCCGTAGCACTGCTTTATTCTTTTCAAATAATTTATTTGGGTGTTTACTAAGTCTTGATTAAATACATTTGCACACATGCACTACACATATAATTCTTTGACAAGTTTGAGTTCAGTTCTTGGCACGGGGAGGCATCCCCTAAATGGTGTTACTCCTGTTTAGCTCCTGTAAGCCAGGAGATTTATCTCATCATTGTCCTCTCCCACCTCTGCCCCCTCCTAGGGTTGCCAGATGAAGCAAGTAAAAGTACCAGATAACCAATTAACTGAATTTTTAGGTAAATAACATAGTTTTTAGTGTAAGTATGCCACATGCAATATTTGGAACAAATCAGTATGTCAAATACTTCAAAAAATATTTTAAAAATACTTTCCAAATACTTAAAAAAAAAACTATTCATTGTTTATTTTGAAATTCAAATTGAACTGAGCGTTCTGTGTTTTATCTTGCAACTCTCTCCCTTCCACCACTTTCAGTTACAAGGCCTCTGAATACAGGGTTATGCAGGCCCCAGCCGTACCCTTGCAGTGCAAAGAGCAGTGGTAAACTCTTAACATGTATTTATAAATTGATGCAAAAACCTCGTAAAAAGCACCCCAAACCATCAGGTAGTTGTAATGTAATTTCCATTAGGACTTTCTGAGTCTAGATTATTTATCAATGAGCACTGCCTGGAAGTATGGACGGGAAGCTGTATTACACCAGAACACACATTGACCTTGGTAAGTCTACGGGATGCCAGCCCAGGAAGACAGTTATTCACAAACCTGTGTGTCTGCCTTTGCTCCAGAAGATGAATTAATGGCCCTTTAATGACAGATATACTTTTTGCATTATTGTATTATTTTCTGGTTTCACCCGGGTAAATAATGTAAACAATGCATCTTTCTCTTTTCTCTGGCGTTAATTGTGACCTCTCTCACGAGGCTTTGATAAAGAAGAGAAACATCTCGCAGAGATGATGGTCATGTGGTCACTCAGCAAGTGAGGTAAAGGCTGCAGAAACAGAGTACTAATGACACCTCCTGAGTCCCAAGCATATACCGGAGGTGACTGTGAAATAAAAATGGGGTTTCCTTCCAATTTTATTAGCAAGTCCACTGCTTCACTGTCGATACGGCTCCAACTAGTCAATTTAGGGAGCTCACTTTGTAGAAAGGAACGCAAGAATAGATGCCGTACATGGAGAGAGAACTCGGGTGACCCTCTGACTCTTCGAAACAAGTGGCTTTCTGTCGCCTACAAGATTATAGTCGCGCTTGGCGACATTAGAAGTGTGTCGGTTACATTTTATCAAGCGACTCCAGGTCCCCCGGGTTCCCTGTGGTTGTCCCAGCTTCCGTCTCTGTAATCGCGCGAGGTTTGGCCCCGGCTGCGCCGTTTCCTTTCCGGGGGAAGAAGCTGACCTCGGCGCCTGCGCTCGGGACTTCCGGTCTGACCCGATGGTTGCCGGGCCTCTGCCTTGGCTGGCGTATTCAGTGCTTGGCTGGGGATTTTTAAAGGTTCTTGCCCCGCGGCCCGGTTTCTGTTTCCTCCCGTGTCTCAGGCCTGGTTCCCGCTCACAGAGCGTCCCTGGACATAGCGGCAGCCCAGCTCGCGGGGACGGGCGCTCCTGCGCCGGCGGGAAGCAAGATGGCGGCTCTGGCTTCGGGCTCCTCTGTGACGTGAGTGGGAAAATCACCTGATTAGCATTAAACATTATGTTTGGTATGTTTAGAATATAATTTAAAAAAAAAAATAAAAAACCTTTTTTTTTTTTTTTTTGAGACAGAGTCTTGCTCTGTTGCCCGGGCTAGAGTGAGTGCCGTGGCGTCAGCCCAGCTCACAGCAACCTCAGACTCCTGGGCTTAAGTGATCCTCCTGCCTCAGCCTCCCGAGCAGCTGGGACTACAGGCATGCGCCACCATGCCCGGCTAATTTTTTCTCTATATATATTTTTAGTTGTCTAGATAATTTATTTCTATTTTTAGTAGAGACAGGGACTCGCTCAGGCTGGTCTCGAACTCCTGACCTCCAGCGATCCACCTGCCTCGACCTCCCAGAGGGCCAGGATTACAGGCGTGAGCCACCGCGCCCGGCCAAAAACCACATTTTAAAAAATAATTTATACAAATTTCTCATTTGGTAAAATAAATGGCTACTGAGTATTCATGTCCATAAAGCAGCTGAAGACCGAAGACATCAAAGCACCAGCTGTGCATTCGTTTCTCACACTGTTACTCTGTAACCTCCATACGCCTAAATCTAAAATATCCATATGGAATAAGTGTGGTTCTTGCAAGGCAACTGTCTTTTGAATGAGGATGTAGTATTTAAGAATATGTACTTAAAACCTCCACTCTTCAGAGAGCAAACCCACTGGAAAATTATCCAGACAAACATAATATCCAGGGGTAAAATCAGAATATGTCTGGGAGAAGCTGCACTGATTAGACGTGGTGCGTGTGGCGTGTAAGTAATATGTTGACTTAGATGTACTTTTATTATGGGGGAAACGCATCAAGTCTCGCTTAATAAATTAATGTCTTTTTTCCTTTAAAGTTTCATTTTTATTACAACTGATCTCTGGCATTTGTAACTTGATATCTCTTTAAATTCACACAATTAGACTGGAACTCATGACTTTCCTTGGAGATACTAAAAATTCTCGGCATTTGGAGGACCTGTAACCTTCCTTAAATGGGCCCATCTTCTAGCACAAAACATAATTTTTAGATGATGGTCTAACTCCGAGTTGCAATACAAAGACGGATTGTCAGGGTGATAAATTAAAGGCACATCACTGAAGCTCTATTGGCCAATGTTGTACCACAGGCCCATGTTAATATTTTATTCCTTTTAATATTATTACATGATGCAGGCTTTATTTAAATGGATTTGACGGGTCTCTTGGTTGGCTTGACAACCAGAGAGAAAAATTAATGTTCTGCATTTAATCTCAGCTCAAGGCATTAAATTATTTTGGAGGTCAAAACCATCATGCATGTCATACTGAATTATTGAATGTAATAACTATATAGCTAGCTGGCTATTTATGGGTTTTTAAAATTGTTTACTTCATGCATGTTGGGCTAATTTTTAAGTAAAATCCCCTTTAAGTATTTTTCCCCGTCCTTTGTGCTGCTATTATCGTAGCCCTTGCAATTGTGGTAACAGAACTAATGGGAGATGTCAGGTGCCCCTCTTATTAATGAAGTCTAACTAGCTAAATGCTAATAAACTGCTGAGGGCATTCCTTATTTCATTGGCTTTATCTTCATAGGAAGTTCAAGTATGTTGAGAAAAATAGTGACTTTATTGTATTAGAAGCTATTGTCTTATTTAAAATGAAATCCACAGAATCTTCTGCATAAAAGGCATATTGATTGCTAAAAGAATATAGTTTCTGGGAATATTCTAGTTTCTGGAACTAGCAAACCATATTCTAATTAATTTAAGAATAGTTGGGACAATATTGAAAAAGTGATTGAACTGTAAAATGATGTTGGTTTTTTTAGAAATCATGTAATGGGAGGTATGAAGAATGAAATAAAATAATGTATTTATTACTTCCAGTGGAAATAGTACCATATTCTTTTCCTTTGATATGATCTTAATTTAAAAGGTAGATAGATGTTAACAGCATTATGCAGTATTGGGGTGTATAGGAATACAGTTCTTAACTCCTGGACATTTTTGTAATGAGTTGCAAACTATGTGGCTTGAGAGTGGGATCTTGTATAGTTACATATTGGAATTATGGTGCAGGGAAGTTTGAAGAAGGCACCTATTGTCCTCTTACGGTTTCTGCCTCCTGTAGATTTTATCTTAACTATAGCAAGCACGTTCTATGTAGGAGGCTTTCCGAGGTTAAGCAGTTTTAACTGTATTACTTAAAGTAACATCAGTCATGGCCAATGGGCCATGGTGAAAAAAGAGCTTCAAATAAGGAGGTGATTTTTCTTCCTGGTAATGAACAGTGATGGGTGAAGAAAACTTCCAGCGTTTCCAGTGCAGGGTAACAGCTCATCTGCGCAAACGGAGTGAGCACGGGGCAAGGCTGGCCCCCTGACGTGCAAACCGGACCTCACTGACAGGGCTGAAGCAGCTCTCTCCATCCCATCTTTCTTCCTGTCTGTCCTATCTTGCTTATAAATTGCCCCATTCATCTAAATGAGAGCTTTTTGGAAAGCTGTTACTTGGGAAATGGTGGGTCTATCTAGTGAACCAAGATAGCTTCTTGGTGGCATCTAGCCGTGCAGAGAGAATAGCAAGCAAGAAATAGCTGTTCTGGGAGCACTCAGCCCCTGTCCTTCTCAGCAGCCACAGAGGAAAACCAAATGACTAAACCGGCGAGCACCCTTGGTAAGCGCCAGGCTGGGGGAGTTCGGCAGGGAGGGAAAGGGTTTGAGTGGTAGCCTCCCCACCAAGTGTTCCGACTTCCTGACAATGAACATCTAGCACCCAGGCTGTGATAATATCACTGGGGGAAGATAAATTTTCTCTTCCTTATCTTCATCCAGTGACTCAATTAATGCAAAACACAAACAAAATGAAACAAAACCAACTTGACCAGTACTTGCTGTGCTGAGGCAGTGGAAGACAGAGCTGAGTAGGACTTGGTTCCCGCCCCAGAGGAGCTCCCAGGCCACCGCCTTGCTGAGGCTGTCCACCTGTCACCTCTGGCTCCCTCAGGTCGCCTTCTCAGGGAGGGGGCCTTGGGGACAGCATCAGGGACAAGTGAACTCCGGACAGCTTTGGGGAGCAGGCCAAAGAACACCTGCAGAGACAGGAAACAGGATTTCACATCACGGACAGGAAAGGCTGAGGAGAAAGGAGGATCCAAAGCTCATTGTGGGACGCGGAGAGGCAGCATTCAGGGTGTGGGAGGTTTTCACACGAGGATCAAAGAGGATGGAAACCCCAGGTGAATTGGAAATAGATAGATGGGTCTTGTTGTTGTTCATTATCTTTTTGGGCTTATGAGCTTTTGAGACCTAAGTGTTTTCCTAGATGACATTTTTGAGCTGGATGTTTTGGCTTCCTTAAGACTTTTGTGAAATAAAATTTCTCCTTGCTGCATATCTCTCATTTACAACTGGACACGCCTTATGCTTAGAGAGGCCTTTAGGCTTAGAAGAGCTGGAGAGTGGTCCAAAAAAAAAAAAAACAGAACCCGTTAACACTGTACTCTCCAGAAGAAGGATAATATTACCATACTTTCTGGGAAATAAATAAGTGGAGGAAAAACACGTCCAATTTTGTGACTAATGATAGTTTGTAAGAAATCTCTTTGTAACATAAAAGAAAAGGTCTTCATTGAAAAATATGCTTTGAAAAGCAACCGTCTCTTCCTCTGCAAGTAAGAAACATGTCACAGCAACTTTTGTGCTGAGGCTTTATAAAAATAAAAATTAAACAAACCAAAAAAAGCCTACCAATATTTGGAAATGTTGACATTATTCTATAGGATGCTGCCCTTAGTGCTGTTATCACCCTGAGGTGTTTGGACTTCAGTAGATAGAGAAGCAGAGACACTAACCATTCTCTGTTGTTCATGAAAAGCTCACTTGTTAATTATGGGGTGACTGAGAATCTCTGGCTAGAACAGTGAAACAACCCCTGTCAAGGGATTCTAAATTCTCTTAGTAGTTGCAAAGTGGTAAATGTTGTATTAAATAATCGGGGTCCATGAACAGACTTCAGAATTCTAGCAGGCATCTATGAAGAGAAATAAAAGATTGCACTTAAAATCAGATAAAAGCACTCGCAGTTAGCTTAGGCAGGTTTGATAACAGCTAAAGATGAGTGGGAAAAGATATTTCATTTGTTCTTGTACCTTTGCACCCTGTAACCTTTGCTTACTGGATATTGAATAATCAGATTACTTGGGTGAACTGAACTTGGTACAGTACAATTAGGAAACAGGTTTATTTTTCTGCCTTTTGTAGATGTCCAGTTGTCAACTTTAGGTGACATCTTGTATGAAACCCACAGATTTTAATTCCTTTATAAGTTTTAAAATGTCCAGTCCAGTCTAAGTCAAAACCTTGTTTTCTTATCCAGTTTTCTCCTGTCTCTGGCCTAAAGGAAGTAGGTCTGGCCCGTTTCAGTAAGCCATGGTTGCTTCTGGCCTCTCTAAATAGGCCGTGGGGCTGGGAGTGGGGAGGAGGAAGGATGAGAGAAAGCGTAGCAAAGCCCTTTTCACTCACCAGGTGCCTTGTCAGGTGTGTACAGCTCTCTCGACTCTCAGATAGCTTGTGTCCTGGCAAGCCTTCGCTCATGGACTACAGTGGTGGGTTCTCGGGGAATCCAAAAGGCATTTCCACCCTGCTGAGATCCCTCACCGTGTTACTGAGGGCAGAGATTAAGCTGCTCTAACAAAGGAGTCAAACATAAGTAGCTTAAATCAAGCATTCTTAATAGGAGTGAACATTGCTTCTTGGGGAAGGAGGAATGGAAAAATCTCAGCTATTACAATGGTTTGTGACTTTCTAAAGTTCAACAAAGTCTTGCTTCTTAGCATTTAATGTCCCTTGTTAGGAAGAAATAATTTAAACTAAAATTTAAAATTAATTAAGTTAACCTTCAATCTATCTTTTCCTCCTTCAGGGAGCAATAATTTTTTTAAAAAAATGCTAAGAAACACTTGTTTAAATAAAACAGAGATTTAGTGCTCTCGCATAGGAAGTCCAGCTGGTTGGGCACCTGAGTTCCTTCCCTTTTATTGCTCCCCCAACCCCTATGGTGTGGTCAAAAAGCTGCTGTGGACATGTCTGTTTCTCAGAGAAAGAGAAGAGGAAAGAGTTGAATCCAGGCAAAGGGGTTCATTTTAGCAGGTGAGGCAGAAGTTGTGCCCACGATTTCTGTTCATGTTGCATCGATAATAAATAACCCACATGGTTACTTTTCGTGGAAGGCGTCTGGGAGTATAATGTGCAGGTTGGCATTCATATGCCAGCACGAAGGAAGAAGAATCCTGTGGGGACAATGATCCATCTGCCACACTGACCAGAACGTGCCCTCTTTGGCTGGCCCCGTGTGACCCCTGTCGGCTGGTGCCCTCCAGCGGCCCATCTGTGAAGGCCCCTTTCTGCTGTGGCCCCTCGTCCCACAGGCAGCTCTCGTGGGCAATGTCCTGTGAAGATCATTCTAGCTTATCACACGAGGAGTGTGTACAGCTAGGGAACCCACACACCGTGCTGCACTGAGTGGTACAGCGGCAGCTTGGTCTCGGGCCTGCGTGCTCTTCCCTGTGCCCTGCGTGCGGACTGCCCCAGCTGCCCTGCTGACTTCTGCGGACGGAATGGCAAGTTAAAGAGGCATACGTTAATAGTGTCTTCTAGAAACTCTTTGGTTCTCTATTCTGTTAGCAGCAAAGCAGGCCTCGGCATTATTCAAGTGGGGAGAAAGACGCCTGATGAGATGCAAGGCTCTCCTCTCGCAAACCTCCCCAGGCACACAGAGGAGTTCTTTTCAAGCTTCCTCACTTGCCTCTGGAGGTGAAAAGCAGCCCTATTCTCTCTCCTGTGGGAATCGCAACAGAAATGCCACCATGCATTGAATTCTTTCACTTCAAGGAATTATTCCTTCTGATCTATTTCCTTAAAATTTTGAATGCTTCTTAAAAAGACGGGTAGGAGTGAGGTGGATCAGTGTAGCCCTCCTCTTTTTTGCCTTAGTTCACACTGCCGTAGCAGAAGAACGAGTGGCTCACACACAACAGAAATTTATTTTTCATGCTTCTGAAGGCTGGAAAGTCCAAGATCAGGGTGCCAGCATGGTCAGGTCCTGGTGAGGGTCCTCCTCTGGGTTGCAGGTGGCTGTTTTCTTGTTTCCTTACATGCAGAAAGGGCTTGAGAGTTCTCCAGCTCTCTAGGATACTAATCCCACTTAGGAGGGCTTCATCCTCATGAACGAATTACGTCCCAAAGGCCCCACCTTTTAATGTCACCATCAAGAGAGTTGTGGTGGTAGGGGGGCACAAACATTCAGCCATTGCCTTTTGGGTGCACTGTGTCTCATTCCTGTGGTTCATCTGTTATTTCAGCCATGGCCTGGCGGACAGAGCTGAGCCTACGGATGGCGTCCCGCCCCACGCGGCTGCCACGGTCTCTCCATTGTCCATGCCAGGGCCTTCTGTGAGCAGCAGGCTTCCCTGGGCCCACTAGAGGTTCAGTCACAGAGTGCAGCACCCACCGCTAACACTGCCAAGGGGCAAGGCAGTGGGGACGCCCCCGACTCCCCTCTTGGGGTGACCGTCCTGGGAGGCCTCTGTGTTCCTTAGCGGTCCCTGCAGAACGGAGCTGCCAGAGGGCAGCCACCTCGAAAACGCCCCGGGCGCTGGCTTTTCCACCTTCCCTGTCTGAATTCCCCTGTTCCTGCATTCCCGCTCTCTGGGGTGGACTGTGAAATGAACCAGCACAGTGCAGATCCTGTTCAGTTAAACAAAAAAAGCTTGTTTTCCTTTTACAAAAGGCATTCTTTTTTTTTTTTTTTTTTGAGACAGAGTCTCACTTTGTTGCCCCGGCTAGAGTGAGTGCCTTGGCATCAGCCTAGCTCACAGCAACCTCAGACTCCTGGGCTTAAGCGATCCTACTGCCTCAGCCTCCCGAGTAGCTGGGACTACAGGCATGAGCCACCATGCCCGGCTAATTTTTTTGTATATATATTTTTAGTTGGCCAGATAATTTCTTTCTATTTTAGTAGAGACAGGGTCTCACTCTTGCTCAGGCTGGTCTCGAACTCCTGACCTCGAGTGATCCACCCGCCTCGGCCTCCCAGAGCTAGGATTACAGGCGTGAGCCACCGCGCCCGGCCACAAAAGGCATTCTTGAGTATACTATGTGCTACTGTCCTAAGATTTAGTTATTTGAGGAAAATACGGCCAGTTGGCCAGTGTGCAAAGTATCAGGGGATCCTACTTGGTAGTCAAACTGTAAAGCATGAGAGTTTGGAGTAGTTTACACAGGAATTGGCTTGTCACCTAAGAGGTGACAGCACATCACAATATCTTTATGTTTCAAATTTGAAGGCATTCCTTTTCTCTTTTTGCATTTTTAAAGTTATGTCCTGTGTCTTGATTATAGAAATTGTAATTAGAATTTTGTGTCTCCATGGTGAATATTTGAGGAGAAAATTAAGAGGCTATTAAATGTGTTTTGGGATTATCATAAATATAAGAGGTTAACAAAATTCATTATGCTCCTCTCAAGTCTCTTCCTTTGTGATTGTTAGGAAAGCTAGTGGAAAAAAAGAAAAAACATGCTCAGAGAGGCAGCATTTGCTGGTTCTATGCCTTTTTGTAGTTAAAAATAACGGGCACTTGACCAGAAATAGAAGACAGAGGCCCCGTCCTGAAGCATGCGTCCTCCCTCCTCACCTCAGCTCTGCAGAAGGTCAAGTTGCATCCTGCAATTTACTAAAAATGCTGTTATTATTGGGCTGTAGCAGATTGCTTCAGAAGTTGAAACGGTGTCTGGCTTTAATATGGAAATCCTGATAAAACTGTTATAAAAGTGGTTTGGGGAAAAAGACTAAATTCAGATTACTTACGATTTCTACAGTTTCTCAGAGAATTGCTGAGGACTTTTGAGTATCTTTCTGTCAATATCTCTAGTGACTTAAATTTGTTGGATTTGGAGAAAATTGGCGAGAACACTTGAAAATTTTTCCGAAAGTTAGTTTCCAACCCTCTTGTAAGAAATAGGTTCACAGTTGACAGGGGAGGAAATTAAACTTTCCTGGGACGTTGTTAAGATAAGCAACTGTGTCCCTTGGATCCATTCTTCCCCACTACTCACAAAACAGCTTTTAATTTTCACAACTGCATAACCTACGTTTCCTTCTTCAATGGTATTTATGACCCGGTTTTAATATTTTGAAGTTCTCTTTCACTCCTTTGCTAGTGCAAAGGCTGGCGTCCACGCTCATTAATTTCCACTGCTACTATGCGGCGGAAGTGCACTCGAGAATTCTTGTGGGGCCTCCAGAGAAATCTGGGATTGATTTTTTGTTCCCCAAAATCATTCTTGAAAAATAAGTGTAGATATATACACATTTTTAACAAGAGGAAGAAGATTTTTTTTCATTTTTAAACAGCATTATTGAGATCTAATTGACATATCGTACAATTTACACATTTAAAATATACAATTCAATGGATTTTTATGTTTTTTTGTTTTTATATATTTTTCTTCTGTTCTTTTTTCATTTTTTGACAATACTATGGATTTTAATTATTTTTGCAGGTCTGTATACCCATCACCACTGTCAATTTAGAACATTTTTACCATAGTCAATAGCCCTGCACTTTTTAGAGCAATCCCTTGTATACTCCCATCCTCCCAGCCCCAAGCAACCACTAAGCTAACTTCTGTCTCTGTATTTTCACCTATTCTGAACAGTTCATATGAATAGAAACATATGGCATGTGTTCTTCTGTGACTGGCTCCTTTCCCTTAGCATAATGTTTTCAAGGTTCCTCTGGTTGTAGCATGTACCAGTACTTCACTCCCAGTGGACGGACACATCACAGCTTGCTTATCCATTCATCTGTGATGCATGTTTGGGTGGTTTCCACCTTTTGGCTATAGCAACTAAGGATGCTATGAAAATTCACATAGAAGTTTTTGTTTGAACATCTCTTTTCAGTTCTTCTGTGCATATGGGTTTGGGACTACTCATGGGATACATTTAGTCAGCCATTGTCATCTGCTGCCACATCTATTTGGTTTTTGCAAGGAACAAAAAATAAATTGAGTAAGGACATAATAGGAACCTTCTTAGGAACTATGTAAAATGTGCTTTAGAATAATCCACTCAAGTTAGGAAGAGGTTAATATTTATTCATCAGTGGTTACACAGAGGGCATTAACCATCTTATACTTCCAGGTTTGCACATCATGAGAAGCGGGGAATGCGCTCTCACAGACATCCCAAATAGCAGTGGCAGAGAGGACCTCGGGGAGGTACGCGGTACAACTGAGCTGAGGGAAATTGCTGGGTCCTATGGTGATTCTATGTTCGAGGAACCACCAGAGTATTTTCCATATTGGCTGCGCCATTTTACATTCTCATCGGCAACGTAAAGAGGATTTTTAAAGGACCCCAAATTCAGGGAATCCCAGACCTAAACACTGCCTGGCTGCAAAACACTCTCATGAATCCAGAGCCCACCATGGTGCCAGCTGTCTTCTACTCTGGAGTGTGTTGGAAGTTAATTTTATTTTCTTTTATATTCAAAGGGATGTTTATTCATTGATTTGAGTACTGTTTCAACTCTCCAACATTTCTCATAATGTAGCAAAAGTAAAAAAGTTATAATCATTTAGATTAAATTGGCTTAGACTCAAACACTGCTACATGGACTTTTCTCTCTGGTGTCCAGTGGTCAGTGGCGTAGATAAGATCTAGATATAGCAATTTGCATCACAGAATGGAAATCTTACAAGAAGGAAGACTAATTATGTATAAACAAGCATTTCTCAACCTTATGTTTTCCAGGAAATCATGTTGTCACTGACTGTTTTGAAGTCTGAGGACAAAAATTTAAGAAAAGGTGTATTAGTCACTTTTTTTATTTTGCCTCCTTGACAATTTCCTTATAAATATCTACTGAAACTATTCTCTTTTCATTATATCTGCCATTATTACCTTAATTCAGACCTTTATAGAATTGTGCCTAAAATACTGTAATCACCTGCCTGTTCATGGAATTTTTTAGGCCCTCTCTCACATTGTCTTGAGCCTCCTTCGTGCTCCAGCAACTGTGGTGGACTCCAGTTGCAAGCGCCCACCTCAGCTCAGTTGTACCGCGTACCTCCCCGAGGTCCTCTCTGCCACTGCTATTTGGGACGTCTGTGAGAGCACATTCCCCACTTCTCATGATGTGCAAACCTGGAAGTATAAGATGGTTAATGCCCTCTGTGTAACCACTGATGAATAAATATTAACCTCTTCCTAACTTGAGTGGATTATTCTAAAGCACATTTTACATAGTTCCTAAGAAGGTTCCTATTATGTCCTTACTCAATTTATTTTTTGTTCCTTGCAAAAACCAAATAGATGTGGCAACAGATGACAATGGCTGACTGTAAATGTATCCCATGAGTAGTCCCAAACCCAAGTGTTGTGACCAATGTCAAATCTTTACTGTAACAAATCAACACAGACTCTAGTATTTGGCGTGTGGCCTTTCATCTGATGAATGCATTTTTCTTAGTCCTCAATTAAGAGGGTCAAAAGTATATTTTTGTTTACATAGGAAGGACAGCAGTACACATTCACTGTCTTGTCCCAAAATTCCCTTGCAATATAATCTTCAGGGAGTTTGATCATCTTAAAAGTCTGCAGGGTATCGTGCTACTTCACTACATGAATGACATCATACAAATTGAATTTGGTGAGCAAGAAGGGAAAAGTACTGTGTGCACATGAATAAGACCTATGCATGCCAGACTCTGGGAAATAACCCCCCTGAGGACTTAGGATCCAGCCAAAGGAGTGACATATTTATAGGTATCTGGCAGAATGATATTCTTACTCTTTTATTGGAAAACACAGAATGCCATCAGTTTTGAGTGTGGCCCAGAGAAGAGAGGTTCTGCAGCCAGTCAGGTTGGGGTGAAAGCCACCCGACAATCCACACTGTACAACCCAACACAACTGATAGCGCTAGAGTTGTCATAGTGGATCAGAATGCTCTGTAATGAGTCACAACAAAGTCCCCTAAGATTCTACAGAAAAGCCACACATTTTGCAGCAAAGAATGACTTCATGATATTTAAAAAGCATCCCCTGACATCCTGCTGGGCCCTAGTAGACTGACCACCTGACCATGGAACATCAAGTGAGTATGAAAGTGGAGTTGTTTGCCATTATCTGGGTAGTTCCAAATCCACTGCACCATGAGTCTGGGCATATGTAATGACAACATCTTGTGCAGTGCAAATGGTACATTACAAAATGAACGCAAGCAGGTTCTGAGGGCATGAGAAGTTACACTGCCGGTGGCCCAGACTCCAAGTCACCCACTTCTGTTGTACCAGTGCCCCTTCTGCAGCTGTTACCTGTGGACTCACGTGATCAACTAACAGAGGTAGAAAATATCAAGTCTAGTTCATAGATTGTTTAGATCAGTATGTTGGTGGTCAATAAAAATGTATGGTGCCAATCTGACACCATGCAAGAGTGACTCTTAAGGACAGTAGTGAAGGGAAGTTCTTCTAAGGAACTGAGCTTGAAGAAGTTCATTTGGTTGTGCGCAGGGAGACAGGACTAGAGCAATGGACGTCACAGATGCCAGAACATTCGCAAATGGTTTGATTTCTTTGCCAGAGGTCATGAAACAACTAAATCAGAAGATCACAGATGAGAAGGTTTAGAGCAGAGGTGGATAGACCATGTGAATGGAAACAAAGCACATAAATCTTTGTGTCTCGCATTAATGTCCATGAGAGGACGTTTATCACAGAGAAGGTATTCAACAACCAGATAGGACAATAGGGTGATTTATTCTGCGAGTGTTAGCCAGCCTGTCTCCCCAGCTGTTCCAGGGCTTGGGCAATGGTCCCATGAATGGAATGGTGACAGTGCTGAAGGCCGTGAGTGGGCCCACCTGTATCCACACTATGCCACTAGTGGGTGCCCAGTCTGCCTCCAGCAGAGATGGACACTGGGCCCGCCATATGGCATCTTTTCTTGATGCCATTGAAGTTGACCATTCAGCTACTAGAGGAGTCCAAATTTTGTTTTCACTGGAATTTATGCTTATTTTGCATCTAGATTTTATCTTCCTTGCCTGAAGTTCCTCAGGAAGAAACACCATTCAATGGCTTACAAATGCCTGATGTACTGATGTGAGATCGTGTGTAATGTTGCCTCAGACCCCTTTGCACTGAAAGAGGTGCAAAAATGGGTACAACATCATATGATTCGGTGATCCAGCCATATATTGCAGGCCCCTGACACAGCTGGCCTGCTGCCATGATGGAATGGTCTAGTGAAGGCTTAATTAAGGTACTGGGTCAAGGATAACCCCATATGCTATTGGAAATGAATGCTCCGTTGTGTTATGTCACTGATACATGGTGCTCTCTTCAGAATCTAGGCGGTTAAAGTGGGTTTGGCCTTTCA
The DNA here is from genome assembly GCF_020740605.2 of Lemur catta. Lineage (NCBI taxonomy): Eukaryota > Metazoa > Chordata > Mammalia > Primates > Lemuridae > Lemur > Lemur catta. The sequence goes on from NC_059132.1 coordinate 111,042,479, forward strand.
ACCATCACTTCCTGAGACACGCTTTCAGAATTTATCCTTTTGTGTCTCTTCAATCTTAAACTATGCTGGATTGGAAATTCTGATTACTAGTGGATGTGGTAGTTTCACCGGAGCTGAAGCTGCAGTTACTATTTTGGAATAGCCATGAGGAAGGAATCTGCTAAACCTGAATTTGTAACTGTCAGCTGAGATTTTCACAGATAAAGACAGAAGAAATTGATCCTGATTACTATACAATCTAGGGTTGACTGCTACACAATGAGAGCAAAAAAGATTTTCTTTAGCAACTAGAAGATTCACTGGGGCATTTTTTGTGCCTTCACACACAGAGATCACTGCAGATGGGCAATTGCAGCTACTCTAGTCAAGAATAAAGCAACTATGGGCTCAGCTCCTTAAAGATAAAGTTCTGGCTGAAGGTGAGGACAGCTGGCAGGGTGGCATGCACGGTTCCATACTGAAGCACGAGGAACCGATCTACTAAGCCTCCTTATCCATTGTAAGGTATCTTTTGTGGAGATTGTGAACATACCAACTTGAAGGCTCTGTGATGAACTGGACTTAACCTAGGGCACGAGCAGATCCAAGCAGTGCAGGGGGCAGATTTTGCTGATCACCTTTTAGTGCTCATTTCACATCCTCTCTCCCCAACCGTTTTCCCCTGGTATTGCTGAGGCAAGTAGTGCATGCAGCTATAGCCCGATAGCGCCTCAGCTCAACTGTACCACATATCTTGTACTTGCTGCCCTGGGACTCCCCAGCTGCTACAGTTTGGAAGTCAGGTCAGCCCAGGCTGGTTCATGAGCAAACTTGGAAGAGCAAAGGAATTAACGAGCTCTAGGGAAGCTACGCGGTACCTCCAAGAAATCCAGCAGGACCAAGTCCCCATAGCGCACAGTGGTAATCTACTCCATAATGTGTGCTCAGAGTGATTTTTCCTCTTTGCTGTTTCACCTTTCCCGGTGGCTCTATTCCTGTTCTCTGGGGTCACTTCCCCAAATAAACTGTGCACACAATCCCTAATCTCTGGCTCCATTTCTGGGGGAACCCAAGGTCAGGTACGGCCTTTCTGTTTTCACACTTTTCCCTCCCCACATCACTGCCTTCCTGTGGCCAAGTGGGTCTTCCTAAAATGCAGAAGGGATCATGTTGCACCATTATTTGCAAACTTTCACTGGACTCTAATGGCAGAACGTCTCTTCATGGCGCATGTAACCCTCTGTGTGGTACTTGAAGAATCAATTCTAGAGCATGAATGGGTGAGACCCTTGACCACCAAGAGAGGTACGAGGAGTCTTTCAGGCCGTGGTCCACTGCTCTGTCTCCCTGCCTAGGGCAGGGGAAGTCTTCCTGAGCTATTTTGGAAGTGGAAAAGGAGCTATACAGGGAAGCATAGATTTGAGAAAGGTAATATTTTTCTTTGATTCTAAGCATATTTTTCATTATGTGCATTAAGTGTTTCTGAGAATCCCAATCAGTTTCATTCAGTTCACTCATTCATGTATTCAGCAAACTTATATTGAGGAAAGAACTCACTAATTACTCTTCTTATCACAGTGATGTCCTATATTTAGGCAGCTTTTTTCTTGTCTGAAGGAGCTGGATTTGGTTAAACTTAGCTCCTTCATGCTGTGACATATTAAGGATCGTGCCTCAATAGTGACAGGCAGACAGACTGAGACAAGAAAATGCAGTCAGAAATGTTCTCCCGGGGTACTTCTAAAACGTTAATGTGTGCTCCCCACTCTTTAACAGGTGCTGCTTTGGGGTGTAAAATTTGCAACCGAGGTACCAGATGTTAAAAATTATTCATTTCTACTCCTTACTGGTTATGCAAACTTAGGCAAATGTTTCAGGCTGTCTAAATCTTACTCTCATCGTTTGTAGAATGAGGATGAAGGAATCCCTCCTTTACAGGACTATAGAGGATTAAATAAGATAACAGGGTACGAAGTGGGTCCAGTTTCGGCATGTGATGAGCACCCAGTGAGCCGTGGCCACCCTGCCTGCGTGGTGTTCCCAGCCGTCTGCTTCCCGCTGATGAGCGACTGGTTAAACTGGTATCTTTTCCCCTCTGGTGAATGGACTGTTTGCTTTATCATCAATAGAATTTATGGCTCTTGAGTCTCCTGGACACAAATTTTTAAAGGATTTGGGAACTGTTGGCCCCACGCTCACATTTCAGCTGTCTCAGGGAGCAGACGTGTAGCAGAGAAAGGTGCGAGCACAGTGGTGGGAAGCCACATGAGGCTATGAATTAAAGGATGGATAATTGTGAGAATGTCTCTCATAACAGAAATTGGAAAATACAGGGGAAGGTAAAAGTGCCCTATTCGTATCCGTATACGATGTGGGGAGGGCTGGAATCCTTTCCCTTTGCAAAGGTCAGTATCACGGAGTGAGGGTGAATCTCTGGTAAAAGGGCGGGCTAGAAAACGTGAAAGGCATAGTACAAGGACACTGTGGAGAATTTCGGCTGAGGGCGCTCCTCTTTTTCAGGGCTCTTCATCTTGAGAGATGTTTCTAATGCTGCAGAGCTACAGGCAAAGATTGGGGCTCGGAGAACAAGAAGCAGGCGCTGCCTGCTTAGAACCTGCCCTAGGGCCCACGAAGGTGAGATTAGCACAATTGAGCGGGTTAGAGGAGGAGGCAGGGCAGGAAGGCCGATGAGGAATCCAGGTTATGCAAACAGCAGGAGCATTTCTGGGCTCTCCAGGAAACACGACAATGGCTGGTGGCCCAGGACAATAATGAGGAACCCTGGTGCAAACCACCGAACCAACAACAGACAGAAGCTTATATTAACTAAAACCCTGTATCGTCGCTATGCCTAATAGCAAAATAAACAGGTTGTGCAATGAAGGGATAAATGACAAGTGGCATTTTTCTCTTGGAAGGGCTGCCTAGTTATCCAAATCTTCTTCCTACTTAAGTGGAATAAGTGCGTGAGGTAGGTCAGTGCCCGGCAGGCGTCGGTGTGTAACGTTATCAGTGTCTGGCACTGTGGCTTCGGGGACCCGCTGATGGCTTTGGGGAAGGGGGGTTGATAATTCTTTGCTTTTCCTCGGCTCATAGCTATTAACTGGGTGTGCGGATTTCATGGCAAGGAATCTTTAGCTTTTACCAGCATTCATTGCATTCGATCAGCCTCTCTTACTAAGCTTTCAATTTTTTCGGCTGATGAAACCAGAAATGGGAAAGACATAAAGGTAAGGGTGAGTTTTGTCATCGGAAAACGGGCAGGCTTCTCAGGACACAGCGCCGTCCGTGGGCCAAAGCAGAGCTGGGAGGGAGGATGCCATCTGTCTTCATGAGCCGGTCTGAAAAAATGATTGACTGGTCGTGATTGTCGTACCTGTGATTGTGAATATGATTTTAATGGTCTGGACAAAAAGTAAGTCTAAAAACGGCCACAGCCTTTGATATGTTGAGAAATGAGTCTGATGGGTCCATTGCAGATTCAGTAGCTGAACAATGATAAACTAAAAAGCTGTAAAAAGCCTCTTTCCTTCGGCACTGAAACAGTGGGCTATAATGATGTCTACAGATTTCTTGAAAGGTATTCATTTTCATTCAAGGTTATCCCTGAACTCCTGGTCCAATACTTCTAGATTTGATGTGGAACTGATTAAAATATTCACAGGCTACATCTCAAATAATTTTATAAGTGTCATTCCAAGAATTATCTTTTGTCAAAAAAAAAAACCTGGCTCAAATCTACAAATTTAGAACTGGAAGGAACATTATGGATCGTTTAATTTAAACTTCTTTTTTAAAGATATAGAAACATGGTGTTCTGACAAAGTAATAAATATGATTATTAAAGAGCCAGTAGTGCTGGGTATGGTGGCTCACGCTCATAATCCCAGAACTTTGGGAGACGGAGGTAGGAAGATTGCTTGAGGCCAAGAGTTTGAGACCAGCCTGGGTAATATAGTAAGATCCCACCTCAGCAAAACATATTTAAAAATTAGCCACGTGGCATGCACCTGTAGTCCTAGCTACTTGGAAGGCTGAGGCAGGATGGTGGATTGAGCCCAGGAGTTTGAGGCTATAGTGAGCTATGATCACACCACTGCACTCCCACCGGGGCAACAGAGAGAGACCCTGTCTCTATAAAAAATAAATGAATGAATGAATGAATGAATGAATAAATATGAATGAATAAATAAAAGTAAAGTACCAAATGTTTGCATAACCTTGAAATTTGTTCTTAATGCATCTGATAAAGTGGTAATTTTTGAAAAATGTTAAGAGAAAACCTTTATAAAGAAATGCTACTTGGTTTGTATGTCTGGCATTTTTGCCAGCAATAGGTGACTGTCCTGACGAAAGGCACGGTTGAGGAGAGTTAGCCTGTGCGAGCGTTCTTGTGGACTCCTGCACTGGGCCATTGGCTGGACTTCACGCTTCCATTCTCGCCTCCCTGCAATCTATTTCTTGCACAGTAACCAGAGTCTTCCTTAAAAAGTGTACGCCGGACCATCTGGCTTGGTATCATTTAAAATCCCATCTACACTCCTTATGGTGCCTACAAGTCAACACATCATGCTGTGTGGGCTGAACTGTGTCTCCCTAAAATTACTGGATTGAAGTCCTAATCCACAGTACCTCAGAATGGGACTGTATTTGGAGGTATTTGGGGATAAAATCTTTAAAGAAGCAATTAAGTTAAAAAGAGGTCATTAGGGTGGGTCCTAATCCAGTACCCCTGGTGTCTTTATAAAAAGAGGAAGTTAGGACACACACAAGCCGCCATTGCACACACATGCACACACGGAGGATGGAGAGATGTCGGCCTGCAAGCCAAAGAGAGAGACCTTAGAGGACACCAGCCCTTCCAACACCTTCCTCCCGGACATCCAGCCTCCAGAACTGTGAGAAAATAAATGTCTGTTGTTTAAACCACCTGGGCTGCAGTGTGTGTCGCGGCAGCCCTGGCAACGCACTGCACAGCCTGCGCCTCTTCTCCGTGTAATGCTCTCCTCCTTAACCACTGCTCTCCAACTTCCCTGTTTCTTGTTTTCTCCATCTGACGTAGTAAACATAGACACAATAAGCACAGTAAATGCAGGCCAAGCCCTGCATCTGCAGATCTCTCTGCCTGGAATCATTTGCACCGTGATCTCTGACTGGCTGCCTCCTTGTGTCTATGAAAACATCACCCCAGCACAAATGCCATCTCCACTGGATGCCTTCCCCAACCTCCCTGTTCAAAGCAATCCCTCAGCCAGCCTTACTCACCACAGCACATTGTTCTCTTCATGACACTCTTTGGTTTGGGAAATTATGTTGTTTATTAATCTGTGTATTCATTCTGGAATAATGCTTGACAGAGGCATTATTTTACATTAGCATTTCTTTGTAAAGGTTTTTTCTTAACAATTTTCAAAAATTACTACTTTATCAAATGTGTAGGCCCTTAACTGATATTTCTCCAATGGATATATACATGAATCAATAATGAGTTAGTTCAAAATACTAGTTCTAGTTAACTATTTCCGGAAAGGAGTCATAAGAAAGGGGACAGTTGAACTAGAAAGAGAGATATTGGTAGCATAAAATGTGGAAGAAATGGTTTAAGGTAAGGTATAGTGGTTGGAGAATTTAGAATGAGTTCAGGGAACCTAAAATTATTATTTGTGTTGAACATAGGTGGTATGAAGGGAGAATTGAAAGGTAAAGGTGGAACAATAAGACAATGGCGATGCTAAAGAGTTATTCTAGAGACAAGGTGGGCCACTGAAAAGTATTGAGGAGCACTGTCACCCCGTGAACAGGTTGCTTTGGGCATTTAAACTGATTGCAATGGACAGGGTAGGTCGGATGGGAGGGCCTGGCAGTGGGAGCCAATGGGGGAAAATTACAATTGTTCGGGTCTTAGAAAGGAGGAAATGATGGATTCTGGCAGCCACAGGAACGACCCTCGGAGGACAGAGTAGCTGCAGAGGCAGAAATGGTGGGCCTTGGACCTGACTAAATGAGGCTCTGGTGGCAGAGTGGATGAGACATCTTGTGTGACTTTTTGGTGTATATGTTTACAAATTATTATAGCAATAGTGACATAAATAAAATAAAGGCAAGGTAGAAGATGGACCATATTAGGGGAATATACTGAATGTTAAATGCTGCTAAGACATTCAGTTATGGATATTCAATACTGAGTTTGTAACATGTATCTTGGCTTTAGGAGGAAGGTTCGAGCTGGTAACATAGATTTCAGTGTTAGGTGTATAAAAATTATATTTAAAGCCACGAGGGAAAAAACCTGGATGAGATTTGCAAGCAGACCAGATAGAGCAGGGAGTAGAGAGAACAAGGACAAAGCCTGGGTGGAGAGGACGCCCAGACTTGGGACATGGGAGGAAGAAGGAAGCCAGAGAAGGAGTCGGGCGGGTTAGGTGAAAGATGGACGGAGAGAACTTGTCAGCCGAGTCCTGCACAGCTATATGCTATGGTGGAAGAAAAGGGGTAAGTGAATCAGGAAGAAGGAGATTTGTTGAGAAAATCATTGGAATGTTTTCCATAGTAAGGCCAGATCATAAAATGATTTGGCTTCCATTCTTATCCTGGAACATTTACTCTCGAAGTCTTCACCTGCCGCGTAAGCAATCTGCCTTCCCCAAGGCGGCCCCAAGGAAATCCAAGCCAGTCCCCAGGGTGGGGCCGCAGGGAGGGGCTGAGACTGCATGAGGTGACAGCAGCGTCCAGCCAGTCCCAGCTGCCCGCTCCCTCCTCTGTGCTCCAGTGCTGTCGGTGCCAGGACCACCCAGTCTAGACATGCCCAAATTCCTGACCCATGGAAATCACAAAAGATTAAAAAGCAATTATTTTAGGCCATTAAGTTTTCAATTTTTAAAAAAAACAATCCAGAAGTCTTTTACGTTATGATTTTACTCTTTAACACCTGTGATGCCTTAAACTATGACCTGACCCCAGGTATCTGAGTATGCACCTGTATTTCTCTACATGTGAAGTGCTGCTGCTACTGTTACTGGTTTTAGCCTCTTCACATTGGTGATTTAAAAACGCTTCCCTCAAAGTCCTTCATCTCAAAAATATTTATTGCTTCATTTGAAATTAATAAGAGCAAATTGGCAAAAGGCTACCCTGTATCCCTAAGGGAGTAATTATAATCCTGCAAAACAGAAGGTAAAATTATAATTTTAGGCTATTTTAGTATGCAGTACCAAATGTTCATCATAGTATTGGTAAAAGAGCCGTAAACTTTAGTAGACTTCTGAGATGTAGCAACGAATGCACTGCTATCGAGCAGACAGGGTCATTGCGAAGAAGGAAGATGCCCGGGTTTCATCAGATCCTAAAGAAAATAACACTATTTCAGACTTGCAGGCACCAGCAGGACTTGTTCTTCATCTTACGTGAACAGGTGATGCCGAAATGACTCAGATTTCTATACATCGAAAATAGCAGTACTGGATTTTGGCTGGGTTTTTTCCTCCCGGAGTTGAACTTCTCATATGAGAATTTATGAGATAGAAGAAAACTCAGTGGAGGGAAATCAACTGAGGCCAGCTGCTGTGGGGAAAATCATGGGTTCGCGTGTTTGGACCTCCCATCCTCACGTATTTTAATAAATATTAGAGGTGATATTAGCAAGTGTTTATAATGACAATTCATGTTCATGGTTTTGGCTCATTGACTGAGGCAAAGAAATTAATAGCTTTACTTTATTTTATAGCATAAGCAGCACTTTGTGTGTGGTGCCTCAGCCGCGTGTGATGGATGTGCCCGTTGCCTCTCGTGGCTTAGGATAATACGTGCATATATCACAGGACAAGAACGAAAACAGGTATGGCCGATGATGTGCTCATCTCACTCTATTTTCATTATGATTTTTTATCCACATACATTGCATAAGATGTACATACTTGACTACTTGCCTACAATCTTCTATATTTCAAACTGCAAATATTGCTGTTTTGGAAGTCTACCAGGAAGGACCTTCTACTTTACAATCCTTGAAATTGATCCGGTAGGAATAGCATAATATTTCAAACCACCTCATTGCAATATTAGCTTACTAAAAAGCCTTTTTATGTTGGTGATAGCCTAGTTATACAGACTTGCCCAGTAACAGTAATGTCTTGGCATGTTTCAGAATTCTGGCAACCACACGTTTTTTATAAATGTAAATGGCATTCTCTCTACTGCTAAGTTAGAAGCTCAGGTGGACTTAGGGGACGATATTGTACGTATGGTATTAGTTTTCTTATAACTCTCTAAAACCCATCTACCTTCCTGAAATACTTGGTGATAAACCTGAAACAAGTTTTAAAAAATTTAAGATCCGAGGATAGGGGGCCTAATTCTGTGTCCATAGGAGGCAGTATTGTATGGGAAAGAAAACATAAGAACTTGGAGGTAGTTTCCTGTGCCCTAGTCATATAATTAAATCATTTCCTGCAAGGGGAGTGGGTGGGATTTCAGATCACACTAATAAATCTGTGGGTTAATAGCACAGTCATCGAACAGCAGCACCATAATCACCACCGGTAAGCCTTTTTCCAAAGTATTGATTTTTCCCAGGAATGTAACAAAGAAAGAACTTTATAAAATTCTCTTGTCATCAAACTCTGCTTATTAATATATTCCTGTTGCCATTCATATATTAGTAATTTTGTGGCAGGTAACTATTGCTGTTATAATTTTAAATAGTCTTTAAAAAGTAGTTGCTGTGTTTCTGGTCAAACTTCTTATTACTGGTAATTGCCCGCATCATGAATTCCAGGTACTAGATGGTTCCAGCTGAAATCAGACGTGACCATTAGAAGCACCTGTCTGCAAACTGAAGCTTTCAGGGACTTGCATCTTAGAGCAATCTCATTTCTTTCTCACTTTTTAAGAGGCTCACCTTTCTTCTGTCAAGTTCTTAAGTATCAGCTCACACACATTTAATGCTTACCTTGCCTTATGGGAGGCAGCAGATGAAAAAGTATCTTTATTAATTCAGAAATATGGGAGTAGAGGGAATTGTTTGTGCATCTCAATTAAAAAAATAAACTAAGAAGGCAATTAAGTTGCATATAGAATATTTTAGAGACTGACAGTTTCTCATTAAAAATGATTTTAGGATAATTTCCTATGCTGACATGGAATCTATCGAATTGCAATTTTTGTTTCTTAGCTCAGACAATCTAACACTTTCTCCACTCTTGAAAAAGGAAGTAGATTACAAGTTAGCATGTTAAACAACCAAGGAGTTTTCCCTTTGCTCATCCTGATTCACTGTTTTTTTTTTTTTTTCTTCTTCTTTTTTTCCTTTGCAAAAGCAGGGATAGAATTTGAAAAGTGATAGGACTGAGAAAAGCTGAGCATTAGACGGTTTCTTGAGGCTCCCTCAGGAGGTTGGGGAGAGGCTGAGAAACAAGGCAGTGCTGGAAACGGTTGCAGACAAGAGGGAGGTGACAGGGATTCCTTCCCTGATGAAACTCTAGTCAGGCTCCTCCGAGCTCTCTTCTCAGCTGGGCCCTGGCTTCTGGCTCTCTCTCTTCTTCTCTGCATTGCCCAATGTTAGCAAGAGCCCTGCTAAATCTACTCAGCCAGAATCCCACACCCACAGTATTTAAATGAGTTCCTCATCCCCTGGCATCCTCCAGTGGCGCCACTTTGTTCCTTGTCTATGAATTTCTACTCTTCCTTGATGTATCTGGACTTGAGCTCTCTGCCCACTGTGAGCCCCCACTGCAGTGGTCCCTGCACCTACTGGGAAAGTCCCCTCTTGAATAAAGCCGTCCTTTCTGTCTTTAACCAACAAGTGAATGCCTGCATTCTTTAACAGTTATAGTGCTGCCACTCAGATGGCATCAGATTCGTCACTGGACTCTTGAACCTCTCACTCAAGACTCCACGTGCACACCTTGGAGACGTTTTCTTCACCCCTGACTGATTGGGCCGGGACCCACTGGTGAGTCAGACTCCAGGACCAGTGCTCTGCTGAAGTGTCCACTGAAGCTGGTGTGGTCGGATTTTGATTCATAAGATTCTGAGTCTACTCTCTGAAGCTGGGCTAGAGTCCCAGGCTTCTTTTGAAAGTTCCCCCATAGACTGAAAGGTCTTCCTGACCCTGTTTTGAGTGGGGATTACTCCCTGACTCCTGGGCTAGAAATATTTCCTGCCTCTTTGTAAGGCCTCTCCGTGCACTTGTGTGCACGCTCTCTCTCTCTCCCCCCATGTCTGTCTCAGATCCTACTTCTCCTATGGGAACTTCTCAGCTAATTAAAACCCTTCTTCTCAAACTCCTGCTGACTTGCTTCACCAGCTCTGTTCATCTCCTTTTTGTTGGCATGATTTTGCTGAGGATAATTTGGAACTTCGCTGGCTTTTTTGGGAAACTTAAGATCTGCCCAATCAGCTCCTCTAAGACCTCTCTCTTCCAAGTACCTCCACTCCTCCTTCCTCCTCATACCTGATTCCCCCTTCCCTGCAGCTCCCTTGCGTACCCTGATACGCAAGCCTTCCAGTCCTTTCCTCCTCCACGCCTCTGTCCACCCGCCAGACCATTTTCCTTTTCGGTCCAGGAAAAGTCCCTTAAACTTTATGTCTCCTGTGTCTATCAGGGCTCCCCAAGGGCTTCAGTTCCCCCAAATCAGTGACCTAAGGATGAAAAGGACAAGACTAATAGGAAATAGACTAAATATTTTATCCACTCAGATGAGCTTTGAAGACATTCGGCAAGCTGCCAGAGGTCTCCTCGGCATAGCAGGAGTCCACAGCCTCCGTAAGGCTACAAATCAGAGGAAAAGGGTATCTTAAAAGTCTTCTGATTCGTGGCTCTTAAGAAATTGTAAAAGGTTGTTCTTTACCTTTTAATTAATCTGCCTGGGAAACTAAGATTTTTGTGTCTTCTCAGAATAATTTTCTGTGCTTTATGTTAATATTTATCAAGTTCTTGATTATTTAAAATAATCTAAGCATCATTTAATAGTGAGCTGTGATGATCCTATTTAATCAGGTATTCAAAACTTTGGACATTTTTGGCAGTATCCCAAAGTCAAATCCTAAATAAAACCTTCTTATCCGTAAACTGACTTTGTGATTTCCCAGAGGGTCCCTCACCTTGTGAAAAGCTAGGTGCTAAATTAATTTGGTTTAATTGATATGTTAAATGTGTTAATGAAATGGGAGAAAATATTTACAAGCCATTTATCTGATAAGGGGTTGATATCCAAAATGTATAAAAAATTTCTGTAACTCAATAGCAAAAATCAAATAATCAATTAAAAAATGAGCAAAGAATTGGAATAGACTTTTCTCTAAAGAAGACATATGAAATGGCCAAGAAGTATATGCAAAAATGTTCATCACTCATCATTAGGGAAATGCAAATCAAAACCACAATGAGATACCACCTCACACCTGTTAGGATGGCTACTATTAATAAAAAAAAAAGAGATAAGTATTGTGAGGATGTGGAGAAAGGGGAATATTTTGTTCACTGTTGGTGGGAATGCAAACTGGTATAGTCAATATGAAAAACGGTATGAAGCTTCCTCAGAAAGCTAAAATAGGACTATATGATCCAGTAATTCCACTTCTGGATATATATTCAAAAGAATTGAAAGCAGGATCTTGAAAGATATCTACACTCCCATATTCATTGCAACATTACTCACAATAGCCAAGATATGGCAACAACTCGAGAATGTCCATTAACAGATGAATGGACAAAGAACATTATTCAGCCTTAAAAGGGAGAAAATCTTGCCATTTGCAATATGGGTGAAACTGGAGGACATTTTGCTAAACAAAATCAGCCATTTTATAGAAGGACAAATACCACGTGTCTCCACTTATATGATGTCTCTGAAGCAATAAAATTCACAGAAGCAGAGAAGAGAATGTTGGTTGTCAAGCACTGGCGGGAAGGAGAAATGGGGAGCTGTTGATCAATAGATATAAAGTGTCTGTTACGAAAGATAAAAAAGTTTTAGCGATCTGCTTTAAAATGTTGTGCCTATAGGTAATAATATGGTATTGGGCACTTAAGAATTTGTTAAAGAGGTAAATCTCATGTTCATGGTTCACAACACATACACATAAGCACTCACACCCCAAAACGTTAAACAAAACAAAAACACAAAGAGACCCAAAGAGACACAAAGAATCTTTTGGAGGTGCTAGGTAAGTTTATTATCTTGATTGTGGTGATAGTGTATGCAAAGGTCAAATTCATCAAATTATATATATGAAAAGTGTGCAGTTTTTATTGTATATCAATTATACCTCAATCAGATTTTTTTTTTAAATTGCTTGGAAAGGCGTGTCAAATAAGAAGCGGTGCTTTAGCTTTTCATACATTATATTTGTATGGGTAAATATTACATACACAAGTATGATAGTAATTGTAATGAAATTATATCAGGTTTATAGAAATTTATCACTATCTTGTTGTGTGCTGTTATTTTTGTTGTGTGCTTCCGAAATAAACAGATTTTCTTGTCAAATGAACTCTCATCAGATCCCTAGAAGCTGAAAGGTTCATGAAACTGTTAACACAAAATCAAGCAGAACAAGAATTAATTACATGTGACTGAATGAACTGACAAAGGTTGATTGATTGCAGTTTTGTTTGGAACATTGCTGGTTCTTTAATGTTTTGTGTTTCAAGTTTAAAGGTACCCATTTTCTCTTTGCTCTTAAACTGTCTGCATCTTACAGCAATTTGGTAAAGTATACCTTTGTGAATGCAGATGAAACATTTATTTTTTTTCTCTACCTGATCTCTCCAGAATTGGGAAACTATTACTGAGTGTTCCTATTGTGGCAATATAATTATTTGCATAAGTTCAATAAGAATCTATCTGTTCTCTTAGAAGAGGACATAATGGGAGAAATTGGTTCTGTCATCAAAGTTTTCACTGGAATGTCGTATTAGAGAATACTGTGCATGGAATCTGGTTTTAAGGAACCAAGGTTGACTTTACGGGGCCAATGCTTACAAAATCCTCCTGGAAAACTCTCCTGGCACCTGGGTAGTAGGGTTCACAGCTTCACAGGTGTGCAGGGAAGGTCACATCCGGGCAGGCTCAGGAAGCTCAGGATATCCTGAGATCTTGCAAAGAGAGTAATTCACTACGATCCTTAGTTACCACAAGAAAAATCTGGTGGTGAGTTCTTGGCTTGGCTTCCTGGGTGAGAGGCTTTTATATGTCTGATCTGGGACTCCTTATTGGAAGTTCCAGCAAACCAAATTCGAAAAAGGCTTATGTGGTCAATGACTACTCTTGCTGCACTTATATAAATAATCAGGATCATCCTGATTATTTATATGAAACTGGACTTATTTTGTAAACAAGAACCAAAGAGGAGAGATTATAGAGAGAATTTTCTTTCAGTGGAAGAGTACAGCACGCCCTTGTGGTTATTAGATTACAATCCTGTTCATTGTCTTCGAGCTGTTTTTAGCCTCTTGGTAAACTTCATTTCTACTTTGCTATCTGTGAGGAACCCAGAATGGATCCTGAGTTCGTCTGCTTTCCAGCAGTGTCTGTCTATCAAACTGTTAAAGTTGTTGTTCCCCAGTCTCCTGACTTGGCATCGCATTAACTAAAACTGCCCTTTTCCTGAAGCACCACAAGCTGGAGCTACATAAGTCCTTCTAACTTCGAAGCAATTGTCACAACAGATCGTGTATGGGCAGCCTTTGTGCCGGCTGCTGTGTGGGCCACCCAGAAAGTTCACCAGGACACGCAGTGCCATCAGCAAGGACACGCAAACTGCAAACCGGGAAGTCTGTCAGATGGACAGTGCCGTCCTCCTTGCACATCTAAAGATACTTCGAGCCCTACTTGTAGAAATCTTTCTGACTGGCTGCCCTCTGGTCTCGGAATCTGGGATTACAACTATTAATCTTTGTTTTTCTTTTCTTCCCATAGAAATTTCCCTCACTGAATGCCTGGCTGCCTGCACTATCCAGAGATGTCCTCCACCACCAGGTCCTGACAGGTGACTCGGCTGGCCCTCAGTGCACAAAGGTGACCAAATGAGAAAACGGACAGACTGTTTACAAAGGCTCTCTTCTTCCCTTGCACGAGAAGGGGGACTGACAAAGATTCTCTCCTTGACCAAACTCTAAGCAGACTCTTCCGAACTCTTCTCTCAACTTGAATTTTGTACTCCCGTGTTTATCTCTGCATTGTCCAATTTTAGCAAGAATCCTAAGTCAGTTTAGCAAGAGTCACCCATCCTTGATATCTCCTTTGAGTGCTTTCCCATCTATTGGCCTCTCATTCTGCTTCTTGGCTATAAATCCCTAAACATCTTTGCTGCTTTGGGAGTTGAGCCCAGTCTGTCTCCCTGTTGCAGCAGTCTTGACATCTATTGCGATCGTCCTGAATAAAATCTTTCTCTCCTTTTTACCAGGTGTCAGAATAATTTTTTCTTTAATGAGATTCATAGGGTATGAAGAAGATTCATTAATACAACTGACTGAGCAGGAGGTCAAGCTGAGACGTGATCACAGCACGGACGTCCCCCCCATGGGATCCACAGCGATCCTGCTGAGGGCATCGGGCAACTGGGGTCACGAAAGGAGTGCATGAGACAATCTTAACTAGCCCGTTAAGTGTCAGGGAGATGCCTGGCTTATTTTGTGTCTGTACCTGATATACCTAACAAGGCTGTATTTGGGATGACTTTCTGGTTGGTTAAAAATAGAGTCCCAAAAGGGGGTCAGGTCAGGGAGAAAAAGAAAAAGTGAAAACTCCCTTAAGACAAGAAACAACAGTATCATCTTGAAAGAAATCGAATCTAGCTTTATTTCAGGGCCTCCTTATCGGCAAAACTAAAATCTATGTGCTCAGTTTTACTTTGAGGGAAGATTATGAAAATGGATTATTTATTATTATACTAGAGATCTTTTCTTGTAATTCCCCAAATGAACCGCCACTGAGTTACCTGAGTGGTAAGAATGAACATGTGGGGGATCACACCTGGGTGGTCACTGCAGACCTGCCCCTGCTGCACGTGTTAATTACGGTAACTCAGCCCAGATGTGCGGTGGCAAATACTATTCCCTTCATCCAGATGCTCATCCGTCTCTCCATCGACTGTGCCGGGACGTGGCCCATGACATTGTTCCCCTGTGTCAATGTAGATTCGATTCTGATCTATTAAGACTTTTATTGTGCTTAAAAAACAAACAACAAGCCCACAGAATCACAGTCTCAATTTCCCTTCAAGATATTTGTGCTAAGTTTACATGGAATAAATTTGTTTTATTTATTCTGACTGCAAATCTTTTGATTTTCCCAATTGGATACATGAAATATCCTACTACATGCTTCCTTGTTTTAGAAGCATGCTGAATATAAGTAATAAATATACATGCACTTGTTGATACCTTACACATGTGGCTTCTCAAATTATTCCCACATCTTCTGTCTCTTCTAATTAACTTGCAGTCATTTATTAGGTACCTAATAAATGTGATCTGTCCCCCCTCCCCCGCACGACTCCAAATTCTCCTTATTCCACTATACCTTTTTTCCCCAAAACACGTCATCTTTTCAAATTTCATGTAATTTACTTGTTATTTACTGTATATTCCTTATTTTCCATCTTTACCAGAAAGCTATATTAGGGTGGAATTTGTACTGATGCCTCCCAAGTACCCAGTAGTATACATCATCTAACACATAGCTGGCAATAAATATTTGTTGAATGAATGGATACTACGTTAAGCCTTCCTGAGGTATTTGTATGTTAAAAAGTCTCTTGTGCATCTGTAGGAATCAGTGTCCAATAATAACATTCCACGTAGCGTGGCTGATTTCTGGGGGATACCCTGAGCCTTTCCCACCACGACTCGTATCACACAGTCTGCATTTCTGAAACTTCAGAATCAAAACCTGAGTGCGTGCGTGTGTGTGTGTGTGTGTGTGTGTGTGTGTGTACCTTTAATGTGTTTGGAGACATCATATATTATATCATAAAATATATATACTTACACTGCAAATTGTTTTAAGACATTACTGGAAGAGCACATGATTATTAGTAAAAGTTCCCACAAGACAGTTTAGTGGTTAAGATCACTGATTCTGCTAAAGACTCCAACCAAAAACTATTAGAACTGATAAATAAATGCAGTAAGGTTGTAGAATACAAAGTCAACATAAAAAATCAGTAGCATTTCTATATTCCAACAGTGAACATTCTGAAAAAGCAACCAAGAAAGTAGTCCTATTTACAATAGCTACAAATAAAATAAAATACCTGGGCATAAAATTAACCAAAGAAGTGAAAGATCTCTATAATGAAAACTATAAAATATCGATGAAAGAAGTTGAAGAAGATACACACAAAAAAGGAAAGATATTCTATGCTTGTGGATCGGAAGAATCAATATTGTTAAAATGTCCATACTTCCCAAAGCACTCTACAGATTTAATGCAACTCCATCAAAATACCAATTACATTCTTCACAGAAATAGAAAAAATAATCCCAAAATTTGTATGGAACCACAAAAAACCCAGAATAGCCAAAGCCACCCCGAGCAAGAAGAACAAAACTGGAGGAATCACATTACCTGACTTCAAACTATACTACAGAGCTGTATAACCAACAGCATGACAGTGGCATAAACACAGACACATAGACCAATGGAACAGAATAGAAAACCCAGAAATAAATCCATACATCTATAGTGAACTTACCTGCGAAAAGGTGCCAAGAACATATAGTGGGGAAGGACAGTCTCTTCAATAAATGGTGCTGGGAAACTGTATATCCACATGCAGTGGGTGCAGAAGAATGAAACTAGACCCTTATCTCTTGCCATATACAAAAATTAAATCAAAATGGATTAAAGACTAAATCTAAGACCTGAAAGTATGAAACTACTAAAAGAAAACATTGAGGAAGAGCTTCAGGACATTGGTCTGGGCAAGGACTTCTTGAGTAGTACCCCCAAAGTATAGGGAACAAAGCAAAATTGGACAAATGAAATCACATCAAGCTAAACTGCTTCTGCACAGCAAAGGAAACAGTCAAAAAAATGAAGAGACAACCCCCAAAATGGGAGAAAATATCTGCAAACTACCCATCTGACAAGGGATTAATAACTAGAATACATAAAAAGCTCCAGCAACTCAAAAGGAAAAAATCAAGTAATCTAAAAAATGGGCAAAGTATCTAAATAGACATTTCTCAAAAGAAGACATATGAATGGCCAATAGGTATATGAAAAAATGCTGAACACCATTAATCATCAGAGAAATGCAAATTAAAACTATGGTGAGATATCATCTCACCCCTGTTAAAATGGCTTTTGTCAGAAAGGAAATAACGAGCTCTGGTGAGAAAGGGGAAACTTGTACACTGTTAGTGCAACCACTATGGAAAACAGTATGGAGGTTCCTCAAAAAACTGAAAATAGGACTACCATGTGGCCCAGCAATCCCACTGGTGAGTATATGTCCAAAGGAGGGGAATTCAGCATATCAAAAAGATATCTGCACGCCCATGTTTATTGAGGCACAATAGCCAAAATGTGGAAACAAACTAAGTGTCCCTCAACAGATGACTGGATAAAGAAATTGTGGTACATGTATATGACAGAATATTATGTAGCCACAATAAATGAAATCCTTCCATGTGAAACAACGTGGACAGAACTGGAGAACATTATCTTCAGTGAAATCAGCCAAGCACAGAAAGACAAATCTCACATGTTCTCACTCATATATGGGAGCTAAATATAAAAAACAATTGATCTCACAGAGACAGAGAGTAGAATGATGGTTACTAGAGGCTGGGAAGGGTAGCAGGGGGAAGGAGATAAAATGGGGATGGCTAAGGGGTGCAAAAATATAGCTATTTAGTTAGATATTAATGGAATGAACAATATTTGATAGCACAACAAAATGACTATAATCAACAATAAGTTATGATATGCTTTAAAATAACTAGAAGAGTGGATTTGCAATGTTCCTATTACAAAGAAATGATAAATGCCTGAGGTGATGGACACCCCAATTAATTCACACTGATTTGATTAATTCACACTGTATGCCTGTATCAAAACATCTCATGTACCCTATAAAGATATACAACTATTATGTACCCATAATAATTAAAAATAATTTTTAATTAAAAAATAACATAAAATATAAACTACAGGCTCTGTAGGCTCACTTACATCCTAGTTACTCTATTTCCTGGTGCAAGCTTGGGCAAGTCGTTGGTCCTCAGCCTCTGTAAAAACTGGACTTTTCTACAGCTGGGTACCGCAGTGAGCTTACAATAGCTATAAGGGAAAAGCATCATAGGTTGCATACTTCTTGTTGTCTGCAAAATCACATACTCAAATTTGTGTGTGGAGGTTTATATTTTTGGAATATCAATTCTTATATGAGATAGCTGTATAGCAGGTGAACCATCAGTGATCATATTTATTTATTTACTTATTTAAATTGACAAGTGTTTATAGTGTACAACATGATGTTTTGTAATCTGGATATGAACATTGTGAAATGACTAAATCAGTCTGAATAACACATATGTTACCTCACATATCTTTTTTGTGGTGAGAACACTTAAAATCTACCCTTTTTGCCGTTTTCAAGTATATAATGCATTATTAACTATAGTTACCATGTTGTACTGTATATCTCTTAAATATATTCATCCTGTCTTCCTGAAATTTTGTATACTTTGATCAACATCAAAGAATACAATCAGCCCCCTGCCCCCAGCCTCTGATAACCACCATTCTACTCTCTGCTTCTACATGTACAACTTTTTAGTTTCCATGGACAATTGAGATCATGTGGTATTTGTCTGTCTGTAGCCTGTCTTACTTCACTTAGCATGATATCCTGCAGGTTCATTCATGTTATTGCAGAGGACAGACTTTCCTTCTTGTTAAGACATCATAGTACTCCACTGTGTATGTATGCCATATTGTCTCTATTCATCTGTTGATGGACACAGGCTGATGCCACGTCTTGGCTGTTGTGAACAATGCTGCAATAAGGGTGGGAGTGCGGGTATCTCTCTGACATGCTGATTTCATTTCCTTTGCACATATATTCAGTAGCGAAATTGCTGAATTATATGGTAGTGATCATGTTTTAGACGTGATGATAATAGTACATAACTCATAGAGTTGTTGTAAGAAATTAAATAATCCTTATAAAGTACTCAGATCAGTGCACAGTACATAGTAAGTGCTCAGTTTTTGTTGACCAAAAGAAAAAAAACAGAATAGACATTTAATTCTTTGATTAAGCATAACACTTTATTGAGTAATATGCCAATTATTATTTTGTTCTTATACAAACCTATATAGCAATAATATATCACTTTATTCTTTAAGATGGAAATCCATTATATTTGCTATGCAAAGAGAGAACATAAAGCTATGTTGCTTCCTCCACTGACATATTATGTGTAGACATTATTTTCTTCTACAACAAAGACAAGATTTGTTGAAAAGTTACACAGAAATGCATGATGAAGGCAGGAGGAAAATATCAAGGAAACAAGTTATATCCTCTTCAGCACGAAGCAGTTCTTGTGAACTCCAGCCCCCACCACCACAGGACGCCCAATTAACCTGTTCCATGAAAAGTTCCCGTTGTTAAAGGACATGGAGTAAATTTCACACTTAAAAGCGTTTTTGTCTTTTTTCTTCAACCTCACACTTCCTTTCATGTTGCTTTGGCTTTTCAACTTCTCTGCATATCCTCCCAGAAAAGAGTAAAAATAAATACAAAAAATAACTGAGAAAGAGAAAAGAAACCCAGATACCACATTTAAGGTGAAAGGAGAAATTGTACAAGGGAATTAAAGAATTCAAAAGGGATCTTGAATCACTTCCTTAAAGCATTGAAATTTTCATTTGAAGCCATCCTATGTATTGAAGCATCCCAGAATTTTACGACAGTGAATGACCATTGGAAATGAGTGAACAGAGAGCAGGAAGAGGATACTATATTTTCATTCTTTTTATCATATTTAACTTTACTGTAGTAGATGCTAGCCATTGTGTCTGAGAGGGAGCACATGGAGGGCTTCTGAGTTGCTGGTGTAATCCCACTTCTTGATCTGTGTGGTCACTATTTTGCATTTTTATGCTCCTTTGAGATGTAAATCTCTTAAAAAGCCTCTTGGCAGTTTTGCAATCCAGGATTGTCTTTCTCAAGGACCTGGGGGGCCATCCCCTTGAAATGTCATCCTCAGAAAGGATAGAGCCCCTGTTTCCTGGGCTCTGTGAAAGAACCTAAGAGCCTAATCAGATAAGCAACAATTACTAACAGCAGACACGGATGGCCCAACTGCACTGACGAACCCCTCTAAGGTCCTCCCGTACTTTGCCACGAGCTCACCCCAGCACTGGAAAGCTCTCCCACCTTTAGTTTCTGCAGAACCGAGTTCAATCTCTTTCCCTTACTGCAAAAATCTTGGCCCCTAATGTAATAGTCTTGGAATAAGTCTGCCTTACCTGCTTAATTCGTCCATTGCAATTATGCATTGACGTGCGGCAGGCCTAGAATCACACAAAGGATGGTCACATAAAACTATAGCCAACAGAGGGGCCAGCATAAGGTGAAATGGGCCGTAGTGCTGTGAGTTCAAGCTTGGTGACTGGAGATTTTGAAAGTTTAGGCAATGAGCAGATTCTCTCTTCTTCATTTCTGTGTGCACAGGAATGCA
This sequence comes from Lemur catta, assembly GCF_020740605.2. Taxonomy (NCBI): domain Eukaryota; kingdom Metazoa; phylum Chordata; class Mammalia; order Primates; family Lemuridae; genus Lemur; species Lemur catta. The sequence continues at coordinate 111,063,159 of NC_059132.1, forward strand.
CCTTCCAGGGACATACCACTGGGCCGAAGTCCAGGCCACAAGATCTTTTAAAAGTTGTAAAAATGAGAACTATTTGGGGCAGAATGATTACCTGAGCAAACTGAAAGGAAATATGGACTGGAGAATGGGGATAATTATCCTTCTGCACATTCAAGAAGGTAAGTTATGTTTTTCCAGAGGTGAGATGGAAAATTAAGTTATATATGCAACAAATCACTTTTTATGATGTTGAGTTTTCTTTGAACTTCTTTTCTGGTTTCCAACTAGTAAAGATAATTGGATAGGTTATTTCAATGATTCTTGTGTGTCAACTTCGCTTGCAAAAACAAAGTGGGTCAAAAATGCAAATATAGCATTCTGCTTTAATACAAAGATGGGAAACAGCGTAAGCAATTATCTGACAAATGGCAGCTGTTTAACTGCAGGATACTAAACTGGCGTCTTAGCAGGGGTGTCATTATCCATAGGCCATTAAAAGTTTGTTTCTTTATTATTTCATTTTTATTGGCTTTGGTTTTAAAAAGAGAAAGATAAACTCCCAGCTGAAGGCTTTGTTACTTTTATGATGTGAATGTTGCTCTATTACTACAAAGTATCTTGTTATTTGATTAAAGTTCTGAAAGATTAACCTCAACTTTTTTATTATTTGTATTTAGAGATAAGAAAATTACTGGAATGTGCGTGTGTTTGTGTAACAGTGAAGTTAACTTTTATGTGGACATTCTTGTTAAAAACTATCTTCACAATTCATACAAATTGGTGATTTACGGAAAAGTTTAATTTCCCTGGTGAATTCTGGATGTATTTAGCATCTCGGGACAGAGCGTTCTCCACGCACGGAGCCCTGTCCACGCGGGAGTGCGAAGGTGAGCGCGGACAAATGTAGCGGATCGGCAAAGTGCATGCGGTTACTTTTCACTGCTCTCATTGACTTCTCTTTTTTTTTCACCCTCAAGTACCGTCTCCATTTCATTTCAGGTGTTCAGTATCCTGCTAATTGCATTCCAACCTCCCCTGGAGAGAAAATGGTAATTACTTGCAGGTTCATAAATGCCAACTGATGCCTTTACCTCATCATTTTCTTTGACACAGCAGTTACCCCGGCAGATCAGAACAAAACATGTACGTGTGGCGTCTTGACTTCCTCAAGACGCTTTGAAAGTTGTCTCTGATGTATCTGTGGGTTAGCTATAGAGGTATAGGCTAGATGCCGGCACTTGTAGCTAGGTGAATAATCAAGTGTCTGCATCCGTAGGGATCCTACCAATGAACTGTCGCCAACCTAGAGGCCAAGGGAACAGCTTTTCCATAGCCCTCTGAAGGTTCGCTGAAAAATCAACTCACATAAGGCAGATTAATTGGAAAAAAAGACATACAGGCTTATTTAACATGTATACATCAGAGTTTTTAGGATGAAGGACCAAAGATACAGGGGGAATTGTCCATTTTTATGCTTAGGTTCAACTAAGTATGGACAGCTGTGTAGAAATGTGATTGGGCAAAGAGACTGGGATCTAATGCTGATAGACCGAGTGCGGAACCCAGCCGGGCCTGTCTGTCTAGATTCTTCTTGGCCTCTCTGAGCAGCGTCCTTCCTTCTGGGAATGGGGCAGGCCCTCTCTGGAATGGGGGTCTTACGACCTACAGTCAAACAAGGTTGGTCAGGTAATTTCTTTACAGCCAGTTTTACACAGAAAGGGGGAGGGAATGCTAGAGTAATATTTGTATATTTTATGGCTGGCTTTGGGGAAAAGGGGTTCTGGTTTCTATGCCGCCTTGGGGAAGAGGGACTCTAGTTTCAATGGACTGAGAGACAGGAGGGCAGAAGGTCAGAGAACAACTTTTACTTCTGAGGCTGCTTCTGAGGACTCCATTCTGGGGTGCTGTTTTCTGGGCCCCCACGTCAACAAGAACAAAGTTCCATTTGTGTAGGGGCAGCTGTGTCCTTGCTTTTTCACTATGGTTTTAAGTTAACACACATGAGAAACGCACTAACTCTCTTTACACGATGTGCAGCCTGGAAGGAAAGTTAGCCTATTGTGCACAGGGGCAGCGGGATCCACTGAAAAAGTTTCAGACTGGAAAATCGTGTTATGTCTGATATTTTATTGAGGATGAAAGTAAAATCCTACACCTGTGGTCTCCAACCCTTTGAGGGTGGGGACAGACATGGCCCAGAGCACGTGAAAAGGAACCGACATTTTCACTGAAAATACGTTTAATGTGAATCATCATCTGATGTGGTTGTCATAGAGGCTGGGACGTTTTGGCTAAACTTACAGAAATGCAGTTTAGAGAATGAGGGAAGCATCGTCCTTCTTTTTTCTGTGTGTCGGGCAACACTTTGCTGATTGCTTTAGTCCTAAGTGCCTCAGGGGAAAATGCACAAATGGAGGATAGTTAAAGGGAGCGTCTGGGAGGAAGATGCCATAGAACTTTAGGGAGCACTGGAGCTATTTAATCTGATGGAATGAATGTGTGTGTGTGGGTGTGGGTGTGGTTACAGGTGTGAATTTGAAGGGGGTTTATTGGAAGAGTTGCATGTCAAAGAAAGGTAACCTATATTCCATTTAGATCCAACAAGCAGAATGAGAATTAAATGTGGAAATTCTTTCTTCTAATAAAACTTGAAGTTTCCAAAGAGCTGCTTTAGGCTAAAAAAACAGTTCCTCATGTTGGAGGGGTCCACACATCTCCAGATGATCCCTGTTTTACATTTGCAGCTAGACTTAATGCTCTTTTAGTAAGAGTTCAATGTTATTTTTCATGCTTAACCTCTTTTCTCAGATGCTTTTCTGTGTCTCTATAAGAAAGCTGATGGCAACAGCTTGTTTTAAGAACAATTCTTTTATTAATAGAGGTGTTGACTGTCTTGTGTTATATGTACTATGTTAAAGTTACTTAAATTATCTCATGAGTTTTATTATTATTTAACTACAAGTTCCGTTTGCATTTTGTTTCATAGTCTCATTTAAACTGTCATCACAGTTGTTATTGATATCATAGGACTTCTAAGATGATTCCAAATATGTGGATAGAAAGTAAAAGTTTTAAGGCTGGGCGCGGTGGCTCACGCCTGTAATCCCAGCACTCTGGGAGGCCGAGTCGGGTGGATCGCTCGAGGTCAGGAGTTTGAGACCAGCCTGAGCAAGAGCAAGACCCCCGTCTCTGCTAAAAATAGAAAGAAATTATCTGGCCAACTAAAATATATATGTAGAAAAATAAATTAGCCAGGCATGGTGGCGCATGCCTGTAGTCCCAGCTACTCAGGAGGCCGAGGCAGTAGGATCGTTTAAGCCCAGGAGTTTGAGGTTGCTGTGAGCTAGGCTGACGCCACGGCACTCACTCTAGACGGGCAACAAAGCGAGACTCTGTCTCAAAGAAAAAAGAAAGTAAAAGTTTTAATGAGTCGTTAAAAGATCTGTAGGATGGTTCTATTATGTTTTTGTCTTGACTTGCAACTCCAAAAGTCCAAAAACTGTTCACCTTTATGATTTCATCTGCAATTAGGATAATATTTTCCCTGGATAAAGGTCTCATCACTCAATTTGGCTTTGAAGAGTCAGGCTCCCAACCTCAACTGTGATACAGGGAAGAACCCACATTTCTACTCAGATTTTTGCTATGAAAAATAGATTCTTAAACAATACGGAATTAATTGATAGCTCATACAAGTGGAATCATACAGTATTTGTCTCCCTGTGACTGGCTTATTTCACTTAGTGTAATTTCCTCCAGGTTCATCTGCTCCACTGAGACGAGGTATCTAAGATGCGCAAACTCACAGTAATAGAAGCAGAGACTAGAATGGCGGTAGCCAGGGGCTGGAAGGAGAGGGAAAATGGGGGAGCTGTTGCTCGATGGGTATAAGTTTAATTGTGCAAGTTGAATAAGTTCTAGAAATCTGCTGTACAACATGGTGACTATGGTTAACAAGACAGTATATAGTGCGTTTTAAAATTTGTTAAAAGAGTAAATCTCAGGTTGACTGTTCTTACCATAAAGCAAAAACAAAATTAGAAACAACAAAAAACTTAAAGGGACATGAGGGAATTTTTGGAGATGATGGATACGTTTAATAAGTTGAGTGTGGTGATGGTATCACAGGTGTATGCGTATTTCTGAACTGATCAGATTATATACATTAAGTGTGCAGTCTTCCTGGATATCAATTATACAGCAATAAAGCTGTTAAAAGTTAAATGATACCAACATAAACTTTAAAACATTTGATATACAATAAAATACAAGATTTAAAGAAATGGCAACGCTGGTTGAAAATTAGTGAGAAAACATTTAATACTGCCTGCGTCTCTTTCTCATTGACCTCATGTTACTTCTGTCGAGACTTGAGTGAAACACGCTCATTCTGCACCTGCCTTGGTTGTGGGTCCCGTCTTTCCAGCCGACAGGCAGCAGCTGCTCTCCATGTACGGCCCCGGGGGTTTGCGCCTCCAGGTGCAGCTAGCAGGGCGGGCCTCATGGGAAGGTCTTTGCCACGTTCCCGAGAATTTGTTTTTATCCTCTTTTCTCTCTTCTTTCTATAGTACAATAGAAAGAGGAAGACATGGTTCTATAGGTTGTTCTGCGTGAATCCTTTTGTGATTTTTATCACTACAATCACCAGCTTCCCTACAGTTTCATTTCAATGTTCCTTTACCTTAGTTAGTGTGTTATTGCTAATTTAAAAATAAAGATATCACTTACTCATTAAACACTGCTCTGCTGGTTCCCTCGGCAATGGTCTTAAAAGGTTTCCAGATCGTTTATAAACCTATACCTGATTCAATCTGCTTTTAGTTACAGTCAAAACTTATTAGTATATACATTGTTAAAGCATATTTAAACATAACATTGTTTGTTGTTTCAAAACAGACATGTAAAATGATTTTGAGAATAGAAACCTGAAGCGTTGCAGCCATGTAGGTTCACTACCCGAGTGACTTACTGATTTCACTTTTTAAGTACATGTTACTAAAGTTAGTCCAGGTGCTTCAGTTTGTGAGGTGTCAGTTTCTTAGGGAGCTCAGGCCCCATGGAGTTTATAATCAAGTAAGAGAGGCAGGTGGTCATTCCCTTGATGTTAAAATATTTATCAAATATACTTGATATTCTTCAAATTCACCTCTGTTTGATGGACTCGCTGAAATCTACCCTCTCTATTTCCTAGAGAACGTGTTCTAGTTGTGGCCAGCACTTGCGGAATGCCCGCCTGGCGGCCGCTCTGCAGTGCATATGCCACTCGTCTCTGTACCGGTGGGGGGGTGGGGCATCTGCCTGCCGAGATTGAGTTGTCAGTTCCCAAACCTATTTATGACAGTTGCATATATTTTTGTCATTTTATAAGTAAATAATATGGAATCTAATGACATCGAATGTGGATTTTAAAAAAAGAATCTCTTTCTAGGAAGAGTAAGTTGAAGACTTTGTAAATGTGATAATAAAAGATAATAAAAAATAATCCTGTTGAATTATGTGTGGGCAAGATAACTGCAAGACGTTGGGGAAAACCTTAAATTTCCAAAAGTTTTTGCATTCAAATTGATTAGATGTTCACTCTATTTCAATACTGGGACCCACGGATTACCATAAGAAAGATTTTTCAGGACTTTGACTGGCAGATTTGTTAGGTAGATACCAAGGGGTTCGGGTCTCCCAGGGCTGAAAGTGGGTATCTTACCCTGGTGCAACTGCCCACCTGGGAAGAAGGACAAAGGTGGGCCCCAGACCCCCATGTTGGTCCTGTCCCACCCTAATCCTGCCCCGAGCTACCGCCAAACCGGGGGAGGAGGGAACACCCTGTGAATCTGCCAATCAGAACTTGGCGCCAGCTGCAATAGAATGCAGAGGACCCTCCAGCCCCCAGGCCAAGCAGCATAGGTAGCAGAGAGTCCAGAAAGTGACCTGGAACCCACCTGAGCAGTAAGACTCAGGTCATGCAGCTCCCAACTGTCCAGTCAAGGTGGTTCCATGGCAACGTTTAACCAATTTCAGTGACCCCTTTAAACCCCCTCCCTTAACTAACTACTTGACCTTTTGAGTTGTTTCCCAGAAATGGTGGATTTTCTGAAGCCAAAGAGTTGAGATTCTGAAGGCCCCTGGGCAGACTCCTGATGCCAAGACTCACTGTCCCCCCAACCTGCCCCAATGTACGAGGCCCTTGTGAGACACATGAGGGACTTCCCCAAGGCACTCGGCCCCTGCTTTAAAAGCCCACGACTTCCCTTAGTCAGGGAGATGGAGTTGAGGCAGCTTCTCCTATTCTCCTGACAGGACATCTGTTGTATTCAAAATTCCTTTCTTCTTGGTAATTCTTGTCGTCTCAATAATTGGATCTTTATGTGAGGAGCAACTGGACCTAGACTGAAACCTCCTTCCAGTTTCAAGAGCAAGAACACATTGAGGGTCAGTGTTCTGGTCAGAAATCAACAGAGCCGTGGAATCAGGATGGCATAGCATACAACTTTTTTTTTTTGAAATGTGGTTTATTTCTATGACTTGGAAGCAAACTAAGTGACATCAATGGATGAACAGTTTAAAAAAATATATAGTATATATACACAATAGAATACTATTTAGTCTTAAAAAAAAGAAGAAAATTCTGGAATTTTCAGCAACAAGGATGAACCTGAAGGACGTTAGCTAAGTGAAATAAGCCAGGCAAAGAGAGACAAATATGCACGAGCTCACTCATACGTGGAATGTAAAAACCCAAACTTATGGAAGTAAAGAGCAGAGTGGGGGTTACCGGAGGCTGGGGGAGGGTTGAGGAGTGGGGAGTTGTTCAACATGACATCAACAAGAAATCAGACCCTGGCGACTGGGAGATCAGGCTGAATGCAATGGAGTGTGCATGACACTTGGAAAAAAGTGTGAATCAGTCACTACTGGAACTGCATAAACTGGCCACTGGCAAAAATGCCCCCCACTGGGGTGACTTCATTGAGACCCATTACCTGAATGAGCAGGTGAAATCCATCAAAGAATTGGGTGACCCCACAGCGAACCCGTGCGAGGTGGGAGGGCAGGAGTCCTGTACGGTGGAGTGTCTCCTTGGCAAGCACGCCCTGGGACACGGTGCTAATGAGAGCTAAGCCGAGGCTGACACCCCCATAGCCACGGGGTGACCTCCCTGGTCACCAAGGCGATGCATGCATGTTGGGGTTTCCTTTGCCTTTTCTATAGGTTGTACCAAAGCATCCACTTACGTTCTTTCACTTGTACCATTTCTTCAAATAAAGAAATTTGGTACCCAAAACAAAAACAAAATCAACAAAACACTGCTCCTTTGCCCTCTGAAGCTTTGCTGAAAAAAATCAACTCACAAAAGGCAGATTAATTGGAGAAAAGGCATTCAAATTTATTAACGTGTATGTAGGGAAAAATCAGAGTGATCACTCACCTCCCGGCAGGGTGCAGAAGCTTATATACCATCTGGAGGTTACGGAAAGAATGGGGCTCAGAGCAGGTCAAGAGAACGGGTTGTGATGACAGATCAGGTTAGAGTAGCAAGCCGGGCTGTGCAGGGAGAGAGAGGCGGCTTGGCGAGGTGCACACTTCCCCGCGTAAGACACATGACAGCTTTACAGCGTGACTTCTGTTTGCTCATCTCTGACAGTCTTCTCAACATATGTCAAAGAAATATATTTTGGAATAAAATATTTTGATTTCCCTCACTGGGTAGATTCAGTAATTAGAAATTACAGAAAATCAGGAGCTAATGTGAAATTCTATCATTCTTTTCTGGGCAAGGATTAATTTTAAAAAGTTAATGTAAAGTCAGGTGGTCATTGCTTTAACTCAGGCTAAATCTTGTTTAAAATATTTGCTACAGAATGACCAGGACCACCCTCTCTGGAGTTGTTCAAGATTGGCGAAGGAAGTGAAGCTGCATTTCTAGGTAAGAGTATTAAGACGCTGCAGCCCAGTGGTCTGTAACTCAGTGCACCTGTTTAACCCACAGAGCCACCTGAATAAGGCATGTGCGATTTTGTCTTTCTGTCGTCCGTATTTTTTTATCTCAAGTTATTGGTTTACCTGATATGTTAAAATGCTTATGCTGTTTTAACCTCCACTAATACACACGTGAACTTCTGGAATATGAAATTTTACCCTGATTTTCATGTAGAATGAATGCTGTGTGTAATCACATAAGAGACATAGAAGTTTCTTGCTTCTGCTGCTGCACACTCATTGACTCCAGTCAGGTAGAATCACCTGTTCCTACCTATGAATTCAGTCTGCCCAGAGACTTTGCCTCCAAGTAAAAGACAGTCTTTTTGCCCAGTCCCTTTGCAGGGCGCACTGGGTTCTGATGCCGGCCCCCCGTGCCAGATCCCATGCCACGGTTCATGCTTTTACACTCTCGTGAGTCCCAGAACCCTGAGACCAGTTAGAAACCCGTTGTCATCCTTTCTTCCCCACTTGGGTTGTTCTCACAGACTTGGGATATCTGTGGGGATTCCTCACCCACCAGCCCATCCCCATCCTCAGCAACTAGATTTAGAGTCCTGGCGTCTTCTGGATTCCACCATCTGAACGAACTTCTGCAGTTCATGTACGTCTCTGCATTACAGAGCCTCGCGTCCAACCCTTAATACTCATAAGAACTCCCTCATGAACTAGATTCATAGTCCCGATGCCTCTTTTACTCCCGAGAGCTGACCTAATAGAGAGGCAAGTTTCCTGACAACCGTCAACTGTGGCATTTTTTGGTGATTAAGTTTTCAATGCTGAGGTGACATGTTTACATTGTAAAACTGTCATAATCTCTGGTTTCTACCTGCATAATATAAGGAAAACACTCGTATTTCTATAGCAACGAGGTTACTATGGATGTTTTTATTAGAAATTCTTGATTACTTTTTGATTACCTTTTAGCCTAGTGTAATTTATTTTTCATTACCTTTCTTAGTTCAAAATCAAAAGAATCAAAAGAATTCTTTTTTAAAAGAAAAAGGAATATTAAAAGTGAAATAACATGACAGAAAAGATGTATTAAAGCGTGATCAAAGCATTTTAATTAAAAATGACTTTTAAAGCCTAATTTTAGCTTTTCCACTGATATTTGACCAAACCACCATATGATAATTATTTTTAGAGGCCAAGTCACAAGTGAAGTATAATAAAAAATATCCAAGTGCTTATTTAATAATTGATCCACAAGTATATAAATGTCTAACATAAAGCTCAAGTTTTTTCTATGGTCTCCCACTTTAAAAAAATAAATGTATCCCAAATGTCTATAAAATTTCTTCTGTCCAGATTGTTCCCTGGACAGAAGAACATAGAAAAATAAGTTGCATTTTTTTATTTGGTATAAAATACTGTGAAAAGTCAGGTGACGTAATATAAACTGAAAGTTTCTCCTGACAAGGGTTTTCTTCATAATAGAATTTGGTCTCTGTGACCACTTTCCAGCACATTTTGTGTTTACAGCTTTTGGGGACTTGAAGGATCCAGAAAATAATAAATTCAGACTCTGTATCATATTGTTTCTCCTTTTCTCCTTTATTCTGGGAAATTTCTACAACTTTATAAATTTATTATTATTTTGTCTAAGAGATGACTATTGTGTGCCGATTTTTTGGTTCTTATTTTTAAAATGCAGGACTTTAACAAATCTTTCTGCAAAAATTAATTTTAAAATTTTTTAAGCAGTTAACATCTTTTTGCCCTCTTTTTCTCTCTGTTTTTACCTTTGTTTGGGGAGCCAATTATTTTCCTTTGTTGGTTTGCTTGTAATCGAGAGGCCCTTGGAGTCCCCCCAGCTCCTCTAAACTCTGGGCCAGCTGCTTCTTGCCCTTAGGCCACTGACTTTTCTTTCCTTACATCACTTACTTTAGAGAGCCAGTAACTGTAAGTTTCGGCCCCTTTGAGATGTAAATGTTTTTAAAAGCTTCTTGCCAGTTTTACAACCCAGGACTGTCTTCCCCCAGCACCTGGGAGGCTTTGAATTGTCATCCTGAAGGAAGACAGTGTCCCACCCCCAGGGTCTGTGGGCGGGCAGGGGTCTCACTGCTAATGGGAACCGTGCTCCAAGTTCTAAAACCACCTCCTGTCATAAAGACAGGACACAAATTTACTTTTCCTCTGGGTAATGCCAGTTAGCAAACACAAATGGCTGGCGTATGGTCGCTCCACCCCAGGTAGAAAGCTCCTACCCTCTTCCTTTGTTTCCGTGGAGTTGAGTTCAGACGGAGCTGTGGCCTCTCCCCTATTGCAATATCCTTGGATAAGGTCTTCCCTGCCTGTGTAACATTGTCTGGTGCAATTTTTATATGGAAACTTGTTTTTAATCAGTCTTTTAAAAACAGTTTTAACAGGGGTGTAACTTATATACCATAACGTTTATTCACCTTCACTGTCAAATTTAATGATTTTAAATAATCTTACAGCTTTGTGCGGCCATCAACGCAATCCCATTTTAAAACATTTTTATCATCCGAGACAGATCCCTTCTGCCCATTTGCAGTCAACCCATCATCGTCCATCACTTTCGAGCTTTCGATTGTCTTCATATGCCTGGTGATTCTTGGCTGTCTCTTTGTATGTAAACGTGAAGGAGGTGACATTCCAAGTAGCCGGGTGGATGTCCTGTGTCACCCTTCTCCTAAAGACACGCCCCTGACGGGGGAGTCTGACTCGCTGGCCCTCCAAAGGTTCCCTGAAAAATCACTGATGGGAGGCAGATTGATTAATAGGAAAGAGACATACAAATGAATTTATTTAAGGTGTATACACAGGAGCCTTCAGAATGAAGATCCAGAGATACGAGGGAAATTGTCCATTTTTATGCTTAGATTCCACAAAGTATTGACAGCTGTGTAGTGCCATGATTGGCACAAAGCGTGTGATCCGACGCTCTCAGAGTGAGCAGGGAAACCCCCGCCAGGCTGTCTGTCTAGATTCCTCCTGGCCTCTCTGAGCAACGCCCTTCCTTTCGGGTGGAACAGGGTCTCTCTGGAATGGGGGTCTTACGACCCACAAGGCAAGCCAGATAGTTTCTTTATGACCAGGATGTATACAGAAAAATGTTAGGTTTATGGCGGACTTTCAGGAAAAGGGGTTCTGGCTTTTATTGCGGGGAGAACGCTTAAAATCTACTCTCTTAGCATACTTCAAGATATTTGTTTTTTAAAAAATTAGTACATACTCTTACTTCCCCTCTTCCAAAAATGTTTTGAAATCTCTAGGCTGCCGACAATTCCACCTTTTCGCTTCACTGTCATGATTTATTTTCTTTCGTATTCCTTTGCTATAATTTTAGTATTGTCTCAAGAAGTTGGAGGCAATTGCACGCAGTAACTGTTGTCTTGAATTACAGCTCAGTTTTCTTCTAATAAATGATACCAAAGGCAGATCATAGTTATTTCAGCAGAGCTCTCTATCCAGTACTATAGTGGCATGGTAGTTTGCTGAAAGGCTGGATAAAATACAGATATATCTTCTTAAAATTGTGGGAGAGATGACAAGATGATAGGGAATTTGGGCATCAAAGTCTAATTGAAGGCAGAAACCCGGAGGAGGTAAGTGTAGCAGTGGAGTTGTTTTTGCCATGAGAGTGCACTCTGAAAGTTTAGTTTTTCTGATCTAATAGAGGATGAGATCAAAAGAACAGAATTTTTCTATAGGACAAAGACCAGAGTTCTCCTAATTTGGATAGTCCAGTAGGAGAGCCCCAGAGAGGTAGAACTCAAATGGTCTAGTCTCAAGGTGGGACTAGGATGGGAAATTCAACTGAGAAGGGGTAACATCAAGCCAGCATGAATTTAGAGTCCAAAGACATAATTTTGGATTGTTCATAAAATCCAAAACCATAAATTTATTGTGCTTAATTGATTCCACGGTACACTTAATTTTTTTCCAAAATGTACTCTACAATCAACATATTAGAGTCAATGCAGTATTAGAGTTTAAAATTCCTGGTAGAAGCTAAAGGAAATCCTCTCTGGAGAAAGACAATTTCATCCTCATCTCAGAGAATTCCTACAAATAATTTTTCATTGAAAAAAGTATCTCACTATAAATGATTACTGACCATGCAAGAAATGAGGCTCATCACGTGTGACAGCCCTCAGGAAAAAAAAAAAGCTAGCAAGAATAAATGCTTTAAAATGATGAGATTATTATAAATTGACAGAGAAAATAAGAGACTTTGAATAACTATGTTTGAAGAAGTAACAGACAAGTTTGAAAATATCTTTAGGGAACAGGAAATTATTTTTAAAAAGACCTGACAGATTTGAAAAACAGACAAATAGAGGACGCATAAGTGATTTGAATTTCTTAATTTACATAGAGTAGTGTTTTCATTTTCCTTTTAAGGACAAAAAAATGAAATCATTTTGTTTCTCATTCTGTACATTTTGGCTTCCTAAATTCACTGTTCAATATCTGAGGATATTTGCTTTTTGAAGACAATTTTTCTATATATTTCGCTTATTACACTAACACAATCTGTCTTTGTATAAGACTATTCTTGTGTGGAAAAAACCACTTTATGTATTTTAGGGTTATATCTTCACTGTGTGCTGTTTTGCTCATTTTCCTGTGTTCTCTTCTATCTCTGAAGGATGCAAAATGGCCTTGTGACATGCTCGTTGGGCTTCCTGGGCAGCATCGTTTCCTCTGTAAATTAAATATTCTAGACTAAACACAGTGTAGATTATAGTCTGCCTGTGTTGTACATTGACCCTCAACCCCACGTCTACCTTCTTCTTTTCAAAGAGCACACACTGCATGGGAAGTGAAACCCACGGCAGTGTTTTGAGGACGGTGCTGGCGGCACCACTGCTTAGAACGTAAAACTAGAGAGGCAACGTCCGTGTTCTCCCACGGGTGTCGGTCTGCTCCACGTGCGACCCCAGCCCGCGAGCTCGGCCTTCCACAGACGAGTTAGTCGGTGCCGCATCGAGCAGACTCGGTACAGAACAAGGAGGCGATCACCGTCGCGTCGCCAGTGTACCGTTTCGCACAGAGCTGCGGCGTTGCAGAGATTGTTCTGATTTACTTCCTTCCGTTTCTGGCTCCTTCTGTGCTCGCAAATAGTACAAACAAATGAGAAATCCCTAAGCAAGTTCTTGTTGTCAGGGACGGTTCTGCATGTTCTATTACACAGGCTACTTCTGAGAGGCCGGGCTCTCCGCAGGCTTCCTCGAGTCGTGAGTGGGGCTGGTTCCGCCCTTCCCTGGCAGTGACCGCTCCGGCGTCACAGCGGGTCGGACCCTTCCCTGTCGCTCTTTATGTCCCTGGGTGTCGGGTGAAGGTGACAATCGCGCGTCTTTGATGGCTGCTGAATCTCTGTGCATATTTTCGTGACAAGGGGTAAATGGAACTTGTTTTTCTCTTAATTTGACGGCATCCCCTTGACAAAGGATTCCTTCTTTGATAATTCAATAATTACGTGACAATTACAGCAAGATTTTCTTTTTTATTTCCTGGGGGAGTTTCCCGAGCTGGTTAGACCTCCCAGTCCCGTCGCCGGCCACACGGAAAGGCCCGCGAGCGCCGGGAGGGGAAGGCTGGGCGAGGGGCGGCAGCGTGCGTTACGTCGCAAGGCCGAGGGCAGTCACGTCACAAGGCCAAGGACAGTGACATCACAAGGGCGAGGACAGTCACGTCGCAAGGCCGAGGGCAGTTATGTCACAAGGCCATGGACAGGCGCCGCGGCGCCACAAGCGCCTTCCCCACAGGGACTGCGCACGCGTCGGTCCGGCGTCCCCCGTCTCGTGGCACCCCCTGCAGCACGTTGGTGGCGCAGGACGTTGGTGGCACTCCCCTGTGCGCCGCAGGACGTTGGTGGCGCAGGACGTTGGTGGCACTCCCCTGTGCGCCGCGGGACGTTGGTGGCACAGGACGTTGGTGGCACTCCCCTGTGCGCCGCAGGACGTTGGTGGCGCAGGACATTGGTGGCGCCCCCTGTGTGCCGCGGGACGTTGGGGGCGCAGGGCGTTGGTGGCGCAGGACATTGGTGGCACTCCCCTGTGTGCCGCAGGACGTTGGGGGCGCAGGACGTTGGTGGCGCCCCCTGCGCGCCGCAGGATGCTCGCAGCGCTGCTGGCCGCCGCCCAGCAGATGCCCCCACTTGAGACCATCAAGAGGCTTCCGGGTATTGCCAGGTGCCCCAGTGTTGGAGGGGGCAAAAATGACCCCTGGTTGAGAATCTCTGTTCTACGCCACTGTCGTACGTCTTGGTCTCACAAAAGCCGGGGAGGAGACAGAGCTTCGGAAACCGCGGCGTGATCCTGTGCTGGGCCCGGCTGGGACGGTCGCCTCTCGACAGTGCCGGCTTCCTCTGGGCATGTCTTTTGTGCTGACACATTTATCCTGTTTACCCCTGTGGTTTTCTGTTTCCTGGGAACAGAAGCAGGATTTTTTTTTTTCACAATAGAAAATGAAGCAAAAAGAGCTTTTTTTTGAGAGTTGCTCTTCATTTAATGGCTAAAATGTAGGATAATGATAGAGTCAATTTCAGGAGTTATTGTGAGGATTCAACGAGATAATATGTGTAAAATGCTTAGGACATAGGAATGGTGGATAAGCATGAAAGGGGACAAAAGGAAGGTAAAGTAAATGAGAATATTTTACCCCAAAATGCATTCTGCTGGCACATGCTGAACTGGCTGGCGCAAGCCCAGCAGACAGAGGTGACACTGCCAAGCTGCCTTTGGTGGGGAATTTGCACCTGTCAGGAGTCTCCGTTAATGCATCGAGGCCCTTCCTTGGCCATCCAGGAAAGATTGCGTCAGAGTCCGGCAGCCTCACAGGTCCAGAAGTGAACGTTTACGACTTACTCTCTCTGAGGCCGCTGCCAGCTAAGTTGCATTTGCCTACCACGACGCTCGTGCTGGCCAAGCCTCTCCCTTCCCTTCTCCCACAACCTGCCCCGCCACTAAAACCTGTTTTGCCCCGATCCAAGCTCTACGAACTTCTGTACCTCACTGGGAGCTTGGAGCTCGGGTCTGCACCCTGCAGGCTCCCGTGTGTGCACGTTAAAGAAACTTGTATGTCCTTTTTCCTTATTGATCAATCTGTCTCATGCCAATGATTTTTCAGTGAAACTTTGGGGAATCAAGGCCCTTGCTCCCTACAAAGGTATTTTACCAGAAAAAAAAAAAAAATAGATACTTGAGTTAGTTAGGAATTTTGTAGTCTGTAACCTCGTTAACATAATGAACCCATGCCTATTTCACAAGCTCTTTGACAAGGCCTGATGGAACGTCACCATTCTAACAGGTGCATCACAAATGAAGTTTGATACACCTTAAGTGAAACCATGATTCTTAAAACATAAACAGGTGATTACTTATGGTTTCCTGATATAAAATGGTTGGCCCATAAATAGATGTCAGTCCTATCCTCAAACACTATTGGAGAGGGATTTGACTGAACCTTTGTCTTTACTTGTCATAATGACCAACCCTACACCCTATCCCAGCCTCATCCCAGACATGACAGATGCTTATTCGACCCCTGGCATTCAGTTAACGAGAAGTATCTGAGCCAAAGGCGCACAGCGTGTGTGTCGGAAAGCTGGAGGAGGGTCACCCCAGGACTGTTGCTCCAGGGGGTGGACCAAAGCAAGAACACTCACAGTGATTCAACCAACAGCCACTCAAGTCCTCTGGGTCTTCTTAAATTCCTTTTACTTAGAGATAGAAATATAGAGAGAAATTTAACTCTAACCTGAAGGACCATCTAACTGCAGCAATATAATATTTTTGTAGTTGAGGTTTCAAAAATAGGTAGGCAGCAGGTTTTTATTATTTTCTATGATGTGAGTGCAGATACCTGGGATTCACAGTTACAGCGGCTGGGCCTGACTCCCGTTGGAAGCGAGAACTCACACTGAGCTCCATCCTTGTTGTCTTAAAGAAGTTATAAAAAGCCCAATTTAAGTCAGATCGGTAGCCAACATTACATGGATGTTATTATTTTTTATAGCAACAGGAAGTAACTTTAAGATCCTGGTGGTAGTATATGATTTTAAATCATAAAGCAAATACAAATTGTCTAAAATATTCCCGGACTTACACGTATGAGTTAGAAGTTGGCATGTGGCGTGTGCACGGCTGAGTTCAGCTGGAATCAGAGGCATCGAGGCGTCTGCGAGGATCTGTTTCGGGTCCCTCTTCCTGTGGCAGGAATCACCCGGGGCGGGGCTTCTGGACACCTTTCTTACGGTGTGCCGCTAGTCTGTTCTGGAGGTGTCTGTTGGCTTGAACTCTTGGTTCAGTTAATCCTCTAAAACTTTCAAAGGGGCTTTTGAAAAAAAAAATTTCAGACAGGCTAGAGTGTCATGGCGTCATCCTAGCTCACTCACTGCAACCTCACACCCCTGGGCTCCAGCGATCCTCTCCTCAGCCCCCGAGTTGCTGGGACTACAGGCTCGCGCCACGATGCCCGGCTAATTTCCCTACTGATATTTTTAGTAGAGACGGGGTCTCACTCTTGCTCAGGCTGGTCTCAAACTCCTGACCTCGAGCCATCCTGCCTCTCTGTGCCCAGCAGGGCGTGTGGGCCCCGCTGAGACCAGGGCCCTGGTGTGATGCGTCCGGCCCCAGGAGCTGGCATTACCCTTCTGTGTCCCACATTTTTCTCTTGGGATGTTTATCCTGACAGAAGACCGCTTTTGTTCTCTCTGTGTGCAATACCCTGCTGTTAATTATTACACAAGTCTTTATCAATCACACGTTATAGCTTGAACGCCCCGGGTTCCTAATTTGTAACCGAAGTCTTGTTCTTCGTGCAGACTCTGAGAATGCCATCCCCACTGGCAGTTGCCAGCTCCGGCTCTGCTCCCCTAAAATATCCCTCAGCTTTGGGTGTCCTCTTCTTTGCAACGGCAGCAAGAGGTTGGCGTGGATAGCCTTGACTTTTTGGCAGGAAAGGAACAGCTTCCGGGCTAGGTAATACCTGAAAAAATCTATCCGCTGTGCCCAAGTTGTTTCTTTCTAATGCTTCCAGCGTGAGGCCATCCAGAACCGTTGCGGCTGTAGCATCCCAGAGTTTAATTGCTTCGTCTGTTCTCTGGATGATATGCAAGTAAACAGGATACAGCTGAATGAAAAATCCCAGAGTTTGAACTCTCATTTAGCAAGGAGACTTGAATGGCGGATTTCCACATTTTTCTAATTTTTCTTTTTGAAGTGTTTTATTCTTTTCCCTCTGAACTTTTTTTTTCTTTAACTTAAATCGCTCATATGTTTTCCCAAGGGGACAGCCTAGTCTATTTCCTTCGCTTAAAAGAATCTGAAGAAATGGTGTGTGTTTGATCCTTATGACTGCGTGGCAGTGGACATTGAAATAGACTGCCATTTCAATCCCAATTCACACCCCTTGCAGGGGAAAAGTAGATCTCACTGAGTTAAAGTTTAAACTTATAATGAAAGATGATCCAATTAACAAGCATCATACTAGCACAAGATGCTGAAAAAATAGGCCATTTAGTTTGCAATGCACTCAGCTTTGTATTAGAACAACTGTGTCTCAGTACAAATTATTATGCTGATAAACGCTGGTAAAGAGTTCACTTGCTGTATTATTATGCCCATTATTATACATTACAAACAGCTGAAATAACTTGATATTATAGTTTTGTTTAAACACATTTATTAATATTTGGGCTTTCTGTTTCAAAATAAAAGGTGAAATAACTTTTTACTGGTCATGGTCTTCAGAAGTCTATATTTGGAATAAAATTTATTGAACCGTAAAATGTTGCTTTATGAGGGATAAATATTATACAAGCATAGAAACAAAAATATTATTTATGCTTGTTGAATTAATGCCTTCTGAATCTAAGAGAACCAAACTTAGTTGATACACCCTCTACTTCCTATTTATCTTTGGTTTACCTACTTCATCTAAACAGTGAAGTATCATTACAATATACACAAAACCAGCATCTTTTAAAAATGAAAACTAATTATCATTCCAAAATATTTTGTAGTCTTCATTTGAACCATTGAATGAGAATCAAAATATTTTCTGAAGTCAATAACCATGAATATTTTGAAAACATCAGAGGTTCAGTGGTTTGAGTTTTCATGGATAATATGATTAATTTGGATTTAGATTTAATACAAACTTCAATGGCAATTGAGAATGGCAAATTAGGGATCCCTTTACTGAAGACCACCTGATCATGTGAGCCCTTTTTACTGCTGTCTGGCAAAGCATCTTCAAAATGAAGACTGGATTTTGTTAAAAGAGGGAACCAGATGACTGTAGACTGCAAACCATCTCTCGAGAACATTTCATAAGCAATTGCATGTGGCCTCCTTTTGAACACTGCTTTAAGGATGGTTCAATAAAAACTTGATGACAATTAGGTTGATGCCTACAATTCTCAGTGAGAGGAAGTTTCAATATATTTTGAAGCCCCCAAGGTATGTTCTTGACTGCCTATAGGCACCTTAAATGTGTCATGTAAGATTTACTACTTTATCTACTATAAAGACATTTGATGCATTTGTAAAATTTTTGAAGGTGCTTTTGTCTCCAGTGTCATCATTCATTGATCGAGGATTTAAAATAATGCAAATTAAATGAATTAATGGTCATGTTGTTGCTTGTACTTCAGGCATGCCTCTGGCAGATTTTTAAATTTTATACAATGAAGCTCACTAGCACAACCACTTAACTGAACCCAATTGGCACTTACCATGGCCCAAGAAAATGCCTTGGCTAATGAGATGACATCATCATGTGTTATCGAATTTATAGTATCAAATTCCCACATAAATGCAAACTATACCACTGTATAAAACTAGGCAGAATTTGAAGATTTCTTCACATGTGCTGGCCTCTGCACTGTTTGCAATTCTTGTTCCTAGGAACAAAATCTATTAGAATGACCTATGGAAACTATTGCTCATCATCAAAGATTTGCAATTATACAATGATTTGGAAGCTCAGAGGAAAATCTTTCATGATTGTCTCTCCCTCATCACCACGAGGCTTGGCATGTGGTTACCATTCAATAAGTATTTGTCAAATAGCAGAAGAACGAGCTTCCCTGAGGAACCAAATTTCACCAATTCAATGCATTGGGAAGAAAGAATTGTATCTCTTGCTTCAAACTTGCTTCAAGTTTCAAAAATGTTTTAAACAGCTTAAAGCACCTACCCAAACACTGGGTATCTCAAAGTACTATTATTTTATTCATTGAGCAGTCATCAGTTATTAGGCATCTACCGTGTTTGCAAGCTTGCCAGGTTCTACAAATGTGAAGAGTGACACCTGATCTCTGAACTCAAAGCTATGACCAGTAAGAAAAACACACGTGGCACCGTTATAGAGTGAGCTATGGTGGAAGAGCACACACAGCACTGTGGGTGGGGCTGCAGAGGAGGTGTCTTAAGTGGTGCTTGTGTTCGCAGACTGGGATGAACTGGATGGTGTGGGATGGGGACTTAGAGACTTTTTTGATGACAGATCTTGGAGAACTTTTCAAGTGGACAAGAGAATGATACTCTAGGCAGAGGAAAGGACTTTTGTAGAGGTACAAAGGATTGAGGGACTTCAGTTTGGGCCTGCAGTACGTGGATGCGTTGTGGGAAGATGATGCTGGGCAGAAGCTGAGCTTCATCATCATGGATTTTACACGTTGTAGTAAGTTTGATTTTCATATAGGAAGTGAGTAAGGCCGTGTGTTAATTTTGTAGGTCCATGACATGCAAAATTTCCTCGACGGTGGTAACTTTTTCTTAAAATAGATCAAAGGACTGCCACTTCTTCACATAACTGCACTCTTGCTATAACAGTTTGTTCATTGCTCATTTATTAATTCTTTCATGAAATATTTAATAACCATCTCACTTAAGCCAGGCACTATAGTATGCACCAGGGACAGGAAGCCTAATAAGAAAGGATTCCTGTCTCGACAGATTGCCAAACGAGTTCTCTCGCCTAAACTGTAGTAGCAAACATCAGCAGTGACCTTCTAAAGCACAAATCCAGTGGACAAGCACTTCAGTCAAAATGACACTGAGGCTAAATGCTTTGACACTGACCCTGCTCCAAAGAAAGAATTGAGATATAAAATAAAAGGGACAAAATTAGAAAGACATAGGTGGGTTTAAACAAGGTCTATGTATTCCTAAACCATGAAAGAAACAAATCAAAGTTGTAAGCAGGGCTGAGGACGGCTTTCCTTCAGAATTGAAAATGAATCCTTTGAGAAGGACAATGAACACCAATCTCTTCTTAAAACAGGGGACTGGGGTGGAGTTTCCCTCGTAAGAAGAGGAAGCTAAAGAAAAAAATTCTCCGACATCTTTTGCCTTTCCAGGTCTACGGATTATATAAACTGCACACCTGGAAGAGGGGGGATCAGGGACAGGCTGCCAACCAACTCGAAGCTGTCAGTTAGCTCTGCCCTATCTGCCCTGTCCCATGAGAAGAAACCCTGCATTTCAATGGATAAGGCAGGATCCTGGACCGGGCCTTGGGGAGGGACGTGTTGAGGCAACCACAAACCTCTGTAGAGGAGGCAAGCTGGAGAGAACTGCAGGGCGGGAGAACAGCGTAAAGACAAAGAAGCACTCTCTGAAGTGAACCTCCACCCCACGTTACTAAAACACATCAGAAAACCTGACATCAAGGAAGATCGCCAACAAAAACAACAAGAAGGAGATGAAAAAGATATAAATTCCATGGACTTTTTAAAAGGGTTCAGGATCACAGAAAAATAAAGAAGTAATATCCACAAAAGAATAAAAAAGTATGAAACAAGGAGCAGAGCTAAAATAAGAATAGATGAGTTTGTAAGAGAACAAGTTAGAAATCTTAGAAATAAATAATAGAATCGCTGATGTGGAACAGATTTAGTAACTGAGTAAACTGATGGTGGGACTCCAGCAAAGAGGAACTTCGTAAACTGAAAGACGGCGCTGAGGAATCTGTACAATTCGCAAGAGATTAAAGGATGTGAAACTGCTGTTTATCCATTCTCCTATTGGCGGACTTTTGCATTGTTTTCACTTTTCGTTACTACACAGAAAGTTGCTTTGAACATTTTTAACATTTTTGTAAGAACTTTTTGGGGATTTTTCTTACAGACCTGTGTGTTCATTTCTCTTGAGTAAGTACCTAGGAGTAGAATTTCTGGATTATAGGATACGTAGATGTTTGTAAGAAACCGTCAAAAATTTTCCCTGAAGGCTGAACTCATCAGCAATGCATGAGAACTCTAGTTGTTCAACATCTTTGGTAACATTTGGTATTGTCGTTCCTTTTGATTTTAGCCATTGTGATGTGTTGGGGTCGTTACCTCATGATGATTTTAATTTGGATCTCTCTGATAACTGATGATGTTGAACAATATTTTATGTCCTTTTGGCCTTTGTTTTCTTTTGTGAAGTATCTGTTCCAATCTTTTGTTCAACTGTAAAAAAATTGGATTGTTTTTCTTATTTTCCAGTAGTAAGAATTATTCGTATATTCTGGATTGAAGTCCTTTGTCATATATGTGTATTGCAAATGTTTACTCCTAGTCTATGGCTTACATATTTAATTTACTAATGGCGTCCTTCGAATATTTTTTTTCATGTCAAAACAATTCTATTCATGGTCAATTGTGACTATATCATTAAAACTAGAACTTAATGCAGATGTTAAGTTCATCTAATTATACTACAAACTTTGAGCACATGCATTTGGTTTTACAGGTACCCATGTAGCACAAGTTAAATTAAAGGGAACATTGGCTTGCACAAATTACCATATCATTAAAACATCAATTTTGATCTTCTGTACTTATAATTCACAAAGTAGGTAAAATCACAAACTAGGCGGCAGGGCACTTAGAAGTCATTATGTTTACTTTCTTTGTTTTTATTTTTGCAAAATGCTCTGATATACTGACATGTCAAACAAAAAATCTCAGAATATAATCTATAAAGTCCAATTTATCAACTTTTAATTTTATAGCTCTTAGTTTAACATACAGTGTAAGATTGTGAAGGTCCTCTCTTGTGATTTCTAGAAAGGAGTATTTACAAACTCGTAATTATGCCTATCACGTATGGACAGTGGATTCTTTATAGAGATTTACTATGTTCATTGACCATATCTTTTTTTATATTTGCAAGTCGTACAGGGAGTTGATTATAAATGGGCCCAGTTTAAAATGATTTCAATAATAGATTTGATTGCTTAAATGAAGGTATTTTTATAATTTCTATGACATTTAATTCACCAAATTAAATTGTATAATTTGATGTTTTAAAATACATTCATATTCATACAGTTGTGTAACCATCACCAGAATCAATTTTAGAACATTTTTATTACCCTAAAGAGAAACCTTGTACCCACCACCAGTCACTCCTCACTCACGCCACCCTTGCCCACTCGCCCAGCCCTAGGCAACCACTACTATATTTTCTATATCTGTAGATTTGATTCCAGACACGCCATATAATTGCAATCATACAACGCATAGTTTTTTGTGACGGGCTTCTTAAACTTTAGCATAATGTTTTCAAGGTGCATCTATGTTGTACATGTGTCAACATTGCATTCCTTTTTGCGGCTGAATAATAACCCATCACAAGGCTGTGCCACTCCTTATTTATCCGTTTGCCAGTTGATAGAGATTTGAGTTGTTTCCACTTTTTGCCTATTATGAATTTTGCACTAAGAGCATTCATGCACTAGTTTCTGTGTGGACATGTGTTGCACTTCTCTTGAATATACACTTAGGAGCGAAATTTTGGGGTCATATGGTAACTCCCGTTTAGCACTTTGAAGAATTTACTAAACTATTTTCCAAAGTGGCCGGATTCAATTTATTTTTAAATTTATCTTACATCTACTTTCAAAAAGGATTTGAGCCAACTTGATACTGACACTTGGGTTTCCTCTCTGAGTCTTCAAGATAATCGCATTTCTTCAGCTCACTCTTATTGCTCTGCAAAAAACAAAAATGACTATAATAATTGTAGGTTTTGTCGTGTCTTAGGGCTATGTGCCAGAATTTGGCTTTGGGTGGCGTGTGTTGCAAGGGCTTCTTTCCCTGTTGTGCTCAGTTGCCCTCGAGTGGTGAGAGTGAGCTTCATCCAAGCCAGGATTTCGGGCTGGAAAGATGTTGTTTATTGATGTAAAGCCACGCATATCTTGATTCTTCCCAGTACAAATAACAGTTGAAGATGATTCCTTGACAAAGTACGGGTTATCCTGGGATATCATATAGTTTGATTTGTCTGTGTGCTATTGTGCTTTATGAGAAGATGTACAAAGAAACTGTTGGGGTCACTGATAAGTCCGTCAAGAACCTGAGGTTAGACAGAGCTAACGCTCGGAGACCCGCTGTGCACTAGACCACCATGCCCTAAGCAGTAAAGGGCATGCAAGGGAACTTTCCCTGGACCAAATAATATCCATGCAGAGATGAAGGAAGCTGAGGGGACAGTGATGTGTGTTATGCGCTGACGTATTGCAGAGACCAGCTGCCTTAAGCAATCTAGAGAGCTTTGAAACATTGGAAATAATTTTTCTTTGATACACCACAATGATCTCTGCAGACCTTGATACCTAAAGACCTCTGCAGGTCCCAGAAGGGGTCTGCAGATACTGACTTTTAGTGGATGTGTGAAAAACTCCTCACTTTCCTCACTCTTGTGAACAACACGAGGCACTAGGGACCCGGTGACAGCTGTCTTAAGCAGTTGTTAAGAGCCACCTGGGGCTACTGCCAATATGAGGAGCTGCTAATGGGAACAACAGGCACCCAGAGAAACCACTCTAAGAACTGCCTCTAGAGTCACTGCCCTCAATATGTTCTTCTTGGATAAGCATATTAAGCATCAATTTAGAGGAAACTCATTTTTCAATGGTGTCTCCCAACCGCTGCCAGTCGAGGTCGAGTGGTTTGAAGGACAAAGTGGAAAGGAAAAATGACTCCCATAATTGCCAACCTAACACTTGTCTTTCATTTTATTTCTTGTTTTTTGTGTTCTAAGAATCAAGAGTTAATAATTTCTTTCCAAGAAATATGCATGGATTCTGGTTTTCCCAGAGAGACCTGATGTTATTAATTATCTCTCAGATTTCTGGTGATAAATGCAGTCCAGAAGGAAAATGTCATATTCAAAAATAAAGTTTCTATATTAAAACTCTACAAATCACTTAAACCCATTTCAGAAATTATAAAATAAAAACTCAGAAAACAAAGAATGGAGAGAAATTTCTCACACGTACAAGTATTTTTATTCTACATTGATTGATATGTCTGCCATATGACAGTTTCTTCTGACATTGTGTCTAGCCATGTTGCTCTTAAAAAGGTCTTTCTCTGTGATGAGGTGAGTAGCTTTCTGTTATAGAGCCTCGTGTCACAGTGAGCAGGGACAGCATGGGATTTAGACTCAGTCAGGTTCAAGTTAGAATTCCATTCCCTCACAGATTAATTTTGGAGCTTGATAAAGATACCTTCTCTAAAGCACACCTTCCTCAGCTTATAAATATGGATAATACCTATCCAGGAACGTTTCATCTGATCCGAGTTGAGCAAGTTATTCTGGTGGCCATGAGTTTTGTTTGTTTTTCATGCAGAATCCTTAGCTAGGAGGCCTAATATTTAAAATCAGTATTTGTTTACAGAAGTGGTCCTCAATCTGGGATGACTTCACCCAAAGGTACAATGGGGATACCTAGAGACATTTTGGGTTGTCACAACTCTGGGTGGGATAATGCCATGAACTGGCAACTAGTGGGGAGAGGCCTAGGGTGCAGTTAAACACCCTGTGACGCACAGGGTAACTCTCTCCCTACCCCTAACAAAGACTTTTCTAGCCCCAATGTCAATGGTGCTGAACCTGAGGGGCCCGGTTTAGAGCAAGGAATGGAATGATGCTCTCACTAGTAGACATCCTGCATGATGGAAAAAATATCAACATCTGTGGCAAAGATCCCTTTTAAGAGATTATGGTAGGGAACAAGAGAGCATCACAACATGTAAATATTGAGTTTTAAGATTTTGT